>NW_027526407.1:83644472-85049472 GCF_048455015.1 Haemaphysalis longicornis | reverse complement strand
AGAGCCACCCTTTTGCGACATGCGGTAGAAAAAAGGTTTCCAAGGCTACTAAATGTGTTAGATAAACTGTGCTCGCAGCTGTTATTAGGGCACTACGTTTTAAGCAGTGCATTACTTTTTTGCAAGTAACTGCACAGTTGCCACATATTTGTCTAGAATTGGTTGTCACTATCAGTAAAACCTTTCTAAGTTTACTTTTACCCATACCTTTCAATATTTTTTTTCATTCTTGATAATAGCATTCTGTTCCTGTCCTGATAGTACGCTGACATATAGCTCGTACTTTATTGATACTGTACAAAATACCCAACTTTAAAATCATCCTGACAAACTTCACATCTTGCTTATACGCGAGAACATTTCCATATGGCGGGACCATTTCTAGCACTCTAATAATTTGTCTTTGTTGTCCTGCATGGAGTGCCCACTGTGTGTTGGGATTCAAACCATGTCTTTCGGCATGATGGACCTCCCTTACATGACACTATTGTGCAATTCTTCATTTTAATTGTTGTCATTCCCCTGTATATACGGTCGGCCCTTTTGTAGTTTTGCGCAGATGCTAAAATGGAGCAAGCAGCTCTTTGCAGCTGTTCTCAAAAAATCGCCTTTTCTCTGTCCTCCGCCATCGTAACATATGTATATTGGAAATAACTAAATTTCTCGTAATCAAATTACACTTTTAATATTAAATACCGCGATATGGCGCACGGATATGTTTGCAGCTATGCATCTTCTTGACGCTCAAGTGCGCCTGGCAATGCAGTAGACTTCAACCAAAATATCAAAAAATATATGAATTCCACCACACCTGTTATATGTAAAACGTTGCTGAACTACCCCTGTTAATTGTTGGGGAAACGTAACAGATCGAGGCTGCTTCTCCGGTGCCTCTGGGCTCCGTTTTGCACGATTGGAATGTCTGACCTGCCTTGGTTACGTATTTTTCTTTGAAGAAGCTCCAGGCATGATCTTTAAGACCGTCACAACGTCGCCTATGGATTTTTTGAAACTTGGAAAAATTCTAGCCCGAGATGTCGGTTCAGCTTCGACCTCTCACTTCAGTAGTAAATGGTGTTCGAATAACTGAGTGATTTTCAATGAAAAATTACCAGGCCATCCCTTCGGTAAGCGAGCTGCGTACTACAAGCCAGGGCTGCCAAAATGGGAGGAAAGGCGATACAGTGTTGACATGCACGTTCGCCGGAGGTGAAAGACCCGCGTGTGGGCCGCCAACGAAAGGCTAGTGTTCGGTAGGCATTTCGGCGTGGCGTCGATTCCTCGAAGGACAAGCATTTATCATGCCTACCCTGCGGCTTGCTTCAGCCATTGGACCTACCACGTACCATCCGTCAATGGAACGATCTTTGCGGCGAAAGCGAATCACATTGGTAATGACGAACCAATGTCCTAGGAGATCATGGGTGCGTGAAGATTCCATTAGGGTGATTATGCGCCACGAACGCGCGCCTGATCGCAGGCGTTACGCTCCCAATAATGAACCATCGCGAAATTCACCCTCCGCTCGACAAAACAGCTTGCAACCCAAACACTGGCACGTAATGAAATCAGTCACGGAATGTCTCAACAAGCAAACACATATTTCAGGAGGAAAGGAAGTCAGAGCGTTAACAGTTGGCACCCAGTTCTAACAGTCCTGGATATTCAAGTGATTGCAAGAGAAGCTATTCACACACCAGTTCGAGGCAGTCCTAAAAGCCATTCAATTAGATGTTTTGCGGAAAAACGAGAAGCCATTTAAACCTATCACGGTAAAAAAACTGGTTTTACATATATATATATATATATATATATTCTAAATTCATTACGCAAGCTCTATATACGTGAGGGAAGCTGCGGCACACCATAAGAACCGTGTCCATGAACGTTTTCATAGGCGTAGACAGAAACACAGACACTTCCCTTTCTTGGAGAAAAACATTTAGTTTATTTATCAGCCAGCATTCTGTCTAGCTCAACCTAAATTGAGTAACACAAACCATATGAATCGCTTTTCGTGGAAGTACTCAGGCTAGCCCGCAGCCGGGCAATATTGCCTTCTATGGCGACACTGGTCAACGTGATTTCTGAGCTTACAAATCTATCTTGTACCAAAGGTGGCGTGTCCACTGAGTTCAGTTCCTTCCACGAAAGGCGTTTTGCCTTTCATAAGCCGTTGTCTCCTATTTAAATAAACTTTCCACGGAAACTAATTTCTACATATTTATCAACAACAATGAAAAGTTTTGTTTTACGCGTAAATAACTCGCCGACTTCCATTTTGTCCTCAAAATCTTCGGCAGTGATCGTGATCAGAGTACTCCAGTGACATTTGTGACTAAAATAGCGCATGATGTTGTGTGGATCGGCTTCGTACCCGGCCCACAGTGGGTGGTCCGCAATTTGCTGCTTTTTGGGACATCCTCTTTCACAACGCCGTGCTATAATTTTATTTGCAACAGTGAATGAACGGTTACGCAACGACACGTTGGAGGCTGTTCCTGTTTGTAGGGATGCGAAAAATAGACAACCCGTAATTTGTCACGTCGCGTTTCAAAATGACCCAGACCCCGTGGCTTATTGGACGTTTCTCCCCGGTTGTTTCACCAAATCGTCGTGTCCCCTCAGAGGTCGTAGTCGGATACAGGTATGAAACGGCGCTCCTTTAGCACGATGCAATGAAGGTTGCTTATTGCGACACTTTTGCGACGCAGGTAAGCAAAAGAAGCAGGCCTCTCTGGAAGGTTTTGGAGTAGCAGGGTACAACAAAAATGCATGCAGCTGAGGTATGTGTTTGAAGTTAGGTGTTTACAAAAACGGCTATTGATACCACAGCTGTGATATTTTGGGCCCGCGCTACGAACGTTATATGTGTTTTTTCAAACAAATTTGTGCAGTCTTGCGCGTGCTGGTGTACATGCGCTTTGAAGCAGAGGAGCGCTACGAGAACTGGTCACTTGAACTCTCTTTCACCCATCCGACCTCCCATCCGATTCGTCTTTATATCTTGCTTTCTCGTGATTTGGCGTAGTAGGTGCTGCTTCCTTACCTCATTCACTCTTTTTTTTTTGTTTGCTCGCTGGCTTGCCAACAAAGGTGCAGTTCTTGGGCAAGCCGTACTGTGTAGCAGCATACAATAATTTACGGTACACGTTACAGAAGTAACTAAACAAGCCACTGGAATCCTCAAAATAAAAGAAACGCGTTACCGCCTAACAATAGAAGAGTGATAATCAAAAACACTCGCTGCCAAAAATGTAAATTAATGAATGCTATTTTGCGGTGACTGCTTTCTTGCGAATTAATACTATTGGTACTGTAACCAATTACAGCATGCGCAAATATTATTGATAGAATAACCTATACATTCGGGAGGGGGCATAGCAGAAGTAGAAGCACAAAGACTACTGTCAGAGTTTCGTGGCTGCGAAACCTTTCCTTCATAAACCGCGTGGTTATTTCGCTTTATTGTGCATCAAGGTACAATTAAACTTTAAACGCTTACACGTTGCAGATACTTATATATCCTTCGGAGGAATGTTGGAGAAAACGCAGGAATAATTTTGGGATACTATGGTTAATAGATTTTAAAATGACAACATACTCCATCACAATGACAGGGTTGCAAAGCGGAGCCCTTGGTTTCGTGATGCCTGTGTTTACTTCCCATGCAGCAAACAGTATAGGAAAAGCAATTCTTAAAAACACTCCTGCCTATTTTCCTACACTGACTGTGTATGCGATGCAAAAAAAAAAAAGGATGCGGAAAAGCAGACTATTGGCGCTGTCATGAAGGTCAGTAACGGCGTATGGTTGTTATACTAAACAAATTCTAATCGAGTCTACCTTTGCTTCAAGACAAGCTTATAAATGTTTAGTTGACGATAAAACTGTTGACAGTCGGCCGATACAATTCACCGCGTTAGATTAGCCGGGACATAAAAGTTAGCACACTGATTTATGGAAATACAAAACGGTTAACATGTCACCCATCGTGCCAGATAAATCAAGGTGAGCTTTCAATAGGATGCATTCCTTCGTTTGTGGACCAGAAAATCACGTGCCGCGTTACAGCGGTAGCAACAAATCGTAACCTCGCTCTGAGACATGAGATAGCAGACCGTCGTAGGCCGGGGTCACATTCATAAAAAGTTCCTGTCAAAGTCACTTCTTCGCCATATTCATGCCAGCGATGTACTATGGTTCTTCTAGTGTCCAAATACAACAATGGCATACCACAAAAAAAACCTCTGCCGAATTTTTAATGACGGAAGGCTCTGCAGGTGTGAATGCAAGCCACCTTCGACGAAGTAACTCTTCATTCTTATCGGCAGCCATCTCGAAAAGGGCAAGCTGGAAGACCACTCTTGAGGGCAATTTTGAGGCCACGCAAAGGAGGAAAGAGGTATGCCCATACGTTCTTCCGTTCTGTCCCAGGCGTGCGAATTAGCGCCCCATCACGGAGTAATTAGTGGCTGCACCTAAGAAAGGCGCTGACCTGGACACACCCCCCGTGCACGCCCAGGAGGCGGGCATCGTTTTTTAAATCTCTGCGCCATAGGGCCTCCCGATGTTTGAACGTTGGGCAATCAATCTCATCATAATAAACACGTTCTTGAACTGAAAGGAATGTTGTCGGGAAGAAATACTGAGACCTTCAAACCTTAACCTTAATCTTTCTACGTCGAAGGCGTTGTAAGCTTCAGGCTCTTGTGCAAGAGTTATGACTACCACACCTAGCTTCCAGAGCCTAAGTCTAAGCTTCCAGAGGCTAAGAAAAGGGCCTAAGGGGTGTAAGAGGAAACGAGGAGAGTGAATTACGTTGCATATGGGCGGCCGAAGAAAACAAACGTGCCCCGTGTCTGCTTCCTTCGCTGCAAATGTCGTCTCAAGACAGCAGAAGAATGCCATTTTTCTACGACATTTGCATCGAAACAAGCAGACAGGTCACATGTTCTTCGGTGTTTTATTCTATTGTAGGTGGAACAGAACGTTCCGAGGCTTTGTTTTTTTTAGTGATGCACATGCTTCGAAAAATGTCGCTTTCAGTGGTAGTTTCGGAGCCAGCATCCACATTCCAACAACGCAGTTTTTCTCCATGGGCCATTTATAGCGTCCCATTAATATACACGGCTATCAAGCTGAAGTGGTCTCTCCTTTTTGTAGAATCCGCCTCGGTGGCTCAGCGGCAAAGGCGTTGCGCTGTTGAGCACGAGGTCGCGAGTTCGATTCGCAGCCGTGGCGGCCGTTTTTCTGATGGAGGCGAAAAGTGTGTACGAGATTTCGGCGCACATTGCAGATCCCCAGGTGGTCATATTAATCCGGAGCCCTCCCCTACGGCGCACCTCATTGCCTGGGTTGCGTCGTCGCGTTAAACCCTACAAACAATCAACAACAACAAATCCTTCTTGTTGAATTTCATTTGTCACATGCGTGTGACGAGGAATTGCATTTAACGTCAATAACTGTCGTCCACGTATCTGGCACGTTTTAAGAAGCTGTTGATAGCTAACCTGCAGCCGGTAGCATAAAACACAGACTTTACGAAATCGAGAAGAACCACAGGCAACATCCCTTTCGCAACCAACTATCCATAGCTTACATGTCAGTGGTGAAAAATATACGAGGGCGCAGGTCACCGAAAAGAAACAGTTGTTGCACGCAGACAACAGTGGTCAACTTCCCCCGGTGTTCAATCACTTCGAGAAAAGCCTGCCAACCAGTTCCGAGGGAAAAACAAAAAATGCTTCAACCTACATTTCTCTCAAAATGGGGTACGTTTGCAGGAGTAGCCGAAGGAGAACATCTTTTTCCTGTGAGAGGTGCCCCAGAAACCCCAAGCAGTTTCCATCTTGCCGTACTACTCGAAGTGCCAGGCGCCCTGTCTGCTTTCAAACAACGGTCGTCTGCCAGCCTGACTCAGACTGGTATGGCACCAAAACAAGAAGCGGGGAGCCATCTGTCATGGCTGGCGCCGTGAGGCCGTTTTCTCTTAAAATGATGCGTCGTATTCTAACGTACCGCTCGTATAGTGTGTGGAGCAGTTATTTTTCATAGTAACAAGCGCAGAACCAGTGACTTTGACACCAAAAAATACGCCGCTTAAAACTCGGCGAAAGTATTCCTTCCCAATGCTTTCTACTCAAACACTTTTAGAAAGCGGTGAAAGCAATCTCTGCTTTTCATATGACGGCATACCATATAGCTCGCATCGACACATTCATTCAGTTCAGAGCATTAAAATAGCGATTAGTAGCCGCGTGAGGGAACACATTGGAATGTACTGCAGTAGAACAGACAATTGGGCTAGTTGGTAGCTGTTCACCTTGAAGGTGGAAGCGCTCACAAAGCAGGGACGAAAGTAGCGCCGTGTCGTCAATGTTTTTCTACTTTTCTACAGCCGAGTGAATTTCAAGCAGGACTATTTACGCTCGAACAAAACTTTTTGTAGTAACCTAAAAAATAAGCTCATACACGTTTTGTGAAGAGTACAGTCCGGGGGCATTTTTAAACGCTATTTCTAAAACCCGAGGAAAATGTAGACTGACACGACCGCATTACAAGTCATATCACTACCATACGGGTCGCCGGCATAAGAATCCTTCTTTGTGTGTTTTCAATTGCTGTAGATAACACATTCGATTTTCCCCAGATTTATTGCTATCTTAATCGTCCCCGTTGCAGTCTCTAAAGCTATAATTTGGCTTCCTCTTCTAAACTTTCGGTGTAGTGCTTTTACAATGATCTTGTTATCTGCGGGATTTCCAGCGGACGCTCTACGCTGAAAAAGAGAATAACACCTCCGATTCTCTGTGGCGCTCTAGAGTAAAAATAAGAACTGTATATTATATCGGAATTGCATTGTATCTTTTATTTTTCTACCATTGTTTGTTGTATCCGCATTGTATGTTTGATTTAATTTGGCTCTGTAGCACCACCGCATTTCTTCTTCAAAGTGGAGAAGACAGGGCCTAGTGCCCCTGCGGCACCCTCCAGAACTACGTCATTGACGGCACGTGAGTATTCTCTTGCGTTTAATCTAACCTCGGTTTTCTCAGCTTTACTAATAATTTTTACTGGCATTATTACAGACGTGCTTTGTAGGCTTAATTCATACCGGATTTGCATGCTGGAAGTTCAGTGAATGCCTCACTTGTGACTTACGAAAGTTCTCTTTGGCAAGCGACGTTTGCTAATCATGTGAGGACGTCGGTGCGACGGAAACGATAATATCCAGCGTGAATTTTGTAAAAACTAAAAAGATTGATTGATTGATTGATTGATTGATTGATTGATTGATTGATTGATTGATTGATTGATTGATTGATTGATTGATTGATTGATTGATTGATTGTAGGGTTTAACGCGCCGACCCAACGTAGGCGATGAGGCGCGCCGTATTGGATGGCTCCGAATTACATTTCACCACCAAGGGATCATTAACGTGCGCCGAAATCTCACACACGCGGGTATTTTTGCTTTTCGCCTCCATCAGAAAAGGGGCCGCCACGGCCGGGAGTCGAAACCCCGACCTGGTGATCACCAGCATAACGCTTCAGCTGCTGAGCCACCGCGACGGGTTAAACACCAAAAATAAAGCAGTTCTCGGCATTGTTTTTAGAACATGGCTCTGCAGGGCGGGGGGAGGGGGTTCGCAGACATTTTAACAATTTAACAAGGTCGAAATACGTTATTTTGATTTCATGCGAAAGAGGTTAATCCTGTGCTTCACTAATTAGTGGAAGAGTTTAAGGATAGACAACATAGTGGCGCCAGTTGTGTTGCACGGAGATTCTGACGCACACTCGACATAGGAGGCAAATTTCTTAATGTAACCGCCCAAAACTAACCTCGCAATATGGTTCGCGGGCTCAGACTGACCACAACGCCCGCATAAAAATGCCACATTGCAGACTGTCGCCTTGAGGTTTCCTCCTCATCCCTCGAACTACCAAACTACTGGCTCCATTTATTTCGAAAGAAAGATACCGTTGGCTTGAATTGGTTTTTAATACATAAACCGGTCATTAGGTGCCAGCTACTTCTGGAACCTAATAGCGACCTTCACATGGCCCTCAGCAACTAATCCGAATAGGACCTGCAGAGGCATCACACGTCAAATGTTGACGTCGTCACCCCCAGGCATGTCTGCATAACACACTTCAATTTGGTAACAGCGTTGCCAGGGACACGGTGACAGACTCTTTCGTTACTGGCAGTTCATTGCTTCACCACCCCCAAGGGTGAAACATTGATCGCAAGCAAGCAAAGGGCATCTGTCAGTGAAAGCGTGCAGCGCCGCTCGCTGACAGGCTGTGACGCCAAACAGGCTTTCCCCGTCTCGCTCGCTTTCGCCACGTTTTCCGAGCCTAGTGAATGTTTCGAGCCTGCATTTTTCCCCTTGTGTCTTCTGATGATGAAGTGCTACCTCTGTGGTGTCTTGGGCCTTCGGAGGCGCTGGCAACCGCTCTGTGACGGGTTTGCTTCGGCAGGTCTAGCGTTTCGCTCGTAACGGACGCTGTCGAATAGGTGGAAAGAAACGAAGATTGAGGTGCGACTGTTCTCCGATTAGGCGGCAAAAAGAAAATTTCTTGCCAATACGCCCTTCCCACGTTGTAGGTTGGAATTAGACTTCAATCTGTGCGAACCGAAATGGGCTGAGAAGGGTCACAACAAACTTGTTTAATGCTTTCTCATTTATGGTACCCTCATACACTAGAAATGATATCGATGAGTACTTTTCACTATTACGTACACAAGAAACGTACACTTTCACGTGTGTCAAAGGGTGTGTTTTGTGTGTTTTGTGTCCGTTTAAGTAAACAGTACCAAGCGCTATCCAAAAGATGTTACAAAGAATATCCCCACACCAAGCGTTACTGATCCACTTAATACGACCGTGTCGATTTTGCTACCTGCTTTTTCTTCGAGTTTATTTTCAAAGCGTGTACGTAGCACGTCAATCGGTACAAGAAATGCTGGTACGTCCCAGGAAGAAACCGCTTGTAGTCATGCAGGCTGCCGACCATTGGTCGTATTCAGGCGTTTTGAAATGTCAGACCAACAGTACACAAACTTTTGTGATATATATATATATATATATATATATATATATATATATATATATATATATATATATATATATATATATATATATATATATATCGGTTTGTGTAAAGTGTATAAGAGAGCAAGAGACTGGTTGCCGCAACAGATGCAATAGTGGCACATCTAGAGCTACCAGCTTCCAGTGCTCTCTGCTGGCGCAGTTCTTTAAACAAAGAGGCGTATTGCAAAAACAAAACAGTCCCCACCATCAGGAGGCCGGGGAAGGGTTTATTCCTTACATTAACTATCAACGGACCGTGAAAAAAAACTGTTCGACTCTTCCCTGTCTCGACTGTATTAATACAGACTTCTGTTTTTGAGTGCTGGATACCTGTATGCAAAAATATCTCCAAGAGCTTGCCGTTGGAGTCATGCAAAACTGCAAGATATTCTTTCAGGTAGAATCACTGGCATTCCACACCAAAAATAATGATCGCCGAAAAGAAATCTAAGTCCCCGTCGTAGCCCCATGAAACCGAAAGCAGGCGCCTAAAGAAGAGACTCCGTTTCGGGGAGCAAGCAAGAATAAACAAAAATGACGGGAAAGCATGCCGACAAAGGGGAATCATAAAGACACGGAACAACAATGCGTGCCGACGCACGTCTTTGGTTAGGGAAAGAAGCAAACGGCGTCGCTACTGCCGACGCTGCCACAAAAGAGCCGCTGGAAGGGTGGCTTCAAAGGAACGCCCCCTGCTTTTCTTTTGCGTTTTGGAAAGGGCCCGCTGGACGGGGAAAGCCTAGTCAAGATGAATGGTTACCGGTGGCGCGCTGTGGGTCCTTCCCCAGTTGGAGGGAACTTGCAACCGTGTCGGCTGACTGGCCCTCGAGAACCACGAATTGATGTCAGACTGAGCGTAATATTGGCAAAAATAGATTACAATAAAGTGTAATTTTATTTTATTACTGCTTATTGCTTTATTAAAGCTTCATTCTGTAGGAAGAATTCATGTAGAGTAGTGAGTGGCGTAGCTGTTTCAAATTTGTGTGTTACGTTGCCATTTTAAAATTCAGAATCTTGTGTATTCACAGTTCTTTCAAAACGAATTAAGTGTCTGATCAATCAAAATACTCATAGTTGCTCAGCCGTTGTTGCCAAGCAATTGGAAAATTTTTACGCACGTTGTGAATTTATATGAAGAGAAATCTTTCTTCTTTTGCGGGGGCGCTAGAACTGTTGTTGTTATAGAAATATTAATTTGAACCAAAAAATAATTATATAATTTCAAATAAACCTGATTTGCCTTTTTTTGTTGTTAGGACCGTGAAAGAACTAAGATTCTTTACACCAGGAGATCAGCCGTTCCTGAGCCTTGTACTTAGTACTGGTCAGCCCATCTCTTGATGCAAACCTCCCCAGTTTGAAAACAACACTTTTACTTAATTTTTGGACGCAGTAACTTTGTACCCACTAAAAGATACCTGGTATTTGCAACTTGTGTGGGCAACCATGCATCATCCTTGTTTTGCGGGTGCGATAGTTATAAATAGAATACTCGCGGGGAAATAAGCGAAGCCTTGCTCCTAAATTTTCGCCGCAGGAAAATTTTTTGAAGTAAGAAAAAGATTTTGTTGTCTTGCTTAGTCAGCTATATCAGGGGAATATTTTGGTAACTTCAGAGGAGTACAGCTTTAAATGAACTAAGATATGTCAGCCCTAGCCTGTCACTGAATTGTTTGAACAAAATCTATGAACATTGAACTTCTTAAGAGCGAAGCTCTTTAGCAAATCGTAAGTTTTTCTGTCTGGCGTCAAAAATACCAAGAAAATTCCGACCGCGGGCACGTGTGCGCGTGCCTCGCGGAGAACGTCCAGCAGTTAACAAAACCAAGAAAATTACTAGCGCTCGTGTGTGCGCGCCTCACGACGACCGCTCAGCATCCCCTGCACACGTCTATCAAGCCAAGCATACCGACTTAGGCAGAGTTACTGGATATATATTGAGTAAGTCTGGACTTAGGGAGATTGGCGCGATTGCTGCGACTGCCCGGAAGATAAAAAAGCAAGACAATTCCGAGCGCTCGGGTGCGCGTGCTCCGCAGCGACCGCCCAGCGTAATCCGCGCACGTTTTCAAGTCAAGCGTACCCACTTGGAAGATTGGCTAAGATTGGCGAAAAAATTTACTCCAGCGTTCGCCGTTACCGCGAAAACACTTGCACGGGACGAGAACGGCAGGTCATAGCGTACGCTCGTACGAAGTGACTTCCAATGATTCTCACTCCCAAAAAATGACTGAAACTCACACTTACAGCAACAGTGATGGAATAAAGGTCGTTGCGGAAGCAGCGAACAAGCAAATAGGGGGCAATCTGGCACTGAAACCATCGGGCACTTAAACCACCGTACAGCTTCGCTTCCAAGTCTTTGGATTGGATTAGACTGGAAATAAATTTAGCAGCAGTAAGCATGATAATCAGCTAACCCTAGACAACCAGAAAACCTAAGAATAACCAGCTAAACTTTAGCTCACGCTACGTATATCCTGGCATAGGCGAACTAAGCCACTGCTAATTTTTTTCTTTATTTTGCCTCTAACCGAAAATTTTAAATCATGACATTTGTTAAGCCACGATTTAATAACAAATCGTGTTTTCAATAAATCTGTTAGGCAGGACAGGGTAAAAGACCCATCAGTTTAGCCTATAATTGTGGAAAATGAGGAGTAAGCGACAAAAAAAAAAACATCAATACAAAGTTAGCAGAACACACTCAACTTCAAAATTTCGAAGTTTTTCAGTGTTCCTTCAAACGAACATGGTTCCAAAAAAAATGAAGCAATATGTACTTCAATGCATCTCGACGCATGCTGTTGAGAAAACTTAATCGTGAGGTTAAACCCTACCGAGTATGTTTTAATTACGACTAGTATATCATTTAAAACCTCTGAAAAACTGTACATCCGTTTCTCTATTCCTGTAAGGCGGAATATCGCTTGTCCACAACCACGTTACCATTCCTGAGCAAGGCATGCCGGAAGACCCCTGCGTTGACTGCTTCCCAATTTATGGAATAAAACTTTTCGACGGTTGAACTAGCCCTGTGGATAAATGCACAAACATTCGCTTACAGTGGGCGAAGCTGAAAGAAATACGCGTCTACTTCAGTGATATTCCAAAATCGGAGGAAAGATCTGTTGTTCTGACAGTTATAACTAAAGACGTTTACTCCTTGTGAAAGTCGTTGTTCTCTACTCGAAAAAACGCAAACTGTTATTTTTTGCGAAATTAGAGAAAAACACATTTTAAGCTGTTTAATTTCACTGTGCTTACTTGCGGAGAAAAACGACCTGTTGTACGGTAATTCGTGTTTAAAAGCTACACGAAACACGCACGTGCCCCGCACGTGGCTCGCACGTGCCTGATGCGGCCATTGACGGTTTGTTTCCCTTGGCATAAAGGTGTTCGAGGACAATTATGGTTGGGAGATCATCGCTTCGCGAAGGCCTTTTTTTCGCAATATCAGCTTGCACACACACAACGTGAGCTTCCGCCGTGTATGGAATTAGTATCAGAAAAGGTAGGTCGACAAGAAATGATAAACATCCAAGACTGCAGGTTCGGGAGAAAGCAAAGGAGTGCTCTGGCCTCAACTAACAATTCTACAATATGTCGTATTAGCTCACGATAAGAATAAACCGCATAAGCGCCAGGAATTTCCCGTTAGGTCGTCACCACCTCACGCGGGGGGGGGGGGGGGGGGGGAGAGTGCATATTGTTTGATGAATTAGTGGCCTTGAGGAAGGGGGCTTTGTGGAACCGTGTGGCGGAGCGATAAATCTCAGGAACTCTCGCGGAGTAACCTCTTCAGATGGAGAGGTCACTGGCTCCACGGCGGGTAAGAATCGACCATTGCTTCCTGCCTTGAGGAAGAACGCAGCTACACGGGTGTACATGAGAGGGCGACCTCGTAGTAACTACTGGAAGACAGCGAGCGACTTCAAGTTTGATCGAAAATACTGTGTGTATACAAAAGGAATTCTTTTGATTAAGAGCACTATACCTCAGCGCCAAATATCATATAGGCGCTCGTTGATTTCAAGGCAGAAAGGGAAACCTCCTCGAAAAAGAAGTCTTCAATGACCTTAGAAGCTCGTCTCTTCAGCCATGTCGGCGAGGCGAGAGCTATCTTACCTCACGCGCAACTGCAACAATCCCTGAGAGCTGCAAGCGCAATCTGACATCGGATGTTATATCGCCCCACGGCTCAGACATAGTGCTCGAACGCGCCGCCGTAAACTTGCTCTCGCACCGGACGAATCATCGATTTCGTGCTGTGCCCATTGCCAAGTTTATTTTGACTATTGGTTTTCTAACTTTGCTGGGAGTTTTCGCGCCACCTTTCCTTCGCGTCATAGCAGTGCGACGACTGTGGTGTATTGTTCCGGACGGGTTCGAACTAGTGCTTCAGCCGGGCACCGATGGCGAGCCCAGTAGTGTATACTCACGTAGGATTACGCACCATTCCGGATTTTGCGGGAATGTCCCGACTTTTTATACAACATCCCGAGTATCGCGCCGTCCCTGTCGGGGCAGCTGTATGTGTCAGATTTGCTGCGCACAGCCAAGTTAGGATTTTTTTGCGATACAAAGCACGTTCAACAATGCGCGCCACGATCCGGGACACAAAGTTAGCGCGAACTTGTCCAGGCAGAGCTTCACGTAAAGGTGAACTTCCGCGTGAAGTGCGACAACATTTAAGAATACATTCTCCAGCAACAGCAATTGTTGTGAGCAGCATGTAGCCAGATGAAGTACCCCTTCAAGAGGCCGCAACAATATAGAAACAGTGGATTTGTCTGGAAGATACTGCCACAAAAAAACTGATTTTGTTGCCCCCATACGTTAAGGTACGCTAAACCCCCGCCCCCCTCCACCCTACCTCAAGCTTCTCCCGTCCCAATTTTTTTCATTGAAGAGTTGGTAACACTAAGCAGATGGCTGCTGCCGTGCGCACAGTTCCTCCGTTCCGATAAGGAGAAGCCGGAGGCAAAACTTAAAAACTGTAACATAAAGTTACAGCAGGCAAGGCTGCGGCAAAAAGGCGACCATGAACTCTCAATCCGGCAGAGTAACACTCTGAAGCTCTGTTGCTGATGCACCGGTTCCGATGCTCGCGCGTGCGAGGATTTAAGGAGCACACCACAACGTCCAAATTATCCGCGCGGCCCCACATAGTGTTTCAACGTCCGTGAAACAAAGTATACACAAAACAACCACTGTCTCAAGAGAGCGCAGCTTGTATGCAAGCACCCGCCTATGAGCGCATACGGTAGCAGTCTCCTGAGCCTGGGGAACTGAACCAACTTATTCTCAAGTACAACACGGCAGAACCGTCAAGAGCTTCGGTGGAACGTCTCTTCAACATTGCCAACGAAGCATTGAAGAAAAAAACCGGTTCGTCTCTCCAACATCAGCATCGAGATGCAGATCTTGCTGAGTTCAGACAAAGGACTGTACTTGTAAATGTGTATTATAGGACATTATTTCTCACTCATACTGTAATATGGATGACCATTCATTAAACACCTATGTATTGTTCCCTTCGATGCAGTTTCTTGTGCAAAACATTTATCTTCGTGCATGTGAGTAACTTTCTATTTGCACATTTGAAGCGCAGTATCCTGACTTCGCGATTGAAGACCCAAGTGAAAAGTGCCATGTGTTGCACTTGCAATAGACGAGCGCCACACTTTCCGTAAAACGTATCTGGAATATGTCCGGTGATCCCTGAAAAAAATTCGTATAGGAGCGTTTTGTTTAATTCTTTTTATTTCCAGATGATCTGCTGCCGGTGGTGTTCATATCCATTTCGCCTCCGGATTATCCGACACCGGATTTTAAGTTTAAAAATCAAATGTAACGTCAACGTAACGACAAGTTACAATTTTCGAAGTATAACTGGAACGCGTTTCGTTGTCAATATAGGAACTTGTAGCGCGAACTCGTTTGAAAATTTGGAAGGAAAGAGGAACGAGCTTTCGTTCCTGTTTTAGAGGAACGTGTAAAACACTGCTTCGGTGAGATTACCATCCATATTCAAATTTGCCTGAATGTTATTCCAGTCAATTACTTTATTCTTCGCTGCCTGCCACATTCGGTTACGTTGGTTTTCAGGGCGTTTTGCCCTACCGACGTCACGCGCAGTCCTTTTGCTCGAAAGGCCAGTTGTTACTTCTGCATATGGGGTGCTGGGAGTTGCGGTGGTGCTTACACTGGCTCGGAGTTCAGCGTTCGTTCGAAACAAAAGAAGCGTTTTTCTACAGGTGGCGCAAGAGCTTCCAGACAGGTAGTATGCTTTTAGACAAGTGGAGATCACAACAACAGTCGCTGAAACAGTTATTCAGAATGATAAGCGCGCTGACACTGCGTATCGATCAGATAGAATTAGAAGAAAAATAATTGTTGCCACGGGTGAGACCTTATTCAGGTCGTCTTTGGATTTCCATGGCGTCTTCGGTCACCTAGGCAAGTGAGGCATGTGTCAGAGGGTCGGTGCTGAGCAGCGCGGCCCCCAATACTCCCTGTTTATAATATCCCACGAAACTGATTGATGTGAAACCTGCAACAAGTGTAATGATGACAATAATAAAACACTACAGAAGGGAAACTACAGCCATATACTTTGTTTGCGATGCCCCAAATCAAAAGAACTTTTCGCGTATGACGGTCGTAATTCACAAAAAAACGTATACAGAACTTTTCACAATTAGGAGGGGGTTGAGACAGCAAACTAGGGGATATAGTGGCCCGTTTAATACCGAGAAGCACTCGTGATCTCATTGACAATGAGTACTTGCTTCATATGCATTCCGCATAATTAGGGTTGCCAATTCTGTGGACCCGCCACTGACGAGGGGCTGAGTATATCACTGTTGTGAGAATAACTGCCATAACTGCAGGAGTCCGCGGTGTCAATTTGTACTCAGTCGGAGATTTTCTGTCCAACTGAGTCACGCAAAAGCCAAAATATCAAATAGAACAATATTTATGACGCACAGGTCTATGCAACTAAGCACTAACCACTTGCCATTACCCTGTCGTCAAACAAACCGACATTGTCTGCGCGTTTAAAAGAACCGATGTTCTTATTTGTATGTTTGCGCTGAGAGGAGCGAGTTCTTTAAAATTTCTCTCTATCTGTTGCTTCAAATTCGAGACATTTATTTCCCCTCGCCCCACCATTTGATGATAGATGGCCCTTCAAACTCAGGGCGGTTAAACCATGGTGCATTACTGACGTTTTCAAAGAACCGATCCTCTATGGCGGTTACGTGTGTTTGCCCAAGCGTGGCAGCAACGTGTTGCTGAGGCCTCGCTGACAAATATATATGACTTTCTTCGAGATTGGTGTTCACGTCTGAGCGGTTGCAAGGCTCGTTGTTTACTCATATTTCTTACACAGCGGGAAGTGCCGGCAAAGAAAGTAAAAGTGATGGTCTCAGCAGGATACAGCTTTGCGAGCATTCTTAGCCCTCTTGTTCGAGTTGTAGAAATGTACTCTGATTTCTTTAGAGTTAAATGTAGTTTATGCTTCAAATATTGGACGTGATATCACAGGGGCGTACTACACCACTCGTATATAAATACTTTGAACCAGTTAGACAAAGAGATATTCTAAAAAATGTCATGCGTTTACTGGTATTAGTGGGGTCGTTTTGAGAAAATAATGGAATATTTTCTCTCCGGGGTGATGTTAATAGGCTCAGCTAAACACACAGGCTCTCGAATAAAGTCGGCAACCTCATAATTTAGAGCTTGAGACTCTACCCTGGACTTTTACAATAGATAGAACTCCCACCACTGCAAAGAACGCAGTGTCGCAATCACTGCATCCCGCCTAACGAGTTAACTTGGTGGGGCAGGAAATACCAGGAAGAAGTAGGAAATACCAGAGACTTTTGTACACTCGAAGTCGAACCGACTACACTTCTTCTGTGACCTTCCTTGAGGCACCCATAATTTCTTTCAATTAATAATTTGAGAGCGTTCCTGCCACTTATCTATTTTCTTTTGCGATCCTTCTGGAGTTCGGTGCAATAGGTTATAGCGAAAGAGAAATCTGTCGCGTGGTACCGCCTTTCCAGGCGCTGACAAATCAATAAAGGGCGGTCCCCACCGCTGGCGCAACCAACCATTAGGCTCAGTGGGAGTTCACGTGCCAGCTGAAGTTCGCACCCATTAATATTTTATCCGTTACCTCCAGTTAGCCCTGTTTTTAATGAATGTTATGTGTAGGCTCCGCTGATGCACTGAAGTTTTGTTTCAAGATAACCAAATGCTCCCTCAACTATCCACACTGGCAACATTTTCTTCTTCTCGCAGAGTAGTCTGCTGTGGCGGCTAACTGTAGCTCTGCTGGGACGGCTAACAGTAGCGTATACGTTGAGTCCGTCTGTCGGGTGGCATTGTTTGGCGGCCGTATTATGTGTGGGTTAACAATCTACCGCTTATAACAGCAGTTTTTCTATGACGTCCCGAATGATGTGCACAACGTCCCATCGGCGTACTTTTCTTTATGTGCCATAATGACATTATAGTGTTTAACCATACAAGACCACATCCAACCCACTAGAGCAAATATGTCTTCAAATTTACTCTTTATCACCGAAAAATATTGTTACGTGGCGGCAGGACAATGATGAGGCGAACCATGGGCGACGATGAAGTGATGTATTTACAAGATGTTGCCGCAGAGCGATGCAATCTATTTACAAGCGGCCATGATCGCTCGGGCGAGCCGCATCCTCTTCGTCGTCTTCGGTGACGGGTTATGGCGCTATGGGGCGTTGTCCACGTAAGTGTTCCGTGACATCACCCCCCCGGCGGAGGACGACCGTCCCGGTCGAGGCCAGGGTAAAGACAGGGTGGCGAAGCGGATGAGCAAAGCGATGAGAACATGTACAACGATGTCCTTGCCGCCACTGATGATGGTGATGCTCGCGATGAGCACCGCCCCGGAACAGCTGTGACCACCGCCGAACCCACGAGGCAGCGTCCAAAGCTTTCGGAGAAGCGCCGGAGATCTGGGCGGGGGGACGTCGTCGGCTATACGTCTGGTCGTGGCTGGTCAGTTCGTCTGGTCTCGGCGGGGCATGGGCAGGGAACACGGGGCTGGGGAATGTCGCGTCCGTGGATCACCGGGGCTGGGGCGGGCCGACGCTTTCCAGGAGCCAGGATGAGACTGCTTCATGAGCTGAGACGGGGTGAAGCTCGGGGCCGGGATGGGACTGAAACCCACACCATCCACCAAAATGTTACGTGGCGGCAGGACAATGATGAGGCGAACCATGGGCGACGATGAAGTGATGTATTTACAAGATGTTGCCGCAGAGCGATGCAATCTATTTACAAGCGGCCATGATCGCTCGGGCGAGCCGCATCCTCTTCGTCGTCTTCGGTGACGGGTTATGGCGCTATGGGGCGTTGTCCACGTAGGTGTTCCGTGACAATATGAAATGCTGCGCAGAATAATGCCAAAGCATTTGTGGGTGTTCAACCTGCCGACGTAATGTCTGGACCATGAGGTGGACTGTAGTGGAGGGCTCCGAACTAGTTTTCATCACCTGGGGGCCTCTAAACAGTGCCAAAATTTGGAGACATGGGAGCTGTCGGGTTTACCCTCCATTGAAAGCAAAGCCAAAGCCTAGAGGTACAAAGGAATTCGTTAATTGTATTGTTCTGAAGTATAATGGCGTAGGTATTTTGGCTAGTAAAGTCGAAACTTCTACTTCAATATATTGTTCTTTATCAGGACGAATTCCAGCAGTTTAAAAGGATAAACAGCCGTGCAGGTAGTGTAAAAGATTAGCGCATATCTTACTTTATTTCATTGTCAGGAAAACGGGAAGGTGCCACAATTAGGTAACCGTGGGGTACATGTGTTTGCGAAATTGATAGGGCGAATCTTTTTAGCTCAGGCGATCCAATTTCTCTGTTTGAAGTTTTTAGGGGAAGAAAATTGCTACTTCTCTCATATGCTGGAGGCTATCATGGAACGGAAAGCACTTGATTCGGAAAGCCACCTGGCCAAGAAAGAGGAAGTGCACCACTTCGAAGCGCGAATTCCATGATGAATGCTTACTATAAAACCGAACAAAAGAGTGCCCCGCGACAAGAAAAGGAGCTGCAAAACAAAACAAAAAACAAGCACAAAACACTTAAGAGTGAAATCACCAATCGTAAAAGATGATCTGAAACAGGCAGCATCCAGTTTGAATGTTAATGTTAAACTTAGGCGGATGCTGTGGCGTATCAAGTTCGCGGATAAGCACTGTGCGGTATTGCAAAATTGTGATGATCGCTAAGAAACATGTTTATTGGGCGAAAACTGCCTTTGCTAGAGTCAGACAAGTCCACTGAATGACTTGATCTAAAGCGGAACCCCGAGAACTACCCTCGAAAAATGAAAATAAAATATTTTTACAGACATTGTTTTTGAAAATTACAACTGCTGCTGCGAAGTGATCCTGTCTGTGGTTTTCTTTTTCTCCCGTCTCTTTCTTTTAGCTAGCAAAGTATGTGTGAGTCACCACATTTAAACGATCCAAACATTTGGGTTAAAGGGACAGACATCGATTTTTTTGGAGTGCATGTCCTCCAACTCGTATGGAAGGCAGTCCTTTACATAGTGAGGTAACCACAAAAACTTTCTAAATACGTTGGCACAAATAAATGAAATGTGGCACAAAGCTTCTGAAATCTGGAACACGGCGCCATGCGGTGGCTAAACGTGACACTACCATACGTATAAAAAGTAGCTCCCTCGGCTTTAATGCGTGATTCAATACGTGCATAAAGGAATAGGAAAGGCTGCATTGAAGCATTGTTGTAGCTGGGGACCAGTTGCTAAATACCTGTTTTCCCTTCACTTATGGGAAACGTATTTTGCCACTGCTTAATTACTGTCATAGTTACTAGCATTGCTTTTGGCAGCGTATGATGCTGGGAGGTAAAAATATACCGCTTTCAAGAGTTCTAGGGCTTTATCAGAGAAAGGTTTTGTTTCAAGGTGTTTTACGTGATGCCCATTTATTTGGGATAGAGACATATACTCCACAGAAATCGGTTATCTATCCCTCTAAAACGATAACTGTGGCTTACGCCAAACGTTTACGTTCAAGGAAAATGCTGAAAGTGCATATTATGTCCCCAGAACGACTTCAAAGGGTCTCTTCTGTTTTGGGGTCGCTTTTTTTCGTTACTTTATATGTTATTTTCTGTTGCCTTAATTCAAACACATCGTGTGCTACAGAGTTGAAAAGTGAGTTTGGTATAGAATAATGCCGGAAATTTAGCCACTACAATTCCTACGCAAATTACGCGGAAGTCATATCACAGCTTTCTGAATCTTTCTTATCTGCAGATTTCTAACACGGCTGACACTGTAGGAAGTACGCGCTTTAAATTGTCCTGATATACCTTAGTAAGGCTTCTAATAATGCTCCCGTTCTATACGTAACGAAGCCAGATAAACAAGTGCGTGTAAAAATGGGCTGCTCATGATCATAAAAATTTCCCCAAGCAAAGGTTAAAATCTCGGGAGCAATAATAAATATAGATGCCTAAAAATGTATCGCAATCACATCACACGTAGTGATGCAAAAAAAGTGTATCACACGTAGTGATGCAACCTGCATTTTTTTTAATATACGAATGGGATTTGGTACAAGAATGTCCTCCATTGTATTGCCGTACCTTTATGGCAAAAGGCACAAACGAATACATATATACACGGTAAAATGCCGAACTAAACAGCTTAAACCGAGGAAAATGTTGGTAACAAAAGTATAAAGTAGATTAATGGCGTTGGTCCTTTGACCCTGAACCTTTGCAAGGCTTCAAAATAAAACACAGTATGGACTTCCGCTTTTCAACCTCTCTCATAAGCGGCATGCGTTTCTCCCAGAGTTTGTCCAGCTGTCACATATGTAATAAGCCATTGATGGATGATGTCTAATTACTATCGCAGCATTCCAGAGACCGCCCATCAGTAATCTCACCATGACCAACATGCGGCAGCTAAAAGGCGTTATTTACTCCGAGAAAAACTAACATGCTACGGCATTGCAAAAGTCTGGTTGTCACTATTAGTACGCTAAGGGCCCAAGACACACCCAGTATCATCAGCACCACCATGAGCGCCGCATTTATTAGAGACCGCTCCTTGTTTCTCTCGCGTTCCAGGTGCCTGCTTGATAATGAGCACACATCGGCGACTTGCCACCGCAACCGTACCAAATCGGAGACACCCCAGGTACAAACTTTCGCGCCCGACTAATGGGCATTGGTTATTTGAGGAATAGGATGTGTTTTGCTGTTAAGAAAATGTCCCAACGCGTTTTGCGTAGGTATGAACTGATGCATAAACCTTGAAACGCTGGAATGTTTAGTCAAGCCTTGAAACAGTGATTTTCCTAGTGTCGTTAGTATCTGGCAAAGGTGATGACACTGTCTAGTATTGGAAAAAGGGTGGTGGGATTATTATTTTTCCGAAACGTTAAAACCAGTTTCTGCGCAAGTACGGCTGCACTGCCACTCCAACTTCACAAGTCATTTGACACCAGTGCCGGTCTGAGCGCACATTTATATGCCCGTGATAATTGTATACGTAGCCGTTGCCGATTAATGTGGCTGAGGTTTATTTTAGCACTGCATGTGCGCTTTTCGTGAAAGGGACAACTCAATTCGTGGACAGAAAATGAGTCTGTTATTAGTGTTTTATATATTTTCGTAATGTGGCCAAAAAGAACTCGCCGGCTTTAATTATACAGTGTTTAGAAGGAGTTGAGTTCATGAAAGAGGGCAGTACTTGATACATTACCCATGCCAAAAATTCTGCCAATGCTCGATTCAAGCAAGATTCGTGGTCGGTATGAATCCTCATACTTTATTTTTACTTGAGGAATAACAGTGACCAGGCATATTTATTTTGAATAACCGCACGCAAGAGCTCTTGTGTTTACAAATTTTGTCACAACTGAATTGGACCTTACAAGTTAACAGAGCAAAATATACGAAACATCTTCTGACATGTTATCTTCTGACATGTATACACTCGTTTGAGTCGCCCAAAGGAAAACATCAGTGAAGTGGATGTTTAGTCACCTGTAACTATGGCTTATGCTGCGGGCTGTATGCAGGTTGAGACCAAGACCAATATAAATGTAATGCGCCCTCTCTCACGGACGTTTATTTATTAACAGAAAATAGACTGTTGTGTGCTTCATTTCGCTAATGATTGAAAATAATACCCAAAAAAGCAGTGATACTGTACCAAATGAACCCTCTAAAACTGTGGCGCCACAAACGTGTCTTGATTTTTCCGCTTCGAATAATACTGTCAGCGGGACCACCCAACCACAGAAATTTGGATTAGGCACTTCCCTCAGCAGCAATAGCAAGAGATTGTAAGCTGACGTGGGCGGCCCCGAAAATTCTATGCGCCCATTCTGTCTAGCCCAAAACCATCTAGCCCAGAATCGTGAAGTTGCGTAGGACAGCGCTCTATAAGAAGGAATCTATGCCTCTTTGGCGCTATATTTGCGTTTGGTCCCGTCAAACCATCTGCAATTTCTGTCAAACCGACTGTTCTTCATTTAGTTTGTCGTTTTCGAGACTACTACTGGACTCTGGCTTTACTAATTCATACAAAGGTTCAGTTCGCAAATGTCCACGGCTGTCTCAACTTAAAATTCCGCAAGTGAGCAGAGCAGCAGCGAATTTGTAGTAGCAGATCGTCAGTTGCTGTTCGCGGACGCGCCGACAAGTGTATTTCGAGAGGTAAGACCAAAGTCGACCCCGCGGCATTTTTGAGCGCAACAATCAAGCACCTAAGATGTCGCTTCTTCCTTTAAAGTACCTTTCCTTCTGTATTGCATTTACCGCGCCCCCGTAAGTCATCATGACGTTACATAGCGACGTGCGGTAAGTGGTGTACTACGCGGTCGCGTAGCACGCCACTCAAAGAAGACACCTCGTATTTTTCTATTGTGGAGGGTTGAAGAACAATGCTATCTCGACGAATAGACAATGAGAAAAACGGCAAGACAAAAACACCGGTATAGACTTCAGAGGTAGCAGAATTCGCACAGAAGGGTGGGGGTGCGTGCATACAAAGTCCTTCCTGTTCGTGTCATGATTTAGAGGCTCTGCTTTGGAATAAATAAACAAATGCGCCCTCCCCCTAAAATAAAGTAACCTAGCTTCACTTGTGTAGATATTTTATTTTTTGGAGGGAAGGCGATCGTTCGTCGTGTGCGTCATCGACATTATTTTATGTTAAAAGGCAAGAATGAGTATAGCCCTTGTTCCACAAAAAAAAAAACGTAAAAAATGATTATTTACGCAGTAGGTTAAACGGTCAGACCCTCACAGGCAGCACGTCAACGGGGGCAAGGAATAATGAATATAGTCTCAATTGACTCCAAAGCTGCCAAACACACCAAAAACATCTTAAGCTGTGCCGTTTACACCTGTCTGTGAATTTTTTGTTACTGCGCGTGCCTGTTTTTCCAACATTCCGGATAAGTCTCAACGCGTACCAGCAGCGAAGTCTCGTAAGCACACCACACCATGCAGCTGTCATGTAACGGACGCCCTGCCCGTGCCTTCTTGCAGTTACCCGAGCACGCAAAAACATCTTACCCATATTGCCAGGAAAAGGTATATGCGTCCATAATCCTGGGAAACCAGACACCGCCGTTCAGCAGTAAGGTGTATTGTTTGTGAAAAATTTACGTGTGTTTCGACAGTATAAAATGCAAAATTTATCATATTCTATCACTGATATCTTAGCCTCAATCAACAGGAAGAATTGGACCTCAGCGTGTATTGTAGGGAATAAAATTGTCATCCGGTGGTGCGTCAGTGTAAACCGAGTAGCAAGAACTAGAGGAAGACAACTATGCTAGTGGAGGGAAGAAGTAACAAAACATTGCGAAGTAAGTAATGGACTGGGCTAGCGCAAGAACGGAACGACTTAACTACGTGGAAGAGGCTTTTCGTCCTGTAGTAAGCGAAAAAATAAACCTGATGTAGATGGTGGCGAGGCTGGTGGAGGTGGGATAACGGTGATGATACAAACACAACCGCGATCAAAGCAAGCCTCATTTTAAAAGGTATAGCATTAGCGCTTCATATCAGTTCTTCAGTCTGTACTCTAACGTGCCCACGCTGGTCCTGCGCTTTGCTAGCAGCTGAACCAGCCTCACAAATACTTCGTTATTAATAGCGGTGGAGCGCGGTAGAGCGCGGGATTAATAGCGGTAGAGCGCGGGATGCATGCGGCCGTCCCGATATATTCATTTTTGGATCCACTTTGTTTTGTACGGTGGCACTTCTCCTGCATGCAGACAAATTCGGCGTCAATCAATAGCAAACGGCTTCATTGGTCTAAACTTTCTCATCTGCTTACTCTCTTCTCAATATTGGCTGAATTGCAAACCCAAATGTAATTAACCTTATCACCCTTATAAGAATAAATCGCGTAACTAGTTTAAACGTACCGACTATTACCAAGTACAAGCTAGTTTTTTTCAGACGATATACGTTTATTTAACTCTCTCTTTGTACTATTAAAACCTAATTGATAGGTTTTGTTTTAATAAGATTTTTCCCGTCTATTCTATCCGTTCTCTATTTTCCATAGTTGATTCTGACGTTCTCGTATTTAAGAAGTTCTACTCTCCAAACCTATCCTACCGTCACAGTTAACTTATATCATGAAAAAGATGGAACCCAGAAAGCGTATAAAATACTTCCCACTGTAAGCCAGGCTAATACAGTGACGGGAAATAGGAAAGGCCCGTGTTGTTCGAATATTCGATCCGACTGTCGGCATCTGCTAATTTGCTACGGGTAAACAAATACCGATAAAAGACATGCGCAAAACCAACAATAGATATGTTCCGACCTCTAGAGCCAATACGATTGTAAAAGGTACTCATGCATACCACAGCTCTCCAATGCCGCTCCTCAAGGCATCCTGAACTTAACCGTGTATAAGATACACGGTTAAGATATAGGTGGTGTGTATAAGATACACGGTTAAGATACAGATGGTGAGCATTAGTTTGTGACTCCAGGCTTGCTGGGCGGATGGGCAGTGAACCTCGTCATTTCTAGTGTTCATAATATCTAGACTGGCAGCTATTCCTTCAATTGAACCCGCGTGAAAAAACTGTTACGTAGAAAGATGGCTTCGAAATAAATCAATCCACGATCACATTGCATCAGTCGGCGCATTCAGTAGCACGTAAAAGAGGGAGGTACGCACACTTCCATTTTACTCCGTGTACAAAACTGCACGCTAATTGGGCAATGAGGGCAGTACAATGTAAGAGGCTTTCGAGACATGTGGGCAGCCTTAAGCCGTATCATATATGCGTGACTGCGCTAATAGCTACTGCTCCCCACTTCAGCATTAGCATTGGCGGCCGCATCAAAGGGGTACCCCTATCACCAGCGCTACGCCGCTGCTAATCACGGCGCAGGCGCGATAGGAAAGCTCAGTTCCGCCCTCTCGTCGTACGAAGAAGTTGCTAATAGAAAAGTAGCTCTGTGATACACGATGAACGTGATCCACGGCAGAGCTTCCGTTCTTTCCCACGCGGTAATTGACTTTGCATTTAGTACTGGCGACGCTTGGACGGTGCATCCAGTACAGACAACTCTCCACTGTTGCTTCTATTTGCTTCACAAAGCCCTATTCATGTGTGCAGGCTGACAAGAAGAGTCCCGAACTTTCCCCTGGAGCTGATGGAGTGTATATACGTGGCTAAAAAAGAATGCGGGGAGGTCACAACATTCCTCAGTGAAATAAATTGCTTTCTCACGTATCAACCATTTCGTCTGCACGTTTCTGTTAAAATAAATCTTTATAAATGGATAAATAGTCGTTAATGGGCGCTTCCCTAGATGGTTGCGAGGATTCCGTTCTTACGTTGTGGTAAGACTGCTAGTTAATTAGTGCTTTAGGTGTGGGAATAAAAGGAATGCAAAACAAGCACTGCAGAATGAAGCACTGCAGGCCTGAGCTCAAAAATAATTAGAAACATAAAAAAGTGTTTAGAGTACTTGTTCTGCATTTACCACATTAATCGCTCAGGCATAAATATTTCCAATACCTACATCTGGCAATTTTTACTGCTCATTCGAATTTTGCTGTTTTATACATTTAGAGGAAGAAGCGTGCACTCGCTCCAGGCTCATTTTGCAAATGTGTAATGCGCGTGACACCGCCTAGTGTCTGCTACTCCGAAAATAGATTTTCAACTACTCTGGCACGCGTTGCCATGCATTGCCTACTTTTACCCAGAAATGATAATTATTGATACTCACGTGGGGTTGCTTTAAATACGTAAAGTTTCACGCCAGGTTCTTTGGTTTTTATAGTGCCACTACCAACAAAAAACGATGTCATCTGTTCGTACAGGGAACAAAGTTCAGAAAGGGACATGTGTCTGCGCGTTATCGCAGGGTCCTAAAGACATCACTCCTGGTCGATGCGTGGTCACCACAAGCAAAGCTTTTGGTGAGAAAGCTGTTTTGCACGGGTTAAAAGTAATTTACCTGATACCAAGCGTATTGTGAGTGGAAGCATCTTTATTTGCTTCTAGAGCACACGCGTTGCAAAACGAAATGAATCTGATGAGCTTGAGATTATTACACCATCAGGTACAGGCATATGCATTTTCTCGTATATGGTCGTAAGAAGATACCACTAGCTACGGCACATCCGCAAAGAGGAACCTCACAACAAGATGGTTTCTTGATTAATCATATTGTGACGTGGCAATGAAGGCACTGCTCGTAATAAAATGTATTACAGTCAAATACAAGCCGGTGGGCAAAGCAGATCGAATGTCCCCGGAACAGCGCGCACGTCCGCAAGGCAAGCAGCGTCGTCGTCGTCTCCCAAGGCCGTGTACCAGCTTGGCAGTGGCGCATATCCCTGAAGGAGAGGTTGGCCATAGCTTAGCACTTGGATTGCTAATCTGCCAAGGCCCGTGACATAACCTCCGGCGGCGAGAGCACCGACCCGGTGCAAACAACGGAACAAGGTTAGAGGCAGCCTGGATCGCGGGAGTGGTACGGCTTCAGACGGGAGACGTGCACAAGTTGCGACGTTGAATGAGATGACGGCGAAGGCGTGAGGGGTCCAATTTCGTAGGTCACGGGAGTTACCATGCGTAGGATGCGGTAAGGGCCCGTGAAACAACACAGCAGTTTTTCAGACAGGCCGACGTGGCGCGATGGGGTCCACAGGAGTACCAAAGTGCCAGGGGCGAAGTACACATCGCGATGGTGCTGGTCATAGCGGTCTTTCTGGGCAGTTTGTGCAGTAGATATCCTGGCGCGGGCAACCTGTCGGGCCAAATCAGCGTGCGCGACCGCGTCTCGTGCGTATTCAGTTGTGAATATCCCCGAGTTAGGCAACACGGTGTCCAATGGTAAGGCAGGCTCTCGCCCAAAAAGAAGAAAGAAAGGGGAGTAGCCGGCAGCGTCGAGGCGAGAAGAATTATACGCAAACGTAACGTAGGGTAGTGGCACGTCCCAGTCGCGGTGGTCGGCGGACACGTACATGGCCAGCATATCCGTGAGCGTCTTGTTGAAGCGTTCAGTCAGTCCGTTTGTTTGCGGATGATAGGCGGTTGTAAGATTGTGCTTCGTACGGCAGGAACGGAGGAGGTCATCAATAACTTGGGACAAGAAGTACCGCCCACGATCCGTAAGCAGTTGACGAGGGGCCCCGTGGTGCAAGATTACAGCATGTAGGAGGAAGTCGGCTACGTCTGTGGCACAGCTGGTGGGGAGGGCACGCGTGATAGCGTAACGCGTAGCATAATCCGTGGCGACAGCAATCCACTTGTTGCCCGACCGGGACAAGGGGAAAGGGCCGAGAAGGTCCACTCCTACACGGTAGAATGGTTCTGTGGGAACATCAATTGGTTGAAGGGTGCCGGCTGGAAGCAAACGAGGTGTTTTTCGGCGTTGGCATAGATCACACGCCGTGACATATCGCCTCACGGACCGGTATAGGCCCGGCCAGTAAAAGCGCCGACGCACGCGGTCGTAAGTCCGAGCCACGCCAAGGTGACCAGCTGTGGGCGCGTCGTGAAGCTCGCGGAGGACGTCAGAGCGGAGATGCTGAGGCAGTGCAAGTAGCTCGTCAGGCCCGTCCTCGCGAAAGTTTCGGCGGAACAAGATGCCATCACGAAGCATAAATTCACGCGTAGAAGGGTCGGCCGGCTTGGAGCTGAGGCGTTGGATGATCTTGTAAAGCGACGGATCACGGCGCTGATGGTCTGCAATGTTGAGCAAGTCCGACAGAGCGAATACGCCGGGGTCGTCGTCATTGTCTCGAGGGTCAGGGGGGTCAACAGGGTGACGAGACAGGCAGTCCGCGTCTCTGTGCATGCGACCAGACTTGTAGACGACCGAATAGTCGTATTCCTGTAGCCGTAATGCCCAACGACCAAGTCGTCCAGTGGGGTCCTTCAGAGTGGAAAGCCAGCATAACGCATGGTGATCCGTAACTACAGCGAATGTTTTGCCGTACAAGTACGGACGGAACTTGCTGACAGCCCATACAAGTGCGAGGCATTCACGCTCAGTGATAGAATAGTTGCGTTCGGCGTGGTTCAAAAGGCGACTGGCATACGCTATCACTCTGGTGCCACCTGCTTGTCGCTGGATCAAGACAGCTCCTATGCCATGCCCACTTGCATCAGTACGAACTTCTGTCGGTGCCGTATCATCGAAATGGGCCAAAATCGGACAACTGGTCAGACGGTTAATGAGCGAGGAAAAAGCCGTGGCTTGTGCGGAGCCCCACGAGAACGAGGTATCGGTCTTCAGAAGAGCCGTGAGCGGGCGGGCTATGTCAGCGAAGTTCTCGATGAAGCGGCGGAAGTAAGAGCATAGGCCAACAAAGCTGCGAACGTCCTTCGCAGATCGAGGGACAGGAAACTCTTTGACGGCGCGCACCTTGTCAGGGTCAGGTCGCACACCAGCAGCGTCCACTACATGTCCGAGGATCTTAAGTTGTTGGCCGCCGAAATGGCATTTGGACGCGTTGAGCTGGAGCCCGGCACGGCGGAAGACCGCAAGGATGTCCGACAGACGTTGAAGATGTGTCTCGAATGTTGGGGCAAACACGATGACGTCATCCAAGTAGCAGATGCACGTCGACCACTTGAAACCGCGCAAAAGTGAGTCGATCATCCTTTCGAAGGTCGCAGGTGCATTACAAAGACCGAACGGCATGACCTTGAATTGGTACAAGCCGTCCGGCGTAACGAAAGCGGTCTTTTCGCGATCCATGGCGTCAACAGCAATCTGCCAATAGCCAGATCGTAGGTCGATCGACGAGAAATAGGACGCACCGTGAAGGCAATCGAGGGCATCATCTATTCGAGGGAGCGGCTAAACGTCCTTCTTAGTGATTTTATTCAAATGCCGGTAGTCAACGCAGAAGCGCCACGAACCATCTTTCTTTTTCACCAAGACGACTGGTGATGCCCACGGACTTGAAGAAGGTTCAATGACGTCCTTGTTCAGCATTTTCTCTACCTCGGTTTGAATGATTGCCCGTTCCGTTTGAGACACCCGATATGGTCGCCGGTGTATAGGGGCCGCATCGCCGGTGTTGATGCGATGCGTTACCTCCGAAGTCTGGCCTAACGGACGGTCGTCCAAATCAAAGATGTCCCGGTAGGATGCCAGTAGCTCGTGCAGTTGGCGAGCTTGTGAGGCGGAAAGGTCCGACGACATCATCTTCGTTAAGTCATCGGATGTCGGTGGATGATCTTTCGGACCGTCGGGAGGACTTGGGACATCAGTGGACACAGAAGAGAGCTGGCATCCATCGAGCGGACAAACAGTGGCCAGTGACATTCCCTGTGGAAGAACTTGGTAGGAACGACCAATATTCAAAAACGGCAAACTTATTTGATTTTGTGCGACCGTGACGACTGTATGAGGAAGCGCCACGTTGTGCTGTAGGAGAACGTCAGTAAGAGGGGAAACCATGTACTCGCCGTCGGGGACAGGTGGGCACGGGGACAAAGGAACGTAGGTTATGGCTTTTGGAGCTAATCGTAGGTGTTCGGCAGAGCATAGACGGTGATAAGGTTCAATGTCGGCAACAGGACCAATCGGCAGGTCAAGACGGAGGATGCCGGAGGCGCAGTCTATGAGGGCGGCGTGGTCAGTAAGAAAGTCGAGGCCCAGAATAATGTCATGAGGGCAGGCGTCCAAGACGGTGAATTGAACTGGTATTTTGTGTCCTGCGATGCCAACTCGAGCTGTGCAGAGACCTGCTACGGTGGGTGTCCGGCCGTCGGCGACTCGTACAATGTTGGAGGGAGCAGGCGTCATAACTTTGTGCAGGCGGCGGCGAAGGGGCGAGCTCATAACCGAAATGTTCGCACCGGTGTCTATCAGGGCGTCCACACGAATACCATCAATATCAATTTCCAAGAGATTGTGTTTCGTCGTATTAGTGAAGAGAGGATTTTCGGGCCAGGTCGGAAATGCTGCATCACCTCCGGGAGCTGCATGAGCTAGTTTCCCGGGGAGGTAGCGGCGTAAGAAGCAGGCGGAGAGGGGCGACGGGGTTGAGGCGAACGAGACTGGCGACGTTGTGGGGACGGGGAACGGCCAAAACGGGTGGTCAGGGAACTGCCGGAAACGTCACGCTGCTGGTAACCAGGCATGAATTGGTGGGTCCTATCGCTGGAATAGCTTCTATCAGGAAACCTTGGCTGCGGCGGCGACGACCAGCGGTAACGGCAGTAGCGAGACACATGCCCGACGCGCGAACAATTGAAGCAAATTGGCCGGTTGTCAGCGGTACGCCATTCGGTAGGGCTGCGACGGCGGTAACGGGGTGGGGCGTCGTAACGGCTGGGCATTCCGCTCTGTGCGAAGGGAGTGGAGGAGCTTGCAGGAGCATGCGAGCACGACAGAGAACACACAGGGTGAATTCCCAGGTTGGCAACTTCTTCACGCACGACTGCCTGGATGAGTGCAACAGTCGGGGCATTTCGGGCATGGCCGTATTGAGGTGGGATAGCCGGAACCATGGCCTCTATTTCGCGGCGGACTATCGTCGTCAGAGGGTCGGTATGAGTCGGCAGGTCATCGGTCGGCGGTGGGCGGGGTGGCGTTGCCGCATCCGCACACGACGATGTTGCCGCGGTGTGGGGGAGGCGGGTGAACGAGTGCGCTACGCGACGACACTTCGCTTCTTCAAACCTGCGGCATTCCTTCAAGACGGCCTCAACCGAGGAGCACTCTTTGCAAATCAGCAAATTAAAAGCATCGTCCGCAATGCCCTTAAGGATGTGCCCAACCTTGTCAGACTCAGGCATGCTGGGGTCTACTTTTGAGCAGAGCGCCAAAACATCCAGAATGTAAGCCACGTACGACTCGGTGGATGACTGAACTCGAGAGGAGAGGTCTTTCTTTGCGGCAAGCTGGCGCGCCACGGAGTTACCGAACAAATCGCGCAGTTCCTGCTTGCACTGATCCCAACTGGTCAGCCTGGACTCGTTGGTTTGGAACCACACCAGAGCGGGTTTTTTCAGATTTAGGGGTAAATTTGCCAACATGAAAGTGTCATCCCACCGGTTGTGGGTACTGACGCGCTCGTACATGCTGAGCCATTGATCAATGTCCTCATCGTCAGCGCCAGAGAAAAAACCGGGGTCGCGAGGTGGAGAGACAATGACTATCGGGTTGGGGGATGCAGGCTCACGGGTTGGTGGCATCGTCCCGAGATGGGTGTGACGTCCTGACCGAAGCTCCGTGTTGTGCCAAGACTGGCGGGACAGAGGTAGGGAAGTTGCACCTCCACCACAAGATGTGACGTGGCAATGAAGGCACTGCTCGTAATAAAATGTATTACAGTCAAATACAAGCCGGTGGGCAAAGCAGATCGAATGTCCCCGGAACAGCGCGCACGTCCGCAAGGCAAGCAGCGTCGTCGTCGTCTCCCAAGGCCGCGTACCAGCTTGGCAGTGGCGCATATCCCTGAAGGAGAGGTTGGCCATAGCTTAGCACTTGGATTGCTAATCTGCCAAGGCCCGTGACAATATTTCAATATCAGCGTTGGGAGGATGTAGTTGGCAACAGGTCGGGGTTAAACCAAGGAAGCATGAAGTATTGCATGCAAAACGAGGTGCAGTCGGTTCCTCGAAAACCAATGTGCATTCTCATTTTTCTTGCGCTCACTTGCGTCAGCCCTTCGCGGGTGCTGTTGTAATCACTCATAGTGGGGTGTGGTCAGGAGTGATGTATCTCTATATGTGCTCTCCGTGAGGACTTCATCGCTGGCAACAAAGTTGCTGAGTGCATAACAAGCGGCACTAATGCATTAGGCCCAATGAAGCGCGCAGCAGTAGGCGGGACCTGCAGGATGCATGGTAGACGCAGGTCATCTGCGGAAATTTGAAAACACAACTGCAGAGGGTCTTCTTAACTTTCGTCGTGGTTTCTTTTGTAACTTAAAGTGAAGTGTTTATGCCAGGTACTACAGCAAGATTAGCGTGATTCAAAGCGACGATTCAACGAGGCACAAAAGAAGAGGAAAACAGGCTTTGCAACTAGGCTATTTCTCGGCTTGAGCATTTAACCCCACTAGCAACGAAAACAGCAACTTTAACTATGTGTTGTATTTGAGAGCGCCTGGGGAACAAACGTTGCATGTTGTTTAGTGTGTTTGGGAAGACATGGGGTGGCAGGTAATCATAGGCAGGAAGGGCGAAAGCCTGTAGGCTGCTGTCCGAAACACGGCAGGTGCCATCTTCGCACCGAAAAAACAGTAGATTCTATAAATGAAGAAAAAATAAAAATCAGAGAACACTAGACATACTACAAACGAAGCTCATTGCTGTTAGACCATCAGCCGTTAGAAGAGTGGCTAATATTTAGTCCTTCGAGGGAGCTTTTAGAAGATACGACGATCTTTATTCAGCGCTGCGCGGTGCTATTTAAAAAAAACTATACACCCCAGACAGTCATGAGATAGGCTCGTGATTAGGTGTCTTCAATATTTGGGAAGCCTAAGAGATCTATTTCTTTGGTATATTATGGTCGTCACAAAAAAAAAACAATTATTTACGACGGCTTCTTATTTCTTTTGCAAGCCTTCAACACCATACCATAGTTTGTCAAGTGCTGAATGATGCCACATGTACGTCGCAATATGCTCCGCTGTAGTTTTGGAAGATGGTGGTATCTAAGACGCAGAGAGAGAGAGAGAGAGAGAGAGAGCGAGGGAAAACGTTTATGAAAGCTGAAGAGGGCAGCCACACTCACGGTAGAGCTTGTTACTCCAGATGGCGGTGAATAAAGTAAGGCGAAAAGGTGAAAAAGAGATACAAGGAGAAGAAATAAAAAAAGGAAAAAAGGGGGTGGGGAGATGTACACATAAATAAAATGTACATGTTCAAAGCGCTCACAGGGCCTCTTCTAGCCCTCTTTCCGCAGGAAAAGTAAACAGTTTTTGCCCCCAGAACTGCTTCGCCATCCTCCTGTCAGGACCCAAGCAAGTGTGAAAGTTCTAGAGCACTTCCGCGTCGGTGTCGCACAAGTGCCTTCCATGCTGTTTCCCGTTGACTACATATTATGGGCAGTGGCATAAATTGTAAAACGTTTTCGGGAGTAGAGCCTACTGGACACAATGGCTACTTTACCCAGCCTAGCTCATTATTAAAATGGAGACAATGAATGAAACTGCGTTCACTCAGTTTTTCTCACATGAGCACAAGGCAATGCTTTAGCCGGGGTAATATTTTTTCATCATCTAGGAATGTAGAAGCGAAGTGTATTTTTTTATTTTTATCGGCTCGGGAAAGTTGCTGGATGCATACATTTTTGCTTGCGCTTTCTGACTAATAAGTGCAATTGCTCTGAACAAAATTTGCTCTGATACCACACAAAACGAAGGAAAAGCTCTGTTTGCTTAACCCACTTGGGATGAAACAAGATATAAAGCGCCAGCTGCATCGACTATTCCAAGTGAACTTATAGCACCTCAGGTATCTTCTCACGCTTTTTAACCTCGTGTAACTAGTGCAGAGAAAGAGAAAAACGACAGAAATAAGGTTCGAGGTGACTGCAAAAAATATCGAGAAAAATTGTGTCAGCTGAATAACATTTTGTTTGCGCCAACAAAATGCATCAGAGCACACAGAGCTACCTCATCGTAAAGAATTCAAGGAAGTTGTTGTTTATTCTTTAACTCTCCCTTCCCCTGATCCCAACCACCTACATTTCTTCAACTATGAACGTTTTGTTCCTCCTGGCTGTATTAAAGTGGTTCCTAACTTTCTTTCTCATTGCCAACAACTACTTTTTTCGTTGAGGAAAAGAGAGGCTTTCTTTTTTAAGCGCTGTAGTTAAGGCAGTTAGCATCCGTTAGGAAGATGGTATTCATGGCACCGTACCCAACCCCCACCTCTTGAAAAGCAGTACTAGAATATTACCTACAAACCCTCCACAACAACAGGTAGCAACGTCATTTATACGTTCCCGCACGACCTAACGCCAGTTATAAAAGTTATAGCACACCAAAAATAGGATGTCCTCTCTCTTCCCACACGATATACGAAATGGGTGTTGGTTAACTAAGACTGCCTTCCCTCCTTAGTATTTAGACGGTGTTGAAAACGATCGGTTGACCATCAATTCTATCAGCTAACATGTCAGTCGTATCAAATCTATCTTTGGAAAGCACGCTCAAGCATTCCATCCCGCGCCGGAGGGCTAATATATTTTCTATATACTATGTCCATGAAAACACGCGGTAAGGCAACTAAAAATAAGGGCCCAGAAAACCTAAAGTTATTTATTTTCATCAGAGTGCCCCCAGTCCTCACAACATGTTGCCAATATAAAATCGCTGTTTATGTGGCCGCTCGTCCCCTTTATTTTGCCCTGAGATGACAGGGCACGGAAAGGAATGACTGTGCAAGGAAACATGTTATACCCAACAAAGTGAGATATCGCCTTCCACGCATGCCTTTGTGACAATGCTATCCAACACGGAGGCGCTACAAAATGGTCATAAATGACTGACTTCGAGGAAGTCTGCATCCCACCTACGAAGCTGATATTGCTGGCTGGCACCCCCCTCCCCCCTCTCCTATCTTATAGCTTCCCCAACCTTGCTCAGAACCTTTTACAATAAATTAAAAGCCAAGAGAAGGTTAGAGATACCTAGACAACAATAATTGTCTTCAAATTGAGTTGCATTTGGTTTTGTACGAGCAAGAAAAGTACGTTTTACGCATAATACCCGCTATAGCTTAGACTGAACCCATCCATTCTGCCGCAGCAGCGGCAGATGGCGCGTATTGATACGCTAAAAACAAGACTACATCGTTGAGATTACGCTGCTCAGAGCTGAACTGCCTGGTAATAGACAAACGATATGCAAAAGAAAAATAAGAAAGCAAGAAAAAAAACCAAGATCATGGCGAAAGCCAATAGCCTGAACCCAGTTATGCAAACTAAATAACAGCACTTTCCTGATGAGTTGGTGGGGACGAGAAAAGCGAGACCTTGGAAAACAAAAAACTACAAAACGGGCCGGGTATCTTCTTTCTTCGCTGCAAATAACGTCGAAAGGCGTTATCATTTTTAAAAGGAGGGGAGCCCCCACATTGCACTTGCTGTTTTCAACAACGCTTACCTAATGAATCTTCCGCCCCTGCCACGTAACGACTGTCCTTCCTACCCCTGTACGCCCCTGGCACTCCAATGGCATCTCCCGGATGACATTTATTTCCCGCTTGTCCATCTCTTCTCTTCACCACAATCAACACAGTCGTAGCACTAGCCTCGCCTACACTCGTCCTTCCTTCCGATCACCCCCCCCCCTTCCCGACACATTGCATCTCTTCCCTGCTGTCTTGATAATGCCGACTCGCAAGTCTCTCATCTTTCCCTTCGTATTACTGGCACCTTTCCCCAAACTCTGTGGTTGAATTCCGCCTTCCCTCCCCTTCTCGCTCTCCACCCCTACTCTACATAATGATTTTCCCGTCCACTCTCCTTCCCCCTTACTTTAACCATGTACCTCTAACCTTTCCTGCATTCTGTCCTGCTCCTTCGTAATACCCCCTCCAGTAACACTGAGTTTCCCACTTATACTCGCTTGCAGCATTCCGTTGTTACCTCCCTATATATCCTCTTCTTTTTCACATTCCCGAACTTTGCCGCTTCCCCTCTGATTCCCCCTGATGTCCCCTCTTCTGTATATTTTTTTCATTTTCCCAACCCTCCACCTCCAAAAAACAAATCTTCTTTCGCATTATCCCTTCCTTTCCTTTCCCGTCTTGTGACACCTTTTTTTCTTACATTTCTCTCTCCTCTTTCCAGTTTCTTCCTTCCGCTGTATTCTTGTTCCCCTTTCACTCTTCCTCCTTGAAATACCCTATCTATCCTTATTTCTGTATCCCTCGCTCCTCCGTTTCCTTCCCTTTAATAATCGTTAACTCCAACCGCGCTCCTCGCGCCCACTTCCCAGTTCCCTTCCTGCTTTTCCCTCCCTTCTTTTTACCTTTAAAACTGTTTTAACATCCTGCTTCCTCTCCTCCCCCTTCCGCTCACTCTCCTTACTGCACTTTCATTCTTCCCCATTCCCACGCAACGTTTCTCCTCCTCTTCCTGATCCCTTATCAACCAGTACCCAGCGCGTAAAAAACGAACTCTTGGAGACATATAGACCTATATTTTCTTGCTCAGGTAGCCAAAGAATGACTACAGCCTTTACACTGTATGGGAACATTCTCTCAGCTAGAGGTATGCGGCGTCCACCGACCGTCGCCTCGTCTCAAAATGTCCCGTTTGGCTTTTATATGGGTATTTATTTGTGAACGGGCTGCAAGAGCATTGAAGCTAGAAAGCAGACGAACGGTTAAGCCCTGCTTTAATAAATTAGGGTTTGGCTCCAGGCTTAAACGAAGCGACGCAAATTACACGCAGCCATGTAGAGCTCTTAAGCGGCGGTTACTGGGCGGTATGCCGGTGCGGCAGGCGGCAACAATTATGTCGCGCAGTAGTAGCTTGACCGAACGAAAAGGGGAAATGGTGACATAGTGGCGATAATCAAAGCCTTGGGGTGTCTTCGAATAATGTCCACGAGTGGCCGCCGCAAGCATGCGGTGGAACACACACGTGCGGCCCCTCCCTCCCTAGATGCCACCGGTGGCTATTGCAGTACACTATGTCAGAAAAGGGTAGTCTGCGAAGGCATGCAGGCTTCGCAACTCCTCTCGTAAGCCTCTCCTTTCTTCAGCCTACAAATAACAGGTTTGCAAAACCGTCGCGCACTGCGTTACGCAGACAACCGATTCATCTATATTAGGGCGGAGACCATGTATGCGTAAATGGAAGCAGTGAAGTGTCTGAACGTTGCGACCTTTACTTTGTTTCAGTAACAGAGCAAGGGGAATACCCCAATGTTTATATATTTGCAAGGTGGTCATGTTGACAGAAGGAGTGGGAGGCGTTTTATTAGCGTTGACGAGTTTCTCCTAAAGGAATGAACGTTTTTGTCTGAATGCTTCTTTCAGGGGATTGATTGATTGAAAATATCTTTATTCAAAAGAAAAAAAAAAGAGGGAGGAAAGAAGGTGCTATCCCAATTCCGGGATTCCACTGACCTCCATCGCCGCTGTGGCTCTCTCTACCAGCATCGCTGGCAGGCAGGGTCATCGCTGCGCAGGGTGGCCTCCCACTGTTCCCTTGACGTGTTTGTGAGTGGGTGTACTGTTGGTATGTACTGGCATGCCCACACTGTGTGGTACGCGTCCGCCATCTCCCGGCAGTGCGGGAAAAAAAGCTAGTTACCATGGTGTCTTGTCCACCATTTTTACGTGCGTTTCATGGTTCACCGGATGATGTATTTCGGAGCGAAACAGTTAGCGCTCAGTTTTGGGCGTTCTTTTCCGACTGCATTTGTACACTTTCAACATAAATGTTTTGCACAATTCCTGCTGAAGAAACAAACGGAAGTGTCTTAGAAGACACTTTAGACTGCGAGACCAGTTTAGCGTAAAGCCAACAACTTCCAGGTGCGCAGTGACACACCGCTATTAGCAGATTTTAATTATTGCCCGCCGAGCGCTTTCAGCTTTTTTGAGTGATATCATTTATCCATGCAACAGACCTGAATGAGAGTACAAACCGTAAAAGCTAGTGCCCAGACGGCAGGATCGCAACCGATGCACCAGAACATATCAAGCGGTAATCATTTCAACCGTATACTTCTTTGCCCTAACTCGGCTCCTGCTAGGCCGCAAACCAATCCTACAGACGTCGCACTACAGTTTTAATTTCTTGCCAGAAAGGATTTCCTGTATCCCAATTTTCCTACCCTCTGCTTGCGTCTATTTGCCATCGCGTTCCTACTCTGCTCACACGGTTTTTAAATGTTTGCAACGTATTCAACGTGCTTTACGGGGGGAGTAGCTTGCGTCGGCAAGCTTCGCATGAGATCGAGAAGCGTTGCTTTCAGGAGATGGCGGACAAGCAAAAATAGACAGAGTCATCCGTATATATGACGAACAACATGCTTACGACTCCTGCTCTAGAGAGAAGAAAGCACCTGCCCTAAGCCTTCCAACCAGAGGTAGGTGCTTCCACATTGCGTGTCGGAGGGGTAGCCGTGGCACGTCCCTCCTGTTACACCGTGCCTAGTGTTCTTTTTTTATTTGGAGAAGGGCGAACCGCTATGACGGTGTCTGGATCGCTTCCTTGATGTGCTCCCGCGGTTCTTTACCTGTAAGGAGATCTATTAGCGTGCTGGCCCAAGCATAGCTTGCACCGGTGTTGAATAGCGGTTAAATGGGAGCAACTTCTATGCTGGTGATTTTGGGGTAAAACTAACGGACAAGAGTAACCGGCGTCTCATTCGCTTCTTAGATTAAGCACTCCCCAAATTCCATACCCATAGTACTAAACATAAGGACCTAGAGTGATGGTTGCTCAATCAGAGATTAAACTTTTTTGACAATGCATGCAAAGTGCCGCCTACAACTGGTTCATTGTGAAAGATGGTTTCAAAGCTGCTGAAACGCGCAAAAAACCTTCATTTTGACCCTAGTATCAAAATCACGTGTTTTCTTCTAAAGGGCGAAGAATTCCGCTGCACGACCTACTTCAAAATACTGAAAACACATCCTCCTAAAATAGCCTCTGGGCAAAAAAAAACACTACCGCAAAATACAATTTCCAACCACATTCACGATGTTGACCACTGTTTATTTCTTTCTCCCTTTGTTGCGTTGTTATCGCGATTCATGGAAGTTACCTCGACTAACTCAAACTCTAAGGCGCTTTGCTCAATTTTCAGTTTTTTTCGCTGCCTGCTTTGGGTGATACGGATATTTTGTTCCTAAGTATACCTCTTTCCCTCTTGAGTGCATCCTGCTGAGTACAATGCAATGTAAGTGCGCAAAAAACATGATTTGGCAGCTAGACGATCGCAATTAGTTTCAGACAGAGATCGAGCCGGTGGCATTTCCCACATCTTCTCGGATATTTGCGTCTATTATTGTTCGTTGAATCTCTCCTCCATATAAGTGTCCTTTCCTTCATGTGCCCTTTTTCTCCACATCACCGCAACAGCCGCGTTGTCCAGCCGCCGGGCACCATCATCATAAAGACAGCGTCCAGTCACCGTTCGGGTCTCCTTTAGCACTCTTCATCATAGCAAATGACTGGCTTGGCATCTCCATTGAAGCGCGATTCGCGACAGCAGCGTGCCGACGTCTCTACGCGTGCGACGAGAAACAAGCACTGACATCCTCTGTGGAACGAGCAAATGCCGAACACCACATGGCCAGTTGCTGGGAGGCGGGTCTCGAGTCGGCGCTGGTCGGCGGCGGCGGATTTTTCTCACAGATTACCAAGGGGCGCTCCGGTGGCTTCGCAATGCAGGTGGTCCTGCGCAGAGCCAAAAAAAAACATAACTGGAGAGAAACACCAAAGGGGAGGCGCTGAATTCTACCTAAAGGGGGGCCCTGAAGCCAAAAGCCTGCCTATTTTTCCGCAAGATTAAGAAAGCCGTCACCGGTTTTTAGGCGCCCTCGATTCTTCGTCTCCGACGAGCAGTGACGTCGGCACTTTGAGATAGATTGCGTGCAGCGAACGGTTTGTGTGAAGCTAGTGCCGCTCACAAATCATCTATGGATTTTCACCTGCACGATTCATTCACTCAAGCTATGTGGACGAGTTTCAGTTTTCGAGGCATTTTCAATAGTGTCTTGTACGATTTTGTTTTATACGAAAGAGACTTGCCTTCCTGAACCCTCCCTGTAGCAATCTGAGAATTCTCCGGCAGCCAAATACACCCACTCAAAATGACCCCTTCTCGTCTTGGAAGAGACTGGGCTTCGATGCTACAGAAATATTTTCAACTTCGGACCCAAAATTCGTGTGTTTTGGCAGGTTTGAGAGCAGCTAGCTTTGACAAGAGGGGCTGCTTGCCACGTTTGTGGAGACGGAGCTTCCATTGTGAACAGGGCGATAAGTGTGAACTCCCAGTACTTTCGACAACCACAGAAAGAGGTGCACGCAGTTCATGCTTCATTGTTGTTACGCACTAGCATTGTTACGACGCCCCAGCACGCTAATTCAATATATCTTTTAAGAAATACAAGCACACGTTTGCGGAAATTCATTGCTACAGAAACATTTAGCAATAATCGGGCATCTTTAATACGAATCCTCATTATGAAGCATAAGAAGATTTCATAATATACCGCATAGCGGTGAATCTATGCAGTCTGTGGTTGTAAGCGCCTGGACGTCCGTGTTTCGACGATATGACTGTAAACACGCAAGAGAGCTGGCCTCCGTTACACACGTTGTATCTGCTAGGAGAGCGCATTTCAGTAACAAATTAATCTTTGTAACATTTAGGGGAACACAGCGCTCCGCGGCAGCAACTTAGTAAAACCTGATGACGAGGGCAAGCAAAATAATGTATGATCAAGCAGAAGACGCTAACAACTCGTACACGATAAACTTTTCTTGATAAAGTCTGACCATGATTTGTTCGCTCAATTCCCACTAACCAATGAGAAATTCCCAAACGGGAGCTAGCAACACTCATTCCCATTTTTGACTAATGCGAAATCTCCTCGCCTGCAAAGCAAAAACGCCATCTTCACTGTTACGTCACAGTAAAACACAGCTCAATATCAAAGGTTGAAGAAAGATGCCAATAGAGCAGCGCGTTCATTCAGATTGTGATTATTGCCCCTTGTTTCGCTATAACGATGAGAGAGGGCAGCCAAGTAGACACAACATTACGCTACGTGTAAGCTCCACATAGTCTGTGCAACACCATCACATGCAGACGCAATTTTTTGTGTCCCTTGCTACTGGCTCCATTGGAGCCCGTTTCCCCCGCCATCACGCAGTTTACCGAAGCTAATTGGACACTACCATCCTGCCACGCGAAGACAGAGTAAGATGTGGCAGCAATTTGCCAACCAGTTCCTTCGTACTATCCCCATGAAATTCGCATGTGAGCTGGCCACGAAGCTGTATTTGTCGTCAGGTATGCAGAAATTACTCAAGCAAGACCAAAATGTGTTTACAAGTTGAGCGGCACAGATATGTATGCGGGACACTCTCAGCACTTGGGGCACTGAATATGCGATCACAAACGCTGTTCGATTTGGAAGGCCCATGTTGACACAATAAGTAGCGGAAATCAAAACGAGGAAAGTGCTTGGTCGGTACGTGTCTGCTAAGTGGACACGATGCATAAATGGAATAGTTATATTTAAGTGAAGAGTTCGGATACGGAGTTTCAGCCGACAGCTGATAATGATTGCACCACAAAGGTTATGGAATGTCCAAAGCTATGTGGCCTTTAATCGTAGCCATGCAGCAAATGCCCCGTAAAAACGGCCGGAGTAAGCTTCAAATAAAAAAGCGCTGTGGGGGAGGAAATTGTGCGCGATTGAAAAATCATAACATTAAAAAAAACCGTTTGGGCATCATAATTGATCTGCAGCTTCCGTCTTAAACAATAACACCTAACAACACATGTAGACTTTATTTATTTGAATATAATGAGTACACACTGAATTCGAGGTCATTTATGCCCATTGTTGCATGCATGTCTTTTTTTCAGCTGGAAACGACCGTGGGAGGGCGAAAAAAGGTTTACGACAGAATGTGAAACAATGAGTCAGAGTTAAAGAGTAATGTATTGGTTCCACGGAAACTTTTATTCGGAAGGGAGACGCTCACTTACATTCTTCCCTATGCTTTACAATAGGGCGATGGATAGACAGTTGGTTCAACGGCCTAAGGAAGGCCTGTGAAACGACGGTTTAGTACAGGTATAAGATAATGGGGACCCGATTTAGAAGTTACTCAGGCCAGCTTACTCACAGAAGTCCGCTTATGATGAACTGTAAGTACTTGAAGCTTTAAAGAAATATCAATACAAAAACGCCGTCGTCCTAGTTTCTTGGAAATAGTGAGTCTGAAAAAAAATGCGTCTCAAAACGATGCGTTACTGAAGAGAGAAACTAAATTGGCTCGTCAGAGAGAATATCTGTTCTTTTTTGTAGATTCGCGTTGCCTTGAGGTCATTTGCCTAAGCCTATCTGGATTCAAGATATCGTCTTAGTTAGAAGTCAGTACTACTACAACAGTCGGTCTCGCTCGCACATTGCAGACCGGCCGTGATACTTATCTGCCTTCTAACACACATCCAGACGTGCGCTATTACCAGGTAAGCACGCAAGCCAGACAGCGACCTATAGTCATCGTGTGTGGCATTAAGAAGTACGTATCAAGATTACTCGTAACCGCTGTTCCGAAGCAATCCTGTTTGATTCAAGTTCGTGCTTACTTCGCAACAGCGTTACTAAGAAACACCGCTTGCCCGTTTGAACGAATAAGCCGGTTCAGATAGCGTGATGCGCTATTTTGGGTACAAGCGCAAAGGTATCACATGCAACATGTACAAGTGAATGCATACGCCCTTAGTCGGCCTGTATCCGTTTCCTTATCGCGGCTGGTGGTTTGCGTGTTGCTCAGCCATAATGGTGAAGATTGCGGCCTGAGGCAAAGTTGGAAATACTGCGGTCTTAAATAACTCAGTTTTTTACAGACGATAGTCTTTTTTGGCTGCCTAAATGTGAAACTTTTTTCTGTCTGTCCGTCTGTCTGTCGGTCTGTCTGTCTGTGTCTGCGTCTGCCTGTGTCTGTCTGTCTGTCTGTCTGTCTGTCTGTCTGTCTGTCTGTCTGTCTGTCTGTCTGTCTGTCTGTTTTTCACTGGTTTCTACCGCCGCACAAAAAATGGGTGAAAGAATCCTTCGCGCAAAGTGTACATAGAAGAGACCGTTCAAAACTACTAAAATGCTGCTACGTCTCATACATGCCCAAATTATTCAGAACGAAGGAAACTTCAGGCATATGTGAAAATAATATGAGTGCACAATCGAGCGTGCCATCATTCTTGTCAGAATACACGTCCTATTGGTTGCTTCGATGGCCAAGAAAAACATTCCTCCCAACATTAACGGGCTTACGCGTTTTATTGGCGAATTCCTAGCACCTAAACCTGCTTCCTTACTTCTAAATCTTGTAGCCTTGCCTCTGTAACATTCGTTTGTTCGTCTTGTTACGCAAATTACTCTGACAGTAAGGACGACCAGGATTTTCGCGGCAGCTTCCTCACAGTCTGAATTCTCCTCCATGTGCACCTGTTGTATTCGCAGGCCGTCACGTTCGTTTATCAGTGCCCACTCATCCCGCTGATTCTTGTTACATGCGGTCAGGGTGCCGCGTTAGTGCAGTGGTTAGCACGTCTGGTTTCTACTGTGGCATCCCGGGTTCAGATCACGCAGAAACTCTAGAACTGCTTTTACTCATTTACTTTCTTTTTACGAACGCTGGCGATCTGTCGCATTAGTGTTGACGCCGATAACAAAAGTATATTTTCTCATAATTGTGACATCTAGAGGCTTTCGCATCAAAAAACCAAAAGTTAAAAATGGTGTCAGTTGCCGGTCAAATAAAGTAAGAACAAAGCGAAGCATGCTAGCTGAAGCTGTTTCCAGCACCAGAGAAACAAAATGGCCCAACACATGGCACCGGGGCATTGCAAACGTCACAAAACGTGTTCGAATTTAGTAAGCCCCCATGAAGTTCACATGGTAGAAGCGTGAGGACAAGGGAGGAGCGTAAGGGTCGGTTGGGAGGGCAAGACAGGAGAAGGCGTTACGTCACAGGGACGCGAGAAGGCTGTCATCTTTCGATAACTGTTTCAGTAAAACAAGCCGATAGGCGGGACATTTTTAACAGCGGAGCTGTATGAGCTTGACCTTTTTCCGGTTGCGTTAGCAAAAAAATCCCAGAAAAAAACTTCGCCACCCGTAAAGGGGGCCAAACCTCAGGTGTGGTATTAAAATAGTCAAGCCGGCTTTCTTCCATGCTTATATATGAGCACGACGGGCATGTTCTTATGCGGTCCACTTATTATACCATTCGAAATGTGATAGTTTTTCTTTCAGTTTTTCAGGGCCGTTCCGGGGGGGACCGACCGGAACGGCCCTGGGAAATCAGGCTAACCTTGGCCTCACACCTCAACACTTACCCTATCCTATCGCGACAGCTAACACACAGCACAACCAGATTAGGGTAGGTCGACCGCCACTTTCGCTGTTTCTCTAGCCTTGCACTACTAATGCAAGCTGCGCCAACCTTTTGTATGCGAGTTCAAACTGAAAACTGTCCGTCTGTTGAAACCAACACCACAAAAACTGTGAACACTTTCGTCCTTCCGTCCGCGAGTCTGTCCTTCCTTCCTTACTTCCGTACTTCCTTGTCAGTAAATTCCCAATAGGTTATAAACGTTTCCCCCCGTTGTGTCTCGTACTCTTGTTCTGAAAAGCGAAACGCACATTTGTACCCTGTTAAACCCCAACTAGTCACCATTACAAAATTTTTAAGAAACTAATTATTGTTGAGTTGCGTATTAACTTAGGTTTTTCACAAAAAAATAAAAAAAACGCCGACATGGCAAAATATAGAAAGTATACAACCATGCAGATCTGGAGCTACAATTTCTTGGTCCGAACAGAACTCCAGAGCCCTAAAAATGCACATAAAACTTATAACTACTGAAGGAAGAGTCGCAACGCAGTGGCCGGATCCTCGGTGAATACAAATCGAGCGGGTAATTCTACGCTTGTGTGACTCCGCGGGGTTGCCTTTCGGGCTGACCTATACCTCTGAGCAAGCTCAGCTTCCTGTCAGGGCTTCTTGGCTCTGTTCTTTCATACGCTGGACGCCCAGATATCTTCTTTCTCCGCAGGAATACCTTTCTATGTCTTACTCCGTAATCAGCAACCAGTGGTACGCCGTCTACGCGCCGCTCTCGACCTTGCACGTTTTCGTGGCCAGCCAACAGGTGGCGCGCGTAAAAGTGGCGGTGGTGGCCGGGATGAATGAACGAGTACCCACGGTGGCACAGGTCCACGATACGCGAAGGTAGGTGACTAAGCGCATCAGAGCGGGACGGCACGGGCCATATACTAAATGGGCCTTCGCGGCACGTTGAGGGAGAAAGTGGGCGACGTTTATAGACCAGTCTGGCGTGCACCAGCTCAGTGGATGATGCTCATTTGTGTGCACCTGCAGCAGTCATGTACCCGTTTTTTCGCGGAAGTAGAGGTTCCCGGTTTCATGGTTCTAGCTTGTTTTCTCTTTGTTTCAGACTGTGCTTTCTTGAAGCTATGGTTGCACGGATGGTCCTAGTACAAGAAACACCTGCTGACAATTTCGTAGCACTAATAAACGTAGGCCTACATCTTGATAGACCTCAATCGGATTTGGAGTTTAAGGGTCGACAACCAGTTTCTTTAGGGGAGCCTGCATGTGTATTTCCACAGCAGTCGCTTTTCGTTTGCAAAAAATATATATATACAAACAGCAAGCGAATGATGGACGCATACTGGCGTAAGCCTTAAATTTCTACTTTGCGCTTACAGCACTGCAAGGAACATAGAGTCTGTAAAACGCTTGACTAAAGCACAGCCTCCTGCGGTGTTTGCTTGAATTAATAAATTATAGAAAATTAGTGCACCATTCTGAAGTCTATGCTGACAACTTCAGTCTCCGACACTTGTTTGAAGAGCATCCGTTAGCGTTTTCCAGATATAGCCAGTTTAACTAGAAATCACTTCTCTAGGAAACATTTTAGCGACTGTAGCTGAGTTGAGACAGCTTCGGTGGACTCGAGAACTAAAACGAAATTTTACCCTCTGAAGGAAGGAAACGAGGATTCAGCCATGTCGGTTAAAGAACGTGTCCAATTTGGACGTATTGGTTAAAAACGATATAATTATTTACATCTCCTCCTTGTCACGAAATGATAACTAAAGTCGACGTGTCATGAAAGAGTAGAACTACTTCCTACGGGGAACTATTTTAGTAGCCCAAATTATTGAGCACAAATGTTTAAGTTAGGGGGGTGAAAAAGCTCATAAAAATACGAGCAAACTTCTATTGTGAACCCTAGTCAACTGCCGGAAGCCAGCCGGGTGCTGTTTTGTGTTACAGGGAATAGTAATAAAAAAACACCATGATCCCTGCTCTAAGTTACTGCAAAAACCATACAAAAACCTTTTGAAAGAGGCACATCCTTGAGTAACATCGCATGACATCACCGCCAAATGGAATATACAAACCCTAAGTTGTCAACTTTACCTTTTCAATCTAGAGCTATCATAGAGGGTCTGATGGCACCCTGTCAAAACGCTAATGTATTCCCGATACACCGATTGGTCTAGAGAAAACTGTGATAAAATATTAGACACACGGGGCGTGCGTGAATCCGGGATTTTGTTGTGTCATAACATTTACTTGCGAAGAAATAGCGAAAAAAGAGTGGTTCTAGATAATTACGATAAACGAACGCTTCAAGGTAAGAAAATACACGCATCGATCAGAAAGAAGAAGTACAAAAGTATACGTTCACCTAAAAAATCCCGCATCAGTGTAAATTTAAATCATTCAAATTTGCATTTGGTTAAAACGCAAAAAAATCCTGCCATGGGCTCGTCCTTCGTTTGCGATTGGCGCCTTCGAAGATTTGACCTTCGATTCGACGCCCTTTCAGAGACGTTTTTGGGTTGGACGCACTACTAGCGGAGGTTTTGAATTACTTTTGTAGAAGTGTTGATGTGAGGAGGTTTCGCGCTTCACTCATGTTTCTTAATTAACGAACTGCAAAACATTTAGGCAGTTCGCATGGTATGCGATTTATGTTCCTAATGTTTTATCAAAGGTCGTGCACTAACAGACAAACCAGAACCTGCTACAACAAAAAAATCTTTCACTTTAACTCTGTGTCGGGTCTGCTGATCTTTCGCTCCTGTCCGTAAAAATGTTTCGAAAATATAAACAGAAAACAGTACACCAAGCCAATTTAACCCCTTCCTTCCCAGACACACATCATGAAAACATTTGGCAAAATGGGTGTTGACACCGAAGAATGAGTGATGATAAATGCATTAGTTTTTCTGTGCGCACGGCGGCCTTGCTGAAAGAAGTATACCGCAGTCAAAGATCAAAGGAGGCGAGACAGCGACAACCATGATGTGTGAATGAGTTAATGAAAAGTGAAAAGGCAACGCCGGAATTTCTCCTGCTTCTTGCTACTGCACCCGTCGGAATACATATACAGTCGAATCGCGACAGACAGACAGACAGACAGACAGACAGACAGACAGACAGACAGACAGACAGACAGACAGACAGACCATAATTTCTACGTTTAAGTAGCCAAAAAAACACTATCGTCTTTAAAAACTTGCGCCTTACTGCCAGTGCTCATACCTAGAAGTAAAAATGGCGTACCTTGGGACTATGCCCATTTGAGGAGAAGCAAACTCTCAAATCAAAACGTTGATTGCATTCACTTCAAAGCAGCTTTATTTGAACAAATCAATTATTTTTTTTCTGGCTAGTGCAGAACGACGACAAATTCCACTCTGCGCAACCTCACCGGGTCCATCATTGGAACGAGCGATGAAAGTGTGGACTTTTTTTATGTGCAGTAAAATATGAATTTTTGACCATATCTCATCTTCTGAGTTCTGTGACCCATAGACGTCTCCTTTCGTGTCGGGACGACGACAGCTGTCGCTTCTTCTTCGCTGTGTCGCAAGCTGCATTCACCGTTGGATCTCACACAAAGGTGCAGCAAAATCATTCACAACAAAAAAATACCTGCCCACACACGTGAATAGCATGAAAAAGGACCCAACCACCGACCGGCCATCGACTGACACCCTAAAGCAACGAGAGAATAGGTGCAAAGGCGGTAGGCTGGCTAGGCTACGGCAGATTATACAACTGCATTGTTGTGGCACTAGCAATGGCATTTAACATGGTGATGATGATAGCTACTCCACTTAGGGGAACACACAGAGCAACAGCGGTTTCTGTTTCACGCGAGAGCTGCGGCGATGTTACTTTACTTTAATTTCTAATGCCGATGTTCGTAGACTGTACAGGAGAAAATAAGTTGTGAGTAACGCTGAAATATTCGCTGCACTGAAATTCTTAGGTCTGAAATATTTTTACATCTCAAATATTGGCAATCTGGCGGGGGTTTTGAAAATGCTCGTAACTAGCAGAAATTCGTTAATGTAGGGTTTGCAGTAACGATACTTGACTGTATTACGCACCATAGAATCGTTGATAAACACAAAAAAATGCTTATACCTATTTACAATCAGTTCATGGCCTAAAGACCGCTACTGGCATCGTCGAAGAAGACAATGGCTTTGCACTACAAGTGTTTAAAAAGAAAAGAAAAGAGAAGAGAAACTCATAGCCATCAGGTCAACTTCAAGACCTCTCGCAAAGACTACAAAATATGCGAGTTGCTTCACTTGTTAACATTTTACAACTTTGTTGATTGCGTTCTGCTTGAGTTCAGCTACAAATGATTTTCTCCCATCATAATGAAGCAACGAAAGGTTTCTGTTTTTAAAACAAAATCCCCATTGATGAACAATGCACTAAAAATGCTAGTTAGTGACATTGCTGCTCTATTACCCCTGGCGAATAACCGCCATCAGTACTAGTTAACCGTCATAGTTGCCACCACGCTTGGTTATACGATCTACATTGTTGTCTTAACTGTGCACTAATCCTTTATGCTATTGTTGGCAGTAATTACACAACAAACACAACCCTGGGTAAGGGCGGTCGCGTTCTTATGAATAGAAATTGCTCAGGAGTATTATTCACAACCTCGGCTTTTTAGGCGAACAGCGATTCATCTAGCCAAGGTAGCACACATCCTGTAACGGGGGCTGCAATTACGCGAAAAATAAATGCATTGTATAACTACTCAAACAGAAGCAGGAATGTATTCACGTAATTGCTACCATATTTTTTTGCGGGAAGTATTTTTTCGTCTCACCGTAAACGTTCCTGAACCTGTGTGGTCCCGTCCTCTTTTGGAAGGATAGATATCTGCTGGCCAAACGGGTAATCACCGCTTTTGGCCGCTTCGTGAGAAAGCACATGTCGCTCGCTGCCCTGGAACCTTCGCGTAATTAATGCTATCAGGTGAATAGCAATCAAGTGGAATCGTGCAATAAGTCTTTGATGTATCGTATGCGTGCAGCTTCTGCAAACACTGCCAGTATCTAAAACAAACAGCGCGCATACTGAGGAAAACAGCCCTTCATTACCGGTGCTTTGCTTCAGCGGAGCCCGATTAACCGTATATATCAGCGAGTCTACTAAAGTTTGCATTGGTGTCTAGTGCAAAGCACTGAACCTTCGAGACCAGCATTGCATGGCCAAATTACTGCTTTGAGCTCATGTTTGTCTTTTCGTAGAAGTGGGGATTGAAGGTTTCGCGATGTGGGACAGGCCCTTCCCCTTGAAATTAGTCTTTCTCAAATTAACTTCTTTTTTTCTAATTCTTAAGCTTTTTTATTGAGCGTTTGCGAAAAAACACCGCTGCCTTGTGTAGATAGATGTGCATTTGATCAATAAAAAAATGTATTGATAATTTCTTAACATCGTAAACAAAAGTTGGAGCTGCTGTCAGGTTGAAATTTTATCTCAGTGGGCGGCACCGTTAAATATATTCGCTAAAAAACCTTAAGAAAGAGTAAATCATTACGCCAGATCAAGCATATCAAGTCTTTCGTAGATGTTCTTGCGAGGAATTACAAAAGTATGGCCTAAGAGAAGCCTAGTAATCATAAACACCCCCTCTCCCCGCCCCCGCCCTTATAAAATGTCTTGAAAAATTATAGGAACAATTTTTAGTACTCGCTTTTGATCGCCACTGTTAAGTTCTCATACACGTTGAAACGTAACAATACCTAATAAAAGTGTGTAATGCCGACAATAATACAGCGGAAATAAGCCGCCGGAAAAACGTTGAGAGTACAAACTTGTTCCCCGCCCAAAAACCAGGCACGTTCGTTTCAAGATAGGCTAAAAGAACCTGTGTTAGTTCGGGCTTGATGGCGCATACTTCAAGGTCAAAAACAGCAATTCGACGAGCAAAAACCGTTTCATTATTGGGTACGCAAATCAACTTGCCCCAACCTATTCACGCATGTTTTGGTGTGTTCAAGTGTTCGTTTTGAGCACCAAAATAGGTTGCTTTTCTTGTGCCAGGCAGATGGAACTCTAGGCAGTTTGCAGCCGCATCATTTATAGATCATTACGCCTCGTCCATAAACTGTGAATATCGAGATTAACGAGGCTGCACTTACACGATCTCTCTACAGGTCACTGCTTTTGCTACCGCTACAGTTCGCAATTACCGTTCACAGTTCCCATCGCATTCCAAGCGTGACCACCTCTTCCCCCACTCGAATTGGCTTCGAGCACACGAAAAAAAAACTACAACTTTCACAACCCTAAATGCCGTGCTCGCGAAAAATCTGCAGCCGGTAACACCTTTATGCTCAATAAATGTTTTCCAATCCAATCCGTAAAACAAATGCAGAGAAGTCGCGTTTTAAGCATTAAGCGCATGCGAGAGAAATTGGCCTTACAAATTTCCCTAGGTACATGTCCCTTCATTATGTGCCTGCAGCACTGAATTAATGCGTCTGCAGCACATTAGGTGCCTGCAGCACTAAATTGCTTATACATGTGGGATCAGATACTTTACTATATCAACCTAATAGTTGAACTCATTAAACAGACACATTTTATTCTGCTTGCACGATTGTTATGGGGATGAATCTCACATGATATTTCTAATGTCCGCTTATTGCGCCATTTTTGTGGTACTAAGAGTTCGAAGTAACGTTATATTCAGTTTTTTTTAAAACATCAATGAGGAAGATCAAGGATATAAACATAGTACAAAACAATGGCAACTACTTCAAAACACGTATTGTTTCAAGGCACGAAATTATTTTTATTCAACGCATCATCTTTTCTCGATCTTTGCGAGCTATGTCACCATCGGAAGGTGTACTTTTGGCCAGTCGAGTAAGAAATCACAAATTTCTTAACACGTTTTTACATTTCAAGTGATGATGAACACCACAATTAACCTGGTTGCGTCCTGTGTCACCGGCAGACGTGGACATGAAGATTGTGCGACCAGTAAGGCAACTGGGAATCCATGCATAGAGTCGGCCGCCTACACCGACAATCTCTAGAGCATCCATAATCGCATTGTGGAGAACGTTGTCATAGGCGCCTTTGATGTCAAAAAACAATGCGCCCGCGATTCGGTGACGGTTTCTTTCTTGCTCCACTGAAGACACCAGATCGGTGACACTGTCTATAGAGGATCGTGCTCTTTGGAATCCTGTCATGACATCCGGTTAAATGTTGTTTTTTTTTCAAGGCATTATTCGAGTCGGGCCAGCACCATTCTCTCCATAACCTTTCCGATGCAGGTTGCCAAGGCGATGGGTCTGTATGAGGAAAGCTCCAAGGGGGATTTTCCTGGCTTCAGTAGAGCAACCACTCGATTGCATTTCCAGTGGTTGGGGACCGAGCCGGAGATCCACGTTGCATTGAACCATGATAAGAGAGCTTTCCGACCTTCGCTGCCGAGGTTTGGCAGTACGCAGTACCGTACACCATCAGGTCCTGGAGCAGATCAACGGCAGGATGCTGAAAGAGCGGCACCCAGTTCTTGCATCGAGAACGGAACGTTGAGGCCGTCGTCTGTGGTCTGCAGTGTACGCCTTTGTGTACTGGGAAGCAGGGCATGGGATTCATCAACAAGCATTTTGCAATATGCTTCAGCTACCTCTACTTCGCTTTTTCCTGTGCTTAGAGCCAACGCACGAAAAGGGTACAGTTGCTTTGGGTGGTACTGGAAACTTCGCACCACTTGCCAAATTCTTTAAAAGGGCTTGCGCGGATCTAATGAAGAGCAACATCACCTCCACTGCTCTCTTCCAAGCTTTTCCAAATGGCGTCGTATTTTCCGTTGCACGCGGCGACATTCTGTTAGATCTGCTGCAGCCTGGGTCCTTCTATACCTCCTCTCTGCGCGGCGTCCTATGGCACGGAGTTCTTCGTACACGGCATCTATGGGTGTTCGATGGTTGGGGGTGCTAACGTACTTCGTGGTGCACTCCATAGCAGACAATATGGCGCTTTCTACATCGGACTCCGACGTAATAGTGGCGCATAACTCCTCAACCATCAACGTAAACTTCCGCCAATCAGACGTGTGGAACCAGCGCAGTTGTACGTAGGTGGGAATGTGGTCACTCCCATGTGACTCAACATCACAACACCAATTTGCAGATGTCGACAGAGTCTTTGATACGATTGCAAGGTCCAAGCAACTACTGTACGAGAGCCGACGCAGAGAGGTAGGGGAGCCGTCGTTAATAACCACGAAGCTTTCGTCGTGAATAAAGTCTGCAAGGTCATTCCCTTTCTTGTTAGTAGCCGCACTGCCCCACAGAGGGTGGTGGGCATTAAAATCGCCGACGATAATGTGTGATCCGGAACAAGTGTGCACCACGGAGCTCAGATAGGTGAAGTCAACGTCTGCGCGTGGAGGTATGTAAGCCCCGATGACCGAAATGAGTCGACGCTTGTGCGTTAACGTCACGCAAATATATTCATTTGAAGCATGAGCAGAAAGCGTATGTCTGACGTAAAGTATGTCCTTTCGTACGCATAATACCTTGCTTGGTATTCCTTCCTTCTGTGACAACAGGAGAACGTAACCGGAGAGACGAAACGGGGCAGAAATGTTTGGCTCTTATATAACCACGACTGGGAACTTGTACTTAAACATGCGCTGCCGAAAATCTACCTTCTCCCGCGCAGTCCTCTTGCGTTCCATTGCATCACGAAAGAATTGTGAAGTCTCTCTTCCAGTAAAGTTATGCCGGTTTGTTGCGCCATAATAAATCACTGGAGTGCCTCAATGAGCGGCTCCAACGCATCTAGAACCTGCATCACAATTTTTGCAGATTGACTTTTCAGACCAGCGGTGAATTTTCGCATAGTGTTTAGCAGCTGTTAGCAGCTGTTTAAGCATGCGTAACAACTTTTCATCGGCGAGCCTCTCTTCATTGCTGTGCTTTTCATGTGGGCCTTTCACTACAATGGCTGACTTGTTTGCAGCAGAAGCCGTTTGCGGCAAGACAGGCCTGTCGTCGGCGGATACAGTTCCAGACGCAATATTTGCTCGACGAGGAGGAACCGGAGAAGGTCGTGGTTCTTCCTGTGTCAACAGCTGTGGGGGTGGCGCCAACGGTGGCGCCGCTGTGGTTTGCAAATCCCTGGAGCGAGATATACTGCGTGGCTGTCGACGTCTGCGACGGGAGCTTCGACGACGTCTCCGAACGGACGCTGCAGCCTCTCTGTGCGTAGAGTTATCTCTGACCATCGTGCGCAAAACTCGACGCTCATGCATCATTTTTGGGCATTCATTAGAGGTTGCCTCGTGAGGACCCGAACAGTTTGCACATTTCAGCGTGCCTTTGCAGTTAACATGGTCACGAGCACCACCACACTGCTTGCTAGCTACGGCATTCTTACAAGCAGCACTGAGATGACCTAGCTTCTGACACTAATGGCACTGAAGGGGCCATGGCACATATGGACGCACACGATGTCACACGTAGCCTACCTTCACAGACGCTGGCAGCGAATCGCACTGAAACACCACCATCACGCACCGCGAGCGTCCGATGCGATGAATGTCCAGGATGCGGACTGTTGACGAAAGGAGCTGCACTAGGTCACTGAGATGACACCAGTCGTTGTTTCCTTTCCGTGAGCCAAGAACGAACGCACCTGGATGTTTCCTAACCCGGTGATGGCCTTCAAACTGTCTATGATGCCGTCGGTGGTCACATCAACCGTTAGCACGTTCAATCGGGCATTGATCCGGATTTTCTTGACCTGGTTAACCGCAACCCGGCGAAAGTACTCTGTCAGTTTCTGACGGTTCAACTTGTTTAGGTTATCGGTCTCCTTGACGGGCACATAACCAACCGTGAAGACCTTCGGACCAGTGGGCATACCGGCCATCGTCTCACTTGTCGTTGAGGTGCGGCGGAGTTTCCTCTTCAAACGACGCCCTATGACAACTGTGAATTCGCTGTCCGAGTCCATTTCCTCAGTAATGGAGCCTTCCGAGGATTCGTGGAAGCCAGGGGAATTCACGTTGTCGGCTCCCGGCAGCGGAGACGACACCGACCGCTGTGCAGTGTCGGGGGGAAGAGGGGGTTCATTATCCCCCATCCTTGAAGATGTCGCGTCGAGAAAGCTGTGTTTAGAAAGGAAAACTTGCGAAAAACAAGAGAGCTCAAGGAACAGATCCTTCCTTCTGCTTCTTCTTCTTCGTCTTCCTCCATGTGTTATCTTAACACTGCGAGCAAACGAAGGACGACCGCTGTGCAGGGTTGGGGGGAAGAGGGGGTTCATTATCCCCCATCCTTGAAGATATCGTGTCGAGAAAGCAGTTTTTAGGAAGGAAAACTTGCGAAAAAACAAGAAAGCTCAAGGAACAGACCCTTCCTTCTGCTTCTTCTTCTTCCTCCATATGTTATCTTAACACTGCGAGCAAACGAAGGACTAAAGCGCCATGACCTCTTTCCCACTTCGGAACCTACCTTAGGTGAGTGGTTTATAGGTTTCTCATACCAGTGTCACCTCAAGGTCCTGTAGTAAGAATTGTGCGCGTACCACATGAGAGTATTACAAGAGTAAAAGTTTAACCATAAAGAAAGCATAATTCATGGCCAGGCGAAGCCAAATATCTCCAAAGCTTAGCTAAAATAAGCATGAGTTGTAGAACGGATCCGTCATGTGTTTTTCTGGATTGTGTCACTGCATTATTTTGTAATTTCAGCGAATGTAAATCTGTGTATGGATTGTTAGTTTTTGTACATTAGGAGCAAGTCCAATTGTCTTACCGTGCTTGCGACGAGACAGCAATACTAGTTTGCTTGCCAAAAAAAAATTTCCAGTTTTAACGCATCAAGGAATTGAATGACTGAAAGGAGCCCGTGGAAATTTGTCTTTAACTATTATCCTATCGTTGCATTGCCTTTTCAATATATTGATTTTCACACAACCACTTTTCTTGGACTCTGCAGCTGCTTCAAAAACAGCACTTCCTGTAATTATGGAGGCATGGCGTTGCCTAAGGAACACGTTCCATCATGTTACTTCCCACAAGGGCCTCTGGTAGTGCAGGGGCTTTCCCCGCTATTTAGGCCCGCCTGCACTAGCTCAGCATTCATTATGACTTATACAAAGGCATTACGATAAGCGACTGTTATGCCGTGCTTCTCATATTCATGCTCCCATACAATGCCTCAGTGAAATAAAAATGCGCAATCAACGGCGCTACCTAATTCTGGAAGCTCGAGATTTTATCACACAACCAACCACAAAGCGCAGCATTTTTTTCGTAAAATAAAAAGAGGGTAGATGCACCTTACGGTTCAAGTGAGCAAGCAGCTGTTCGGTTTTTTTAGATTCCTATGAAGAATGTTCCGTTTGTTAGACCTTTGTGTCATCTAAAAGGTCGTGGCGGCATAAATATATTTCATCAAATGCGTATGCTTCCTGCGGAAGAAAATGATTTTCCGAACGATACACAATCAACAGTGCAGAAAGAATACCCTCTTTCTCGTGTTTGTCTATGGATGGGATGCACCTTTATCCCAACAGTAGCAAGCGGAAGCAAACACTTCCGGGCATTCGTAACTCACTCACATGCCTTAGCACGCCTTATTTTGTGTCCGTAATCACGGTGACAGCGTCGACTGCATCAATTATTCTGTTTCATCTTCATCGCGACACAGCAGCAAGCAGAATTCCGCATCACACCCACACTTCCGGTTTTTCCACCCTTCGCTCATCTACACAGGCTACACAAACGGCCGTCACGGAAGAAGTCAGTGCAAAGGTCAAGGCACTGACGACCCCGCCAGGTATGGCCGAAGACGCTGTGGAGGGCGCTGCTTTGAGAAGCGAGGGTTCGCCCCGCCGAAGAAAGACCACAACAGAAGAACCTCCTCTGCATAACGCCGTATAGCCGACGACGAGTCGTAAATACTTCCGGCGCGCGAAAGAAAGGTGCTACAATACCGGCAGCCATATGCCTGTGCTTGTCGTTTTCTTTGGCATTGAGAGTAATCTCCGTCGATCGCGGCTGAGATTGATCAAGCCGCAGGTCGAGAACACTTCGGCAGTGTTAGTATTTTATAAGCCGAGTGAATTCAATGCACGATACTCACCAACTTCAGCTGTAAAGTGTGTTGCCGTCTTATTTGGTATGCCATGTACGGCCAGCTGACCTTTTCGAAGTACCTGGCAGTGTATTTTAAAGTGTGTTTAGGTCCCGCATTGCTGATGCCATTAACCGAATTGACAATTATTGGCCAAGTATGGACAGATTAGCTTGCAGCAATAACTGAAAGCGCCACCTGGCGTACAGGCCGTGACTAGAAAGTTAAAATTGCAACAACGTGCTAACCTTGCGGACCATTATATTTCGAGTGATCTATACAAGGAAGAATGAATTCTTCGAATGCTTTTTGTTTAAAATGACGGTAATGCCATCGATGCTGCTATATTTCAGACACCTAAATGTAACTATAAGGTATTGTAGTCATTCACATCTTCGGACAAAGTGTAGTTCATTTAAATACTTTACCTTTTTTCTAGTTCGGTTTTTTCTAATCCGTTTGCGTTTTCTCTAGTTCAAACTGAGCACGAAGCTGACTGTCCTTCAGCTTTGAGCTAGTTCAGCTTCAGCTTCAGCTTAATTCAATCGAGCATTGAGCACGATGTGCCCGATTGATGAAATGCGAATACGAATTTTGCGATACACTAAGATGGCGTTTTATGCACGCGTGTTATCATCATCATTATCATTATCATCATCAGCAGCAGCAGCAGCAGCAGCCTATCTACGCCCACTGCAGGGCCAAGGCTTCTCCCATGGATGTCAGATTATCCTGGTACAGTGCTGTGTGATCAGATTATCCCCGCAAACTTCTTGATTTCATCTGCGCATCTAACTTTCTCTCGACACATGCCACGATTGCTGAGTCTACGTATATATTTAGTTACCTTTAATGACCACCCCTTATCTTGACTTCGCATTACATGTTCTGCCTACACACATTTCTTCCTCTTAATTTCTACTAGTATGTCATTAACGTGCGTTTGTTCCCTGACCCACTCTGCTATCTTCTTCTTCATCAATATTACTCCTATCATCTTCCATTCCATTGCTCGCTAAGTCGTCCTAATTTAAGTTGAGCCCATTTAGTGACCCTCCAAATTTCTGCCCCGTAGGTGTCTCGCGTCCTGCCTAATCGACGCCAATCTTTCACGTGGGTATTATATTAAAGAGCGTACTTTTTTAACAAAAGAGGTATCCGTGAGTATCGAAATGACCCATAGTGTATAACTTGCAGGGTCTGCAATTTTGTTTATGTTTCTTTTTATGTTATGTTTCTTTTTATGTTTATGTTTCTTTGTTTATGTTACTTTTCAATATTTTTTAATTCGTAAGAAATTGGTAATCCTGCATAAAGCCGTTACAGTTGTACTTCGTTATGTTGCGTGTTAAGCCTTTATATAGGAGCGTGCAAGACACGCTTGAGTGAATTGTAATCGTAGTTCCCCCGCGCGAAGCTTGATGCAATCGCCTAATATCCTGTGCGTAGCCATGGAAGAAAAGGAGCCGTTTCAACACAGATATGGAGTTTATGCTGGATACCGAGGGGAGGGAGACTTAATAACAGCATGAGACGTTTCTATAATATAAATCCGGAGCATTGTGAGACTCACCTGATTGATATGCGAATACGAAAGATGGAATTTTCTAACTATCGAGCAATGGTAAGACAGACCACTGACAATGACTGCAACGTACCATTTTACTCACCGTTTCATACGCATCGTGTGAGGGACAACCGAGAAACGGCCACAGGCCATTGCTGGTTCCCCGTGGTTTCACACGTAGATCGTGATTTCTCGCAGCGCATTACCACGTCATACCAGCGCCCGTATTTCTTCCCCTTAGACTTTAATTCGGTGCTTTGTCAAGGTTAATGATAGTAGTGTATTAAAAAACAGTGCCTTTTGCGATAAGCTATCAAGAAGCTACCATCTTGACACACGTTCTCATACGACGGATAAGCTTTCACCAACTTGGTGCAATAGAACTGTGCTTTGGCAGAGTCCTTGCAAAATATTCACCCCAGTGCAAGCAGCAAGTCCTAAAAAGGCCACCGACGTCATGTCGCCCACGCTTGAAGGAGAGCTGGGTAAGATGGTCGCCATATTCACGCACGCGGGCGGCATCGCACAGGGCAGAATTGCGACGCTTCTCCATCGTCGACTGCTCCAGTGAAGGTCCCGTTTAGGGAAAGGCGCAACGATCGGGGGCGGGCCCATGGCGTGGTAGCGTGTTCGTGTCTTCTCTCCGCTTTCTTCACCGCCTCGAAGGGCCTTTCCACGCCCCGGGGAGACGTCACTGGAGTGGCCGCCCAACAGAAAGAGCACCGTGCGAGTGGACACGCGACGCCTGGAACTGCTGCACGCTGAGAGGAGGGGAAAATTAGCCCTCGGCAATGCGGTTATGTGTCTGCTTTCTTCCAACATCGGCTTGTGTACGCTGAACTCTCTTTTCTTTATTTCCGTTCTGTTACGTGACGGTACCTGTAATGTCGACTGGCGGGATATCGCGAATACAGTTTGATGGAAGCCGGCTGGCAGACGTCTTGTGTCCTTCGGGGAAAGAAGGCCCTGTATCGCACCTACATGTGCCATGAGCAAAGCAGGGACCAATGGAACAATCATTCCACCACATTTTTTTTTTTTTGCAGCCGACTTCTCCCGGCCGCTCGGGGCGCCCGCCGGTGAAGGCCGTTTCGGCGGCACTTTTGAGATCGATGATATTGGAGGCGACTGAATTGAGCGGCGGTGAGAAACGAGACACAGAGAGTACGTTCCAGTCTATTAGCAGTCTGACATATTTATTATTTAAAACCAGACACCGTTGATTCCTTAATGACAAATTTTTTGCGCTTGCCTTTGGCGGTCTTCTCTGCAGAAGACCTGATTTATGGTTGAATCACAATGTGCTTATGGTTGTATTTATATTTATTTAAATGTATTTATATATATTGATGGTTGTATTACAATGTGCTGTGCGTAGCCACTCGCTTGTCTAGAAATTCTGTCAATCCGGGGCCGTTTGTCCGTGATTGTATGGGTTAGTGTCACCAGTCAACGTGACTACTTGATATTGAAGGAGTCATCCCTGAAGCCAGTATGCACACCTAGTGGTGTTCAAAATTTTGCTTCAATTTTTAAAAAAAAACTTCACTGCTTCGGAATATTTATAACACATGGCGAGATATGAGGTGCATACGCGTGTACGCATTTCCGATAACCCCTGGAAGACCATGCCACCAGCTTGAAGCGGGATCAGACAGTGAAGGTGGCGTTCCGGTTTCTGGCGGAAATTTTTCGCAATGTGTGTGTATGCTTACAAAATGCGGCCTTACACGATCCCGTACTTATTTCTTTGTAACCAACCAGTGCCAAGCGTTCTGTTGTAATTCGTCACTGCAATGGAGTGCAGTAATCAGGGTAATTTGTCTCTTTCATTTTACTCTTATAGCTTACCTGTTGAACAAAACAAAACAAATGGTTCGTTGACACGACGGTAAACGTGTATTCAGCCAACCACATTCTAAATATTTGTCGCTTGTGTTTGCCCAAAAAGGTTCTACATGGTACTTATCGCAAAGCGAATTTTCCTAGCTAATAACTTTATACCCTGAAAGCAGTGGAAGGATTCGATTTTATGCTACATTCTGTGGCAGCAGTTTAGGGCATCGTGCTTCCCTCTGATTTTACGATAAACTCTATAAATAACCTTACCTGATAGCACGGACAGGTGGTAAGAACTCTCAAACACGAAATTCTACAATCATAGCGAACGCCCTATATGCGCCCCATTTTGCGAAAAGGCTCCGTTGTTGTGGTTGTCGCCTCAAGAAAGCGGCCATCGTTTTAAAGCGTAAATATAGCACAGGTGTGATTCAAGATCATTTGAATTTGAGTATTTAAATTCTCAGCCCAGTGGGCTATGTTCCATTTTTATTGAAGTGCGCTGTGCTATAATATCAGTTTTTTTTTTATTTGTGGCACATACCCTCTCGCGGGATTTCGCCACTAATCGGAACGCTTTGGCAGGTACTGTGCTCACTAGGCAGAATTCTGCGAGCGAGGAATTCGAAATTAAAAATTGCAGACTAATATGTTCCGCGTGACCTCTGAACGTGATTTCAGGTGAGCACAACTGGTGCGCACCAGCAGTGTAAAACACTCATTCTAGCCAAGCGGTGGCGTGTGCCAGTCGACGTGCTCCTGCGATTCGTACCGTAAGATAAAAAAAAATAAACCGAAGAAAGAGATGCAAGCACAGCGTAGCGGAAAGGAAGCCGGTAGAAGCAATTCGCGCAGCAATACAAGGAAACGGAGAGGAGAGCCGCAAAGCCGATGCTGCAGCAAATAAGTTGTTAATAAGTATCCCCAGGCTTTCGCCTTCGAAGCAGATAAGAAAAATGAAGTTTTCCGAAAAACTTCATTACTGACGTGAATTTCGTTTGGTGTCTCAATGATACCCTCAGACGAACAAGAAGTGCGTAAATAGAAGGTGCAAACATATCAGCTTCACCTTAGGGGGTCATTTTTTCTGCGCTACACCTGCACCGAAAAACGGCACTCGTGAAACGCGCTGTGGTATAATTGGGCACTTTGAGCTTAAAACATTTATCTGGCCACCGTCTCAAAGCCTGTCAACACTTGGTGGCTTAGATTGCAGCTTGCCTGGCCTTAATAGTAGAGCGATTGAAGGTTAGGCTGTCCAAACTAAGCAGGCTTGTAGGCGTCAGCCAATGGTCTTTATATACTTGGAACAACGGCACGTAATTGCAACACCGGAAAATAAAATATGGCAAAAATATTTGCACAGGTTTGGATAGAAGGCATACATGTTTGCTTTTTTCTTGTACAGTTGTTGAGTATGCGGTGTACACCTTTATACGGTTGTTCCCGAGCGCTTGAATTCATGTAACCTGCGTCATCACAAGCACAACAGGAACTTGCCGTTTTATGAAGGGTCTACTTACACAGAGCCTAAACAGATATAAAAATAAAAGTTCACAGAACACTGTGTAATGGTGTCTCTGGCAAAATTTTTTTTTAAATAAAGAGTATGTTGCCAGTAAAAGAGAAGACGCCTCACTTGCGCACATCTGAAAATTTGCGTAAGTTCCGAAACAATCAACTTTAGCAGGTATAGTGGTAAAAATCAGTTTAAAATGTGTAGATAATTCTTTTACCGTTTCCTTGCTTCAAAGAGATGTTAGACTTCTAAACACAAGCTTGACTCCACTTCAAAGGAAGTGTAATTCTGGCAGAGTAAATTCTCTGTCAAATGTATTTTTTGTGAAATACGGGCGAGATAGCTGATCGACAATATTCGCAATGAACTTATTAATGTCCTCAGCACCGGGAAGAACGAGTCACTGTTCATTTGCCTTGGTGATGAGTTTTCATCTTCGCATTGTTCGAAGTGGACAGCTAGAAAGTTTATGCCAAGAACGATCCTAAAATATTTCAATGAATGGTTAAGTAGCTTCCGTCAGGCTATCGAGAAATGAAACTCTGACATGACACTTTTGCGATGCAAGACATAAAATTGCAACCATATCTTATAAATTGCATGAAGTCCAGTTGCTAAATACCTCTGCTGAATTGGGAAAGCTACGCTGTCATGAAACAGTTCCTGAATATGTGACATGTCCAGCACATCTCTGTCAGATTCAGATGACATTGGGGTTTATAGGGCATAAGGAGTGTCTTTTGTGGGTTCTACTCTAGTTCGAATGTAAGCTTCCTTTATCAAAGCTTTCCTTATACACACAGACATCGTGCGTAATTTAGGTTACTGAAATTGATATTCTGAAAGGAAATTCTGAATTCTCGTCAGGCAAGTACGACTGGCTATCCGCAGAGCATCTGACATGTACTGCGCATACCAATGTGTCAACAGCTACAACCATGCAGTAATTAATTGCCGTCGCAGAATTCCGTCTCAAAATACACTCCAACCGATCGAAGTATTTTATTAAATTCCACCGGTGCCCCTCTTTTCATGCGACTGCCCCCTAAAGTTATTTTTGCATTTTACGGCAGGTAACGAAGTCCATCACAAGTATAAATCGATAGGGTTGGTATTCACGTCAATAACAATTCATAATAGATATATAGTACACAGATTAAGAAGTCTTTAGGGCTCTTATCGTTCGCCACCAAGTACTCTCAAGCCGCACTCTCGCGTAGCGTTTCGAGTGTTTTTGCGTCAAAAATAAAGTCGCATACACTGTATTTATCATACCATCAAAACGTCACCGCCGAGAACACGTGGGTGCAATGCAAGAGAAGGCAGCGTGTGCCAGTCGCGCGAACGGTCTCCCCACCTGCCCGTCCATTGAAATAGGCTGGTCGTGTTTTTAAGTTTTTTTACTTCTTTCTTCTCGGGCAGGTTTTCCGGTGCACAGAGCGTTGCACTGCGGATCGTAGCGGTTTTGTAGCCCCTTACCTACACCGGGGTAAGATACTTGCGTGGTTCGTGTTTGTCACCGTGGGCTTCCTCTCGTTTCTTCCTAAATTAAACTGGCCATGAAAATGAAATACACGTTTGGTTCGCTAACAAGGCTACTTTGTCTCGTCCACAATTGCGCCGACCTTATCACAAGTTCAGTGAAATAACTTATATATTTAAGCTAGGAGAAAAGGCAGTGCGACTCCTCAATTCCTTCGTACGAAGTCACTACGACGTCATAGAAACCTATTCGTTTGATTGCGTTTGCTGACTTACTCCACCGTCAAGAAACATGATTGGGCAATTTTAGCGGGGCCTCAAGTTTTGTTTGGTTTTGACGTGCACTTAACCCACTGCTAACTGTGTTTTTACTGCTGGTACATATTACGCCACTCGAGCCCGTAACACGTCACCATAGCAGAAAATTTTTATGTTTATTATTACTTCTGTTTTTGTGGTTAGAGAGAACCTGTCATGTTATTGATTCTCCCTTAGTTGTGAACCGACGGGCTTGCTTGAAGTAAGTCTAGGTTATTTTCCGACGATACTTGAAGGGAGACGTGGCTTGATGGTGCATCATTTATTAAAAATACCCAGTGACAAAATTTCAATATTTTTGCAGATTTGGTTACATCATACACCTCCACAAAGACGTAGTTTCTTGGTCGTCCCTCTAAACCGTGCCGAAATTCAAGGAATTGAAAAAATTTCTGCATGTGTGGTCACCACAGAGTGACAGAATTGCATAATGTTGCGACCGCACGAGGGAAGCATACCAACGATGAGGCTGGCGACAATGGTTTCACTAGAAACATATGGGCTGCGACATTACGTGATCAAATTATGTGACAGCGCAGGCCACATTGTTATGTAGAATGGTGCCTGTAGAACTGCATTTCGTGTACTTTCTTCACCTTTCACCTAAGGATTGGTCATTCAAGGATATCCAGCCAAGCGTGGAATTCCTGAAGTCGCACAGGTTTTTGCACGTACATTTCTGGTGGTTTGGCAGAGAAAGAGAAAGTTGCACTATGCTTGAGACACAATGAAAACCAGCTGACGGCGCTATAGATACCCTCCAGCCTCTTCTCTTCGGAAATTTAGTCGGCTTTACCTTGCTCGTAGCATAAAACCAAGAAGCCCGTAATCTAGGGGCTGTGTGTAGAAAGGCCAGAAATAGAATAAAATTAGGCATGAAAATGTGAGCAGGCCAGCCAACACGCATCGTTCCTGAATTATCCTGCCTTATCTCATTTCTCTCTCACACACATAGGCGAGCGTAGCCGACCTTCACCTTCCAACTTCCCCAGGTTCTTTTGCCAAAGCGAAAACCGAAGAAGTTTGCGACAGGCTGAAAACATTTGCTTTGTCCGCGAATTCCGGGGACGGGTTTTGTAAAAGTCATCCCGGAAGAACTGTTGTGCTGTTTTCGAAAAACTTTGTGGCAATTTGTCACAGAACACAATTACTTTACCAAAAAACCAAAAAGTAATATATTACGTTGTCCATTACCGCAAAAACAATTCAATTTATTTTATCACCCTAAGCTCCGTAGCTGCATCAATTACCATGAGCCAGGATTGTATTTACGTCATTCTGGTTGCCCTCATGATTCTCGTTAGTAAAGTGATAGAACACATTGAGTCAAGAATTTTCCAAGGCCATTCATTTGTCCACCAGCAACAAGTAGACAACGGTCGAAGTGTATTGCTAAGCATATTAACGAAGCACACTACGTATTACAAAAATATTTAACAAATTTAAATACTTTTTCCATGGCAAGTATCAGCGCAGCATTGCGAGTAGAATATTTATTGTACATAAAAATTTGTAATACAGAAAACATCATTGATATCGTGACCAACTTTGCTTCGTCCAGTGTGATGACGCTCAAACTCGAATGATGCAAACATTGCGCCTTTATCTTTTACCCCCAAATTATGCTTAAACCTAGGCATACGCCGTAAATGTATGGAAGGTTATAGGGGGGCATGTAACTGAAAAAATAGACTCATGGGCTGGTCCCAGGAAACACCTCTACGTGACGGACGAAGAGGTGAGAACTGATCGGCTAAGCGGAACAGAGCGGCGAAGCTCACACTTGTCGCAGTGGGGAGACGGCGTTCGAAGTGGCGAGTGGCGGCTGCCCATTTCCCGCTCCGATAGGAAGGTAGCGAACGTGCAGCGGGTGAGGGCCTGCGGCAGCCCGGCCCTGCAGGTGGCCAGGTGAACAGCGAGAGCGCAGGGATGTGGTGACCTGTCCATGAGGAGAAGCTGGCTGCCGACGTTCGGTCATTTTCTGCGTAGAACAGTCTGCTACCCGGCTTTGCGGAGGGGCGTTTGTGTGTGCTGGTGCGTGTGCTCCCTCGCACACAATTGGTTGTCTTGTACCTTAGTTTCACGCGCTTTTAAACACAATGGAAAAGTCAAGGACGTAAAAGAGGACACAAGAACCTTGCAAGCAATCACATATTTGTTCTTTTTCGTCGTTTTATGCTTAGCGAGTCCACTTGATTTGTTTTAACATAGTTTAAATATCCTCTTAAGCATACTTACCAGCTCTTCATAACCAGCAACCAAAACGACGCATAAGTATAAGTGCAGTGATACAGATGAACCCAAATTATTACATTTTTATTCCGCTTGGCCCAATTAACTGATACCTTATTAAACCTTCATGCAATAAATGCAGCCAACAGTAACGTAAAAAAACTAATTGTATATGTTACTCCTTTGCTGTAAGATGCGATAGGCGCGAAGCAATTGATCTTGCCTGTAGACAGCCTGGCGGCCGTCAACTGTACGTGCTCTATACTTTATTTACCTGTCTCATCGTTCTAGAAACGTATATCGTATATCGTAGATGCGTATAACAGAATACAAGGGTGTGCCGCCTGAACAAAATATCTGCATTAACCAAAGCAAGAAACCTCAACTTAGGCCACAAGCGCATGCTGGCTCAAAAAAATACCCGGCAAAGTAACCACTAGCATGATGTACTGTGCACAGCCAATTTTATCCCTCGGGAAAGCTCTCGGGCCCAGGAGTGTCGGAAGACGGTGTGCAGAAGGAGAGATGGCTCCCCCTTTTTCACGGAAGGGTAGCACGGCTCCCCCAACAAAGGGACCCACGATGACTTGTTCTGAGCCCCAGATGGCGCCGTGAAGGTTCGATTTATTTAAAGAAGGCAAAATACTTAAGGATCAGAAAATATCTAGTCGAAATGCCTGTGCGGATGATGACTAATTAGACGATAATTTTCACTGTTGTTAATGCTAAAAATAGTGATTTCGACTCCAGGCGTTTTCATCAGATATATAGGTGAAAGTTATTCATATGAAGAATTTGATCGAATAACCATCCGTCTCAAAGATTCGATGCCTGCGCTATCAATATATTAATGGATGGTAGGGATGGCCCCTCCCTCATGATAAATAATTGGAGCGCAAGACAACGGGACGAGCGAGTTAACGCACACAAGCCTCGGTCGTCCCGTTGTCCTGCGCTTCAATTATTTGTCACATTCTACCAACAGGCCCAAACCAGCACTCCTCCCTGATGGTGCCGTTCCGCACATGGGATGATCAAAAAGATATCGAAAGCAAGAAAGAACTAAAGCGAGAAACTGATTGGGTGCACCACAAGAGCCCCGACCTTGCACATTTTCTTCGAACTCGCACACACCATAGGCATGCGAGGGGTGCCGCAACAATTTGATAGTAGAGGAGAGGTGACGATTCCCGAATAACTGTGTTCTGGGCGGCCATACCACTTTTACGAATAAGGTTTCTTTGCTCTGTGCTTAGGGATGTCTGCTGTGCCACAACTAACTTAATGTGACTAGCTTAATGCAACATTCGCGAATAACGACGATGTGCGGGAGAGCAAAGTGAGTTTGTTTTCGTCTACGGGCCCACAGTGTGGACGTAACTGAGTGTGCTGGAAGGGCTCTCCTCACTAATTTATTACCCTTTCAAGCAAAACACTAGACTGACTTTAGTTAGGACACCGAACACGCGCGTTCTATGCTACAACAGTTGATGCTCCGCACAACTTTGTGGCGCGGCTCAGACAAACGCAGCAATTGAAAAAGTGAACTTTAACAAGTCGCGCACAAGCACCACACAGCTTATGGGAACCAAATTTGGCGTTTGTCAGGAACGTACTGCTGTGACTACGATGGCCACGCAAACTCAACAGCGGCCGTCATTCTATGTCTGGGATTTACTACCCACTTAAAGCGGCAGCAACCTGCTTACTTATTTATTTATTTGTTTGTTTATTATTTCAGAATAACCCTAAAGGCTCACCGGGGAAGGACATTACATAGGGTGAACATCACAATTGCGCAGCGCCGTATCAAGCATAGCATCAATGTAAATAAAACACTATCCGAAAAAGGTTTAAAATGAACGTCTTCCTCACGTTAAAAAACTTGCAGGCAAGACACGCAAAAAATAGTTATCGGAGCAGAATGTCAAAATTAAAATAATATCACAGATACGTTGACTAGAGTTGGAAAAGAAAACCAAATAATGTGGAAAAGGAAAACAAACTTACAAGTGTGGCAGTGAAATGGTACTAGGCCAGCGTTTCTTTATATAGGGCATCTGTACATTTAGAGACATTACTTTTGGTGACAATGTGCGATGGCAGATTGCTGTATTAAATCGCGGTTCGAGTTATGAGCGGTTGAGCAAATGCGAGTGAACGGCACGTTCTGCGTTTGACTTTGCACGGGTTCACCACGCGGAAAAATTGCTGAAGGTTCAAACATGAAATCATTATAAAGAGACACATGATAGTAAAGTTTGTGAAATATTGTTAAACGAGATACACAACGACGGTGGGAAAAGGCTTCAAGATCGACGCGATTTTTTAAGTCTGTTACACTGGTGCGGCGTGATTAATCGGAATAGATAAAGCGTGATGCAGGGTTTTAAGGTTTTGAACGGCTTCTGAATCAGTTACTAGGTATGCTTGATGATGGTCTCATATGGTGGACGAGTGCTCCATTTTAGGACGTATTAGCGATGTGTATGCCAATTTGCGTAAGCGTGCAGGTACATGTTTGCGGTTACATTTGAGAAAATCAGAAGAATGGTTTTCAGATGCGAAAATTTGGTCAATGGGATCATTCCACGTCAAGCTAGTGGTTAGGTGAACGCCAAGGTAGTTGTAGTAGAACCCTGTTCCACGCGGCTGTTGTATAAGATGTAAGATGTTGATGGGGGGGGGGGGGCTGATTAGTGAAAAACATTATCTTGTTTTAGCAAGGTTTAGAGGCAATATCCAGATGGAAAACCATGCATTTACGGCGTTTGGGTCACATTGAAGAACGTCATGATCACAGAATGAATAATACGATATATTACGCAGTCGTCCGCAAATAGTCTGATAGTACATTTAACTACGTTAGGTATAATAATATCAATGGGAAAGAGTAGAGTCACAAGCACGCTTCCATTTGGTACACCAGATGGTACATCAGATGTGGTACACTAAAGTGCAGGCGAACCAAAGGGATTCAAAGGTTCTGGAAACAAGCAACAAAATATACCAAAGGAAATGTACTTAACTTCTAGACCAACCTCTGTACGGCGCAATTTCACTATTTGCACCGCAAACAGGTGCACCGGACAATGCGGCGGAATTTTGCCACATACGTTTACAGATGGGATCCCCCAAGCTGGTTATTACTGAATGAAAATGCCCGGTTCTACGTGCGGTGGTATAGCGACCAGATCGGCATGAGAAAGCGTATTTTGTGCCTACGCGCTAATTACAGATAGGCCTTAGTGGGTGTGGCCTCCACCACGGATTGACAAATGAAAAAGCTCCGCCGCAAATACATTTCCTGTTCAGATTTGCAGAACCCACTCTTGGCCGTTCACGCGAGGCCGGTGCGGAGATAACTATTGCGTGATGGAACACCTCACGCACGTAGTGGTCGGAAGCATGCTACGTGGATGTAGTGCAGGGGTTTGCGACCTTCCGTTCTTTACTTGGGATTGCAAAGAAATACCGTTGAGCAAGTAAAACACTTCGGGGCAGGAAATGCTAAGCATCGACGGCCGCCACACCATTGCAGACGGTGGCGCTTTGGCCAGTCTTAATAACGCTCGATATTTAAATGAGTAGGGCACCGAAAATTTTCACTCAATTTCTATTTGAATAGAAATTAGGCCACTTTATGTCCATTTTTTTTTAAATTGAATCATGACACCAAAGTTTACCATGTACGGATACTGACCCATTAAATATGAGGCGATGATTTTTAATCATTCTAAGCTGTGTAAACTTCAAACTTCAAACTTTCAAGACCTGCGTGAATGCGTCAGCTGGCCCGAAAAAATAAAAATTTCCTGTCACTGGCGCGGCTCTAAAGTGAGAAGGAAGGTAGAGAACATTCCAATATAATTCGAAGGTTCTGGACTTATGTATAGTGTCGCGTGCTATAAGCACGCAGTTGTTGAGCCGGGGTCCTTGAAGGCGACGACGTGATGAGTAGGGGCGGCCGGAGCCGTTTCGGCAGAGCTCAAGCACACGGTTCCAAGGGCGAGCACCAGATCTCCGAATGACAATCATCAGACAACACGTGCACTCAACCACTTCTTCGCCACAGTCGGCTCTGGCGCCGGTGTTAAAAAACACGTGACATTATACATCAATATTAAAGCGAAGCTGTCGTTAGCCCTTATCCAGGGCCTTGCGGAGGCTACTGCTGCTGCTTCTGTTGCTGATGCTGCTTTCTGCCACGGTGGACAATTGCGTTTTATCATACCCGACATAACCATGGCTGGCGCCCGCGTGTCTTGCCCGCGGGGCCAGGCAATCAAATAGCAGGTGGGGGCTGGCAATGCTACACCAGATAACGCTTGGCCCCTGGGACAGCGCCCGAAGGTAGCCAGGGGAACGACCTGTGAGAGAAGGGTGCCTGAAGAAGCCGCAGTTGATGGATGCATCACAACCTCTACGCTTGTAGTTGGTGGAATCTTCGACAGGGAGATTCAGACATTGAACGATTCACCTTAAGTGTCATTTGTCGGCGCAATTTCCACGGTCCACCATTTTGAAAAATCCGCTACTACGCCAAGCACAACAACACTAAAAAAATGCCTCACGCCAGTTTAATTCAACCCAGGTATTTCACCATGAAAGAACAGCGTTGCCTCCATTCTTACCTATGCGTAAGATCCGCTAATTTTAATGGAGTTAATATGTCTATTTCACAGACACTGTTCAGTGCGTGACATGAAGCGTTATAGTGTCGCTGAAATGTGATCTATATAAGTAAAGGGCGTGGATGTCTATAGCTTAAGCCATTGCCTCTTCTTAATAATAAACGGTATGCATTGTCATGCAACGTTCTAATCGATTTTGTTATTTTACACAAATATGCTTCAGGCAACACTTCCGGGGCTCGACCGAACGATAATGATGAACATACTTTAGGGGCCAACTTCTATGCTTCGCCAATTTGGGGCGCATAATTCATGTTGCAATGCACATGGGGTATATTTCTTAAAACCGGCGTTCCTTGTCAGGAACAATTTCAAGGACAAGGCTTGCAGCACCAATACTTAGGTGGCAACAAACTGTTATTACACCCCTGAACATTATGGTGATCTGCGGGGCCGGCCAGCCGCTTTTTAAGGCGCGTTTTAAATGACCGTGTCCCGGCAATTTCGTTTAGATAATGTTGAGATGAATGAGCCCGAAAAAGAAATTATTACCTTTATATCAAAGGTAATAACCCGCCAGAACTTTCTTTATAAAATGTGTTCTTTGGCTTGCAATCTTTACCACTGCGCTGTATAATTTTAACAATTAATGAAACGGATAAAATCGGAAATTCATAGACTCTCCTTTCAAATTGGTGGAGCTCTCAGTTTTGGTTTTCGCTCCAGATTATAAATTGCGTACAAGGAACAAGGGACGTAAAATGCTTATTTATTACTTGGACGAAACACGTTTATCGCCTTAGGAGAGAGAATAAGAATGTCTGCACAATTATCAGAAAATTAAACGCACAAAGAAAAAAAAATAACCAAGATGACATTCATCCTTGTTTCCTGTCGACTTTTTATTGCTGACCGCCCTCGACAACCAAGCTCTTGCGTCGTGAAGCCGCACAGAAAAAGAAGCGCGGACACGGGCTACCACTTACTGACAACTAGGAGGCGAATTTAAGTACACGCGAACGAAATACGCGCAGAAGCTCACCCTTCTCTCCGTTGTTTAGCGGCGCCAATTCGCGGACAATCACGCAGTAATTAGAAGCTTGGAGTTGTCTAGAGGCGAGGCACAGCACCCCACAACACGCCCTTCACACCCTCCCTGGCTGCCGACATCGGCTTTTGATCTCCCCGCTGCGGCTTTCGAAGCAAGATGCCGCGATTAATATCCCTCTAAGCCGCATTCTCTTCGAACAATGAACAAAGTAATGCCGTGATGTATAATTCCGGCCGTAAACCGTGCCTTGCCATTTTTTGGCATTTATTGTTAACGGAAGGTAAAGCAGCTTGCGTAAAATATGATTGCAGAACCTAGTTTCAACCGCCTACCAAGACTTCGGCTCCTGAATGTGTTGAAAACTTTAGCATGAAAAGGTATTGCTTTGGTTTTCGAGAGTTTAAGTTCGAAAAACTAAAGCAGCATCCCGTGAGCAACATAACCCGCATCCGTTTAAATTAGCAGAAAACAAATTTTCTCCGCATTTTATGTAGCTAGGAGAAAACGCTCCCGTTTAGAATGTTTCCAGTGTACTAGAGTGTAACTTAGAAGGATTTTTTCGGCCACCATATTTCATCGTTTTATATTTTTATGTGAGCGTTTTGCTCACTGGGTTGATGAAAAAAGCACTGAAACATACTTTATCACGTAGAATTACCAAAGGAAACATGAACAGTCGATCCCGGATATATTGAACTCTAAGGGGATCGCGAAACAGTTCGATATATCTATATTAGAAATATAAAATACGTCCAACTGAAGCTTATGTGCAAACTCCGCAAACTCCTTTGAGCTTTCCCAGATACCGCCAACCGGTAGCTTCGCGATTTGTTCCTCAAAGCTCGGAAAATGCGAGAAACACCGCACTTTGTCTAGCACGATAAAGCCTGTGAGCTTCGCTTGATTTATGTTCGGCATCATGAAGTTCACCCAACTGTCTTCAAGCTTACTAACGCCATTACAATGAGGAATCCCAGTGCTGTCCAGTGCTTGCCACGGCTGTGAATTACGCTGAGTGCTGGCGCAAGCTCGGCTGCTACAGGTGGTTGGTAACGTCCTCAGGGCTGCTATAACGTGTGCTTCTTCGGTAATGGCAGTCCCCGCTGCGATCGCAGCATCGTTGTAATCCACCACATCCTTCACGTCTTCGTCAACACTTACGACCTTAAGTGCTGATGCGGCATCCGGAATTGCGCATGGGAATGCTGACAGCTCTCTAATTCACTCCCGAGACACACAACACCGTCGCTCTCTGTGTCCGAATCCCTCTAGTCTGGAGCCGCAACGAAGCCGCTTTGGTGAAGCAGCCACAGGCGTACGAAGGCGCGTACGATGTGCTCCAAAACGGCCGGGCTGCGCTGACTTCGCGTTACATCAGCTTGTTGCATACTGTCGGGCGCAAGCGTGCTACAAGGAATTCCGAATTTCAAATTCCTCTGCGACCGAAGACTTCTTTCGAGTGGCCTCCACTCGTCTAATGATGTCCGCCTTCGTCACAAAATACAAATTCGTCCGTGTTTTCATGACCATGGCTCCAAACACCCGCTGCTTCGAACGAAGGCAAGACTCCCCACGCCACATCGGTCTCGCTGCGCCAGCCCTCTCCAAGAATGCCTGCCCTCGGTTTCTCCCGCTCTTCCCCTTTCGCATCCCGTCGCACCCTCTGTTCTCGTTGTCATGATGCTATCAGAACACTGGCACATCGAGCTGGTCGAGCAGGTTCCACCCAAGCGACGTGACACTCGAAAAGTCATCGTCGTTTCGGAGAACTCTATCAGGAGAAGCGAACGTGCACGGGCCCTTGCACCGCGCTGTTCGATATATGGAATGTGACGGTGAACGATAATTCGATACCAGCATATACACGTGCTTCTCAGTTGCAGGAGATCTCCAAGGAGATGTTAGGATAGTTCGATACAGCCAATATTTCGATATATCCACGATCGAGTGTACTACTTCTTTCACTACGTCGATGACGGCTCTAAATTTACGGAAGCTCTAGTCGGTGTTAACCACGTTGACGAAGTGCCAATTTTGTATCGAACCAGTAGGCACAAAACGGTGGTGAACTGCAAGTTCGCACTTTATTGTTTTGTACAGTTTCGGTTACAAATAATAAAGTGTTCGATTTCAGCTGTTCAGGTTAAATTTACCAAGAGAGCCGAGGGTGCCAACATCCGGTTCATATGGTGCAGATGGGGTTAGGTTGCCTTTCAATAAGGCCACCTCTCGCACCGATGGGTTCAACAGGGGCAGTAAGAACCCTAAGGCCAATTGAGATACGGTGAGCTGCTAAGAGGATCCCCACAAGCGACAGGCAGCTAATCACGACTAGGTAAAACGAAGGAGATCGTGGGGGTTTATTATGTGACTTTTATTGAATGCGTTATCCTCAAGTTAACTGAAATAACAAGTTACGCTTTATTAAGTGCGAATGCACTTCTTAAGCGACCCTGAATCACGCGTCCACCGCCGTCCGTCCATCCCCACCACATACCCACTTAGGGCGATTGGCCAAGAAGAGTTCCTAATTTCTTTAGCACATACCCACTTAGGGCGATTGGCCAAGAAGAATTCTTTCGCATCACCCGTGCATTCCCACTTCCCCATCGACGACTGCTGCTTCGCCAGGAGCGGAAGTCGGGGCGAGTACTGCGGCGTCTACCTCGTCGGTCACGTCTACGCGAACCTCGTGTCGCACGCCGTGTCCACCTCGCCGGTCAGGGACGAGTCGCCGTACAGTGCCGTCTACACCGACGCGTACTCGGGCGACGGAATCGTGGTCGTCACCCTCTACCTCGCGCCAAACATCTCGCGCGACGACGTCGTCGAATACGTGGACGCGGCGATGGAGAGTGTGGCCAGGCGCGTAAAGCCCTCGGACCCGGTCGTGGTTGTTGGGGACTTTAACGTGGACGTGCGAAAGGGCGGCGAGTGGTTGATGGAATACATGCTCGCCAACCACTCCATGACGTGCCTACCGCTAGAGGCTCCCACCACCATCAACGGCAGCTACATCGACCTGGCCTTTGCGAGGAACTGCCTGATACGCGCGGTCTTGCAACAACTCTTGACCGTACATTTCAGTGACCACAAGGCGGTCATAATGACCGTCAACTACAACGACAACACCAACAAGTGCTGAATAAAGAATACTGTCGTTTCACTTTACTTGCGTGTGTGTGTGATCTCCTCGAACATACACTTTAATTCACCAAGATTTCCAGAGAACGACTAACGGGGTGTGTGAATCCCCACTTGATCACGCGGGGGTGTTAAATGCAACTAACGGGCGAATGCCAACACAGTTCAACATAACTTCCCCTCATAGCATCACCCGTGCATTCGCACTTCCCCATGCTCCCCTTCGGGGAAATGCGGGGGAATTTTTTTATTTACTGCGCCACGATAACACACCTCCCCAAAATAGACGTAGAAATTCTCGATAGCATGTCGGACTATATGGCTGTTCTTTGCACCATGTCGGTTTTAAAAATTATTCACTCACGTTCGCATGAATGGCGCCTACTTGCATTTCAAGATGAAAATGACAATCCTATATTGAGTTATCTGATACCGGAACTTTGGGGATACTGCAAACTTTGTGTGATGGAACGGTCCAGCATCAACGTGTGGCTATTTTTTTAAGAATCACATTGTTCAATGCATAAAGAGCTTTCTTTTTAGCGTACAAAATAAAAAAAAAACGAGACCATTGACGGCTCAATCAATTATATTCATAATCTGCAGAACCAAGCGACTAAAAAATTCCAAGAAGTCTGGTTTTATTTCCGATTACCGGGCCCAGCTAACATCAGTGACGTCGTCCCTCCCAAATAAATTTTGTTATGGCAAGAAATATCTCATCCGTCACATTGCACAACATTATCAAGAATGCTCCCGAATAATTTTACAAGTACGTGCGCACTTCGTAAAATCGTTATTACCAGCCGCCCGAATTCGATGCAAAACAAAAAGCAAACGACTTCAACGAATGCTTTCGAACTGTTTTCACATACGATAATGGTCAAACTGCGCCCCCTTCTACACAGCGTGATGGTAATCATTACTTGTTACGGACGCTGTAGATTGTTGAATCTGGTCTTCTACTCTTAATATAAGTTAGATGAGGAGTACTCAATCAGACGAAATGTGAAACAGTTTTCCTAAAAGGTGCGCAAAGGTAATATAGATACCTTCACATTCTTTTCACTAAAGCGCATTGGGAATGCTCCATCAACGAAGAATGTAACTAATCACAGTAAATCAATATGGTGATGCCTCGTGCCCTTAAACTATAGGCCTTCCGCCCTCATTTTCCATGTTAAAATTCTTGAGCCCATCATCTGAAAACTTCATAGTGAAGTCCTTCAAACAAATACCCTGCTTAATCCTAGCCAGCATGGCATGCGGAGGGAACTATCACGTGCCATGCAGTTTATTAAAACTGTACACGAACTTGTTAAAGCCATAAACGAAGAATTGCAAAGTGATGCTGCATTTTTTACCTTTCCAGTACGTTGGATTGTGTGTCATGCGTAAAACTAATCTTGAAACTAATCCGTGTATTGGTGATGGTGCCGACATTCACTAGATTCATAATTAACTCTCTGACCAGTACCAGTCGTCCAGTATAGCGACCATGCTTTCGAAATTGTAAACATTCTCCCTGGTATGTCTCAGGGAAGTGTTCTAGCTCCATTATTCTTTCTTATATTTATTATTGATATAACAATAATTATAATGTAGAAATCCGACTCTTCAGAGATGAGTGCATTTTTTATCAGCAAATTAAAATGGGGAACGAACCTCAACAACGCTATGAATAAAATGGCGCCATGGTGCTGTGACTTGCGTACGCAAATTACCACTTAGAAAACCGTTTCTATTACCGTGACAGGGAAGAGGGACAAAATAAATTTTTCTTACCAAATTAGCGGCTTCATTTTTCAGCCAACTGATTAATATAAAACTTGAGTTAGTTTTTTGTATAATTTAACAAGGACAGCACATGTTAATTATGTAGAACTGAAAGACTTCAACACGCTCTTTGCGTTGAAGCGGATTTTTTGAGAAGCCAGTTACGAAGCAAAACTCCCTTTTAGCACTCCTACACGCCCTGTTCGGATGTACGCAAGTGAAGCCTGGCTCCGGGCTTCAAACGTACAACGTGCAGAAGGGTTCAACGTAAGCCCCCCGTACCTAACGTTTAACCAGTACAGGCGTAATGATTTTTCAACTGAATTTTTGCATTGTTCCGGCCTTGGTTAACAAGCAAAGCGTTTCAAATTGAGAATTTTGAATTTCGTGTTGTCACTCTAACATAACGCGTAAAAAACCCCCGACACTTGCATTCTAACCAAACAAAGCCACCCTACGCGACATAAAGATACGCACTCAGGAGATGAATACTCCTATATTAATGACATTCTCAACTTTTCCTTATTTCGCGAATCCACCAGAGATGGGAATTCATTAGACCACACCCTTACTTCTGAAAAAAAGAAGGAAAAGTTGGTTTTTGATAAAATCGCCATTCTCTCTAGATAGTAGAGTTGCCGTTGTGCTGAAATGTGTATCTTTCGGTTGTGTTTTAGAGGAAGACCTTTTTTTCTGCGCCTTTGATGTTTGGTGTCCTTTACTGTATAATTCCTATGTTGTTGCAAATTTTTTACCTCGTGACAACCTTAGTTATAGTTCGCTCGCAAAATAGTAAGCGAAGTGTAATGTGTATTGTATAAAAAGGATTGTTGTTTGACATGTGTTCTTTGACCGTGCTTGTAGAAATCCCAAACGAATGAACAAACGAACGAACGAACGAACGAACGAACGAACAAACAAACAAACAAACAAACAAACAAACAAACAAACAAACAAACAAACAAACAAACAAACAAACAAACAAACAAACAAAAAACAAACAAACAAACAAACAAACAAACAAACAAACGGATGAACAAACGAACAAACGAGCGAGCAAACGAAAGAACAACAAAACAAAGAAACAAACAAATGAATGAACAAACGGACGAACGAACGAACAAATGAACGAACAAACGAAACAACAAAGGAACGAACAAACAGACGACCAAACAAACGAACGAACAAACGAATGAACGAACAAACAAACAAACGAACGAACGAACGAAATAACAAACGAACGAACAAACATAAATTTGCCAGCATTGTTTGCTATTATAAATAGTGAAAGAGCAAGCAAGAAGGTAGTTTATTAGATGTTTACGGCAAAATGATCCTTGTCACCTCGTAACTACCGAAGAAAAGAAATAGAAGCGAAAGTCAAACACATTCGGAAGTGGAAGGCTAAACATACTAAGAGCGTTTTCTGACCTCGCGATCCACTTGTGGTTAGGGAAGGAATGAAGATTCCAATGGCACCACTCATAAGAGCCCTGACAGGTAAAAAAAGACATTAGGCGGTTTTTCCTGCTTTGAGTTCCTTTTCCAATAAGCCAATCTACATTTATACAGTTCACAGCGAGCTGTGAGATGGAGATAGCTCCTTGAACTGAGATCCGAGCCATCAGCATCGACGTTTCTACCTCCTGCATTACAGGGGAGCTTTGGAGAAAACACATCAGAGACCGGCCTACCCAACCGCACTCCAGCTCTTCGCGTGCTGAGGCGGCGTTTGGCAGAGGACTCGTATTCCCGTAGGTGACCTCACGTTCAATTATGCGAAGCTCTTATCGATCATACTCAATAGGATTGTGTCGCTGAACGCTTCCCTCTTAATGCAATTAGCCTTTGGAGAAGAGTGTAGCAGAAGAGGGGCTTCCAAATGGCCCCTGCCCGTGCTTTTTCGTCAGCTCCCTGTAACGTGCCAACTTCGTGCAGCTTCTCCCCGCCGTCGGCAGCATTTCACAAATCCCAATTATTTCCGTCCAGTGCTTCCTATATGCCGCTGAAAAGTACCTCAGTGCCTCCCAGTCGAGTCAGTCCTTTTATGAACCGCATAGCCTCGGGTGAATGAAGGAGGTCTTGCGGACGATTTGGGAAGCGTGTCGGCGTTTTGCTCGTTTTCAATTAGTATGTTCCGCGTGTTATGATGACCATGCAGAGTGATCAATTTGCCCCATGGCTTGAGCGTGACTGCAATGACAACGTCAGGTCACGTCCAAAAGTGGAAAGGTTCAACCTCCGATGCTATACAACCACGACGTGACTCCAGCTAGCTCCGTTTACGCCGCCTAGCTGTCATGGCTGCGCGGGTACTTCAAAGTTCTCGGTGCCGTAATTACTGTTGGGCGCTGGATAATAGTCGGGAAGCATTGCTGGAAGGGGTTTGGTTCTAATATATACTTGCGGCGTATATCCGGTAGGTGTAGACCGGGCGCTAACGTAAAACATGAATGGTTCGAAATGGAGACAGCTTCGAAGGTTTTGCGCTCCCAATAACATGATTTTCACGAGCGCCCGTGTACTTCTCAAGACGCACGGCTCAACGTAATGTTACGTAATTGGGGAAACGACTGCTACATGGCTGGGCTACGCATTACTCGGAATTACAGGAATGATTACGCGTTTCGACAGGCGGAAAGAAAGCATGCCCATCTGATCAACCCAAAAACTTAATGTCCCACGAAGAAATTTGTGTAACGGGATTGGCAAAACCAAATTTACGTGGTCTAGTTCATTTCTTCGGTCTTGCATACTTGTTATTGCCTAATGTGCTCGCGTCATGACTTATGATGTCACATTTATTGATAACATATTTCTGAAGCTGTTTTAACGCAAGTTGTTGGGTTACCTTTCAAGCGATTCATTAAAGCTTGTGATTTGTATACTTGTACTTTGTTGAAAAAATAATACTTTCGGAACAGACCTCAAGTATTGCATCTTTAAGATCTCAAGGTATATTTATGGATAATTTTAATACATTTTACAGGCTATTTCAAAGACTTCGATATAAATACAAACACTCAAAGCACGGCTTAAAATGCACTGTTAGTTTATATTTTGTAAGCATTCAATATTTCTCCTTCTCGCTACAAATAACAGTTCATTGAACGGTTTTTCGGTTCATTTCAGGTAAACATTCGGCGGTAAAAATGGGCGCTCCGGAAATACAACTTGCAGGCTTTAAACTCAGCGAACATAGTTATTTCAGATCTTCACGCAAGCCGATGGAAGACCTACTCAACCACGTAAAACTCAAGACTAAAAATGTGGAATCAACGTACAAAACTTTTGTTAGTTCTGCGGAAACTGCAATATTGGAACTAGGGAAAGGGATGGGGTTTTTTTTAGCGCAGTGATAGACACAGAGGTTCTACGAGATCACAAAGTGTACACAAAAGGAGGTACAGTTTCATGCGCTGTATAAACCACACGTATTGGGTGTAACGGGCTGGGATATTAACATAGTTCTGGCTGGGAAACTACACCAGACGTTTTGCTTTGCAGATATGGTTACGCGGTGGCGTGGCAGTAGCAATACTAACAATGTTAGATGATAAACGATGTATTTACTATCTATACAAGGCGGCCATGAAAGGGGTCGTTGACTTAACACCCCCACAAACCACATGCGTGGTCTGACGGTGGTCCCTGGGTTGCTATGCTCCACTTCCTTTCGCTTCCTCAGTTCATAACAGGAATGAATTGAATCTACGTGTAGGGGCACGCGTATTGCCATTCCTGTCAACTAGAAAATACTATTGCGGTGATTTTAGAGATGGTACCGGCTAGTTTTGATGCTGTTGAGTAACCACCGATTACAATGGCTTACCTGCCACCCCGCACCAGTAGCCTTAGAGCATTGCCGGGGGATGCTAAAGGCGCAGGGCTAAACCCAAAAAGCAGAATCACAAGGGTACGCTCTCCCACGTCGACGGCCTGGGTGTCCAGTGTTGCTGCACTGAAAAAGTGCCTTTCCGTTGAGAACAAAAGTGGCACCTGTGATTATGCCGGCGCTTGAGGGGAGCTCCTTAAGGATTGGAGGCGATTACCATCCATTTTCGTTCGCTCGTGCGGCGCAGGGGTCGTAGCGTGAGAAAATAGGGCCCACTGGCTTCACAGCCACCCGTCGTATCCTCTGCATTGGCGGATTGCGGCGATCAGCCTTGCATAGTTTTCATGCCGTGCTCAGGGCACGGGTGAGGTCTCGGTGATTTCTCCTCCTTGCAAGTAAAATACACAAGCTGGCACAAATGAATAGAACTATGGCCTCTAGGCGTGAAGGTTGGGAAATAGGTGTCGTTACCGCGGTGACGAAATTCGTGAGCTTTTCATCTTCCTGTCCACCAGGAACCGTGGGAAAAGCCATTGTGGTTCCCCGATCAATCGTTGGCGGTGGCTAGAAGCATCATAGCGGTCTTTTTGATTCGCAGAATCCACAAGGGGGAGATAAAAGGAGGCTTGTAGCCGTTTAAAGGGAGATAGAAGCCGCCCTGTCGGACTATTATTTGTTGCTGGATAGGATAGTTCAAATCATACAATACCTAACTCAGCAGCCAAAAGTTCTGTAGAGCATTTGATTATGCGCGAAATTGCAATTTTCGTGCATATTTCCGAAGTAATTGTACAGAAATTGTAAAGAAATGTACAGCTTTAGTACAACGTCATGCCGCGAAATAAACAAAAGGTATTTTATGAAGCCCAAACATGTTAGTGATAGCGAATGGTGTCCATTAAGAACACACGAATGTTGGACAGGGAATATTCATAAAAAATACTCAGAAGCTGCCGTCACTAGAAGACCCAAAGGAACGTCATTATAAGGGCCACTTTTCGCGGACAGGAAGGTTTTACCAGTAATGCTCACATGGAAGGAAACTTCGGGGAGATCTCTGGGGCTTCAGTGGAATTGTTGATAAAATGCTTATGCCTCCAGAGTGTCATCAGAAAGTTCCCATTCTTGTGGAACTTGATGAAACCACATTTTGATTGTTCGACTGAACTAAAAGCAAGAGTCGACCGCACAGACTAGCTCTGCAAGAAGAGTTCACAATACTCCTCCAATTGAGAGTAAATATTTTTGGGAAAAACATGGAGTTCGGAAAAAGGGAGGATACGGTGTTTTGCGCGTAGACGGGAGGCGTTAGGCTTTTGCAAAAAAAGCTTGCACTGCTTGTAGCATTCTAGTTCCTTTATTGCGCGATATAACGAAGGCTTATCTGCCGACCATAATATTGGTATTTGAACTGCGAAGTTTTATTGTTTCAATTGCGAAATGCGAAGCGGGAGATGTCTGTTCCCTACTCTAACGATTGCACCCTCGTGGGTGTTATTCCATTGGCCGAAGAGGAAACATGGCGACGTGTTTTAACAGCAACGGAGCCTGTGATTGTTGCCAACTCTGCCCCTGACCCTATTCAACAAAAACAGTCTGTGAAAACGCCGTTGGGGACGTGCACGTAGCATTAATAAAACTACAAATAAAAGTATCAACTGTGAAAAAATTCTGGAAGTTTATTAATTAACGATGAATACAGCTTTAAAAAAGTAATAAAAGGAGAAACATGACAAAAGCTGTGGATTTTGGAATCTGTCCACTTTTATTCACGGGATCCGGCATTATTTTTTGCTTTTTCAGTGCTCTTTAGTTGAGGTAGCATTTCACCGGTAGCGAAATGATGCTATCGTAACCTCACCAGTAGCGGCATTTGGCTACTGGTCAAAGGCTTGGCTTCCTACGTCTGCGTCGTTCCGGTGGAGAGGCTTAATGCTGAACTCACAGCTCATTCTGTTCTCGGAAATGAAGCACACGCATATTCGTTCAAAAACATTAAACCCACTGCAAACATTCGCCCGTGCTAAACGAACAGACGTGCCGGCCAAACACTAGCTCTTATGACTTGTGCATGTAAGTGCGTTTCTCCGCGCTAGATTTATTTTCCGGGATATGAAAAAAAACGACGGCTACACCACCAGTGGCAGCTAACAAATGTCGACGAGTTCTTCCGTCGTGCGATGTTGTTCCTGTCTGGGAAGACTTCCTGCAGCGCTCCTGGCATCGGCTCGCATCGCACCGCATGATCTAAAGCCCAAGTTGCGCCAACTTGCCTCCCCAGGAATCGAATATGCTGCATCCTGCACATAGTTTTTAGGATTCCGCAGAGATATCTCACTCTCTCTTCTCTCTCTTTTTCTGTGTTTGCACATGAAGAGATGTCTGCATTGTAGTAGAGGACGATCATGTACTACACAATAATAAATCCCGTATGAAAAAGGGTCTTTCTCTTCCATTTCCGCAGGTAATGTGAATCATTTGGCAGCGTATTCATTTTTGTTCAGCGTTGAGATTAATCTATCAAGCTTGCTCCTAAGATTTGTCTTCTGGTCCCTCAGAAAACACCGACTTCTTTGTGTAACTACACATGTTTGAGAGGCACGACTTTTGTATCTTAGGAGTATTTCAATTGAGAACTTCGTCTTACATTTCTTTCAGTCTTATCGGCACCTCTCTCCATCATTGGCCCTGCGCGTCCAGTAGGACTTTTTCTATCGTTCGCCGCGGGGTGCATCGCTCCATGCCGGACACTTGCAGGGGGTTTACTTCCTGAACTCTGGTCAGCTGGCACTTCTATGTTGCCCGCTCTTCCGTCATTTAAATACGTACAAAGTACGCGCCACCTGCAAGGTATGCGCCTCGTTGGTGGCCTCTGTAAGAAAGATCTGTCCCTGCCTACTGTTCCTTCGAAGCGATCCCGCTGTGCTTCTTAATGGTTACAGCTTCCTTATCGCGGTTAATGTAGACGCGACAGACCGCAAAATCTTCACTTGCTTTTGTACTCTGGGCGGCCCATTCGATGCCACGTTTGTTGTGTCTACAGAACAGGTTTCTTTTACTAGGCATTCAACTTTTTTCATGAAGAGGGGGGAAAGAACTGAAACATTTTCTTGTTTGGCATTTGTTAGCGGAGTTTGATGCGTTGACATTAGAGCACTTTTCTTCAGCCGTATTGCAGTTCGAAGTTCCTTGTGTGCAATACCAGGTGCTCTGAAAAGCACCGTATACAATTAAGGTGCTGACTTGGGATACTTACGTCAATAATCGTAGGGGAACACTTCTGCTTTTCTGGTTACTTTCGTTTTGTTTTATCGCTCAGCATGAATATACATAGATAGGAATCTCAATATCGCTTCGGAACAAACTACTGGCCACGGTGAGATATTTATCTTCATGAATAACAATGCAACCTCCCAAGAAGCACCAGCACAAGTTGGACCACCAGTAAAACGTTGAATTGAGCCCGAAGCAAAGTGCAGGGGCGAAGAGGATCTTACCTTACCATTTGAAACAAGAGGGAAGAAATGTTGCGTAGACGTCAACAGCAATGGAGCGTTTTCGGATGCACCGGGTAAATAAGAGCCACAAGCAGTTAAAGGCAGCGTACTTACTAACAACTTCAACAACCAGGTACCGGGCGAGTAGGTCCGCGCTGACAGACGGAGGAGGTCACGAGTCGGCTGCATGCGCCTGGACTGAGGGTAACTGCTCTCCAGTTAAAAAGAAGCCCAAAAAAGGCAACTGCGGCTTCCGGTTGTACAAAAATGAAACAAATTTTTTTACATTGAAAAGCCGTCGCTCATATTTTATTAGTCATGAATATGTATGGGGGATTCCTGAAAATAGGCGCCTTCCATGATGCCTTAGCTTGAGCTAGTGCTTTTGGCCACTGTCGGAGGGAATGTTTCTAGGAACTCTGTAACAAATCGCTGAGGTCGTTTCACAGACTGGGCTTCATACAATGACTGCGGGATACCAACACCTGTAATAACCGGTAGTTGCTCTTTCGGGTGGTCAAGGCCGCAGATATATTGTTCGCTGGATCAAATTCATACCCCAACACTTTTGGACGCAGCCTTCGATGTATCGCCACTCAGGAGAGCTCGTCAGCCACTGAATGCCTTTAGCTGCTGCCCCTTCAGCAGCCATTGCAACACCATCTGCTGAAAAATTGTCCTCCTTCTCTCTTTCTTTCTTTCTTTCTTTCTTTCTTACTTTCTTTCTTTCTTTCTTACTTACTTTCTTTCTTTCTCTCTTTCTTTCTTTCTTTCTTTTTCTCTTTATTTCTTTCGCTCTTTCCTTCTTTCTTTCTTTCCTTCTTTCTTTCTTTATTTCTTTCCCTCTTTCTTTCTTTCCTTCTTTCTTTCTTTCTTTCTTTCTTACTTTCTTCCTTTCTTTCTTTCTTTCTTTCTTTCTTTCTCTCTTTCTTTCTTTCTTTCTTTCTTTTTCTCTTTATTTCTTTCGCTCTTTCCTTCTTTCTTTCTTTATTTCTTTCCCTCTTTCTTTCTTTCCTTCTTTATTTCTTTATTTCTTTCTTTCTTTCTTTCTTTCTTCATTTCTTTCCTTCTTTCTTCCTTTCTTTCTTTCTTTCTTCCTTCCTTTCTTTCTTTCTTTCTTTCTTCCTTTCTTCGTTCCTTTGTTTCTTTCTTTCTTTTTTTTCTATAGCTATCCTGAAGGGGGAAGTAAATATCTAAGAGCGAGTAGTTGCGTACACATAGCGTAGTATTCCGAAGGAAGCTGAACATCGGTGCAACAAACATCAGTATGCCAAAAGGCAGCAAGAATATTTTAATATGCGCATGTTTACATTCAAGTAAAACTTTCTCGAGGCACAGAGACAATAAATGAATTTTGCCTGTCATGCGCGTAAATGTCAGACGCGGACAAATAACCTAGAATAGTGCTGATTCTTCCTTGAACACAAAAGCCTGCTTTGTTCGCTGAAATGCGTGAAGTGACATCCCAAGCATGACATTCTTAGATATTCAAGCATAAACAAAACAAGTGATGTTTAATGCGAAAGGTTACAGTTACAAAGCAGTTTCAAATTCACTGCACTCCTCTAAAATCAGAATTTATAGGTTTTGGAGAAAATAAACGCACGTCAAAACCACACTTCTGCTTTGAAGCGCGTGGCTAAGGGTCGTTACAGGTTTTAATGCGCTCTTGATGCAAACACTTCTTCCGATTAGAATATTATTTAAACAAGCTTTTGCTTTTTCCGCTCCAAATTTTGCCAAATCCTGAGGGACAGAATCCGCAGATTCAACGTTGTTTGCCGGGTGCAATGCAGTCCTTCGTAACTTCCGCACTTCCTTTTCCGAGTCAACTTTTAATATTCAGCACGCAAACCTTACGCAGAATATCAGCCGGAAAATTCTAAAGCCGGCGCAAGCAGAAGCGAAGTAAAAAGATGTAAATTGTCTCTTAACCTCAACATGTCGGGCAGTTCGTCTTTAGAAAACTCTAGTGAACAAGACAGGTGAAGCATGAGCGGAGACCCCAGAGAGGACCTTTAGAAATCTATACATTAAGGCAGCCACACGAATGTTTAAGTTACAGCGGAACACCGCGCCTCGAGAATTGCAAAATTTCCAACAACCCAAGTTGGTACGATAAACACGAGACTACCAAAACAGGGGACGTAAACATACAGGGTGGTTTTTCCGGATAACATTTAGCTAATGTGTCGAAGCTAACCTTACCGATAGTTAATAAATGTGTACCCAGAAAAATTATAGCCGCGCACCTACAACGATGCTCTTTCACCCCGAAACTTGCCGACCTGTTCCTGGCTACTGCAACGTTCATTAGTAATTTGAACATCTGCAGTGCTTTCTGAGAGCGTGAAAATGGGACGCAAGAAAGTTCGAACATTAAAGGAGCACTGACACAAATTTTCAGCGTTAATATTATTGCATAACTCGCTTCCTTCACTCAGCAGAATACCCTGGCTGAAATATGAGCGGCCTGAGACGCGAAGAACATAGTTCAATTGCATCTCATTATCACGCTGACGGAGCAGCGCGCGGAGCGGCACTCAGCAAATGGACATCAGCGTGACATCACCTAGTGAAGCCAAAAGAAGGGAGGTGACAGCGCTCGTCAAAAATTCGTGACGTCACTTCACGCGCGTGGCCCCGCGAGCGGTGAGCGGGCGCACCACCCTCTCACAGGGCGCCTGTGACGTCCGCACAAAGCGGTGAGGTCAGGCCGGGATTCTGTAATATGCGCCTTTCGGGATGAAAGAGCGGGAATTTGAAACAAACGATTTTCCGGGCGTTTAATCTAATGAACTATCGCGCACTGAAGTATTTCAAGTGCTTTTTCAGGTTCTCCAGATCATTAGGCATCGACTAAAGCAATAAAAGTGCAACATAAAATTTTCGTGTTAGTCCTCCTTTAAGGTGGCTGTGAAGCTTTGTACTGCAACACTTTAGAATTACCACTACGTCAAGATTCAGTTGCTTTAATTACCTGTGTGAAGCCGGACGCGTGAAAGGGGTCTGTGCGCGCCTAAAACACTGGGCGGGACGCCATTTGCGCTGTGCTATCCTTGCAGCATCCTGCATATGTAAGAATATCGAGGGATGTTGAGGACTCAGACGCTCAAGGCACTCATAAATAGCACCCCGCAGTAGTCGCGGAGGGCAGCCGAACACACACATTACTGCCGCGCCCTCATCTGGAAACACAGCAGAGTAATTGCCATATTACACAGAAAAATGGTAATCATTGCAGGCATGAGCATCTCGACCCTCTCCTTCATCCATTTTTGTTCCTTTCAGACCATTGAGCAACAGGTTCCAAAAAGGGCGTGCAGGTCATGCGGTGTTACACGAAATACCGTGACCACCTCTGTTTGGTCAGCGCGTCGTGAAAGGATTCATAGCCGGGGTGCAAGGATTGGATGTCAGTTTTATTCCTCGTATTAGAAGTGATCATGGCGCACGGCTTTTTTGTACATGGTGGCAACTAAGAGAAGGGAGAAAATAAAGGATGCTTTGGCAAGGAATGTTAGCAATGCAGAAACATTCCGCCGTAAGTATTGGGTTGTAGTGCTTGGGAGATTGCGGGTACTTACCTTGAATATTTCAACATTTACACAGCGGCACTTTCGGGTTACTATTTACGTAGTACTACAATACAATAAAATGTGGAAATACAATACAATAATACTGAGAGATGAATATTTTATGAAATTTTGTTGACAGTTGACTCCCATTCCGAGAGTATAAATAGGCACAGCAATCACCTACTCTCTTCCTTGACCCCTTATTGTATTAAGGGGGTCGTGGAGTCTAAAATATTCTTGGAATCGTCAAGAAGAGTCATGGCAGCAGCGGTGTCCTTTCGACTCAATTTTTTAAGAGTGAAGAAATCAAACTTCTGGCCTTGGCGCATATAATTTTGCAGCAAGAGCTGCAAATGCTGACCCAAGATTAGTTCCTGCGTGTAATTTTTGCAGAAAAGTTTAAGGCAGGCTCTTTCCAATAGTCGGATAGCAAACGGAGGTGACCATTGAACTTTAGCTAGGACCACCACAGACGTCGCGCCGGCAGTTATACAATTTTCCCAGACTCCGTTTGTCTCTGAGATGAAGCTTTCTGTTGGGTGTAACTATGAACGCCGATGGTGTAAAAATGGCACATGGTAAACTTTGAACAATATCAATTAAACACTAACTGTAACTGACACGATAACTGAACGCTTACGTTTTAAACTGCATTTTCATTTCAAAAAGTAGCATTAGGCCTGCAGGCACCCTTCATACCTCTTCTTGCTATTCTCCTCAAGTGTTATTTCAATGTGTTCTCTAAGCATTTGCATTGTAGGTATTACCAGAGTCCTTCAATGCTTTTCTGGTCACGAAACTCCGGCCGAAGTTTCATTCAGGCACAAAAGCTGCCGCTAGGATCGCCCCTGTTAACGTGAAGGCTTCGCCAGCGGTCGACGACGCTTCCTGGCCGGCTGTTTCTTCGCCGGCACGCGCCTACTTTCATCTGCTCTTCATTTCCACCAGTAAAAATGCGAGCGAAGTTTTTGAGTCAGCTTTTGAGTCATTCAGTTGTTGTTTTTGAGTCATTTGTTGTCCCCTAGCTCAGCTGTGAAACTGAGGCAAGACCACGGGTGTTACTGAGGCGCAAATGTTGCAGTGTTTGTTCATTCCGGCAAGCACCGCTACATTCTCACTTCGAAAAGGCGGTCATCTGGCATTTTCAATTTTTGACTAGCCTTTGGAGCCGCCTGCATGATTTGAGTGAACTAGCGCCAGAATTAAATCTGTATTTACCCCTGGGCGCGACATGCTGCGCTGAGCAAATATGTGTGCAAACGTACAGCACGTTGGGTTAGCGCTGTATTTGCGCTATTTTATAGCGCGCTAATAATGTAAAACTATAATCGAGATTCGGAAAGTTAGCGTGGACAGCAGGGGAAAAAACGCTCACGAAATGGAAGCAGAATAATGGGCGCGCGGAGAGGCCAGGGTAGGAGTAAATGCTACAGTTTTGAGCTACTTTCTCGGCTGTTCTCATAGGCATAGGGTGTCAACAGATAAAAACTCACCCGCTCAGTGCTTGTCACACCCCTCCCACCGAAACGGCAAGTTAAAAAACATTGTTTGATTGATTATGATGTTTGACGTGCCGACGCTACACAGGCAATGGGGCGCGCGCCGTAGTGTAATGCTCCGGATTAATTTTAACCACTCAGGTATCTTTAACTTGCGCCGAAATCTCGAACACACAAGCGTTTTCTCTTTTCGCCTCCATCAGAAAAGCGGCTGGGAACCCGCGTCCTTGGGCTTATCAATAAGCACAACGCCTTAGCCCCTAAGCAAGCGTGGCGGGCAACTAAAAAAAAATATATGCAGGCAAAGATAGCCATGCTCCGCTTTCCAAATTCAAAATATCTGGTTGGATAACCAAAATCACAGTAGCTGCAGTCCGATCTCTGTGCGGCGACGAAACGCGACGACGTTTAGCAGACGGATTTTCTCGTTGTGAGCGCGATCGTGGCTTGGGCTTCGTAAGATACGCCGGCAGGTTTTCAAATATCCGGGGCAACGCGGAGCTTGAGCTTCTCGCTGCAGAAGCACAGGTTGTCCACTTATTTTGAACTCATCGGCTCGAATAATGCCCGTGGGGTTGAAATATCTCCCGAACATACGAACGGCCTTCCACTCGAAGCTGAAAGCGTCCGTCTCCTGTCGTGGAATGGCTCGCTTCCACTGTCGCGTTGTTCGCTGTCGCTTGGGAGGCAGAACAACGAAGCCTTTTCTGTTGTATTCCGATAGCCAGAGCGGCAACCAGGTACACAGCACGTCAGAGGAATGGTAGTTCACATAGTTCGCCCATCGTGATGAGTTTAGAAAGCTATATCACACAACCATAGGTCGGCAAAACAGAAAGAACTCACTCAAACTCAATCACATTTTTATTTATTTACGCTGTACTCAATCAAACTCAGACTCAAAAAGTTCGTCTGTTCACAAAATCACTCGTACTCACTCATCAAATACTCATTTGTAATCGTACTCACTTGTACTCAAACTCATTTGTCCTCACGAGTATTCGTACTCAATCTGTACTCATGAGTACTGAATCTGTACTCATGAGTACTCACTCTGTACTCATGAGTACTCAATGAGTACTACTGCTCATGAGTACTACTCATGAGTACTACTCATTCTGCACTCGCGAGTACTACTCATCCTGCACTCACGAGTACTACTCATTCTGCACTCATGAGTACTACTCATTCTGCACTCATGAGTACTCAATTTGTATTACTCACGAATAATCAACTTATCTGCACTGTTAGCTAGGTGGTAGCTCGAATGAAAGACTAAGTAGAAAAAATAAATTGTTTAATTGATTAGAAAAACACAGGTTACATATAAATCAGGACAGAGGAAGTAAACGTCTGACGCAGTGCACTGTCGTTGGGCGACTTACTGTCCGAAGGCAAGTACACTGTACATGTGAGAAAGCGAAACGGAACGTAAGCACTCGCGTTGCGCCTGGCGTCTCGTCTTGTTCTCAGGCAGGGTCGGGCTCAGGGGAGCTCGGGGCTTGTCGGTGCGGCCGTGGCCGTAAACTGCGTTTTTCTGCGTGTATTCGGGTGGCAGCTTTTGTCGTCCGTTTTCGTTTCCAGGCGCGCTGATACGTATCCTAATCGTGCTCTGAATCCGAAATGCGCCTGCCCCCAGGCACAATGCAGCGTTCGCGTAGGTTGACGTCCGTTCGTATCCAGATCACTGTCCGCTTGTTCACAGATGCTCGATGCTGGCGTTTGTTTTTTGTTGTTCCAGATACTAGAAACTTCGTTAATAGGGTGTTCGTCTCGTTGAGTTTCGGTGAATTTCAAATCTGCTTGATTTTATTGTGTGTGTGCCGTGGGATTTACTTCGTCAGACCTGAACTTGACAGTGTTTACAGCGTTGCGTTGGTTGCGCCGCTTCCGTCGGCGATTGTATTCGTGTAGCTCGTCGCGTGCTTGATGCATGTGGGGGCGTAGTCGTCTGGTTTGTCCGGTGGCGAGCTGCGCTGTATAGGGATGGCATAGTTCGGCGCGTTGAGGACGTTGCTTGAATTGACGCGTGCGTTGCGTATGGTGCGGGAGCCGTTTGGCTTTTCGTTTAGTGTGCGGAGCGGGGCGTTTTCGTAGGGTGGCATGGCTGATCGGTCAAAGTCGTTGCGGCTCCGTGCTCGCAGTCGCCGTGGTTGTTTCGGAAGTGAAACCGTTGTGGTGGGGAAGCGGGCGTAGTTCGTGCCGTCCGTTCGGTCCCACATTCGTCGGCGTCGCAAGCGTGACTTCATCGTCAGGGCATTCGATGCTTCGTCTGGATCGGGTTCATTCGTTGCCGTTCTTGCCGTGTCCGTGTCGTCGCTCAAGACCTCGTCTTTTGCCCGTTGTTTCGAGAATGCTATAATCGCTATCTCTCCCATACAAGCAGGATCCGTTTATCGCGAGTCCGCTTGCTCGCGGTTGCGTCCTCTTGTACGAAAGGGTGTTTGTCGTGTGAGTCTCGATCGGAGCGCGGGTGCCGGTGATCTTGTTAATTCTGGCTCGGACATGCCGCGTGCGCTGGCCGTGTCTTTGCTCGTTGACGGACCTACTTGCACGAGTGTCATGTCGTTCGTCCGCTGCACTCGGGCGGGAGCAGCGGGTGTCGGAGAGCTCGTACTTTCCGGTAGGGTTGAACCGCGTGCGCTGGGTCTTTTGTTGCTTGTGGCCAGGTTATTTCTGCAGTTATTCGCTGGCCAAGTCCGCGGATAGCACCTGCAGTGGGAGCGGAGGATGTCGCGAACAGCAGATTCCTCCGTGTGTGCTGCGGCTTGGTGGCGTTCCGTGCGCTGTGCATTTTCGTTCTCCGTGGTCAGCTCCATTGGTTCAAGTTGGATGTCGTTCGTCACTTCTGGTGCGTTTCGTGCGCTGTGCGTCTCGTTTTATCTATTAAACTCCCCTATAATTGGGGTGCGGTCGTTCGCTACGTATGGTGCATTTCGGGCGCCGTGCGTCTTGCTCGCTTGTCGTGGCCATATCCACCAATCCGGATGCGATGTCGTTGGTTGCGTGGACCCGCGCCGGGACAGCACGTGCGGAAAATGTACGTACCGGCTCCGTTGCGTTCCGTGCTCTCAGCGTTCCGTTCGTGTACGTCTGTAGCGGAAGAGCGGGTGCCAGGAACGTGGTGCCTTCTGGCTCGTGCGCGCTGCGTACGTTGCGCGTCTCGTTGCTCGTTGCTGGAATGACCTGCGCGTGGGCGATGTAGCTCGTGGGCGATGTAACAGAGCAACGTGTGTTCGTGATCTCGCCAGAAATGCAATGGCCTTCGATGCGTCTCCGTAATCGTGGCGATTACCTGGGAAAGGTCCGGTGAGCACGCAATCACAATTTTGCATGCGTCGTCTCGTTAATGTGCGTGGCGTCGTGCATTCTGCCTGTGCTCGGATCTCGTGCAGTCCAGGCACCGTGGAAAACGTGCAGCCGACTCTCGCCAGTTGTCTCAGAAAACTTTCTCGTTCATCACGCAGCCTACTGCTCTCAAACAGCGTCGCTTGCAGGGTCATGTGCCGTTTGTTGTCGGAGGCAGCCTGAAGTAGCGTTGGCACATTCGTTCGTTTGGAGAGATGGCGACGTTCTTCGTTGTCCTCTAGAAGACGCAAGATAATGTCGTCCTTACGGCCAGAGCAGGGTAGCCCTCGTAATCGTAGTGCGCTCACGAACTGCTGTTTCTTCGTAGAGCATAGGACGTAGCGTTCCGTTGAAGTCAGCACTGTGTCGACCACCGCTGGCGTGAAGTGCATCGGTGCCCCATGTCTGCGTGCTGCACTCTCGTAGTCGTGGTGCGGTCCGTCCAGGTTGTCCGTCCGTTCGTCCTCCTGTGGCCTTAAATCATGATCCTGTCGACTGCAACATCTTAGCTAGGTCGTGGCTCGAATGAAAGACTAACAGAAAAAAAATAAAATGTTTAACTAATTAGAAATACTGAGATTACATATACATCAGGACAGAGGAGCCCGAGAAGAAAACGTCTTACACGGTGCATTGTCGTAGGGCTTCCCACTGCGCGAAGGCACGTACACGGGAGAGAGCGAAACGGGACGTACGCACTCGCGTTTTGAATCGCGGCTGAATCGCGGGGCAGTTGGCCAGTTGTAGAGAGGGCGCATTATGTACATGAATCTACTTAACGGCGACCCCAGTAGCTCCCATGTGTACAGCGGGGCATGATATTAAGTTGCAATAATGAATTATCTTTATGACGGACACAGACAGACAGACTGACAGGCCAACATTGTCGCGCTCAAGTGGCCAAAGAAAGACTATCGTCTTTAAAACCACCTGGAAAGAGACGCTGCCGCCGCTGTTCCGAATTCTGTGAACATTGCGCAACCGTACCCCTCGCAACCGCTGCCAGCCCGCAAAGTAAGAGATAAACAGGAAGACGAAAACCGGCTAGCGCGCGAAAAGCCAAAGAGGGAGGTCCCGCCGCGAAAAAGGGACAGGACGGGCACTACGCGTCGTTGTGTCTATTTCCGTTAACAGCTAGGCCAAAACCCACACGGGTCTGATCTTACTAATTTTTCTATGCGTGTGTGTGCGGTTAACCAGAGCGCCCGACAGAAATTTGCTGCACCTGGCGACGCGCCGACGGTGGGCCCGATTCGCGCCTCGGTCAGCGAGCCCGCGGCAGACGTGCCGCAACTGGCGGCATACGGCGCCGCCGAGTCTACTCTCCTTTTCCCATCGAGACGGCCGCACCAAATCATGCTTGGGACGATCGGCCCGCAAAAGACACGCAGCGACGAGTAGACTCTGGAGACGGCGCCGCTGAGTCGCCTCCCCTTTCCCATTCGTGGCTCGGCTGACGCAATCACTTCTCCTGCATTCGCCGGATTCAAACTGCGGCCAGTGATAGTCCTGATTGGAAAGATTCGAACTGCACGCGGCTGCGGCGGAACCCCGGGGGTATAAAACCAGCCCTGAAGCAGCGGCTGTGCGGCGGCATTTCATCGGAGGCACTGAGTTGAGAAGTGCCTTTGTGCGAGCCATGTAACGCTCTTGCTACCTTTGTATATATTGTATATGAATGCAGCTTAAAATCACCGCCGGCTCGACAACTTCATCGCTCTCCTCTGCGCCGCGTCGATGGCGGACTGAGCAGGGCAACGTCGCAACATCTATGCATCTGTATTGTTAACCTGTGGCTTTTGTATCTATGTTGTACAACGCGCCACTTATGTAACACCCCCTGTGGGGTCCTTAAGGAAATAAAGTGAAGTGAATCGAACAGTGGTGACTGAGCTAGAATGGCCCAGTCCCAACAGTGTGCGTGTGTGTGTGTTCGGGGGGGGGGGGTGGAGAGGGTATCGGTCGCAGTCGGGGGCCGCAGTGCACCCAGTTGCTGCCGGTACTTGGCAGCCGTTACAGCAGCGTAGAACTGCTCTGCCGTGCTTTGTGTACTCGAGAACAAAGTTTGTAGACGCGTTTTAAAGCAAAGCTTTTTACCTCTACCCCCCAAGGGTTCTTTCGCGACCGTTGGTGTCACCAGAAAACTCCAGCAAACAAATAAAAGAATTTACTGGCACCGCCAGGAATCGAACCTGGAACTAATAGATTAACAAAGCGCGTGCCCGTTGTCTTACCGATTTAGCTACGAGCCCACCCGAAGACTGGGAAGACAGGTGGTGTACTCACCAAGCACATCTACGGTTTTACCCCCTGCGTTCTCGCTGAATGACACGTGAAAGCGTCACGCGACCACTCAGGCCCGTCTCGCGGCCCTGTGCGCACCCTGCTCATGTGCTAAGAGTTACAAAAATTAAAGGAAGCTCACACCAATGCATGGCATCTCACTTCTAGTACGCCAATGTGCTAAAGCCTGTGGCCTCCAGTGTTCACGTAAACCATCACAGCTTCTTGTCGTCTGTGGCCTCCAATGTTCACGTAAACCATCACAGCTCCTTGTCGTCCGCCCTCACGCCAAACCAAGAAATACATTCAAATACTCCTTGATGGCCAGGCCATCAATCCAAGCCCCCGCATCAAAATCCTGGGCCTACATTTCGAGGCTAACACCAAAAGTGACGTCTCCTTGCAGCGCCTCCAAAAACAGCATTAATCAAATCATACACATGATCAGGCGAGTTGCCACCAAGAAGCGAGGCCTAAATGAATCCGGTACCTTTCGATTAATTGAAGCTTTTGTCCTCTCGAGAGTTACTTACGTCAACCCCCTGTGTTCTTCTCGGCAAGGAAGACATAGAGATGCTTTATATAATGATTAGAAAGGCGGTCTAGCAGGCCATTGGTCTTCTCATGAGTGCGTCCACATAGAGGCTGCTTACCACGGGGCTCCACAATACGGTGGAATAGCTGATAGAAGGCCATCTTTCTAACCAGAAGGTCCGACTCAAAACTGCGATGGTATAACCACATGCTTCACCAGATCGGCTGGGCAGCCCATAATGTCACTCCGCTTGACGTACTCCCAGACTCTTGGCGATCTAAACTAAAGATGCTCCCTTTGCTTAGAAAAATGAACCCCTCACATGACGAGGGTCACCGAAAAGCACGGGCTCAAGCGTTAAACACCACCCTCGGTGGCGATCATGCAGTTATCTATACAGACGCCTCCAAACATCGAGGGCAATAAGACGTCATCATCGTTGCTACCTCCAGAACCAACCTCCTTGCGTGTACCTCGCTTAGGACCCAAGAAATGACCGCAGCAGAAGAGTCAGCCATCACCTTGGCTCTCGCTCAACCAGGGTTTCGGAGGGTAGTCATCGATTCCCAGCAAGCCTACTGGAATTACCAGTAGATTTGGGTGTCCTGACCTGCACTGCGCGTGTTAAAAGCCACTCCCCAAACGGTTCCATTCAGCTCATCTGGACACCCCCTCACGCTTCAATGGAGGGCAACAAATACGCCCACCCAACAAGCCTGCGCGTTTACCTCCCATGCTATGGAGCTGCACCAGGACAGTCACCCGCTTGTCACGTTCAGGAAGATAACCCAGCATTATCGCCTTCTGAGACAGACCGTACCTTCGCCTTACCCTGACCTTTCCAGAGAAGAAGAAACTACCAAACGGCTCATACAATCCGGGCTCCTTCCCACAGCCTCGGATACATTAAGTGAAGACGCGTAGGCTACGATGCTGAATGTAAATTTTGCTCAGAATTAGGAACACTCCGCCCCGTAATCGGGGTGTGTGACGTTAGCCTTGAGCACCCTCCTCTCTTTCCGTCAACTACCCAATAAGAGCAATGGGAGATGCTGCGGTCCAGGCCCTCTCTATCTACCCAGCTTCAGCGGGTGGACAGAACACAGGCCACGCGGACTGCATATGGGCCCCACACTCCCCAGAGCTGCACTCTCGGCCGTTCAGAAATCTGAACAGAAGTATATCTTCCTCCTCCTCCTTCTCTGCCGCAAATCTCGTCGCCTCCTTCCGCGGCACAGAGACGGAGAAGACAGATCGTCTAACACCGGGTTGGAGCTTACTTTAATTTTATAAAAAAAGTTTCCACTCTTGTGCTACACCAATACAACTCAACCAAACACCTTTCATGCTTCATGCATTGATTTAACCTTAACAAGAATATCTCTTCAAAGTAATAAATGGTGTGGTTAAGTGCATTTCACTTCTCTCTGGTTTTGCTATTTGTAGAGCGGTGTGAGTGAATTTAAGTGACGTCGCATTAGTAATCATTATGGGTGCCGTTTACAGCTTTGCTTTCCAACCACATTCACGGGGTGGATTGGCGCGATTTTTTTTCGGAGGTGTGATAGCTTGCACTGACGTCACTGTATTGCCGTGTTGGTGGGTTGGTTGCACAGTGGAAATCTGCGGCTCTTATCTCGAGCAACGCGGATGAAGCTGACAGCGATCGATCAAAAAGTGCGGTGACGTCGTTATGTGCAATCCACATGTTTTACGAGACGTTCCAAGATAGGAGCTTAAGCGACAATCCCGGCGTCTGGCGTTGGCGTTCATCAATTCAAAACAATTCCTTCACGAGGCCACTCACAGTGCGAGCTTAAACTCCGCGGTATAGTTGCTAGCGAGGGGTGGTCGCCCCGCCTGTAAACAGTTACATTACATTACAACCACCGTAAATTACAACCACCGAAATTCACCATCATCGTCAGCGCCCTCATTACACGGTGGCATAAACGAGAAGCGGCGAATCGGGTTTCCACTCGAAAGTAAAGCCATTCGAAAGCAAAACGCTCCTCCAGCGGCAAGATGACAGAGCTCTTCGACAAAATATGCGAGGCTAAAGAAGGCGCCGCACACGTTGAACTGGATATTATGATGTCCGATTCACAACTCACAAACGTGCTTAGGTGTACTCGGATATTTTATTTCCATTGCTGGGGCAAATTCCACCGCCGCGCCTGCACGCCGTAGTGCATGGTGGGGCTATATGCTCACTTGTAAATGGCACTACACGAGACCATTTTACTAGCGAAGCTGAGCAAAATGTTTCAAAACGGGAACCTAATAAAACAATATGGGCGCACGTACATCAGCCAAACTGTCGCTTGAATACGCACAGCTAACGTTACAAACCACGCAGTCGGTTTGACGCGAGTTACGTAAATTAACTGCGACTGTTGAAATGAGCGGTTCGGCTCACGAAACGACTACACAGCGTGACATGCGTCTACGGAAACTTCTGAAGACCGAAAAAGAGAGACTTCAGTCCGCCTAGTTCGTGCGTTGTTAGCAGCCTCCATCGCCTCTCACCTAAAACAATTGGAAGGGAGCAAACGCAATGAAGCCGCCACGCGTTCAGAGGCCGCGTCAACAAAAATAACTGCGGCAGTCAACAAGTCCCATCAGAGAAGAGCAACTGCAGCGGCGTTTCCCGCCGGGCCCTCACCCCCTCCTTTTTCCCTCTTCACCGTGACCCCTTTGCGAGCGACCGCCGAAAAACGCTTGCAGCGCCGAACAGGGACTGGGAAAGGAGGGAGGTGCAGTTTTCGTTGTGTAATTTTACCATGCTTGACAGTTAAGGTGCACAGCGGCACCGCTAAATGTTTGCGACTCGTACACGCGCGTCCAGACTAGAGCTCGTGATAAAACTTGTTTGCACTACTGTACTCAGGAGTGCATATACTCATGAATACACAGTACTCATGAGTACACAGTATTCATGAGTATTGTACTCATGAGTACTGTATACTCATGAGTACTGTGTACTCATGAGTACTGTGTATTCATGAGTACTGTGTACTCATGAGTACTGTGTACTCATGAGTACTCATACTCATTAGTACTCAAACTCATGAGTACTCATACTCATGAATACTGTACTCATGAGTACTCACACTCATGAGTAGTGTACTCATGAGTACTGTACTCACGAGTAGTGGACTTACCCCTGTACTCACTCGTCATCGTGCTCACTGTTTTTTTCTGGGTGTGTGATCACTCATCATCGTACTCACTCGTGAGTTTGAGTACAAATGAGTGTACTCACGAGTGAGTACGCCGACCTATGCACACAACAAACACCAGCAAGCTCGCGCTCCAACGCACGGCAAATACGGCCGCCGCCGTCCAAGCCGCCTTCACCAGACTCGTAGCGCCACCGCGCGGGAGCATTGGTCCCCATATGAAGCTCTCCCATAGCGTTACGGAGAAGTTTCATGACCAGAAAAGCATTGAAGGACTCTGGTATTACGCAGTGAGTGGCATGTGCCCGTAGGTGTGATCATGATAGCATCTGTAACCGTGGTCCCAGTTCAATGTCAATGATTGGCCGAAGTAAAATAGGCTATTGTGCGGAGCTCAAAAGAGCTCATTTGTATGCAAAATGAAAATGCAACACGAATGTGGAAATTAATTAACCATTCGTTCCTAAGTAAAGTTGAGAGGCATGCGAAAAATAAAAGTGCGTCCAACCTTGGCTCGACGTGCGTCCCGTCGATCGGGAATCTTTCAAAAACACCATTGTGACATTTTCTGGTTCAGGGGAAACGTAAGGACAAACGGCCTCGATAAGTAACCCATTGTTTAAGCAACCTGGCACATGTTTTCTCCGGGTTATGAACGGTGGGAAGAAGCGCGTTCTATTAACAGAAACCAAGCTTCAACTTTTGTTCACACACATTGAGTGTAATTATGCAAGTTTTATCTACATCGGCTTAAACGTAGGAAAAAATGCACTAAGTGGCGAAGAAGCTTTGTTGGAAAATCGTAGTTGGGTAAATCGAGGAACATCCACTACGGTTGATTCCGAACACTGCCTCCCGGGACGCACCCGGGGTTTTTTCATAATTCATCGTTGTCGGGACACGCGCATGAGTCATTAAAAGCTTACTCGTTCACATGTTCCTGATGTTCGCGTGTTTGAAGGATCATTGTGCTACACGGAATCATTTTGTTCATGCTACGATCGAGATTATCTGCATTATGCATTACGCAACATACGTTCGTGCTGTCCATAATGAATGTTGCCTGCGACATATGAACATAAGAGCGCAGTTTAGGCAATAGTGGGCGGAAGCTATAGTGAAATTGTACCTTATTTGTACGTTGAATGGGCAACAAGAGGTACGTTTATCGGCCGCCCCAAAACACCTGCGCTTTGTGAAAAGAAAGGGGAAAGACGGCATGCGGATGAAGAGAGAGAACTTTACTAAGCAAACCGACGCTAGACATAAGCAAAGTCACCGAGGTTTGCTAGCTTTGTGTGTGATCACAGTATTCAAAGCATGGTTATAGGAAGTGTTTGGTCGAAACAAACATAAAATGTAAAACACCAAAGGCCTTTGTTCTCTTTTTAGCATGTGAATTCGACATTTCAAGTTTATAACAATTGCAGGAAGGCTTTAAACCTCTTCAACTAGAGCACTGCTCTGTTGTTCCTCAACAATGCAAAGAATGGGATCGTGAAAGAAGTAGTTCAGGAAGAGACAACAGGTGAACAGAAAAGGAGGTGTGAAAACACCAGAAAAAATGAATCGTTCGTCTGACCGTAAAGGCTTGCACTAACAACGTTGTAGGGTTAGCAATATAATGTGAAAGGGTAACTCCACTCAAGATGTGAGAATAAACAACACACGGAAAAGCTCCTTTTGCCGTGGCTATGCTGGCGTCCCTGTTGCGCGCGTTTCATTTTGTCGTGTTCATTGGACAGTATCTCTCTCACTTTCTCTCTCTCTTTCTCTCGCAGGCACACACACACACACACACACACACATCTAGACTGAATGAAATTGCTACGGAAATAAAGAATACCCATCACGAGAGGACCGGCTATGCAAAGAAGATGGAAACTGGAATGGGGGAGGGCAGATAATACGATGGAAAGATGTGATAAGAAAACTGCAGAGACAGAGAAATGAATTAAGACAGCGTAGTAAAAGAGTAGATGAATGTCCATGGGAGAGATCCTCAGCCTTCTGTACATAAGCTGATGTGGATAACGATGCCGCCATGAAGCTTTTCACTGCTTCCGAGTAGAATAAAATAGTGCAAGTAGCTCATAATACAAGCATGAATTTATCATGGCCTCCTCTTAGTTTAGTGGCAACGATCTCATGAGTAAAAGCCGAAGTGGTTACGGCCTGTTTGCACGTTTTAGCGGTCATGAATTCGCGTGCCAATGGTTTCGCCTGTGGCACGGTGCAGTTTATGTTGCTGCTATTGCTAGTAATAGGTGTTCCAATCACGTAGGAGGATGAGTGAGCGAGTGCGTCACAATAGATGGCACGCGTGAAATTCCGTGACCTTGGAGCATTGAACCACGATGCTCGGCCTCCGCACTGGGTGCGAGATCAGTGCTTGCATGCCATAACGTTTCATCCCTGTTTCGCAAGGGCCAGTGTATCGGCGATGCTTATAAATGCCGGCACACGGAGTATGAGAACTTCATAGAGCGCCTGTATGTCAAGTGGATGGTGCACGATTTTAATGTTCATTATTTTCTAAGGGTTTGCCTTCAGACTGGACAATTGCCATAAATTTTCCACCCAGTCCAATAGTCATACCAGGTTCATAAGCACACTATGCGTTCAGTGTAAGTGGTTCCGGCTATCTAAATTTAGACAGATAGATGCAGATTGGCCATTAAAAATGCACGTGCTTGCGTTTCTCGAATAAGTACGTAATAATTATTCTGTGAACATTCTCCAAAAAGATGAACGCTGCTTTGGCGGTAATACGTGTTTTTTTATTTGAGTGCTAACTTTTCACGATATTTTCATCACACGGGTGACCATGAGCGGAGTTATTTTAGTACTTAACTCTTTTTTTAGTCTTTCAGGCTCACAGTGAGGGTAAACCGGTATGAGTTGATTGAGTCGCGCTTTAAGTTAGTGCAGTAGACTTACCCTTCAATGTTTCGTGCAAATAAAAACAAAGAATTTTCTCGATGCAAAAAGAACATCCTGTAATATATGAGACGCATGTTTTATAAGGGGCCTGCGGCGTATAATTTTATAAAACGATTTACAGAACGACAGGAGGGTGCGCTCCGTGCGACACGAGGTAGCATCTGACGGGCAAATTGCGAAGCTAAAGTATGCAGTACGAACGCCGCGGTCTCCCTTATTCCTAATTCGTTTTCGTTAACTCTATAAAAATTCTCACACTTCTAACGCGCAAAAATTTTGATGTTGATGTGTTCTTAACGTGACGCATCAGTTTCAAGTCACATAAAGGCAAAGTGTTACTCCAGATAAACAATGAGTTATTGACAAATTGGCAACCAATATCCTTAGATCAGCCAGAAATACAAGCCGACAGCCGTAAAGTTTGTCTTTGCAAACTATCTGTAGTTTTACATTAACTATGTGTTTACGCCTGTTACGATCATCGCACCGCATTCTCGGTCAAAACAAGCTTTATAAAACTTAACAGTTTTGAAAAGCGGGCCGGATTCTTTCCCTCGGCAATCACCACCCAAAGGGACACCTAAATGAACTATAGCAAGGCGGCGATGTGTGGAAGCCGTTTTCCCGATTGTACATGTTTCAGGCAGTACACTTCCCCAAATTCGGCCTGGGTTTCTCCTTCTTTTCATTAGTAGCCATCGAGGCCACACCAGAATCAGTACAATTTTTATAAGCAACGGCGTTCCACCGACATCACTTCACCTGAAATCCTATGAGGAAACACTTGAAATAATTTTTTTGTTTCTTGTTTTGCTTGTAGGCAACTATTGCAAATAAGATGAAGTGAGTAGTAACCATCTAGATATAAAGTAGGTCTAGAAGTCATGAGAAAACTTTGAATACAGGTATAAGATTGTGGAGGCGCTAGCAGGAGCGGAAACATTTTGTTGCTGTGGTGCTGTGGTGCTAAAAACTTATTCCCATAAATGACCGATTTCTATCAATTTTGATAGCCCTTGCAAGCCACCAGACGCCTTATCTTATGCGGAAAGCAAATACTTTTGTGTTGCCCCATAGGCCGGCCACATCATGGCTTTACAATGCTTAAATATATCATTCCCAAGTTATTAAACATAATATGCCTTGATAACAAAAACATCGTGTATTTTCGCCCTATTCGAGCGTCTTTTTTATTTAGCGCAGGATTGTACAGTGCCTCTCATTTGTACAACTGTGCTTGTGCTGTTTAAAAGCGGTTGTGTATTGTATACATTTCTTGTGCAATGACATTTCTACAACACTATCTATTATAGTGACCTTAGGTTGAAGTCATGCCAATAAATTTTTGTGTCACTGTTTCTGACATGTAGGGGTGGCGAGGCTAGTCAAGCGGTGGCAAACACTGCTTTATTCTTGTCACCCTCAGTATTTTCCTGTAGAACTCAAAATAAACGTTTATTAATTAAATTGAAAACCTTGAAGTTATCGGAAGCCTTTGCAGTGCTACAGAGCAGAAACACTATTTTGTAGGTTCATCGTATCGCGCTATCAATGCGATGGTTTTTGTTTTCGCCGCGTTAGGACAATATTCAGCATAGCGGGTTGCGTACTTGAGGGCTTCTCCTGACAGGTCGATGGCATTCCAGCGAAGCGCTTGTGTTAAATAGAAGGTCGCGCTCACCCAGGTTGCGCGAGCGGCACTGGTTACCAGCACCAAGTAAAAGATACAGTCACCATTACATAAACGAACCAGCATAGAATAGAACCATATTGGCAGCTAAATAGATAAGGCACGAGGAGCCTAATCAGAAGATAGAAAGTCCGGGTTCAAACCGTGAGTGATATTTTTCCTTACGTTCCCTATTTCAAGCTTTTAAAACACTCCTATCGCCGAAACGTGCGGAACCCCCTCTCCCCTTACATCGTCCCGGGCGATCTGAAGTCCTTGAACTCCTTTTTATGTTTTTTGAACAAGCACCTCATTCCTTTATCTGTTAGGTTCTACAAACAAGTGTGTGCGGTCAACAAATGATGCAAACAAAGCGTGGCAAGCTAGTGGTCGCAATGACCTGCAGGAGTTATTTGTGCTTAACACTCGTGAAATATTCTTGTATTCATGGTCACGGCATACGGCCACCGTTTGATAGCGAAAGATGCGTGTGCGTTTTTGTGTCTATGGAGATGGCAACAAAAACATTTCTGATGACCCTGCCAGTATTGATGAGTGCAGTGTCGTTAAAAACATCCCATTAAGAAACCTCAAGAGTAAAGAGGGCTCACCAGGCTGCAGACGCGTTTTCGGACTTGCAAAAGGACCTCGACTTCTCAGCGACGTAACAGACTGAAACAGTTACTCAGTAGGAAGGTTTCAAGAACAGCACCAACACCTATAAAAAAAATGAAGCACTCCAAGAAAATTGGCAATTGTAAATGGTCTGGAATACCGAAAGCGCTAGCGCGGGTTCGACAGACATATCAAGCTTTTTTTCACAAAAATTATGCCTGATCAAATTTTTAAATGCAAGTACCAGCACCCCAATTCGCAGCGGTTGGCATTTTATATCCCGCCGATCTCACCTCCGGCTAACGATGCAGCGTGAATTTACCCTCATCTGGCTTTCGTATTTTCACAATTAGTTTTATTTGCTTCTCTGTCAAATACACTACATAATGTCTTTAGAGTGGGTTTTGTACTGTCTGTCGTGAGTTACGTTATTTACATTTGAGCGTTTTAGATTGTTACCTATTCGACGCGGAAAGTAAATAAATAAGTTTGCCGCGAACGACACCTTTTGATTTCTTCATTTATGTTTGTTACTACCACGTGACCATGATCGGCTATCTTATCTTGTGATCCATGCAAAGCCCGCATTTTCTTTTTCACCCGCATGCCACGTCCACAAGCTTGTTGGATGGGGAAAGGTTGAAGTTTTGTGGTAACTATCTTACACTGTCTTGTCTGAACAACATAGCTCTAGATGTAATCCGAGGTTTCTGGAAATAAGATAACAACAGAAATCATGCGCCCCTCCGACTAACGATGACGCTAATTGAACGAGAAGCTTTCTCGTGAGAGATTCCTTGGTTGTCGCCTGGGCTTGGGCTTGGACTCGCAGACTGTTTGGTTTTAAATGCGGAGCATTTCTTAGGCTCGCGATGTCACTCGTCGATGTTGTCGGCGCTGTCCACACACTCACTGCGCATGCGCGTCGCCTCGAGGCGCAGGTGCGCGTCTCTCCCCCGTACCCTCCTCGCTCTCAACAACAGGTGCGGTGGTGCGGGAGGAGCGCGTGTACCCCGTGCGCTCCGTTGCTCTCAACAACAGCTGCGGCGGTGCGGGGGGAGCGCGTCTGTGCGCGCATGCGTCGTAGCTACCCGTGCGCAGCGTCGCACTCAACAGTAACGGCGGCAGGGCGTGTACACGTGATAACGGCGTGGTGGGTGCGTGGAAAGTTCGCGCGCTTGTGTGCGGAAGTGTGCGCATGCGCGTCTCTCCGCCGTACTCCTCTCCTTCGAACGCGGGCGGTGTGTATATAAGCGGCGGAGCGCGCGTTCGGAATTCAGTCAAGGGCGTCTTTGCTTGGCTTTCGCTTGACTTGACGCTTTGCTTGACGGCACCAAGCAATAAAGACAGACTTTAACTTTACACTCCTTGCCTTCGCTTCTCCTTCATTCAATAAATACGAATAATAAAGACGAAATAACAATTAAGCATTCCCAAACCATACCCAATTACGCAACTTCACGCAATACCCCCCCCCCCCCCCCACTCTGCGACGCATTTACTCGAGTTCCCCCGTGGGAAGATGCGGGCGGGTTTTTTTTTTTTTTCATTCGTTGCGGTCTGACTGAGTCCCACGCATCGTGGACTTTTGATCACATTGACTTTGACTGACCATGGTCCATTTGATTTGGCACAAATGAAGCTTCGCGTTCAACCACGGTCGTCGTTGTGCGGATAGGTGCATAATTTCTCTCTAATTTTGCATCTCTATTGCACCCTTCTTTAACTACAAACTGCCTCGATCGTGTAAGAATGGCGCGATGCCATAGATTTCGGCTTTACAGCGCCACGGAATCAGATGCGCGTCCGACCAAGGGAAGTGTTTTTCGCTTTCACAGTACCTAAAATCACTGTCATCATCCGGAAAAAGTGGCTGCCCTACACAGAGATTTCGACTATACACACGTCATAAGATGTATATGGAAAGCCTCGCTTTAATAAATGCGTCGAAAGCAAATTCCACTGAATTATATTAGCGACGCTCCTCTGTGAATGTCCCTTTACTGAGTGCTTCTCGAAGACTGCGCTGTTCCGGTTTTTTGAGGGGCACAATTTCCTTCCAGTGATCTCTACTTCAACTACCAGCGTGATCTTTTGCCACGTAACAATATTTTCACCATATGCGGCTACCAGGCTTTTTACACAGCTTGTTTTCCTCGACAGTGAAAAAAATTGTTCCCTCAGAACTAACGAGAACAATCTAAAAGAAAAAAGTACTGCTTGCTGCAAATCTTCAAGGTCTCTGTGAGAGCCCAACAACGGCGAATACCATGCAGATGCGATGGCACATTTTACAACTTCTTGGTTTCTGGCCCCCTGCAACTTTATTGTGCCGCTTTTTCAGGAGTAACAGAACGGAACGGTACCTGAGGCTTGTTCCGCGGCTATAAAAAAAAGCCACTGTAGGTAGGAGTCACCTGGAGATTATAAACGGTGACGTAAACATAATGAGATCATAAAATAGGTTGACCTGCAACGATCACGTCGTAAAAAAAAACATTTGAGTTGACTGCGCAACAGCCCTTTAATAAAAACGGGGGCGCAGAAAATCTCTACCACTCATCACGTATTTACAACTGCAATTTATTGTCAAAGAACATTGGTTAGGGTGCTCGCTAATATAAGACACCATGCCCATTCTACCCATGCAAATGAGAAATAACACGACGCCATAAAATCTCCCAACAGCAATAACTCGCGTTGTCCACTGGCTGAAAGAGTCTACTATGTGAAAGGCTGTATACAAAACTGCAAACACGACCATCCTATATTTATTTTGATGGTGTTCGTTTTTGTTGGCTGTATCATGGTACAGAGAGCTGAGCATAAAACTTTATTTCCAGAAAACCAGTGGTCGTTAGAATTTTTAGCTTCACAAGAGGAAGTACACATTCGCACTGGTTGCGATAACAAATCAACCAATCTCGGTCAACATCTTTATATGTGCCAAAGCTATAAAATATTTACGGCCAAGGTTTACATCTTTCTTGCGTGATAAACTGAAAATCGTCTTGCGTCCTTTTCCACACGTGGTGAAGGCACATCTTGTGTGCTTACCGTCTTTGGAGGATGCCACCAGCACCCTGAATAGGGGAGGGCTCGTGTTAATTGAAAAATGCCATGCTGAAGGTGAGGGCTGTTGCTCTGATGGGCTTCTGGGAACCGACCGGCCAAATCAGGAAAATATCTAACGCGGGGTAAACATGGGTGCTCCAAAACAAAAGTAGAAGCACAGTGAAGGTATGAGAATTTACTTACGCACAATTATTTCACAACTGGTAACAGGTTTTATTGCGACCATTCACACCGCGTAGAGGGAAGATGGCACATATAGCACCTTAGCAGAAAGAGGCGCATAGCAGTACAGTGTCTCTTTGTCCACCATCCACTCAGCACTCCTTCTCGAAGCAAGTACTGATGACGTGTTCACGGTTACTTCCCTAGCAGCTGTTTGTAGCACACTTACCAATCCTGTAAAAGGACACGTGCACTTCGCAGTTGATAAGGACGTGATGGCGTTAAATCCATCTTATAGTTATGCTGACGCTGTGGTAGATTTTTGCTTCAGATGAAGCTCTGAACATTTTGTTCATTACACCGGGAAAACACGTAGTTAGAAAAAAAAAATGGCCGCGTATCTGCTCCTTTCGTTGCAAATGCCGTCAAAAGGCGATAGTCTTTATCGGCTTTTGCGAAGTAAATGCCTCCCTTCGCTTTCCCGCTCACCTCTCATGTTGTTCCTCTTGCGTCGCGCTCCACCCAAGGTAAATACGCCAAATGTTTGCTTAAATCATTTTAAATTTCCCGCATTCCACTGCTCCAAACCGGGTGTCTCGATGCGAACGCTGCCGTACGGTGAAGACGAGCGTTCATCGAGGCGCCCTACTTCAACGTTTATAGAACCGCGTTTCCCTACTCCACGTGCGTTGCAAGCAGAACGTGGAACCTATCTAGTGGAAGCTTGCGTGACTGTTGCTGGTTGATTTCTTAAAATGGCGCCAGAAGCTGCAGTGGCGCGGGCGACAGCAGGCGACGGCGAAGTGAATTCTTTTTTTGCAGTTGATGAAGTATTTAATTTCGCAAAAGTCCAGAATGTTTGATTTTTTATAAAGGAACACTGCAAATATCACTTCTGTATTGATTTGTTCTCTCATATTTGCGTAATGTCTTGTTCTTCTTGAACAATGTTAACAAGTACGAGCATTACACCGGACATAGACGGGTATTTTTAGCTCTGACTATATAAGACTATTGCGCAAGCATTGTTTTGCTTTGGCCGGGTGGCTGAATCGAGTCACAGACAGACAGACGGACAGACAGACATACAGACAGACCAAAATTTCTGGGTTTAAGTAGCCCAAGAAAGACTATCGTCTTTAAAAAGGAACTATGTATACCTTTGCGGCCGATCTCTCACAAGCAGTGCGTTATAGCCAGGAGGGAAATATGCATACACGCGGATGAGGCACCTTAGAATTGAAAGCGCGGAAATAGCAGAGAACCCAACTTCTACGAATATTTTTTTAAAGGAAATATTACTGCTTATGTCACGCAGTGACGGAAAGCTGAAAAATATTGTCGACGTTACATTTCAGCCATGTTCTTGGGAGCCATCTTATTCAAGCCATGGAAGAAGGCAGCACAGGACAATGAGGGTTATAACATTTATATTCACATGTGAAACACCTGGGTACAAAGATGCATGCAACCAGGCAACCGAAAAACCAATTCAATGACGGGGAAGGTATTTTTGTTTTTTAATTGCAACAGATAGCACATTTTCAAGGGACAGCCATAGCTTTGAAAATGCTCAGTGGAATATTTCCTAATATGGCAAAAAAACAGCTGGTTAGTACAGGCCATAGGTTGTGCGGGGTATTTCAAGTTTATGGTTCGGCGATTCGAAGTTTCTTGGCAAAATTTGTCACAAAATAGTCACAGATGACAGTGCATTTAGCTTTTTATATTACTGCACAGCACTTTGGCGTGGTTTGACGGTGGCGTCGTAACCGAGGGAACGATGCCAAGACCGAAGATTGCAAGGAAACGAAGGAGGAGACTTTCGCGAAATTGTGAGGAAGAGGACGGCGTGCCGAGGCGGTGAGAAACGCTCTTCTAAAAGTGTTAGGGTGAGGGCAGTAGGCCGAATCCGCGCCAGATACCTCTGCAAAAACCGTCCTCGGCCTGTAGTTGCGCCCGAGAAAGGAAACGCAAAACCAGGCACCCAACTAAGCCGGCGTCTTGTTCCTTCAATTTCATAAAAGGCAGATATCCCCCGTATACGCTCCCTGCTGCACGTTCATTGGTCCTTCGGGTCTTAAGTTGTCGTCCTCATTGTGTGGCTTATCTAAACCAAGTTACATTTGTGTGGGCGGTTCAAACAGGATTCAAAACAACATTTCCGCAGCGCAGACGCGCTTCCAGAAAACGGCGGAGTAGTGGCACCACCGTGCGTTCGCCGACAACGCGTTCACTTCCTGAGACGTACCAGCTATGCGCCTCGGCCGAGAAGAGTGCAGTTCGCGCTCCGCACAAATTTCGTATAAGGAAGTGTTGTATTCGTCAGGCAATCTTTCGCAGGAAACAGCCAATCTGTGAGCACTGCTTCTTCTGACGTTAATTAAGGTATCGGCTATCGTGATTTTCTTTGATAATTCCTTCTCATGTCCTCCCTATAAAACACACCAATAGCAATCGAAGAAATCTGTAGTATTGAGAGTTGAGATAACACATATATATATTCCAGCTATTTGGCGGAGGTTTAGGGCACCAATTATCTCAGTCCGAAAGAGTCCATGGTTCCTCTTTGCCTAGTTATTCATTTCAGACACAAAAATAGAAAAAATGCACCACAACCTCTTCCCAGCGCTGCCCCAATCCACATCGCAGCAAAATTCAGGTAATACGTTCCGGTGATAAGCGCATCGTCGCATATTTTTTTCAGCACCTCTCCTCTGCGACCAATTTCTCGCGAAAAATGCCGAGCGCACAGCTCTCCATGTGGTTGTCACAAGACTAATACACTAATGAATAATGGCGTCTAATTGTAGCCCAAAAGCGAGGAGATGACGCCCAATAATGGCTCCACTACATCGACACGCCGTGAAAACATCTCATTTATTGCGCGCTAAAAGCAACGGCACTCAGGCGTCTTAACAAGCCTTGATCACACCATTACACCGATGAAAGTCGCATGCCAACCACGCGTCATGCCCGGCTTGGTATCACGAACGTCTTTATACGACGTGGCCCCAGGTCTGCTGCATTGACGACATGTTGTGGAATTCGAGCCACCGTTGGAGCCATTTTTGATGGCGTGATAAGTGTCGATTACACGGCTGAAGAAACTCCGCCGCCGGTTGACCCACAATTACCAGGTGCCTCAGTATCTAAGATGCAGTCAACTACCCCAGCTACGAAGCGACTCTCGGCTCTGTCAGTGGGGGGCTGAAATGGGACCCCAATTTAACGCTTTGCACACTGAGGAGTTTCCGACCAGGTTTGCGTGTGCGTTCACAGTGCTGGCGGTGTTATGAAGACTTAGGTGCACTGAAGGGAATGCTTTGCACCCATGATGGTGTATTTTGCACATACCGGGCCCTAAAATACTTTGTAGGGAGCAGACTCGGTTGGTGTGGTTGATCCCGATTTTTACATTTATTTGGAGAGCGTAGGCCCGGCCCGAAGTGGGAGCGGCGAAGAGGAGCCACCGCCCAGCTGCGCAGCCGTGTTCGATCTCTTGCGTGGCACTGCTGACGCTGGCCATGCACCGCTGATGATGATTGTGTTGCTGGTGATAACGATGGCGATGGTGTCGCCGCAGCATATTTTGAGTGTTAAAAACGCTTTCGGCGGATAGCGAATAGCTGTGTCTTGCTGGTAAACTGCGTTGCCAAAATGGTACTCCGTGAAGAGTTGATAACCTGGAAATTCATATTTTGTTGGCGGGCTTGTTGGTTCCTTCTTGAACATTAAAGAAACAGCGCTAAATTCAGGACAAGAGCAAAAGAAAATTCGCCACACATGGGCAAGTGTTGTGCAATCTTGTCTTGTATTAGGTGACGTTTTTTGGAACCAAAAACACTGTCACAACTTGGATAGATGCGTCGTACCGAATAATACCATTGCTGTTGGCTGGGTCTCTTTTATTTATAGCCTTAACATATTGACTAGCTGTTTTTAATTCTTTCAGAACGTAATTTTTTCTTTGTATTGAAAAGCATTTTCTGTGTGTTTTATGTGGTATTGGTTCATGCATGGTTGATTGACGGCAGGGCCGACCAGAACGGTAAGAAGTAACCCATTCTCTACCTGCAGTAAGAAGGAGTATTAATTAAGCTCTCAATACGTCTAAGACAAGGATTAAGAACGTCACGTTGACACAACCATACCAAAATTAAATATATATTAACTCATTGTTGACAAAACTCCTATAATTTCGACAGCCACAACTTAAAAATACGCAAACGAGAATATATATCTCATTTAAACGAGTGAAGATAAATAAGATGGAGGAAAAGCCAAACTTGCTAGAAAGTTGTGTCAGAGGTGGCTATGGTGCAAAAATCTTTTTCGAATGATACTTGCAGGGCTCTAAACACTCAGACGATGGTATGGTCACGTAGAAAACGATGAAAAAAAAAGTAATTCCATCCTCTCCGCGGCTTCTTCCCACACTACGAAGGACAGGCAATAATAAAAGATGTAATGTCCGCGTCGATAGGACGTTACCCCACCCGATTTCGGCATATGTAGACGCTCATCAATCTGGCTTAAGAGTCGGCAACCTGGTCGGGATAAAGCTACAAGTGATGGTTGTAGCTGAAGACATCTTCGAACAAACTCGCCGTTTTCATTCCCACATAAAAATGGCTGGTGAAGGCCCAAGGCAAAATTAAAAGCCCGGCAAGGAAGATGAATCAAAAGTATCGCACGAAAGTAAAAATGACTGACAAAATACTAAGAAAAGGTTCCTCAAAGCTCGCGCCTGCACGCACAAAAAGAAACTGTGGCATGTAGCTCTGAAGGACTGGATACCCGAGCCTCAGTCGCGCTACCACCACACATGACGCAAGAAGGAAATATGAAACAAGCAGGCCTCAAATGCCATTCTTGTGGACTCGGCAGCAGAGAGATCGGCGTGATGTCCAAAAAATACTTAATTTTAATTTTTCCTCCTCCTCGCGGCCAAATAATGCAAAAGAAGGGAAATAATTACCTGCTGATTTGCACACAGACTTGCACCTCACGGCCATGCTATTCACGTATAGGATATCCCTACTACTCCCAACATGCGCGAATATTTTGCAATAATCAGGCTACCCAAGCTTTCAAGGATGCCACTTTGCCATCCTCATGGGGAACCGTCTTGACAAACACAATTATTTAAAAGTGGTAATCAGTCATGGTTGTGCACACGAGTGTGTTTCCAATTGTTTTTAGTTGTATTAAGGTCGTAATTATCCAAAATTATTTAAATTGTTACATATTTCGAACTTAAAGAATACATGGATGGATAATAATTGGGCCATCTGATAAATATGCAGTTTAGTTCAACATTCAGGTACTTCAAGAAGCAATTACAGCAATTACAGGCCGAGATAAGGAAGGACCGATCCTCCTGCATCCACTTGTGCCCCAAGGTGACCTTCTTGGGAAACAAATGGACCTTTTGTAATCTAATAAAACGGCCACTGGCCAGAGCACAGCAGCTGTCACGAGGGATGGGACGAGGTAAAGGTCTTCGTGTGTGGCATACAGGTATCGCGTTGTCCGTAGACGACCGATACTCCCGCTCTGATCGTAGCACACGATTCGTTCATTCTACTTGGCAGCTCATTGTGAGATTTTTGTTATCATCCATCGCTCTTGTGGCCATATATTTCAGGTAAGTATACATTTTCAGTTAAACATTAAAGTACATCAAGAAGAAATTTCTATACCTTCGCAGGCGCTGTTTAGAAGCGCCCAAAACGCATGTGCGGTGAAGCCGAGATAAAGAGTGACCGATCCTCCTGCATCCACTTGCGCCCTGAGGTGACCATCTTGTGAAACAAATGGCCCTTTTGTACTCTAATCGCACCGCCTCGGGCTAGAGTGCAGTAGCTCTCACGAGGGATGGAACTACGGGAAGGACTTCGTGTGTGGCATACAGGTATGGCATTGTTCGTAGACGACCGATTCTCCCGCTGTGATCATAGTACACTCGTCGCTCATTCTACTTGGCGGCTGATAGCGATATTTTAGTCATCGTCCATCGTACTTATGGGCATATATTTCAGTCCGTGTTTACAGAAAGGCTCAGTGAAGAGTTGGATTGCGGTTTCTTGAAGGTAATCCTTTCATCGCTTGTCACGGTTCAAAAGGCAGCATTTATTTATGGCGTGGGGTCACACCGGTACTCATTCTTAGACACAACACATAAGGCCACCTCTTTGATGTCACAACTGGGCACGAGCTCTTCTGGTATAGAGGTTTTAGCTTTGTGGCACAGGGGAGCAAGAAAATAAACAAGAGCCTCGTGGTACTTCCAATTTTTCCACACAGAAACATCGCACGTGAAAGCATCCACAAGCTTAATTAATTTATTTCTATTTAGACTTCGCAATCCGAAGGTTCACCTGCGCTATAAGGCACGCTGTAGTGGACTCCGAATATTTTGCTACACAAATATCTTTAACATGCATGAAATTTCAGCAAACGGCTGTTTTTTATCGCCTCCATTAGAAAAAGCCCGCCGCGGCCCGGATCGTACATACGTCTTTCGGCTGAACCGAAAAAAGTCATCGTCACTGAGCCACCGCAGCAGGTGATGCTAGATCAGAGAAAATACGTCATGTGGATATGCTGGATATTAAAATACCGGTTTTGAATTTTTTTTTTACTTCACAGTTTGTATACTATCGCTTCGCAAAATGTGAATACGCTTGAATACGGACCATTCTGCAATCTGACACAAGCGGGCTTCATTTGCCTTTTTATAAAACCTTTTGAGACTTATGCGAATATATTGACGCCGCATTCATTGCAGGTTTTGAGGAAAGCATCGTTCATCCAAGTACTTATTATTATTATTATTTTTTTTGCTGTCGTAAAGATTCCCCAACAATGTGCAGCAGTACGGCAAAAAACTACTGTTTCTTTTCCACCTTTTTTTGTTTCACCTCTCTTTAATGATTTTCGCCCAGCCCAAGGAGGAGCGATTTCCCCCCGGAACGCTTTTAGAGTCTACATCTGTCGCTTTTAACGTGATACGAGGCCATGTTTGAACACTTTCGCACCGTTCGTGAGAAACGTATTCACCGTATCTCAACCCTGGCATTCTATTTTATTAGCTTTTCGCTCCAAATACACTAAATAAAACCGTATTTTGCAAGTAAACATAAAGTTTAAACCAAAACCTCAATAATTTAAAATTGCTATGGAGTTAAATGGGCAGTTGGTCCTGCCGGTAGAACGCAAGCGGAGAAGCATTGGCGCAGCGTGTATTAGTGGTGCGAGGCTGCAGAAGCAGCATAGCTGGTGGCCCTTCTCCCTTCGTCAGAGACCCGCTGTTGCACCTCACATAGATTTCCGAACTTGTCAATGAAAGTTCTCTATGACTGGCAAAGCTGGATCGTTTTGAAAAGTCAGCAGGCTTTCGCATCTCTCCCAAAGTAGACTTAATCTGCACGTGCTGGAACCCGCAGCCAGCAGCTTCGCGAACTCGGCGTCTGTAGCGCGAACTCTACGTGTGTGCTCCGCACTTCGGGCGCGAACGTGCGTGAACTGGCGAGGAGAAGAGCATGACAAATATGCAACGAACACTGAGCAGTATGTTCCCGAAGGTCGAGATGGCCGATGCCGGGCGCTCTACACGAGGTGCGCACTACGGCCCAAGCACTGTCACCAGCGTCGGTACAACGCGAACGGAACCACTCGACACGTAGTGAGCCGCATTGGACCCCTGCTGCCCATATTATCACCGACCGAGATTTGTGACCACGCGACTCCGCTAGGCCTACATTAAAGGCGTAGCCACATCGTTTCGAAGCAGCCGCCGGAGCCTGGGGCCCGAGGTGAACGACGCGCTTCCTACAGCCGCATCGCCAAGCACCGACATGGATACTTGCCCTGACAGCGGGTGAACCCTCCGTGGATACTACCCATGGATTACGGTTCTGAAGAAACGCGCCAAGAAGACCACTGCTACCACCACGACGTCAAGCCAAGCCACCGGCTGACTCCAGGCACACAAACCGCCGACTCCCAAGCCCTCGCCCCTGGAGCCTCCGCCTCGCCTACACGGTCACCTTGCGCCAGCAAGCCAGCCTCAAAGTTGTTACCCTGACAACAGCTGCACTGACCGAAGCTCCGTCAACCAAATGTGAGCTGCCGCTCAGACTTTCTATCGAGCCGCCACTCTGTTGGTACACCTTACTCCCAATGTATTCGTCGCAAGCACCGCGAATCCCGAGCTGTCCGTAAGGCTTATCGATATACAGCAACTACAAGTTTACACTTCGACGTACGAGTTTTCTACGTATATGGAGCCACTACCGAGAACCTGTGGCGGGGTCATGCAATGCCTTGACTCTTCGATAAACAAGCGCAACCTAGTCGCCTACCTCCAAGGCAACCACCCGACCCTCCCCCAAGCTCGCTTCATGGGGAACACCCGCTCTGGCCTTCTCACGTTCCAAAGGACTCGCGTGTGTACTAATTAAAGGGGGCAGTGTGCATCTCCGCTGCCGACATTTTTGCCGCTCCGTGCAAGCGTGTCCCATGTGCGGTGAATTGGGGCATTGCATGGACATGTTCCCTAACCCTGACAGCCTCAAAATGCCTCCACGGCCAACAACCGACTCTGTCAACAGATCATGTGTGTATCCCTAAATGCCAATTGGGGTCCCAACCCCGTACCACGGCAGGTAAAGATTGTCCTCGCCACTTTATCCCCAACTCGCCGACCACCAAGACGTCCACACAAGTCGTGGACAAGGTAAGCTAGTCTATTCTCGCCTCTCGCGGTCCCACTGCTCAAATCTCTCCCCAACGCGACACACAACCCTATCCCCCGCTATTCCCACTCACGCCACTCCCCACCACCATCCCCCGGCCATCCTCAACCTGATCAAAAACCTACAACAACAACATGCCGACCTCCTACGCCGGGCAGAAGCCCTTGAAGCAGAGCGAGCCCCCTCAGTCCCAACTGCCCCCGCCCGTGCCCGTGGTTACCACTCCCCTCACACAAGCCGACGTAGAGGAAATCATCGACGAACAATTTACGACCCGCAGCATCCCACAATTTAAGCAGAACGTACAACAGTCCACAGAATACTTAAGCAAAATGATAACCGACTCCGCCAAAAGTATCTTCGAACTCCTTTCAGAACGCATTTCCTTGCTTAAACCCGCCCTACTCCCGGACCACCCACCTCAAGCCAAGAAGTCTAAACGTGATGACCAATCAACCGGAAACGCAAGTGCCGCTCACCATCTACCGATATAATTGCCCATTGTTTAAAATAGAAAAGCAGCCCTCGAACTATATGTTTCCCCAAACCCGGTGAATGTCATTGTATTGCAAAAAACCGGCACCGCGTAGGGGAGATCTCCAGATTAATTTGGACCACCTGGGGATCGGTTACGTGCGCCGAAATCCCATCCTTGGAGTGGTTCCAACTGTGTTGCAAAACGCATCATTGATAGCAAAGCCATTGAACACTTTAGGGTCTTGGTAGCAGAAAAATCTTGGTAGCAGAAAAATAAACTGTAATTTCTTTTAGAATACGCTGATTCCAACGTGATCCATGGCTTTTTTTGTTTCCACAATCACCACCATAACCGAACATGACTGCTCAACAGGAAACAAAAACATAACCCGTAACTTTGCAACGTATGTCTTGTATACGCTGCGCATAAAAACAGATTCCTTGGTGCTGGGCAGTTGAAGTACTTCAGACATTCTTCTGGTAAGTATAGGCTAGGCGGAAGTCCTTTGCTGGCGCATTCCTAGCCATCAGAGGGATTTATAATCCCCGTTACATTTGTTCATCTTTAAGAGTATGCCCGATGACATGGAGAAACATGTATTAGTTGTTTGAGGACGTCACCAGGCATTAGGCTTTTCAGGTCTTATCTTATAGGTCTCTCGTTGTTACGGAACCTGGGAGGTCACTTGTTTTGCTCTCTGTATTGTAAGTTTTTTGAAGCAAGAGCTGGCCCTTGCCACCAAACAACTTCTTGGCTTGGTTCATTTTAAAGCCATTGTCCACAATGGATGAATAAAAATACTCTACACGGCATTTTTCACGAGTAGCAGTAGTTCCGCTTTGGTGCCGTTCAACAGACATCTAGACTACATACACAAGGTTTCCCAATTGCAATAGTTTGGGTCCTCAGGACTTCTTGAAATTCCCAGACCCAGAATAGAAGAGTAAAAATGAAGGCAAATAAATTTAATCCCCATCAGATGTACTTGTTTGGAAGGGAAAATTGGTGTGGGGTGGATATGCAGCGTTGGACATTTTGAAGCGTTTATTTAAATCAAATATTCTGGTCCGCTTGCACGATAGCGCCATAAAATAGAAAAACGAACTAAAAGTGGTATGGCAAAGCAAGATTCGTAGCTATTTAACAAAAAATTCAAAATAATTGCGGTTCTTTGCAGCGAGCTGTAACCCCAAGTATCCGAAATTCAGTTGCACATTCAGTGGACAATGCTAACTTACGTACATGGACGAGACGAGCGGGAGATAGTGCAAGGTGTACATGGAAGTGTGGAAAAATGTTTAACAGCGCCTCTCAGCTGCACACTAGTGCTGAATACTTTGTTCCATTTTGTTCGTCGGTAAATTTAGCAGTAAGCCAAAGTCTAATCATGGCTGATTACAGGAGCTTGGCTTATTATATTGCATCTACTGATATCGTACTGTTTAAAATATATTACTTACATTGCGGTCGCATCTGATAGCAGAGCAATGCAGTTGAATTTATTTTTAAAAGTAGCCATTAAAATCCAATACGAATTATCAGGGATGCGACCAAACAACATGAAAAACGCCACTATATGATGAGTGCACATGGTTTGTAATAATTGTGCAAACTTGGCTGTGATACAACTCATCGGAACAGGTTGCTGGTGACCAGTGCTTGAAGGCGTTTGCACTATAGGAGTTTGCTCACTAACACTGCAATTCTGCACAGGTTACATATTAAGGTTATCGGGTTTGATGCGGAGGCAAGCAATGAGGAATCGCAGCCTTAAAACAATAATACTAGCGTAACCACAATGTTTCTTTGGCAATCCTGAAAACCTCGGTGTGCAGTAAAATTGAGATTAAAACACACAGAATCGTTTCTGCATCCAACATCCCCCACAGATGTTTTAATCAAGCAGCTTTAGTGTCAGTGTGATACTACATAATCCCAGAACTCCGACTCCAGTGACGCACTTCTAGTTTAAACATGTCTGTTTTGGGGCCTTGCTTGGTGTAAAGTTGTTTTTCTTCGGGTTGCTTATGAAAACTTGAGCAATGTGTATTAAAAAAAACGAAATATATAACCCTAATATTATTTCAGCACTTTTTTCGTGCCACGAACTAAACACACACATAAACGTCATAGGGAACTACAAGAACAAAAACAAAAACTTACAATAATCATGGTAATAAATCACGCAAGCAATGTCCTACAAACAGACAGAGCGGCTCCCCTCTTTTCTGTAAAATTAAACAGATCAAATCCGTTTTAAAAAACAAATTCGCGGCGCTGCCGGCCACTTAGCGGACGTCACGAATTGGCGTGCCTCCCCAGACACGAAATATAGCACCTCGCGTGCCAAACGTTTTTGCCGGCAGAGGGCGACGCACGCGACCATTTCTTATAGCCACTCCCCGTTTTTTATCTGACGACCATAAAATTTACGACCGACGTCTTTAGCAGCGACGGGTGATTATACTTTCTACCGTTGACCTACTTATGGTGCACAGCAGGCACCACGCAGACCCACTTAGGCGACATGCTCCAACCTCGCTGCGTCTCTATACGGTACAGTACGTGCAAGCGCCTAATTTGGGGACATCTTCGGGACACATGTTTTGTATTTGTTTTGGACTTTCTTTCCAGCGCAAAGAAGCTCACAATCCATTTTACCCGACACAACGCAGTTCGCAAACACTGGCTTGCTTTCACTCAACACACGAGGCACGGGTTTCCAATTGAATTGCGTATACTACAGAACCCTGCACAACATGTGGGACACGCACCATATGTGGGTAATCAGTTTACGTCCGAAGGTTTATGTCTCTGCTGCGGCCTCGAAGCTGGGTTTCCCGCAAGGGTATGTGGGTATGTATAAGAGTCGAAAGTTGGGCGAGTTGGTATTGACGCATCTTAAAAATCAAACTGCGCGCAAATTAACGAGGACGTGAACACACTGAAGACACCACAAGCGCACCACTACTGCGCTTGTGGTGTCTTCAGTGTGTTCACGTCCTCGTTAATTTGCGCGCAGTTTGATTTTTAAGATGGGTATGTATACACTTTCAATACCGGCGAAGATAATTGATTTCATGAGCCCCAAGCGCACACATAAAAGCGAACGGCGGTCCACCGAATCGACTAATCCACGTAGGCGCTAAACCACGGAAGCAGAAAATTAGCCCGAGAATAAATATGAACCAGGGTGTGGTTGAGGCCACTTCATAAAACTGCCAATGGTGTCCCTGCACGTGAGAGCACTCACCAGGATGAGTAAGCAGCTTCAGGAGTTTGCATTGATAAATAGGTTGATGTCTGTGCTATGTAAACAGCAGCTTTTTCATCCTCTCCAGGGGTGCTCGCACCATTCTCGCACGACGTGGCGGCATCTTTGGCAAACGAGGGTACGGCAAAGTAATGCGCTAGTTGAAAAGAATCATTAGTTGGGCCGCTCCTTGATTCGCTCGCTGTGTGGTGACTTAGGTTTAGTAGTCGACATTGTGGTACGAATACCACCCACTGATGCTGGCGGTGTTCGTACAGCTGGCCAACTACCGGGCAACTTGGGGTGTGGCCGTCTTTGGTGCTTACTACCAAGATTACTTTGTTTTGATGTGCGAGGGTTTAGTCTCTAGAGGTGAATACTAAAACTGCTGTAGAGGTTGGCTTTCCCGCGGGTTTCAGTCAAATTACACTGCAGTTATGGTCGTGAAAGTGATTGTGACAAATGTAAGACATTCGACTCTACTTTGCATGTTACCCATTGTAGTGGGCAAAATACGCACTTGGTTACACGTCCTACAAACAATGTGTCCTTGATTTTCTGGTCTTACACTTGATCAGGTGGTTATATAGTTTACATTGGCGTTAGAAATCACACACTAAGCAGCCAAACCGTACACCGATTTCAGTTGCTTGGTGACTTTTATGCGAACTCAATTAATAAAGATCAACACAGTGAAAACTCACCCAAACCAAAACCTTCAAGCTTAAAAATCATATCTTTCGAAATGGCGTGAAGCGCTGTTACTTCAAATATTTGCGAAGCCTGTGTTTCTTCTTCAATGGCTAACGTCATTACCATGCGCACTATTTTGGTTTTTTTTTAATGTCTCCACACACGTGAAGCCTGAAAAAGTTTGTCTTGAGTGAGAGGTATGGCACAATAACCAATATCGCTTCCTATAAAACGCCGGTAGGTTGGTGACAAGTTGTAGCACCGGTAGTTAACTATGTAGGAGGGGGAAAACGTCACGATGCATATCTCTTTTTTTTCTCAATCACACTTTCGTCTTGCAATGTCATCTTTCATGGTCGAATAATAGACCGCCTTTATACATTGAATGTGTGAGTACTTTTTTATACCGGCCCCTATTCTGACTCGTTCTTCGAAAAACATCTGAAATGAGGCTCTCTAGGGCATGCATATGAATAACACCCTACATAGAGCTGAGATCCATGCGCAGGAATGCGCGTCCGTGTAGGAAAAACGCCTTAATTCATCTCGCAACTACGAACCCAAAAAATTCCGTGCGTGTTGTGCGTAGCTGAGGTGCTTAAAGTTACGACGACGGCCGTCCCAGTTTTTTTTTACCCCTAGCTATTTTTATAAAGAAAGGCAACGACGCCACAGCCGCCGCCGAACGGAAACGTCACCGCACCACAAAACGTCCACACGCCAAGACAATGTTTTAGCTAAGGAGGAAATTACAAAAGGGGCAAACAGTTTCTTACCTTTTTGAACTACTTCTTTCCTAATGAAAAACAAGATCGGTTGACTATCGGTCTGTGCAAATACAGCACATGCTGAAGCATGTTGCCAGTCATGTTGCTTGTGTTTTTTGAGGGCCTTTGGAGATCACCTGTCACTACTTCTATGTTGAATCTATATATTGCGCATACATTGAGCAATAGAGGAGAAGAACCTAATGTCCAAAAACGAAATAATTTGCCGTTGTGTTTTAATAGGCTACGTGTCTAGCGCAAAATTTTAGTACATGTAGGGGCCGGTATAGGCTGCGTCGGCTAGGCTTTAGTGATTTATGGAGGCGGCTACGCAACTTCCCTGGATAGGAGATACCCGGAGTTGGTTTCAGACCACGGAGTGTCTCGCATTGGGCATTGCACTGTTTGTAAATTGCGGAACGCAGCCACCATACTGTGGTTTATTGAGCCTTTACATTGTCCGACAAGGTTTTCGTTATAGAGGTACATACAGACATACGTACATATACATACATACATACATACATACATACATACATACATACATACATACATACATACATACATACATACATACACGCATACATACATACATACATACATGCACACATACATGCATGCATACATACATACATGCATACATACACGCATACATACGTACATACATACATACATACATACATACATACATACATACATACATACATACATACATACATACATACATACATACATACATACATACGTACATACATACATACATACATACATACATACATACATACATGCACACATACATGCATACATACATACTTATGTACATACGTATGTAGACACTTGTACGCATACATACGCAAATGCCTGTCTCGTTGCAATAAAACCCAAAACCACGAGGACCCCTAGGCATTGATCATTGTGAATTTATAGCGCTGGCATAAGTGTTCTGTTGCGAAACATCATTGCGCAGGCATCATTGTTCTAGCGATATTTAACATATATTTTACCTTGGCGTATTTGCTTTTTCGCCATCAACACGTCTCGGAACATACCCATATTGACATCGTAAACGAAATGGACATTTACGGGAGCGGGCTAAATTGCTGCTGCATAATGTTGATTCCTGAAATCATCAGGTCCAAATACTCTCGAACAGCTAACTACATCCGTCTAGGATATGTTGGCAAGCCGGAGGCTAAAACACCCTCATTAGGCCCACCTATAGTCAGCTCGAGTCAGAAACTGTGGTGGTGTTTAAGTTGCGTATTCGTCTCGTATTCCGGGGTCTGGGATTCAGTTCTAGACACAAATTTGCCGAATTTGCTTTTGTATCCAATTACGGTGCCATGTTCGTATTAGCTTAAATGAGAAGATTGATGTCACCCTAATAATTCTTTCGAATGTGGTTTTTTTTTTGTTTAGTCCGCTCCCCACAGTTCGGCGCCCTTTTGTCATATGTTTACGCCGTTAATGTCCATTTTCGTGCTCAGCTGTACGAACTGTGGACACAATATTACGTTACTAAATTTGTTTTTTTTTAATTGTGAGATGTAGAGAGTGTCATAACGGCCTCGTGGCCCCGACGCAGGATTTTTAACCCAACTAGTTTATTGTTTTCGTATTTTAAAAGGCATTTATGTTGCTCCTTTTGGTCTATCAGCCCTTAACGGAACCCCGAAACACTACGGTAAAAGGGACATTGAAGTCAAAGTACAAGTTTAGTTCATTAACAAGACTCTTTGTAAAGATAACAAGAATACCAATTTTATCGCAAACACATCATGCAGACATAAGCAAAACATACTCACCACTGGCGACTCCCCAACTATAGTTATCCACGATTTTTCTAAGACGTAATGTAATTTTATTTCCCCAACAGGCAGTCGGCGACCTAAGACGCCCCAAATAAATCTGTCCGAGATAATGCAGTGGGCCCTCTAGTTCAATTTAATCGTACCTTAAATGCTAATACATCGTAAGCCCACCGATAACTAAGTTTTAGTACTGGTTCATGGGACGTCACTTGGGCCCATAGCACGTCTCTGTAGCACAAATGTATAAGGTTTTTCAGTATTAAGTGCGAATGCACTTTATAAGCGACCCCAAACCTTCCACCGCCGGCGGCGGCGTCCGCAGTCCTCCTCTCCCTAGCAACGGTGTGGAGCGGAGAGGAGCGTCGGTAGCAACGGCGCGGTGACGTCACTTCACCACGTGACCGCGCTCGCTCCGCCTCCTCGCCGTGGCTGCGCGGGTGCGCGCCGCTCCCCGCACCGCTCCTCGCGCCGTGACGTCATGGTATGACGTCACAGCGCGCCTCCTCTCCCCAGCAGCTGCCGCGCGCCTCTCTCTCCACCGTGACGTCACACTCTCCCCTCTCCCCCTCGCTCGGCTGCAGCTGCCGTGCGCCGCTGTCCCTCTCCCCTTGCGCTCGCCTCCTCTTTCAGCCACCTGGCTCGGCGCGCACGGCGCGGCGTACCCCCCTATATATGCAGCGATAAACTGCCAGACCTCCGTGGGTCGGCTCGCGCGCGCTCACGGGCGAATGCCAACGGATTTTAACTTTACTCCCCCTCATAGCATCACCCCGTGCATTCGCACTTAACCATGTTCACCCTCGGGGAAATGCTTTGGAGTTTTTTCATGTGTTTTATTGGGTAACAAATTGTATTTCGCTGTTGCTATGGGGTTGAGGTAGCTACCAAAGGCCAGTTCGTTCAAATTGAGTAAAGTAGTATTTTGTCTGCATGGCTCCTTTAAAGCCAGAACGAGCAGCTAATATTGGACGAGCACATTGGTTCCTATTACAACTTTGTGCATAAAAAAAAGGTGAAGCGACGCTATGTTTTGGGCACCTACCGCATCCAAATATTAAGTGTGAATTCTCGTGGTTGCAACCTTCACGGGTACATTTCAAGTGCATGGTTAAGCTTAGTATGCCTGAGTTTCATAAAAAAATAAAAGCCGTTGCACTCAATGTGAAAGCTGTCAGAAATGCAGACCAGTGATTCGCCATAATAGGCTGTAGCGCCGTTATCCGCTCACTGGTACCACCCAATGCAATTCCAATTTCAAGCTATCGCGGTGCTCGTGCGGCCTCTGCCTAGAACTGCACCAGCGAGTGTTGTGTTCTTTTTGTGCTTGCTTTTCCTCCCGCACATGGCGTCATTGCACTGCCGCTTTCTTTCACTACATATCTTAAAAACAAATCCAAAGAGCGTTCTTATTTAAATGAACGCGGCCGCTGCCGGTTAATAAAGTGTAATATGCCTCAAATGTACTTACCATCTTTGCGCTAAACCACAGGGATAGATGTATGACACGTGCCAGCGGTTCGTGTTGTGAACGCTTGTCACTATGTAAACCGCTTGGCTTTCGATGCCTCTTGGTTACGCCGCGATGACAGCTGCTACGAAGGAACGCCCTGTGGCTCTACTTGGGACCAGCGAGCGAGCTACGACGACAAGGCGAGCCCCTAAAGTGCTCGGCCCTTAATATGGGGTACTCCAGGAACGACCGGCTAACCTCCATCTTATCGCCTCTTTTAGTTTCGTTGAAGCTAAACTTACAGCCACCAAACATGCATATAGAATCAACGCCTTGACTCCTCTTTTACTTTTGCTTATTTTTATGGCCCTATTTCACACTAATTACAGTGCTCTGTTTCAAGCTCTCAAGTTTGAGTCAGAATACGTGACCGCGCGTCTCAATTTCTGCTCAAGGTGGCCAACGCCGCACTCACGCAAATGCAAGTTGGAACACTTGCAACGCCCATCGAATTACACGCGGTACGCCGCCCAAGGCTTTGCAGCTACTTTTGTTATTTCTAAAAAACAGTTTCGCCGTTGTGTGGTCAGGAGCCGCCGGAGTTGCGAACGACCCTCTCCATCATCAGAAGCCGCGGCCAGTCACCGCATTACTTCGTTGGTCGGAGGGAATAATTTGAGGCTGTGGTTGCAAGAAGAGCCATGCAGTCTGGAGTTTCTTTATAGTATACGAAATACAAAGTTGTGTGTCCCTTCAGCCTGATAAAGAAATCTGAGACTGCTGAAGCTGTAGATCTTTTGCCATAATTTTTGTTCAGAAGTGCGCTGTTTCCTAGATTTTCGACAGGGCGCTTGCAAGTGAAAAGGACCGAAATGGTGGGGTACCTAAGTTTACCAAAATGCCAGATGTTTTTCGAACCGTGTTTTTGAAGTTATCTTAGTGTTGTGGATAAGAAAATGAAACTTCTTCAAAACAATTAGGCCACAGGAATCAAGGCACCAATTTAAGCGTAAATATCGTGAATATAAAAACTGCGGCAGACGAAAGACGTTTTAACAAATAGCGTTAAAATTTAACTAACGGAGTTGTACTTCAGTTGAATACGGTCTATTCACCTTTTCGGTGCCATCAGTCTTACTAGTAAAAAATAAAGCCGTCATTCTAATGCAAATACATTATATTTGCGTGACTTAGTTTCGGAGATGTCAGAGTTAGAAAATACCACGTGATTAACCTTTCAACCAAGCTTGAATTTGTGATTCTTATAAACTAGTTTAATTTAAAAAGCAGTCTCACAACTTTTGTGGTGTGCGATAGGACCGAGACTCGCGGAATTTTCATTCATCAGTTGTAAAACATAGCAACAAAATTGCGCCATAATAGGAGGTTTCTTAGTGGTTGACAACCATCAATAAGTATGGCATCACTCTCGATATACTAAAATAAAAGTCCGTGGAAGCCTGTTTCTTTATCCCGATGCCCTACTCCAACTTTTTCCTCAGAATAAGTCTGATTTCGCGCCTCCATCATCACAAATTTTTTATTTCATTCATTGCGGGAAACTCAGCACGGGTGTGCCATTAGGGTGACAAGGTGACTCGGAAATGTCGCACATGCGGAATATTGGGAACACGTTTAACGAGCAGTCCTGTTCCGTCCGTCGAAATCTGCATTGTGGGCCTAACCAGACCAAAAAAACTTTCTCTGCCTCCTTGGCATGACAATCATTTAGTTAGATCGACATAACTGAAAAAGAACTTGTATGAACTGCTAAAAATATGAATCCATGGCAGGCTCAAGTCATTTATGGATACCTATGTCGGTCCTTAAAAAATATAGAAATCCTAGTGCAAAATTTACTATTGGTTTTTAATAAAGCGTTCCACACGAGTAGAACGGAAATTCGAAAAATAGCTAATGTAACTCCAGTTTATAAAAATGTAAACCAAGATGAACTATACAATCAGAGACCTCAGTTGGTTTTAGGTTAAAATAACACGTTGTTTGAAAAGTTGTTAGCGATGCGAGTAAATAAATTACTACATAAAACTGTATTCTATTGCCGGAGAAACACTGCTTTCAAAAACGAAATCAACTCTATCTGCAGTACTTTCCGTGACAGATGCAATTACCCAGGCCGTAAATTTTGCAACAGGTGTGTTTTTAAATATTAAAATGGCGTTTGATGCAGTTCATCTTGATATCTTACGCCAGAAGCTTGGGCGATATAGACGTTGAGGCCAGTAACTGCAGCTATTTAAAAGTTATGTGAATAGGCGATACCAGGGATAGTCATCGACGACCATGTTTCTAGTTTAAGAGCAGTTCGTAACGGAGTGCCACAGGGCTCCGTTCTGTGGCCGAGTCTTTTTACGTTATGTAATATAGCTTCAACCAACTGCCTTTCTAAAGCAGGTGCCGTAACGTACGCGGATGAGCACCCCATCCTTTCATTCTGTGGATTTGTGGCACGGATGTCGCACGGCGACGGGAACGAGATTCGAAGAGGGCAGTCCAGGGGGCTGGTCATGTGTTGACGTGCAAGGGTGGAACGTTCAACGGGAAGTTAAACACCAGATCGGCAGGAGGTCTGTGCAACCTTTTCCGTTCATATTATGAGAAATTTTCCATCTGCCCCCGTAATTTTCGTGTTCCAACAAGCATTTGGTATACAAAACACTTTGAATGAAACCTGTATCTGAGAGTTAGAGTTCGTTTTTTTTTTGTTATCGGGTTTAATTTCTTCATTGATGGGCACGTACAGACCCTTCTCACTTTATCCTACCCATTGCAAAAACAAACGGTTATCGGGACAAATGTTTTGAAAATGAAGGTGTCAGTGAACCGTCGTCAATGTCTCTGGCACTAGTCACGTCCCGTCTAAAACTGCTTTCCGCGAACGGACAACCTACCAAACTCCGTTGAAGCGTGACGGCAAACACAGGGGTGTAGATGTCAGTACGTGCACGACGAGTGATGAGAAGTTGCCCCCTGTGCTAACGGAGAAGCTGCGCCACGCGTACCAGAGTGGAGACTAGACGCTTGCGGTAGGAACCTGGCGGCTTGAGATCCTCCTTGAGATATGAAGGGCCCACAGTGAGAGGCGGCAGCCGCCATGTCTGGCTGTGAGTAGGAGCAACAGCGGCAATGCAGGCACTGCCCTGCAGGAGGTCGTGTCTAGAAAGAGGGGGGAGACGTTGAGAGGGAGGTGGCGTTCACCTCCCAAGAGGGGGTGGAGTGTAACCAGTAGTCCGGAGTGGATTTGTTTTTCGCAGAAAGTCCTTCGTAACTTAGACGGTGTGCGTGTGATGTGCATGGGTGAGGGCATATGTTTCCGTCAAATGTCCTGGCAGACTAGTTGATTCGCAACGCTAGTCAGACAACCAACAATATTTTGCACTTAGCTGCGTATATGCGGCACCAGTTTTTGCTGAACACTGAGATGCTAAGTGCAGTGTAGCTGCTTTGCGGAGATATTCACTCACTCACTCACTCACTCACTCACTCACTCACTCACTCACTCACTCACTCACTCACTCACTCACTCACTCACTCACTCACTCACTCACTCACTCACTCACTCACTCACTCACTCACTCACTCACTCACTCACTCACTCACTCACTCACTCACACTACATTAACGTAATTTGGCACCAGAGCGGATAAGTTCACCCACTGCTAAGGCTAACCATCTAGTTCAATGTCTACGATGAAAGTGAAACTCAGTATGGCCGTCCAAAAAATTCCATTTACGTGAACATGATCACAGCAATAAACATGCTGGAAAAATCTGCTGGACACAAATTTTCCTAACAAGTTGTGAGCTCTTAGTAATATAGTAGACCGTAATTAATAACACTCACCTAGCTCGTCGTGCTGGTATTGGAGCAGTGATTGCCCTACCAATACAAATTTTGGGGGGAGTGCACAACCCCCGGTTTTTCTGAAGAACCCACGTAATCGTAATGGCTTTTTTGGGGCAATACGCGAAATTTTGTTTCAAAGCGTGGGAACAAGGGAACGTCGGAAGCCGGCTGCGTGGGGCAATCGCAAATTCATACTACAATAACACTAATTGGCAGTAGTCTGCCGTCTCACGCAGTTTCTCGACACGCTCTCTGTAGTCTTTGTTGTTTAGTTTTGTTTGCTCATGAATTAGACTTTCATAATTATCAAAAAAGAAATAAGTGTTCGCAATCTTCGTCACGATGGCTGGCATCATGAAGACAAATACCTGAATTAAAGATCCATATCGTTGCTACTTCGTCTCCACTTCCTTCTGCCTAAATTCTTACAGACCCTCTAGCCCTAAATTCAATTCCTGAGGAAATCCCTGGATTGGTGCTTCAATTTATCGCATTCTGGGGAGCAGTACCGGTACTTTTAGGGTTCTAGCCACACTTTTTGCATATTTTTGCATATAAACGTGCGCCGCAACACTGCCCATGCACGATTTCATACTTTGCTTCATGCCTGGAAGCTGTTGGGAAGTTTAATTATTGCCAGCACCATGCGGACCTGCGCTACTTGCTCGTCGCAGCAGTTACGTGTTCAAGTCTCGGCTTTGATTTGGTTGCTCTAATGTTTAAATTGGCTATCAATTACGGTTAATTATGGTAAGTGAAGGGACGTCGGGCAACAGCAGCGGCATGGCTTGAATAACGTTGCTCCAACCAACAAGTGCCCCAAGCAATGCGTGGACAGAGAATCAAAGAAAAATTCCTTAAAAGAACCTCTGTTGTACCTGAATGGCGTAGAGCACTAATAATTCGCTTGGGTATATCGTTATTTCCTTATTCACGTATTGCATGCAACTGCAATTTACGCCTTAAAGCACTTCACATTTTATATACAGCTGGAAAAAAATGTGTCAGGAAATTTTTACACAAAATATCACGTCAACTACATCAATGCGGCATTTAAATTTAAAGTTTGCGTTGAATTGGCGTTGAGAAACACAACAAAAACTTGGGTTCCAAAAGGGCGCCAAACCGGGATTTTTATAAGGTGTCCCAAGAGCCACCAAAAAGAACAAACACAAAACATGAATTGAAATATCTTGTTAGGGTATATACAGGCACCGCAGAGAGCCATGGAAAAAACAGTACAAGAACAAGCGTTAAAGAAAGTGTTATCTCTTTTTAGCAAAAGAAATGATGCTTCTCTCCTCACTAAAAAACATGTCCAGTTGATAGGAATGCAGCGGCATTTATTTTCCGGTTGCAAACACCTTTCTCTAAACTTATCATCAGTAACCACGCCGGAACCTCTGATGAAGCCTAGGTGTAAACGTGTAAAACAATTTCTACAAATACCTCAGCAGCCTTTTTTTTTCAAACACATTGGCTTGCGCCTGCCATTCAAAGAAATACCTAGAAGTACTTCATTCTATTATTCTTGCAACTGGTGATCCGGTACTAAAAGGTGGAAGCTAATTGAAAAACAAACTCCTGCGTAGACGAAGCTGCCTGAGCGTAGGAAGTGGTCAATCTTCGCCGTTCACGCGATCTCACGACAGACAGAACGTGCGTTTATTTGCAATGTAAACGTTGTAAGACCATTCAGGGCAACTCATTACGGCCGTAACCCCATTAAAAGCTTACTTTTAATTACCGTAGTCTCCGAAGCGAGCAACAAGCCAACGAACCGACTAGGCACGTGGAATTCCTGGGGTTCTTGGATAGGGCTAATAACAACAACAAATACAGTGGAGTTGCAATATAAGAGAATTTTCTCAAGGTAAAAGTCCCCACAGGAAGACGGTCTTGTAACTTTTTAATGGAGTCTTGCCTAGCAGAAGCCTGAATGATAAAAGGAGGTTTTTTGTTTTAATTGTGCAGGCTGCTTGAAACTCCAGACTATGTTTTGGAAACTTCACGATGACGTGTGCATCTAGCAGTGAAAGATCCTTCAGGAGTGCAGTGATTATTTAGAAACTGAGTAAGAGCTTGCTGAGTTTCGTAGCCCAATTTTCTTGTTTTTATCGATGTGGTACTCGTTCGCCTTGTCAGCGAAGCGACCATGTTCGGTAAGCAATGGAGGAGAGGAAATGCATACAGAAATAAAACAGAAATCGTTCCGTCTTCGAAAGTACTTGTTTTTATGGCTAATGGCGGGGGAGAGACGGGGCCCAAACTGAGCAAACGAAACATCGACGTGTGATCAGTTTTTCTGCATCAATGTCACTCTGATGAGGAAGAGGACAGAGGTGGGGTGTGCGTCAGAAGGCATCGATGACAAAGAAGTTTCTTGAGATTCTCAGTTTGTAGAACGCAGACACTCACGCTCTGTGGGTATGTGCCGGCCAGGTGTCGCCCCAACGAAACCGGGAGAATAGCCAAAAAGATAAAACTGACGGAAGAAGAAGAGGAAGAAGAGACCGAAGTGGTGACGAAGCAGGAGTGGAATCACAGGGGCAAGGCGTCTTAGGCTGCCTGCAAGATGCGGTAGTGGTGGTCTGCAGAAGCCGTCGTTGATGACGCGCAGAGACCCAGCCAGGTTGCAGCGCCAGCCACATCTACCTGCTGCTCGACGGCTCCGCATTAAATCGCCGGGATCGGCGGAGCGGCGTGGTCTGTCCGAGTCACGCTGCAGCGCAAGTATGTCTGCTGCCTTCTCGTAGGCCGTGCATTAGAATCACCGGCATGCCGTGACAAGCTACACACACAGCCGCCGTATCGAGGATTTTTGGCTCCGCATCAAGTCTCGACCGCCGTCCCGGCTCCGCATCAAGTGGCCATCGCAGTAATCACAGCAGTAATTACTAGTTTATTTTTAACTCAACTTGGACTCGTTAGATTTTTGTGATTTTATCAAACTTTGTGTCCTTAGGTAGAAGAAATTATAACATTCTGTTTTTAACGGTACATTGTAATCGTTAACTCGTCTCGTCGAGATGAGTTTGTGTCCGTCAACATAGAGTTTCTCCAGCGCCTGTCTCGTCTGCGGACGTGAATTCCGTTTCTAGCCACCAATAGCATCACAGTAACAATACCGGGTGAAATAGTTTAAGCAATGCTAAGGGTCAAAACCATTTTACCAACTCATCTCATGACCTCAACCCGGATTTAAAGAACCTCCCCCAGAATAGCGATTACCGAAAAGCAATGCTGAAACAACGGCGCCAATAAGCCGATTGCATGCACCGTTCAAGTTCTAGCAAAATAGGAGAGTTGGCATTTATAAACTGCTCTATCCTAAGCAGAACTTGAAATGTTTTGGCTGTTGTATTATTTGTGATGAAACCCAAATGTACTTGGTGGTCGAACTAGGTGCGTACGCATTCAAGGACGCCAGCCATAGTCATGCGCTCGAGTCATGCGCTACTATCCACATCCAAACTTTACTTATTGTGGTAATAAAAGGAATAGGTGGAATTAAGCCGTATAGCTTTATTACCAGTAGTGCCAAATTTAGGAGGGGCTATTAAAGCTTCGAGCCGATGACCAGTCTGTCGTTGAGCACATCCGTTCTTTAATTGCTTGAAGTGTGGGAAAAAAAGTCGTTTGTTTTCACATGCGGGGGTGATGTGCCCTAAATCGGCTGATTACTGGTGATGGTCTCCGTGAGAGTTTATATAGGCTGACACTTCACCGGGCGGAGAGCGCAGAGGCACTTCGTGCTTGCGGAAGCAAAGTTAAGGTTTGCCTCAAGGCCTCACGTTTGCTTTGATAACGAAAGTCTGAAAGAAATGCTTGGGTTCAGAGACGGGAATGACGCTGTCCGATAGTTACCGTGGGAACTGGGCCCGTCGAACATCCGCTGCGGCCTGTGGGAACAAACAGGTCTCGCCGAGTGCCGCCCGGAGAGGACTTAGTGCGGGCTAATGGTGTTGGAGCGAAACGCGGATGCTTGGGGAAGAACCAGCTTGTACGCGCACGTTTTGATATTAAATGCCTCGAGTGCTTGCCAATAATCGTTTTAATAAAATATAAGGTGTCAAGGTGGCATTTAAATAATTTCACACGCAACGAGCACTTTATTTTCACGATCCATAGTAAAACGCTCTCCCGTTAGTGTACCGCTACAAAAATTGCCTTAAAGGGACCCTGCAACACTCTTTGAGCAGTGCAAGTAAACCTGCGCAACGTTTAGATTACACTGCCAGGAATACCTGAGCCAAATATTGCACGTGCACGTGAAGCGGTGAGCGCGCAAATCGATGTGAAAGACGCGGAAAAACAAACTGCTCTCTCTTCAGTTCTCCTCATTATGCATGGCCTAAGGGACGTCACATAGGCCATGGCTGCCCGATCGGCTGTCACTGGTCAACTTCGCGGGTAGATTCTCCCATTTCCGTCGTCGTCATCGCTGTGTACGAACCTCTTCTATGCCTGAACCTGTAGGCACAGTTTTGCCGTTTCTTTTGTGTTTTGAGTGCGCGCGGAGTTTGAGTGATGAGCTCAATACTTCCCTTTCAACGGGACCACTCGACTACAAACGTTTATTGCTTCAAAAACGCCCTACGAGCCCGAGCGCGCACTTGCGAGCAGGCACCCATGCCTGCTTTTTTGTGGCACCAGACCGGAAATAGGCCCCTCCGCGTTGCGGAGAAAAGGAGAAAACTACCCGGCATGTGATATATCGAAGGCCGCCGAAGAGAACGCCGCGAGCCGCCCCCCTCTCCGGGAGAGAGCGCGCAGCTTTCGTCGCGTTTCCCGCGGTCGAGTTGAGAGGGAACGATTATGCGCGATTTCTCATCGCGCGTAGTTTCGTTAATTGTGAACGGATTTTCATAATTCTTGCGTGAGGAGATTTCTGGGACAATAGACTTTATCCCAAAATACATTACTAGTAGTCGATGGCAAGTGTTGCAGGGTCCCTTTAAGATCACAGCTTCCTTGAGGCAAGCGATGTGGTGTTATACTGGTCGGGGTATGATGGCGACAGAAATGGCGCTTTACAAAGATAAAGCTAAGTTTGCTAAGCTCAAAAGGATAAACTCGTTTGCTGTTGAGATTTGTAATGTTTCTAGTCACTTTGGCATCGTTACCAGCCACGTTCCAGAGACAAAGGTTCAACTTGCAGAAAATAAATTTAGGCACACATTCCTTAGCGATATTTTCCTAAAGAGGCTAGCAAAGGCGTCCAATTATTTAGGTAAACAAATCAACCGAAGGGAAAAGCGCAGTAGCCTCCTGTAGTGGGCCAATGAACAAAAATAGAAGTTACTATCTGCATTTTTTCTTCCAAGATCTCATCAGATAACTTAGGTTGAGCTGCTGCAGGAAGTTAATTAGGAATTATAATTACAGCTTTCTTCACTCGAAAAATGGAAAAATGATATTAAAATTTCTTCTTTCCAGCGTGTTTCATCTCAGAAATAACAATGGCGTTGAGTATCACACAAAGCCAAGCACATGGTGAACAATATAAATCGCGAAAGCATAGTGGTGTCGTAGCGCAATACAAGCACAAAACACATATTGTATGACATTGTCAGCACACAGATAGCTATGGTGCTGATAGCATGAACGCATCTGCCAGTTGAAGTACACATTTTAAGCTGCTAAACAAGGACAATGTCTCAGGTGGCCCATGTACGCTGACCACTCCAGTAGTAGTAAACTGACATCCTGGGGATATGACTTCATACGTAGGCTTAGAATAACACACTGACCCGAAGTGAGTTGCAGAGCCGTTTGTGAATTCCACAGCAAAATTTGCGAGCTATTTAGGTAGACCGAATAAACAAAGTACATCAAATCATTTGTATCAGGTGCAAGTATATCAAGGATGTTTTAACAATCCTCGTTGTCGAAATACCTGCCAAAAAGATTAATTACTACGCATTCAGAGCCAGGTAAAGACACGACGGAGTAATGTGTTTGTAGTCAATTTGCCATTCGGCCGTGGTGCGTATATCTGGTGAAATATCAGATGTAGACTCAGTTAATTTTGCGGATAATAAACGCATTAACATGAAAGACAACCAAGCGAAATATGCCCACTTTGGAGATAAATTGTAGTAGGCTTCTGTAGATATCCTTGGTGCCTCGGGCTGCTAAATTATTCAAAGTTAGCCGAAGTGTTCGAATTTTCACATTGCCGTTAAGCCTCATACAATGAGCCGAAAAAAGAAGACCCGTCAAAGTGACGTAGAATTCCTTGAGGGGGGCCTCAGCACATTCATTCCATACGGACAAATACCGGCAATCGGGTAAGCTCAGTCTTGAGAACATATAAAGGTCAAGGCAGTCACAGCGTACGGTATTTGACTACATGCTGGGGAATATGATGCTTAATACACATTATATCATCACAGATGGGTAAATGCAATTTTCAAATGTCGCCACAAATTAAGACGTTTGGTTGCTTGTCCGGCAGACAACTGTGCTCCCGCCAATGTTTGGCGCGCATCGTGCATCACTTTTCCCTTCGGATTAACTAGCTCCTGTCGTGGCCCATGTCTCATATCCTTTTCACCTTCTTAAATCCCGCAAAATAAAAAGTGAAAGGCGGGCATTAGTTCCGGACCAATTCTTCGCCACATAAACCATCCTTTCTTCTTTAATAGCTTGCCGGGTTATTCTTTCCATTCTAACACCGCGCCCGTAGCTCAGTGCCGACTTCCTCTTCAGTGCCCGTCTTTCACACAACAGGTGGCAAGCATACGACCGGCCGCGCAACGTACGTTTTTATGAAGGGGCGAGGGCACGGTTCAAGAACCCAGACGGCACCGCTAGGAAGTGGTGGTGCTGCCGGCACTTTGCAAGGGGTTGCCTTGGAATGCAAGAGGCATACGCCTACCTTCAAAAGCGAACCGAGGGCCACCTCGCAGACGAAACGGCGCTCTGCGTGAGACACGTCGTAAAGCTGGCTGGTACAATAGGACACCTGTAGTATCGTTATACCGCCTGTGAAATTTACCGCCTATGGAAGGAGTGTCTATGCGTATAACCGAACCATTCTCTTCTAGATTGGGCAGATAACTACGCCCTCAAGGTATGCGGTGGAGTTGTAGGAAATAAGCAAAATCAAAGGCAAAGGAATAACAGGACGAATACCAACAAAGTTATGTTGTGCGTTAATCGGTACACAATGGAACGCCCCGTAGTGTTGAGATAATTGTGAGAAACGAACAGTGCACGACTGAAGAACCATCAACAGCCTGTTAGTAGCACACATCAAACCGTAATTTTGTGCACTTTTTAAGCATTTCTTGCGAGTTACATGACTTAAACATTGTGACGAAATATACACTCCTATGCTCGCAGATGCATGAGGTCTGGAATGCCTAATTGCAGTGTTGAAACGCTGCATGCACTTAGTCTATTCGACTGATATCTTGTTTAAAAATGGCGGGAGAACTTTTGAAGGTAATGGTGCCGTATTGCGCGATTTGTCTATTTGTGTTATGTTTTTTAATGGCACTTTTCTGAGCACTTGTAACCGCGAAACGTCTTGTTTGTTTTGATAGTTGCAATTGATTAATTACCCTTGCTTTTATCACAGACACAATGGGTTTGACAAGTTGCAAGCCATATACTACAACAGGTGAACGTCTCGGTCTTTCCTTTCCTTTCTCTCCTCCAGCTCGGCCGGATTTCGCCTGTCCACAGCCATGCTACCATTCCTGAACAAGACGTGCTGGAAGGCCCGAGCCTAAAGTGCATCGAAACCCTCATCCATCCACCACACTTGCGTGTCACATTTAAACTTTCCCTGGATTAAACTTCACCTGTGGTTGCTCGCACAACCATTTGCTTACAGTTAGCGAAGCTTAAATAAATAGGCGTCTACTTCACTGATTTTTATTTAGTGAATACCAGCGAGAACATTTTGTGATACTCAGCGCGCACGCGCGCGCCCCTGTGTGCGACTAATGCATCGCGCGGGAATGAACGGTGTCGTCGTCCCAACAGAAAATATATTCCTTGCGAATGGGAGAAAAACCACACACCCCTCCGTCTAACGACGACGTTGGTTGAACACGAAGCATTCTCGGGATGGATTCTTTGGTTGGCCAATCGCACACTACGAGTGTTGTATATACTGAAGGTACCCACTTCTTTTCAAAAATACCCACAGCACTCTCGGATGTGCACTTAGTAGGCCTAACGTTTTGGTTTGGTTTGTACAGCCCGAATCGGTACATGCATGTGCTGGACGTTCACTTCGGCCATGTCGAAATGGAGCAATCTAATTGAAGCCGGCTTCATAACACGAAGGACCCAAGTTTTGTTCCGGCCACGGGAAACGATTGTTTTCTTTCACTACACCCACAATCATTCATCATCATCGCCTATAATTCATCATCATCGCCTAAATAAATAATAGTTGGCTTTCCTGCAGGGTGTTTCAGCGTACATCGGCATCATTGAGAATACTAAAGGTTCGCATTAAAAATTATTGCTTAATTGCTTCATTTGATCAGGATTGCTCTTGTATAAAGACGCTCTGTTTTACGGTGTTTCGTATTTATAAGCGGCACGAGACAAGCGCGTGCTGCGCACGCGACTCACACGTGCTAGAGCCGTCTACTGACCTCTTCTCTTGGCGTGGCAGAAAAGTAAAGGGCTATAATATAGCGGTCGAGGACAAATTTGTCTGAAGGTTTTAACGTTCTATATCTATCTTTCTCTACCAGATCCGTTTTCGACTACTGACCTACCGCCGTGGCTGGAGGTTGTATCATAAAAGGTAGGACAACAACGAATCAAATATCCAAGACTGCACCTTCGGTGGAAGCAAAGAGGTGCTCAAGGCCTAAAGTAATGATTGTACAACATGTGGTGTCAGATTACATAAGAGCTTACTGAATGCGGCGCCATAACGTACGGGAAGCTTGTGACCCCTTGATACATGGGGCATAGAGTGGGTAGTGTTTGACGAATTCGAGCGTGGAGGTTAGTGGCCTCGACGATGGGGGCGTTGTGCACCGTACAGCTGAGGGATAAATCTGACGAACTCTCGCGGATTGTCCACTTCAGATAGACAGGTTAGTAACTCGAAGACATTTAAGAACCGAAAACTCTTTTTAATCAGAAGGATGAACGCAGCTACAAGGGCGTTCATGAGAGGACCACCTCTCGGTAAATAAATGAGGAAAGCGAGCAATTCGGCTCTATCGAAAGAGATCTGTTTTTAGAGACAAAATGGATTCGAACAAATGCTGTATACCCAACGTGAAATTTTCATGCCACCATTTAAAATAATGTTAGAAGGTGATGAGGAGACGTCGTGTGATGGTGTAGATTTATTTACAAAATGGTGAAGCGACGAGAGGTAGTGTCGCAGCAAACGGCTCGCCTAACCTTGCTCCAAGCGTTCTCTTTTTCGTCGCCCATGAGCGATCACCTCACGCCCTCTAAGGTTTCTTCTGCTCGTCGTCTGCGATGCCTGTTCGACAGGGCATGCTACAACGTCATATAGGCGCTGAGCTTCTGTCAAAGTTAAAAGAGAGACCTCCTCAAAAAATGCATTTTTCAATGACCTTGAAACTTCGTCTTTTCAGCCATGTCCTTCTCCGCTTTGTGTACTTCTGAATGACTTTGTTTCATATCGATATAATGAGCCATTAGGAAAGCACATTACGAATTACCGATGTTTTTTCGCTTAAAAGGTTAGTTGTCTTGAAATGCCACCACTGATACCGCGCCGAATACTCCGACTCTCGCTGCACAAAGGTTGAAGTACCCAATTCCTTCGGGATTATATACGCGAATGAAGCCGCTTTTAACGACGTTCAGACTAACAAACAAACTTTTTAAGCGCCTCAATTAGAGTTATTCCAGGAGATGCGCCTTACTGGAGGGGCTTGGAAATCATTTGTTGGAAATCATTTGGATAACTTTGCCATGCGGAATGTTCGCCGGAGTCGGACACATAGGTGTTTTTGTCTCCTCTTATAAGTAAAAAATAAATTCTCACGAGACTGTGACGAAAAACTGCGTGCCTGTGGTTAGGACCCAAAAATGTCGTCGCCAAAGGTCCACCGCAGGTTGTGCATGTTTCACAAAACCCCAGGTAAAAATTTCGGCGAAGAGTACCGTTCTGCATAAAGTAAGACCGTCCGTACAAGCCTCGTACATCTCAAAGGCAAGATTGTGTCACATCGGCGTACAACCGCAGGTTTCACGTGGTGGCCGCATGGTGGCGCCACTAACATAAGGTGGCAAACACTGGCGTTCGCGTTGCCAAGAAAAAGAAGGTAGGGCTACGTGGAGGCAGGACAGAACAGACGAACCGTCGTAGATGTGAATGATGTATTACGGTGCGTAGAAGGCAGCCATACGTCGAACCAGGCCAGGCAACGCGCCATACATAGCTTCGTCGTTGTCGGAGCTGCTGGTGCACACAGCAATGCGCTACTGCCGTTTTTGCAATGTTTATATGGCGTGACAATATTTCACTCTATTATACTTTGCTCCTCACGTGACTGCTATTTCAGTAACTACCTTGCTCAACTACCAGTGTACACTTTAGTACATGTATCTAAGGCGCCTTTCAGTCGAAGTTCAAACGCATTTTCTAGGTCACCAGGAGTAAGACAGTGTCATGGGGCCATAGTGGCGTCGGATATGCGTGAGGAACTGGCAATCGGTAGGTCCTGGGTCTGATTATATCTAGGTCCACATTTGCCTAAACTTCTTTGGAGTTCAATTATTTTAGGTCTCTTTGGACTCCCTGCCACTTGCAGTTACGGTTGTTTTGGAGCCGTTTCTCTCTACAGACGCCAGACGCAGGACTTTTCGCTCCTAGTGCCCCTTAATACTACTTTCAATAAGACCTAGCTGCCCGCAGTTCCAGAGTTGCTCACGCTGGCGCAAATCTCAGCAGTCGTACAAACAAAATAAATGTTTTTCAACAGCCGGCCCTAGAGCTCCACGTCAGTTAGTTTAGAATTAGGGAGTTGGAGATTGCAAGAATGGTCGCTGAAACAGTTATTCAGGAAGAGTATGTATACGGAAATTCACTACCGAGAGTAAAAGAAAATGGTGGTTGCGAAATCTGTAACCCGTTTATTGCTAAAGATAATGAAACACGACAAAAGTATAATACGTCGACGTACTATGCTTGCCATGCACCCCAGTAAAAAATACCTTTCACATATAATGCATTCAATGCACAAACACTACAAAACGTTTTGAACAACGAGGTGGTTGACTGTAAACATAGCGGATATAGCGATCCGATGAATACTGAAAAACCCTCATCATCTCATTCCCAATGAGTACTTGTTTTGGAAGAATTCGGCAAAGTTAGGTTTTTGAAGCGTATAGACGAGCCGCTGACTTAGCGCTGAGTGTAATAACGCCGTACGAATTACTGCCTAAGTTGCGGGAGTACGCCTTGTCAATTTGTAGTGAGTCCGAGATTACCTTACCTACTGAGCCAAATAAACGCGACAAAAACCCAACAAAACAATGTTCATGACGCATGGGTCTCTGCGACTACACGGCACGCACTTGCCATTAACCTTGCCGTCGAACGCCCACTGAAATTCGGCGCACGTGTCAGAAAACTAACGTTCTTATTTGTTTGTTCGCGCAGAGAAGAGCCGGTTCTCCAAGATTTCTGTCATTGTGTTTGCTTGAAACGCCAGACATTCATTTTCCTTTGGTTCCCAGTATTTATGACAGACGGCTTTTCAAACACAGGCCGTCAATACCGTGGTGCGTTACTGATGACCTTCTCTAACCGATCACCTATTGCGGTTAGCTGTGTTTGCCCAAGCGTGACAGGACCGAGTTGCCGGGGCTTTGCGGACATATTTTTTTACTTCGGGCTTGGTATTCGCCTTTGAGCCGTTGCTATGCTCGTTCTCCACTCATATTTCTTACACAGCGGGGAGCTCTGGCAAAGAATGCAAGCGTAATGGGTTCAGCAAGATGCAGCACAGTGCACATTTTTTGACTTCTCGTATTACTTAAAAAATTTGCAGAGTCGTTTCACGGGGTTAAAACGGACTTTATGGTTTATTCATTGAACATGATACGGGTACCTAATAATAATCCTGATACACTCGCATATATATACTAAAACGATTTAGTAATACAGAAGCTTTGAAAAATTTTAGGCATGTAATGATATTAGCATTACCGTTTTCTGACAATAAACGAGATCTTCTCTTGCCTGGGTGACAATTTTAGGCCACAGACAAACGCCGGCTCTCGAATAATGACGAGAGCTTCAACGTCTTCAGCCTGGCACTCCCCCCGGGACGGTTGCAATACCCGGAATTACCAGTACTGAAGTGACTGTACCCTTCAATGACGGCACCCCGCCCAATATATGGACGTTGCCGGAAGCGTTGGAGCCACTCCAAGAAGTAGCAAAATACCAGCCACTTCTGTAAACGTGGGCTCACAGCTACTACGCTTTTGTGACCTTCACCGAGGCACACATCTTTCTTTTCATCGATTAGTTTCCAAAGGCGGCTGCCAATCCTGCATTTTCGGCGATGCTCCTGGGGCTCGGTAAAATAGGGGTGAGCGAAGGAGTGATACGTTGAGTCGTACCGCCTTTCAAGCCGCTTCCAGATCGATAAAGGGCGGTCATCACTGCTGGAAGCACCAATCATTAAGCTCAGTGGGTGTTCAGCGCCAGCCGAAGTTCTTGGGCGTCAATATTTTATGCGTCGCAGTTCGTAAGCGCTGTTTCGTAGAACTATTATGTCTTGGTTCGCCGCTGCTGTGCCGAAGCGTTTGTTCCAGGGTGACCACAGGCTCTCTGAAAGGTCCACAGTGGCGAAGTTTTCTTTCTTGCATATTAGCTAACAGCAATATACGCTGAGTGTTTCTGTTAAGTGGCATTGCCTTCCGGCCGTATTTTAGGAGGCCTCAAAAACCACTACTTTTACGTACCGTTGATTTCAAGAGAATTTCTATGCTGTCCGGTGTGATGCGCAGAACGTCTCCTCCGCGTACTTTCTTGGCGTGCCAATATGACCTTGCAGCGTTTAACCATGCAAGTGCGCATGAAACACGCTAGAGCAAATCTGTCTTCCAATTTACGCTATCTCTCTAGAGAATATGTAACGATGTGTGCAATAAAGCCAAATCGTTTAGGGTCCCCGGCTTAATTTTTCACCGCTTGGGGAGCTTTAACGTCCGCCAGAATGTACACGCACGGGTGTTGTTGCTTTTCTCTTCGATCAAAAATAAAGCCAGAGCTCAGTGTGGCTAGCGAATTCGCACAAATTTATTGTTCTTATGTTAAGTATTGTTAAGTATTTCCCCTAGGTAATGTCACAAATTGTGGATCAAAAAATTGTTTTTAATCAAGACAGATGCCGCCAGCTTTAAATGATCTACAGGGGTGGATATAGCGTCAAAAGCTTATGGTCATGACTTGCCTCTATTCCATGTTATGAAGAAGGCAAGGTGCCACGTTCTAACCGCGTGTACACGCGATTGCAAACTTGACAAGGAAAATATTTTTAGATGGGCATTTTGTGTTCTTCAGGGACAAAAATGCTACTTCGCTTGTATGCTGGACATTAGAAATCAAAATCGCACTCGCACTCGACGCGATATAGGAAGTACACCACTTGCAAACACTCGTTACATAGAGTGTGGGCTACTATAATAGGCTGTAAAGGAGTGGCACGCGACAAGGAGAGCCGTCGCAACGCGAGGAACGAAACGCATCAATCTTAGTCACGAAATCGCCGATAATCAAAGTGAAGCCAAAGCAGGAAGCACCAAGTTTGAAAGCAAATGGTAAACTTTGGCAGACGATGTTACGCACAAATGTTGAGAATAATAATTTTGTTGTTCCGCAAAATTGCGAATATCGATAAGAAAGATATTTATTGCGCGAAAGGTACGGTGCTAATCTCAGCACACTGAGGGATCTAATCTAAACAGCAACAGTCAGGCGGCTACCCATAAAGGGGAAAGTAGCCTATTTTTACGAACAACCAATGCATTTAAAGTACCAACTGCTGCTGCGAACTGAAAATTACCTGTCCTGTTTATGGACTATTTGTACTCCAGTCTCATTTTTCCCAACTATCCAAACTCTTGGGTAAAAGAGAGAGACAATATATTTTTGTTATGTGCATGTCCTCACGTAGATATGGAAGGCCATTTAACATATTCGGGTAACCACCAAGACTTCCTAAAAATATGTGCGAAATATTTTAACCTTCCTCAATCTAAAAAACGGCGCCATGTCGTGTCTAAACGTTACACTGCCCTACATTTAGAAAACAGCTCCCTCTGTTTCAATTACGGATTCAGTACGCACATAAAAGAATAGGAAGGACTTTATTTCAGCATTGTTTCAGTTGAGGACAAGTTTCAAGGCACCCGTTTTCACCTCTATTGTAGAAAATGTATTTTGCCGCGTGCTTAATAACTGTCATGGTTGCCAGCATTTCTTTTGGCAGCTGTTTAATGCTGGGACGTCAAGAAATTACGCTTTGAAGTGTTCTGGGCCCTATCAGGAAAACCGTTTCGATTCAAGGTGTTTTATGTGATGCCCTTTTATTTGGAATAAAGAGCGCATACTCCACGAAAATCGATCGTCTCTCCCTTTGAAACAATACCAATTGCTTACGCAAAACGTTTACGTTCACGAAAAAAGCTGCGAGGAGTCCATGATTTGTCCTCAAGACGACGAAAAAGGGGCTATTGTGTTTCTAGGTCACTTTTTGTCGTTACTTCACATGATATTTTTCGTAGAATTACTTCAAACACGTGGTGTACGACCATGAGCAAATAGGAAATGCGGTAGAGAATAATGATGAAAAGGCATAAACAGCAATTCCTACGCAAACCACTCGGAAATGATATCCCAGTTTTTTTAGTCTTCCACATGTATGCAGGTTTAAAACACGACAGATCTGCAGGAAGTTCACGTTTTAAATGATCTGGATTCACCTGTTGTAACTCCCCTAATCCTGCGCGTGAGTGCACACTTCACGATACCAGAGAGCTACTGCTTGTTAAAATGTGCTACTCGATATCATTAAAGTTTCTCCACGCAAAGGTTAGTGTTTTGAAAGCAACAATGAATATAGGAGCGTACAAAATGTTTTCCAAACTCATCATACCCAGCGCTGCAAGAAAACCATGCAATTCTTAAAACACATATGTGGGTTGTTGGTAGAACATCCTCCATTGCATTGCGTACCTTTAAGCAACTGACACAAATGAATACAAATGCCTTGAGGCGCTAATAACTTCAACCGACTCAAATATTGGTAACCAAAACATTCCCAAGAATTATAGTGTTGGTGTTTTTTTTCCTATTGTTGATTTTCCGGCTAAAGCCCCTTAGGGACTGGGCTGGTGGCATCTCCCGTTGTCCTCACCATAATCGTCGTCTCATGTAGTCACAGTGCTAAAACACCGGGACACTCATTTACGCCTCGCGATAGAACGCTTCGTAATGCGTACTAAAATATGGCTGCCGCTTAGCTCAGATAACCTTGGATATGCAAAGCAGAAGCTTGGCTTAGTCTGGTTGAGTCTTGGTTTGGCGTGGTTAAACTTTGATTTAGCTGTATTTCCGACCACGTCTAAAAGCCGTTCTTTTCCGTGCAACGCTGACAGATGGAGGCCGGGCGAACGCGTCGATCATTCATGCCGAACGCACCGTTCTCTTCGCCGGGCGCTAGATGAGTCACGTTGCCCGAAACAGCCCGGCCCCGCATCCATGGGAGGCTGCGGGGGTGGTTGGCTGACTCGGCCGCAGCGGCGGTGGCGACCGCTGTCGGCGCCCGCAGGCGCCAACAGCGGGCCCGGTGAATCACGCGATCGGCTTCGTGGGGTGTGCCACCGGGGGTGTGTCTCCGGTCAAAAGGTCATTTTGCGCAACCGCCACGAAATCACTGCACTAAAGTAGTAAAGCTTTGCTTTAAAAAACAGCGGGACACTCGTTTGCGCCTCGCGCTGAAACACTTCGTAACCCGTGCTAAAAAGACACCGGGTCACTCGTTCGTGTCTCGCGCTGGAACGCTTCGTGCTTCAAAGACACGAGAATTTTACAGCAAAGCTGTATACCTCCGCCCCCCCCCCCCCCCCCCGTACGGTTTCATCTCGTTGGCAAAAACGCGAAGGCGCCAAGAATACACATATATACACTGCACGCTTCGCCCCTCCGCAGGATTCCTGTTAGTGGAGATGGACCGGGAATTCCCAATGCCTACACTGGTAGCTCTTTCTTCAACCAAAGCCGGATGCAAGATCTGTTACGTGGGAAAATGGCTTCGAAATAAATTATTACACGAGCACCTAGCATAGGATGGCGTACTCAGTAGCACGTAAGAGAGGGAGCTACACGCACTGGCATTTTGTGCGTGTACAAGACTGCCCGCTAAGTGGGAAATGAAGGATGTGTAATGTAAGAGCCTTTTGAAACGTCGGGGCACCCTTAAGCCGGATCATGTACGCGTGACTACGCTAATAGGTATAACGATTTGCCCCACCTCCCGCATTAATATTGGCGGCGGCATCAAAGGGTTACCCCTATCACCAGTCTTATTCTGCTGCTAATCACGGCGCAGGCGTGACACAAGGGGGCACCGTTCCGCTCTCTTGTAGTATCAAGAAGTTACTAATATAAAGGTAGCTCTATGATGCACGATGAACGTGATCCTTGGCAGAGCTTCCGTTTTTCACTGCGCGATAATTGACTTTGCATTGAGCCCAACCAACGCTTGGAACGTGCACAAAGTGCACACGACTCGGCAGCCCCTCTCATAACCGCTTCGATAAAGGGTTATTCGTGTGTGGAGGCTGACAAGAAGAGCATATCGGACTTCCCGCAAGAGCTGATGGCAGTCAGACCTAAAAAAGAACACAGGCAGCTTATAAAAATATCTCTGCGAAACTTTTTCGTGTATCAGCCGTTCCCTGTACAGGTTTATCCGGCAATTAATCTTTATTGCCGCGTAAGTTGTTTTTTATTGGTGCTTCTGTACATCCCGCCAAATAGTTCATTCTTACGTTGTCTATCGAGAAACTGCTATCTAATGAGGGGTTTACGTCTGGGAAAAAAAGGAAAGCAAAGATGGAACTTCAGACTCATTTCATTCGACTAGCTGCAGCGTAAGCTGGAAACGTAGAGACATAGTAAAGTTCTTAGAGTTCCTATTTTGCCCTTGCAGCCATGGTTCTGTGAGAATCTATTTGTCCTATTACGAGTTCTCGTAATTCGGACTAGAAATTCGGAGCTGAATGCTTCATACGTTTCAATCAAGAAGAGTTCACTCTCCCAAACCTCATTGAGCAAATCTGTAGGGCGCGTGACACCACTTAGGGTCTGCTATTATAAATATAGGTTTTACACCCCGCCTTCTGGTCGGGGGTAGCGAGAATCCAGAGTTAAATATGTCGGAGTAAATGTTGGGATTCCTTACATTGCTTACTTCTAACCGCAAATGATTATGAGTACTCGGGTGGCGTTGTTTTAAATGCGTAAAGGCTTACGCCGATGTTTTTATTGTTCATTGTGCAAACAACCACAAGAATGCGGTAACCTGCGCTTCCAGAGAAAAAACATTCCCCGCACCTCCCCGAAGGGAATCGAGCATAAATGCGAATGCATTGGGTGCACCGGTGAGTGTGTTGCGAGCAATGGCGTAATTAATGACGAGAGTGTGAACGTAATCATTTATTCATCAGCACCTGTTTGTGTTATCGTTGTACCTGACGGCCACAATCTCTGCCTTGTGATCGCTAAAGTGCACGGTCAAAGGGTCTTTGAGAAGCATACGCGCGTCCAGTTTCGCGTAAAGACCAGATCAATGCAAATCCCGTGAATGGTAGTGGGGCACGTGTCGCAGCCGGCAGAGAGACAATGCATAGAGTGCCTGGTCTGCATGTACTCGACCAGCCACTCGCCACTCTTCTTGCGCACGTCAACGTTGAAGTCGCCAACAAAGACTATGGGGTCAGAGGATTTGGAGCGCACGCGCACACTTTCCATAGCCGCGTCCGACGGCGTCTCGAGCGAGGTTGGGCGCGAGGTACACGGTCACCACAAAGACTCCGTCTCCGGTGTAGGCAAGGGTGTACAAGTCCTTGTACGGAGACGTGTCTTGAACGGGAGACGTGGCAACGGCGTGCGATATCAAGTTCCCATACACGTTAGACACGAGACTAACACCGCAGTACTGGAGGAGCGCGGAGAGATAACACCTGCGGGCGCACGCCGACGGAGCACGACAACCCCCGACTAAGAAATGCATTCGCATTTACGACGACGACGACGACGAAGGCAGCACTACGAGGCACGCGCTCACGTGCGCTCGCGCTGGAGGAATGCAGGCGCACGCCGGCCAACGGAGCAAGACGACCCCCGGGTAATAAATGCATTCGCATTTAATAAATTCATAAAAGAGTAATGCTCCTGCAGAGTAAAGCGGTGTGTAAAATATCTTTCCCGGTCTATGCGCCACCACCACGAGCAAACCTTTTGGTCCGAGAAGGTGCTCCTCTTGGGCTAAACCTAATTTATATAATAAAAAGCATATTCTGCGTGGAATCATTTTCATTGGAAATTAGAGCACGCTCACTTTTAAGGAGATGAATCCAAAAAAATTTCAGGTCACGCTAGCGTAAGTTACAGGCATATGCCTTTTCCCATTTATGGTCGTAAGCAGATAGACCTAGCTACTGCACATCGCCACAGAGACGTTATCCACCAAGACGATTCTTGATTAACATTTTTTAATATGTACGCAAGGTGGATGTAGCAGGCGAACCATTCGGGCTGAAACCAAGGGAGCTCAAAGAATTACATGGAACACGTGGTGCAGCCGGCTCCTCCAAATACAATGCCTACTGACTTCCATTTCTATTTCCCTGACTGGTGTCAGTATTCGTGGGTGCGGCTGTAATCAAACATGGCCGGGTGGGGTGACGACTTATGCATCTCTACTTGTGCTGTCGGTGAAAACTTCATCGCGGGCAACAAAGTTGCTGAACGCATAAGAATCCGCACTAATGCATTGCGCGCGACGAAACGTGGAGCTATAGGCGGGACTTGCAGGATGCATGCTGTATGCAAGTGGTCTGCTGAAATTCGAGAGCGCAACTGTGAGATGCTATAGATCACGTTCATGGAGGTTGATTCGTGCCATTCAAATGAAGCCTTTATGTTATGTGCTGCCGAATCTTACTATTTTAACGCAAGCATTGAAATAACTAAGAAAAAAAGAGCAAAGCAAGCTTCCCAAAGAACCATTGCGCAATTTCACTCAGCACACCTAACTACGACGATTATATGTTTGGCTCAGTCTTGTTGTTGAGCCTTAAGAAGGAATAAATACTGCACGTTGTGCTGAGTGTCTCGGAAGGCACGGCTGCAGAGGTCGCCGTAGAGAGGAAAGGTCAATTGCAAAGATCGCAAAAAAATAAGAAAACTAGTTTTTTCTACAAGCCGGGCTCATTGCACTTCTACCATCAGCGTGTGAAAGAGTTATCTAGGACTTCGCCGTCTGAGAGAACTTTCGGAAAGAACGACAATCTTTATGTGCCGCCGGGGTTTTAATTTTTTTAAATAATTCCCTGGCTGTGCCCTTACAGGTTTTAAAAAAACCTGTCTGATGGCGGTCTGTACATGCTGCCTCTACGTGCTGATGGTGGTCTTCAGACAGCCATCACAAAAGTCATCAGCGAGCCTTGTGATCAATTAAGTGTATTCAATACCTGCAGGTCCCCCACACATTCATTAAATTTTGCCTATGAGATTGTCATCAGAAAAAACCATTGTTTTACAATTGCTTCTACGCACCTCTTTGCACTAAGACTCCTTCATGGCTACTAGTTCGTGAAGGGTTCAAAGAGGACAAGATATACTCCGCTGAAATTTTCTGTAGACAGGTTTCGAGAATATGTTAGGTTCATTATTATCAAACATATCCTCGATGAAATTGCTTTGAGTCATGCTTGCCTAATTGAGCACAACTGATTGCTCTAGGCGAAGAAATATATAAGCTAGTCCTGTGGAAGCGAACCATATTGTTTTCTTTCGATAAATTAGAAAGTTATTTATACTAAATTTACTCGACGTAGACTTTTAGTCCGCGCTTACTTACAATTAAAGTAGAAATACTGCATATTCTTTAAAATGAACTCATTCTGATTCCACAAAAACTCAACATAAGGCTTTGTAATTTTTACCAAAATGGAACGAAACAAGAAATGAAGTGCCGGCTTCATCAAGTCTTCCCGGTAAACCTGTGGCCCCTCCGGCATCTTCACGCTACACTTACTTGAGTGTTCAGGGCCCCACCAGAAACACAACGTCAACGATTGCAGATCTAGAGAATAAGTGAACGACCGAGCAAAAATACCCAGGGGCAGAAAATGCCCCCCCCCCAAAACCATTTGGTCACCAAAAAACCCTTGAGTTTGCCGTAAACAAAAGGCTGTCAGCTAACGCCATGCGACCTGTCTTAAGACACTGATGGAAGTCCTTGTTTGTGCTTTACTTCACGTTTTACCTCTGTGAAACCACCTAACTTTCTCTCAACTCTGAAGGCCTTGTGACCCTCAGAAGAATAAGGAGTGATGTTGGCTTTTTATCTCAAGCCCAACAACGCTCGCTTTCACCTTTTGTGTTTCCTTCCGGCCTCATTCACGAGCACTGTGGTTTTCCTTTTGGTTGATTGATTGATTGATTGACCCGTTGCGGGGGCTCATTGGCTAAGGCGTTGCGCTGCTGAGCACGAGGTCGCGGGTTCGATCCCCGGCTGCGGCGGTCGCTTTTCTGCTGGAGACGGAAAGCCAAAACGCCCGTGTGTACGAGATTTCGGCGAAAGTTAAAGAACCCCAGGTGGTCAATATTAATCCGGAGCCCTCCACTATGGCGCGCCTCATCGCCTGCGTTTCGTCAGCGCGTTATACCTTACAATCAATCAGTCAATGATTGATTTATTGATTGATTGATTGATTGATTGATTGATTGACATTGATTGATTGACTTTCATTGACAGTTATTCATTGATACTTCATACGTAATTCAGGTTCACATTTAAGTATAATGTGCGCCCGTGGTTTGGACTGCCGTGGTGTCATCTTATTTTTCAACCTGTTCCACACATACCTTTTGTTCACGCTTCATTTGCCGTGCATATGTTGCTCCTAAGGCCCGTTGTCTGAACTAAATTCTTCCCAACCTGCTGCAGAGTGGCCAGACCATCTGCTTCCTGTGCGAGGTTGGATAACTTTCTTCTTCAGTCGCCTCCTTCGCTACTCCGGCTCTGCACGCTGACACCGCAATCATCATTTATTAATCCTCTCTCCCACCATCTAATGTTTACCGCATTGCTGATTGCCATTCTTCCCTTGCAGTTCCCATAACGACTCAGTCGGACGCCCATAATAGCAGCGAGGACCACTCCAGCGCCTGGAAATAGTGAGAATGCTTCGACGTCACAAGTACAATGTCTGATTCTACTTTGCCACTGTGACCGCAAGTGACATTTTGTGCGCGGCTGTAATATTGTCTTCACTATGCGTTTTCTTGTTAAAGATAAAAAATTTTGTCCATAATCGCTGGTGTATCAGGGTGTGGTACTAGCGGACATAACTTCGCCTAAGAGAGCTTCAAGTAACAGTTCTCTGACATCCTGTTTAGTTTCGCTTTCAGCGAAAATAAAGTTCTCGTTTTATGTGCGCCAAAGTACCCGCGCCGCATTACAATGACAGGAATCGCCGATGTACAAGTTGGAGTCACCGGATTAAACATAGTTTTCTATCGCATTAAAAAAGCTCACGTTGATTGCTCAACGAGGATTCTACACGCGACTACAGACCCCACCGCCTTGCAGCATTTAGTGGTTGTGTTTGCTTTAGCCAGCAGCTGCCTGCCCGGCTGCTCTCGTCGTCCGCAAGTACCGCCGATTTAATCGAACGCCGCGCTGCCCCCTACGCCCGCCCATGATTGTCCACGGCCGCCATGAGGGTTCGCACCTGGACAAGGTGTTCTAGGTAATTGTTTTTGAAATATGGCCTTGGAAATAGACGTTTGGTGGACGGTCCTTCTACGCGGGCCTCCTTTTTCACGCAATGCCAGGCCGCAAAATTATAAGACGATGGCTTTTAACGAGTTCTCGGGCCAACAATACAAGAGATAGCCCTTTCGCGTATTTATAAATATCGACGAGGATGATAAGAGTATTCCTATCCCTTGAAATCTACGCAACTAGGGCCGAATGTCCGACGCAGCTTACCATTTTTAACCCCCAATGTTCCGCAAATTCAGTAGACTGGCGATATTACAAACTCTAAGGGACCCCTAGATTTTGTTGGATTTATCAGAAGTTCGGAAAAATATGACCTGGGCGAACACACCATCGTGTTGTTGTAAAACATCCACATATAGTTAATAACACTTTGTTGACACAGAATACTTAAATAGTATTCACACTTTAAGAAACATTCATGAACGAATCCCGCCTCAGCCCCGTCTGCCATTGTTTTTCTTTCTCCTTCCTCAATCCAACTGTGTTTCTTGACGTGCCCGGTTTCACTCTGACACGTGCATGCAGTAAATGGGCTTGATTTCTGACGGTAAGTGATATGATTATGCAAATCTGCAGCTACAATCAGCCAATGCAGCATATATTTTCCGGCAAGGACAAGCAAAAAGTACGAATTAACCGAATTTACGGAGTAAATCAGTTCGAATTAGGCGGCCTTAGAATGCCCTTAACAATACCCAGGCAAACAAAATTTGGATATCTGTTTGAACTAACGGAAAGTTTCATTTATGGCGACTCTACGGTATTTCTGCAAGGCAGTTTCCGGGCGAGTTGGCGATACCTGACGATGAAAGATGCGCCAAACGGATTCACAAAAAAGTAACAAAAACCATGTGGAATACTATGGCTTCTTTGGGGTTGTTGTGGGTACTTTTGTGGAATGTATGCTTTTCCAAGATTGCATTCCGCAATAATGGGGAAGTAGCGTCCACACAGTCACACCACCCCTGCGCTCACTAGTGTTTTATTACCTTTACGGTATACAAAGCCTTCTTTAATACTCCGCAAGTACACTCGAATTGGGCGCGATGGGTAAGCTTCCGCACCTCCGCAGCGCATTGCTCGGGTCAGAGATCAAGGCGGCGCCCACCCAGCCTCTGCCTGTTTCCCTCTAATCACGCTCACTTGTCCACAAAGCAAAGAAACTCTGTTCACAAGGTGGTCTTGTTGCGTGTGGAATTCTCGAGCGGACATTGAACAAGTGCATACATAATAGCCGGCGAAAATTACAGCCGGTAGACTTGGATCAGGTCATTACAGTGATTAGGGCCGCATGGGAAGAACACACATCGCGTTCGTCAAAAGACAGCCGAATGCTAACGTGACGACAGCAATGCAAATAAGCCAAGTGCACTGTATCACTTACGTAGATCCATTCGGGCGTGCACTAAGGCAAGCAGCACCTTGAAGTGTCCTCCGAGCCGCCTCTGAATATTACAGGTTCTCTCGCCTTCCAGGTCATCGTGCGCAGCTTATGTATTCGTTGTACCAGTAGGCACGCAAACTCCAATGTCGCGAGGAATATCGCGACCGTTTTGATTCTGCTTCCGTGTGCGCCTAATGGCACGAGGCGTGCAGCAGTACATTAAGGCAGCCAGCTACGATAATCACTGACAAGGGAGAAAAACCAACATAAGTATGTTGTTATGACGTCGCCTCACGCAATGTAGAGGTGGTGGCACATTTAGGGGCAGCATTGGTATTATCTATAGTAACTGTTCCTGTAGAGGGTTGAGGAAGCTTTTTAGGTAACGTCGTGAGTGGAGAAAACTATATCGCTTCCGCTCGCAGCTAATAGGCACAACTTTTCCGTACATAGTGATTGAGTACTCAATAGGCTCCGGCCTCTCCAGGCTCGCTAAAACCCAGAGAGACATTTAGGAGTGCTTACTTATGGGAATGCAAAAGCACTACATTTGATGTAGCACTAGACAATGCTCTGTGTATATAGGTAGGGCCGTCGGGATTCTGTCATTTTATGTCGCCACAATGTCTTCGCCATCACAGCTATACATGTCTGGCGTGAAATCCCGGGGTCATAACAGTGGTGCTATATTGGCTGGTGGAAATTTTTGCTGAAGCAAGTGCCTGCCTCTCTGATCGACGTGAGGCCTTGTTTGTTCCGTTGCGTCTTTTTTCGGAACCGTACGTAGATTGATTCACAGCCGCAGATGAGATAGGCACTTCTGATTCTGTCGTACCAGAGAGCACCGACAGCGTGAGATATCTAGTAGTACAATTTCGCCCCCCATTAAGAAGTTTCATTGCTGTGTTTTCAAACAGTTTGCTGTTTGACAAAGAAAACTGACGGATATTCGACGAACAAAAGCATATGCTCAATTGTACGGTATAAAAAAAAGGTGTCTGCGTAAACTTTTTGTGCAGCTGTCGATACGCGAATCTCAGAATAAATGGTTGTGCACATTTTTCTTCGGCTCACGCATACGCAGCTAGCCTCATTGAGAAATTGTAATGCCGTGCTATTAGTGCACATTTGTTACGGCCACCAGTGGCTGCAGGAAAACCGTGTTTGTATCCCGCGCAAAAGACACTATCTTAGACGGATTTCTTAGTGTATGTTGATCGAAGAGTTTGTGGTCACAATGGCGGGACAAATAGGCACCGCAAATTTCCGAGCACTGTAGCCTGAAAGCCACGCATAGGATCGTATCGCTTGAGAATCATACTATAATGGAAACATAGGGTAGCTGCTGCCGCTACAGCCCTGTCAGACCCACGATGCCCACTATTTGCTGGTTACCTTGAGTACTTATAAATGAAAGTTATAGAACATAGTTGTTCGCCCTACATTCCTACAAGAGTTCTATTAAATTAACTTTTTCTGAGCCTGAACGACGGCAAAGGATTTATGAATGGTGTAGTCGATGTCAAGCACATTGAAAATTGTCGGCACTCGGTTTGAGGCATTAAGGAAAAAATGCTGAGTGCACGGCGGGTTCGTACTTTCTTTTATTATCTGAAGTTTCGGCTAGAAGTGAGGAAGGGTTGTTGAGGATAATTTAAAACCAGGGAGCCCGCAATCCCAACGGCTGGTTTATGGCTTTGACACACAATTTATATCTATGCAAAACCAGGTATATCGCGGCGAAGGTGAAAAGTTTGCTCTAATAAAACCTTCGCTAATTTTACTTTATACCGCACGAGTAAATAGAACTACAAGTTTCATTCAGACATGGTAAGCCGCGGTGACTTTCCCCACAGCAGAGGGAGCTGATTGCGGTTAGCGGCGAAACAAATATTTCGTGTCGGTTTAGTCCGTGGCGTCTTTCCCGCTATTGTTCTATATGTACCACTCCACGATCATATACGTTGTTGTATAGGCCTCTTTAGACCAAAATAGGCACACTGGAAGGATACTTCGGAATCTACGTATATTACTGAATGGCCAGCTTATTCTACGGCAAAATGTAAAAAAAAAACCACCCCAGCCCCGGCATCCGTCCAAGAATACAGAGAGCCTTCCTCCTTCCATTTTTAGCATCACCCGTTTTACATCATGACATGCCGCCATAATATCATTCCCACATCTTGTCATCCAGCGTGCGGCAAAGCGGCTATTTGGCACCCGTGTTGCGTAGGAAGCCCATCAGCTGTCTTGCAAAAAATACTACTTGGAAAAGCCCCGCTACCACCTTTTTAAAACACTGCCATCTCGACAATGCCTTCATTTCAGAGCACTTAGCCCAGAGCAGTACAGACGCTCCCACCTGCTGCTGTTTCACAAAGGCCACGGGAACAGGCCAGTTCGCTCTTAAAACCAGAAATTTGCGGCAAAGTGCCACACGTGTGAGCTTCTCAACGGATGTGAGTGCAAGGGCAGCTTGAGTCAGATGACAGCAGCTGCCGTCGCGTGGTCGTTTAATCCAAGGAGGGAGGTTACGCTTCGCGAACGAGCCGGCGACACGCAACCCACAAATGACGTTGACGTGTGCTGCCACATTTCCAAGTTATTTATTTTCCTTGCCCAGTCAGTCTTGGTTAGACTTTTGCTTTAGTTACAATAGTGATTTTGTAAGTGCTATTCCTTAGAGCCTTGTATTTCAACCGCCGCTTTCAGTTACTTTCGAAATGTGAAGTGACGGGGTTGCATTCAATACCTCGTGCGGGAAGACGGAGAGGTTAAATATTACAATGCGCATCATGATGCGGGATGGGGCCCTTTGTTAAACTCCATCATCGACACCGGCTGCCACATTCCTATCAACCAGTTGATGCTTGGAGTAGGGACTTGAGCTAGACAATCCACACGAAATTCGCGGGATTCCTGCAATCTTGTAGGAGAAAAAGGGATTGACTTCGTTTGGTTGTCGTGTAAACGGCTACTCAGTTTCACTTAAGAATAAACCGTGAAAGTAAGATTAGAACATTTTGAATTGCCGTAGTACGAATTGCCCAAAGGTCACCGTCATTGACATTTATCAGTTGTCATATTTTGCTGCAGACAGGTGGGGGGGGGGGGGCAATATATTTCCGCCTAGAGTGCCCATGCCCAAATGATGTGGCAAAATTTTGTGGGTGTGCTTGAAGGACCAAGGCCAGCCGGCTTCAATTCTGGAGCATGGCTACCACGATGGTCCTGCAGAAGCACTGGAGGCACTCAGAATTGAAATTTACGTCAGTCCGGCTTAGTTCCAGAACTTCTGGTAGGTGGCTATCACGGTAGTTTTACGAATGGGTTGAAGGCTCTTGTAAAGGGAGATTCGTGTATTGAAGTCTTTCGAGGGTCGGGAAGTCATATTGGGGGCGGCTGGAGGGAGAAGATTTCACGGACATCCCCACGTCACGTTCTGCTCTACTGTGGTTCTGTGGTCTCCTTACAGCGCAAAAAGTGCTATACAGTCGAGTCCACTTATAACGATACCGTTTATAACAATATATCGGATATAACGATGAACCGCTATTGCACCGTCAGCTTTTGTATGCTTTCCACGGTAAAATAAACCGCTTATTACAATGATTCAGTGCCGTGATATCGGATATAAAGATTGAATCGGGTTACAGCAAGCCCCAAAAATGCGAGCTGCCGCCGGCTCCCCACGCCAACCACGCTGACACCATGCGCCGCGATGCGCGTCGCATCCCGTACACCCCTCAGAAAACGAGTCAACTGTGCCGTTTACGAGGAAGCAAGAGGAGGAGGGGAACAGTTATCCTTCCAAACACCCCTCCCGATGCCGCCGCTTTGGCTCCGTTCCCGTGCCTGCTGCTTTGAGTTTTACTGGGTGCCTCTTGAACTACCTCCGTTTTTTTCCGCGGATCAAACGTCAGGGCCGATGTTTTGAAAATGTCTGAGTGCCTCACTGAACAGGCGATCGTTGCGCGGATACCTCCTGCGGACAGCGGTGGCAGTGATGACTCTGATGACGCGGTTGCACAGCCTACTCGGGTAGCACCTTCGCAGAAAGCCCAACGCTTGATAGTCCCTCAGGGACGTCATATTCACCAAGGACCCTTCGCTCAGCTAGGTGAAGCACCTATAGATGCTCCTGAAAAAGATGTGCGCCAGCTTCATGTGCAGACAAAGCTGACCGAGTAGGGCTTCTTTTCCACAAATAGCTAGCAGTACAACCTTGCTTGCCTGCAAATAAAATGTTTTGAGCTCTGCTCCGTGTTGTTATTTAGCAACCCGCAGATAACAATCATAGGTTATGGGATTTGCTTGGCACTTGGATATTGTTATAAGTGGACTAGACTGTATTTTGTTCATTTTGATAGAATTAAAATGACTTTACCAGCCAATTTTGTAGTAGTTGTTCACCAGGCTACAAAAACCTCGGGAAAATGCCGTTTGAACAACGAAAGTATACCTCGGCATGAATAACCTCTTTGAAGCACTCAGAGCTAAACAAAGCGGAGATAGGCAATCCTAGAGCAAATAGTGAATTCTTTTACATCGTGTGGCCGTAATATTCTTTTCTTCCGAAGAGAAGTCGAGATACAGGCCGTAGGTTTCCGGGTGACGAAATCAGTATCTGAATGGGAGGGGCAGGACGGTGCAGACAATAGCAACCTACGAGCAAATCATCGGTGAACATACCTGAATTCCAAGAACTGCTGGCAAGTTGCTTTCGGCCACAGGTTTTTAATGCGTTGGACGTAAATGCAATAACCAAATTAGAACCCGACGCAAGGTTAAATTCTATAGTGTTTATCTATGTGTAATTGTATCACTAGAATTGGACGCCTATTATTTTTCTGATGATAATCCTGAAACGAGCCTGAATTGTCTGAACCGAAATTCAAAGGCTCAAACTAAAGGGGTGGATGCCTCTAGTACAACAGTATATAGTATGCTTTTTATCGTTTTGGGTTATTGTGCCGCTGTAGGGATGTCAAATAACCGTGAATGTGCTACAAAAAGTGTTAACATAGCAACATGCCCTACGTTTAGCCTTCATACGAGTGTACCATTATTGAGAAGAGCGAAAAAATGAAGACGGAAACGACAGAGTGCGCCTCCTTCAGGCGAGCACCGCCCATTGCGGTGTACGGTTTATTTAGCGGACTTCCCACGCGTGACGTCCCGGTTGGCGGACTTTTGACTGACCTTATACCCCAGCTGAGTTCTCTCGCCAACCTGTTCACCACTCATGTTCCTCGCTCGCTCGGATAAAATGGTTTCAGATGTTTGTTTCCGTTCATGCATGTAGACCACGGACACAGCAGCGGCTAGTTGCACGGGAGGTGAGGCGAGGTACCCACGCGTCGTGCTCGCGTGAAGGGATGAATGAACGAGTAGGCACCGGAGCTACTTGCCACCCAGGCGTTAAATTTATCCAGCGTGGGGTCACCCAACCTGAAGCCCGAAGAAGGAAAAAAGAAATGGAAGCTCCCATACACGCGTAACGTGAAAGGTTATGAGTAAGCATATGAAAACATGGTGTGTGGAAAGTCTGCCACATTGCAAGGCCCCTTAACGCGATCCAAAACAGCTATCTTAGAAAAGTATTGCTAGCCGTCGAAACAAACTGGCCCTAGACATTGGCCCTAGACACTTTAGGTGGCACTTGCTAGGCGCGCCTTAATGAAGACATGCGGTGAACTTTATACAAGCACTCGTAACCATCTTGGCACGTCTTAGCGGAGAAGCACGTTTATTATGTTCCGCACTTACGCACAAAAAAAGTAACACAAAAAAAGGAAATTCACTCGAACGGGAAAAGAAGACGAAGTAAATGCTAAGGGCAGTCGAATAACTGCTTTCTCCCAATAACATTGATTTAATTTTAAGCAAACTTGAAATAATTTACCTAGAGAATGACGGAAACAGTCAAGCCAATTGCGTCTTTCCAGCCGCTTTCTTGCGTCGTCCTTATACCATCGCAGGAACTCGTTTGCCGTATCGGCAACCACTTACCAAAGCGGTGTTTGCCACGGCACTGCATTACGTTTGAACGTATTGCTATAATGCTACCACGAACATTTCAACTAATAACTATGTTCTTACTTCCCCTTATTACTTCACTGCTGACGTTGTGTAGCAAGGAATTTGATTTTTTTATTATTCTGCATTTTTCTTGATAAAACAGCTCTTTTTGGAAGTTGGTTTCATGAATTACAAAGGCTAGTAATTTTTAAGAAAACAGTGCTGTATTTTGTCTCAATAGTTTTTAACATACAGCAAAGAATGAAGAGACAACAATATCGCTGCAGAAAGAGGTAACACGTGTACGAAAGAGATATATTATAGCTGCCGATACTGAAATATTATTCATGTGCCAAACGTAACAGCGTCATAGTAGAATGCTGATGTGAAGGTGTAAAATAAATTACCTGACAGCACCACAAAATTTGTACCTCTGGAAGTTTATACAATTTTTGTGTACATCGAATGCTAACGAAATAAACAAACAGACAAAGAACAGCGTACCCATCTGTGCAGCTGACTGCCTTGGTAATTAGCTGCTCAACAATCACGTGCGTACCATTGAATGTGGTGCAAAAAAATGTGCTGCCTCAGCGGAGAAAACTTAGTAAGAATAGCAGGAAATTCGACTTGAATTAGGCCCTCAGACTTATTGGCCGCATGAAAAACACGCGCATATAGGAAACTTCAACGAGGTTCATTTGTGGGTTTTCAACCGTCGTTTCGGCACTGCGCTGACAGTTTGCGTCTCTAGAACGCATAATATATTCTATAAACATATCGCCCGTTCGGCGAACTCCATTATTGTGGAAAAGAAAGTCGCGAAAAGTGCTGAATGATAAGGTCAGTTGTACACATGTGGACATCAAATTTACTCATTATTGAGCCCTCCTTCGCGGAGATCAAACTTTCAATTGTGCAGCGAGCCGTTCCTGGCTTCCCAAGTCGTCTGTAACGGCCTGCAGCATATAATGATGTGGCTACCCTGACACACCACGTATTGTACGTGAGTGCACACGATTTAGTTACCCGCTATCTTTTGACCCTCCTCCATCCCTTTCCTCCCAGAACTACTGGTTGGTCGATGAGAGTGCCGAAAGAGCGATTTCCCTCAAAACCAAAGAGGAAGCCGTGTATGAGGGGAACCCCGGATGACCTCGACAACTGTATTCGTGGTTATTTTATGACAAGTGAACTTGTAATTTGTTCATTCTTTACAAAAGCGTCTCAAAATGAGAAAGAGGCGGCGTAAAAAAACTGCAAGCCTTGTGACAGAAATAGGCGTGTTCGCACTTTCTCTCTGGAGTCCAATGGAGCGGAAAGGAGTCACAAACTACAGAAAATGAGTCTGTTTAATTGGTGAGATCTTTGTTGACGAAAAAAAAAGTAACATAAAAAGGTCACATTCAGCTTAGACTCCTCCAGAGTGATATCCTAGCGACGATAGCGTGACGCGATTAATGAAAATGTTCTGCAGCCTTTTTTGTTTCAGGGTTCTGGCTATACCGTTAACACCAGAGAACACTTTTCTTCTCGGCGTCTTTAGATATAACTAAAGGAGTAGAACACGCCTCGAAGAGTATTGCTTTTACCTGAAGCCCCGCAACGTTATAAAGGAAAAACACTGATGTGCTGATGATTTTAAGGGGGCCGGTCACCTACATTGCAGATAGGATCATGTTCTGTGACCTCGAACTTCGCTTAATATGACAGATGTGCACTAGTGACCCGGGCATTGCAATCTATTTTCTAGAGCGGAATTGGCCCAATCCCGTTAAATTGGAACAATTACGAAAACACCTCTTACGGACAAAAAAGAAGGCCTCTTTGCTACTAAGAGCTACATGATGTCCTATATTCTTGTGAGCGGCGACTATTTCACGAGGTCACACGTCACTCGTAACTAGTTGTAGGCTCCGACAACGCCGCACCCCATGGACACGACGGTCCACTTGCTGCACTATTCAATCAGATCCCGCCAAAGGCTGCTGACAGTTTGGGGAAAAAATGACACATAGCTGTCAAGCGTAGCTCATTTTCGTACTCTGAATGGACGCCATATACATTTTCTTGCTGGAGCTGCCCCAAAACACTACATTTTCTCTGCGCTGACCAGGTGTAAACAAAAAGTAGATTCATTCGGGGCGGCACAGAACAGTACGAGTAGGACACCAACACAGCAGTGGTGATAAATCTGTCATTCTTCTTCCGTGAACATTTTCTATCATGAAATGAGGGTTATAGTTGACGTGCAGACTCCACCTCCCAGAAAGAAAGCGGTCATTCGGAGGGGAGTACGTAAACGTGGCTTATTTCGTCGTCACTACAGCGAAAGAAGAACATCCGCCCAAAACGTAGGAAAAAGAAGGACGCTAAAAGGAAATGTTCCCGTCACCAGTTTCTGCGCGATGTTAATACCTTTTCAGTTAAAGCTATCTGTTTTCCAAATATTCAAATGCCGGCTGAAGAGAATGTGGACAGCTCCGCCAGTTCACAAACGTGTGACACATCACTTAGAGCTTCCTCCAGTGTTATTGACGGCGTTAATAGTATACACGTTATATTTCTAAGTGTTTCAATTATAGTTTTCGGTTAATGAGCTGTTTTTCTTGTAACAAATGTATCAGCGCTGCCTTTCTGTGCCACATCTCTAGCTTTCTGATTGCAATGTTTACATTCGGTCTCAGCATGCGTGATTTACCAGCACCGATGTTAGCTATTATAAAGATTTAAATAAGGACGCAATTAGGAGATGTGGTTTATGTTTACGTCAGAATGAGCCCCTTTCACCTCGTTACTACCAAAGAAGAAGAACAGAATCAAAAATCAAACATATTTATCAAATCAGACATGTACAGAACTTGTGGTTGTCAGTTTCTTCTTGTTGTGTTTCACCTGCGTTGAGCTGTTCCCCTGTTTGTAAACATATTACGAAGCGATACACTGAGCGGCATTAATACGTTTTCTGACCTCATGATTCACTTGTGGTGAGCGAAGAAATAAAGATTGCAATGACCCGATGAATAAGAACAATGCCAGGTAAAAAAGAACATCAAGCGCTTTTGCCTGCTTTCAATACCAGGGAGAGTGAGCCAAGCTGCAATTATGCAGTGTACATCCAGTGACAAGGTGGAAATAACTGCTTGAACAGACAGCGTAGCTGTCAGCATCAATGTTTCTACCTTCTGCACTACAGGGGAGCTTTGCAGAAAACCTGTACAGACCCAGCTTATTCAGCATCACTTCGCCTCCTCTGCAGGCATCGGCGAAGTGTGGCAGGTGACTCGCCTTTCTAAAGGGGGATCTGATCGACAATGATGCGAAACCTTTATCTATCAGAATGAATGTGTTTGCCTCCCTAAACGCTCCCCCTTTAGGCAACTAGGATTATGAGAAGGGTGCAGCCGGAGAGGGGCTCCTAAATGGTCCGTAGGTGTGCGTTTACGTCGCACCTCTGTAATGCGATTACTTTGTGCAAAGTTCTTACCGCCGCCGGGAGCACTCCAGAAATCGCAATTACCCACATTTGGTGGCGCCTTTATAGCGCTGAAAACAAACTAAGGGCATCGCGGTCTCGTCAGTCATTCTGTTCTGACCTGCATCGCTTCGAGTCAATGAAGAAGATCTGGCGGTCCAGGGGTGGAAAGTGTCGGGTTCTTGCCCGTTTTCAATTAGTACGCTCCATTTGCTATGATAACCATGTAAAGTCATCAATTTGTCTGATGGCTCGAGCGTGACTGTTGTGACAACTACAAGTCACGCACAAAAGCCGGAACATTCCACCTTTGATGTTCTCTGAATAAAACGTGACTCAAGCTGGCTCCTTGTGTTGCTGCTAGCAGGGATGGCTCTGGAGTAGTCGGAAGCGTTCGGAACAATAATTACGGTTGGGTGCTTTAGAATAGCATCGAATGAACGGGTTTTGCCTTATTATATACTTGCGCTGTATGCCCGACATCTATAGATCTGGCGCTAAGTGTAATAGTTCTTAATTGGCATACTTTAAGAAGTGTTTCGCTCCCACATACCATCATATTCATGAGCACCTATGTCCTTGCTCACGACGCACGACTCGACATAATGTTAAGTACTTGCTAAGGCGACTGGCAAGCAGCTACGGCCTGTTCTTCAGCGGAATTACGAGTGCTTCCGTGGGATTTTTCGAGCGCAGGAAAAAAACATGGTATCTGTCCAAAACGAAATGTTTATGTTTTGTGAAGGCTTTTTGTAAAGTTATTCGCTATCCTAAGCTTACGCGGTATATTCTATTTATTCTGTCTTGGATGACTGTTATTGCCAAATGGGTTTGCGTCCATTTCCAGTAGATGTTGTATAGATTGCTGGCGTATTTCTGTCCCGGTTTCAACGCAAATTGTTACGTAGCCATTCAAGCAAACCGTCAGGGAATGCTATTTGGATACTTATGTCTCAAAAAATAATTCTTTCATAAGAAAACTAATGTATAGCATTTTTATGACCTCGCGATAGTTTAGGCAAAAGTAAAAAGCTACCTCAGAGTGATTTCAGTAGACTACACACGCTTTTTAATATATACGATGTAAATAAATGCACTCAAAGCCCTGTTTTGAAATGGAATAGTATTTTAATATTTATATTCATCATAATGTTTTTCGTTTTGCTACTAGAAACAGTTCCCAGCAAGATTATTTAGTCCATGTCAGAATAAATGTATTACTGAACGTTCCGGAAATAAAACTTGCATGGTTCCAGTCAGAAAACAAATGCACTACCGATTCACTCCTTTAAGAACATGTGATGCACGAGAAGCTAAGAGTGGTAGAAATAAAAAAAAATAAGGAAGGCACGCACGCAATTGTTTGTGGTTTTGCGGAAGTTGTCGTACTAGGACTTAAAAAAGCAAGGTGGGATTTTCGTTCACCGCAGGGATCGAGAAAAATAAGTTCGACAACGTCGCAAAGTGGTTTTTTGTGCGCACAAAAAGAGTTGAAGTTTTATCTACTGTCTAGACCAGACTTGTTGAAAAAGAGACATCAAGGCAGTTCTGACTTCAATACTACACGACACGGGTTGGTTTGTTTATATCTTTACGTGGCGGCAGGACAGGGGTGGCCGGAATTGTGGTATATGATGAGCAATGTGATTCGCCAAATCTTACGTCCCTTCCTGAATTCAAAGCCCAAAATTGAAACAGCCAAAGTCCACATCTCCCACAACGCTTAGCTAATACCAAGTGACGTTGCGATTTTCGACCTAGTTCTTTGTGATACAGTCATCTGAATGCGCTGGTTTGCCTAGCTCAGCGTTGTCGTTGATTTGGACTCTGGCTGCTTAGACTGTGATTAAACTGTGATTAGATTTATATCTCAGAAATCTTCCCGTTTCATCATCGTTACCGTCCTCAAGTGCCCTTTCTGAAAACCCATTGTGTAAAGCTGGCTTTTCTGCAGTGCATTTGTGCTTAAGAAATCTACGGGTTTCAGCGTCATCATCATAACCATGTGCCTTTCGTAAAAACATGTTGTATAAAGTCCACGAAACCCAAGAAGAGGCATCCGAAGAGAGTAATCTTTCATGTGTGCCCAAAGTTGCTGGGCCACCATGAGTGGTCAAAGTTGCGTCCCTACAAGTCTCGATGCGGTGAGAAAAAAGCAAGGTACGTGATCAATCTGGCGCTTAAGGGGAGCACCTTAAAGATTAGAGGCGATTAACATCCAATTTTCATCGCGCGTGAGGCGCAGTGGGCGAGGCGTGAGAAAATAGCGCCCTCTGGTTTCGCAGTCACCCGTCGTATCCTCTGCTTTGGAGACTTGTAGCGAGCAGCCGAGGAAGGACTTCATGTCTTGCTCCCAGGACAAGGGAAGAGTCTACACAGTTGTTTCTTCTTGCAAGTGAACTACTTAAAGCGTCATAAGGGAATCGAGTGTGGCCTCTAGGTGGAAAGATCGGGAAACAAGTGTTGTTAGAGCGGTGAAACACTCTTTGACGGTTTTAGTTTAACGCCCACCAAGAACCGTAGGAACAGTCAATGTGGTGCGCCATTCAGTCGTTGCCTGCAGAAAAATGAGTGAAAGTGGTATTTCTTAATTAAGAAAAGCCTCAAGTGGGAGAAAAATGCCGGTTTAATACGGTTAAAAGAGAGATGGAGGTCGGCCTGTCGGGCTGTTAGTGACATGATGGTGTAGTTCATCACGCAATAATTCGCTGAGCCGATCAAAAGCAGTGTACGGGTTTTGTTAATGCGAGAAATAATATATTTAAGGTAGATTTGTGATGTGATGCATTCCGCACACTTTATAAAGTAGGAGTAGAAGCGTAATGGATAAGTTGAAAGAACCACCGATTGAAACACACGGTAAGTATTAAAGCCCATTAGGACAAAAAAAATACAATATCGTCTTCCTATCATCTCCCTAGAAGAGGTGTGCCAACTTTCATCAGCTCCAGGACCCATCCTGCTGCTGTGCCGACAGAAAAACTCAAACAGTGATTCAGTGTAAAAAGTTATAAAAATGTAGTTAAAATGTGTGAGCGCATACTTTTTCATTTTTCAGCGAGAAAGCGGACAAACGCCTTGCTGCCTTATATTTATTTACAACCGCTAGTTGTCCCAATAGTAATGACTACTTGCTATTGTTCGGGCTTCCAAGAACCCATCCACAGCAAATTTATTTAGTCGCTCATATTAGCCCATTACTCGAACACTGGGTGCACTCTGTTAGGGATGAAACTTTTTACGCAGTAATAAGCCCTCTCATCGACTTCCCGAATGCTGAAATGTGCGCGCTGGTGCGCGGTCACTTTTATTTCAGAGGTTTATAATTGAGAAGGACATGTACAAATCATTATCACTCTTTAGTTCCGGGGCGTGTAATTACGGAAGCAGTATCAAAGTAATCCTAATGTATATAGTCTTTTCTAGAGCTACAGCATTGTCGGCAGCTGAAAACCTTGTCACATAAGCATTTAGGCGCAGTAAAGGAATGCCGCCCAAAACCAATCCCACATTATTTAGCAGCAGCACACGTTCTTCGTAGATGAATATGAATCGTCGGACAAGTTGCCAAAACCTCAATAAATAAACATGGTTTGTGCGCAACGCACCGCCTAACCATGAGCACCGGCTGCTGGTACAACGCCGTTCCACAAACGGCAAACTTCTGAATAATAGCTGTGGCCCACATGTTTTGTTCAGTTATCAGGCTAGTTAAACTGAAAAAACGAACCAATTAGCTTTTTGAGCGTGTCATCGCACTTATGCTCCCGAAAGTTCAAATGAGTTATACCTCAAAACATTTTAACCACTACGAGATGTTATTAGGATATTGGCTCCGGTATTGCAAACCTATAACCCGCCATTCGTCTTTTTTTATTCCTTCAAGCGCGTGGCATCCTTGCTTTAATTCCAGCGACCCTCCGTCCCAGCCTCACTAATTCCTGTTTACAACCCTTCGCTCACGCAACGCGCGGCATGAATGACAGGCTGAATCACCTTTTCTATCAAAAAGGAGGGACAGCAAATGCCAAGAAACCCCAATCGCCCCGCCAGGAAGAAGCTGGGTATTTCAGAAAGGAAAGCGCTGGCTTGGAGCGTACACAGCCTGAGCATTCAATTTATCCGAGCACAGCATAGCGGAAAACACTGCGCACCACACTGGGCGAGATATGCCGTAAAGACGGTTGCCGTCAAAAGGAAGCCGCGATGTAGTGAGGTGGCCCGCCGCCATCGAGTTTGCAGACTTACAAGTCACGTGTCTGTGCTTAGACGCCCTCCATTCCGAATGAAGCATCAACCTGGTTTGGATGAACTGGCTCCACTAGCCGAAAAAAAAATTTCTAGGTGGATTCATGTCTGCTTACGTTCTTTAATTGTGAAGACGTGCAAAAAGACTGTTTGGAGCGCGCTCGACATCTGCTGTGCAGATCCGGGTGAAGCTTCTATCGTATTACACACGTGTTTTTTTTAAGTACTCTTTACAGCATTGGCCATTAACTTGACCAGACAACACCAACAACAAGAACAACAACGACAAGTAGAAGAACAACGACAAAAACAACTATTTTTTGCTAAAATGGCAGCATAAGGCTTTGGCCTAGGAACAGCATGTCTTTGCGCAGCAGACATTCTTATCCCCAAAACGTACAACTCGAGCCGGGGGCTGCACTCGACTGAAAAAGTGGCTGACGACTCGGTTTGGCTTTGCCAAATTTCTTCCATGATGCACCAAAAACGGATAAAATAGTTCAAGGGGGTGACTGAAATCTATTTCTTGGAAAACACCGGTTAAGGATGTTGAGAAACTGTTATTTCTTGTTTTGTTTCCCTTTTTGTAGCAGATGAACTCAGTCGTTAACACTTATTTTGCTGAAATTTCAGCAAAAGAAAGGTGTGTAGGGTATCTCATCACTGAAAAAATGGCAGCTGATTACTAACCAGGATGTGATATCGTAGGTTGTGACGGCCCGCTGCAAGTTCGAGACAGCTATTGGCAGAGTACTAGCATGTGTGCATTTTTTGAACTGCGGCTACATAAAATGCGGTAACTAGTGACAAGTTACCACGTAATTAATAGAACTATTAAAACTGGGGTACGGTAACAAATACTGGGCAGAACGCGACCGCGAATGACAGCTTTCACCCAAATGTCCTTTGATATATATTATATACTGCCCTAGTTTTGGGTTTTGGGCGTCGTCATCGGGCGCAAAGACAACATTTGTTTAACAACCGAACTTAGGTTAACTATAATGTTTCAAAAGTCACTTAAATGTTAGGCTAGCACCTCAACTTACACTAACAGGTTAGCAGAAACAGGTCGCGCGGCCATTTCGGAGACTGAACTGCATGAACAGGCGCTATTTATTCCGCGCGCTTTTAGAGTAGAAAGTTACGGCTGCTCTTGTGCCGTTTTTGTTACTTTTGTCCAGAAACAGCTCAACTTTAACGTATGTTGCTTGTGAAAAATGAAAAGCAGTAAATGTCACTGAGAAAACGAGAGAGCATGGCCTTAAGAGAAAACTGTGCATAGAAGAGCAAGAACATTGTAGCGCTTTTTTTTCGAAAAACAACCTGTAGCACTGAAAAGGTGCTCGCTTTACTTCTTGTGACGTTGTGTTTTTTTCCCTGGCCGAAAGTGTAAATTTGAGTTTATGAAATTATCGAGCAGTTCCGTAACTGTTGACAAGTAACACATGCTATGCTTCTAACCATCACTGTCCGTTTAGACGGTATTGGTGCGACTTCATTGCTGAGTTCCTTCCAGGAGAAGGCACGTGGCTCGCGCGCGGCACACGCGCAATCGGCGCGTGCTGACGATGTTAAGCAGATAAACAGCAGCAAGTCGCACATTTTTTTCGGTAAGAATAAACCGCCTTTGGGTTTGAATATTCATCACACTTCCGGGGTTTTCTAGGTTTAACCTGCCAGTATCACCCTCAGGTTCATTACCATCCTCACTCAAATGTACCATGGTCCACCACGAGTTTGGGGCCGTTTGCAGATATATATATATATATATATATATATATATATATATATATATATATATATATATATATATATATATATATATATATATATATATACATATCAAGGTTGCAGTCGTCATTGCCAGTGCTATTCGGCTTTTTTTTCGAAATATATAATAGGGCCGAAAGACGTGTGCTTGTCACGTTTCTTTGATTCATTGATAAATAAGCGAAAATATAAGTCGAGAAAAAATCCGCCGTTTTCCGGGAGCGGGACTCGAACCCACATCTCCGCATAACCGGTGCGGTGCGTTATTCGGCCCTATTATATATTTCGAAAAAAAAGCCGAATAGCACTGGCAATGACGACTGCAACCTTGATATGTATCTTTACCGAGTCCCTCGTCCCGTATCTCTCTGTTCTGCTATATATATATATATATATATATATATATATATATATATATATATATATATATATATATATATATATATATATATATATATATATATATATATATATATATATATATTTATTTATTTATTTATTTATTTAAATATACTAGATGGATATTAAAATTTCGCTTGACCCGTGTAAAAAGTCGCAAACTGATATCTGAGAAAGAAGAAGATATGGCGAAGCCGTTGTGACATCACTCAAATCTAACTTGAAGAATTAAAGAGACACTTCAGCCGCATACAACCGTCGTTTTCGACGCCGACATCACGAATACATCGTAGTAAAGGTAGCAGTAATAACTTAGCTGTAGTACGGTCGTGGCCGTCGCCTATAATTCAATGTTTTGCACGCCCGACTCAACCGCGAGAACGAGCCCTCGTGGTGATCTTGCCGGTTGCAGGCCTGTGCAAAGGGAGTTCAGGCTACGCACGAATAGAGATGAGTGAGCGCGGCGACCAAAACTGTACCACGAAGCTAGCTGAGTTTAACCCCGGGGCAATCCGACAAATCAAGACGCGTTGTGGTGGTGCGGACCGTTCAGATAGAGCAGCCTGCTTTTTCTTCGGCGAAATGAACTCGCCGCTGCTCCCGGAGCTGGTGACGAACACTGCCACATGCCGGACGTAGTGGCGACCACGACACAATGAGCGTTATTAAAGGGTTCGACGAAAGGGACGGATGTTGTACGAACGCAAGGGCGCAAGCAGATTGAATGAGCAAGTAAACAAATTTGAAGAATAGGAATAGGATGTTCTGTTTTCGTCGTAAAACTTGTCGACAGGTCATTTATAGTTGCACGGCTGAGTTTTTAAAAAATCTTAGGAAATGAATGATGGAATAAATTGCACGGATAGCGGATGCGAAAAGCGTTAGGGGTAAGGGAAAAGCAACGAGAAAGGGCGCCACAAACGAGTTTACAAATCGCATACACTGTTCAACCGCTCTCAGCAAGACTGGTGCCTCCAAAAGCCAAATTGGCATCACACGCCCTGTGGTACTGGTCGGCGGATGAGACAGCATCCGGCTAGTTTAATGCAGGCACTTGATTGTTGTTGCATGGAGATCAAAGCACACAGGTGGTAGGTTAGAAGTAGAATAGGTATACTGGGTTCAGCAATTATATATCTCTGTAGAAGCACTTTCGGAAAAGGAAGTCATGGATCATTTCTGTCATTTGTCATTACACCAACACCTTCTAGCGCCACCGTAGGAAGCGTGGCGGTAGGTTGGGCATACCGTAATAAGGTGAAATAAGTTGGCTGCGTCGTCGCTGCCGCAGCGTCGGCAGGAGACGAACGAAATGAATTACGTACAAATGTACGTCCGGTGTATTGGGAAAAACGTTTGATTGGTTTCTTGGTCTTTGTTAAATAGTGAACCATCAAAATATATCCGCTTTCAGGTGCTATTTTACAACCTATTTTTCTTAAACCAATAAACGGACAGCCCTGCCTCCGCTCAACTTGTAGGTCACTTCACTGTCACCCGCCGTGGTAGCTCAGTGGCTAAGGCGTTGTGCTGCTGAGCCCAAGGACGTGGGTTCGATCTCACCACGGTGGCTGCTTTTCAGATAGAGGCGAAAAGCCAAAACGCCCGTGACGTGAGATTTCAACGCAGCTTGAAGTTCCCCCGGGTGGCCAAAATTAACCTGGAGTACTGCACTACGGCGCGGCGCATGGCCCAGGTGGGGCCTCGGCGCGTTATCCCTGATAACCTAATCTAATCTCTTCATCGCCGAAATACGAGCGTCGGGCACCCCTGTTAGCTTAGTTGGTTGAGCATCTGCACTAGACTGGCAGTGGTCGCGTGTTGGAATATCAAACCATTGCAAATCTCACTAAAACTCTGTGGTGGTGGGAAAAAGCCTCATAGCGTTTTTTGTAGCCTTACGGCAGCTGTTCAGGAATATTTTACTTGCGAATTCGCAATAGAAGACTAGCGGTGATAGCAGGCATGCAGGGTACGACCGAACGTTTTTAAATATGTAAAGTTTATTCCACGAGATGGCTTGCTTTTTGAAAGATTTCATTTGTTCTGGACGTGAGCTCATAGGATGCATTGACAAAAAACTATGCTGCCTCATAAAAAGATGCCGAAGAATTTGCAAAATATTTAAAAACACAATAAACGCGTACTCCTATACTATGCATCCGGAACGTAACTCGTAGTTTTTAACTTCTTGTTATATTCATGAGCCAATTAGTGCATTCGCATTGAGCTGTGTGCGATTGCAGGTAGCTCTGCATTATAACGTGATCTGCGGTTAACATATTCTCGAGGACAAAACCTGTAAACCTGAAAATAAAATGGTAGTTAAACTGCAAAAATTACTAAGTGTTAGCGGCAGCAAATGATTTCGTTTAGTAGAACGAATATAAAAATATCAATCGGCTTTAGTAGTGCGACGTTTATAAATAATTCTGAGAACTCTTTGGAAAAAGTCCTAGTCGGAAACGCTTTACTGCCCTCAGCCATTAAACGTGCGTGCTTTTGTCACTATGATAATCTTTCTTGTATGTTATTGCAACACAACCAGTGTTTGGGGGATGACAGCCCAAGCAGTTGTGTGGTAGCCTGTTCCTCTTAACATGGACGTGTACGGCAATAGTATGAAATTACAAAAATTGTACTTCAATTGCATGATGATATCGTGTATCCATGTAGTCGCCATCCTTTCGAAATTGTGCCGCCACCCGTTCAACCGGTTCATGCAGAGCATGTAGCGAAAAAATGTGCGCATGTGGCTGTTATATTGCAGCATCAGCTGTCACAGTATTTTGCCTTATGACCATTTTGTTTAAAGAAATAATCGACCTTGTTGTTTTTCCGAATACCCAAAAAAAAGTTACGCGTCCTTGATCAAGAGGTAATAAATTTTAAAAATCGATGCCCTTCAGGGCAAATGATAAGGGACAGTTTCCGGAGCTTTATTTTCTTCTCGAAGCCGGCCACGTTACGCCTAAATGGTGGCCAAGAGGCACCTACCATAATTAACTGAAATCGCCGCACCCTCCAATTATCGCTTCTTCTTAATCACAACGCCATTAACGCTTCGGTCGCTATGTCGCTTTGAACAAGCAAATTTATTATGCGCAAATGGGAAACATGCAGGGCCCACCTTTGCCTTCGCTCAGTTGACCTGATTGAATGTAAAACCGACAAAACTTCTTGCACCTGCGACAATAAATTTCTACCAGGTTGCAGCTCGGGAAAATGCGTCACTGCAGAAATTTTGTTTCTTCACTCCAGCGATGTAGGCTGGAGTCACGAGGTGACAAGAAGTGCCCGAAATTAATGTCGAAAGCACAAATCACGGTTGGTAATTAGCAGAATTGTATACATTATCGCCGACCGACATGTCCTCGTACGGGACACTCCGCGAAATTGATTTCAAGCACGCTGTTGGCATTCATTTCAGTGCGATAAAGTAAGATTTGTATCGCGATTTAAAATTGATGGCTGCGGTCGTACACTCCTTTCCGCCAGGACCAAGTATGGTGTCCTTTCTTGTTTTTTGAGAAGTATTGTCATTAGTATTTACCAGTTCCATGAAAAACGGATTGATAAGAACAGATATGAATATGGGCCCGCAACGAATACGTACGGTGAGGCGGATTCAACAGTGCAGTAAATATTTAACGGGGACCCCATGAAACACACGTGCCTAAATGCTGACCAACGGTCACCATAATGGTTTTGAAAATCTCCGTGAACCCCATAGGCCGGTAGGTTGAAATGCGAATCGGTTTCACGAACAACATTTGATTCTAGGAGGATACTGAAGGCTGTATTGAGGGATCTGACTTTTAGTTTATTGCTACCGCAGTTCCAGTGCCTTAATATTGTTACTTGCCTCTCCCTGTGGTCACTGGACGTTGGTCTTGGGATACCTTCTGGACGAAATACTGAAACTAGAGAATTAGCCGTCCTCTTCATTAAGGTGTAGAAGCAGGTGCTGTGGCTTGCCGTAAGGACCTGAAATGAGACACTTTTGAAGCAAGCATTGCGATTTTGGATGCGCTAACTATACAATTTATTTTCTCGAAGTTTATAGGAAATATATAACAAACAAAAAATGCCCTTAAAAATTGGATTAGCCTCAGGTCAGTTGTTGTGTTCACCGAGTTTGCTACGTAAGCCCACGGAAAGCGGCCTGCTGGTGTATAGCTGCCAGCTGGACACATGTTTTTGGAAAGTATACCCGCACGTGAATGTTGTATTGGTAATAACGTCTAAAAAAGTAAAATTTATGCCGCCGTAGCTTATTGGCAAGATGAGCTCAAAACCTGGAGGAAAGGGATCTGATAGGTGTGGGTAGCTCGGCGGTTCTCACAGTATTGCTGTCTCGGATATCAGCCGTAAGAACGTTACCAGGAGCTGCAATAGAATCTATTTGGAGATGTGGTTGCAAGAAGACTAAAATTAAAGGAACCCCGAAACAATTTTCTACCCTTTTTTCTGAATCCTAGGGTCTTTCAGAGTGTAGTCAACAAACACACCCAGTACTAGAATACGAGGTCACGAAATACCTCTGATACGACTGAGGGGTGAGTTATCAAGTGGTGTTATTTAACAATAAGGAAGATGAGAGAAAGGAGCCACTCCTGGTCATTCAGTAGGCAGCCGGTCAGCAGATACTTCTACGAAATCCCCTTCGCCAAAATGCGCCGCAGCGTGGCAATCGTCCCACAAGTGGAATATTGGCCTGTACAACTTACCGCTGGCCTTCACAACTACCCGGGGTAAGTTGCCATGGCGAGCGGTAAGTTCCATGTACACCCGATAACTAGAGCCATGCTTCTCCACGTGCACGCTGCTTAAGCATATCAGATTACTTGGACACTTGCTCAAGGAACTTTCGTCTTTTTCCCTGTCTTGGCGTTCTTCCAGCCCTCGAACTACGTATTACAGCGGTGCAGCGGCCATTGGATGTCTTTGCTTCAGTTGGAGCAATAAAAGCATTCGATAGCCACTTTTAAAAAGTTACGAAAGCAAATCAGAAACAGAAGGCGTATCTGCTGCTTCGACCAAATTATGCAGTGCTTTTCCGGGCCGGCTGGTGTTAAAATGACTCACTTTTAGGAACCTTACCATCAAGGAAATGCCATAAAACGCCACCAGTCTTGTCCAAAAAGTAACTGAGAGCTAAACATTTAAAAGATGAAAACATTGAGGGCTAAACATTGAAACACTGGGCACCACCATGTGTTATCCAAAATGTAGCTGACCACGGCCATAACTATAGCTTTCATGATGCTTCCAGCCGCGAAAGAAAGAGTAAAAGTGTTTAGGAGAAATGTTACAGAGCCCCTTTAAATTTAGTGGCAAGGGTCCAAGCTAATGAAGGCTCATAGAAAACGACCAGCGGGCACATAAACGGTGAGGTTTCGGACGCTAAATGATTCTAAATTAACCCTGAGGGGTGTTTCTTGAGTCAACGCCTCTCCTTTGCTGTAGAATCTGCTGGGACGACTTGGCAGATCTTTCTTACTTTCCTTTCATTTAACCTTCCAGCATCGTGTATTATAGGTGTGAGAAAAGAAATAATGAGCCGCTTTGTACCACCTCCGTAGGCACTGTCCGATCAATAAAAGGCGGCAGTCGCCGCTGGCAAGGCCAATGAGAGAGCTCCGTGGGTGTTTTCGCATTGGCGATTAAATAAAGGCGCGTAATTTTATTCCGCGCCCATCAGTGAGCGCTCTTCGCGGCAGGTATTCAGAGTTGTGTTGTAACCTGGCAACAATTGGGCAGGAGGAAGTTTCGAAAATGTTCATTTCTCGTTTCCTTGACGCGGTATCGCACTCTGTACGGATACGGTGCATGCGTGCTACATTTGTGATCATCCTCTTGTGCTTGCCGGTCGGAGCCGTAGAAAAAGGGATCCTGCAACACATTTTTCATCTTTTCTCGAAGCTTCAAATGCTTGTAAAACCTAGTCACCCAAAACATCCAGTGCTTCGATTAGGGCGTCGTCAAGTACCTCAGCCAAAACGTATGGTCTACTCTACGCCATTCTAATGACTTAGCAACTTCCTTAAAAGATTTTTCTCTCTTTCCTGGTCTTGGCCTTCTTGCACCGCTGGATCTACTTCCTTATATCGGTTTAGATGCTATTGACCGGCTTTCCTTCAGTTGCAAAAATGAAGGCATTGGATCGCCATTTTAAAACTAAAGCAACAAAAGCAAAGCAGAAACGGAACGTGGATTTGCAGTGACGAGCAAATCACACAGAGCGGCTTCGAGGTGGCGATAACTATAGCTTTTTTAGTGCTTCCAGACCAGAAAGAAGGTGTGTGAGCATTTATCAGACGTGTTGCACGGTCCCTTTAGACGTGCAAAGTTCAGCGGGCGCATGTTCCGGCATGACGCAACCTGAATGCTTTGATCTAGCGTCACTTTAAACAGTCTTCCGACTGTTCGAACGACTAGCTGAATGTACCTTTTAAATACCAAGTGCAACTCCTTCAGTGTTGTAGGTAATGTAGTCAAACATCATTTCGTGCTAACATGTGTCCTCAATGGGATAAATTCTGATTGCAAAATCATACACTGAGAAACCATAGCCATTTATTCTCACGAAACCACACATATGAAAAAATAAAGTCACATGCCAACTGCAAGGTGAGCGGGAACTTTTTTGTTGCAAAAGCAGCAACAGAAATGTTTACTATTAGGTTTTGAAATTTTGAGTGTCAAAAACTGCCCTATTTATTCTGGAGTGCGACGCATGACCCCTAAACAGCCAATAACTTGTGTCACAATTTCAGCGTTTTGAGAAATTGACGACTTTTGGGGATACTCCAACAGTTTACTATTTACTTCCAAACTTACCCGGAAATCAGTTACTTTGTTCTCTTTTCTTGTCTTGCATTTTCTGCTAGGCCAATCTCAAGATCGACGCTTGGGAAAATATTGTATTGCATTCTATTGGCGCCTTTCGATACATCGCCAAACACGTTAGTAGGGTTGGGCTGACTACGATATGGAGTCGTTGAGCAGCCGGGAGGAAAAAGCTCCTGACAATGCCTTGCGTTGACATCCGCAGGTTTCTGGCCAATGTAGGATTTCCTAACGCTTTCTTTTGTAAAAACATCTAATCTCAGGTTTAGGCATAATAATCTCAGTAGTGTAGCAGTTTCGATGTCAGTGGTACTGAAGAAAGCCTCTCCCTCCAAAATTTATTCCCAAGTTACAAACGACAAAACCTCCTATCAAGTCTTGTGCTAGTCTTGCCGTCAAACAAGTGTCGTCGTGCTTTCTTCGTGTTCGCCTTTCGCAGGTTTGAATAGCACAAAAATGACTTATTACCCTGCCATTTTGAAACCGTTCTGGCACCCTTTAGTCTTGAAGTAGGGTGAGAGCAATAAAACCACAATCTCCTGACCTGCAGGCATCCCTATACTTTTTCTTCTCCGAAATTTCCTAAACATGAAATTCATCTTACATTTTAAGGCCTGTTTTCGTCATTATTATCAACATTTTCTCTCAAACAGACTCTTCCTGGTAATGTTGCAAAATAATTGACAAGTTATCAAAAAAGTCGTTTATGAGATTGCGCGGGATTTCTTGTTCAAATGTAGAAAACATCACGCGTATACGCACCAATGTCGAGAAATCGCCCTAGAAACATAGGAACTCATCTCAATTTGTGACTAATTCGCTATTCGCATGCAAACTGAGGCCAAATTAACTGGGGTCACGTCGTGGTGACCGTTAGCAGCGGAACCTACAATTACGGCGATCGCTCTCCCGTACAATGTTGAGCAAGGTGATTCAAGGAGCGTATCCCTTACCTTATTTGGTGATAATTCATGAGCAAGTGTGGCCGCATCCGTTCGGCATGGTAGAGACTCTTTTGCAAACTTATCCGGCAATCATCTCCATCGGCCACTTCGTGGGAGACCACTTTATCATTCCCATGCCCCACGAGCTGCCATGTAATGCTGCCACTTAGGTGGAAGCCATAAACTATCATATTGATACGACTGATTCAAGTGCAGGGACCCGGTCTTTGTTGAACGCACGATTTTTCCATTGAGTACACGGAGTTGGGCCAGAAGGTAACCAAGTTCTCCCAAAGATGCCATCGTCATTTCGCCCAGCCCAAGCAAGGTTAAAATAAAAAAGAAAAAACCGTGCTCTTAGATCGAGACTCCTTGAAAAGTGCCAGATATTGTCAAGGTCTAGTTTAGTACGTCCGTCTGGACGAGCTTCGTCTTTTTGTACGTAAGAGTAAAATATTCCCTGGAAGAAAGTATATTTCGGTTGAAAACCACTGGTTTCACAGTCCGAGACGGGCGGTGTCTTTCTGAATCAAGCATTTTACATTAGCTGCCCTTCAATATGCAATTACGAGTATAGGGCCCCATCGAATAATGCTTCGTAGGAATGCGTCATTTTTGCTTTATTCATGGCGGAGATTATGGGTTTCACAAGAAACTCGGTAAAAGCCGTTTTAAGGGTTCGTGGTAAGTGTCTTAAGTTGCCCCGCAGCGTTTTTTTCAGTGTGGTTGGCGCTTCTTAAGAGCGAAGCCCTTTAGCAAATCGTCATGTTCCGTGTCCGCCGTTAAACATACCAAGTAATTGCCGAGCGCGCATACGGGAGAGCGGGTCGCGCGGAGATCGCCCAGCAGTTAACAAACCAATAGAATACCTAGCGCTCGTGTGTGCATGCCTCACGGCGACCTCCAAGCGACCCTTGCGCACGTTTGTCAATGCAAGCAAAACTCACTTAGCGAGATTGGTGAAGATTTCAGCGACCACAGGGCAGTTAGAAAAAACCAAGATAATGCCTAGCGCTCATGCCTGCGTACCTCGCGGCGATCGCCCACCGTCCCCTGCGCACGTGTGGTAAACCAAGGATACCCACTTAGGGAGATTGGACATGATTGGCAAAAAAAAAACTCCAGCGTCAGCCGTAATCGTGGCAACACTTGCTCGAAACAACAAAGACACGTTCTAGCGTACGCCCCTCCAAGGTGATGTCACATGGTTATCACTTCTAAAAAATTGAAAGAAGCTCACACTTAACAATGATGGAGTAAAGGAGGTTGCGGCAGCGAAGAAGAAGCAAATCGGCTGCAATTGTGGACTTAACCCGTCGTGGTGGTCGGGAAGGTTGCCCCTATAGCTTCGTTCCCTTCAAGTTTTCCGCGTTAGTGTAAGCTTCCTTCACCTTCATTGTCTTCGCAGCTTAAGTTAAGTTAGGCACAACCACAGTGACTACCACCGTGTTTACTGGTGTTCTCAACCGATTTGTACGAACGCAAGTGTGATCAGGAAATTTAGGTGTGCTTCCAATGAGATATGGTTGTAGGAAGCAAACTCGGTAGGGTGCGGTGGCCTCCTCCATTTCATTGGAGAGCGTAGGTCCGGCCAGGAGTGAGAGCGGTGCAGACATGCGGCCGCCGAGGCACTCGGTTGTGTTTGATGTCCTTGGCGCGTGTCACTGCTGACGCCACCGGGCAAGTACCGCTGATGATGATTGTCGCGCTCATGATGATGGCGGTGGTGTCGCTACAGGGCTCCCCCCTAGCGCGTAGCGCGTTACGAGAAATATGTGAAAAATATGTGCAGGTATGTACTACACCGGTGATCGGTGAGATTTGTCCACGGTCAATGTCCTTACACTGTCCCAGTCTGTCCAGGGAGGGCGTCCGGTATGTGCATTACCCTCGTGGGGCCTTGCCTGGGAGTGGCGCAGAGGTCGCGTGCAGAAACGGACGCGTTGGGATGTGGAAGCTGACAGGCGCACCCGAAATCACAGGTGGCCCGCAGATGGCGCAGATGCTCCGCAGATGGCGAGAGCACGGTCCGGATCACAACGTGGTCGAATGGAGACGGCGTGTGAGGGTTTGGCGTTCGTGTGATGCAGGCAGCTCTTTCTCTGCACGGGGCACGACGACGTGTGCGGCGTAAGTCGTGCCATGTCCGTCTAAGGTCCGGGGTCCGGCGAAGTGACATTGGCACTCGTGGCGGTTTTTTACAGTGCCGGGTCATACCACGTGCGAAAGAACATGAAGCAGGTGAGCGGGTGGATAATGTCCGGCGCAGTCGTATGGGTAGGCGTCGGTGACAGCGGGCGAAAAGCTACCTGCGCTTGTCTGGCGACGCCAGCACTGTCGTGGCAGTGGCTGGTCGATGCGTAGCGATGAGCCGTCCGCGAGGTGCACGACGTTTGTGGTCACAAATGTGGCTTTGGTAACTTGGAGTATAATACGCGGCGTCTGTAAGCGAAGTACCAGGCTAGAGTGAGCGAGGTGGACGGCTCGGACTTCGACTGCGGTCTTTGTTCTCACCTAATGTACCAGTCAAAATTTTCGTAGCAGGTACTTTGGGAATGTCCATCTTTGCTTTGAGAGAATATACTACCCCACGTGGTTCCTGGTAGTCAAGCAGGTCACTCGAAGGCACGGCAGTTGCGTCCACAGTCTTGTGGCAGCTCAGGGCGTCGCACAGCGTAGGGGAACGGTGCTGCCATGCATTCACGAAACCGGAAGCCGAAATTTCGTGACGGCAGCTGGCGGGTGCGACGATGACCGCTTCGTCGTGGGCGCACTGAGCCTGCCGCACAGTCTGGCATCGAGCTGGCAACGTTGTGGAGCACTGGTTGTTGAGCGGTGTCAGGGGAGGGCTCGCAGTGGGTCTAGATGGCGGTGGTGCTAACCGAGGCGGAGTGGAGGTCGCAGCCTCGGTGCTCTGTGGCTCACCCGCAACATCTCACGGTATGTTAGCAGCGGACGAGGCGGGAGGTGGTCGGTAAGCGCATGCAATGTCGTCGTGTTCAAGTCCGGTCGGTGAATGTAGGGCTGCCGTGCTGCAGACGGAGAGCAGGTCGTCGGCCTCGTCGGGGGTGGACACCGCCGTGCGGGGTGGCACGGAGGGTACCGTGCGGGGCGGCGTAGTGTGTGCAAGCCGTGCGAGTAGCTCCTGTGCTGCAGGTGGCGGTGAAACGTGCGCGGACCGTGCCGGTACCTCATCTCTGCAGGCCGAAAGCAGTCGTCCCCGAAGCCGTAGTGCGCGAGCACGACAGCGCGAAGGTCATCGTAGGGGGTGGCGCTGGGCGGTGGGAGGACGAGGACGCAGCGGAGCTCTACCGGAAGCGTCTCCCAGAGGATAGAGTGCTTCAGAGGCTGTACACTCACATGATTGAGCCAGAGGGTAGCCCCGAACTCGAAGAACCATCCTCTGACGTGGCGAACGTTGATCACCGGTATCGGCGGGTCCCCCCACGTCCCAATGTCGGTGTGCCGTTGGCCGGGTATATGGCGAGGAACCTCCGGGTCACCACTTGTAGGAAGGAGACTCGGTAGGGTGCAGTGGCTGCCTACATTTTATTGGAGAGCGTAGGCCCGGCCAGGAGTGGGAGCGGTGCAGACATGCGGCCGCCGAGGCGCTCGGTCATGTTCGATCTCCTTGGCGCGTGTCACAGCTGACGCCACCGGGAAGCACCGCTGATGATGATTGTGGCACTCATGATGATGGCAATGGTGTCGCTACACTGTTATGAAATTGTAGAACAACACGCTTCAAGGGGCAGGCATATTGGCGGCTGTGAACGCAAGTGTTTGACTGACTGACTGACTGACTGACTGACTGACTGACTGACTGACTGGCTTACTGACTCATTCACTCACTCACTCACTCACTCACTCTCTCACTCACTCACTCACTCACTCACTCACTCACTCACTCACTCACTCACTCACTCACTCACTCACTCACTCACTCACTGAATCACTCAATCATTCACTCACTCACTGATCGACCGACTGACTGACTGCTTGGCTCATCATCGCTATATAAACGACACGGACCTGGATGCAGTATGCGGCTAACGCGATCCTTTTGTAAGGCTTTGAAACACACGAGTGGATGTTTTTCATTCCAACCAAAATATTAAAAATAATGTTTTGGTTGCAAATTCGCATCGAAATGGTTTTAGCTTTGAGGAATATTCGCAAAAACGTCCAAAAGTAAAATTTTCAATTTTTTATGGGAACCACGACAGAACGTGCGTAGATTTTTGGTGCTAATTTTGTTTTTTTGATTGGGTACTATGCTCGTTATATGTCTGATTTGTTTCTCCTGGTAGAACGTAATAGCAAAATTATCTAGAAGGCAATTTCTGGATTTCGATAAACTACACTATGAAGCATATGAAAGACGATCAAATGTGCTGTTACGGATGGCTCCATATACCCGTTTTTTGTTAGGGTATCCAAACTGGTTGTAAATTAAAGCTACCGATTCCTTTAAACTGGGAATATTTATTCGTAGTTTGCACTAATCATACGCTTTCATATGCCGATCTGGCATGAAGATATGTTTCGGTCTTTTCCTATTCTTTTTAGACTTCTAGAGAAGTAGCTTCTGTTTTCTTCCAACAGTTACCAATGCAATTAAAACTACCGCAACAGGAAATACGCTGCCATAATACTGAGATGAATTGAAATGGCTCTGACTTGTTTGTAGGCCATGCAAGTCATGCCAAGGGTTTAAAATTGTCATAGTATCTTTGCACCTCGCGACCGAAATCTCCTGACGCTTAAGGTTTAATAGACACTAATATATTTCGGCAGATGTGGTTTCCTTAAAGACATGTAGAGTTTTCAATATGAATATCCCGGGGCTGCCCAACACACTCTTCAAGGCAACAACCTCCAGAGACTGGGCAGTTTGTTCATTTGTGAACTACTCTACTTTCCCCGTATTATCAGTGACTACCCACAAATATTACTTTAACCTCAGAAATAGTCAGAACATGACATGAACATGGCTCAAGGCAGTTACTCAATTACCGGGTACCTTGCCTAAATTGCGGAAGCGTGACCTAGGACTCGGGCTCGGGAAGGCTACTGTCCGACAACCAGAGGTCGGCGAACTCACTCATGAGTCCACTCACTTACACTCATTTGGACTCAAACTCACGCGTGAGTTTGAGTTTGAGTGAGCGCGAGGCTAGTGTGGCATGGTGAGTTTGAGCTTGAGTGAGTTTGAGCCGAGTGATCACGACTGAGTTTGAGTCCGATTGAGTTTGAGTCCATTTTGAGTTCTGAGTACATTTTGAGTTTGAGTCCATTTTGAGTTCTGAGTACATTTTGAGTTTGAGTCCATTTTGAGTTCTGAGTACATTTTGAGTTTGAGTCCATTTTGAGTTCTGAGTACACTTTGAGTTTGAGTCCATTTTGAGTTCTGAGTACATTTTGAGTTTGAGTCCATTTTGAGTTCTGAGTACATTTTGAGTTTGAGTCCATTTTGAGTTCTGAGTACACTTTGAGTTTGAGTTCATTTTGAGTTCTGAGTACATTTTGAGTTTGAGTCCATTTTGAGTTTGAGTCCATTTTGAGTTCTGAGTACATTTTGAGTTTGAGTCCATTTTGAGTTCTGAGTACATTTTGAGTTTGAGTCCATTTTGAGTTCTGAGTACATTTTGAGTTTGAGTACATTTTGAGTTTGATTACATATTGAGTTTTGAGTACATTTTGAGTTCTGAGTACATAGGAGTTTTAAGTCCATTTGGAGTTTGAGTACATATGAGTAGCCTAGCAGGCAGCTATGGTTGGCTGTTAAGTTTCATGCGTCACTGTGGGCTCGGAATTCAGGTTACCTGCGGGTATGGCACCAATCGCGATCTGCATGATCGGTTGGGAGGGAGGTGGTGTCTGATTTTTTTTAGTTTCTTGTTGAATTTTCATGGCCATAAGCACTTGCTGTATACCTAATTTTCGCGGCTGGGCGCGTGAGTGATAATTGACTGGTGAGGTCATAAAAAAGGGTTGTCTTAACTTTTCCTCTTGACGGATCCACTAAGAGCGTGGGAAAGGGTGGTGGGAAAGCACACGGCGGCGCTGGCGTGCTGGTTGTTCGCCTGCTACTGTTAATGGCTTGATATAGTAGGGGTCACAAAGGAAGAGGTGAGAGCGGGGGGGGGGGCTGTCCTTTCTACTGTTTCAAATGAATTAGCTGAATTGACTGGGCAGCGCCCCTTAAGACAGAATAATGGACACATTAGATTGGGTGAAAAGTGAAACTGATCAGGCTAAGGCGTGTAAGGTATCAAATGAAAGGTCCGGATTAACGGAATCACGCGGGGTAAATAAAAAAAATGCTTCCTGATTGTAGTCATCAGCAGTCATAATGAGTGATAGATTGGGTTAAAATTCAAAATGACGCTGCGAGGGCATGTGGGGAATCAAATTCAAGGTCTCGATGTGGGGAATCATTCGGGACGAACATGAGATATGGATATATCATGACGTAGTCATGGTAAGTCAAAGATTCGGTTAAAATTCAGGTTCATGACGCTAGGGCGTATCAAATTAAAGGTCTCGATGAGGGTAATCATGTGCTTCCTGATTATTATCATGACAGTCAAAATGGGTCATAAATTAGGTTAAAATTCACAATTATGCCACTGGGTGTCCGGGGCATCAAATTGAAGGTTCCGATAAGGAAAATCACGTGGGACAAAAATGTGGTAGGGCTATATCATGAGATAGTCATGGTTAGTCATTGATTGGATTAACGTTCAAATTGATTCCGCTAGGATGTGATGGGTATCAAATCAATGGTCTTGATGAGCCGAATCACGTGGGAGATATACAAAAATGCTTCCTGGTTGTAACCATTAGATTGTCATGGCGAGTCTTATATTGGGGTAAAATTCGAAGTGACCCCGCTAGGGCGTGTAGGGTATCAAATTTACGGTCTTGATGAGGGAATCACGTGGTACAAATAAAAAAAGGCTTCGTAGTTCGAATCATGAGATGGTCATTATGAGTCATAGATGGGGTTAAATTCAAGGTGAGGCCGCTGAAGCATGTGGGGCGTCAAATTGAAGGTTCCAGTTAGGGGAATCATGTCGGACACCTAAATAATGCGTCCTGGTTACAGTCATGAGAGGCATCGTTAGTTTGACTGGTATGAATTTTGTATGACCCTCCTAAGTTGTGTGGGGTATCAAATTAAAGGTCTCGTGGAGGGGGATCACGTGGCACAAATATAAAAATGCTTTCTGGTTATAATTATAAGGATATAGCAAAAGGTATACAGCAAAAGGTACACACACTCTCACTCACACTCACACTCTCACTCTCACTCTCACTCACACTCACTCTCACTCACACTCACACTCACACTCACTCTCTCACTCACTCTCACTCTCACTCACACTCACACTCACACTCACACTCTCACTCTCACTCTCACTCTCACTCACACTCTCACTCTCACTCTCACTCACACTCACACTCTCACTCTCACTCTCACTCTCACTCACACTCACACTCACACTCACACTCTCACTCACACTCACACTCTCACTCTCACTCTCACTCACACTCACACTCACACTCACACTCACACTCTCACTCTCACTCTCACTCACACTCACACTCACACTCTCACTCTCACTCAGTCACACTCACACTCACACTCTCACTTACACTCTCACACTATCACTGTCACTCTCAATCTCACACTCTCAAACTCTCACTCTTACTCTCTGACTGTCTCAATCTCTGTGAGGCCATGTGAGTTCTGAATTCATTTTGAGTTCTCAGCCCATTTTGAGTTCTGAGTTCACTTTGAGTTTTGAGTACATTTTGAGTTTTGAGTCCATTTTGAGGTTGAGTACATTTTGAGTTCTGAGTACATTTTGAGTTTTGAGTATATTTTGAGTTTGAGTACATTTTGAGGTTTGAGTACATTTTGAGTATTGAGTTCACTTTGAGTTTGAGTACATTTTGAGTTTTGAGTCCATTTTGAGTTTTGAGTTCATTTTGAGTTTGAGTACATTTTGAGTTTTGAGTCTATTTTGAGTTTGAGTTCACTTTGAGTTTGAGTACATTTTGAGTTTTGAGTCCATTTTGAGTTTTGAGTTCATTTCGAGTTTGAGTACATTTTGAGTTTTGAGTCCATTTTGAGTTTTAATACACTTTGAGTTTGAGTACATTTTGAGTTTTGAGTACATTTTGAGTTTTGAGTCCAAATTGAGTTTGAGTACATTTTGAGTTTGAGTACATTTTGAGTTTTGATTACATTTTGAGTTTGAGTACATTTTGAGTTCTGAGTACATTTTGAGTTTTGAGTCCGAGTGAGTTCTGAGATTTGAGCTCAATGTGAGTTTGAGTTTGAGTGAGCGCAGATGTGCTGCTCAGCATTGAGTCTGAGTTTGAGTGAGTGGTGATTCGAAAAAAAAATTGTGAGTGAGTTTGAGTGAGCCGCGCCAACTTTGCCGAGGTATGCCGACAACAAAATGAAATTAAAAATGCAACGGTACCTCTAAGGCTAACTCCGTAGACAGTTACAGCCTCTTATGGGAAGGTTAGCTGTAGGACGTAACTGTAACACATAATCCCACCGGTGCGCAACCAGCGCTTTATCAGAACCTTTTGTAAATTTTACAACATTCACGCACGCCATGCCATGCAAACGAGAACGAGCTTCTCCATTTTCGTCAAACTGGTATATTATCTGTAGAAACGGCGAAAACACCAGATCGGGTATAAAAGTTCTAGTCTCAAAATTTTCAACAAACTGGGGAATGGCGAGTTTTGGGTGTTTTTAGCACAAGTTTTGTTTCAACGTCGGGATGTAATATGCTCAGAATCAGAAATACGAAAAGAAGACTCCTAGAACAGAGTGCATTGATATATGCTGTTCAGCTAAGCATTCGAAATAGAAGTGTTCGAATTCTTCATTAGCGATTATGAGCATTCAGGCAAGAGCCCGTTTATTCTGCGTAGATAACCGCAGTTTCATGTTATTTGAAAACCAACCGGTGAATCTTGCAGACCCAACCGTTTGAAGAACACTTTATAGAAGAATACAAGGGTCACAAAAAACGAAGACCAAGGTTGAAGAGAGTGCAACGCCGAAGGCTTGCCCGACATTAGCCCTGTAACATTCTCTCATCTTTTTCATTGTAGCGCTGTAGTAATACTTTGCCGGTAGCTTCGCCCTAATTGAGAAACTGCCTTGTAGCAGTTGTGCTCAACTCAGACTCAATGGTGGAGTCCGCCACGTCTACGGGGCGTACCTGAACTGCGGAGGGTCTATGGAAGAAAGTTGGAAGCGGCACACAAATCGCTGCGAAGGCCTCGCCTTTCCAGTGTTACAAAAAAGAGGGGAGCGGTTCAATTAGTCCCAATGAATACAGGCATTACAGCGACCCGGCTTGGTTCACCAGTTATTACGTCGCGTCCACTCATTTCGATGAAGGCATTCCCCATGCTGACAAAGACGAGGGTAGAGAGAGGGTGACGCCAACGGAAACCCTGGCTTATTCGCTTCTTCTACTGTTCTGTAGTTCTCAGTGATGGCTTCTGATGTCCTTTCTGGCTGTATAGGCACGTGGTGAAAAGGCGTATCCAAAAAAAGGGCATGGTAAGCCCACGTGAAATTACCAGCGGCGGGGAACGTGAAGCCACTCCCTCCTCGTCGTCGGGTTTGCATCCGCTAACAAGCAGCGTAAAAGCGGGCTTTCGCCTCTGTGCAGAATGTAGCGGGCTACGTTTACAAGAAAACATTCCCGTGCCTTCTGCGCTACCCGGGCCCGTACGTCCTCCTTTAAAAGTGAGCATCTACACCCACCCACAGATGATCGCCTTGTGTGTTTGGTGGGTTTAAAACAAGTGGTGGCGCCTCTTCAGGAAGAAATTTTATATTAGTTTAAGATTATATTAATTATATTAATATTAAGATTTCGTCACACTTGCTACATCCACAATCAGCATTCAAAACTAAACCTTAACATAGTCCACAAGCCAATCTTCTACAAAGAATACGAGTTCGCAAAGCATCTCTGCCACAAATTACGGTGCTACGCCTATCAGATAACATAAAAACTTGCTCAAAAGATTTTTTTCTGTGTTCGTGCCTTGGCGTTTTTTTGCGCATTGTTAAACCATTGCAGCAGTGGAACGCGCTTCCTGAAGATATTGCGTGTCTCGCTGAAAGTTGTGCGCTTCAATCAGTCCTGGCTCTGTTTTTAAATGTCTAAGATGTTTATAAATGTATAAAATGTGCTAAAGCCACGTGTTACAGCCCTGCGACCTTTTATTGAACAGCCTATTCCAAAGCGCGACCACCACGAGTGACTTTTTCAGTGGTTCCGCAGATGCCGATTTCTCTCTCTCTCTCTCTCTCTCTCTCTCTCTCTCTCTCTCTCTCTCTCTCTCTCTCTCTCTCTCTCTCTCTCTCTCTCTCTCTCTCTCTATCTATCTATCTATCTATCTATCTATCTATCTATCTATCTATCCATCCATCCATCCATCCATCCATCCATCCATCCATCCATCCATCCATCCATCCATCCATCCATCCATCCATCCATCCATCCATCCATCCATCCATCCACCCATCCATCCATCCATCTATCTATCTATCTATCTATCTATCTATCTATCTATCTATCTATCTATCTATCTATCTATCTATCTATCTATCTATCTATCTATCTATCTATCTATCTATCTATCTATCTATCTATCTATCTATCTTTTTTTCTCCCTCTTTCTCTCTCCGTGTCTCGTATCTTTGCTGATTAGAAGTCTTATACAGATATTTGTGGGACTGACGTTTGTAATTTATGTGTATATGTGTTGACTTGTACATTGTGTGAATTGCATTGCCATCAATGTAATGCCCTTCGGGGCCCTTAGGTTTTCCAAAATAAATTAATAAAATTTCAAGTGGGTTCTCGGGCATTGCCGGGCTTTTTTTCTCAGTTTCCGGAATAGATGCCTTTGGTAGCAATATGGAAAATTGCCACAAAAGCGTTAGAAAACCTAACGCGTATCTGCTGCTACAAGAAAATTATGTTATGGCACTCTGTGTGGGCCAAAACTACAGCTTTCGCACTTTTTCCAGGAAAAATAAAGAAAAGTGAATGCATTAATTGGCATGGTCGCAGGATACCTCAGAGTAAAGCAAACAGAAAGAAGACAGTTTTATATTCGCATACGTGAGAGGCCACATTCCGGTCGTTCTAAGAACGTATTCCACCATGCCTGATTTGATGTAGCGTCATTCCGGGAGCGTGGTAATCTGCTGGATAATCGAGCTGATCGTTACGCTAATGTACCCCCGGCCATTAGGTTGCCTACAGACATTGCAGTAAATACTCATTAATACCTTGAGAATCCTCGGCATTCAGAGTAGTCTTTAATGGCACGAGCTGTGAGAAGGGCTGGTACGCACAGTGCTAGACATTCGCGATAAGAATGAACGAAGTTTCATAGATGCAATTTAACTGCAGCAAAAGTACAAGTTTCGAAGAGCGCTGCCCCATTATGTTGAGTCATTACAGTTGCGTTCAAAAACATGCTGCTTGAATCTTGCGAGCACGTGTACTACTTTGGTGGCGTATCTTTGTTCTTCGTTTCGGTTACTACGTTTTTTCCTGTATTTAATTCTTCTGTTTGTCCTATTACCACCATCATCTCAATTACTGTAAACATAGACTGGCCGGTCCAGCATTGGGCACCGCTTTCAGTGGGTCACTTTCAGAGACGCCTTACTACATACAAAAACTTCAAGAAATTGTGAGGACGCCCTGCGCAGAATCAGGTAGGTTATTGTAACAAAAAAAAAGCGACATGCTTTTTTTGTTTATTACACTACTGCAGGTGCCACTGTGTGAAACAACCAGCGGGAGGCGACTGAGCGCTGCAAAGGGCGGCCGAGTGCGGATACGCTTTGCTGTAAGCGACATGGCGGCAAAGTTATTTAGCGAGAGCGGTAGGGGCTGGGCGTGTAAACAGACGTGATTCGACACGGCTAAAGAAGCATGTTCGTGCAACAGCTAGAGGTGCGTATCTATGTTATTTATCGCTTATAAACACCCCGTGACACCAAGAATAAGCGGGCATAAGCGGTTCCTGGAACTACACGACGAAGTGTCAGGGTACGCACCTATTGCACTGTGCGTAATTGTCCCCACTCCACAGCTTCGAGGTTGCTACTTGCAAAATTGCTAGTTGGGCTAAACTGATTCAGTAGCAGTGCGAGAAACATCGACAGCGTACGTATTTACAGGCCTGATTATTTCGTACTTGCTTATGTGGCGAGGTCAACCAGGCTGTTGCTGAGGTACAGACACTCCGGTCAGCGCGGGCGAAGGTGAAATTAGGGATCTTGTACTCTAATTGTACCCTTCCGGTGGTAGCTAAAAGCATTACATGGGGCTCCTAGACCGCACTGAGCATCTGTTGCAATACGTAGGAAGGCATGTTTTGCCCTGCCTTTCCAATGGTAAGACGACAAATCGCTGTGCCAGTTTCAAAAAAGTATCGGCTCAGTTAAGTCGATTACGGGTTTTGAAGGCAAAAAACTGGATAAATTTATTAACTTCTTTCATGTTACCTCGTATTTGCGCCTCTGTATTCACTTCAGATCACTTCAGTTCCCCTAGATGTGTGGCGCCCTCATAGGTGTTATTCACTCGGGATATATGGCGATATGTCTTCATAGCTCTGATGCGTACGATTTTTGCCAGGTGAGCCCTGATTTTGTTCAAGTAAGGTGTATAAAAAGAGCACCAAGTAAAGCAGATAGAAGTATTAGAAATAAGAATAAAAGTTGTATCTCTCCTCAACGACTGGAATTATATGAACAAACGATGAATATAGGATTGAAAAAAGTACTGAGAAGGGAAGCACCAGAAAAGCTGCAGCCTTTTGCAGAAAATATTTCCGGTTTTATACAAGAGATCTGGCATCGCTTCTTGCGTATTCCGCGCCCTTCAGTTCCCTATATATAGCCTTTGACCAGTAGCCTTGCTTGGCCATTGGTCAAAGATTTGGTTGCTGCGTGTGCATCATTCGGGTTTGTCACGTTTCAGAAAGGACAGAACGCATCCCACCGTTCTTTGTGCTCCGTGAATCCTCGTCCAAAAGATCCTCGTCCAAAAACGTTGGACGACACCATACCTGCTCCGATGAATAAATAAAAAGGCGTGCTCGCAAAACAGTAGCTCGCACTATTTGTTTATTTAATGGCGTTTCTTCGCACTGAATGCATTGTTCGGAAGATGGAAGAAAAACGTATACCCTACCCATGGCCACCAACGAATGCCCCCTGATTCCTCCATCGTGCGATATTATTCCTGACGGGAAGAGCACCTGCCGCGCTTTTGGCGTCGGCTACAATCTTTTCGCATGATCGCCCGCCCCCGTTGAATTACCTACCTGCCACAGGAATTGCAACTGCTGCGTCCTGGATATTGTCTTTTCGGTCTGTGCAATGAAGGCTCACTCACTCTCTTTCTCGTGTCCGTGCAAGAAATAGCCGCATTGTAGTCGAGGATAATCATCTACTACATTATCATAAAGTTCGTACGTCACATATGTCCTCGGCATTTGCCGCTGGGTGAATCTGTTGGCAGCGTAAGCTTTTCATGTTCACCACTGAGATGGGCGTATGTATTTGATCCATCGGTTCGCGCCATGGTACTACCAAAAAAAACACCGACTTCTCTGCGTAACTACACATGTCTTGGGGGCACGACTTATGCACAATCTGGTTTTCGGAAGTTATCACTTTACCTTACTTTTCTTTCGGTCTTATTTATGTCCACCTATCTCCATCATTGGCTCGGCACGTTGCGTAGCACTTGATTTATGGCTCTCCGCGAGGTGCGTCCCTTCGTGCGGCGCACTTAAATCCGGTTTAGTTCCTGAACTCTGGGAAGTTGGCCGTGTCTCCCGCTCTTCCGCCATTTCAATGCCTACAAAACACGAGCACCTGCAAGGTATGCGTCGCGTTGGTGTGCTTTGTGAGAAAGATATGCTCCATCCTTCCATTTCTTGCAAGCAACCCTGGTGTGCTTCCTAATGGTTACAGCTTGCTTATCTTTCCACGTAGAAGTGAACATGCTGGAAAATCTTTACTTGCTTTCTTACCCTCAGCGGCCATTAGGACGCCTCGTTGTGAAGGGAGGCGTTGTCTATACCACATGTTTCTTACAGTAACCATTACAGCTTTTTGAAAGCGAGTTAAGGAATAAAGCATTTTGGTACGTAACGGGACCGCATGTGTACAGCCTAGTAGCGTTAAAATTGTTTTGGTCGGAGCATTCATCTTTATCGGGGAACTCCAATTACAACCTAATATCTTGCGTTTGGTGTCCCAAAGCTTCTAAATGCACATAGATCAACCCTCGGGAAAACAGGCCAGCTAACTTTCTGGTAAACCTTTTAGGTGCCAACATACCTCACTTTCGCACATTTGGTGGATGTCTAGTTTGTTATGACATCTTTCAAGCTCTGAAGAAAAAAAACAAAGCGCCGTTCGCGGTCACCCGATAAACTGCTGGTACTGATGCCATGGTAGTTGCAGATGTGGTTTCATGCTACCTTAATTTTCAACATACAGTTTATCTTACTGTGGTTCTACTATCGACCGTTTGTTTGCACGATTGGCTGAATTAGGTTGAACGCGCTCGCAGCCTGATAGATGTTACAGAGCGAAAGAGTCCTTTTTTGCTCAAGTTGAGATCACCTAAATGACGAAAACAGCAGGCGAGGAGATTGACTTGTTTTAACTCACTTTTGCCTATAGAAAATTGCACATAAATCGGCAGAAAAACAGCAGAGGACATGGTGTGCACAAGCTCCGCGGCCAGCTCCTCCAAAAGGTTTCATCCTTTTGCCACGTCGTATCTGTCTAGTGTCTTCACCTCGTTTGATTGTCTTGGTTACGTGTCCCTACATTCTTCTTTGTTGGTAATTAATTATGTCTACATTTTGGTGCACATCACCCAGAACGATGATGATGAGGGCAGGGTTTCACCACCAATAAAATTACGCGTTCTGGGTGAGGTAAATTAAAACAAGCTAAGATAAGACGGGCATAAAATATGCAGCTTCCTCACTCTCGGCCACTGATGATTAACCCTAGTACCGGTTGTTCAACTGTGGGCGTAATGCTCAATTATTTGCCACCATTATTTTCAAAAGAAAAATCGACAAATGCACGTTGAGAGGCTTTTTGTTTGGCATTCGCTAGCCGCGTTTCATGCCTCGTCTTCGGGGCATTTTTCTGCCAACCCCATTGCGGTTGCTAATTGCTGACTTCGGACACTTACGGAGAAAATTGTAGGGTAACACTTTGGCTTTTCTTTTTACGTTTGTTTCATTTATTTCTCGTCATGAAATAACATAGATGGGAATCCTAATATTTATTCCACCAAGATACTCGCCGTGATGAGTTAGCAATGCCATAAATAAATATGCAACTGGTCGAAAGTAGCGTCGTAAAGGCACATCGATACAGAAGCTATATCGAACCGGAAGCAAATTGGAGTTGCCAAGTAGCTCGTAGCATTTTTAGCACAAGACCGAAAAAGCGAATATAATTGAGAGCAAAAAATGAACCATGATAGGTGGCACCGGATAATTAAAAGCTACGAGCGGTTAAACGCAGCATCCGTCTTTACAACATTCGGGTAGCAGGTACCGGGCCAGAAGGCCTTGGCTGGCGGAGACGGAAAAGGTCACAAGTCGGGTGCCTGCGCCTGGACTGAGGAGAACTGCTCTGTAGCTACCAAGAAATTTTAGAATAAAACCGGCGATTTCACCTTTCGATTGTATAAAAATAAAACTGTTTCTTTTTTACTTCTAAGAGCCATCGCTTATAATCCATGGGGTATCGAATGTATGGGTAGTCGCCGAAGCTAGTCGTATACTTTCAGCCGTTAGCTGTAGCTAGTGGGCCGCTGTTCGAGGAAATGTCTTTAGAAACTCTGCAACAACGCCAATCGCCCATGTTCTTTGGCAGGCAGAGCTTTATACGGTTGTCGTCAATCACTGCGGGGTGCCAGGACCCCACATTATCGGGTAATTACTCTTTGCGTGGTGAACACTGCCGATATTTTGTTTTCTGAATCAATTTTCACCTGTAATTTTTTTGCAAATTGCTTATAACATGTTGCAGCAAAAGAAATCCTAGAGGGTCAGCTATATATCAATGAGCCTTTTATTGTGTTGAAGGAGTGTAGTAAAGTATAACTTCATTGTAACAAGCAGTGAAATAGCGAATTATCGGCTATAGCGAACTAAATATCAACTTTAATTGGTCACACTTTATTTAAATGACACTTATTCTTTTATAACGAAACTTAGGCCGTGATAGCCATGCGCGATATCAGATATAACGAAGAAATATTTTACCAGGAGTATTAGAAGCTACTTCAAAAAAAAAAACCGTCGTCCGAAACTACAGAACTATAACGCCCCTTTTGTTCATGCACACTGTCAAAAGCCTCATCCTTCTCAGTGCGGTGAACAGAACTTTGATTTTTTGTAATTTCACGTAGTGATGTTCCCGTTCATCGAGTTTAAAATGCAACAAGGAGAAAGGTAAGGGTCACCTTGTTTGTAGGATATTCAAAGCCAAAAAACTACATTTTTGTACCAAGTATTTCGGGAGCCTGATGGTCGATTTCTTAGAAACAATTTTTACCTTCATTGTTAAAACGAATATCGGATATAACGAACTAACTTGCTGTCCCGATACTACTCCGTCATAACAAATTTAGACTGTATTCCAAAGGACTGAGAACGAAGGTCCGTTAAACATCAGCCTCCAAAAACAGTGCGAATGGTCTGATATAACGCATGTGTTACATTCCAGTGGAATTCTCTAAAGGCAGAGTGAAAATAAATAACTTCACCTGTCATACTATAAAAAAATAACCAAAATAGCACTGATTGCACATCAGAACAAAGAAGCGAGCTTTGTTCACTAGAATGCGGAAGGTGACATCCTCAGCAGAGCTAAATACACAAAACATAATAGGCTATAAAGCATAAACAAAAAATATATATTTCATACAAGACGACACAGTTATAAAACTAACTTCCAGTTTCAGTGCACTCAAAGAAATCAGGATTCACACGTTTTGCAGGGAGTAGAGACACGCCGGAACGACACGTGTCATTTGAAAGCGTGCAGCTCCGCGTCACAAGAGACTTTTTTGCACTCTTTTACCAAACATTTCTTCCCATTAGCAAGTTTTGTAGATGGAACTTTTGCTTTTCTTTGGTGCAAGCCAACAAACCAACTTTTACAAAATCGCGGGTCAGAATCTGCATATTCTACATTCTACCGACAACGATAAACACGCCGGTCCACCAAAAATTACACATTAAAATGTCGGCACTCTTTGCGGATAACGGCTTATTTAAAGCATTGAAGATAAGGTTACCTTCTCTTTCCCAACTGTGAAGCCACAATATTTGCAGTCGTGCGCCTACCACTGTGTGCTTTCGCTCAGGAAATACCGGTCCGGTTCCTGGCTACAAATTCTACGTTCACTAGTAATTTAAAATTCAGCAGTGTATTTTGAGAGAGTAAAAAAATGCTATGCAAGAAAGTGGAACATGAAGTTGGCGGCATCTTGAAACTTTGTAGACCAATACTTACGCATTAGCTCTCCGTCAAGATTGAGCGGCTTTAATTACCCGCGTAAAGCCGGACGCTCGAATGGGTTCTGTGCTCGCCTAAAGCGCTGAGCGTAAAGCCAGTCTGGCTGTGCTCTTGCTGCAGTGACTTGCATACTAACGGAGATCGAGTGCTGTAAGGAGCTGTGAGATGATTAAGGCATACGTAAATACCACCCTGCCATAGTCGCGGAGGGAAGCAGAACACACACGTTACTGCCGCGCCCCAGTCTGGACACACAGCCGAGTAATTGCCATATTACGCAGAAAAGGGCAATCCTTGCCGGCATGGCCATCTCGCCCCTCTTCTTCATCCATTTTTGCTCCTTGAAGAACCGGAATAAACAGGCTGCAAAAAGGTAGCGTAGGTTATACCGTGTTACACCAAATGCAATGACAATCTCTGTTTGGTCAGCGTTCCGTGAAAGTATTGATGGCCGGGGTGCAGGGACTAGACGTCAGTTTCATTGCCCGTATTGGAAGTTCTTATGGCACACTGCTTTGCTGCATATGATGGCAACTGAAAACAGAGGTGAAATTAAAAGTGCCTTCATTGAATACGTAAGCAATGGCAAAATATTACGCTTTATGTGGTGGGTTTGGGGCTGGCAGATTTAGCGTCCTTAATTTGAATATCTCAACCTTAGCACCAAAGTACCCTGGGATAACTTTTCTTGGAATACTGCAATAAAATAAAATCTAACATTAAAATACAAAAAAATTGAGAGATGAATATTTGCTACAAATTCTGTTGCCATGTGACTCCCTTTGCGGAATCAAAACCAGTTACATTAATCGTCCGCTCTCTTTTATGACCCTTTTTGTTTTAAAAGGGTCTAGGAGTGTAAAATTCTAATGGAATCGGGAAGATAACTCATGGCTGCAGCGACTCCATTCCGACTCCCCTTTTAAAGGGACAGACAACTGATTTTGTGGAAAGCCTGTCGCCTAACTTATACAAAGGCCCGTGCAATATAGAATGTAGCAACCGCAACCAATATATAAACAAACAGGTTAAAATTAGTTTAATCTTGTACCAAAATTACGGAAGTATGAAAGGTGCCGCCGCATGTGTCTGAACGTGAGACTACGCTACGTCACGTCGGTTTCAAGGCGTGATTCAAAAAGAGCTTAAATGAATAGAAAATTTTGCTTAATATTGTTGTTTTAGCCTGAGACAAGTTTTTAGATGCCTTTTTTCTCTAACAAGCAGTTAAAATTATGTTTACGCGAGGCTCACTGTGATGGTTGCTACCGGTTCTTTTGGCCGGACACGTATGGCGGGTAGATTTAAATATTCCAATTTTAAAAGTTCTAGGACGCCATTAACAAAATCGTAGGTAATCGTGCAGAAAAGCCCCCACGGTGGTAATTACAGCAGATTAGGTATTCCGTTTACGCATAGCATGGCGGAGAGATAAGCGCCAATTTTCACGACACGGCCTGCCCATCTCTGCAAACGATATCGTGCGGAAGGATGCAGATTGGCAAGAAAACAATATTTGTGTTTGGCTGCAACGTCTTGTATTGCACTACCACTTCATAAAAAAAATCCGCAATTCGCCTTTGCTTTGCCTACTCATCTATTGAACTTGTAGCCGTCCCACTGAAGATGCCACTGGAATCGGATTGTTTTGTGATTTTTTTTACTTTGTTATTTTGATCGCTTTTTAAATGGCACTGTGGTGAACCTGTAGACCAAATTTCCTTTGTGCCTTGCGTTAAAGTATGTACGCAGAAAAATGAAATATTCCTGTTTACTTTTGCGCCTCCCAGGCAGCAAACGTTCGCCAATTATTATTAAATAATAATGAAAAGCATGAAAGTGTGAAACGATAAGCTTTAGAGATGGACTATCCTCACATTTGAGCACGCTGAGTCGTATCGAATATGGACAAGTGTGAAAACAAAGAAGAAGAAACTCAATGACCAATACGAAACGGATGAAAATTTCCGCAATAAAAAGATGAAGCGTCGCTGACATTATTATTATAGGCTACTTTACACACCCGATCGTCGAATAATTGCGCACTTTTCTGGACATTTGTACAGCTTCCCGTGCGTGCGGTGGACAGGGTTATACACCTGCATTAGGAACTTTAAACAAAGCTCAAGGGGCAGTCACGAAGATTAGGTTTCAAGAAGCAAAATCCGAATGGAAATAGTCAGACGTAAAACTGTAGGCCGCACTAGAATGTAACTTTTTCATTAGGTGGCCGATATTCAAAGGCCCTCATGTTAGAAGAGTATAGGCACGGAAAACACAAAACTTTTACAGTGTGTCTGTGAGCTTCGAGCTTTTACACGCGGCTATCGTGTCCTCCTATACCGTTTAAACTCTACGTCAGTGATTTCTCTAGACAGCGAGAATCTGAGGCCGCAGAAAAAATATTTTCTTTTATAGCCGAGCCTATTCTCTCTTAATTAGGCATGCATGTTTCAATGAAAACTAAGCGCATGTTCCTTGGTATGGGCTGTCTTTGCTCCTCCAGCGTAGGTAACACGCATCCTACTAATTTGAACGTTCAAACACACGTGATTTTCCGTGCTAACCCCACCTTTCGATAATATTTAGACCTTTCTAAGATACTTTCTGCGAGTGAAAAAAACATGTATTTATGTCGTTTTTTTCTGATTCTAGGTTTTGTTTCTCTTATGCTTTTCCTTATCTGGATATCGTTTTGCAGCGTTGCTTTGGAACCGTTCATACCCATACCATTCATTTTGGATTTTTACTCTTTTAACGGGAGCGAAAAGGCCATTGTTGTACGAAAACACTGCTTTGGCTCTTGCAAGAATATAGTTTGTGTTACGTATACACAGTATCTTCTTTGCTGCCAGTCATTTCGTTAAGGTGCCTACGTAATCCGCCTTCCAGTGAGGGACGAATATGAGAAACCGAACATCACATAAAATATTCAGCATTACCCTGCCTGTGAATGAGCACAACCAGTTCCTGCTTGGAAACGGGTCCTTGACACCACGGGTCCCAACGTAAAAAAAGAACCATTGACCATGCATAGGAATTAAGACATTTCAAGAAAAACTAGGTAGCGAGGAGGAATTCCTATCTTTTTACGCTGCCAAACTGAGTCTGGCTTCAAGGTTTCCTCCACATGAAGTCGCTTAGCAAGAGCGAGACACTTCAATCACTCCCTCTTCGACACAGCACTTTGTTGGGGCCTAAGGCACGGGAGCGTCGACTAACGAAGTGCCTTGAATCGCTGAGATCGGGCGATCTTAAGGTATATAGATAACCGAAACGGTGCCGCATTTTCACGCGCAATGCGCGACAGCAGCTCTCTGTCGTAAGTCATAAATCAAGGTGTATATGCCCGTAAGCGTCTGCCGACCTGCATTTGCACGTCACGCGGTGGCTAAAACCACTCAATCGCCACCTCGACGACCGGTTCTGCGATACGCTTCGGGGGCAATATACCATCGACGGCTGCTTGTAAAGATAACAGATGCCCTGAGAAACTTGCTAGTCGTTTGAGTAAGCATGTGCTTCTGTGCGTGAAGCCAATTTGGTGCTTTCGGTCATTAGGAGTCGCCTCCGCTCATTCAAATGTCATGTAAGGAGGACATAAGGAGCATCAAGAGTAGCGAAATTTTGTTTTCGGTGGGTTTAGAATTTAAAACAGATTTTTTGGGGGAAACGTCCACAACAAACCAGATACAACGCACCGATGGCGTCTCTGCACTGGACACCTTACTGGCTAGTGTACACAGTTTTCAAGAGCGGACAGCGCTGGCTTTTATTTCTTCTCTCGTGTCTTCCTGCACGCATTAAAATTTGTTTCGATAAAACATGAGGAAACTTTCCCATCCGATGAGCGAAAGGGTTATTCTGTTGCTTGTCGTAGGGAGTGATACTGACCTTTTGTGGTCCCTCCCTTGTCATGGCACTCCTTAATGTTCGAATGGCAGTATAATAAAACAATAGTTATGAACACTCAATGATTGACTTGCGAACGTATAAAGAATTGCGTGCGCTCCGAAAGAAAGTTTCTACGAAGCCGGGGATTGAGTAAGGCCCACAAAGTACTACCACACATCCGTTTACTGAGTATTTAATTCCTTCCGGGCGATACACAACTCTTAATATAGACGGAGAAAATGTGTCCTCTTGGCTCGCGGAAAGTAACATGGGGATGGCGGGCCACATAAATTGAAGACTTCCGTGTACGTCCTGTACAGCCGAACTGGGAACGCAGGGCAAGGATGTCGTGGACTGTTCATGCGTAATATCGTTGGGAGGTCAGGATGGTCACTCGGATGCATATGCTGCGACTTTTTTTATTTGTGTTGCGATCGCGAGCTCTTCAGCACTGGGTTAGGAAGTGAATCACGGCGCACTTCTAAGGGGACATTCTAGATTTCTGCCCTCGGGGATTTATTGATTGATTGTAGGGTTTAACGCGCCGACTCAAGGCCGGCGATGAGGCGCGCCGTAGTGGACGGCTCCGGATTATTATTTTGACCACCTGGGGATGAAAGTGCAGTATCTCTAACGAGTGCCGAAATCTCGTACACACGGGCATTCTTGCTTTTTGCATCCATCAGAAAAGCGGTCGCCGCGGACGGGAATCGAACCCCCATCCTCGTGCTTAGCAGCACAACGCCTTAGCCACTGAGCCACCACGGCGGGTTCAAACTGACTTATGAATACGGCTTACGGCAGAAGGAGGCGTTTGAAGAAAGTGATAGTCTTTACTAAGTTGTGCCCAAACACACACACATGCACACATCATCATCACACACACACACACACACACACACACACACACACACACACACACACACACACACACACACACACACACACACACACACACACACACACACACACACACACACACACACACACACACACACACACCACACACACCAGCACCCACCCCTACGCACCGAAGCACACAAATCCACACACGCACTTGCACACAGACATGCACACAAGACACTCACACAGGCCTACACACACCTACACACGCACGCACACTGTCACAAGAATACACACGCAAACGTACACAAACAAATTCTTGTTTCCCCAAAAAAGCCTCTCTCACTGACCGAGTTCCTATCTCCATATGAGAATGCTCAGACAGAATTCTAGTGGATAAACTCATAAACGTGTATCGGCAAACTTCGGTAGTAGATCAACATTTATTTCCTAACTGCTGTTTTCAAAAAACTTCTTTTACAGTAAAATGTCTTATAGTTGATAAACCACTCATTATTCCTTAAGGATTGCGAAAATTAAAATATAGGCATGCTGATTTGAGATTAATAAGAGGGTTTCTCTGAAACAATTGTAGGTGAAAGCAGCCAGTAGCAGTGACCCTCGGCAGGTCTGGAGAACGGGTGAGTGTAACAACAGGATAAAAGAGGTGAAATTGCCTTTTTATATTAATTGATTGAATATGGGGGTTTTACGCACCAACGCTTGACAGGCGATGAGGCGCGCCGTAGCGCTGGGCTCCGAATTAATTTTGACCTTCTGGGGGTCATTACTGTGCACCGAAATCTCGAACACACAGGCAGTTCCCATTTTCGCATCCGTCAGAAAAGCGGCCGCCACGGCCTGGCATTGCACCCGCGTCCTTGGGCTCGGCATCACTGAGCCACCGCGGCGGGGGACTTTTTATATGCTGTGACTCATAAAATGACAATCGCCTATGTACTTCCATAAAACTCGACTAGAAAGTGAAACCAAACGGGACCCAGGTAGTTGCAGTAATTAACACCGAACCTACAAACGTTGTTTTCCCTGCTGTTGTATCTGACGCAAGAATTAGAAATATTGAAGCCTCGGAAATGAAAATAAAAATCACATCCTGGACTTCACATCCGTGGCGTGTCCCTCTTTTCTATGGCGGACAAGGAGTACGGGTATTATGTTTTATGGGTGTTCGAATTACCAGAGGCTGTGTAAACTCTCTTGTATCTTCTATTGCCCATGGAAGCAAACTTCTTTCGATAAAAAACTTCTTTTATAAATGATTGTAAGGGTAGTATTCGTTTCGGCAACTAACTTTTTTTGGTGCTCGTGCCTTTTCTGCTGGATTAACTCGTCTCTGCGATAGTTTGGCTCTGCATTTTTTTCTATTTCAACGGGCTTTATAGCAAACAGATAAAATTGGTCATGTGTATACACAGGGTGATCAAAATTAAGTAGACAGGCATTTAAAAAAGAGGCGCATAGATTAACGCAAAATCCACCTCTACAGCGATGTTATGCACCCAGGGGGACAAAGAATTAGGTGGTATATACTGATGTCGCTGGCTTAATTAACTAAAATTGAATACCGTCGTTTTCAGTGGCTGCAGTAGGCATGTTTAAATAGAAACCTTAAACGCAATCTTGTTTCTACGCAGTTTCATTTGGTAGAATTCTTCTTGCGCGTCCCTACTCGGACATATCGAACTGCGAAATTTAAGTGCCATTATGATTACGCGTGTGCAAAGTGACGACCGGCGCAAGGCTCCTTTCTTTTCGTGTGTGTATTGATAGCGATGCCGATTATACGGCAGATTGGGATAAAGCCAGCCATGACTGAAAGTATGCCAGTTGTTACTTTTACCTATGCCTCCATCCAGTTGTCAAACTGAACACCATACACCCCAGGCCCCTCACAAAAGGGAGGAGCTTTTCGCCTGAATGACGCTTTTCGTCATTCGTGTAAAGGTTCTGGCCTACTGTGCAGTGCAAGATGTTACTGTAGCTATCCTAAAATACCTCCACATCCAACAAGGGCATTTAACATCACCCCATAAAGGCCCTTAAATGGAAACAAGGGCAGATAAACTATCTAGTACTCATGCAGTCATGACAAGTCCACTTTCATGGTAAAAAGACACTGATTATCATATTCGGTGATAGAAGACGCCACGCGCATTACACACGTGCAAACCAAATACACGTCAATACGATGCCACCTAAACTGAAAACGGCGCTCACTCGCGTGGTTCATTAGGCGGATGATGCTACTACGTGAAATACTCGACATGCAACTGTAAACTCAAGCAGACGGTCGTTACTATGATGGGGGTCGTGGTTTTTGTCTGTAACATGTTACAAGCAACTCAGCCTAAAAGTGACGAAAATCAATTGTGGTACCCCTGCCTTGCCTCCAAAAAGTAAGTGTACATAATCACTGGCTGCGATTACACGGTAAATCAATACTATCCCTGTAAACAACTTTACATTAACCGAACGCTGTATCATATTTATGAGCGAGGCTTAGATTTTTTTCGTCGAGAAATTGAAGATATTTTAACTTCGTTTTCAAAGCGTGATGAAAGCCCATCTGTCGGCTTCTTGGCCAGTCATTGAAGGCTGCCGCAAGCTATCTAAAAAGAGTGGCCCTCCTGTTAAAAGGAGTATGCAACACTGCAGATAAAGGCATTCACTCTTTCCTTCAACTTTTGGAGCCCTTTTGAAGCTCTAATTTAATGCTCGTCGCAGCAGAGCTACCTTTTTAGTCTGTTACGCTCTGTGACGATTTTTATTAAAGTAGTTATCGAATTAGTTCGTTGGTGCAATTGAAATGATGCCGGCGAATGCCACAAAATTGCTGTATTGATGTGAATCGTGCGCTTGAAGAACGCCAAGTTGGGGGAAAAGGGGAAAATCTCGTGAACCAGTTTTTAAATTATCTGACGGGCATACAAAAGTAATTTCTGGCTGAGATATTTTGTAACTCCCTGATCTAAGTAATGAATGGGATTACTTACTACGTTCTGAAAGTATTAAAGATACAAAAAAAAGTTGAAAAAAGTGTTGCAGAATCCCATTTAAGGGATATTGCGTGTGAGAGGGGGGAAGGCCCGATATTTTGCATCAATTGAGATGAAGGCGGTTACTGTGATGGTCTTTTGAGAACCCGCCAGTCAAGTACGTAAACGATCCAGTGCGGTGTATGCAACTGTTTTGCAAAACACACACAAACACTGTGGTGGGCTGTGCAGTTCTACGTATGCACGTTCATTTCACAAGTGGTAAGAGGTTTTATTTGGAGCGTTCACGCATGTAGCAGAAACATGGTGTTTGAAGCACGATGTGCGGAAAGAGGTGCATGTCGGTACAGTGTCTCTTAGTTCACAGTTCAGTCTGCGCTCCTGGTAATGGTGACGTCATCTCGTAGCGATTACTGAATGCGTGGTGAACGTTACTTCAATTGCAGCACTGTTGCTGCTCTGAGGGCCGGACGACGTAATAGTGTTCAAATTTATTCTGTGGACAAGAACAAAGGCTGACGTTCCGCTTTAGGTCCCGCTCGTCGGATCTCATGGCATAGGTGTACAGTATCGGGTTGTTGCGCTAAACACCTGCATTTGAGCACCACCAGTTTTGTGTACATTGTTTTTCAAAGCAAATTTTTACCGTAAATGGCTCTCTAAATGCAATTCTACGAATTATTTTTGCAAACCATAGTGGTTTGGTGTGGTTTAGGTCGGTTAAAATGAATAAGGCTCAACTATACAATGGTGAAGTTCACCGAATAAAGTTATACATTACTCTGTGGTTCTGTCCCCAGAAAAATGTAGCACATTAGCTGTTGGTCCTCTCTACTGAACTCGCACTAGCCATGAACAACTGGTCGTAGCATATTTGCCAATCCCGTAAAAATACACGTGCACCTCGCAGTTGATACCCACGTGGTGTGGTTGAATTCATCCCATAGTAATGCTAGCGGTGTGGTAGATTTTAACTTCACATATAAAGTAGGATGTCTGGTTTGGGGCCTTTACTCCGGGAATAAAAGTATTCTCCGGAAAAAGTACTCTTTATCCCTTTTTGGCTGGTCTCCCACACGCAGTATGTTATGGTCACAAAAAAAATACCCTGGAGATTCGCGGATCCCGCAGCAGACGCTTTGAAAGCGCGGAAACAGCCGAGAACACGACCTGTATTAATTTTTGTCTGTGGAAAAAAACAGCGCCTATATAATTCAGTGACGCGAAGAAAATTAAGACTCTACATTTAGAAATAAAGGCATACTATCAGTAGGCATCTTACTGTAGCTGGGCCCGAAGGCAGCACCGAAGTATAACAGAATTAAGACTTTTTTTTTCATCGGTAAAACGCCTGTATATGAAGTAGCATGCCTCCAGGCTACCCTAACACACATACAAGAGGAAACCATTTTGTTTTTAACCTTCAAACAAAATAACTTTCCAAAGTGACAGAGACATCTTTACAACGGCGCAGTAGAATATTTATTAGGATGACAAAAGAACCGGCTGGTTAGCACACGAGAGGTACTTTATGCCTATAGCCCTGCAGTTGGAAATTTGTTGCCAAACGTTCTATCACAAAGTGGTCACAGACAACATCGATTTAGCGTTTTTAAATTTCCATGGAAAACGCCAACGTTTGAGCACAGCGTCTAACAACACTGCTTTGCATGCAGGCTAACATGTTTTCGTTTGCTAATTCACTCTCAAGTCACCTTATAAAACACAGCAATGGCATCCGGCCGGATTGGCCGCAAACAGAATTCAGACACCTACAGATATCACTCAACGTTCCAGCGAATCGGCAAGGGTGTACGGCGCCAGTCCTCTAATTCTGAAAGATGTCATAGTTTTTGCTTGTATAGTTTCTCGTTTGAGACACCAAAAATCGACTAACAAATGCATCCCAACCTCTGTCCAACATGTCCGAATCCCATTCGGGGCAAAGTTGAGGTAATACCTCCAGGTGCTAAGCGAAACGTCGCGTATTCGTTTCATCACGTCTCCTGTGTAACCTATTTCTCGCGAAAGCTATCTATCGCCTACCTCTACGTGTGGTTCTCACAAGACTAATACACTAATGAATAATGGCGTTTAATTGGAGCCCAAAGCGAGAATATTACGGGCAGCAATGCTTCCACTGCATCCACACGCCGTGAAAACATCTTAATTAAGGCGCGCTAGAAGCAACGACACTCAGATGCTGTAATAAGCTTGGCTAACACACTTATACCGATGAAAGTCACAAGCCAAACACGCGTCATGCCCTGCTTGGTTATTATGAACGTCTTTATACAACGTAGCACCAGGTGTGCTGCATTGAGGCGGTGTTGTGGAATTCCAGCCACCGTTGGAGCAATTTTATATGGCGTGAGAAGTGTCAATGATATGGCTGCAAACACCCTACTGCCGGTTGACCCACAATTACCAGCCACATAAGTAACCGAGCTGCAGTGAACTAATCCAGCTTAGAAGCGGCTTTCGGCACTCTCAGTGCGGGTCTAAATTGGGTGCCAAATTTTGTGCTTTGCACTGCGGGGTATCCCCGACCAGGTATGTCAACTGCAATATCAGTGATTAACCAGCCTGCGGCGTTTTGAAGATTTCACTGCTATAAAGGAAAGATTTAATCCCCTTACGTTTGGGTTTGGGATAGCTGGTTCATCATGAAACAGTGAAACAGCGCTGTCTTCGTTTAAGCGGTATATCACTGTTTTAATTTACACCTATGTTTGCAGCATCTCGGGATTGAAATGCTCCGAAACACGTTTTGTAGCACTGAAAGCGCTTTTGACGGTGGGAGAAAAGGTGTTTCCAGCAGTTAAATTGGATTGCTAGAATTTGGCTCTGGGCTCAGATGATTACATAAGAATGCAGACAGGTTTTTTGTCAGGCTCATTGGCTCTTTGAAACAAATATAACATAAAAGAAAACAGCGCTAAAGACAGGAAAAGACTCAAAGCAAATACACAACACGTGGGCAGGTGTTCTGTAGTGTTGTCTCGCCTTCGGCAGTGTTTTCTTTTAACCGAAAAACACTATCTAAAGTTTGCGTGATGTGTAGTCTTGCAGAATACCGCTTCTGTTGGCTGGGTATCTTTCATTAACAGGAATTGAAGTGTTTACTAACTGTTTTCAAATACAGAACAGGCCGGAGTGGCAAGATAAGGTGATGACCTGTTGTGTCTGCCAAAGTCCGACAAACACAGAACTTCTGGTTTATCGCTTCACCTTTGTCCAGTACACACCCCTGGCGCCCTATACCACCTTGTAGGAGACTACCAGCTATCGCCGTCATTATATTAACAACCCCAGGACTACCTATAAGCACTGGGTAGACCAGCTTACTCATTTGGACATCGCGACGCAACAAGAAATCTTCGCTAGCCAACCTGGACCAGGACATACTGGATTAAGGACGTACCTCACAGCCGTGGTCCCTCTTCGATTTTGCACCAAATGCTCGTTTTGAAATACAGTGAGCCTCCGGTAAGACGAACGCGGTTAAGACGAATTCTACATTCATTTCCCGAGGCAAATGTCCTGTACAGTGGAGCATGCCGGTTTACTGCAACCATTAGAAAACCGGATACCTACATTCCTTTTATTTTCCCCCCCAAAAAGCTAAATAATATTGATATAGGCTTTATGAGCCGAAGATGCACCATGGCTATGGAGCGCGTAATTGTTAGAGGTACCGGTGGTGTACCCAAATGTTTTGGACGTAGTAGAGCACCGCTTCACTTACATAGAGCCACATAAAAAAGTCATAAGGCGTTCAGGGTAACCACAATTAAGACCGATCGATTTTTTTTGTGTCATCTCTCTCCTTGTTGTAGTGACAACACAGCAGCCCACAAAGTGAGGCTCACCCCAGCAATACTTGTGTCGGTCGTGAACTCTTCGACTTTTTTATGCTCACGCGATCCCTTACTCACGAAGGGAGGAAATTGTATTAGCATGCTTTTGGTGGCCCTTACGGATAGCGATGTCATGATGCTAACGCGTGTGCAAAAAAGCTGAGGAAAAAAGGATTTGGGGGTAGGAATATATTTGAATGTTGCCGTTATCTGATTCATCTTAGAAACCCGACGCCAAGGATGCCTGGGGTTTATATGAGAGTGTTTCACACAAGTGAAGCAGTTGTTTGTGCATCTCGATTTCATTGATCATACTTTCTTTTTATTCCTAAATACAGTGGGTCAAACTGAGAGACTACTGTCTACTCAGCCGTGCTTCGGACTTTATAAGATTTCGCGTCATAATAAATTCATGTACAACATTTTGTGGGCTATCTTGTACGTTGGGGACCCACATTTCCACTGACTTGGGGTGCTTCCTGGTAATGATGCAGTGGGTAACTACTTTCTGTTCCATTTGGAGGGGGCAGCAAAAAGTTACCTGTTGTGTGGCTTCGAAGTTCTACACGCTCAGTTTCAACCTTTTTAACGGAAATCAGCTGATTGTGCGACTCTTAAAATAGCGAATAAACAGCCGCTGCAAGCCAACCAGAATATGCGACTCTTTTTAATTCCTGGTTGTATGGGGCCACGCGACGGGGATCTAACTAGATTTCAGAAGTGAAAGAAATAAACCGCAAAGGCATATCGACGTCACGTCGCTCCTAACAAATGCAACTGCTCTTCTTCTCCCAGAATTTGGAAACACGACTTCGGCTTCCTAGAGAAATTCGACAATTTTGGAAGGCGCGCAGCAGCAATTCTTAAAAATAAGCGGCGGCCGTGCCGTTCCTGACCAACATCACGGGGAGGAAGAGAATGCTAAGCCATTTTGTTTTCACTTACATTATGAGGAAAGGCGAATTGAGAAGGAGTGGGCTGCAGCTTTTCCTGTCGCAGACGACATCACGATAGATGTTAAGGAAAGTGACGTTAACACTTCACTTCAATGCAGCTACGGTTGACTCTGCTACTTAACAGCGTTAAATCGCGGCATGAATTGCGTTGATCGAACCGTATTCTTACCGACCAGCTAGACCCATCTTAGACACTACAAATTTTTAATCGTCGTATTTATCAACAGAGAAGAGACAAAGTTCAAACGGACGCAATCTTCACAACTTTTATCTCAATCTTCTAAAAGAATCAGACAAAACAGTGAAAAAAACCTTAACACACTGCCGAAAGACGTTCGACGCGCTTATAGACGTAATTCTTCTCCTTTGAATAATATGAGTGCTTCGGCGAGTCGCGTACAGCGGAGTATCTTCTTTCATTTCCAAGTACACATTTCAAGCTAATTAAAGTAATGATAGCCACCAGTAGTTCAGTTAAGAAACCCTGCTTTATTCCTGCCCCTACCAAAACACAGCGAGATTACAACGCATTTAAAGGGAATCACTAAAAAATCCCTTGTACGGTGTTACAAAACCCACGCACCGGGGTGACTAAAAAATTTCTTGTACGGGGCACTCGGGTGCTGGGAACAACTAATAACTCCAAGCACCGGCATCCAATAAGAAATCCCTGGTACAGCGCCACTAAGAGTCCCAGGTAACGGGAGTCACTTGAAAATTCCTGGTATGGCTTTACTGAGAGCGCCAGTTACAGGGAGTCACTACAATGTTCCTGGCATGGGGTCACTAAGAAGCCCAGGTGCCGGGAGACCAGTTAGAAAGAATACAAAGAAACAGGAGTTCCGTACGATCTGGTTAAGAATTCGAATTCCTGGGTGCCCTGGCTGCACCGCTGTTTGGGTGAGGGGTGGGCTGAAAAAAATATCGTTGCTATTTTCTAGCTGCATTACATACAACCAAAGTACCGAAACCGTTGCTATGGGCACCAAGGGCAAGGTGTTTTTATGGTGCAAGTAACTCTCAGCAGCATTTTCCGAAAGGTTAATCATCCAAGCAATGGGGACTCAGTGGCTGACGCATTGTGCCGCTGAGGCCAAGGACGCGGGTTCGCTTTCACACGCAGTGGCCACTTCTCAAGCGAAGGCGAAAAGAGAAATCGCCCACATGCCGAGATTACGGCGAGCGCTAAAGTTTACAGGGTGGTCAAAAGATACCCGGAACCATCCACTATGTTGCGCCTCACTGCACAGATGTAGCTTAGCCACGTTAATCCGTAGGATGAATGCAACTGGAAACTGGTGTATGAGACGCCAACATCTTGCGGTATTTATTGCACTGAACCAAGATTAAGATGTCTTAGTGACCGGTTCCGCTAGCTTGCAAACGCACTTATGTTATTTCTTAGCAGTAAAGCCGAGACTCGTTGGCATCGCGTGGGACCCATCTTACTGTGGCAACCTCTAGCATTCTTGAAAGGTACAGAACACGACGATGCTTCCGAAATCGGGAAGTTATGATCAAAAGTGTGCCAGCGTAATATCAGTGGCTCTCACAAAAATATACTTGTAGAAATAGATATCGTACTTGCCGATAATGCGTTTTTATGTCCTCATTTGCTGCTGTATAATCTATTATCGTGCACCACCATAAATACACAAATGTCTGCGAGCGCTTGTGTTACATGTTTCCTTGGGTAATCGTCCTAGACTTGCTTGGAACTAATCACTGCGAAGCAACTAGCTACACTATACAGCTTATAAAAAAGTGTCTCTACGCACGCATTCCTTCCGTCTTGCTCAAAGTTTGCTCAAATGTAGCTGTGCCTATCCGACACTGCTGACACAAACACCAGGGTACTTAATCAACAGCATCCCCGTCTCGGAAAGCTCTTCAGGTGGGTTACACTGAACGCAGCCCACAGTGGCAAACCAAAAGAAGGAGCGACGGAGATTGGTGATCTAGCGGCGAGACTGCGGCGGCCATCACCGCGAAATGATGGATTACCTCAGGCAGGCGATCGGGGCTCCGATAATGGGCCCGAAACATGTTAACCCTCCGAGAAGAACTGTCATGTTTGCATGCTCCGGCTCGTGTGTACTCGGGGAGGCTTGTACTCAACGCCATCTTGGAAGGCGACAACAGGGCAAATGACTTAGGGCACCTGAATTCGGGCATAGAGTTGATAGCGGACTTATCAGAAGCTTAGAACCATTTTACCAGCGAAAAACGGACAGGGACGTAGAAAGAAGTAAACGGGAAAATCGCGAGACTTCAAATTCAAAGTCGACACCAAATAGCCCCACTTTCAGCCTTATCAGAAACGCGCACTTTGTCGTCAAAACATTAACCTTGACGTTGAGATAAAGGTCCCCCAGGCAAGCGATGGTCGTAGACAACTTCCGTTTCATTATAGTAGCACAAAAACAGGTCTTTTATTGGAATAAGAACGAAGGCAGAAGAAGTGACGAATTTAACAACGTAAAAGAGCGAAATGTTTATCGCAGTAAAAAACGGGAGTGTTAAAATAGGCAAACAAACCGGACAAATAAACTAAACTGCAACAAACCGATGTGCAGAAAAAGCGATAACCAGAACGAATAGGAGAAGCTAAGCTGTAATGAGAAGCGTCGATGTTTCTCATTAGAATTACAACAAGAATCTGAGCTATATTTATGCACCTCGTTCTATGCCCCTCTTGCCCCTGCATCTTCGCCTAATTACGTTTAGGACAGCACCGTGGTGCATCACAAAAGAACCATTTTTATGGTTCGTTGTGGCGCTCCTATCTGAATCCCGCGATTGCGTAATATGGTCCCGTCACGGCTAAGCCCACGTCAAACCTCAAGAGTTTTATATTTTGACCCTCAATGCCAGGCCTATTCTGGCTTCGCCACTTGTGAAAAATACGTAGAGGCTTGAAATGGTCTGACGCTGATTGCACAACGAGTTCTGTAACTGCGAAATGTTTTCGTATAGAGGTAACAGCGAACGTCGAATATCAACTTCAACACATCTGGTATGGTTATTTTAGCCACCGGTCGGGCTCTAACATCTTTCCTGTTCGTACTAATGAACCCGTAGGCTTGTAGTTTAGTGGGAGCACATCACTATGATTAGAAATTTTCAGGTCTTAGAATTTTGCTGCTAAATGCTGTGTTGCACGTTTAAACTGCATCCTCTTTGTACTTTGAAAGAACATCTAGTTTCATGAATACTGTGATTTAAACACATTTGAGTTTACACTGATGACGTGAGACTACGTAAGTTACTTTTTCTTCAGAACAAACACCAAAGAATTTACCATACAAATCCGGAACAACGTATAGGGAAGTTCCAAGAAATTACCTACAAATACTTTCCTTTATGAGCGACGATATCACAGCATTCAATTGTAACATCTTTTGCAATTTCTTGCCATTACGTTTGCAATGGAAATCACTTGGTGCACTGGAGACGCACAAGTCAACTGTTCACTTTCTTAGACAAATCTAGCGCGCCAGGTGGGGCGTACGCCTTGTTAATGCCGAGCCCATGATTTTATTCCTCTCTTCTCAATTTTGATCCCTCCGACTTTTATTACCTCACGTGCTTCTGAGAAAACCGAACAGGCTACCGTATTGGGAAAGGGAAACAAAGAAATGGGCTGCTGCGGTTCACCGATGGGTGTTATCAAGGTTAGACGGCACGAGAACGTTAGCTGAAGTCACCTTTTATTGCAGCAGTTTCCATTCCATTACGACGAAAACGTCTTACTTTTCATCCCAACTTTTTGCACCTCCTTATGGTGTACGTCGAAATGACAGTGAACTGCGAAAATGTTCTTCCCTTTCTCGTTGGTAAAAATGGCTGTCGGTGCGTAAACAGTGCCTCAGTATATCCCCAATAACCATAGTGGAAACCACAAAAACACGAGAAAAATCAAACAAATCCTCAGAGCAGATGTATCGCTAGACTACTGTGAAAACAGACTGAGTTTCATTACGCGTGTAAATACATTGTAAAAGGAATCTTTCCTTAAATCTATGTATACCAGGTAACATTCCAAAAATAGAAGATTTTAGGAATTAGGAATACGGGCATGGCACGGAACCCGCTGTGTTGTGCAGCGCGTTTAACGTTTCAGTCAGCATACTTTCCACGTAGCAGCACATAAGCAATAGAGAAGCCATACACGGGGCCAAAAAAGAGCAAATCACAAATTCTGAGCATGCGTGAGAAATAACTTGCGTTTACCATTATGCAGGTTGGAAGGTGCTTTTACACCATGGGAAAATGAAGAAGAAGGCTGGCTGTCCGAGTGCAAAGACCCCCAGTGCAAATGCAAGATACATGGTGAAAATACAATGAAGAAGATGCCACAGTTTCTGCTTTGAAGTTTCAGCAATAATCTTATACTTGCTTATCCAGCCTGCGCAGTGAAAAAGTACGAAATGTGCTCTTTACCGCCCGCAAACAATACGCCCATGCTCAACCACCTAAAGCTGATCAGTTTGGTCTGTTAAAGCGCTGCTATAAAGTCTGTAAGTTGAAGCTACCTTTTTCGGCCAGTCGCATTGCCGTGCATAAGACTGACAACGAGATGCAGGCTACACTCGCGAACGAAAGCGCTTTGAACACACCGGCGGAATCTGCAGCAGCGTTGAGCTACGATCCCCCCTTGCATCCGCAGGGGCTCAGTGAAGTTCATTGGCTGTCAAAAAGCGGGTAAGCCGTTTCTGTGTAGGTAAGTGCGGTCAAAGGTTTAGGCGGAAGCCATAAATAAAAACACACAAGAGCAGAGCATCCATCTCGTGCTTTCTAGCTAGTCAAACAATTAACCTGTCACGACGCCACGAAGCGAAACGACGCTCCGAAAATTGACGTCACAGGTAAGGCACCTAGGCAGTTCGGTCAGTGATCTGTCATTTCTGGTGCTTGTGTGGCTTTCTTCGAACCAAGCTCTTTATCCCTGTATACAGACCGCCGTGTAATTGCAAGGAAACGATGCCATTTCTAGAGATCTAGAGGTAAGTTAAAAAAAACGGAGGAGTCCAGAAACTGGCGAAGATGCCAAAAAGTAGTTAATCTAAGCAGATCAATAAAAGCCAACAAGGTTTAGAATTATTCGTAATTTTTTTTTATCTCACACAGACATAATTACGGCTTCTGGGTATTGGAGAGGCCATTACCTGCTGGCTGTACAGGTCAGCACTGGTCATCAGGTTCACCCACAGTTATGTAAGGGGCCGATTGTCTGAGTCGTAGATACACCTGGTGATCAGTGGGGTCAGGGTGCCCTGTGAAGCGCAAAATTTGCGTTCCGTGGGGCCAATTAGGCAGGAAACCGGCGACTACACTTTAGTTCCTATATTTTTCAGCGAATCTTGCTGAAAAAGCGTTGGAAAGAGTGTGAGCTTCCATTTTTGAAATAAATGAAAATAGGTAGGTAAAACGTTAGAAAAACGTTTCATATAATCTGCAATCAGCAGTAATTATCATTTGCAGTTGGTTATACTGTCCATGCAACTTTATTAACCTATAGCATGTGCTTCAAAATATTTACTAGAGACAATCAGTACCAATAGGCAACGCTCGACGACCTCTCGCAGTTTTCATTTTGGCGCTACATACAAACACGCATCTAGCTGCATTCAAGCCTCCACCGGCATCCACACCTACAGGCATCCACGTCTGCAGAATATTTCAACAATTCGTAGAGAATTACAGGAAGCATGAGAGTCAACATACAATGTCATATTTAATACAAAGCATTGTAAGGTCACTCTCCATCGAAATTCGTCGGCCTGTTCATAATTCTTCTGACACTTCTTCTGCCTGTTCTGCGTGTTCTGCCTGTTCATTCGATTAATAAGCTTTTATCTCGGTTATCATCCATGGGAATGGGCGTTGTACGAGCTGCGTACCTCCACAGCATTTCTATTCGCGTGATATTGGGGCAGTTTAGGGACGGCGTGGTGCGATCCTGTGGGCACCAGGTATGCAGCGGTAGTATTGTGTGATTCCTCCTAAGAGGGAGAAGCTCACGGGTTAGGATATCGCTGTAATTTTATGTTCCCAATGGTTTTTGTTTTCACGACTAGCTGAAATATTGACCAAGGCATGAGGTATTTATATCTATTTCAGTGTGTTTAATTATATTATTTCCCCAGAATGAGCCATTTGCCGCTTCTGTTCCTGTTTGGAAAGTTTATTGTTGTGAAGCTGCGGTCATGTATTTCTTCTTTTAGCGCCATCGTTTTTATAAGACTGCTAGTGCTTTACTTCTAGGTAGGGGTGCTTTCCCGTAAAGCTAGTAAGAAGAAATAAGTAGCCGGATATGTAGTAGTCTAGCAACAAAAACCACAGATTTTTCTGCGGCCCGTCCCGCACCCTCCAGCGCCGTGAACCAAGATGATGTTGACACATTGTATCACCTTAGATATAGTACATTGATTGAATAATTGACTGTTGTTTCTCTTGAAATGAAAAATAGTTTTGGAGTAAATAATGTGTTCTAATAGGTTGCGAGAAATACAGGTTAGAGAGATTTGACGGTATTTGTTAGGACATGACTTTTGGGCGGATTTGATTATGGATTTAACTAAAACATCCGCATTTCCAGTCTTCCAGCTCATCTTCCAGCTCACTATTACTAGCAAAGGCATTGGACACTTTAAGGTCTTCGAATCTTCAATATACGCTGACTCCAACGTGACCCACGCCTTGCTTTCGGGCCTGCGATCGCTACCACTACGAACGTGACTGTATAATTGTAAACGAATTACATAACCTCAAACTTTGCAACGTATTCCTTGCAGATCTCAGGCTGTAAAAGAAGATTCCTCGTTCGGGGCAGCTGATATAACGTCGCAGATTTTTCTCAGCCGTTCAGGTCACGCGGAATCTCTTTGTTGGCGCTTCCCCGATCTTCAGAGGTAATGGCCCTCGTTACACTTGTTCATCTTGTGTGGGCCCCACGATAACATCGAGATACATGTCCTAGTCGTTCGAGGAAGTCACTGGGCAATGCGCTCACCGACTGTTATCTTGCGAGTCCTTTCCTGGTAAGGCACCTCAGAGGTCAGTTGTCTTGTTCTCTATTTGGAGTCCCTAAACGAACGCTCGCCCTTCCCTCCGAATAACCTGATTAAATTTTTTGAAGACGCTGTCCATAGTAACTTAATACAATGTAATTTAAGCAGAAATGTTTTGTGTAGAGCTAGTAAATGTATGGCAGTTCTATGATAGTCGGGAAAATACACACAAGCTATCGCAATGGCTGTGGTTTAGGCACTCTGTACTTCTGGGAATTGTTGATCCAGAATCAAAACAAAATGAGGAAAATAAATTCCGTCAGACGTCAGACGTACTTCTTTTCAAGTAAAGGTGCGCATGCGTCACTGTGCAGCGTTGAATAAGTTTGAAGTGCTTTTATTTATTCAAGTATCCTCAACTGTTGGCTCATACTGCCCTCAAACGAATACCTCAAAGAAAAGTGGTGTCGTAAAGCAATCTTCGCAGCCATGTCAGCGAAAACAAAAAAATCTGCGGTTACTCACTAGTTGGGGTGAGCCTAATTATATGAAATTGTGTTGCACATTTAGTATACTCTGCTGAGTGGCGCAGATAGAGTAGACAAGCGGGGAATATGACGAGGTCTGCATGAAATGGGATACAATCTGCGTAGAAGTGCACCCAAGTTTACAGAATAAGGGGAACTTTTCTTCCCCATGTCTCTCAGTATATGCCCTTATAAGTAGGCTAAAATGAAATCCTGGCTGATTGTCAGAACGGGCATTGCACATACTGCATTCTGACCGTGGAAATTAGATTACTCAGGTTGCCATTGTTTCGGATACCTGAAGAATGCAGTTCGATTGATTTTTATATCTACCCATTCCAACTCGAAAAGAAATACCAAGTGATGTGACAGAGAAATTATAAAAATGCAATACTATGGCGAATGAGCATGGTTTGAAAGCAACAGGCAGTTGGAAACTGCTAATTGAAGGAGTTTGCACAGTAATAATTTGCAAACAAAGTGGGCACTCCAAACGAAAACGAAATCAGCACGTCATATGTATTAAGTTTGTGGGGTGTGATGCGTAAGCAAGCAATGAAGAAAGGCTGGCCCAAAGAATACCAGCGCAGCTACATTTCCTATTTCGAAGTCTTAATAATCTGGGAGTGAAATAGAAGTGCAATACAAGAATAATAAACACACATAACGGTGTTTTCATAAAAAGTTGGCCACCTGATATCTTAATTATTCTGTTAGATTGTCAGTTTTGTTGATAATAAGAGGAAAACTCCGACAGAAATGTCCCAGTTTTACTATATAAATATCCATTCGCCGGAACTGCTTGGTTTATATTTGCCTTTCTTCGCGTTGCTTATCAAGTTTTGAGCCCTTCGTCAAAAAAACAACCAAATATAAAACGTTATCACTATTTCAGCATTTTCTTCAAGAAGCGAACTAAACAGAAAAACTCAGACAAAGAAGAAACTAGAAGAAACTAGAAGAAAAAGAAAGAAAAAGAGAACTACAAGCATTTCCAAGAATTACGCGTCTGAATGACGCGCGCATGGTCTTGCAAAACGAGAGGACTGGTTGCCTCTTAAAACTAAAACAAAGCAAATCCGCGTCAAAAAGAACCAATTTTCAGCGCCGCCTACCACTTAGCGGACGTCACGAGTTCGCGTGCCGCACCAGGAAAGAAATATAGCACCGTGCGTGAAAAACGTTCGCAGCAGTAGGGGGCGACACGTGACCAGTGTCTATAGCCACTCCCCTTTTTTATGCTGACATCCATTAAATTTATGACCGTTTTTTGCAGCAACAGGTGACTCTAGTTCCTACCGTTGACCTACTTAAAGCGCACAGCGGGACACCACGCAGACCGACTTACGGAATATGCCCGTACCTCGGTGCTGTTGTATATGGTACACTACGCGCAAGCGACTTAATTGGGGACATTTTCGGCGGACACTTCCTTTGTATTTATTTTGGACTTTCTTCCCCTGCGCAGAGCAGCACATCTCCCTTCCCCAGACACAGCAGGGTACGCAAATACTGCCATGTTACCACTCAACGTACGAGGCAACTGGAGGTTCCAATTGAATAGCGTGTATTGCAGAACGCGGCGAAAAAAGTTTGGGTTTAAAACGTATATCCGTAATCAGGTTACGTACGACGGTCAATGGCCATGCTGAAGCCGCGGGGCTAGGTTCCCGCATGGCAGGCATAAACTTTCAATTCTGGGGAAGATAATTGATTTCATAATATCCAAGCGCACAGATAAACGCGAACGGTCTGCTTAGTCGACTCAGGCCGAGTAGCGGCCAAACCACGCGAGCAGAAAATTAGCCCGTAGAATAAATATGGTCCGAGGTGTGGCTGCGGCCAGTTCATTAGGCTGTCCAGGGTGTCGTTGTATACGAGAGAACTAACCACGAAGAGTCAGTAGGTGCGGCTACGCTGGTTGGCGCCCCAGCGCCTTTGAGTTACGAGCGTGCATTGATAAATAGGTTGACGTCTGTGTTATGTAAACAGGAGCTTCTTCACGCTCTCCAGGGGTGCTCGCACGATTCTCGCACAGGTTGGCGGCATCTTTGGCCACCGAGGGCAAGACGATGTAATGCACTAATTGAAAAAAAAAATCATTAGCAGAGCCGCTCCTTGATTCGCACGCTAGGTGGTGACGCAGGTTTAGTGGGTGTCGTTAGTAAACCCTTGATGCCGGCTTTTGAACAGCTGGCCAACTATCGCTCAACTTCACTTGCGGCCGTCTTGTGTTGCTTGCTACAAACATTGCTGAAGTCTAACGTTTATGGGGTTAATCCGAGTGATGATTACAAAAGATGTGCAGCTTTGCGCTCACGGAAGGTTTCAATAAAACTACACTCCAGTTTCTCTCCTGAGAATGCATGTCAATTGTGTGAAGATATTTGACTGTACTTTGCATGTTACCACTAGTGATCGGTAAAGTATGCTTTCAGTTACAACGTGCTGCAAAATAGCGCGTCCTTGATTCTCTGTAGTTAACTTCATTAGGTGGTTAAATACGCTTACATTACATAACCAACACAGAGCAGTAAGAACTTAAGGCGATTTCAGTTGCTTGGTTGTTTTGCAGAAACCTAGTTAACTCAGATTACCAGACCCCAAACAGACCACAACCAATAGCTTCAAGCGTAAAAAACATGTCTTGGAAACTCTTTGAAGCACTCGAACATCAAATATTTGCGAAGGCTTCTGTATCTTCTAGAATGGCCACACCAAGCCATTACCACGTGAAAGATATGCTTTTTTTCATGCTTCCACACACATAAAGCCAGAGACGCTTCGTCCTCACCTAGAGGCACGGCTTATTTTAACAGTTGAGCAACAAGTGCAGTAGGTAGATGAGAAGCTGTAGCTTCGATAGTTGACTACGGAGAAGGCAGAAAACGACATGGTGAATTTCTTCTTATTTGCTACATCACGTTGTCTTATTGCAATTTCATGTGTGCGTGGCCTTGCTATAGGCCGTTTTTATGTTTTTTATATCTGATTACTTCCTCAAATCGGTCTTTATTCAGACTCAAATTTATAAAAACATCCGCAAAGAGGCTGAGCCGAGAATATATGTTGCTGAAACGACTAATAGATCCCACTACCACGCGTAGGACTACGAGTTCGTGTCAAATGAACGCCTTAACGGATGTCATAAATAAGAACACACTCAAAATACAGTGCACGTTGGGCGAGTCTGCGCTACCTTCATGTTAGTATGCCGGCTCTTCCAATTTTTAGCCCCTTAGTATTTTTATTATTCAACGCAACTTCACAGCAGCCGTCGCCCAACAGAAATGTCACCGTACCACAAAACTGCCACACGTCCCGAGAATGTTCTATTATAGGAGAAAATTACAATGTTGAACACTGCTTCTTGCCTACTTCAACTACTTTTTATAGTATTACACGAGATCGTTAGCCGATCGGTGGGTGGAATTACCACATGCCGAACCATGCTGTGCCCCGTTTTGCATGTGCTCTTTCATGACCCTCCGGTATGACCTGCAACTGCCCCTATAAGGAAGCTATATATTACAAATAGATTGTGCATCAGAGGCAAACTTCTATTTTAAGAAATGAGCTAACTTGGTGCTATTTTCTGGGTACGTTACGTGTCTTGCGGAGCTGCTACTACCTGTAGGAGACGGTGAAGGCCACATCCCAAGACTACAGTGATTAATAAAGGCAGCTATTCAACTTCTGTAGAAACAAGATACGTTGAGCTCCTTAAGCAAAGGCGAAAGAAGCAAGACAGCTGACTTACTTTTTTCAATACCTTCGGTCCAGTGCAACGGGAAATGAGTATTTCACAGAAACAACATCCATCGCTTTATGTGGAGGGACTCTGGCTTGCCTATCACGGCGCAATATTGGCTCGAGTGGACACCGTGATTGCGAAAAAAGGGAATCTAGTTTGTACCATTGCGGGACGTGCTCACTGAGTTCGATTTCTTTAAGGCGTGGCCTCTTACTCTGTCAGAAATTGACGTCTTTTGCACTAAAGTATTCCCCCATATTCTCTTCTACTCATTTGTCTTAAGCCGACACACGTTTTCGTACAGGACACAAAATAACACGCGAACTGAAATTTTGTCCCACAAACGCTTCGGTGGTGATCTTGATCAAATAGTTCGCCAGCAATAATGTATGGCCAAGAAAACGCATGATGCTGTGTGGACGCGCTCGGTAACCGGCCCACGCCGGGTGGTCTGGAAGTGACTCCTTTATGGGAATGGCTGCTTTGCAATGCCCTGCTGTACTAATATATTGAGCAGTGAAGGTACAAGTACGCAGCGACACGGTGTGCGCGGTCCTTCCCCGCAGGAATGCGAAAAATAGGCAGCTGGTAATTTGTTACATCGATTGACAGAACTACCCAAATCCCCTGGTTTCTTAAACGCTCCCCCCTGGTTGTTGCACCAAATCACCATATCCCCTTAAAGGTCATAGTTGGAGACACGTATAAATGGGCGCACCTTTGGGTGGATACGATTAAGCTTGCTTATTGCAACACTTTTGCGGCGCAGGTAAGCAAAAGAAGCAGGCCTTTATAGCAAGTTGTATGGTCAGGAGGTACCATAAGAGGAAATTGATACCTTCACAGGTTCGTATTCGGATCTAAGTATTTACAAAGAATGTTACTGGTGGTATGGTCTATTTGGGCCGCGTTATAAAAAGCTAATGGCAATGTCCGAGCTAATTTGTACAGTTTTCGCTTGTATGTGTGCACGCGCATTGCAGGCGATGGAGCGCTATGAAAAATGGTCACTTTACTCTTTTGCACGTGCCCGACTTCGACGCCGATTCTTCTTTATCTCTTGTCTTCTCGCACCCTGATGCAATGCCTGCTACTTTCATAAATCAGCCATTCTTATTTGCTTTCTCGCTGGATTGCCAACAAAGTTGCACTTTGTGTATTTGCAGTACTGTATAGCAACGTATAGTACTGTGCAGTGGACGGTAGAGAATAAAGCAACCAAACGCGTTACCCTACTCTTCAAAATAACAGGAACGCGTTATGGCCTAACAAAACCCTCGTTTGAAGATCACAAGCTCTCGCTCCAAAAAATGTCAAGTAACGAACGTTACTTCGCTGTGACTATTTTTGTTACTAGTTAAAACTACCGGTATTGTAGCCATTTATGGAAAACCTACTCAGTATAACATTGAAGGAAGCTCACACTCACGGGCAAGACTTGAATGGCGAAGCTGTTGTAACTAATCATGGACGAACCAATGTTGAGTTGCAGTATCGTTGTGGTTGCGTGGTTGATGCCCGCGACATGGCCCTTTATGACCTTATGTTGAGCAAGGCCAGAGTGAGCTCGTCGTTTTGGTCGATGTCTTCGTACGCCACTCGGCATGCGCGACTTATTGCCTCTGGCGGATGCTTCGCACGCCGAGCCTCTCGAAGCGCAGCCTCTTCGTCGGCCGTGCTAACTATTTGCGGGCGGGCCATGTGGATCCAAAAACCACCTACCGCCGCTTGAACATTCAAGTCGCGGCTCTTCTACGGCACAGAGTGCATGCGCACTACGACACAAGAATGAACGAACGAGAAACATACTCTAAGGCGTGTCTTTCTCGTTCCGAGAAAGGCTTGCCACGATACGGCGAATACTGGAGCTTGTTTTTGTGGACAATGCTAGCCAATCTCCCTTGACGAACGTCGAATGGGCTTGACGAATGGGCTTGACGAACGTGTTCTCGAGGCACGCGCCGAATACTCGAGATTTTGCCCAATCTTCTTAAGTGGGTATACTTGCCTTGAGAAGCGTGCGCTCGAATCGTGCCTTCAAGAGCGCTCGAGGCACACCTACTCGCGACACAAATCCTTTTCCTCCCCCTCCGCTCATCCACCTTAGCAGACCTTCTAAGCATGCGCCGCACGTTCCCTCCCCTTCACTCAGGTCTTACCCGTCACGAGCAAGTAGTCATTCGGCAGGCGCAAACGTATACACTGCACACGCGCACTCAGCTTCATCTGTTCCAACGCATGCCAGACACCACTGTCCCACTCTGTCCCCACTGCCTTATTCATCCTACCCAGGACCACATTCTGTGGGAGGGCCTTACAACCCTACTCAACCCCACAATTACACCGCAGAGTGGCTGGCTGTTGCAGCGAGTCTCCAGGAGCAACGGGAACTGGCGGTCCACATCATCAGGGACCTCACTGCCTGGACCGAGGCGGCTGATTCGCCCCACCATCCCATGAACAATAAAGTTTCTATCCATCAATCTATCTACTCTACCGCTCGGCTATTTCTTGGTATTTTTAACTGCGGACACCATGCATATACAAACGATTTGCTCAATAGCTTCAGTGTTAAAATAAAATAAAGTTTTAGAAGCAGAAACAGGCGTAGATGCTGAAACTATACGTTCCCGCATCTTTAATTTAAAGCGTCCTTTTTTTACACCGAATATTGATTGCACTTTATTGTGCGTCAAATTCCCTTCAATTATTCAATTGCTTACAGATTACCAATACTTAGTATCCTTCAGAGGGACGACAGAGAGAAAGTAGGGATAATTTTGTGACAGTACGGGTGCTGCATTTCTAATCAAACACATCCGCCATCCCAATTGTAGTGTTGGAAAGCGGGGCGCTTGATTCCTGGGTGCCAGTGTTTAAAGTCTATGCAGGAAGGATCATTCAAACAAGGATTGTTGAAAATATTCCTGCATTATTTCTTGCACTAACCGTGTAATAGCAATAAAAGTGCCAAAACAAGACTATTAGTGTTCTCATGTGTCGGTAATGGCGCAGGGTTGCTGTGCTTACCTAATCAAGCGCACCTTCGTTCGAAGCAAGCCTTGAAGAGAGCATCTGACGAGGAAGCTGTTGAGAGCCGTCCAATCGAACGCAGAGAGTTCCATTAGATGGCACTTAAGATTTAGCGCCCTTACTTATGTACATATACAAACGGGATGATAACATGACACATAGCAGACAAATAAATGAAGGAGAACATTCTATGGCATACAGTTCCTCGCTCATTTACCAACAATTTATGAGCCGCATTTCAACAGTAGCTTCAAATCGTTACTTTACTCTGAGATATAAAACACCACTAGAACGCCACTTGACACTGCCCACAACTAACCAACAATTATTGTAAAAGACACTTCGCTTCCATATTCAAGCCATGGTTGTACCATGCTATCAGTGTACAAGCAAATCAATCAAAATCAACGAATACAACCCGCCCAGAATTTCCAACCTCGGAGCTCCCTGCAGCTGTTATAGCCAGCCGCCTTCCTACCAGGTAACTCGTACATTTTTACCCGAAGCAGGCTGGAAGAGGGCAAGCCAAGAAGATCACTAAGCCGTTGCCGACGATAATTTTGAGTGCACGCAAATGAAAGCGGCCTACCCATACGTTATTCCCTTCGTTAATAGGCGTGCCAATTAGCGCCCAATCACGGAGTAATTAGTGGCTAAAACTAAGCAGGAGGCAAGATGATGGTCCGGACACACACCCTGTGCACGCCCAGGAGTCGGGCACCGCCTTTTAATATCCGCACTAGAGTGTTTCGCGAAGTCTGAAAGTTAGGCAATCAATCTCATCCTAATAAACACGTTCTTGTACTGAAAGGAATTTGATGCGGATAAAAATGCTAAAACTCCTAACCTCCACACGTTTTTCTGTGCTTCAGAGGCACTGTATCATTTAGGCTGTTGCCGATGAGCTATAGCGACCACACCTACTTTCCAAGGATCTGAAAAATTGTACAGTTTTACACAAATTGTTTTCTTTTAATCAATTTGAGTTCTACTAGAGAGTAACACCGCAAGAAGACTCCCAATCTATCATTATAATCACTAGGCGGTTACCAAAGATAAAAAGGGTTTGTCACGTTTCACTTCGGAATGATGTTGAGTACCGAATTTGAGGTATTTGATTTTTTTTCTGCTTCGTTGCTTCGTCCGTGGAACACAATTTTTTGTTGGAATTATGCACTGAATCTGTAGAGCCTGAAATCTGGATGAATGCTTTTTTTCGGTTATTGGAGCAAAATTATGAAGAGGATAGCAGGAGTTAGCCTAGAAGAAAACAGGGTAATCTTGGTGCCTTCGAAAGCGGTAGTGCTACCCAGTCCCTTCAACTGTGGCACGTGTTACAAGACAGTGCCAAAAGGCACTCTAAGTTAGTTGATAAAAGTGATGCCAGCCATAGAGGCTAGCAATTCAACAGCGAAGCCTAAAGAACGCTGATAAAAACACGACTTCGCGAGTCTTAGGGAAAGTAATTAGGTTTGTCATGACAAAGTGATCAGTATCTGCTATAAAAGCAAACACAATAAAACGTTAACACAGGTGAAATAACGAGAAACCAAATGTTATGATATTGTTTCAGCAATTTACTCTGGAAGAAGAAATATATGCAAATATTGCGTGTACCACTGCGTGTAGCAACAACGGGTCATGAGAGGTTAACACGCCGTTCCTCCTGCTGCATGATGCACTGCTCTCAAACACCAGGAGTGAGATTACGGTCCTGCGCGTCAAGACGAAAATGGCACTTCGTTTTGTTTTACTGTATACTTACGCCGAATCCACCAACCCAAAGTTATATCTTGTGTTTTCAACACGTGCGAAACATTACCCAGCTGCCTCCTGGTGGCCGACTCCGATATCATCAATTACGTACCACTCATTTAATATTGACGTGAGTAGCTATGACGACTACTTCAATCGATAGCCCATCAACTCTTCGGTCGTCACTAATCGGTCATCAGCGACCTAAATTTACTTACCAGACCCCAATTTTGGGGTTCCCAGGTGAGTCGCTGATTTGTCAATGCAGGTTAAGCTGTGAATTATACGTGTGCAGAAAAGTTAGCACTCTTACCCACCACCCACAAGTGACCGATCAAAGACCTGCCAAAGATTGTTGAAAGTTTGTTTCTTGGTGATTAGGGAACACACAGGGAGGCCCAGAACATACATACATACATACATACATACATACATACATACATACATACATACATACATACATACATACATACATACATACATGCATACATACATACATACATACATACATACATACATACATACATACATACATACATACATACATACATACAGACAGACAGACAGACAGACAGACAGACAGACAGACAGACAGACAGACAGACAGACAGACAATTTGCCTTGCCTTAAGGCCTGTCCTTGAGAAGTTAAACTTAAAATGAGGACGACCCAGACACCAATCGAACAGAAGATGATAGAAATAACGTTAAGAGACAAAAAGAGAGCGGAGTGGATCAGGGAACAAACGCGTGTTAAGGACATATTAGAATAAATTAAGGAGAAGAAATAGATGTGGGCAGGGCATGTAACGCGAAAGCAAGATAACCGTTGGTCATTAAGGGTAACAAAGTGGATCCCGAGAGAACGCAAGCCTGTCATGCGGCGGCATAATGTTAAGTGGGCAGATAACATTGAGAAGTTTGCGGAGACAAATCGTCGCAGTTAGACCAGGACGGGGATAATTGGAGATCTATGAGAGAGGCCTTTGCCCTGCAGTGGGAGTAGAATGACTGATGATGATGATTACGATGTTTTAAAGTCTGTCGTCGTGTAAATCCTGGCATAGAAGCATAAAATCAAAACAAGACGATGGAGACGTGTGTGGAACGTCGGAGGCTGTTGCAGTAGCTGGAGCGTCCACAAAATTACCGCTCTCATACCTGCAAAATAATTCGTAATGAAAGCTATCGAGAAAATCCTAAAACAGATAAGACACCCGTTGGATGGTGGTGAGCACAGGTGTGTAGTAAGTGGGCAGGTTTAAGGTGGTGTTCAGGCCTCCAGCCATTATACTGACCTTTCACACCGCTAAGCCCGCTCTCCGTCATGTTTCCGGCTTCTGCTCTTGCCAGCTGTGAAGCAACGTGCTCACGCCTCGTAGCTGATTACTCCCCCTTGATCACACGTGCGCCGGCATCATGTGCAAATCAAACACCGATGCTTTTGTAAGTGTGTGTGTGCGTGGGCATGTGCGTGTGTGTTGTCACTGTTGTGCGTGCATGCAGTTGTCCGTCGCCGAAGCAGTAGGGCGCCGGCGTAGATGAACGAGTAGGCCAGAAGTAACAAGCCAGCGTGCGTGGAATTCTGTAAGCGTGAGCTCATCGGACCATGACGTCTCGACTTGCGAAGTGAATTGGTCCGAGTGAAAGAAAGGAATGAGCGAGATTTGCTCGTTAACTTAGGAATAATATTGGTAGGAACGGATCGAAGCAATTATGTAGATAAGCAGCCGTGCTCACTTTGTTTCCTTCACCTGCATAATCAGTGTAGCACGTTCCGGCCTCCAGTTTTTTTTTCCAGGCAGAAAATTGCAACCCGTCCTGTTTTTGCCGATCTTGGTTCATGTTCTCACTTGGTTGATATTGCACCACAAGTCTGTCTAATGAGGGATCTCTTGCTTTCCAATTCTTCCCAATTATTTTTGAGTAGCTGTGTTTATTTGTTTACTCTCTTTATTTTTATTTATTTCAACATACCCCTTTACGGCCCAGCCCACACAAACGTGTGGGTCAACGAATTCGTTTACTTAGTGGCGCCTGTTCCGGTTTCGGTTTCACAGCCCTGGGAAGCCGCTGCGAACACTTCCGAGACTTTATTGGTTTATGTAGTTCATTCATTTTGCCACGAGGGGGCGAGAAATCGCACATTAAAAATGGCGCCCCAGCAGGCACGATTACGCTAGCCGCCTTCAAGATGAAAACTGATATTTCTTCTTGCTATTCTCATATTTTCTGAATAACAAGCGTAAGACACGACTTGCAGGACTTGGAAAAACACGATCGGCTAAAAAATACACCCGTTCCCTTCGTGTGCGTTCCGTCATCACGCTTGACAAATGAACCCACACATATGTGTGGGCTGGGCTTTCGTCGTTACGAAAATTTTGCTGGGTGGTATAGGCTGGCGGGCTCGTGCACTGCAGCGCTAGCGATAAATAATTTTTCTTGCTTTCTTGGTGTCTCAATTATTCGCGGTTTTGTCCTGGCTCGTGGGTAATGTTTTCTGGTGCCTTAACCTTGAAAAAGTTCCGTAATTACTTGTGATAATATTATTAATTATAATTATTAAATACATTAATTAAAACATCATTGTTATTTATTTTCACAAAATCCTATTTATAATGCAAGTACTCCTGAAAACAATATGAAACTTTTAAATAATACGTAAAAATGCAGTTTTTCTGCGCCTGATGCCGTTTTTAAGGAATTCTTACTATGCGTGGATCATACGAAGAGAAGCCCAGCCCACACGTATGTGTGGGTTTGTTTTCTGTATGAAATACTCTGAGCTTTCCATTTTAACTTGTCGAAGCATCATTAGTAAGGGGTAAATACACAAAATTTAATTACTTGTGGCCATTTTTTCTAAAATATTTTTGTTGGGTAGGAAAGGGATACTGCAGGCCCTCCAGGGCCCTTGCAGGAGCGGTTAAAATGAATTACAATGAACGGCGTTTGTGTCAAAAATCAATTGCCTGTAACGAATCATACTTTATTTTATTTAATATGTAAATAAAGTTACCAAAAAAAGAAAAGTTACCAAATCAAAGCTTCTTTTTTAAGAGAAAGATGGTTAATTTGCGAAGCTTTCGACCGAACAACTCAGTCAAAGCCGAAGTCCACTTACACTGAGCCAAACTCCCAATCCAATGTCAAACCCCACACCACCAAGCTCGAAAGCCAAACTCCAGCCCAGCTTAGAGAATGTATTTCACCATCATTATCGCTAAACGTGTACCACGTCAAGCTATATTTTGCGTGCGACAAGGGGTCTGTTAGGTGCGCAAAAGCATCCCATTCTTGCGTTATCTGGTGTATGAATGACTTAGCCTTTGTGAAACCCATTGTGTAAAGTTTACTTTCCTGTCAACTCAACCCAAACTGTCATGTACCGATACACTAGTAAGCAAACTCCCGGCTAGCCCAACACATGATCTCCTTTTCAAGTACAAACAGCAGCCAGCTTTGAATAGTCTCCTTGTCAAGTGGAGACACCGGTGCTTCAGTGCTGCGTCGACTGCCCTCTTTCTAAATTTTTAAACTGCCCGTTGGAAACTGCCCTCGTTGTACTGCATTTCTTAATCAACGGGGAGAGGATAGCGTCTGGTACCACCTGTGACAACTTGAAGGGCTACCCCAATGAAGTCACGTAAGTTTTACCTTGAATTTGGTGGAATCAGTCTTCTCAGTGTTAAGGCTAGTCTTTTTTGTAATTACTTAGGGCATTGTCATTCCACCTAATTCAAACAGGATTTAAAAGTTTGAGATGAGGTGCATGGCTCCCTGTTGCCTTGAAAATATTAAATTGGCTACCATATCCACATTATTCTGCGTAAGTTGGTAGGAGAGAAAATTTATTACGCAGGATGATTCGTCTTGTGAGCGAAGCGTTAAGCGGAGCTTTGAATGGTTTTCACAATATGGCTCCGCAGGGTACCCGGGTGGAATTGAGACGGCCCGAATAGCTCCTTTTGATTTGATGGGTGAAAGCAATCAATTCGGGGGCGTTTTACTACTCAGGGAAATAGATTGAGAATGGGCGTCCTACTCCTGCCAATTAGGTGGCACAAACTCACAGGCGCAGACATTAGACATTCTAAGCTCGTCTGCGTAACAAACTTCAGGTTAATAACAGCGTCACCAGGGACATGGCGACAGACTCTCGTTACTGACAGGCCATTACTTTACCGCCCCCAGGAGTGAAGCATTGATCAGAAACAAGAAAAGGGCATCTGTCAGTGAAAGCATATAGCGCAGTGCGCTGACACGCTCTGGCGCCAACACGCTCCTCCCGTATCCTTCGCTTTCGCCCCGTTGCCCAACCCTAGTGAATTGTTCGGGCCTGCGTTTTTTCTCTGTGTCTTCCGGAGATGATGAAATGCTTCCTTCGTGGTGTCCGGGGCATTCAGAGGTGCAGGCAACGATTGTGCGACGGGTTTCCTTTGGCAAGTCTTGCTTTTCTTTTTTAACGGGGGGTGCCGAATAGGTAGAAACAAACGAAGATTGAACCGTGAGTATACTGTGAGTCGGCTCAAAATTTCGGAGCTCAAAATTTCGGACTCGCTACGACGGGCTGTTCGATTTTTCGGACGACCCAGTCGTTTTCATAATTGGCGCAATAGTAAGCATGAAATTATTCTTTAATAAGGGGAAGGGGGGGCGGGGGGGGCACATTGGCTTTTCTAACTGCGTGACTTTTCGGATATATCGCGGAACTTTCCTTGAGCTAGAAAAAAATAAATGAAACTGTCAAAATTTTGCCTCAATGTACTGTATCGAAACCTACTTTCGTTTTCGCTGCACCGCTGGATGCGAAAATACTACAAAAAAGATTGACAGTTGAGTCACGAAAACGTGGAACGTAATGTTTCGGATAATACCACTACCATTCCACACAAAAATAGTGATAGCCGAAAGGAAACCGTAGTCTATGCAGTAGCCCCATGACACCGAAGGCACTCACACAAAAAAAAGAATACTCTTCACGGAGGGAGCAAAAAAACACCCAAATAAAACTAAAACGTGGGTATGGCATGCCGACAAAGAGGCAACATAAAGACGCGGGAACAACAACGCGCGCCGGCGTGCGTCCTCGGTGAAGAAAAGAAGGTAGCGGCCTCGCTACTGCCGGACCTGCCACAAAAGAGAAGGGGGCGGTAAGGGGGCGTGAGAGGAACGCCCCAGTTGCTTTTCTTTTGCGGAAGGACCGCTGAACTGCGGACGGCGGAGTAAACAAGGCTACGAGCCTGCTGCATGCGGTGGTGCCTGCTGCTGTTGGAGTCAACTTGGAAGCTTGTCGGCTCGCTGGCCCTTGAGAACCCCGAATCGATATCATGCTTAGCGTAATAAGAACGGGAAAAATACTACACAGTGTCAAATCGTGTTTTCAAACTGTAAATGACCGTAAAGTTCGGTGGTCTGGGTAGAATTCTTGCAGAGTTGGGAGTGGTGGAGCTCTTTCAAAGTTAAGTGGTACGTGGTATTGTAACAATGTAAAACGCGCATTTATGGAAACTTTTCTGAAAGCTAGCTGTGTGATCAAATAATTTTTTATGCTTTCTTGGCCATTTGATTCCTTAGTATTGGGAGGAAAATGCGCGCTTTGACAGCTGATATCAAGAGTTATCTGTCTTGATCTGCGTGGACGCCAAAAGTTTTGTTGGCCTAGAATCATCTATTTGTGCAAAAAAATAAGTGAAATACTTTAAAATAATAAGATTGCATTTTTCTTCGTTCCGAGGACCACAGGGAAATTTTGTAGCTCTAGAACAGAGATCAGCCGTTCCTTTGTATTGTGCTGGGCTCTGGTCAGCGAACCTGTTGATGCATTCCTTTCCTGGTAGAAAAGAACACTTTCAGTTAATTAAGAACGCAGGTTTTTTTGTGTCCAGCAAAATAACATGATAGTTCCTTCTTGTGTTGGTGAACATGCACGCTCATTGTTTTTTCGGAGGTGTTAGTTTTAGAAATAATTCCTGTCCGAGAACTAAGGCTAGCTTTGTTCCACAATACTGGGTTTAGTAAAATTCTTTCCGGAGTATGAAAAAAGATTTTTTCGCTTGCTTAATCTGCAGTATCGGACGAATATTTTGGGAAGCTCAGAGGAGTACACCTTAAAGTGAACAAAGAGATACCGGCCTTTGCCTGTCGTTAATTTGTTTGAACAGAATCTTTCAACGTTTTTCCGCTTTATTTTGCTTCTAACCAAAATACATCACAATAAAATAAACTGAAATATTTTGCTCAACTCCTATTTTAAGCGAATTTGCCATTGTACCATTTCAACACTTGTGTTTACCTTTAGGGAGACCAAGACACTAAGGATAAATGATGAAAACGAATTTCACAAGGACACAGCAGTTCGCCTAGAATGTCAACTCTTTCGGCTGTCCCTAAGAGATGTGTTTCCCTTTTCCACGTGCTAATGTTAGAACTGACGTTTTATTAAACAGTGACTTGGGATCGCCACGTGGATTCTACGTACGCGATTTTCACTCGGTTTCTTTTACAGGTACCCATTTATTTTCCATCGGCATGGTTAAGGGCTGTATTTAGGCATATGTGGACTTGATGATTTAATTTTATAGCATGCCACTTGATGCAGTTCAAAGTCCAGATGTAAGAGATCCCTACTTCCATCAGCAAACATTACCCACCTGTTTACGATGCCTACTGTCTCTGACAAACGTTTCGGTTGTCGTGGTGTTCCAGACAGGGAGCGTTCCTGTTCATTCTGGTAACTCCAAACTTAGTACTCTATAGAAGCGGTACGCATTATTTAAATTCCGCAACGCTCATCTACGGCCTCACCTAGAATTGTTTCAGGCGTTGGACTTACTGCGTATGCAATGTTCAGTTTTGTTGTGAAGATATGCTTTGAGTGGTCCGCCAAACTTCATTACACCGTTGATATAAACGCAGGATATTCAATATTTGTTGTAATTTGAAGGTTGTTCTTCTTTCGCAACCAATGTTCCCCAAATACCCCAACCCAAGAAAACAAATATTTTTTGCTGTGGACCTTTTTCTGCATTGTCTAGAAAGCACAGTTTCGTGCAGTGATTATCTTCGTACTTTATTGCCTTACAGAGCATCATTCTTTCCCACGCTAAGTGGGAGTAAAAGGTCCCACATCAAAGTGCACTCCAGTTTTGAAACAACACAGCCCTCATGTACTACGCTGTTCACCACAGCATAGCATTCGCTTTGTGACAGCAAACGTAATAGGCGGGATTAAAGCATGCTCATTTCATTACCAGTAATCGCACTTGAGAAGGGCTTTTGAACCTTCAAGCTCATGACCAGCCCGCCTTCAAGCACGTCCGTTCTTCCGTGGCTCGACGTGTGGGAAAATGAGGTGAATTGGTTTCACATTCAGCGGTAGGGTCTTCTCCATCGGAACGTTTAGGGTGATGGCCTCGTAAGATTTTATATCGGCTGACACTGGGCAGGACGGAGAGCGTCAGGAGACTTCGTTGTGGCGAGAGAAAAATGAAAAGGTCAGTCTCAAATACCGACTTTCGCTTTGCGTAGGAAGGCTCGAAAGAAATACTTGGCTGCGTTTAGAGACAGCAATGACGCTGTCCGACAGTTACCGTGGGAACTGGATACGCCGAACATCCGCTGCGCCGCGTGGGAACAAACAGGTTTCAGCGAGTGCAGTCCGGCGGGCACTTCGGCGGTGTTGTTGTGATGGAGCGAAATGCCGAAATTGTATGAACGAACAAGCTAGCGTGCGCGGGTTCTAATCTGAAATAGCTTGGGTGGTTTCCCTTGACCATTACTATAAAATCTCAATATTTTAATCTAAAATTGCTGGCATTTCACAAATTTAAAAAGGCCTGCGAGCACTTTTCTTTCAGTACACCTAGTGAAACAGCATCTAGTGCTAGTATGCCGCTACAAAAAATGCATCAAGCCCTACAGTTTCTTTCTGGTCAGCTTTGTGGTATTATCTGAGACGCACTATGAGTGTGATAGTATTGCACTTTGCAATGATAACGCAAAATTTGTTAAGACGCAAGGGTTAAACCGGGTCTGACTATACGACTTGGAATGTTTCCAAGTAGTAGCATTGTTACCAGCCACGGTCCAAGAATGAAGGTTGCACTTGTATAAAATGAAAATTTATTTCCGCATTTCTTTTCTGTTCTTAGCCATCTTAGAATTCCAGAGTGAAATATTTCAATTCTTTGAGCAGACTGAACAAAGAATATTACACTGAATTATTTGACACTGGCGCAAGACATGCATCGATGTTCTAACATTTCTCGCTATGGAAATACCAGCCGGAAAGGTTGATTGCTATGGAGCCACAGCGGCGGCAAGACTCAAGGAAGTTACTTATTTCGAAGGAATATGCAATCCTGTCGTGGTATTATACCTGGCAGTAATCTCATTTACACTACATGAAGATAGCGCACACTAGACACATTTACGTGAAAGACCAGGTAAGCAATCATGGTGAGTGCGGAGATCGATCGTGGTAGGCTTCTATAGCCATACGCGTTCATGGGCATGGTAAATTTTCGATCGGCCTAAGTAGTGCGATTAAACCCTGCTGAAACGTTCCGTATATACGGAATTATGGGAATATGGAGTTCACACGGATTGTTTCTCCCCCAAGCACACCGAAAGTAGATGCTAGTATAAAAAAACAGGGAATCACATTATTGGGCGCAATAAAAACGTTTGGAACAGGTTGCGTGTTTTTATCTTCAATAATAAGGAAAATGACGCTCCGTATGTTTTCCGTACACTTCGTAATACAAAATTCATACGGACAATGATTTGGCGGTTCTAGTAAACTTACAGACATAAAATCGTTGTCAAATTTTTGGATAAGTACGCACTATTTCATTCATGTGTGTTTCTCAAAAATATTCCGTGTTTTGTTGCGACTTTGTGTCATTCTAGGCAAGTACTCCATGTTCTCATATTTCCGTATATACGGAACTGTTCAGGAGGGAAACATTAACGTTTGACCATATAGAAAGAGCTGAAAAAGGAAGTCAGGTCACAATGGACTACAATCTCTTCAGGCGCACCCTACAACATCCGTTCTATGCGAGCAAAGAGCTGAAATCGGGTACGGTCAGTCTGGAGATTGCTGCAAGATTAGGGCCGCGACCGTTCACCTATAGTTAACTACACGAAGGGGACTATTATGCCCAATAGGCATGATCTTGTCACAGATGGGCGAATGCGATGCTTGCATCTAATTTGGAATACAGGCGTTCACTTGCTTGTGTACTGTACCACTGTGCTCGCGACAGTGTTTTGCGCGTATCCTGCACCTCCTTTCTTTTCGGAGTGATGGCTGTGGTCGTATCCCACTCGTTATTTTATTTACGGCTTCTGAAACACAGCAAAAAAAGGGAAACAAAAGAAGCGCACCAGTTCCAGACCAATTGCGCCAAGCGTAAGCAGTCCTTTCTCCTCTACTAGCTAGCGGTGTTATCCTTTTCATAACAACACGGCCACCGTCACTCAGTTCCGACTTCCTGTTTCGCGCCCTTCCTTCACGCAACAGGCGGAAGTAAGACCGACCGCGCTACCTTCCTTATGAACGGCAGAGGGCAAGGTTCAAGAACACAGGCGGCACCGGTAGCAACGGTAAGTGGTGGAGCAGCCGGCAGCCTGCCAGGGGGTGCCTAGAAACGCAAAAGGCATTTGCCTGCCTTCGAAACCGAATAGATCGCCAGCTTGCAGACGAAAAGACGCGCTGTATGAGACTCGTCGTAAAGCTGGCTGGTACAATAGGACACCTGTAGTGATGCCAGACCGACTGTGAAATTTACCGCCCATTAAAAGAGCCTCTATGCGTACCGGCGAAGTATTCTCTTCAAGATGAGTCAGCGAACTGCGCCTCAAGACAGGGTCAAGGTGAAGCAAAAAATAATAAAAATAAAATACAGAGGTATTGCAGTGAGAAATACCAGCCAACGGCTGTTGTACTTTAACTCAGTACACGGTATAGCAACGAGATGTGCTGCCGATAATGACGGGAAACGAGGAGCAAGTGACCCAATAACCATCAATAGGCAGTTGGTAGAACACATTTAACCTCACTTTTCTGCACTTGTTAAGACTTCTTCGAAATTAACATGCTTTGAAAATATTGGAGCAATATACGCATCGATGCTCATCGATGAGGGGGTTTAAGAAAACTGAACTGTTGTGTTGAAACCGGGCACCCACTTGGTCCATTCGACAAATCTTTCATTTAAAAACTTCTGAAAAATTGGGAAGCTAACGACGCTCTCCGCGTGCGTTTTCTAACATTTGTTTTGCAATTTATAACGGCACATGTGTAACCTTCTGAAACACACGAACTTCTTGTGTCTTGTTGAAGTTAAAATAGCAAATTCCCCTTCGTTCTACTATAGATAAAATGCGTTTAGTAGACAAAACGCATAGACAAAATGCGTTTTGTCTATGCGTTTACCATAGACAAAATGCGTTTCGCTCTATTCTACACCTGACTAACCTCTTGGACTTTACGTCCGTTTCTCTCCTCCTGTACGGCGGAATGTCGCTCGTCCACAATCACGTTACCATTGCTCAACAAGACTTGCTGGGTGGCCCGTGCATTTAGTGCAGCGCTAATTCGATGAAGTCATCAAGCTTACGCGTCAAATTCGATAGCAATACTTTTGGTACATGTACGTTGGGCTGTGAGCACTCGTATAAACATCCCTTCAAGGTTGGGGAAGCCTAAATAAGTTCGTGTCTAATTCAGTGATATTCCGAAATCAGAAGTCCCACCGGTTGTGGCTATCAGGACAGACAACCAATTTTCGTCCAGGACATGTCCTCCAGCTCATATGAAAGCCGTCATTTTATATACTCGGATAACCGGAAGAGAGTTTGAATTGAACTGGCCGAAATTATTTTAATTTCCACTTAATTATGAAGACTCAAAGGTGACAACATCAAGTGTCCAAACGTGACACTACCTTACGTGTCCAAACAACTCCGTCGATTTCAACGCGTGAATAAAAACTGCGGGAAGGAATACGAAAGAATGCGCATTGTTGTTGCTTCCTCCGGGGGCAAGTTTTAAACACCTCTTTTAAGCTCAAGTGCCGTTAAATGTATGTCACAGCACAGCTGACTGTCATGCTTGCCAGAACTTCTTTTTGAGGGTCACGCCGGGCTGGTAGATCAGACAATTGCGCTTTCACATGTTCTAGGGCACTATAAGGAAAATTGGTTGGGGTTAAGCTATTTTAGGTGGTGCCCTTTCATTCGGAATAAAGAAAACATACTCGACAAAATTCGGTTGTATGTCCGTTTACTACCCCAACTGAAGGCGTTTACTCATGGTGAAAGTTTTCCTCTACTCGAAAAAACAAAAAGAAATGTTCGTTTGCGGAATTAGGAAAATATGTTTTGAATTGCTTTATTTGACAATGCTTACTTTGTACAATGTTTCCCGCATTCTCGCCTTTTGTATCTAGGATCTGCACGAGACAAACGCGTGCCGCGCACGTGTCTAGCACGCGCCAGGGGCGTCTACCGACGGCTTTCTTTGGCGTAACAGCACTCGAAGACAAAGTTGGCTTGGAGGTTTTACGTACGGAATGCTTCTTTGTCTGCGAAATCAGCCTGCAAATACACAATCTGAGCTAGCGCCGTGGCTGCAGAGCGTATCACAAACGGTAGGACAACAACGAATCAAACATGCAACACTGCACGTGCAGTAGAAAGCGAAAAGATAATCCGGCTTCAACTAACAATTCTGCAGTATGTCGTATTAGCTTACCGTAATAACTCACTGTATGCGCCGCAATAGCGTACCGTAAGCTACTCACCACTTCGCACGTGTGGGAGAGAGATGGTATTGTTTGATCAAGTGGCGTGTAGAGGTTAGTGGCCTCGAGGAAGGGGGCTTTGTGGAACCGGGCGGCGTAGCGATAAATCTGACGAACTCTCGCGGAGTGACCTATTCAGATGGAGAGGTCGCTGGCTCTACGACGGGTAAGAATCGACTATTGTTCCCAGTCATAAGGATGAACGCAGCTACATCATAGGGCGACCGCCAAGTAAATACGTGGGACAAGGAGCTACTTTATGCTTGAGCGACGGTCATATGTTTTTACACAACAAATAGCTTTGATTAATGGCTTTATAGACCTACGGGAAATTTGCTTGGCATCGGCCTAAGGTATTATGTAAGCTCTGAGTTGATTTCACGTTTGACTCGAAAAATGTCTTCAGTGACCCTAGAACTTCCCCTCCACAGCCATGTCCTTCACCGTTTTGTGTGCTACCTAATGACTTCGGTTCATATCGATATAAGTAGCTGCTGTAAAAGAACATTTGCAAATTAGCGATGGTTTTTCGCTTTAAGGTCAGTCCTCTTGAATTACCATTGGTCACACAGAAAAGAATACGCCTCTTCTCGCCCCACATTGGCTCAAATACCTAAATATTCAGAGCGAAAAATTTGCTAACAAAGTCGCTTTCTTAATGACGTTTAGCTCCCCAAAGGAAGTCGATTTAAGCACACCAGTTACAGTTGTGCGAGAAGATGAGCCCTAGTAGATGGCTTCGAATTTATTTATATAACCGTGGTAGGCGTAATGAGTGCAGAAGTAGGCAACATCGGTGGTCTTGTCGGTTTCAAACCGTGAAAAAATTGGCGAGGTTCAACTGCCAAGAAAATCCGCCTCCTGAGAGTCAGGGTCAAAACATTTTATCACCACAGGAACACCGCAGGTTGTGCATGTTTCCCAAAGTGCAAGTTCCAAAACGTCCCCTTATCCTTAAGTTAGGCCGGCACGTGGACCCCTTCGTACTGCTCGTATGATAGCTTTTGTCGGAAGGGTGTGCGGTCGCAGGTTCCACTGATGGCCGCACGATGGTGCTACAAACATTAGGCTGGTGCATTAGCCGCCTTCACGTTTCCAAGCAAATATACTCTTACGTGTCGGCAGAACAGAATAAACGAGCCATACGGGTGATGAGCACGATGTATTTACAGTATGTACAAGGTAGGCATAAGTTGAGCAGGGCAAGGTTCCGTGCCACACATACCTTCGTCGTCGTCACAGTTGCTGGGGCAGAGAGATGCGCGCCACTCCTTCTTTACCGTCTTTTTATGGAGTGGCAATATATAGCTTTACTGTATTTGGCTTCTCATCTGACTGCTTCTGTAATTATCGCGCTCAACTACTCGAGTAGCCTTTAGCGAAATCTAAGGCCTGTGTAAATGGAAGTGCCAACGCACATACTAGAAACACCAGGAGTAACTAGAGTCATGTAGCCGCATGTAGAACAGCCATTTTGGAGGCCCTTAGTATATTAACATCCACATCCCCAGTTTTATAGGCTTCTTTACATTTCAATCGCGCTACTTTTTGTCTCTCAGCACTGCCTGCCACATAAAGTTGCCTTGGTTTTAGAGCCGTTTTGCTCTACAGACGACCCACGAACGCCCTTGTGATCGAAGGGCGAATGAATATTTTCATTAAAAATTGGGTGCCAACATTTGCGCTGATGCTCACACTGGACCGAAGATGAGCAGCTGGGGAAAACAAAAGAAAAGTTTTCTACAGCCCGCCTTACAGCTGCAGAGCCGGGTAGTCAGTACAAAGGCATGTGGTGATAACCAGGACAGTAGCTGAAACAGTAGAGAGAGTCTGTGCACTTAAATTCCGTACCGCAATCCGAAGAAAGTGGCTGATGTGAAATCTGTAACATCTGTAATGTGTAATGTGGAAGCACCGCAAAGGTATAAAAATGAACGCTTACCTTGTTTGCGATACCTCCCCCAAAAAAAGTACCTTCCACATATGACGCATTCAATGCACAAAAACTGCAAAAGTTTCACAACAAGAATACGCTAAGGTTGTAAACGCAGCAAAACTAGGGAACCGATGAATACTGAGAAACGGTCGTCATCACATTGAAAAAGAGTAGGTTGTTTGGAAGCAGTCTACAAAATTAGATTTTCCAAGCCTATAGACGCGCCACTGAGTACGTGCTGAACACAACACCGCCATAAGAATTACTGCCGGAGCTGCGGGAGTCCGTGCTGTCAATTTCTACTCAGTTCGAGATTGCCTGTCCAACTGAGTCACACAGTGACTACAGAGTACGACGTTGCCCCTAACCTTGTCGTCAAACACCCGCCGACCCGTTCTACACGTCGAAGAAAACTGATATTCTTATTTGTTTCCTCCGACTGAGAAGAGCCGGTGGTAAATTTCTATCAGTATACTTGCTTGAAATGCGAGACATCCATTTTTCTTCGCCTGACAGCCTTCCAGGCTGGTGGCGCTTCAAACACAGGCCATGGAGACCGTGGTGCATTACTGATGGCTTTGCACAACCTGTGTTTGCCCACGCGTGACAGCCCCGGGTTGCCTAGACCTTCCTGAAACATATACGTCTGTTTTAGGGCTCAGTGTTTATGCCTGAGCAGTTCGTAGGCTCGTTCTCTATTCATAATTTTTACACGTTGGGAAGAGATGGCAACGAACGCAAGCGTGATGGCCTCAGCAAGATACAGCATTGCTCCATTTTTACTTTGCGGTTTACGTGAAGAATTATGCTCCGTGATTTCGCGCGGTTATGCTTCAAAAATTGGGCGTGGTAGGGGAGCCCATCAACGGAGCCTACTAAAGTCGCACAAAAATTTGGCAAAGGTTTCACCAAAACAGGTGCTCTCAAAGATGGCATTCATGTAATAGTATTATTGTGGTACTTCTGTGAAAAGAACTGGAATATTCTCTAACAGGGGTGACGCAGGCTCACGAATACAGGCTCTCGAACCGTGCAGACTCTCGAACAATGCCGGCAGCTTCAGTACTTTTGCCGTGGACTTCCTCCCGTTGAATGTTGCAATACAATGAACTGCTAGTACTGCAGTGACTGTACCCTCTTAAAGACTGCGCCCCGCCAAACGAGTAAATTTGGCCGGACCGTTGTGATGCCATTCCCAAAACGTAGAAAAACAGCAGCCCGTCCTGTGCAGTCAGAGCAGAAGCAACTACACTTCTGCTCTGACCTTCCTTGATGCACACATCATTTATTTGACTGAATGTTTTGCGAGCGTGGCCACCGGTGCTGCATTTTTTGGGGATTCTTCCGGCGTTCGGTGTAATTGGTGGGAGCAAGCTGCAGGTAATGCCTCGTGTGGGGCCGCCTTTCTAGGCATACCTCGGCAAAACAGGGTGCCACAAACTCACACTCAAGATATTTTTCCTCACGCACTCAGTCACACTCACGCTCACCAGTCGCTCCCACTACTCGCAGTCACTCGCACTCATGCTCACTACGGGCCATTCCCCACTCGCACCAACTCGTGCTTACGCTTATCACTTCCCGTGACCACTCGCACTCACTGGCGCTCACGCTCATGGCTCGTCATCACCACTCTCACTCACTCACACTCACCATTCGCCATCGCCACTCGCACTCACTCGCGCTCACGCTCACCACTCATCGTCTCACCTCGCACGCGAGTGTGGGCAGTACTCCCTCCAAGAGTCATGAAACTGAACAGTATCAGTGCAAAACGGAGTCAGAAGGCCATCCAAATCATATTCTTTAATCAACACGCCACCCCGTAATTAATTCTATGGTGCTCCATAGCAGGAGGTCACTGACGCCACATTTCCGAAGCTAAAATCAATCCCGCCACTAACAACCATCCCAGCGAGCGGCTCGTGCTACGAATAGCCAACAGCGAGTACAAACGAAATAGTGGCGCTCACCTAGGTAAGCCCTGCAAATTGCGCGAGTAGCGTGAGTGCGCTCGCGAGTGGTGAGCGGGGCTCACGGCGAGTGGCACTTGCCAGTGGTGAGCGGTGCTCCCCGCGAGTTGCTCTCGCGCTCGCGAGTGGGGAGTGGGGCTCGCCGCGAGTGGTTAGCGGGGCTCATTGCGCCTTGGGCTCCCACTCATTCGCACTCATACTAGCCAGTCCAAAACGATGGCTTGGCTCACTCACCACTCGCTCATGAGGGGTGAGTGAGGAATGTGTGAATGCACTCGCGAGTGAGCCTGCCGACCGATGTTTCCAGGTGCTGCCAGATCAATAAATTGTGGTCATCACCGTTGGCGCCACCAATAATTAAGCTCAGGGAGAGTTCTCGTACCAGCTGAAGTTCTCGCCCATATATATTTAATGGGTCACCTTCAGTAAACCCTGTTTTCTTGATATGCTATGTCTCGCGTCGCCGTTGCGGTGCCGAAGTTTTGTTTCAAGGGGACCAAATACTTTCTGAATGATCCGCAGCGGCAAAGTTTTCTTTCTCTCGCATGCTAGTGTGTAGTCGCTGCTCTCAATAGTGCACGTTGAGTCCTTCTGTCTTATTGCATTGTATTAAGGCAGTATTTTGGGAGGCCACAAAAACTACTGCTTTTATTTTACGTTCATTTCAAGAGCATTGTTATGATGTCTGGTGTGATGTGCAGAACGTCATTTCGGCACATTTTTCTGGGTTTATTGATTGATTGATTGATTGATTGATTGATTGATTGATTGATTGATTGATTGGTTTATTTATTTATTTATTTATTTATTTATTTATTTATTTATTTATTTATTTATTTATTTATTTATTTATTTATTTATTGACTGATTGATTGATTGATTGATTGATTGATTGATTGATTGATTGATTGTCGGTTTTAACGCGCCGACGCCACGCAGGCGATGAGGCCTGCCGTAGGGGAGGGCTCCGGATTAATTTTCGTCACCTAGGAATCTTCACGTGCGCTAAAATCTCGTACACACGGGCGGTTTTGCTCTTCGCCTCCACCAGAAACGCAGCAGCCGTGGCTGGGAACCGAACCCTCGTCCTCGTGCTCAGCAGCACTACGCCTTAGCCACTGAGCCCCCGGGGCGGGTTACTTTACTTGGCTTGCCATATGACCTGAAAGCGTTGAATCATACAAGAGCGCATGAAACACGCTAGAAAATCTGTAATAAATTTCACGCCATTTCTTTAGAGAATATCAGACACTCGGTAGAAAAAAATCGAAACCTTTTCAGGGGGCTCGGGCCTAATTTTTACCTCCTGGGGATTTCTAACGCGCACCAAAATCTGCATGTATGGGAGTCGTCGCTTTTCTCTTCTATTCAAAATAAATTATTGCTAGAGCTCAGCGTTACAGACGAATTCACCCAAATTTGTTGCTCTCTTGTATAATGACCTAAGTATTTCAGCAAGGGAATGCCACAAACTCTGCATCAAAAAATTGTAGCCAATGAAGACAGATGCCATCAGCGTTTTGATCATTACGTGTGAATACAGCGTCAAACGGTTGTGAGCATACATTGCCTGACTTTTATGCCAGGAAGGAGGCAAGGCTCCCTCATTAGCTAACCAAGGGGTTCATGCGATTGCGAACTTGATAGGGCAAATTTTATTTTCTCCAGCTTTTCGTGTTTTTGAGGAAGAAAAATTCTACTGCTCTTGTATGCTAGCCATTATGAACTGGAAACACACTCGAAGCGGAACGCCACCTGTTCATTAAATAGGAAGTACACCATTTGCATGCACACATTACATCATGCACGCGTTAACGTAAAATGCTGTAAAAGACTGACACGCGACAGGGAGACCAGCTGCAAGACGAGAAAAACTAGCACGTAAACGTTAAACCTGAACTCGCCAATCATAAAAAAGAAGCTAAAACTGGAAGAACCAAATTTGAAGGCAAATGGTAAACGTTGGCGGATAATGTTAGATTTAAATTTTCCGGAAAGATGTTTTCCGGTTTTAAAAAATTCAGAAGATCGGTAATGAAGAAGTTTATTGGGCGATAGGTATGGTTGCTAGACCAAGACAATATATTGGGGGATTTAATGTAGACAGGAACCGCGAGGTGGCTACCATTGAAACAGGAAAACAGACTGTTTTTATGAACAACCGATTTATTTTAAATGACAACTGCGGCAGCGAATTGCTAAATCGCCTATTATGTTCATGGTTTCTTTGTGCTCCAGTCTCCCTTTTTCGCTAGAAAAGCATTCGTTAGTTACCACATTTTAACTATCCGAACTTTTCGGTTAAAGGGACATAAAATAAATTTTTGTGAAGTGCATGTCCTCTAGCTCATATGGAAGGCAGTTTTATATAGCATGGTAACCACAAAAACGTTTTAAATAAGCTTGCCGAAAACATTTTATTTTGGAGCTTAACTTACTAAATTCTGAAAACGGCTCCTGTCGTGTGTAAACACGAAACAACCGTACGTATAGAAAGCTGCTCCCTCAATTTCAATTCGTGATTCAATCCGCGCGAAAAGGGAAAGGAAAGACTGCATTTTAGTATTGTTTTAGCTGGAGGCAAGTTTTCAGTCACCTATAGGAAATGAATTTTGCCGCGCGGCCTAATTTGTGTCACGGTTGCCGGAATTTTTTTAGGAAGCTGCTCAATGCTTGAAAGTCCACAAAATTCTCTGTTTCGATTCAAGGTTTTTTACGTGATGCTCTTTCAGTTGGGATAGGAAGCATATACTCAACGAAAATCGGTTGTCTCTACCTTTAAAAAATAATTGTGGCTTACGCTAAATCGTTAAGTTCAAGAAAATACTTCGAGTCTTTGTTCTGTCCTCAAAACGATTCAAAAGGAGATTTTTTGTTTCGAGGTCACTTTTTGTCGTTACTTTACATGCAATTTTCTGGTGAAGTACTTCAAACACATGGTGTACGAACGTGTGGAAATAGGTACTGCGGCAGTGAGAAACGGTAAAAAGGGAGAAAAAATAATTTCTATGCAAAGTACGTGAAAAGAATATCACAGTTTTATTACTCTGGACTGTATCTACAGATTACCAACGCGGAAAACACTGCAAGAAATACCCATTTAAAATGATCGGTATTCAACCCTTCTAAGCCTCTAAATACTGCGTGGAAATGCAAAGTCGCGAAGCCAGACAGCAATTGTTTGTTAAAATGGGCACTCGATATCATTGATTTCTTCACCAAATTTTAATTTTTTTAAGCAACAATAAATGTACGTGCGTACAAAATGTTTGAAAAATACATCATACTTAGTGCGGTAAAAGAACCGTGCAATTCCTAAAATACGTTGAGATTTGTTGCAAGAACATCCTCCATTGTATTTTGGGCCTTAACGGCAAATGCCACAAAAAAATATATGCATGGTAAGCTGCTAACTAAACACCTCCAACCGACTCAAATATTGGTAACAAAAATATTCCCAGGATTTACAGCGTTGGTGTTTTGCCTCTCAAAACTTCCAAGGTTTCCCGAAAAAAGCACAGTGCTGGCTTAAGCATTTCGAGCTCTCTCTTAAGTGACCTCCAGTCCCACACAGAATTTATCCAGCTGTCAAATAGGTAATGAGCCATTGAGTTATGGTGTCTAATTGCCGTCGGAGCATTCCACAAACCGCCCATCAGTGTCTCACCATAACAAACGTCCGCTGCTAAAGGGCAGTATTTGCTCCGAGAAAAAGTGACAGTGCTACGACATTACCAAAAAGTCGGCTGTCACAGTTGCTACGCTAGCGCCCCGGACACACCCAGTATCATCAGCACCATCATCAGCGCCGCAATTATGAGATTCCGCTCACCGTATTTCACGTGGCAGGCGCCTGCTGGACGATGAGCCCACTCTATCAAGTTGTCAACGCAGCCGAACTGACACCATAGGTACTAACTTTTGCGCCTGTCTAATGGAGAATACCTACTTGTGGAGTAGGAGGTGTTTTGGTGGTAAGAAAATGGCCTAACTTATTTAGTATAGACACCGCCGCGAGCATCACTCTTGCAACGCTGGAAAGTTGAGTCTCGCCACGGGGGAATGATCTTTCTCGTGTCGTTAGCGTCTGACAAAGCGCTGAGATATCCTAGCCTTTCAAACAGGGTGGGAGAGTGATTAATAGCCGGCAAATGGTAGGGTCACTGTCTGTGCAAGTAGGGTTGCATTTCCACTCCCACTTCCCTAGTTCTTTTATGCCAATTCCAGTCTATGAACCCTCGAATGAAAGGCGCGGGCGTCGCCCATGAGTTTTGCTGATGTTGTTTTTTGCACTGCATGTGCGCTTTTTCGGCAAGGTCGACTTAATTCGTTGACGGAATAGGTGTTGTGTGTTACCCTATAGTGTATTTGCGTAAGGTGGTCAAAGACAACCGGCAGCTTTTTGTAATACAATGTTTAGAAGAAGCTGAAGTTTCGCAAGAGGGGAGTATTTGTACATTCTTCAGACTTCGATAAACTGTCTAAGCTCGAATCAAGCATGGTCCGTGATAAGTATACATGCTGATATTGTTTTTTATTGTAGAATAAAAACAGCCGATGCCTATTTTCAAGTAATCACATGAAGAACTCTTGCGCGTACAGATTCGAAAAAAAGTAAATTGGAGCTCACAACTTAACAGCGCAACAATGCACAATACAGGAAAAAACAACGTGCTTAAGAGCAGTGTACTTCGCTACTGTTCTATATCCCATTTTGTTTTCGCTGTTACCATCTGACATGATTTCTGTCGCTCAAATGCAAACGTGATTGAAAAAATTAAATTTGCTTGCAGCTATAGCTTAGCGTGCTGTCGGTATGACGGTTTAGAGCAAGCCGTGCCACTAATGCGCCTTAACGAGCTCATGTTTATTTACGGGCTGCAAATAGAATGGTCTATACTAATTCATTTCGTTAACAATAAAAACAATGTCCAAGAAACAGGGCTACTGTGCTGAATGAACCCACCGAAACTGGGCGCCAGAATCGTTTATCGATATTCCCACTTAGAGTAATATTATCATATAGATCACTCAACACAAAAGGTTTGTACAAAACGCTTCATTCAAAAGGAACTGGAATTGGAAGGCATGCCAAGTTAAGGTCGGCGACACGGAGAATTGCATGCTTGCACTTTGAATTCTGTACGTCTTCTATGAATACATGTGAAGTGTTCGGTACCCAACAGTTAGACCGAAACCGTGAGGCGGCATTGGACAACGCTTATAGGCAGAGATCTATGCCACTTAACGCCTTTTTCCGCTGTTGGTACCCTTAAATCGTCGGTCTTTATCCGCAGACGTGGCACCTCTAAAATAGATTCGTTTTGTTTGTCTTTTCGGGGAGTGTTACTGGGCTCTCTTTTTCCAAATTCAAAGAAGAATTCTTTGCGCATACGTCCAAGGTTGCTGTCCATCAAAAATCCGCAAGTGAGCAGACCAGCAGCACAGTCTTCGTACCAGATCGGCACTTGTTCTTCCTTACGTCACGCTGATAATATTCTTTTCGGAAAGTAAGAAGAAAGTCAACTCTGAAAACGTGCTGCGAAGTCAACGCTGCGGTAACAAAGATGCCGCTTCTACCATTAAATTACGTTCCCTTGGGGCTAGATTTACCGCGCCGCCATAAATCTCGACGGCGTAAGATAACGACGTACGCGGAGTGGCATACGACGGTGTGTCGTTTGACGTTGTGTTCCGAAAAAAACCGCCCCGAATTTTCCGATTCTGAGCGTTTGATGAACAGTCTTAGTGACTATGCTAAAAAAAGTCGATAACAAATGGGAAGCAGATGATACCTCTACTCACTCCAGCGGCTACAGGTCCCACAGAGCGGAGTGGGAGTGCGTGAGTTGAAAGTACTTCCTGTCGCTGCAGTGATAATGCTCGTGCTCGTTAAAGCAGTGTGTAAAGGTAGACTTTCCTGTCTATCCGTCGACTTCACAAGCGAACCCTTTATTCAAGGTTCTCTTGCAAGACATAAAAGTAATTCATGTGATATCGAGATTATTCAAAGCGGAATCATTTTTATTAGCTACAGCACGCACACTATAAAAAGAGATAAATCCGAAGAGCTCTTGGATCACTCTAGCGTGATATACAAGCGTATGTATTTTCACGTATAAGGACGAAAGCCGATGGCCTTAGCTACTTCCCACGGGCACATAGGCAGCACCCAGCTAGCTGGTGCCTTGATTAATCATTTTTCAATATCCGCCCAAACAGGATGTAGTAGGCGAACCGTTCTCTCTGAAACCAAGAAAGCGTTAAGACTTGAGTGCAAAACGAGGTGCAGATAGTTCATCGGAAACCCATGCACATTTCCTTTCATTTTGCTGGCGCTCATCGGCGTCAAACCTTCGTGGGTGCGGCTGTAATCACTCATTGCCGGGTGCGGTCCCGAGGGAGGCATCCCTACACGTGCTCTCTCTACTTGAGAACTTCATTGCGAGAAACAAAGTTGCTGCAAGCATAAGAACCCCCAGTAATGCATTCTTCCCGATGAAGCGCAGTGCTGTAGGCGGCACCTGCAGGACGTATGGTGGACGCAACTTGTCAGCTGAAATGCGAGAGCAAAAATGTCTACCGTGTTGACAACATACATCGAGATTTCTTCGGTGCACTCCTGTAAAGTGTTTGTGTTAGGTACTCCCTAAGGTTCATTATATTTTAAAGCTAGAATAAAATCAAGCACAATTTGAGAGAAAAGCAGGCTTCCCAAGATAACTATTGTGCAATTTGAGCATTCGGAAGACCGACAAAAAGAATGAAATGTGTGGCAACGTCTTCTTACTGAGAATCACCAGTGAATATATACGGCGTGTTCTACTGAGTATCTGGAATGCACAGGTGGATAGGTCACCATAGTCAGAAGGGACAACAAGACTTTAACCGAGTGCGATCGCGAATACAGCACGTAAAAATGACAAAACACCTTCTTTTGTAAAAGTGGGGATCATTAAACTTGAAACATCAGCATGTGAAAGAGGGATCGGGGAGTTCGTTCTCCGAGCGCACTTTATGAAGAAACGACAATATTTAGGCACCGCCAGGGGGTTTTATTCGCAAGAAAAGCATGGCTTTCAGACAGTCGTCAGACACGTCACCAGGGAGGCTTTCTATCAACTGTCTTCGATGCCAGCAGGGCCCTGCGTTCCTATAAGACAAAAAACACGCGCATCTGTTCTTTTCTCCTCCGCAATTACTTCCCAGCCAGCATTGTGCGGGTTAATAGCACACTCAGACAGACAGAGAAAATTATATTTTCTAGTTTTGGTACCGCATGAAAGACTGCCTCCTTTAAACTGCCCGGCGACATGTTCTCAACTACGTTCGAATGTATGTCCCGTTTCTCGACTGTGCCCGCCTCTCAAAAGGTCCCGTTGCGCTTTGCTATGGGTATCTGTAAAATACTACAAGTACGCTGCAGCTATAAAAACTAAACGTTTGCGCTAGGCAATACAATGTCTGGGTCGTGGCGCCATGCTTAAACGAGGCGGCGCCAATTACACACAACCAAGGCGAGTGCTTAAATGGCGCTTACTGACGGTATAAAGGCGGTGCAGAGAGCAAAATGTATGTCGCGCAGTGGTAGCTTGGCCGTACGAAAGGACGACGTAGTGACATAGGGGCGGAAAACGAGGCCTTCGGGCGTCTTCTAAGAATGTCTACGCGACAGCCACGACGGGCCACCGCAAGCACGCGGCGGAACAAACACAGTGCGGCCACTCCCTTCCTAAATGCCAACGGCAGTCATTGGAGTGCACTACGTTACAAAAGGGTAGTCTGCGGAGGCACGCTGGCTTCGCTACTCCTCCGGTAAGTCTGTTTGTGTGTTTTTTTTTCTCCGTGCAAATAACAGGTTTGCGAAAACGTCGTGCACTGCGTTACGCAGGCAGCCGATTTATCATTCGTGAGTACGGGAACCGTGGAAGTGTAAATGGGTGCACTCTGAACGCTGCGTCTTTTACTTTTTCCTGCAAGAGTTGGCAAAGCCGAAAGCTTCGAGATTAGCAATGTGGTCGAGTGAAAAACCGTGGAGGAGTGTTTTATTTTCATTGAAATGGTTACCTTTTCTATATTTTTCTTCGTAATCTATCTTGCACATTTACCTTGGATCAGGGGACTAACATAAATGTTCGTTTCACGACAGGGATGCGCATTCTCGCTAGCGCAACTGTAATGATGTATTAACTGTGTTTTTTTAGTTTCTGCGCAATAATTATCACTCCCCATTCTTAAAAAATATTTTTCTCATTTTCTTGCAAAGTATGCACGTTTTGTAGTAGCTCGCGTGAGTTTGTACTTCGTGTAGTCGGCATGAAGTATTACGAAGCCTTGTCTCCTGGTTTTCCAGCTGCTTTGCCTCGCGGGATCATTTTTTGAAGCACTTATTTGCAAAAAACGCAAGGGCTGTGGTATATTTTATTCGCAACGAACGTGGATTTGCAGCGATGACAGTAATAGTTGACAGGTGGCACCTCCCTTGATGCCAAGCACCCATTCCTTCTAGGGTTTAGGCGCTTTCAAATATTACTGTATTTTTTTTTAAGTTAGGCGAAAAATTTACCCACCTTGGCATTTCACACAGAAGTTATAAGCGTGTATCCCTGGATGTCGCTTTCGCATCAAATAAGTCACTGCCCTGTTGTGCATGTTCTTCGCTGACTGCATCTATCCATTGGCAAGAAATATTGCTTTCAGCAGTTCATTTGGAAAAAGAATACAGAAACATTAGCGCAGCTTGCACTAGTAGTGTAAGGCTGGAGCCACAAAAGAGCTGGAGGCCCCTCTCCCTTCGTCGGGGACCCTACTGTTCAAAACCGACCGGACAAATAACCGAAAGAAAGTAATGTTGTGCGCCCTGTATGCCATGATAGCTCCATCAAATCTACACCGGTTTCATACCGTAAGTGACACAGGTTCGATTTCCACCGCGGGAAGCGGATTCTTTATTGCAAATGTACGTTTTATGTTCACATTAGACAGCGTACGTCTGTCACGTTGTCACGTTGGGCCACTTACAATCACAGATGCTTGATTTTTGCGAAGTGATATACTGCATCCATTGCAGAAAAACATTAACACTGTCGCCACCATTACAAGTCTTGCGCAACGTCCGCATTGAAGCGTAAGCCAACCCGTAAAAATAATTAGAACTACCGGCAATGGGTTCACTCTCTGAATTCGGCAGATATTCGTTTGAAGTCAGTGAACATTTTGTACTTCTAATTTGTGCTTCTCTGAGTCATGCCACTCATCCGGGGAACAGAGCGGACGCAGAATTAAAACATCAAAAATGGGTCCCTCCTTGCCACCGCAAGCACTAGCAAACATTGAGCAATTATTATCACAGTTGTTGCCTTCCTCCTAACTTCTTAGATGGAAACTATCATATGGACTTACAACGACAGATTTTCTTCTTTGCCCTAACGAACATTTGACATCCACATATATCTCATATTTAAATATATTTCTTATATCCCCTTTATCCCGCACGTGTTTAGCATCCCGTCTCTACACTGCTCCCTGCGTTGCGCAATATCTATTTGCAACGTCTCCACAACTGCATCAAATGGAAGAACTTGCGGGCGTCTGCGAGGTGCGCACCAGATCCCGAAACGTTTCTTTCTGTCGCGAAGCGCAACTAAACAGAGTCATCTGTAGAGATGACGACAACACGCACACCACTGTTGCTCTAGAGAGAAGAAAGCACATGGCAGCTGCCGTTGTGCAAGACGCAGGGGCTTCCTCCAGCCGTGTCGAAGTGAAAGCGGTGGCACGTGCCTTCTCTAAGCACGTGCCTCGTGTTCTCTTATATTTCTTTCTGAAGTTAAGCCGTTATGTCGTTGTCTTGATCTTTTTGGCAATGTCCTTCAGCGGATTTGGATGTGCAAAGATCTACTACATGCTGAAAGAAGAATGGTCCGTACAGCTGTTGACTGCCAACTAAATCGGAGCAACATCAGAAATAGTAGAGCTGGTGATGTCGTGAAAAAATTTACAGCACTTTTAATCCCGGAAGACGGATGAACAGAAAAGCTGTGGTGCCGAGGCTCATCGTGAGCGGCAATAAGTTGTGTTTGGGTCGTAGTCCAACGGTTGCACGATGGAAAAGACGTTTTGATGTACTACTTTGCGATAGAGCATACTTCCTCGTTTATAACCTGATTGAAAGTTTGAAGAAATAGAATTTGGTTGCAGTGGACAAACGGGGGGCTGTGAGTTTTCCTCCCGTGATTGCCCATTTAGGGACTGCAGACGAGAATTCCACAATATTTACGACTTCACTCTGAACTATATCTGAAATGTATACACCACTCGCCGTAATGTTAGAATCGTCATAGCGGCTAATTACCATACAATTTGTTTCGGGATAGTGTCAATTAAACAAAGGTTAGAGACGCTTTCTGTAATCATATTCCCTCCGAATATGTATGTGCTTCATGTGCGACACTCAATTTGGTTAAGCGATCTTACAACAACTAACCAAGGATTCCCTAATTGGGCTCCACCTTTAAACCCAAATGCATTGCTCCGAACACTAATTCAGCGGAATATAAACCCTCTTATATTAAAATAAGGAGGCCAGGGGACTTCTTTTTAAGCTTTAAAGAAGGCAGACTTTTTTGGGCTACTTAAACCCAGAAATTTGTCTGTCTGTACGTCTGTTTGTCTCTCTGTATGTCTGTTTGTCTCTCTGTATGTCTGTCTGCCTGTGCCTCGACTCAGCCAACCGGCCAAAGCGGAACGAAGCCTGTGCAATAGTCTTATCTACTCACAGCGAAATCTAAACAAGTCCGGTTTATATGTTCATACTTGTCAACATTGTTCAACAAAGAGAAGATATTACGCAAATATAACGCAGAAAATTAATACACAAGGAATATTTACAGTGTTCTTTTATTGAAAATAATATATGCCATCCACTGCAGAAAAAATTAACACTGTCTCCCGCACCACTATAACGTCTGGCAGAATTTTAAAAAATCAAGACCAACAGTTACGAATGGTTCCACTAGTTAGGTTCCACGTTATGCTTGGAACGCACGTGGACTAGGGCAACGCGGTTGTAGTTACGTTGAAGTAGGGCCGTACGACACAGCTGGCATCGTGGCACCCGGCCTGCAGCAGGGGAAGGCGGTAAATTTAAACTGACCTGAGCAAACCTGTGGCGTGCTTACCTTGGGAGGGGCGCGCCGCAAGAACAACATAAGAGGTGAGCGGGAAAGGGAAACGAAGCATTTCCTTGGCAAATTTTGACAAAGACTACCGTTTTTTGTCGACATTTGCAAGGAAAGTAGCAGATACGTGGCCAATTTTTAGGAAGTTTTCTATATACTGAAGGTAGGGCTCAGTTTTACTGTGGGCCACATGACCTGGCGCCCACTCAGTGATCGCCGCTACGTGGCGCTACACTCTCGTGCGATTCTTGTCTACGTCGCTGCATTACCGGAGGCGCTACGGCTTATCCTAGACATAGACAGATTTGCAGTAAAAACTAACCCGCACACTAGCCTCGGAAATGTTGGGTGGACTTATTCAGTGCCAAAGTCTAACATCCGGTGCACCAAACATGAAGCGATGCTGCTGCTCTTTTAGTTTACAATAACAGAGCTTCCTTTGCAGGGTATTCAAAGTGCCGACTACAATACGTTCACTAAGAAAGCTGGCTCCAGAACTGCTCTGAACGCAGAAGCACCTTTCTTTGTACTGAGGTATTAAAATCCCTTGCCTTTATTTCAAAATATAATAATTCATTGGACAATCTAAGGCGTTCGCGGTCCATCTGCCCAGCCGACCTGCTGAGCACACCAGGAGCACATCCTCGTAGACTTTCCAGAGGGAAAAGTAAAGAAATCACCGCAAAACCAAACCACGTTGAAGACTTCTCTGCCGTTATTTTTTTCTGCCTTCTGCGTTGTTGTCGTCATTTGTGGCAGTTATCCAAATTGACTCCCAATCTAAGTCTCTTCTTCTTACTTTTCAGAGTTTCGTTGTTTTGCCACTGCCTGGATTGGATAACTCAAAGATTCGTTAATTAGGCGTTCAGCCTTCCCGCTGCGCCCTCCACCCCAAGTACAACGTCGTGGGAGTGCCGAAAATTTCATGACTCCACGAACGCCATGGCAATCGCTTTTAAACAAGCAACCCAAGATTTTCCCAAAAAATCCTCAAATATAGCTTCCAGTATTCTCTGCCGACGACCCACATCATATTAGTGTCCCATCCTTCGTATGCCCTTCCTGTTCACAGCACCCCAGATGGCCACGTTGTCCAGTGGGCGGCCATCGTCGTCAAAGAGGCAGCGTCCGGTCACCTATCACGTCTTGTCTTGAAATCCTTATCATAGTAGAGGACACATCAGCATCTCCAGTGAAGCGCGACTCAGAACAGCAGCGCTTTGACGTCTCTATATCTGCGACAAGAAACAGGAACTTTCATCCTCTGTAGATTGGAAAGTGGTGAAATCCATGAGGCCAATGACGGTGAGGGGGGTCTCGAGACGGCGGTGGCCGGCGCCTTCTGATCCTTCGCACCGATTACTGAGGGGAGCTCCGGTGGCTTCACACTCCAGGTAGTCGCACGCAGACTAAAGGAAAAATATAGAACCCCAGGGAACCGTCAAAGGGGAGGCGCTGACCTCTACCTAAAGAGGAGCTTGAAGCCGAAAGCCGGTGGATTTTTCTGCATGTTTAAGAAAGCCCCGCACCAGCGTTTAGGCGCTCCGGGAGTCTCCGGCTGCGAAATTTCTTTATTCGTAGGTAAGGACACGAGCAGCCTTCTCGGCACTTTAGGCAAGGTAGCGTGCAGGTAACCGTTTGTTTGAAGCACGTGCTGTCAAGAAACCACTTAAGAATTTTCACGCGCAGTGTGCATTCACTCGTTCTGTTGCGATATGGCTTTGGCAGTATGGGAAGTGTTAGCAATGATTCTCGGTGCGGTTTATTCGAAACGAAGTAGGTTTAGGTTCCTGAACGCAGTAAGAAACTGCAAACCTCTCAGTAGCCAGGAGCTAAAGGGTTGTGAAGGACTGTGGGCATGGGTGCTAAGGTAGAGTACTCAATTTTGGCCCGAGATACACTTGTATCTTGTTTCAGGCGGTTTGATATCCTAGCTTTTAAGTCAGATATTGCATGCCGTTTTCCATTGTTCGTGTCGACGTCTTGGTCAGTCAAGGTCGTCTTCTATCTAGACATATAAGCCTTTCGCATTAATAACCAATGACAAAGTCACAACCAGTACTGAGCAACAGTCATACCAATCATCGCAATCGTCAAATCTCCTCTCCTGAAGAGTAGTTACGCCGTGTAAGTTTTAACCTTATGTTAAAATATAGCACAACAACAAATATTGATGAAATCCGCGAACACAGCAGCGTACTTTACTACTTTACATTGCTTTACTTTCCTATGTCTTTACTACGGCCCTATCGCTGGCTAAATCGATGACGGGCAGAATACAAGCAACCCAAACATATATTCTACGCTGATGCTATATATACCTGGTTACGGCAACACCTTACGGCAACGTCACGGCAACGTTTGGTGCCGTTCGCTATTGGCTGTTGTGGAGCATGGTTATCCCCGCTATCAAGCATTTTACTGGAGGTAATTGGACAGGGCTCTCCTGCAAAGCGAAGACAGAATAAGGTGTGGCGCAATTTGCCAACCATTTTCTTCGTACTATCACGATGCGGTTTCGGTGTGTGCTGGAGAGGTGGTCGGCTTTGGCGCAAGGTAAGATGCAAAAAATGACTGAAACAAGATAAATATGGGTTCCCAATGAAGGAGAAGTGAAGATGTAAGTGTGCAATTCAGTAGGCTTGGGGCGATGAATAAGTGGTCATGAACGCTATGTTGTAATCATGTTGAAGTCATGAGTTGAGACAGGGAGTTTCAGCCGGCAGCTCATCATGATTGCACCAGGAAATTTATGGCATGTCCAAAGTTACGTGGCCAATAATCGTAGCCGTCTAGCCAATGTCGCGTCAACTGCGGAAGGAAGCAGCTTTATTTAATAATGCACTGGGGAAAATTTCGCACAAGAGTACACTCAACATCTGAAACAAAGCCTATATGTGCAAAACGGCGTTTCGCCTCTATTATTGGTCAGCAGATTACGTATTATACAAAATTTGCACTTAACACGTGCAGACTTTTTTGTAGAAAACTGCTTCGATATCATTCTTGCTCGAACTTGCATGCATGTTTTTTTTTTCTATTGGCGGTGACTGAGGGCGGACGATGCAATTGATGGTGACTTAATGTGAAACAATGATAAAAATCTGAGAGTGAGAGAATGGGGCCCAGATTTACGAAATTACGAAGTACCCGTTATTCACAGTAGTCCGCTGGTGACGAATGGTACGTACTTGAAGCTCTAATCAAATATCAATAGAAAAACGCTGTCGTCATAGTTCCTCCGAAATAGCACGGTAGTCTCAACAAAATAATTAAACAGCCAAACGTTGTCTTTGCTCAAAAGGGAAACCAAATTGACTCGTCGGCAAGAACAAGTTTCTGCATTGGCGTTGAATTAAGGTCATTCGCCTAAGCATGTCAGGGTTGAAGACAGGGCCAGAGTAAAAAGTAAATACTAAAATACTAACCCAGTCAGTCTGGATCGCACGTTACAGACCGGCCGTGTTACTATGTGAGTTGTAGCACGCATTCAAACATTCTGTTACCTGGCTTACACGCAAACTACACTGGCGAGCTCTAGTCATCGTGTATGGCATTAATAAGCACTTGCCAAGGTTACTCTTAACCGCTGGTCAGAAGCAGTATTAAATGGTGCAATGTTGTCCTGACTTGTAACTGCGTTTCTAAGAAACACGGTTTCTCCGTTTCAGCTAGTAAGCATGCGTAGAGAGCGACGGGCTAGGTTTAGGATTAGGCAAAAGGTGTACAATTGCCAGATGTACCAGTGAGTGCATAAGCCCTTAATCGGCTTGTCCCCGGTTCCTTATCGCGGGTGCTGGTTTCAGTGTTGCTCAGCCATAATAGTGAAGATGGCGGTCTGAGGCAAAGTTGGAAATATTGCATGCCTAAATAGGTCAGTTTTTATAGGCGTTTGTTTTTGTTTCATTGCCTTGGCGTGAAAATTTCTGTCTGTCCGTCCATCCGTCCGTCCGTCCGTCCGTCCGTCTGTCTGTCTGTCTGTCTGTCTGTCTGTCTGTCTGTCTGTCTGTCTGTCTGTCTGTCTGTCTGTCTCGTTTTAACCGCCCGCCGAAAAAATTCCTGTTGACGCCGATGACGGCCATCTTTTTTCGCGTTTAATCTACAGTCATTCACCTAAAAACGATACCTGAATAATTTGGTAGAATGCAGGCAAAATCAAAACAAAAACTCAGCAATCCGGCTCCAGGTGTTCTCGACACAATAAAAAATGGCCCCACAAATGTAACACAGAAGAACAAACGGTGAAATTCGTAGCTTATCTTCCATGGTTTTGTACACGAAAGGGAGTTGTAGCGGATTTCACCGTACGACGTGGGCACTGGCTTGAAAGCTTACGCTCCTTTGTCGAGTTGTGTACTTTCTTTATTCAAGTGCCGTAAACAAACACAGAGAACAAATTTTTGATATCCGTAGAAATTATCCCGTAAGAAAGAAACCCGAGCTAATAAAGCATATGAAAACATTACAAATTTTAGAAGAAATTGCAATAATAATTAACGCTATTATTCAACAATTCAACAATACTAAGCCCTCGAATATTTTGTCACAATTTTACACACACGCAGAAACAAAGTCAGCGGCAAATAACGCGATAATAGCTTTTAGACCTTTTGTATTTATCATTGTTCTGTAGTGAGTCATTTTCTGCGGAATTATCTTGTTCAGTTACCTTTTTACATTTTTTTATTTTAAATCCAAACATACATTTTCAGTTTATGTAATTTACCCATTATACCTCGGTGGAACGGGAAGGGTTTCAGTATATGAGCCCGTTTAATAAAGTCAGATGCCTTCTTGTTCTTCGAAAGGTGTCCGCCCAGCTTTGTTTTCTTTATATTGCGTTGTCGGGTAGTAAAACGAGAATCTTTAGACGTGTTGAAAAACCTTCAGGATTAAGCTGTATAGCATAATGGATCGCTGGTTTGCTCATTGCAAATATTTGTGTTTCATCTTGCCTTTTTAGTATTTGAGGTGGGACAATTGTGGTCTGCTGCTGCCCGAGACATTCACTGCATGGAGATTTGCTGATGCTGTGGGATTTGCTGAGCAGCCCGTATTGCTCGCCGTCATCTCGGTGGACCCTTCGGATGCATACTACAGCAAGGAATCTTCCGTGAGGGGATCACGCGATCCTCCAACATCAACCTCTGAGCTGCGAAGCTGACGCCACAAAAGGAAGAAAATAAAGCAGCCTTTGGCCCAAGTAGTCTGGGTGAAACCTTGATACTCCAGAAAGCAGCTACGAAACACAATTTCCATGAGGCGCGGGATTCACAAATTTTTTATTGGAAATGTTAGGAACGGCGAATCACCCACGTTGCAGGAACAACTAATCATCACTAAAAGTCTCGCGCAGCAAAAACAGCTAAAACATTCTGCCGCATAAAATAGAAACTATCGTCATTATAATCCTACAGTATGTGCACCTGCACCTACAAGCTTCACTTCAACACCTCCCTGAAATATCCAAAAACATGAGTTGCCCCAATCGCTAATATTTGCCCATTTTGCTGATTGGGTTATACCTGAGCTCATCGACCAATTACTTTTTGCAAGTGATTATATTGTACATAAAAGTTCCTGTTTTTCGAACCAATAATTTCACTCATGAAATATCAACCAAAACTGCTAATTACAAACATTTCGGTCGAATTGTGTTTCGCGTCAATGCGTGCCAGAATTTTGTAATTATACTTGGCGCATATCAGCGAAAGTTTGCAATTATTCTGATCAGTGATGCGAAAGCGTCATAGTTTCTATTACACTTGGCTATAGCGTCTGCATTACCGACTTAATTATGCGCCATGTCTTGAATACTATGCTTTGTAGTAACTACATAAAAATACACTCCTCAAAAAGCACGGAAGCTTTTTTGTGCACACAGATTTCTCCCGAATCCTATGCAGAACATGGGGTTTCTATACGAAGAGGATTTCGTCTTGCCACGGGGCCTGCAATTGCGTAAAAAAAACGCACCGTGTTGCTTTTAAAACGAATGCAGCCATGTGCTTAAACGATTGCTTCCTTATTTTTAATTGTATGGACTATTCCATGATTCTATCACATCAATATTGTAAACGCTTATCGATGTGTGTGGTCCTTCTTTTTCGGTAGAGTAGATATCATCTGGTGGCCAAAGGGGTAATCACTGCTTTCGGCAACTTCGTGAGAAAGCACACGTCTCTCTCTGCCTAGGAGCTTACGCGTAATTAATGCGATCATGTAAATAGCCATCAGGTAGCATGCTTCGATAAGGTATTGATGTATCGTATGCGTGCAGCTTCTGTAAACGCCACCAGCATCTGAAACACAAACACCGAGCATACCGAGAAAAGGAGTCCTTCATTACCTGTGTTTTTCTTCGGCGGCACCCTGAAAACCGTGAATGACCGAGGACGCTGAAGTTTGCATTGCTCCCTGAGGCAAACATTGCTTCTGCGAGTTTCGCATTACACGGCCAAATTACCCCTTGGAGCACATATTCTTGTTTTTGTACAAGTAGGGATCGAATGTTTCGTAATGCGAAACTGGTAGCTCGCCCTTGATCTTTCTCACAATAACTTATTGAGGATGCCGTCGTAAATGAGTGTGTCTCCGAAAAGATGAACGTGTACTCTGGTGTTTCACAAGGCTCTGTGCTGGGGCCTCTCCTTTTTGTCTATAATGATGATATTTTTCTGGCTATTGAACCCTCATACGCTTTATTATATTCGCGGGCGACTGCGTGGTACGCACAGCTGTTACTTCCCGAGATGACAAAACCAATTCAACAATGCTTTGCACTGAATGGAGACGTGGTGTACAAAGTGGGGTTAAGACAACTTTTATTATTTTCAGTAACAAAACGAGGCCCCTCAACTTTGCTTACTCTTTAGGTAATTCTACCATCAACAGCACTGAAAAGGTTAAATATCTAGGCGTGACACTGACAAGTAAGCTCAGTTTGGAAACGGACGTTGAAAACATGCGTGAGGGTGCTCTACAGAAATTGGAATTTTTTAAAACAAAGCTGGGTGATACCTCTTCTGCTGTAAAATTAAATGCTTGCATAGCAGTAGTACGACCGAATTTGGAGCACACAGATTTTATTTGGAGCCCTTACCTAGAATGCTTTATAAGTCAGATTGTAAGAGTACAGTATTTTGCTTTGCGCTTCATTTATTCTTTGTGTTTGCTTCGCCCTAGTTTAATCATTTTACGTAATATGGCATACCTTCAAAATCCTAAGCAGTGTAGGGTCATAACTAGCATAGAAGTTCTTTACAAGCTTCACTATGGACACTTGAAATTGTCGCGGGAATACTACCTCTAAGAGCCTTCCAAATATATAGCGAGAACGCATGACAGTAAGTCTTGTTAAGCAATCGATAAGCCAAAACAATATCCCGAAGTTCTCTCTGTTTCGTGTTGTAATTTCTTAATACAATAGGTTAACTGGACAAACCGTGAACTGGGTGTCGTTAGAAGTGCTTTCTCCATGTATTGGACATACATGTTTCGGTTGAAATGTTCTGTGAGAAAATTTAATGCATTATGATTGTATTTCCTTGTTAGCACCCGTTAGTGCCTACTGTGCATTTATGCCTTCCACTTATGTGTGTAGTGCCCTTTAAAATTATGCTAAGCAGTACTATTCAGCGTAATTTTCAAGCGCACCATTAATATGTACCTAATATGTATTATCATGTACGATTCAATACTGCATAAACTACTCACATTCAGTATAAATACCACATTAATACCTGAACAGCATGGTTTTTTCGCGGGCCGATCGACCACTACCAATCTCGTCAACTTCATGCTGCATGCTTCGGAAGCTGTGCAAGGGAGAGGTCAAGTTGATGTAGTCTACTTTGATTTAAGCAAGGCTTTTGGTGTCGTCTGCCACGAGCTCTTAGCCAAAAAACTATCTGAGCTTGATATACAACCATCCCTGATATCTCTTATATGCAATTATCTATGTGATAGGTCATGGTTCGTGCATGTAAATGGACAGTCTTCTCTTTCCTATGAGGTCACCAGTGGTGTCCCTCAGGGCTCAGTTCTCGGGCCACTTCTCTTCTCAATCTTTATAAATGATGTCGCGACAATATTTAATGATTGTAATTTTCTTTTATATGCCGACGATGTAAAAATATTTAAATCTGTTTCCAACTCTGCCAGCTGTTCCGCTCTCCAGAGAGCAATCTCGTCCTTCTCGCATTGGTGCTCATGCAACAAACTCCTCATTAATACATCTAAAACTAAGGTAATGACATACACAAGAAAGACTGACAACATCTTGTTTCCCTATAACATCAACGGTGAATTATTCCCACGTGTGGTAGAGGTTAATGACCTAGGCGTCACTTTCGACAGTAAACTGAGCTTCTCTCCCCATATTCAGGTAATTACTCGTAGAGCTCTTCGATCGCTTGGCGTTGTCTGTCGCGTGTCCAAGGAGTTCAAGGAGCCGCTTTCTCTTCTCAAGCTCTACGCAACTATATGTCGTCCTCAGCTTGAATATGCATCTGTTGTCTGGAACAGCACGAGCAAAACAAACCGTAAGCTTGTAGAAAGGGTCCAAAATAAGTTCATATCTATCTTCAACCATCGCTTTGGCGATAGTAGTAATTATAACCCTTGATCGCCCTCTTCATTGACGCTATCATGCTTAACTTCCAGGCGGAACAAGGCTGATATTCTCTTCCTCTTTAAAATTATGCACGGCATAGTGTCTTGTGGTGAGCTGCTACAACATGTTCGTCTTTATGTGCCGCAAAAGTGGACCAGGAAACATGATACCTTTTGCAACCCCAATTGTCTGCGTGTCTTGTGCCCTGTGTTCCGACTGCAATGCACGTACAATCGGTACTCGGATTACCTTGATATATTTAATGATTGCCCTACTCTGTTTCGCAAACATGTCTGTGAGTTTGTATTGGCGTAACTGCCAACTTCTCTTATTCTGCATTTCTCTTTTATCCTTGAGTTCATGCACTTAAATGACTTTCATTCCGTAACTTCAACATAAGCTATCCTTTCGTTTTTTTTTTGTATTTTGTATTTTATTTTCTATTTGAGAGATGTGTACATTATGTTTCGTGTGTTTCTGTTTCCGTGCGCCAGCACAAAGGCCCCCCCCCCCCGGCTGTTCCTGGGCACGCAAATAAATAAATGATTGATTGATTGATTGATTGAATATACAATGTATTATGTACAGTGTATTATGTCCAATGTATGTACAATGTGTGTATTATACATGTACAATGTAATATGTATTTTCTATTTGTATGTTGTATTTCAGTCGATGTATTTCTTTATGTTCATTCCGCAATGTGTCTGAAAAGGCCTGCAGTATACGTAAACAAATTTTAAAAATCGTGTTCCTTTTAAATGCTGGATGGTCATCGTGCGAAGTTTTAAAGCAGCTTTATGAAGTACACCCAATTTTTGAACAAATGGCTATGAATCTGGTCGAAACGTACATGTATTATTCATTTCTTCAAATCGCAGACACTAAGAGTTAGACATGTCATTTTAACGCAGTTATACCTACGTGAGCGACACCGTAATGTGTAATCGCAAACAAACCTTAAGGAAAAGGTAATCGGCAGTCTAGAGCACTCAATCAAGGGTCTTTGATAGATGTTATTAAAAGAAAGTCAAAAAGTATGGCCTGAGATGGTGGGGAACGAGGATTTTAGAGATTGTCGAAAACTTTACGAAGAATTTATATTCGCTCCTCATTGATTAGCCTTAAGTTTCATTACATATTTGAAGCTTATAGTAAGTAATAAATTTATGGGATGCCAAAAATATTGGTGGGACTTGTAAGTGGATAGTTGAGCCTTGAAAAAAACTTTGAAGCCTGAAATTGTATTTCCCGCCCAAACCTTTGCACGTTTGTTCCAAATAGGCTATGGAAAACGGTGTTCTTGCGGGCTTATTGTGTTATTTCCACACACTTAATGTTCAAACAAGGCAATGTGAAGGAGAAAAAAACACTGACACGACTGGTTACTTAAAGTATCTTTTGCCCAGTCTTGCCACTCGTTTTTGGTCTCACGCCGGAGTGGTTTCTCAACTTCGCTACAGGGTGCATTTCTTCAATCAGGCAGATAAAATTATGTGGGTGTTTTCAGTCCCGTTTATGAATAATTCTCCATGGTTTTCAGGGGCACAAAGAAAGCCTCAGGAAGAGGCGCGCGTATCCGCATGGTCAATCTAAATTCCAGGTGCGACGAACAGCGGGAAGTCGACGTCCAGGTGACCAGGAAAAGCAACAAACACGCACGCAATGCATGCTCCCTGCGGAGGGAGACGGGGGATGAATCATTCACGAAACGATGTAGTAGGCTTCAAACAAAAAATGCGTGTCATTAAAAATCAATTATGCGCACCGAGACACGTGCCCCTACTTCCAGGTTGCCACACGCAAGCCTGTCTACAAAATACAAATACAGGCAAGGAAGGGCGGATGAAAACATACCGTAACAACAGTCCCAAAATCAGGCATGAACGTCTACGCGAGCCCTATTTGGTAGTAGGCTTTGGATTCATGATACGAAAAAACGAGATAACGAAATGCTGAAGACGCGTTCGCAACGCGTTTTTTATCCGTAGTGTCCCCGCTTGTGTGTCTGAGTAGTCAGTTGTGCAATACTAGAAAGAACGTGTGGCGTGGGAAACAATTTACCAGGACGCGCGGTCACAATGAGACGCTTTTGAAACATCAAAAACCACACTGAGGGGTGCAAAGGTGGAACCCTCGAGGTGGCAGGGAAGGCAAGAACCGCTGACTGTACGTCACGAGTTTGCGAGCCACATGAGAGGAGGAAATACTCGCGAGGTTTCTTTCCCTGGTCTTTTCTTTCACCACAGGTGACGCTGTGCGTGGTGGAAGGCTCTCAAATGCGATTTTAACAGCCGCCTTCCACCCCTTTACTGACCATTATATTAGTAACAAGAAGTACGAGGCCTGCGATGAGTACGTGCCGGAGCTACAAGACATCGCGATTTCCCTTTATATATACTTGGCACACTTTCATTTTCTTTATTGGCTGTGTCGATTGTTTCGCTTAGATGCAGTCTTGGTCAGCAGCTCGTGAAAAACTATACAAGCATTCCCTTCTGTCGTTTTTATCATTTCAGCATGTAGAGTTTCGATTAAAAGTCATAATGCGAAGCTAAAAGTTCTGTGACCACGAGTAAAACAATAAAAAATTATCACTTCCGCGTAATTCTATTCTGTTTAGAATAACACCCATGAGCAGCGTTTTCTACAACATTTTATGTTATTTCAATAGTTACGCTTCTACTATGAACTTTTAAATAAACCGTAAACGTTCGACCGGCCTGAGGACGCCCTACCAAAACTGCAGCTTAGTAAACTGGTGCATAAATTTTGCGAGTTGCTGGTATGGGGACGTATCCGGAGTTGCCATAGTAAAAACATTCTGTGAGAATGTTGCACGGGTTTAACTTTGGAATGTGAAGACAGAACATTGCACTACGAAAGACGCAAGATATCAGCATAAGTTGGAGTAAATAAATGCTGTTGATATGCTGTACTTTGCAATATCGTGCAGCAGAATTGTTTTTATGCTCATTGAAGGTAACTATTCTGTATAGGTCAAGTTTAAATTTTTACGGTATATATAAGACCACCAAGTCGTATTTTTAGCAGTTAAGCGTAAGGAAAAATGCTAGTCCGCTTCAATACGAATATTTCTCCCAATAAAAAACTATAAACATAGTGTATCAACCAGAAGTGGGCGACTATAAAAATATGCTCAATACTTTTTGTTTGTAACCATGTTCCTAACCGTTTATCGCCTTTTCAATATTTTTATTTCAACACAGTAATTGATTTAAAGGTACTCAGATACATAAAGAATTGCTGGTTCTCTCAAATTGTAAAACTGTAATTATACCAGAAGCTGAGTCGGAAATACTGAAAATACAACTAAGTGATTTCTTATGAAGGCGTCGGGTGCAGTAGGAGTTTTAGCGTAATGTACGGGGACTCGCGTCAGTGCAGCGTCTATTTCTCACAAATTGTGGGACTTCGATAAATGCATCCATAACAGCACATTGCAATGTTCTACTAAAGTCTTTAGCATCAACCTCACAGCGTTGTAGAAAACGCCCCTTTTTTATTCCTGAAATTTGAGTTCGCACGTCGCCGCCAAGAACAGAACCTACCGTTTTAACAGCACAGCTGTTTACGCTTGAACTTCGTCCGCTGCCGTTCACAAAAAGTGTTCGCAAAAGTACTAAAAAATACTGAGCGCACGTGAACGTGCGTCTCGTGAGGAGCGCTCAGCCTCCCCCAGGCTTCGGCGCGGGCTTGCGCCGCGTGAGGAGCTTGCAAAAATACTAACAAAACAGTTATGGATTGTGCGCTCCTGAAGTGGGAAGCACAGGAAAGCTCGCGCTATAGATGTCGAGTTCATGAAGCCGGTTGCCGCCGGTCATAGCGCATGGTAACACGGTCCACCCTGGAGAGATGTGAAAGCCTGCGGACAAAACGATCCGGGCCTGCCAGTCACAGAGAACTTTCCACGGCAACTTCGGAAATGCATGTCAGGTGCAACAGCTGCGTCTCCGACGACGGAAGAAAGGCCGCCAGCTCTGTTATTTCTCCAGCGTTGCCCCACTAGTGGAATTTGTGTCATTGTTTATCGGTATAACAAGGAGATGGTAAAATTTATTTTCCCTCTAAGTTGTCGAAATCATGTCTTTATTTATTTTTGTTAGGGCAGATGTCCCTTTAACAGAGCTTTGTATTACGGGTAATTTCATAATGGCGTGAGAGTATTTCCCAAAATGTCCAAATGCTTCCAGGTGACCAGGGTGACTGTCTGAATAATAGTGACCTGTCGGTGAAAAGGGACAACGCTTTTTGTGTGTCTATGGACGGCTTGCACTCGCATCATAAGGATGGCCTGAAGACGCAAACACTTCCGGGCCCAAATAAATCAGTGCCGCTACGTCGGCATGCCTCATTTTTCCCCTACCGTAATCACGATGACAGCTTCCACTGCACCGATTATTCAGTTCCTTCTCGATCGCAACGAAGAATTCCGCATCGCACCCACACTTCCCATTTACCAGCCTTCCCTCCTCCAACAGGCTACACGAGTGGCCGCCAGGGCCATCGTTCTGCCACGGAAGTACTCAGTGCAAAGGTCAAGGCACTGGCGACCCCGCCAGGTATGGCAGAAGACCGCTGCGGAGGGAGTTGCTTTGAGAAGCGAGAGTTCGCCCCGCAACCTAACGCGGTCGGAGCACTACAAAGAGCCTCCGCTGCATGCCGGCATATAGGCGACGAGGAGTCGTAAATATGCCCGCCGCCCGAAAGAAAGGTGCAACAGTACCGGCAGCCGTACACCCTTCCTGCTCGTTTTCTTTGGCCGTGACAGTAACCTTCGTCTATTGAGGCTGAGATCCATAAAGCCGCCCGTGAAGAACATTTCCGCGTTGTTGGGGTTTCACGAACCGCGCCAATTAAATGCAAGATGCTCGACAAGTTTCGTCGGGAAGTACGTTGGCCTTATAGCTGTAATCACGTGTAAGCCGTTTGCGAAGTACCTGGCCAGTGTATTTCGGAGTGAACTTAGGTGACGCAATGCTGACACTATGAACGAAATCGGCATTTTTGTTAAACACGTGACAGATGACCTAGTAGAAATGACTGAAATCCCCAACTGGTGTGTAGCACGTGACAAGAAAGTAATTGTTGCAGCCTGAGGCTAACCTTCCGGACCAATATATTTTGTGCAGCCTTGATTAAAAACCTACCCAATAAGGAGGATTTCAGGGGTATTTGCATGCTTTATGTTCAGAACGGTGCTAATGGTATCGATGCTGCTACATTTCAGTGAACCAAACGGTGTTCCAACTTATTGTACTTATAAAAACCTTCGAACAAAAGAAAGCCCATATAAATGCTTTACCTTTGGCAGTCACTGGTGCAGGTATTCACTTTTTGTTTAAATTACCAAAGAAGGATAGAGTCCTTGTAAAGATATTTTCGCTCATCAAGGGGCGTGTATCGCACCTCTACTTCCTCAAATCCAATAGAAGTATCGTCACTATACAAAATGTCTCTCTTGCCAACCCTGTCAGAAAATATAAGTTTTGGTGGGAGAATATTCGTAGTAACCTAGCTCTCGATATAATACCTGATTTGTTCCTTTCCCAAGCTCTTCTCTGAACCTGAATGGAGACAAAGGATTAGCTGTACGTTATTTATCGCAACCAACCATTTCTTCTAAGTGTTTTTATAACAACACTAGAAGTATGAAACTGACAAAAGATGGGCCAGTAAAACGCGTTCTAGATTAAGATTTTGCTTTCACTGCAACCTGATCAAGGTCATTACATGAGAAAGCTTGTGTACAATAGAAACACCTTGCTTTTTGCTTAAATACATATTATTTTCAAGTTAGTTTTTTGTAAAACTTCATAGTTGTTCTTGGAAACATTTGAAACATGCACATTTACAACATAATATTGTATGGTTCGAAGCATAATGCAACCGTTTTGATGATGAGTGGCGACTAAATTCCGCACTGATTCTGGCCTGCCTGTTATCATAAATTAGAATAAAGAGCTGTTGAACTTGTTAGACTATGTCTCCTTAGTGCGTTTTATTAGGAAGCACAGCTTTTTCAGTTGATGGACCCCGTGTTTGAAGTCTATTGTATGCGTGAGCGACCTGCATCTATCGTACGAATCACTAAAGTCTGTCCCACCTGGACCGATAACGTTTTGCTCGAGACCTAGAACCGAACCTGTTTCACAGCACGCTTCTCGGCTAACCTCCGGGTATGAAAAGGTACCGCAACTGCTGCAAGGAATTCCCGGTGTGACCTTGCCTCCATATATCACTACATCGTTACGGAGAGCATGAGGCTTCGCCCTCACTGTTTATTTATTTATTTTTTATTTCAAATACATTGCAAGGCCTGACAGGGCATCAAGATGTTTCATGGGAAAAGTGCATAACAAACAAGGTTTGTAAAAAGCACTCAAAAAATAACACAATCAAAGAAAGAAATAACGCGAGAAATCGGCCGTAAATACATATCTTGAGAAACGCAAAAGTTGAAATATTACAAGTGCTATATCTAGCGCAAAGAGCAACATGTCGCACATTTAACATACATAGCATGCAGTAGCAAATGCACATTTCAAACGCCAACATACGATTTCCCAAATTTCACATAAAACTGAATTAACATATAAGCGTCATATTACAAAAAAGTGACCAGGAAGAAGGTCACGTAAGGCGTCGTGCATGCTTGGATCTAGCGGCAGTGCGATCACGACGACTGTTTTAAAGCCTGATGGCCAGGGGAAGTGCGGCTAAGTTAAATGCTTCGGTTCGCAATACTGGCGGCAAAAACTCTGGGGATAATTTACTCTACGTGACATGTTAGCTAGAACATTTAGCGTTGAGTGTGGTGCATTGTAAACATACTTGTAAGTAAGGCATAAAAGAGCAATATGCGCTGAATATCTAAGGAGTAAAGTGAAAGATCAAGTTTAATCTCTGTTACACATGATAGTACTTGTAATTGTGTGAAATAAACCGTGCAGCTCTATTCTGGGCTTATTCAATTTTGTTAATAAAAATTGATGGTGCGGGGGCCAGCTGGCTTACGCAATCTTGTTCAGTGGTCGAACGAGTGTTTATAAGCTTATTTACTAATGCTAAAAAGAGCATGACACAAGTTTTTACACAAAAACCTAATGACCTGGAGCCTTACGCAGATGGTATCGACATGGTTACTCGATGAAAGGCCTTCGGCGAGTTTAACGCCTAAGTATTTGAAGTATCAGGTGCGATTCAGTCGGCTGCTATCTATGTGGTAGTCGAAAATTGATTTTTCACACTTGCGGGCAAAGGAGACACATTGCATTTCGATATATTTATTGACATTGGCCATGTATTAGACCAGTGAGAAATACGTTCAAGTCATTTTGATGAGTGAGGTGGTCGTCAGTACTGACTGATTGTAGGGTTTAACGCGCCGACGCAACGCGGGCGATGAGACGCGCCGTAGTTGAGGTCTCCGGAATAATTTTCACCACCTGGGTGCCTTTAACGTGCGCCGAAATCTCGTAGACACGCTCGTTTTTGCTTTCCGCCTCCATCATAAAAGCGGCCGCCATGGCCGGGAATCCAGCCCGCGTCCTCATGCTCAACAGCAGAACGCCTTATCCACTGAGCCACCGCGGCGGCTAGATCATCATTACTGTATATTTATTAATATATAATGTAGTCATCGGCCCAGACTCACCCGCGAGATTGCATATTATCAGACAAATCCTTTATGTATACTGTAAATATTAAAGGGCTACCGTGAGGCACACCGGAGGTGACATATGTGGGACAAATTAAAATAATAACTGTTGTTAACTGTTGTCTAAGTTAAAAAAAATTGCAAAAGCCATTAAAGGGTTGGTGAATCTAATCGCAGAGCCGACAGTTCAGAAATGGAACGGCAATGAGGTACACGGTCAAATGCTTTAAAATATCTAAAAATGCCGTCAGTTTGCTTGTTAATATCCGTATTATGGGGCAAGTCATTCGTAAATTCAAGCAATTCAGGCTAAGTGTACTCTGTGGGGTGGCTCCGTATTAGCGGTGTTGTACTTGCTGGAATTCATTATTCTTCAACCAGGACTCAAGGACTGTGATTACAACAAACGTACGAAACTAAGGCTACGCTCCTGGAGAGCCAACAATAAAATGCGAATAGATTAACCGGACGAACCATTCAAGAGTTCATGTTCAAGATGCTCGGTGAGGCATTCTGAAAATGACATTACAACTTGCAAAGATGTTTAAACAAGAGTGAAGGACACGGTGTCCAAAGGTGGCAGTGGTTGTAAAATATAAGCTCGAGTAGCCAGACAAACTAAGTACTTTCGATTTAAACGTTCAAGACACAGTGCAATCCCTATAAAATGGCAAAGGTTTATTTCGAAAAAAGAAACCATTTGCGGCACACATGGACTTTAGGCTGGCCCGTGATATTCGCAGTGTGTTATGTCCAAGCAACCGTATGCATCTAACAGCCAATTTTGTAAAGTTTTGGTTTATATAGAGTACTTGATGACTCGAGGCTGTACCTGGGACAATTTCTTGCACCAAGCTGCCGATTCTCGTTAGGACACACCTACAGGAAGATATTTAAAATGCAGTGCGGAAGCTATTTATTTATGGACAACCTGGCCACAATGTATAGGTATAAAGGACGAAGGTGTTAAGCTTTGTCCCTAGCTGTCACATGTGTTCATTAATAAAAACAAAAGGTACTCGGTCGACCAAGCTGCAATAGAATAAAACGTCCACTCAAAAGGTGTTTCGTGCGTTGCACGTTTATTTGCACGCTCCGTGGTTTATTAGTTTTAGATGAATTAGTTCTTTACTTCTATGTTCCTTGTGTGCGTGTTTGTTAGGCACATATGCTTGCATTTGTCCTCCATGTCCACATTTCTTTTAAACGCTGTTTCTCCTTATGCAGATAAAATAGAATACTTGCAAACAGTGACAGCAATTTTGCCACAATTGTCGGAACATGCGAATGAGTTCATTGTGAAATATTTGATTTTTTTTGTTCTTGACAGGTATTAATCATGCACTTCAAATAACAAATTTCAGATAATAGTTTCGGTTAATAGTTATGTATATTAGCAGTTATTAGTATATTATAATTGTTTTGTTATACAAATTTTTAATCACTTCAAAAATAATATGGAGGAAGTTGAGTGCCATCTTCGCCTACGAGAGCTCCCATTGCCAGTTCGCTGGCATCCTGTTTAGCTTCAGTTTCAGTGGAAATTAACTTCTTTGTTCATGTGCACCAAAGAACTCGCACCACATTTCTATTGCAGAAATCACCGATGTGTAAGTACGAAGTACCTGGTTAAGCCTGGTTTATTACCGCGCCAAACAGAAAAAAAAAACTCATGCTGATTGCTCAATGAGACTTCTATACGCGGCTATATAAAGGCCTCGAACACCTACATCTATTCAGTCGTTGTGTTCACTTTAGTCAGCAGATGCCTGTCCAGCTGCTCCCATCGCTGTAAAGACAACTGATTTAATCAAGGCCCGCGAACCACTATATGCCCGCAGAACAGTGTCCAGGGATGCCATGAGGGTTCGCACCTGGGCAAGGTGTTCTGGCTCATAGTTTTTCTAACGCGACCTTCGAAATAGACGCCCGGTGGAAGGTCAGTGTGGGAGAGACTACTTCCCCACCGAATCGCAGCCCGCAAAATCAGAAGATGATTGCTTATAATGAGATAATTCATTGGGCTAGCGAACATTACACCGTGACAAAGCTAAAGAGGAGAAAAATAACCAACTTGTCCAACTTTTCGGTTTGGTTAAGAAGTTCTCATGTGATCGATACAAAAGAGAATCATTTCACTTATGTGTAGTTATTGAGAACGTGAAAAAAGAGTGTTCCCCTTCATTCAAATCTACGAAGCGAGTGCCGATTTGTCTACGTTTCCTACAAGTTTAGCCCTCCTCTGTTACGCAAACGCACGAGACTTGCCATAATGACGAACCGAAGAATTTTGTTTGAATTAGCAGAAGTGCCGATATATAGGACTTGGTGCAACATACCAGTGTGAGGTAACAAAACATTCCCATCTAGTTGATAAAGCGATATTCACACACAATAGTGAAATACTATTCACACTTAAATTTGGAAAAAAAAAATCACGAGTGGATCACGCGTCAGCCCTACCTGCCATCTTGTTGTTTTTATCTGCTTTCTTCCTAAATCCACCCGTGGTTTTTAATTCGCGAGGTTTTAATTCGACGCTTCTAAGCAGGGAATTGAGTTTTTTCTGACTGTTAATGATATAAAGATGCCAACATGCAGCTGCACGCGTCATATGTGGCAGATATTTTCCGCCAAGGACAAGCAAAAAGTAAAAATCAACTATATTTACGATATGAAACAGTTCGAATTAAGCGGCTGCCGCTATAAAATGCCCTAAAATCAGTGCATGCCAACCAAAATTTTGAAATTGGTTTAAATTAACCGAAAGGTTTAATTATCGTGAGTATGCTGTATTTCAGCAAGCCAGTTTCCGGAAGAGTTTGCGACACCTAACGATGAAAGACGCGGCCAAAACATTCGCAACACAAAAAAATAACAAAAACCGTGTTGAATACTGTTCTGGTTTGGGGTTACTTTGGGTTCTTCTGTAAAGTGTTTTCTTTTTGAAAAGATTGCGTTTGGCAATAATTGGGAAGTGGCGTTGCAAGATACTGCGAAAATACGTACCACTCCCACGGTTCATGAGTGCTTTATAACCGCTGGAGTAGACAAAACCTGCTTTAAAACTCCGCGGGTACAATTGAATAGGGCGCGATATGGTAACCTTCCGCAATTCGGCAGCCCATTCCTGCTGCCAGTGGTCAGGGGGCGCCCACCCAACCTCTGCCTGTTTGGCGCTAATCGTATTAACTTGTCCTCAAGGCTAGGAACGGTGTTCCAAAGGTACGCCTTGTTGCGTGCGGAAATATCGAGCCCACATTAAAGTAGCGCATGCATAATAGTCGACGTAAATTACAGCCGGTGGACTTGGATTATTCCATTAGAGTCATTAGGGTCACGTGTAAAGCGAACCCTTCGCGTTCGTCAAAGGCAGCCGAATGATCAGTGGTGACGGCAATGTAAATAACCTAAATGGACACTATCTATTACGTAGTTCCATTTGGCGTGCGGTAGAGCAAGCGCCTGAAAGTGTCATCCGAGCCGCCTCTGATTATTGCAGGTTCTCTAGCCTTTCAGGTCATCATGTGCAGCTTATGTATTCCCCGTACCAGTAGGCACGCAATCTGCAATGCTGCGGGGAAACTCGTGACTGTTTCGATTCGGCTTGCATGTCAGCCTAGGGACACAAGGCGTACGCCATTACATTTACCCAGCCAGCTAGATAATCGCTGACAAGGTAGGTAGTAAAAATTGAGCACACAAGTGTCGGCCCATGACTTCGCCTCACGTAGTGTAAAGGTGGCAGAACATATAGAGGCAGCATTTGTTTTTTCTACGTAGCTGTGCTGTAAAGGCTAGTAGAATCTTTTCAGGTGACCTCGTGAGTGGAGAAAACCATATCGCTTCTGTTCGGAGCTAATAGGTACAGTTTTTCTGGACATAGAGATCGAGATCTCAATAGTGTCCGGCCTCTCCAGACTCCAAGCGGACTTTGAAAGTTTTGATTTCGTTCTTTAGAGAATGGATTTTGTACCTTAACTTTGACTGGAATTATGGAAGAAAGTGTCACGTTTTTAACCATCGTTCTATTGAGAAAGGGGATTTTTTATTATTACTGAAAATGTGTTAAATTGCGCAAATTCAATGTACGAACCCTGAAACCTTCTTAACAAGTGTGAATGCTCCAATTCAGTGAAATTTCTGACACATCGGGAGATCTAGCAATTTTTCTGGATAATCATATTCATATAGTAATATCAGCCGTAGTCAAGATTGGCGGGCGTCCCGTTCAACGGGTGTGTCTCTGGGTTTAACGTCCTGAGCTCATCTCAAGTCTAATACCCATTCGGTAGGTAAACCTACCAAAATATTCCCACTGGAAAAGTATACACCCGTTTCTGTTTTATTTTGAAGTTACATTACCTACATTTATGGGCCAAACTCGCCTCAAAAGTCGGCCACTAACTGTCCGAACACCGCACTCTTGTTTCAAGAAAAAAATAACGTTCTCTGACGTGCGTTCAGGTATCTTACTAACAGTGCCCTCCTGCTCGGGAAGGAGCCAATTGCACTCGGGCGACCTTTATCTGAGGACTGAAAGACGGTGACCGCTAAAAGTGATGGTTATGGAAATTGATTTTAGCACCCCTAGCTACCAGCTTTTGTCATCTCCGTGATGATGGTGGAGGTGGGACCATGTATTTGTACGTAGGTAAAGCAATGAAAATTACACGGGACTTAGACTTTCCTTTCCAAAGTGACCGAATAAGCTAAGCAAATGTAAGTGCAGAAGTTAACGTCTAGGCCAGAAGTAAGTCGTCAAGCCGTCGACACTCGGCTGTTGAACTGGCGGGCCGCATTTAAACTTGACTCACAACCTCATCGTTGTGGCTGATGAACCACTGATATGCCATCGGCAGTTACTCACTACCTTTGTATGTTATGACAGTTTCCAATACACACACAACACTACGCCGGCTGAATGCTGATCCCCCGCCGTGACAACGACTCTTCGTCGTGGGAGAAGCCCGAAGCTAGCAAAAGCAAACAGCCAAGTCATGGCCGACTGAAAGCCTGCTGTCTGGGAGAATCCAGCTAAAACGACAAAATTCACCCCACAGTAGAAACGGGGCACAACTTTATGGAAAAAAGACCCATAGAAACCAACCCGAAAAATTCCCACCCCAACTTTCGCGTTATGTTCAAGGCTCCCTATTTTTGCAAAATTTTGTATTAACATTTGCTCCAATTGAGTAGGCCACGGCGAAATGATCGTGGTGATCTATACAGAGCGCTTCTTCAGAGAGCTCCCAAATCTGCGGAGATCTTGATCAGCTCATTGAAAGGGGCGGCTTCCTTCAGTGAGCCTCGCAATTCCCACGTCGTAGTTTGTTTGTGGCACCGGCAGGCGACATTGGTAATTCTTTCAGACGAACACGAAAGGCAACTGAACATGTGCACGCTCAAATCCGAACGTAGCAGGGTGAGTGGGGTTTCAGTAGCTCACCGCTTTTCACTGTAAGCCAAAATGCACCGCTGTGCCGGAGTCTTTTTCGGGACTGAATGCGCTGCCACTAGCACTAGCACCTCATTTAACTAGGGGTAAGGGGACAAACTCTCGTCCCTCTACTTGGAGCCTCCTAGATAAATCGCACTGGTGCGCACCGGTCCACACCGGTGCGCATTTCATCCCCGATTAACCGCATTGGTGCGCACCATCTGTCCTTGATAAACCGGAGCACCCCATCGCGGCGAATTATTTGGTTGCTTCGGTGCGCACCGAGAGAGTCGACGGAGATTTGAGGTGCAATCCCAAGATGCATCGCGAACGACGCCGGAGAGTCAGCCGGCTACCTGCGCTGTCTGCTGATGCGATAGCACATGGACGCATCCGTCGTGTGAGTCCGGAAACTTCTGTAAATTCTTTCTGGCAAGGATGAGTTGCTTTTGTATTCCCCAGCATAGGTCGGCAGGCTCACTCCCGAGTGCACTCACACCCCCCCCCCCTCACCACTCATGAGTGACTGGTGAGTGAGCTTCGCCATCGTTTTGGACTGGCGAGTGTGAGTGCCAGTGAGTGCGAGTGAGTGGGTGACCCACGCGCACTGAGCCCCGCTCACCAGTCGCGATGTCGAGCGCCACTCGCGGCGAGCACCACTCACCACTCGCGAGTTCGAGAGCAGCGCACGGGGAGCCACGCTCACCACTCGTGAGTGCACTCGCGCTACTCGCGCCATTTGAGGGGCTTACCGCGCTGAGCACCACTATTGTGCTTGTACTCGGTGCTGCTATTCGTCGCTGGAGCCGCTCGCTGTGATAGTTGTTAATGGCCGGATTGGTTTTAGTTACGGAAATATGTCATCACTGAGCTCCTGTTATGGGGCACCGTGGAATTAATGCTCTGTTGGCGTGTTGATTTGAGAATATGATTTGGATGGCCTTCTGACGCCGCAATGCACTAATACTGTTCGGATTCGTGACTCATGGGGGGTCTGCTGCACACACTCACGTGCGAGTGGAGACGACGAGTGGTGAGCGCGAGCGCGAGTGAGTGAGAGTGGTGATGGTGAAGGGTTAGCGTGAGTGAGCGCGAGTAGTGAGCGTGAGCGCGAGTGACCGTGAGTTGTGACGGCGAGCGGTGAGCGTGAGCTCAAGTGAGGGAGAGGGGTCATGGCGAGCGGTGAACGTGAGCGCGAGTGGGTGCGCTTGATGGAGGGCGCGTAGTATGCGTGAGTGCGAGTGAGTGCTAGTTGTGAGGCAGACAGGTTTGCTGAATGTGAGTGAGTGCGCTAGGAAAAATATATTTTTAGGTGTGAGTGTGAGTGAGCGGCAGCCGGTTTTGACGACGTGTGTTCGTCAGACAGGGTTGCGCAATGCCACAGGCTCAGAACGGGCGCTGGTAGCGCCTAGAAATAGCAAATGATCGCCACAACATAATGACACGTAAAGAAAATTTTCTTACTCCAAAGCATGCGGCATGGCCTGCTAGTTGGAGTAAATAGTGGAGCTTTGCATTCGTTTTGTCCGCGTGAAGCATCAAGCGCAGTCATTCGACTTCCTAGATTATGACGGGCCTTTATATTTTGTCGTGTCTGCAGGAGGGGCCGTGACTGCAGGCACTCCCGCTGTCATTCTTCTGAGAAGACCCGAAATGTCTTGTAGGCGGCTGTTAATTAGGAGTACGCTGCCACGCATGGGTGAACCTAAATGTTATGTGGTGGCTTTCAAGAAATACCAGTTTGTAGCAGCGCTGTGTCGTATTGAGATGCTTTATTGGAACTTGTTAACGGTTGCTTGAGTTGCTCTAATCACCCAAGGGATGACGCTAGTGTAGAACAGGTCAGTTTGTCATCAATGAACGCTCCATGCTCGTTTGCACCGTCGTGGAGCACTGGGCACCGCTCCAGTTTTGGGGTCAACCCGCTGCGTGTTTATCGAGGACGCTAATAGTCCCTCCACGTTTCAACTCTTGGTCCTTCCTGGAGACTAAATGTTGTCCCCTGCATATGAACTGTTAGTCCTCTCTGTTGGTTCACTGGAGACATTTTCCCATCACTCTCTATGGAACAATTGATGCTCTTTTAAAATTAAACGCTGGCTCTTGGAAATTCTCACCACTGACTTAAGCATTCATACTACACAACAAAGTGCTGTTCCCTGCAAATTCTCCTTGGGGAGCAACTACATTTTTATTGACTGGCTATAGATTTTCTGTGCGAATTTTCTGAAATCCTTAGCAATCAAATTTTACTCTCCTTTATGCTTCCTGAAGATAATCATTACTTGCCACCAAAATAAGCTGTTTTATCTACACAAAACACAAATACACAGCAGTAACCAGAAACAACAGTTTTTGGCCACCTAAAGCAATCACGACAAAGCAAATGTCACCTTGGCACTTTTATTCCAGGAGTGAGGGGTCATCATACGTAGGCAAAGTAAACCGGGCGCTTCTCTGAATGCCCGAAAGTTGAACTCGAAGGTGTGTTGGGCACACGTTGCAAAGATAAATTCAAGCGCACAGTATGGGCTATTTGGGTTCACGTGGCTGCTGCACTTGATGCAGGCATACTGCACTTACAGGAAGCAGTCTTCCGCTGAGAGGACACAACTCCATTTGTGTCACTCTCAGCAAGTGGTGCACATTGCAACGCTCCTGTAAAAAAGGCAACAGAACAAGTCTAAGTGGGGACATCGAAGACATTAGAGGTAAGCATGGTCCAAAGAAGAAAAAAGTCAAAGGGCATGTACTGCCTGGGTGCGAAACGCACTTGAACACGCTTTCAAAAATGCAGGAAAAATGTTGCAAAGCAGAAGCTTGCCCTGTGTGATCTGCCTTCAGCAGTGCTATTCTCAGCCTTGAAATGAAAGGCGTACTGCGTAACATGCTTACCGTAAATTCGGGCTGCATCTTGGCTGAACTTTAAAATAATATAGTTAAGGCATGGCTTGACAATGTCAACAAAAATAACGGAAATATGGTCTACTGTGGATCAGTTTTGTGCAGAAAATTTTTTATCAGTACATTACATTGTCTACCCACCTTCCTACACTCGCTTCATTGTACCTTAGTTCGCTGGCACCTACCACGGTGCTCAATATTCTTGCGGATATGCAAGACAGTCACGCACCACGATTCTTAATTACAACTTAGCCTTTCTTGTTTAGGCTATGCGGTATATCACTGCACGGGATCTATTACCGACACTGCAGAAAAACGGTCAAAGCTGATATCGTTGTGACGACACGGATGGTCGAGGAGCACCCATCGTTTACGGTGTTTTATCTTATGGAACAGCTGTCATTGAACCTGCCCTCCATTCCGTCACCGTTTGCGTGAAACGAGGAGACGCCTTTTGCGGCAGGCCAAGACTGCGTTTTAAGCACGCATCAGCTCCTGTCTATTTGGTAGTCAAAATACCACGTGGCTGCTGTTGCTTACATAAGATGTAAAAGGATGGGTAGAGATGACCCAGAAGGTATAACTCGCAGGGGTCTCCCTTTTGTTTTGCTACGTTCTCTAGAGACGAAAGCTACAGACCTAGACATTGTTGATCTTGTAAAAGTCGAGCAAACTGCACTAAAACCTTCCACCGCTACACAGCTTTTTCCCATGTTTATCCTTAAGGGCACTCCAGTCATGGTTGAATGAAATCGTGCGGTAGTTTTTCCGTGCAAACTCTATACTTATGCAGCCGGAAAACCAACAGAACCTTGCTCCCTACTTTCCACGTGTACCAGTCTACTTAAGATCAAATGAAAAAAAAAATAAAAAGGGTAAGCGCAATTATGTGGTTTCTGCTGGACGCCTCTGGCAAAGAGTCTTGACAATAGTCGAACAATAGCCCAGTATATCAATTCGGAACAGTGTTAGGAGCCTCACTGTACTGGTAGATGAAGACGTAAGATGGATATGTAACCACTGTAAAATGCCATGACAGGCCACTAAAAATCCCCGTGACAATTTTTGTCCGTTTTCACCATCTTTGCTGGCGACGACCGGCAAACTGTCCTTTGACGTGGCCACGTGGTTCCACGCGTGGCATTGTTGTTCCTTGTCACGCAAACCAGACAATAACACCTACAGTGTTTTTAGTTCTTTCCTTCCTGCTCCTATTTCTATTGTGAAAATTATCAATATTAACCCTATTATTGTGTAAAACAAACAGTGACGGCTGCTATAACCTCTCAAGAGTCGTCCATCTTGACACTCGTTCCCCCACGACATGGAAATTATCAATATTTACCCTATTATTCTGTAAAACAAACAGTGACGGCTGCTATAACCTCTCAAGAGTCGTCCATCTTGACACTCGTTCCCCCACGACACATGAGCATTTGCCAGCTTCGTACAAGGATACTCACCTCAAGCAGAGTCCATGTAGCGTGATCGTCGTAGTCCAAGCCGCATGTCTGAAAAAGGCCAATGACATCATGTAGTCTAGGCTACATGGAGGGCTAGGTTAGATGGCACGTATTGACGCACGCGGACAGCATCGTACATGACCAACTTGCGACGCTCCTCCGTCGTCGTCTGTACTAGTGAAGGTCCTGTTTAGGAAAAGGGGAAAACGCGAGGGGGGGGAGGGGCGGGCCCGCGGCATGGTGACGTCAGGCCGTGTCCGCCCTGCGTTTTTCTCGACCTCGAGGAAGCTTTCCACGCCTTGGAGCGACGTCACTGAAGCGGCCGCCCAGCGGGACCCGCGCCGCACAAGCGGGACATGCGACGCCTGCAACCGCTCCACGCGGAGAGGAGGGAAAAATTAGCCCTCGGCAAGCCTGTTATGTGCCTGCTTTCTTTCCTCATCGGCTCGTGTACGCTAAACCTCCTTTTCTTTAATTTTATTTCCGTTGCGTGACGGAGGTAGTAATGCCGACTTGCGCGATATCGATAATACAGTTTCGATGAACCGAGCTGGCAGCCGCCTTGTGTCCTCTGGCGAATAGGGACGCTCCGTTGTCCTACAATGTGCTATGAGGCAAAGAAGCTCCAATGAAAAGGTAATCTTCTCTTGCAGCTTATTTCTCCGGTCTGCCCGGGGCACCCACCGGTGAAGGCCGTTTCGGCGAGACTTTTATGATCGATGATGTCGGAGGCGACTGAACTGAGCTTCGGCGAGAAACGAGACACCGGGAGTACGTTCCAGACGATTGGCTGTGTGCGATTTTTAATTCTTGTCTTAGAACCTGATACACAACCCTCCTTGGTGAAAAATTTGGTGTCGACCTTATATGCTGTTCCCAGGAGGGGAGCTGATTTATGGTCGCCTCACTCTTTCCTGCTGGGTTTGGAGCACGGTAAAACCTGCCAGCATGGTCGAACGCTGCATTGTTTCGTGCCCACCGCCGCCGACAAATTTGGAATTCCTTCTTTGCTTTTTATGCATTTCTCTTGTAAACCGCATCCAGTGATCCGTTTACTGTGGATGAACGAGAGCCGGTCGATGCAGAGAAATTCACTGTGATGCCACAAAAGCACAAATAGGAATCACAAACCTTGAAGACCCAGGAAAGACGGGAAATTCATTTTCAGTGAGCTTGAGAGTTTTCTGGTGAACATAGAATAAGTATATTGAGCAGACTTATTTCGCACCCACCTCCACCGAGGTCAATGTATGCTAATCGACCATACGGAAGGCGCCCTTAAGACGTTAACAAAGTTCTTCGTAGGCCCTTCAGATGGTGCATTGAACTTCATAATTCGACTCCATAAGTAGAGAGCCTTGCAAAGAAAAGCCAGAGTATTGCATTTTCAAAGCGTTGCAGATCATTATGAAGAAACAAGAAAGCAGGCCTGGCCTTGCACTTTCGATATTCTCCAAACGTGTTGCCGTGTTTTCGTTTGCGTGGGGTATTCAATTTTCTACGATAGTTTTTTACAATTCACTACAGCCAGGTTTTGATATCTTGACAGGGCAGGCGCTCCTGAAAGAGTTTGAGTGTCCTCGTACACGCGAAGATGTTTTGGTAGACGAAAAAATTACGCCCACCTCCCCTCGCGGGAACCCTTGTGTGATACGACGCTGAGGGTGGTTCAAGCGCAGGCGAAGAGCAACCGTCGACTGAAAGGCCGCCGGAGAGCGGCACACCGGTTATATGCGCAGCGCGCCCGAAGGAGAGGAGACTGCGGAGAGAGAGAGTACTGCACATGCGCAGCACCGCGCGCAGCGCCGCCCACCGGCGGAGTGAAAGCGCGCTGGGCCGCACACCCGCAGATGTTGAGAGAGAGTGTTCGCTCTCACCTGGGCACGCGCCGGCGCCAGTGCGTCTGCCGCGGCTATGACGCACCCCAATCCAACACAATCCACTTTAATTCAATCCAATCATCGTCAAGCCAAGCCAAGCCAATCCAATCGAATCCAATCCAATGCCCCTCGCGAGAGAGTGTTCGCTATCGGAGAGGAGAGGGGGGAAGTGGAGGATAGACGCAGCCTTGCGGACAACAACGGACGAACACAGGAAGGACAGGGCCGCCGACAAGGATGCTCTCAGCGTCGCATCTAAAAAATGTTTACCCAGAGACACCAGGAAGCTTAAGACGTAATTCAGCTCAACATGTAGCTATATGTTTTGCTTTGCAATGTCCGTTTTGCTGAATGTCTAAGGGCCACCCGTAAGACGGGATGTAATGGCTGCCATCACTCAGCCGAATTGACTCCTGGGTGGTCTTTCGGAGCGCAAAGGTATCAATGTAAACTCATTCAGGGCAAAAGTACTCCAATTCATGTGGAAACATACCGAGCTTGGATGGTTTACATCTAGCCTTCATACGGCCTCCGCCGGATGCATACCATTGCGAGGAACATTGATGCGTGGCGGTGTCACTCTTTATATCTCCTCTCATCCCATACCCCCTTTCTCTCCGTGGTCCACTGCAACTTAATCCTTTAAGTGGCCGTTTTTAAGTTCACTGAATATTTTACTGTCGACTGCTGCAAAAAACGTAAGCCATGACAGGTGGCTCTTAACATCCCCGAACTGAGCCGAAATATTGATGCCTTTTATAAACGTACGCTACTGAATTGCGTGTCGAACGGTCATTGGTAGTCACGTTACCGATTGCAAGTTGAATGCATCCACAGCCAGTGTTCGTAATAAAGAATGCGGCGCGTGTGCGCCGTTCAAATAACGCAAATACAAGCGCACCTCGTAAACGTCGAGAGACATCCACGTCTTCGATAGTGGATGTTTGACGTTTTAAAGTGGGTTTGGTATACTTTGTTTTTTGTCTTCGCAAAGCGTTGTGAAATTTTCGTGAGATAAAGCAGGCCATGAACAAACACGAATAGACAAGTATTTTAGGTTTTTTTTAGTTCCCATGCCAATTAACTTGGCTGTTTCTTTAACTTTCTCGCTACTTTTTTTCTTCGGTGGTTGATCCGTTAAGCAGGGGCTTTGCCTCCCAGGTGGCACAACGTAGCAAAACTCATCGGACTTGGTAGTTGCAAGAAGTTGAAGATTAAGCCCGTGGTAGGAAGACGTTTAACTAAGCAAGGTCTTTTATGCATTGGACGAAAGATTTTCAATTTGTTTGGCTCTTTTCTCTTTATCCATTGAAGACAACTAATGGTTTAACGAAACGTTACTACAATATTTTTGGCAGGCGAGAAATGTGCAGCTTCATCGTCGTTGTTCTCCTGGATGTTTGAACTCAAAATAGAGTAGAAATATCTCTTCAATCAAAACAAAGAGTACTTATTTTGGCGCTTTGAGACATCGAATGTATAAGAAGTGGCAGCGAATGATTGCCCCTAACGAGCCAATGGTAACTAAATTTGGTGTGTGTAGGTTTAGGTCACTACATAAAAATGTTTTAGTGCTGGGGGCAGTATTCAGCAGTGTTTTTCTATTGTGCAATCATGCGAACTATTTGCGGTGCACTGAGCTATATCACAACGCGGAGTTCAATGAATTACGGATAAAAATAGGACGCAGCACATCTCTGTGCACCGAATAATGCTATGCAAAAAAAAACACAAGTGCGTACAACATTGCATTTAGTCTTTTCGTATAAAGACAGTCGGAAGTAGACCAAGTCACGCGGGTAAGTTCGTCACTACAACGAATTAACGTCCACCGCGGTTTTCCCTCTTAGCAGCAAGTGCACTTAACAAAATTGGCGTTACTTCAAAGTACGATTGTAGCAAACAGACTTCACTTCGCCGAATCACAGAACTTGTCACGCTCCCGTTGTGGTAGTAGTTCTCAAATAGCGTTTTCGCTATTTTTTCAGTTGAGTGTGCACGCGAAGCTACGCGCGGCTGGCGCGGTAGTCAAAACTTCTAAGAGCTTGGGAAAGATGTCGTCTCGCATAAAACGACCTTTCTGGTTCGCGGCCTGTGTGGTTCACGGGTCTGAGTCCAACAAATAAAGTTCGCCTCATGGAAGAATGGCCCCTTCATATCCTCTTTCTTTCAACAATAGTAATCTACGTTCAAATGACAGTACTCTGCTTTTGAGCTGTCAACTGGTGGTCACGAGACTTGGTTCCGCGTCTCAATCCCCGGCTCAAGCGGCAAGCACTACTGTTAAGATGCAAACAATTTTACTAGGCCCGCCCAAGTGATTACGCAGAGGTAAAATGGTGGGTTTTCTGAGGACGCGCTTGCTTTTTCTCAAAACCCGGCGGAAGAGTCATGATTATAAGGGACATGAACCGCCAAAGGGGCCATACCGCGGCGGGAGGCGCGGGGTGGCACTCACCGAGAAAACATCATACAACCCACCCGAAGCGTGGAATAAAAACTGCCATTGTTCGAGCAATTTTGAGGTGCGAAGAATACATAAAAGCTCTCAGGTTAACTGGGCGCGAAGTCCATTTTTATTTATTTTTTCTCCATTTTACCCAGTCAAAAATGACAAGAAACATTTCTGTAGTTTGTCGTATTTTTGCGTGTCCGACTGTCGTCTTCACGTATTCTTGTGCCATGATTCTGGCAGCTGGCTATGTATCGGCAGCATGATGGCTGTCGTAGAGATAAGTAGTTATGTTGTGACTACAGGAACGTTTGCCGTTGAAAAAAAATGACTGTCATCACGACATAAATGTGTGTCGTAACAACAGATGGCTCTGTCGTAACAACAGGGCTTTTGTTGTCACAACAAAGTTTTTTGTCCTACGACAGGAACCCGTGCTAGGTCTTTGTGGTATACTCCTGTTGTCAATTTAGACTCGTTATGCCCGTCGTTTGTGAACAAGTTACCTGTTTAATAAATTGCTGCATCTATTTAGCAATTTCCCGTGGCTAGCCGTTGTCAAAAGACAGTGGCAAGTAGGGTGGAGAGCGTCGACATGTTGAGTCCATGATCTTTATACACTGTATCTCTTTGGGATATAATGGCTTACGAAATTCTGTATCTGGCAACTACACTTGCGCAATTTACGCACTCCAGGACTGTGGTTCTCATGCGAAAAACCACAAGAAGTGCATAAGAGTGACGCTGAAAATTTCAACCCTCTAGCCGTACACCACATACGTAGTGCTGAAGGGCCTTTTTTAAAGTTTCAAACCTGCTAATAATCTGTTGAATACCTTTTTTAAGGAAAAATGCAAGCGGGCAAGCGCTAGTTGCGCACGTGGGTGCGCGCAGGAGTACGGTAACGTCATACAGCCGACGTAGTGGGACCAAGAGAAAAATGTTTACAAAAGCAAACTTTCCCGCGAGACCGCAGCCCGCTATACGGAATTATAAGCGCTTCGAGTGGTTTTATGTCAAAACCGACGTGTCAAAAATATACTTCGTTGTGCTTAACCATCCGATTTTTAGAAAGTTACATCAAATACGGACCATTTCATCGAATGGTCCAGATAAGTGTCACCAATCAACGGGAGTTTCACTTTTTATATTAAACGGCCATGCAGTACAACGCAACTACAGATCTTAAACTACTTTGTATTGCTATTTTTTCTTCCATCTCTTACCGTAGAAGCCCATAAATGTGGATCGACTTGAACGCATGGTAGTTTTTCAGGCGCCTTTGCTCATACGACAGAGAAAACGCTTATGCCGTGCATATGCATTTCCGACCACTTCTAGAAGGAAATGCCACCGTTTTTAAGCGGATGGGAAAGTGAGCGTCACGGTCCAGGTTATGGCGGGGACTCCCCGTAGTCCCCCCGCATGCTTACCGCATGCTTCGGTGCACAATTCCGAACTTATTCTTTCCTAACTCACCACCCGCAAAGTCGTTATTTGTGCTTTGAGTACAAAACAAAGAACTATCGTAATTTACCTATTCCCCTCTGATCTCGTGGTTTATATTTTAACTAAACATATAGAAACAATTGACACGCTTACACACTCATGCACCTATTTGTACCCAAATGTTACCCTATATATTTACCTCGGCTCTGTAAACCTTCCGCATCAGAAGATAATTCTGTAATACATCACGGTAAGCCCATTTCCTCAGTAAGCGATTTTTGGGCCCTGCAAGAGGGTAAGAAGATAGCGTTTTTGGCGGCATTTGGTAGCAGCAATTCAGGAGGAAATGGTTGCCGATGACTGTGCGGAAACTGTAGATATAGCGTTCACGTTACCACAAGCTGCAGCAGAGATGGTCGTATTATCATCCACCCGAAGTATGCTCTCTCGGAGGCGAAACTCCGAAAAAGTCCCATTTTTTGAGAAAACCGCCGTTCTGGTTGTCTGGTCAAGAAATTGGCCGACGTTGTAAAGAGCGAATAAAAAGTTCAGGTGTGATGTAATAGAATTTGAATGCGGGTCTTCACAGTACATGTCAAATGCGCTACCCCTGTTTTATCTCCATATTTTCTTTTTTAATTTACCCCTCCATTATCTCCCCATGTCGCGTGCAGTGGAACAGGAGTAGTTGTCATCGTTGTTCCTTTTTCTCTGGCACATACCCACTTTGGAGATTTGCAAAGAAATGGCTCAAGAGCTAGTGCACCCGCAACGCAAAATTTAAAAATATATGAATTAAAAGCTTAAAAGTTCTAGAATAGTGAATGCCGCCTGATACCTTTGCGTGATGACACGTGAGTAGAGTAGCTATTCATACGCTCCAAAGAAGCTGTGGCCTGCGCCAGTCTGCTTGTTGGCATAATTCTCTCCGTAAGACAAAGAAACCAAAGCGAATATATACAAACATGAAGTTGCAGAAAAAAAGCTGGTCTAAGCAACTCGCACAAAACGACTAAGTGAAATCTAAGAATACGCGAACAGGATGCACCAGTAAAATATATTAGCAAGTATCGCTAGGTGTTCGCCTTCGATTCACGTGGGCGACTGCACTCAAATGTCACCTCGGCCAAATTTACTTTAAGCCTACAGTACGTACCATCCAACCAACTGGGACATGAGGGGTAGCCCCGTGAAATGGGTGGTTACTTATTTAGCAGCGTTTAAAATAGCTCCGTCGGAGGCGACGCTGCCCCCGCCGGTGGATCGTGCAAACAGCCATGAAGTGGAAGTGACATTGCGCCCGGCCCTGCGCTTTTAGATGCGAAGCAGCTTATGGTCTAGCCTGTTCCCTCCGCCGTTGTGTGGACGCCGTTGTGCGGCGTCCAAACCCCCACTGCGCATGCCTGGCCAGGCACCGCTGATGATGATTGTTGCACGGTGCCCCTAGGGATTGGCCAACCAAAGAATCCATCACGAGATTGCTTCGCGTTCAACCACCGCCGTCGCCTTTCCGTTGGGGAACCCTGAGCAGTATGCGAGGCATTCCTCCTCTCCTCTCTGACGCTCCTCTCCGAAGCTCCTCTGCTCTCCGGGATTGCGCAACGAATGGCAACAATTGCGGCTCGGCGCGCGATAATGCGAAGCAGCTTAGGCTTTAGAGACGCGACGGTAGCCGCTGCATACTCCGCTGGGGGCACCACTGTAGCTCCGCGGTATAAATGACGCGTGCGGGTGCTCCGCTCCCCTCATTCTCCTCCCGCAACGCCGCGATCGAACTGAAAACTAATGAAAACTTGAGTCGACCCTATGGCTGCTTCACATACTACTCAGAGTTCCCCTAGGGAAAGATGGTGAATTTTTTTTTTTCCTATGGTCAGCCAGGAGGACCGATCGAGCACCGCTGGGCGCGCTTCTCGTAAAGCTGTGGCGAGCGTGAAGCGTTGCGTTCAGGTTCACCCCGGAAGGCCGGCCGCGTGCGGCCGCTCCCCCGCCACTTGGGCCAGCCGGAGCGTCACTTCAGCCTGGTCGTAATGGCCGCGCTTTCCTCAAATTCGGTTTCAAAATCTCCGATTTTCGATGGTCGTTTGTGCCACGGATACGCGTGTTTCGGCTGGCATACTTGTATCTTGCCGTATTTTTAGGCAGACTATAAGAAAACAACGTTTCCAAGAGGTACAAACTTTAGAGACAGTTGGCCTTTAAGTGCCCAGAAAAACTTGACTACCTGAATTTAGCTTACCGTCTCAAATAAACCCTTAACCCAACATGAAGTGCGTAAATCGAAGATGCGAAAATATGAATATAGCATCTGGGGGTCATTTCTTGTGCGTTGCCCCTGCACTAAAGAGGGGCACTCGTAAACCAGCTGTGGTGTATTAAGACACCTCGAGTTTAAAACGTGTTCTCTGACCCCCGTCTCAAAACCCGTCAATACCTAGTGGCTTAGGTTGCACCTTGCCGCACCGGAAGCTGCGTAAACTAAGCCGGCTTGCAGGTGTCAACCAGTGTCCTTTATATATGTGGAAAGACGGTAGTTAAATGCAACACGGGAAAATGAAATGCGGCAACAATATTTTCGCACAGTTTTGACACGATACGTACATCTGCTTCTTTTTCTGAAAGAGTTGTTCAGCGTGCGGTGTATATATATTTAGAGGTTCTTCCTTGTTTAAATTCATATAATACATGTCAGCGCAAGCACAGCAGAAACCGACGCTTTAATGAAAGTCATTGAAAAGGTAGCTACACAGAACTAACACAAAGATCAGAAATAAAGTGCTCATAACGCTGCGGCCAGTAGTTGTGATTTCGAGGCATTTTGAGTAGACAGAATTTTGTCAAATCAAAGGAAAGACACACACTCTGTTCACATGTGAACATTGAGTATATGATTGGGAACAGTCAACTATAGCAGGGAGTGGTTCAAAATAAATTAGTAAAGATGTGTAGATAAATTTTTTACGGTGTCCTTGCTTGAAGGAGATCTTAGGACAGCTAAACCGAAGCTAGGATCCACGTCAAAGAAAGTGTATTTCTGGCAGAGCAACGTATCTATAAAACATTTTAATTTCTGAGATAGAAGCGATAGGGATGATCGACAATATTCGAACAGAATTTCTGTTCTTGGCACCGAGCAGAGAACCGACAATGTTCATTTGCATTAGTCATCAGTTTTAGATGCGACGTGAGAGGAGCGTCTCTTGTAGGCGGCCCTATCCTTCCTGGGTCGTCGTCGTCCGCGTCCGCACAGCTGCGTCTCTCCTCCGCTCGCCTCCTCTCCTCTCTCCGATAGCGAACACTCTCACCCAACATCTGCGGGCGCGTTGCGCAGCGCACTCTCACTCCGCCGGTGGGCGGTGCTGCGCGTGGCGCAAGCGCGCTGTGCGCATGTGCAGCGCCCTCTCTCTCCGCGGTCTCCTCTCTTTCGGGCGCGCTGCGAATATAAGCAGAGTGCCGCGCTCCAGTCGGTCTCTCAGTCTACGAGCGTCCACGCTACGCTTGCTCTCTCTCTCTCTCTCTCTCTCTCTCTCTCTCTCTCTCTCTCTCTCTCTCTCTCTCTCTCTCTCTCTCTCTCTCTCTCTCTCTCTCTCTCTCTCTCGCATTACCGGACGATTGCTCACGCAATTAGAGTAATCGACCCAACGGAAACGCACAATGGAACCCCCTTCAGCGTCGCATCACACCAGGGTTCCCGCGAGGGGAGGCGGGTGTAATTTTTTATCTTGGCTTTTTCCAAAGTAAACAACTAATGTGTTTATGCCTGAGACAACCCTACAAGATTGTAACAAGGTTTAAGCAACTCCCGTCGGGTCAGTCATAGATGGCACCGTAAATCTCAATCTTTTGAGATGCAAAACAAAATTTTTACCTCTTATATAAGATGATGTGCAGATATAACTACCACTTTTGAATTTTAGAAGGTAATCTATCATGAAGTCGTTTTCGAACATTTGATTTTGACAGATTGGGAGGTGATTGTGATTTAGAGTTTATAGGGAGTTTTTTTTTTTTTGGTTCTGTGGTATTTGTCATGTAAGCATTTTTTATCAAGGAAAACTTCGCACTCATACTGCTAGCGTAATTTCTCTGACTGAAACTGATATTCTGATACCATAATTCCGAATGCTCGTCAAGCCAGTACTACTAACTATCCACTGAGCATTTTACATGTACTGCACATACCCATGTGTCAACCACTGCAACCATGCGGTAATAAAACTTGCCTTTGTGCAATCTCCTATCAAAATACACCCTTAACCGCATAAAGCACTCCATTTAGGGTCCACCGGTCTCCACAACATTTGCTGACTTTTCCTCCTCAATTCCGTTGTCGCAATTTTGTGCCAGGTAGCGAAGTCCATCAGAAGTGGCCATCGATGGGGACGGTTTACTTCGTGTCAATAACAACCCATCGTACATGGTACACCAGATAAAGGCGTCTTTAGGGCTGTTATCTTTCGCTACCAAACTACTTTCAGGCCGTACTGCCACGCAGACGTTCGAATATTTTCGCATAAAAATGGCTGCCGCATACAGTGTATACATCATACTATCGAAACATCACCGCGTAGAACACGTGAGTGGAATACGAGAAAAGCCAGCGTGTGGCAGTCTCGCGACTGTCTGACCACCTGCCCGCCCCTGCAATCAGCCTGATCTTCCTTCTTTTACTTCTTGCGACTCGGGCAGGTGTTCCACCGCACAGAGCGTCGCACTGCGGATCGTAACGGTTCCTTTGCCCCCGTCCGTACACCGGGATAAAGATGCTGTTGTGTTGTCCGTGTTTGTCACCGTCACCTTCTCTTGTTTCTTCCTAAATTAAAGTTGCCATGAAGACAAAACACAAATTTAGTTCAGCAAAAAACCCGCTTTGTCTCGATATCAATGCTGCCGATTTTACCGCAACTTCAGTGAAATAGTGTATGTGAAATTAGCACAAGAAGTGGCAGCTCCTCGGCCACTTTCCGGCGAAGTCAGCACGACGTCACTGGAGTTTGTTTGTGTGATTCGCGTTTACTGACTAATCCAACCCCAAGAAATATGATCGGGCAATTGTAGCAGGGCCTTTAGTTTTTTGCGATTTAGATACATAACTATGTCTTTACTGCTGGCCCATATTACGTCTGTCCTGCTTGTTGTACGCCACCATTGCACGAAATGTCAGTTTTTCAATATTTTCTTCTGTCTTTGCGGTTGCAAAACATCTGTCTTTACTGGGATGGATCTGATCAGTTAGTTCCTAAAGGTTAGTTCTTTCAATTTGAGCTAATTTTTTTGTCTTCACGGCACCATAAGGCACCCGTCAACATTGAGTATAATGCTAAATTTATGATGATTTTCTTCAACAATATCGTGGCATGCGTGTCCTCGCTTGCTTCTACGCCAGAAAAAAGGCGTGGGAATACTGACCACTGCCGTACTCTCTATACCACGGCCGCTCGATGAAAAGGAGGTGTCCATCGATGGCTTGCTATCGATCCTTTAGGTACATGTGCTCAGAGATGGGACACCAGGAAACCTTGCACCAAGAGACGTAGTTAGTTACTTGTGGGTGATGGGCGCAGTGCTCGCAGAGCGGCATAAGCACAGTTCTGAGAAGGATGCAAATACCCGCCGTATTATTGGTCCCCCTTTACTTGCCAAGACACGCTTCCTTGAAACAAGTCGGGGTAATTTTCCGACACTTGTTGAAGGGAGATGTGGCCTCATGGTGCATCACTTAGTGATATTAGCGTGCTCACTTCCCAGATGCTAGTACAAGTTGCCTATTACATCGCTGCTGCAGAATTTTCATTCTCGCAGATTTAGCTGCATCATACTCTTCTACAATGGCTTGTGTACTTTGTGATAGCTGTAAACCGCGTCCACCTACGAGGAATTAATAAAAAGCTACGTGTGAGGTCAGCACAAAAGCGATTGAATGACCTAATATTGCGACCGCGCGAGGAGAATAAAGCAACAATGAGGCTGAACAAGGTGGTCTCACTAGAAATTTACCGCCTGGGCTGCGACCCTACGTGATGAAATTATGCCCCAGTACATGTCAATTTTCTGTGGTATGGTGTGTCTGGAATCGCATTCTGACTTCGTTCTAACTCTTACAATCAAGGATTGCTTCTTCAGGGGTACCAAGGCAAAGCATAGTATATCTGAAGCCCCACAGCTTTTCGTACGTACATCTACGTTGGTTTGGCAGAGAAAGGGAAAGTTGCAATATGCTTGAAGATAAAGAAAAACAAGAAAAACAGGCGGCTGACGGCACCATAGAACCCCTCCCAGCCTCTTCTCTTCCGAAAATTACTCGGTGTTATGTTTGCGCGCGGCATAGAACCCAGAAGCAGTTAATCGATGGGCTCCGTCTAGAATGGGCCGCAATAGACTAAAATTGGGCGTGAGGATGTGTATAGGCCAGCAAGCACGCATCACTCCAGAGCGATCCCGCCTCGTTGCATTTCTCTCTGACACACACACGCGTGAGCTTCGCCGCCCTTTGCCTTCAAAGTTGTTCCTGTTCTACCACATTCAACTACCAAGAAGTTAGCGACAGGCTCAAATTACTCATTTCTAATAATTCGCGATTTGCTGGGGCGCGTTTTTCTTAAAGCTTTTGCTGAAGTAATGTGTTGCTCTTTTCAAAAATATTGCGGTAATTCGTCGCAATAGTCAATCTCCTAAGAAAAAACTAACACAACATCACCCATTACCCCCAAAACAAATAGATTACTTTAATTTCATTTAATTTATCTTCGTACAGATATGTATGGCCAGGATCCAAGATTGTGTGAACTACATGTTGGTTACGTTCATGATTATGGTTAGTGGAATGATAGCACCCATCATCAGTCCAGTATTTAAACAGACAATGTAATTCAGCCACGGCGACTTGTATAGGTTCGACGGAAGTATCTTGGAAAGCATCTTAAAGAAGCATAGAACGTAAGACAAAAAATAGACGCAACTCACACTAACGCGTAAGACTTGAAGGTAGCGGAGCTGCTCGCAACCTTTAGGATCATCACGACGGTTTATGTCCACGATTGCAGCCGCTTTGCTTCTTCTTCGCTTGCGCAATGACTTTTACTATAGCTTTGTTGCTAAACGTGTGCGCTTCATTCAGTTTTTTTTTAAGTGCTAGGACGTGTCTTTCCCCTTTCGAGCAAGTGTTGCCACGATTACGGCGAACGCTGGAGATTTTTCGGCAAATCTCCCTAAAAAGGGTATGCTTGGCTTGACAAACGTGAGTCGGAGGCTCTGGGTGATTCCCGTGAGGCACGCACACACGAGCGCTCGGCATTTTCTTGTTTCTTTTTTTTTTTGTGAAGTGCCGTGTGGTCGCCATAATCTTGGCCATTTTCCCTAAGTGGCTATACAGTATGCTTGGTTTGACAAACATGCGCAGAGGATGTTGGGAGGTCATCGCGAGCACGCAGAGTCGAGTGCTAGTAATTTTCGTTGTTTTGCTTACGGCTAGGCGGCACCGGCGAGGCCCCCGCTCACGTGTGCCCGATCTGAAACTTCGCGGTTGTTTTAACTGCGGACACAATAAATTACGAATTGCTAAACAGCTTCGCTGTTAAAAAACTATTTACCAATATAAATACTGCTCAGCAAAGGCACATATAGGCGCCACACTGTGAGTGTTATATTTATTGTATAAACACGTCGACTCTCAAGAAAACCTAATTTATGTCGTCGCACTCTTTGTCAAATCCAATTAGATCACACTCTAAATAGGTGCGATGGGAACAGTGCAGCTCAACGCATTAACGTATATTGAATCAGTCGCAAACCTAGGCATACGCTATCATTGTATGAAACCTAGTCTAGGAAATGTAACTCACACTGTAGATTTGTCGGCTACACCTAGTAAACAACAAAATTGCCTCTTCTAGCAAGAAGAAACTTCTGCGTCCGTTTTCCTCGTTTGCGGGGTATGGAACCTCTTCGAAGCCTCCAAGTAATGTCACATTTATATTGAAGGGCCTGCTCTTTTACAGCCTGACATCAGCTGATGATGACAGCGGCAGATGATGGAAGGAATGAAGCGATGTCTTTTCGGGGTGGCATTCTCGCACCTTGGCACATATGTTATCTGCTACCGCAAATAAGATACAGATGTCGTGGGTGAACAGCTTGTACCCGCGCATCGTCCTTGCTTGTGCACAACCTCGCTGCTGCGACGTATGCGCACCTAGCAGATTAAGCCTTGTGAAAGCGCTGTGATACAAAGAAAACCTGACTGTCGCACACTGGCCAAACCGAAGGTCAAAGCCACCTATTGTTCTCGATTTTTCCTGATTCATCATGCGGGCCTTTGGTCTTTAGAAAGTTTTTTTTTTTTTGTAGTTATGGTCATGCGCAAGCTTTGATCTCGGGCCGGCGCCACTCTGTTGTTTCTTTTGGTATGGTTCCTATGGCCCGGACTTCCTTTGAACTACTTGCGGCGAAGGACAAATTTCGCAGCTCCAGTGAAGCACGACCCAAAACCGCGCCGCGTCGATGTCTCTACGCGGCGAGCCCCGAAGAGGTGAGGATTGACCGGCAAAGCGGAACACAGCGGCGAAGCTCACACGTGGCGCAGTGGCGAGGCGGCGTCTGAAGCGGCGGGTGGCGGCTACTGATCCTCCGCCAAGATAGCCAAGGCAGCGATCGTGGAAGGGGCGAGGGTCTGCGGCAGCTCGGCACTCCAGGTGGTCACGTGAAGAGGGAGAGGGCACGGAGGCGCTGACCTGTCCACTGGGGGAAGCGGGCAGTAGGCACTTTCTCTCACGATACTCGGTCGACTTTCTGCATGGAAGAATCCGCTGGCCGGCTTTGAAGAGGGGCGTACATGGTTGCGGGCATGTGCGCTACCACCTAAAGAATTGGTTGTTTTGTACCATAGTTCAGGGAGGTGTTAAACGCAATAGAAATGTCAAGGCCATAAAAAAGAAACACAGGAACTCTATCAACACTCCTATAGTTCTTTCTTCTAGGCCCTTGCACATTTAAAGAGTCAACTTCTTTTGTTTTAATCAAACTTCAATCGTTTCTTAAAGGGACTCTGCAACACTTCAAATTAGCGCTTTCACCCTTTCCTTCGCGTCTGGTAGCACTGAGAAAGCTATAGGTATACCCGATACGGAACGCCACTCCGTGATTCGCTCGTCCCAGCAGATAGGCATTCCGTTTCTACCGGGCTTTTGCGGCTTTTTTTTGTAAATGGCTATCAAATGCGTTCATTGCGGCAACTGGAGCAAAGCCAGTCAATGGCTGCTACACCGCTGTAATGATATACTCCAGCGGTTGAATAACGCTGTTTATTGTTTCTAGATATCTGATCGCCATAGAACAGCAATTTTTGGCTGATTTACTTCCGACCCCATAGTCTAAGTACTGGATGTGTGTGCTTAATACGTTCTGCAAGCATCTTGATTCTGAAAAAAAGTAGAAAGAATTATTGTAGGGTCCGTTTGTGCATAATAAGCTTCTAATTAAAATCAGCGACAATAAGAGCGCATAACTAGAGCAGAGGACGTAAAGATGAACGCAAACGGCAGGATATTTATACCGCATGGCCTAATTTACACGTCACGCGTTAAACACCAATTGGACATCTGACTCCTTCGTCAGCTATCATGCGATAGGCGCAACGAAATCGATCTTGGCTGCAGACAGCCTTGCGGACGGTGACTCTACGTGACATGGGTACTGCACCTAATTGTAATTGTTACTCAAGTGCTTATTGATTATATTATGTACAACACAATGCAATTGTGTGTCGCCTGAACGCAGTATCTGCAGTAAGTAAAGCAGCAATCGCTCTTAGATCGCGAGGGTGTTGCTCACTCCAAACAATACCACAGAAGACAATCAAGACCGTGACAGGCATCCACACTTCTGCGGGCAGCCACTTATATCTCTCGCGAAAGATATCGGGCCCGATCGGGAACGTCTCTCAGCTTCCCTTGAGTACATGCGATGAATGCACCACACGTTTCCCGACCATTTACTTTTTCCTTGTACTCCCATCCACCTTTGGCATGCGAGTGGCGATACAACAATTTGACAGGAGAAGTGACGATTCATCAACTACCCACTTCTGGCCTGCCACACCTCTTCATGTATACAGTTTCTTTGCTTTGTATTTAGGTGCTTCCTGCTCCGCCACAGTAATACAGTGTGACGAGTTTAGAGCTACACTTCCGAGAAAAGCGTAAGATGTGCTGGAGAGGAAAGAGACTTTGTGTTCTTCTATGGGCACGCAATGTGGACATAAGTGAGTGCGCAGAACGTACTCCGCTCACTTAATTATCACCTATGGGCAGACTGTGTGGGCATAATTGAGTGCGCAGAAAGTACTCAGCTCACTTATTTATCACCCTGTATAGCAAAACAGCAGACACGCATCAAGTTAGGACACTAGCCACACGCGTATGCTACCACAGTGTATGCTCCGGAGAACTTTGTTGCTCAGTTCGAGAAAACACATCGATATAAAAAGTATACCTAGACAAGTCGAGCACCACATAGATTACACACAAAAAAAATGGGCGCCTCGCGCGGTTCACCAGAAGTATTCCATGACTATAACGGCGATGCACACTGAATAGCGGTCGTTATATCCCGTCTGCGATTGACTGCGTACTTAATGGCGGCAGCAACCTGTTCTCAAGGAGCAGGCAAACAGAACGCATCCGACAATGCTTAAAAAAAGCAGAGACAAGCAAGAAAAAACAAAGGGATCCACCTAAATGTTAGGGCAACCCTTGTAAGGCGCAGTTTCACTATGTTCAACGGAAACACGTTCTTGGGTAAATGTGGCGGAATTTAGGCCCATACATTTGCTGAACATAGAATGTATCGAAGCAGGATGTTAGAGAATGAGCATTCCCTTTTTTTTTCCGGCCCTATAGCGCCGATATCGGCACAAGAAAGTGTGTTTTGTGCCCACGTGCTAATTATAGATAGGCCTTGGTTGTCTTGGCCTCCTCCATCGATAGGCAAATGAAACGTTCCGCCGTAATAGAGGCCCCATTCGGATTTGCAGAACCTACCGTCTGCCGTTCACGCGAGACCGCTCCGTAGATAATATTCCCGCGATGGAACACCCCACCCACATAGTGGTTGTAAGTATGCTACCTGGATGCTATGTAGAGTAATGCGAACATCCGGTTGCCACTTCGGATTGCAAAAAATGACCGTTCAGCAAGTAAGTAATAAACGGCCGCTTCTGGGGCATCCCTGAATGCTAAAAATCGACGGCCGCAACTCCAAAGGTAAACAATAGACTGAGACTATTAAAATTCATGCTCGATGTTGACATGTTGCCGTGGCCGAACATTTTCAATCCATTTGTAATTGAGCTGAAAATTAGGCTGTGTTAGGTTCGTTTTTAACAGAACCCGCATCATTGCACAATAAACAGCTTACCATGTAGGGAGGATACTGAAGCATAAAAAAATAAGCAGATGACTTTTAATTATATTAAGCTGTGTGAAGGACAATAGAGACTTGAGTATTTCAAGCCGTGCGTCAATGCATCAGTTTTCCCGAAAAACAAAATTTTTGTTGTCGCTCGCATGTCTTAAAAGTAAGAAATAAGGTACAAAATATTACAGTTCAAGCCCTGTTTAATGGAGTCCCTGGTAACCACAAAATATTTCGTTCAATCATGATTTTCCTAAAAGGTACTATCACTTTACAAAAAGGTGATTCCATAAATTCGATGTCTACATACGAATTCCAACAGCCACTCCGTCATCGTAATTGCGGCCGAAGCGGCGGTCGTCTGTCGATAAATTAGAAATGCGCTCTAAGTCCACGCTGAAAACAATAAGCCAGCCACACGCCAGCAGACGCGCGAAACACAGTGTTGGAACTTTAGTGGAAGGCGAGGATGAAGCTCCGCTCTACCTGCCGCGACGTTATCAACAGAGGGACACGCAAGGGCCGTAGCGTATACGCACGCTACTTTCCTCAGATAGCGTGCGTTGGTTTCAGGGCCGCTAAGCGCAAAATCAAATTTGCATACTGCGCATGCGCAGTGCCACCGACAGAGGGGCATAGCGTACGGTAACACTATGCGTATGGCTGGAGACGCTATACTAAAACTATATAGTGTTGTCTTAGAGAAATTCAGACGTTGATCGTTTTTTCTTACGTCTCGTATTTCCCGGCGCACTCGTCACGGTGCGTCGTTTTGCAAAATCAGCAACGTCGCCAAACCCAACAGCACTGTAAAAAAGGTCCCACGCCAGTTCCTTTCAGCTCAGGTATGTCACCAGTGCATTGCGTTGCGTTGTGTCGCGTCACGTTGTTTCCCACTGATGCGAAGACCGGGTAATATTAGGAGGGATAATGCTACTATTTAACAAACATATATGAGTGTGGGACAGTGAGCTTAACAGCGTCGATGAAATGTCATCTCTGGAAGTGCAGAATATGCGTGGCGTTAGCTCAAGCCACCGCCTCCTTTTGGTATAAACCATTCTAACGACATATGTGCATTAGCACGCAAGTTGCTAATTTACTGTTATATTTCACAAATATGCTTCAAGGAATACTTTTGGGACGCGGCCGAGCGATAGTGGTTAAGATACTTTAAGGGCAAACTGGGCAGTTTCGCCACTTTGGTGCACGGAGGACTACGGTATGCTATGCAAGTGGGGTATGTTTCTAAAAACCCGCGTTCCTTGTCGGGAGAGATTGCACACACAAGGCTTGCAGACCCCCGAATTATGTAGTAACCAACTTTTTTTACTCCTCTCGACATCACCGCGAGCTGCGGGGAGGCCTGGCGCCTTATTAAATGGCTTTTTAAGTGATCGTGTACCTGCAATTACGGCGAGAAATGTTGATATGAATGGGCCCAAAAAAGAAGTCCCGTTAATGCGTAGGACTTCAAGTCAAAGTTAGTTGAATAAGTCATCAGAACTTTCTTGATGGAAAACATCTATTTGGTTTGCCATTTTTGTAGTTGTGTCATAGAATTACAATGAGTAAACCAGCGAAAAATTGCTGCGGCTTCGTTCTCTGCTATCATAATGGGGGAGGTCTACGCATTGGTTTTTAGATGAAATTTATAAATTGCTTGCGAGACACAAGGTACTTATTTTTTTTCTTTGTTACTGGGGAAAACCCATATCTTATTAGTAGCAGGAACACAGAATGAGAATCTCTGCACAATAATCAGAAGATTAGAACGTAAAAAGAAAATATTTAAAAAACTACCCTGCGATATTTATCGATGTTGTCTAGCGACTTCTAATTGCTGACACCCTTTCACAACCAAGCTCTTACGTCACGAAGCCGCACGGGATAAGAAAAGGGGACGTGGGCGATTACTTCACGACAGTTGGAAGGCGACATAAAGTACACCCGAACAAAAGACGCATAGCAGCACACCCTTCTCTCCGTTCCTTAGCTGCGCCAATTAGCGGCCAATCAGGCAGTAATTAGAAGCTTGGAGTTGCCTGGAAGCAAGGCCCAACACTTGACAGCACACTCTTCCCGCCAGCCTTTCCTGCAGACGCCTTCATTTTATGCCGGTGCTGGTGACTTCGACTGTCCCAAGACGCAGCCATAAATCTCCGGCTAATTGGCATTTTCTTTGCGTCCTGAAGGAAGTGCTGCCGTCATATATAATTCGGATCGTGAACGCTGCTTTGCCATTTTTCACCGTTTATTGTTCCCGGAAGTGCACGCAGCGCGTGTAGAGGATGACTGCAGAATCCAGTTTCAACCGTCTTGCAAGACTTCGCTGCCTAGTGTGCAAACTTTCCCATAAATATATAATCGTTTCCTTTTAAAAGGGTTTTGCGCTGGGGAAAATTGATGGATAATTAAAGAGAAACAACTTCTGATGGTGATACTTTATATAGGAAAAAAAAACGCCTCTGTATCAATTGAAGCGGCTGCCGATAACCGTCCCTAAAATAAGTGGTTTGGCTCAGTTTGCTTGCGCATCAAACATGCTCTCTTAATATACATTGCGAAATTTTAGAGCCACAGTCGTATTGCGACTTAGGTTCAACGAGTGGATTTACGGAAACCCGACATGTTATGGAGCTGCCAGCGTGCAAAAGATAGAGCGACCTGTCTTGCACCCTGATTTATTGTTTTTTCGTTTTGGTTTTCTCCTTTCTAGGAAGCGCGCGGATGCGGATTTAGCGGTGGGAGTGCCGTGGCGTATAAGCATCATAACTTTCCAAACACCGAAACATTATAGCCATACAAAAGTAGGGTATAGCTTGAGAATTAGCAACAGTACAGTGAAAGCTCGTTAATTTGAACTTCGCGGGAACGCTCGAGAGCAGGGCGCTCGAGAGCACGTAACAGTGCGCTAATGTGTAACTCCGCTATCGAAAGTGTTACGCTACCAACATTCACTAATTGTATTCATGAAGTAAAAGTACCTTTATCCAGGCCAGCTAACAAGGAAGGTGAAATTACAGAAGGCACCTGTTTCCTGCCAGCCGAGAGGGTGATCGCGGGCGCTGTATTAAGCGTTCTTCCTTACACGCGTAGTTCCCGTTGGCAGACTATCGACTGACCTTTAACTCCGGCTGAGTGCGCTCCCCAACTTGTCAGCCGTTTGTGGTCTTCGCTTGGGCGGAAACAATGCTTTGGGATGTTTGTTTTGGCTCATTCATGTGAATCACGCGTACGCCACTGGCTGGTTGCACGTGAGGTTAGGCGAGGCCCTCACGCGTGGTGCTCGCGTGCGGGGATGAATGAACGTGTAGGCACGGAAGCAAGATGCCACCACGCGTGAAATTCATCCAGCGTAGCCTCACCCAAGCGTGACAACAGAAGAAGAAAAATTAAAGCCACGTTAAGGCGCAACGTGAAAGTGTTCGCATGAACCATTTAACATGTGTGCAGCGTGTTCCCGTACACTAACATGTGTTGAGAAAAATATTCCGACCCTTTAGAATAAAGTAGCTGTAAACAGTGGTTACAGTACCCGACGGGTCCGTTCCGAGGCTCCCATAAATAACGATTGAGGCAGTTTATCTTAGCACTCAAAACCGTCCCTGTACTTCTACGATGAAAAAGAACGTTTACGAACTTCTACACTTACGAAGACAAGAAAGTAAGATAAGAAAAGAAATTCAGCCTCATTGAAAAATGAAGACAATGTACATGTTCGATGGCGTCAAAAGGGTGCTTTCTCCAAATAACAAGTATTTCATTTTTAAACAAACTGTATATAATCAATCTGGACAACGACGAAAACACATGAAGCAGTCGCGAATTCCCAACCATTCTCTTATTCAGTCTTTGTGCCGTCGCAGGGAGTTGTTTGCGCTATTGGGAATCGCTGAGCAAAGCTACAAGAAACAAATAGCTTCAAGAAATGTATTTCTAGCTGTTCTTTAGTCCGTGCGAATGTACTATCATATGCAAACGCAAAATTTCCAACTGATAAGTCTTTCTGTACCCTTTTTCTTCTTATACTTGACTGCTGACGTTGTGTAGCCCTAAATTTTAAATTTTTAAAAATTTTTTTCAGGACTTCATAATAAATACAGCGCATTCTGATGGTGTGTTTGGTTAGGTTAGCGAATATCCACGGCTAGTTGCTTTTAAGAAAACTGCGTTGTACTTTGTTTCCACGAAATTTTACCCGCGCATCAGAGAATGAAGAGACAAGTAAACCGCTGCAGAGAGAGGTAACATGTGTGCAAAAGAGATATATTGCGGCTACCCAAAATCAATTAGTATTTATGCGAGAAACCTAAAAATTATTTTGTGAAATGCTGATGTGAAGGTGTAGAAGGAATTAACCGATAGCTGCACCAATGTCCTGTCAGTGGCTGCTTCGACAAGTTCTCGGGGGACATCGAATACGAGGGGAAGAAAGAGAAACAAGGACAGCATACCCATCTTCTCACCAGCCATGGTAATTGGCTGCTCAACAGACGCGTGCATACCAATAAATCTGGTGCAAGAAATGTGCAGGCTGAAGGAGCATAATCATTAAGAATAATTTGAGATTTGACAGGAATTACGCCGGCAATACTTATTACCGCATAAAAACACGCGCGCACACGAAACCTAAACTAGGTTCGTTTATGGCTTTTCACTGCCGCCTTTCCGGCACGTGCGCTGACAGTTTTCGTCTTTAGAAAGGATAATTTGGAACCAGTGTAATGCCGATATGAATATCTCATGTCTGACAGAATGAAATATTATGGGAAATTAAGCCGAAAAAATGGTGAATAATTATGTCAGCTCTGAGAATGTGGACATCACTTTTGTACTTCGCTCTTAAAAAATAGGTTGGGGCATTCACTAACGGAACGGAACATGTTACTTGTCTCAGTGTACACTAGGTACTTAGTAACTGGAAATGGTAAATGTAGCACTAGTCATGGTTACTAACTGAAGGAGGCAGTAAACACTACTACATTAACTAGTAAAGTCTTAGTGATAAAATAGCAAATATATGGCGACTGTTTACATCAGTGGAATTTTTGTTGGCGGACACAGAAAAAATACAATAAAAAGCTAACATACACCTTACATCCCCCAAAAGTGATATCCCAGTACCGCTAGTGTGAAACGATGATTGCAAATGTGCAACTGCCTTCTTCTTTAGTGTTCTGACGGTATTGTTGACAAGAGAAATCAGTTTCCTTATCGACGTTTCGTGATCGAACTAAGCAAGTTGAATAAACCACGGGGGGTATTGCTTCTACACAAAGCCCCTGAACGTGCTCAAACAAAGACACTACTAAGCTGTTTTTTTTTTAAGGTGGCCTGTCGCTACATTAGAGATAGGATCGTGTGCTGTCACCTCAAACATCGCTCTAACATGACAGAACCGCTCTACTGACCAGGCCATTCCAATGTATTTTCTGTGACTGAATACGCCAATGTGCCACAAAATGTCACAGTTACAAAAAAAAACAGCACTGGCGGGAAAAAGCAGTGGTCTCCATCCTGCGACAGACTGTACGACATTCTGTATACTTGTTAGCGACGAGTATTTCACGAGGTCACACGTCACTCGAAACTAGTTTTCGACTCTGACAATGCTGCACCCCGTGGACAGGACGGTCCACTTGCCGCACTATTCAATCAGAACACGCAGGAGGCTGCTGACAGTTTTGAAATAAACATGAAACAAGGTTGCCAAGCGTCACTTACTTTGTACTCAGGGGGGAAAGAGAATAACTTTTTTTGGTGGAGCTGTCCCAAAACGCCGCACATTTTTTTTCGTGCTTTCCAGGTAGTTGGAAAGATGAACTGGCATCTTTTTAACAGAAACAACAATCGTTCGCGGCAGTGTCAAACTCCCCGAGAATGGTGCAAAAGCTGCAGGGCTCAGTGATCTGTCATTCTCCCTCCGGTCCCATTTTTTATCACGAAGGCGCATTTGTATTTGACGTGTGGGCTGCAGTATCCAGTAAGAAAACGGTCATTCGGAAACGAGTACGTAAACGGGGTTTGTCTCCCGGTCCCGACACCGAAAGAAGGCCATCGTCCGAAAAAGTAGAAAAGGAAAAGCCACGAAAGGAAATGCTCCCCTCACCAGTTTAAGATGTTTACCTTTTAGGGGCGAAGAACCTTAGGGGCACGGACTGCCGGCGTCTTATGTAGTAGCGGTACTAAAACACATGGACTTTAGTTTTCGAGAGCCTCGCGCTAGAAAATAACGCGCACTAAAAGAACCCACCGGCAAGCTCGTTTTCTAACGACTCGCGCTAGAGCGTTTCCTTTCCATGGGAACAAAAGCGTACTAAACGAACTCACCGGGACAGTAGTTTTCCAACGCCTCGTGCTAGAACGTTTTATCTGCACGGGAAAAAAACGCGTAATAATAACCCTCCGGCACACTAGTTTTCGAACGTCTAGCGATAGAACGCTTCCTGCAGCAAAGACACCAGACGTTTACAGCGAAGTTGTATAACTCTGCCCCAAATGGTTTCATATCCGTGGGCAAGAACGCCATGGTGACAAGGCCTAAGACGCCGAGCACTCAGCATCAGAACCGCATGATACCCTTTAGCATAACTTCGAAATCACGTCATACACTTGTAGACTGCACCCTTCTCCCGTCCCCTCATGATACCCTTTATCATAACTTCGAAATCACGTCATACAATTAGAGACTGCACCCTTCTCCCCCCAGTTAGTGCAGATGGCCCGTTTTTTAACACTAGATGGTTTTTGATAAAAGCCATATTTCTCCTGAAGAGAATGTGGGCAGTTTTGGCATTCAAAAAAGGAGTGACACATTTCTTATAGTTTGTTCTAGTTTTACTGGCGGCTCCAAAACTGTACACTTTGGTTTTTCGGTGTTCCATCTCCATTGTTAGAGCCATATCGTTTTTCAGAAAGGAATAAGCAAAGCCTTTCCGTGCGAAAGTTCTAGCTTCCTTTTTGCAATGTTTAAATTCGCCCTACCTCTTTAGATGTGAACTATTATGAACGTTAAAAAGCCAGCTAAAATAAAATTTGTTTCCTATTTGCGCCACAATCAGCTCTTGTCACCTGGTTACTACCAAAGAAAAGAAGCAGAAGCAAAATGTCGAACTTATTAAGAAGCGAAAGGGTAACCGATACTAAAAAGTTTTCCTGACTTCACCATTCCGTTTTGGGGAGGAAAGAGTGAAGATTGCGATGGCCTCGTTGATACGAACCATGTTAGGTAAAAAGGAACACCCTATAGGCTTTTGCCTGCTTTCAATTCCAGGTATAATGAGCTTAACTACATTAGTGCTGTGTAGAGCCAGCGACGATGGGCAAATACCTCCTTGAACTGAGAGCACAGCTGTCAGCATCGATGTTTCTATCTTCTACTCTACAGGGGAGCTTTGCAGAAAACACTGCAGGGCAGGCTTTTTCGCGTGCCTGTGCGGTGCAGGGCAGAGGACTCGTCTTCCTGTAGGCGATCCGATCGACAATTATACGCGCCTCTTATCGATCATAATCAGTGTGTTTGCATCGCCGAATGCTTACCCTTAAGGCAATTAGAATTTTGATAAGGGTAGCAGCAGAGGCGCTCCCAAATTGCCCATGGCTGTGCTTTTGCGTAAGCCCCCTGTAATGCGCTAACATCGTGAAAACCCCTCATCGCCGTCGGCAGCATTCCACAAATCGCAATTATCCCCTTCTAGTGGTTCCCACATACCGCTGAAAATTAACTTACTGCCTTGCAGTCGAGTCAGTCCTTCTGTTCTGACCTGAATGCCCAGTGAATTTCTCGGGTCAATGAAGCAGATATGGCGGACGAGTAAGGAAGCGTGTCGGCGTTTTGCCTGTTTTCAATTAGTACGCTCCAAATGCTATGATGACCTTGCAAAGTCATCAATTTGTCCCATCGGCTCGAGCGTGACTGCAGTGACAACGCCAAGTCACGTACAAAAGCGGAAACGTTCAACATTCGATGCTGTAGAACCGAAACGTGACTCAAGCGAGCTCCGTTTGCTACGCGTAGCTGTGATGGCGGTGCGAGTACTTGGAAGCTTTGGGCGCAGTAATTACTGTTGGGCGCTGCATAATCGTCGGGAAGAATTGCGCGAAGGGGTTTGGCTCTATTATATACTTGAGGTGCAGGTTCGGCAAGTTTAGACCGGGCGCTAAGTCGAAAATGAATGGTTCGTAATAGCGATAGCTTCAGGGGTGTTGCGGTCCCTCTTAACATCATTTTTATGAGCGCCCATGTAGTCCTCACGACGCACGGCTCGATATAATGTTACGTACTTACGAAGACGGCTGCTTGGAGCACGGCACTCAGACTGCGGAATTGCACGAATGTTATTTCTTCTGTTCTGTTGTTAACGAATGTTCTGTTATTTTTCGATCTGTCCAAACCAAAAGTTTGTCCCATGAACTAATTTGTGTGAGGCGATTTTCTATCCCCAGTTTACGTGGTTTAGTACATTTCGTCTTTCTTGCATGATTGCTACTGATTGTTACTGCCGAATGGTCTTACGTCATGGGCTTATGATGTCACGTATATTAATAACATGTTTCGGAATCTGTTCTAACCCAAATTGTTGCATTAAAACGTGTTAGAGTTTTATAACTGCTTTCTCAAAAAAAGAAAGCTTTTGTAAGAGACCTCATGTATTGCACTTTTAAGACATCCAGGTAGTTTAGGCAGTAATCTATAGCTAACTCAGAGTAATTTGATTATATTTCACATGGTATTTCAAAGACTACGATATAAAAAAATGCACTCAAACCACGGCTTCAAATACAATGTTAGTTTAAATTTTGTAAACATTTCATATTTCTGCTTCCCGCGACAACTTACAATGCCCTGAACCGTTTTTCAGTCCAATTGAGTTAAACATTATGCTGTGAGAATAAGAGCTCCGAAAATACAACTTGCATGCCTGAAATTCAGTGAGCATACTTGTTTCAGATTCACGCTTATTCACACAAGCCGATGGAAGACTCCCCAACCAAGTTAAAATAAAGGCTAAAAATGCGGAAGCCACGTACGGCACTTTCGTAGGTTCTGTGGAAACGGTAATTTCAAAATTTGTGAAAAAGATGGCAGGCTTTTCGTACCGCCGTGGTCGAGGCAGAAGTTAAACAGGGTAGCAAAGTGTTTTTCCGGGAACACAAAACGAGTCACAGTTTAATGCGCTGTATAGAACACACGTTTTGAATGTAACGGGCTGAGATATTAAGGCACTTCTGCCTGGAATACTACGCGAGACATTTTGCTATCTTTATATTGTTATGTGGGGCAGGGTGACGGTAGTCATGTTAGATAAGTTTACAAGGCGGCCATGAATGGGGTCGCGCAAGCTGCACTCTCACACCCATTACATTTGGTCGGACGGTGGCCCTGGACGCTATGCTCAACTGCTTTCCTCTTCCTCGCGTGATAACATCAATCAAGTAGATCTACGTAGTGGCATGTGTAGTGCTATCTCTGTCAACTACGAAACGCTTTTGCCGTAATGTTAGGGCTGATGCCCGTGATTTTCTAACTGTTGAGTTAACCACCGATTACTAGCGCTTACCTGCCAGCGCGCACAGGGAGCCGTAGAGTATTCATGTGGGATGCTAAACGCGCAACCCTAAACGCTAGGACAGCAGCCCACGGGTGCGATCTCCCAAGTGGACGGCCTGGGTGTCCAGTGTTGCGTAACTGAAAGTTCTCTTATGGTGAGAAAAAAAGCGAGTCGTGTGATCAGGCCGGCGCCTAAGGGGAGAACCTTAAAGATTGGAGGCGATTACCATCCATTTTCGTTCGCTCGTGCGACACAGTGGTCGCCGCTGGAAAATAGGGCCCACTTGTTTTATATTCACCCCTGCATTGGCGGGTTGCGGCGGGAACACCTGCAAAGATTTCATACCATGCTCCTAGGACACGGGAGGCGTCTCCGTGAGTTCTCCTCCTCCCTGCAAGTGCAATACCTAAAGGAGCCATGAAGACAAAATACACGTTGGGTTTATTAGGAAGACTGCTTAGTCCCAATAACCATGATACCGATATCATTGCAATCTTCGAGCAAATGGCGGAGATATGAAAGAAAACGTGTGAAGCAGTCGCGACCCCCTTGCCAATTTCCCGCAACTTTTGTATGACGTCACAAAACCTTGTTTGTGCGATTGGCGGCCGCCTAACTCACCTGTCGCGACGACACATGACTGGACGTCTGTAATGGGGCCTATAATTCCATTTGACGGCATCACTTTAATGGCAACGTGCAGTTAACGCACTAAAATTACGTTTTATTGTTGGCCCGTATGACGACATTCTTGCTCATAACACGTCACTGTGTCGCAAAATTTGAAAGTTTTTAAATAATTCTTGCTTTTTTTCGTTAAAAAACATCTTTTATGTCTGTAATGGAGCTGAGTGAGATATTCAATCCTAGTTCTTTCAAATTAAACGAAGTTGTATTTTCTCTTCATGGCTTCTTTAAGCCGGTACACATAAATAGAGTACGGCCTCTTGCGTGAAGGTCGAGAAATGGGTGTCGTTAAAGCAGTGGCGCAGTGTATGAGGTTTTGAACTTCATGTCCCCCAAGAACCGTGGGATGAGTCAATGAGGTGCGGCGATCAGTCTTTTCCTGTAAGAAGAACTGTTACAGTCGTCGTTGTTAATTAAGAAAAGACACAACGGGGAGATGAATAAGGCTTGCAGCCGTTTAAAGGGAGATAGAAGTCGCCCTGCCGAACTATTATTTGTGGCGGGATTGAGTAGTTCAGCTGATCTTATACGCTGCTCTGCAGCCAAAAACTTCTGTAGAGCCTTTGCTGATAAGATAAATTGAAAATGAAAGGCAGATTTGAGAGGTAATTTGTTGCAAAATGGTGTGATTTCGCCCACAGTCACTTTTAAGGGCGGAGTAAAGAGTGTAATAAATGAATTGAAAGTCCCAGCAGCTAAAACATGCGGAAGGCATTAAAGCCCACTCAGGCAAGAAATGCAGCAATGTATTCTGGTGTTGTCCTTAATGAGGTGCGGGAACCGTACTTTAAGCTCCAGGACCAAGTCTTTCGTTGTGCCAAAATTTATACCTATGAGAAAAAATCAAACAGCGATTCAGTGTAAAAACAATCTACAAATGTAATTAGAATTTGCAAAGGCACACATTTCATATTTCTCAGCGAGCAAGACAAAAAAATGCCTTGCTGTTCTTTATTTACAATGAGGACCCCTATATATCCCCAGAGTAATGGCTACATGCTACTTTGTTGGCGTTTACTGCAGTGGCTCGTGAGAACCCAATCAAAATAGTTTTATTCTATGCCTTTTATTTTAACCTAATACCCCCATACTGGCCGCACTTTGTAGGGATGAAACGTTTTGCGCAGTAATGAGCCCCCTTCTAAATTTTCCGAAGGCTGAAATTTAGGCGCGAATTCGCGGTCATTTTAATTGTAGATGTGTATGTATGAAAGGGGCATGTCCAAATCATTATTACTTTTTGGAACCGAAGCATGTAATCAAGGAAGCAGTATCAAAGAAATCCTAAAATATGTAGCCATTTATGCAGCAACAGCGATATTTGGCTGCTGAAAGCCCTTTCAGATAAACTTTTGTTATTTTTATTTCTTAGCAGAGCTGGGGAGGCTGGGGAGTAAGGGCGGATGTGGCCTGACGAAGGCCTCAGCCACCCGATTCACAATGTACGCAATAAAAGTGCTGTTCACAAATTTAAAGGTAATAGCACAATCGTAATAGAAAAATAGCACAAACCGTAACAAAGGAGTGCAGCCCAAACTGAGGCTGCACTGTTTAGCGGAACCGTACATTCTCCATAAACACAAGTTCCGGCAAGAAGGCCAAATTTCAATAAATAATTATGGTTTCTCCGCAAGACACCGGGTAAGCTCATACAACGACGTTCCACAAATCATAAATTTCTGGTGCGGTACGCCGCCTTTTGTTCAGTTATCAGGCAGGGCAAACTAAGCAAAAAAAAAAAAAGAATGAAGTTTTGGATCGTGTTGTTGCATATTTGGCCCGGACAGTTGAAGGAATGACACCAACAAGCATTCTAACTGCTGAAAGAATTCATTTGGGTATTTAAAACGTATAAGCCGCCATTCATCTTTTCTTCGGCCTTCGAGCTGGGGGCGTTCTTCTCATTCCAACGTGTCACCGTGCCCCCTTTGCCACTTCCTGTTTACCGCCTTTCACTCACGCAACAAACGGCATGAATGACCGGCTGCAGCACCTTCTCCATCAGGAAAGAGTGAGGGCAAAGGTCAAGAAACCCCTGTCGCCCCACCAGGAAGAGGCTGGAGATTGCAGAGAGAGTAGCGCTGGCTTGGAACGTATGCCTGCAATGGATCCCAGCGCCGCATAGCGGACGATACCGCATGGCCGGCTGTGCGAAAGGAGTCGTAAAGGTGCCTGCCGTAAAAAGGAAGCCGCAGTGTTGTCGGGGAGCCAGGCGCCGTCGGGTGTGCCGATCTTGAAGTCACACGTCCATGCATTACCGCACTCGATTCGGAGTGAAAAGGGATCAACACTCTCTTAATAAACATAATTTTACAGCCAGAAAAAAAGAATTCTTCGCGTTTCTTAGGTCTGCTCGCTTGCTTGCTTCAGAGTAACGACGGGTCGATTGCAAAGCTTGGAGAGCCCTGAACTGATACGGTAGGGACCCGAGTTCAAATCCAATCGTATGACACATGTGTTGTAATTTACTCTTTAAAGCGGCCACTTACTGGCCGGATAGCAACGACAACGGCAACGGCAAGGGTTGAAATGTATAGCACTGAAATGTATTTTGGGGAACACATCGGTTGATGATATTGAGAGAACGTCGTTGTCCGTGTAATTGTTATTTTCGTAGCAGATGAACTAAATTTTTTCACTCTTAAAAAAAAGGTCGGGGCAGTCACTAATGGAATACTAACAAGTTTCTTGTCCCAGTATACACTAGGTTCTTAGTAACTGGAGGTAGTAAATTTAGTACTAGGCAGGGTAACTAACTGAAGCAGGCAGTAAGCACCACTACCCCCACTAGTAAAGTCCCAGTGATAACACTCTTCTGAGCTACACGCGTTTACTAACTGGCCATGCATCACCTAGTCACCAGCACGACGTTAATATAGTGCATACTACTTCCTACACTCAGTTAATTTACTAACCATGCAGTTGTTAGCGGCAGAGCTTACGTACAAAACCGCGGGGTAGTAAGGTTCGTATGGAGTTAGTAAATACGGCCGTTGCTGCCTCTTTACGACCTTTTTTATTAAGAGGCCACCCTTTCAATACAATTTACGTTGGATAAAGGAGTTAAGGACACCTCATCGCTAAGAAATAAAAAATTACGGCTTATCACGACGTGATGTCCTAGGTTGTGATGGCTCGTTGGCAAGTTCGGGACAGCTTTTGGCAGATTGCTCGCGTGGATGCCTTTCGTGAACTACGGTTACATAGAAACGCTGTGAGCGGGGACAATTTACTATGTAGGGAATGAAACTAGCAAAGTAGTGGAAGGGTAAAAAATACTGCGCTCCGCGCGACCCCGAATGACAACTCTCGCTAAAGTGTCTTTTGATATTGATTACTTACTGCCATGGTACCAAGTGACGTCAATAAAGCAAAGATAACATTTCTTCAGCAAAGGAACTTAGCCGGAAAAAACTGTTTCCCCAATTCACTTCAATTTTATTTCTGCACCAACCCTTCCACAACAGGTTAGCAGAAACAGCTCACAAGGTCTTCCTCAGCACTCATTTGTATTAACAGACAGCATTTGTACCACCCGCTAGTAGAATAGCAAAAGGTACAGCAGCTGTAATCTCTATCTGATCAATATAATCCAGAAAAAGGTGAGTTTTAACACATGCTGCTAGAGTGAAATGAAAAACGTTTCGTGTCACGTAGAAAACGCGATTGGACTTGCCTACTATCAACACTGTTAATTTACGAATAGCAAGAACAGTGTAGCCCTTCTCTCCAAAAACGAAGCTGTACCATGGAAACGTTCCTTGCATGACTTCTTGTGAAATTACTTTTTTCGTTAGCGCAAATTATAATGTGTTTTTTGTAATTACCTAGCCTACCAGTAACTGTTGACGTTGACATATGTTATGCTTCTTACCATTACTTCCCTTTAGACCATACTGGCGCAGCTGCAGCACAGAGTTCCACCCAGGAGAAGGCGCGTGGCTCGCGCACGACACACACGCGAGCAGCACGTGTCGAAGATGGCAAGCAGATGAACCAGTCGCAAGTCACACATTGTAAGTGCAGAGCTCCTTAGGGGTTCGCCTTGTCGTCGTAGCTCGCTCGCTGGACCGAAGCAGAGCCACACGGCTTCCGTTGTAGCGGCTGTCGTCGCCGCGTAACCCAGAGGCTTCGAAAGTCAAGCGGTTTATATAGACATAAGCGTTCGAAACTCGTGAACCGCTGGCGCTTGTCATACATCTCCTCGTCGTTTAGCGCAAAGAAAACTGTAAGTACATTGAGGCAAAATATACGTAATTAACCGGCAGCGCCCACGTTCATTTAGTAAGGAACACTCATTCGGTTGGTTTTTAGGATAGTAAGCTAAAAATTGCGCCCACCTCCCCGTGAGGGGAACCCTGTGTAGATGCGACGCATCGTGAGGTTCACTTGGTGTTTCCGTTGGATTGATTCTGAAATCGCGTGAAACGTGTCGGCAACGCGTATGATTATTATGTTTTATGATTATTATTATGTTTTATTGGCCAATCTTGGGCAATCTCTCTAAGTGGTATGCTTGGGGCTTCGCTGTCGCAACGACCTTTACTCCATCATTGTTGCTGTAAGTGGGAGCTTCTTTTCCTTTTATTGCAAGTGTTAATCATTGCCCCATTATGCGTTGTATCAGTAGCTTCTTGACGTAGTTTGAATGAGTCGAGGATATAAGGCGCGTTCGTAGCATTTGATTCTGTCTCGTTTTTGTGACGCAGTGGGAAGAGCACCATGTACCTCGCGTTCCGCCCACAGGGTCGCGGGATCGAAACCGGGCGCCGCTAACTATTATTTTTTTGGCAGCGTCTGGAACCCCGCGCGGGGCACGAGATTTAGCCCCCTCGCAACGGCTCCTGCCCCGCGTGACGTCATAAATACGTCATAGTGACGTCATAATAACAGCAGTTGTTATTATATTGCGTAGTAGAATACAAAAAGCACATTTTTTTACATTTTAATAAAAAATTAGAAAGCCACTCATTTGCTAGAAGTTTTATAAAAGAATTTTGTTTGTTCGTTCTTGCGGAAGCCGCCGATGCTGCTGCTGCTGGCGGTATGGCCGGTTTGGCGTATCCGAAAGTGCCGAAAGCCCTGAATGCCTGAATTTCTTGGGTCGACAACGTAGATGAAGCAGAGTTGATAGAGTTAGATAGAAGCACTATCAGAATGTGCGAGAACGTTGCCGTATGCGGGGACCAAGCCAGCCGTTCCACACGGTAGCGAAATCCGCTCTCGAGTAATGCTGACCTGTGACCGCCTGCTGTATGCCGATGGTACCTGCGTTACATCTAAGACATCGCGCAGCAGAGTGGCCCCGTTCGAACAACCCACGTCTCACGCAAGAAAAGACACCGTCCGAGCGTGATTATGTGAGCCTGCTGCGGCATGTCCGCGCGGCGGCATCTGCTATCAACAGTTTGCACCACGGCAAGTTCAGAATGCTTAAATGGGTGGCCTGAAATCGCGCGGTGTTTTCAAAATGACAGCAGCGCGGAACTTACAGTGCTCAGGACGTAGGCTAGACGCGGCCACTGATATTTTACTGGTCGCATGTGCGCATTACAAGTGCAAACTACGGATAGCTAGAAAAGGTAATCATTGGTGTTCCCACACATGTACCGCGTACAACCCAGCACAGTAGTTTCCCCTTTAAGGAGATTAGCAAAAAAGCCCCGAAAATCGGTAGTTTGTCGCATTTTTTGCATATATTTTCGAGTGGATTGAATTGTGGCTTAAAATTGTTTACCCGAAATACGTTTTGTGCGCGGAAAAGTCTGGTGATCATGAGCTTCTTGCATCATAAATGCATGGTATTCAGCGCTTGAAAAGATTTTTCAGAAGAAATTATTGCAGCTGTAGTGGAGAGCCATTTCACTACAGTAAAATGTGGCAGAAATACATCTGCGATACAAAGGATGTGAAAGAGTGAGAACATTGGCAGTCTCGTATCCGGTGGCCCAGATTGTGGCTGGGTAGTTTCCATCATGCATTCAGCTCCTCACATTGGCATACACATGATGCTACGACAAATTAGGAACTGGGTCCTCCAAAAGGTACACTAGCTAGGCGCTTCATGCCATAGCTGCTGCATTGGCATAACCTTCACGTCTCTGTATATGTGGCTATGTTGGCCAGATTTTACCGATTCCCCTCATGCAAAGGGACTTAATTCAGGACACCCAGCCGATAGGGTCAGAGAAGAAGCTGTACAGACGGTAACAGGAAGGGTATACACTTGGCCGACCATCATGTTTCCAGCATATGAAAACCCATGGGTTCTACGCAGGCTCAATAGTCAACGTCAAAGAGAATCTGAAGATGTGCCTGGAACGTGAAAGCCTCAGCGGATGGTTTGTGTCCATGGGTATGAGCAGCGAGCACACTGCAAATGTAATTGATAGGCAAAGGTCAAGGCTGTAATGGTGCGAGTTTAACCAAAAGAAATGATGGTGAAAAACATCCCAATTTCAAACTGCATTGATGTAATATGGGCACGAGTGACGTCATATGGACGTGCACTGTAAATGCAGTTATCTGTGTGTTAACTGTACGTTAGCACTCAAGTGATACGATCAAACGGAATGGAGGCCCCACTGAAATTGCCCAGTTATGCTTTTTTTGCGGTGGGTTAGGTTGGTGGCTGTCAATTGCACAAACAAGGTTCTGTGATGTCATAGAGAAATAGCTGGAAAGTGTGTATGAAACTTCCACTGCTCTACACATTTTCTGTACTATCTTATTTGTTTGAAGTTTACAATAAAATTGATGCTACTATCTTATTTGTTTGAAGTTTACAATAAAATTGATGCCATTTGTTTTTTGGGCAAAGAAGTCTTTGTAATGAACGAACCTTGTATTTTTTCTTCGTAGCCTCTGTAACAGCCTGCCTACTGTGCCCCTAAACAGTGGTCGCTAAACAAATGCCCACTTGCCAGCCAGCTCCAGGGGCTTGTAACGATTTACTAGGATTTTTCATGGCCAACATAAATTCCAAGGAATCCACGGTGGTACACTCCAAGGCAGTGCAAGTCTCAAAAGAAGTTTGACAGCAGGACTGGACACTAAAACAACCAACAGGCTTCATAGGTGGAAACCAGAAGCCCACCCACACAATGCCATGCAATAAGCCAATGCAGTGAGTCTCTTGATTTTTATGCGAGGCATTCAACGTGTGGGTCGACTAGTGAGGTTAGCTGGCCAGTTTGGCAGTTTGGGCACAAAATACTCACTTTTGTGATTTCAGACAGCTCTCAAAGGCCTATCTAGATGTCTTTGTTTTTTTCGCTAAAACAAAAGTGCTAGCTCACAGTTGGGGATCTTGAAAACATTGTTTAGCCTCTCCAGCAATTGTTCGAGCCTGAGGTAATCCTGCCTATAGGTGGTCCTCATGTTTGCTAGCTCCCACAGCAAGCACATGAATGCAGTGACTGAGAAAGATGGTGGCCAAAGGGAGAAAAGGGGGTGGTTCCTGAACAAACAGCCCTTGATCATCAAAACAGCAGAAAAGAGCGCAGATGACTCCGAGTCCTCGGCTGGGGTGTCAAAATACCTTCTGGCCTACGTGTACAGTGCATTCACAAACTTTTCTTTAAAAAATCTTGCGATTACACACACTCCCTCCATGGAAGGGGTTTGTTTCCGGCAAGGTGGTTGAGTTGAAATTTGTGATTAGTAACAACATCAACTCGCCATTCGTCCCTTTCATTTAGCATGCTTCCGAGCTTCACTTCAGAAACCCTACTTTTTCTAATTTACGTTTAAATGGATTGATTATGGAATATTCTCTTATTTACCTCTGCTCAAATAAAACTGATGTTATACCTTAAACGCTGCTGTGTCCATGCAGGCGTAACATTCTTCAATGGTGTTGTGTGGGGTACATTAAGCTCAGTACTAATAAACTTAAAACCAGGGCAAGTGAAGCTTCCCCTATTGTTTCAGGGTATCCAAACTATTTATAATTTTTTTAAGCATTCTAACTGTCTACCAATACTTTGGGGGTAACTCAACTCAGCTCACCCTTTTTTCTCATGTCTTTATTATTGTCGTGTTCTACAAACACATTCCCAGCTGGAACATGCCTGCTAAATTTAGGGCCCAAACCATTCTTTTGCTATTTCACACGATTGCAGCTGTATGAAACATTGCTTCTGTTTAGTTTTAGCCTATGATTTCCAACAGGTCACTTAACTACTGTCAAAACCATATTAAAACATTAATTGCTATTTATAACAAACAGTATTCTAACATTTTACATAAAACATTTGGTTGTTACCTCACTTGACGTTTTTGTTACACAGCCAGCCTGGTTCATATTTATCTAGGTATGAAGGACATGTACACAACAAATGCCTTACTGCAATACATTCACATGCCCATCTTACAGCAAATCAGCAGTGACAGAAGCCACACGTTTTGGCTTTCCAGCAGAGCTTTGGTGTCAACAAAAAAGGAATCTTTCTTGGCTTCTCTGCAGAGCTTTGCACTCAAGCAAAAAGATCACTTGGTTGTTTGGCTTTCCTGCAGGACTGTAGTGTAGTGCTAGAAGGCATCACTTGCTTATTTGTCATTTTTTCTGTGTTGTGCCAAGAAACCCTTGCGTTTTGTTTGGAAAAGGAACTTCACACCACAGACTGTGCCGAGAAAGCAGAGCTACTCACTGACTTTTTTCACAGCCACGGAATTTTGGTAGAATCACTTGTCATTGACAAACACCATGTTTGCTTTCTGTCTGAAGGTGTGAATCTGGGAGAGTTGGTTTATATTTTGGGGAAAAATACAGCGACAATAACAGTACTGAAGTACAAGGAAAGGTGCTGTGATGAACAGTGTCCATGTGTTCGCAGCTTTCTTGTTTAGTTTCTTTCATAAAGACTTGCTACAGTGCCTGATCAAGCCTGTTTTTGTCTAACAAAAATGTCAACAGCGAAGCACTTATTAATGCTCACATGCTGCCCATTGACACCAAAGCAGAAGTACGTTCACTGGAGTCATTTTATTGTTGAAGCCTTCCAGGATACATACAGCTTTCAGCTGTACCGCAATATTCACAAACACCAATAAAGACATTCACGTCCACATAGGTGTCCTCGGCTCCAGTTCCTGCACAAGGTATTAAGTACTCTCGGGAGAGGATAATGTCAAGCTGTACAAGAACCATTCCCTCGTAGATGTGCTCCATAACCTGTTTTTTAGCTTGTTAGCTTAAAAAATAGTTTCAGTGCCCTGTTTTTTTTTCAAGCTAATTACCACCACCAGAGAATGTGCTTTCTAGCAGTTGGGCTCTGCTGGGTATGCATCGTAGCAAACAAAATATGGGACACTGCATTATGGCCCTTACGACTAAGCACAGTCACTTAAGCAATTAGCCGAAACAGTTTTTTACACAGCACAGAGTTAAAAAGCAAAGGAACATGAAATATCTCCTTGCAATTAGAAACTTTTACTGTTCACCCCCCTCCCCCAAACACAGAGCAGACAATTACCAGCTGTGAACACAAGTATTAACGTCAAGTTGAATTCCACAGGTGCTCCGGATGGGTACATTGATGTCACAGTCAATCAGAATTCGTGAATCCTCTGTAAGCCTTCAAGAGAAGCGCTCACCATTACTGGCCATCCAACTGTGTGGGCATGAAAGTGTTGTTGGTTATGTTGACTTCCAAGCCAAACACGAGTAAACAAAGAACTAGCGTACCAAAATACATAATCAGAACAGATACAGGATGAAGTTTGTTGACTAACCGGGTTGAAGAAGGCAGAAGGCAGTGGGGCAAAGGTTAGGGAAATAAAATTCATGCGGTAATTGTGAACGAAGTTATGAGACGCTGCCAGACGATCAGCTGGTTAGGAGGGAGGGCTATCCTATCTATCCCTTGCTACCTCTTTACTCTAATTGAGCAGATAACCACCTTTCATTAAACTTGCTAGCTGGCAGTTCCACGTACCCTATGTAGAAAATTTCAAGGTAGACAAAACGTTGTTTCCTGTGCATTCAATAATGGCTGCCTACAGATTGCTTAGAATTCGCAGCTCATTTGAAGTCTTGCATATCATGAAAGCACAATAGTATTATTCGAAGCAACAAATTCGAAAAACATAGATGAACAACAACAGCCACTTGTTTACTTTGAGCACACCAAACTTGAAAGCACTATTTAACACAAGTGTCAAGCTTGGCACAAACGGCGATCTTATCGGCTTGACTTCTCCCGAACTTGCACATGTGAAGCTTGAGCCTCCTTGCACAGGAAGCCAGCCAGTGAGCGGCTGGTTTCAGCGATAGCTGAGTACCTATGCTGCCCATGGACGGGCGGCTGCTGGGCTCTCCCATTCACCAGGCCACCCACGAAAGTGGATCTGCGCTCCCTGCATGCAGCGTGCACGAATCGTTTCGCGGGGTAGTAACGTTTCTTGCAGTGCCCCGCGAGAAAAATTGCAGAACAGGCTACATGCGAGGATGGATTGCGTTCGACGATGCCCTGCGCTACCTGACGATACTTGATTCGTGCACAGTGACGCCGCTGACACTGCGTTGCTCGCGTTATCACGTCATCAAAGTCAGCTACCTCGTTAGCCACGGCGCAAAGCGCCGGAAAACTGATCCGCACGTAACACGTTTTACGCCAGAATCAAAATACAAGGCTTGGAATGCAAGTAGCGATCGGAACAAGCAGACAACGAATGCAGGAGCATAAAGCCGATGGCACGCGAACTGCAAGACAATATGAAGCTAGAAACATATTTAACGGCAACAAAAGGAGCACGTAAAAAAGCGGGGCGAAGCAGCTTGCCAAAATAGCACAAAATAGGATGCGTTAGGCTTACCAAGACTAGCAGCAGCAAGTTCACAAAAAATACTCAATAAATAACTGCAAACAATCCTCCCAACAAGAAAAAAGCGCCGCGAGGCAGCCGCTGTGCAAGGCGATAAGGATGTAATGTTGCTCAGGCTTGCGGTTGGAGCCAAGGCCGGAATCCCACATGTCGCACACACGCCGCCAACCAACGTCTTCAAATGTGCAAAAAAAAAAAAATGGCGCCCACAGGAAGTGACGTGACTAGTTTAGTTTGACGTCACTTCTGCGGGGCAGGAGCCACCGCGAGGGGGCTAGATCTCGTACCCCGCGCGGGGCACGAGACTTACCCTATTTTTTTTATAGTGTAGGGGGAGGGGTGTGAACGAGAGAGGGGCATCGGAGAGGAGAGGGGGTGAGCGGCGGAGAGTGCAGCTCGCGTGGCGAGTAGAATGGGGGAGGGGCGGACGACAACAACGCCGACGCTGCATGGACAAGGCGAGTGAATGAGATGCAGTCGCATCTAAAAAGTGGCAGTGCAACGCCGGCACGTCCGGAAGAAAATGCAAGCACGAAAAGAACAGAACTCCCGCTGCCGCTGTTTCCAAGCACGAAAAGAACAGAACTCCCGCTGCCGCTGTTTCAGGCGGGGGACGCGCGAGCACTGCGAAGGCGGGAAATTTGAATTGCATTGGGTGGTAGCAGTGAGCGGATAACGGCGCTACAGCCCACTATGGCGAATCACTGCTCTGCACTTCCGACAGCTTTGACATTGAGTGAAACGGCTGTAATTTATTTTTGTGTAAGAATAGCCTACCTTTGTTTTTGAATATTTACTACGCTGATGAAGTTTTCAAGGGTATTCCCCCGCACGTTCAGAACCATCATCATCTTCGGATGAAGCGAAGATTGAAATTGTTGATGGCATATCAGACCACAAACTCACCATATGTACCCTCCCCGTTCAGGACAGGCCAGTTTACTCCCAACCTAAAATAACATTTCTTGACTTTAACTCCGCGGACGACACTGCGATAGTAGACTACCTTGATTTTGAATTCTCCTGGTTTGAAGAACTTTCAACCGACAGCGTAGCTGATATCGAAACGCTATGGAAGAAATTTAGAGAAATAATTTTCCACTGCATAGATAAATACGTTCCCAATAAAGTTAAAAAATCCCGAAAACATAACCCGTGGATAATCCGCGACATAATACATGTTAAACGTAAAGTAAAACGATCGAGAAAATCTTTGAAAGCAAAGTCTGAAGAATCTGCGCGAAACAAGCTTACTGACGCACTTCACGACATGAAGTCGAAAATAAAGGTAGCCAGAAAACAATTACTTCAGCCAGGGACTCCCGGGCTTTCTGAAAAGCTCTCCTAGAAAAGTCTGGAACTACTTAAGCCCCAAAAAGTCCAGAAAAAAGGTAAAAACCCAAGACAAAGATTCTGTCACTGCTGACTCGCTGAATGATTACTTTAAATCCGTCTTCACTGTCGATGACAATAATATGCCACACATAGATTCCCAAAATCTACGCCATTTAGATCCACTATCTATAACGGAAGCAGGTGTGTTAAACCTTTTGCTGAACGTTGACACAAAAAAGAGTAATGGTCCCGACAATATTCCGAACGCTTTCCTAAAAAGATATGCCGAACTGGTAGCAAAATATCTGGTCTTGATTTTCAACAAGTCATTGTCAACAGATACATTACCGAAAGACTGGAAAACGGCCAAAATTGTGCCCGTACCCAAAGTAGGCCGCTATGACGCCGAGTCAAACTTCAGACCAATTTCTTTAACTTGCACAGTAAGCAAGTTGCTTGAGCACATAATCCTAAAGCACATAACTACACATCTAGAACGTGAACATATATTATTACCTTGCCAACACGGTTTTCGTCAATGTCTATCGACAATAAGTCAACTTGTTGAACTAGCACATGATATATCTGTAAGCATAGACAACCAAAATCACGTCGACGTAATCTTCTTGGACCTTTCAAAGGCATTCGATCGGGTACCACGCAATAAGCTAATAAAAAAACTAGAGGCGGTTATCAACGACGACGTCATGATTCGCTGGATAAAAAACTACTTAATCAACCGTTTCCAGTACGTAGAATACAATGGAAAATTTTCACCATTAACACATGTCACATCCGGAGTTCCCCAGGGTTGCGTCCTGGCCCGAATCTTATTTCTTATTTATATAAATGTCTTGCCTTGCAGTATTACAGCCAACATTCAATTATTTGCTGACGATTGCGTAATTTACCGGGAAATTAACACCATAGAAGACCATCTGATACTACAATCTGCACTAAACTCTGTTTATTACTGGTGTAATGACTGGCAAATGTCCCTCAATGTAGAAAAATGCGCTCATTTATCAATAACAAGAAGGAAGAACAGGTACGAACACATTTACAACATAAATAATAGTCCTATAATCCGGGTGCACCAGCACAAATGCTTGGGAGTGATATTTACGCAAGACTTCAGATGGGATGCCCACATAAATCATATCGCATCAGCAACACTAGGAAGGCTGTTTTCCCTCAGAAGACGCCTTCGATCAGAACCGCCAGAAACGAAGAAATTAGCCTACAACGCCTTTGTGAGATCTTTACTCGAATACTCTAACATTATCTGGTTCCCGCATGCTAAATGACAGATAAATAAATTAGAGCCAATACAACGAAAAGCGATTAGGTACATTTACAATCGGTATGACGCAAATACTTCACCAACAGAACTACTGAGGAACGCCGGTATGCTAACCCTACAGAATCGTTCAAAACGAGCGCGTTTAAAATTCTTACATCAACTCTTTCATAAAAATCTAAACCTTGATACTTCAAATATCTCACTACCAATGTAGCGAGGCCCACGCAGCATAATCAGACTTTAACATTTAAAGAATACAATTGCCTTAAATATTCCTTCTTCCCACTAGCTGTAAGAGAGTGGAACAGTATGCATTCATCGATTATGAGTAGCGCATCTATAGAACGATTCCTAACTCTAATTGAAAACCACCTCCACGAAACAAATTAACCAAAATGACGCCGAGAATTTTATTAAATGAGTCTACACGGTTTTCCTTCTCTCTCTGGGTCACTTATGATTTTCACTGTTACTGAGTAGCTCTTCAGTAATATGTTTGGCTTGGTTTCATAAAATGTTTGGTTTCGCTCGTTCTTCAATCGCTGCTGTAAAATATTCCCTCCACATTCTGTCTTTGTTTTATCCTGCATTGAATTTGACTGTTTTGTTGCTTTGTTTTTCCATAAACTGGTGACGTTTGATGCATGAGATTTCAGATTTCATATGCAATATGCAACCTTCCTTGTCATGTAGAAAACCTGTCTCACATGTCCTTACTGTTCTCGTCCTGTATGAACGAAAACCACGCTTGAATTTTGTGTATTTGCAACGATGTATTGCCCCTCCTGCAAAAATCCCAAATGGGATTGGCAGTATGTTAAAATAAATAAAGACGTACCATCTCGCACGACGACTTAGGGCACGCATGTAACCTGCTGGTTGTCGTGGCATGCATACAGGTATGAACTTGTCGTTTGAAACCGTATAAAAATACGCAGACTGATATCTGATGAAATGGAGATACAGCAAACCGTTTTGACATATCTGCGACCTTAAACAGAATAATTAAGGATGCGCTTTAGAAGCATACAAGCGCTTTTTGAACGGCGACAGTCCGCATAGATCTAAGTTAAGGTAGTTTTAGCAGGTTAACTCTAGTGCGCTCATAGGTGTGGACTGTGTTTCCAGGTGTGCGAGGGCCGCCTTCATTCACCGCGAGAAAGATCTCACATGATACTTTTGCCCGGTTGCTGGCCTTTGGAAAAGGAGTTCACTGTGCGCACGAGTCAAGGTGAGTGACCACGGCGAGCGAAACATTGTACCGTTAGACTAGCTCACCTCACCCCTGGCGGAACCCGATGAATCAAGACGCGTTGAGGCGGTGGGGAGTGTTCAGAAAGACGAGCCTGCGCTGTCGTTGGCGAAAAGAACTGGCTATTGTTTCTGTAGGTAGTGACGAACACCGCCTTACGCCCGACGTAGTGGCAACCCTGAAAAGACGAGCCTCAATGACGAGCTCGAAGGAAGGGAAGGATGTTATATGCGGGCAAGGACAACCTACGGGGTTGATTGAACGAGTAAACAGATGTCAAGAATACAGGCACGACCATCAGGTTCTCTGTACGAGGCAACACTCGTTCAAAGATCACTTATAACTTCAAGAACGGTCTATTAGAAAGGCTTATGAAAAGAAGGAGCGAATAAGTGTTGTGCGGAGAGGAGGTAAAAAGCCTTAGGGGGAAGGGCAAAAACTACGGAAGCCGCCACAAAGCAGTATAATAATCGCGTACACTGTTTAACTGTTCTGGCCAAAGCTGTGAGCGAGAAGGCGTCCAGGTAATTTGTTATATGCGCCTTGTAGTTTTTGGGTTGACAACAAAGCATACCGGTGTGAAGTTATGAGAAACAGGGCAAATCTGGTTCAGTCATAAAGTTTTGTATAAGCTGTTTTCTACTGTAAAGTCCGCGGTCGCTTCTTACCGCTTCTTACTGCTCCTCGCTGGAATTTACCTTTCCTCGCAATTTACCGCGCTCAACTGCTCCTGATGATGATGATGATGATTAGTGGCTTTCCCTTTGAATCGGGGCGTCGGTTGTCAGCAACCGACTTGCCTGTTTTATTACGTTTACTTGCCCTACTCCCAGCTAACCTATAGATTTGCTTCCTCCCTCCCATCTCTTCCTCTTTTCTGTTTTAAACTCATCGCCCCCAACCCCCCTTTTTTTCCCCCTCGCTGTTCTAAATTCTAAAAAATGAGGGTTTAAAAATGAGGGTTTAAAGCTAAATTAGCTAAAAATGAGGGTTTAAAAATTTTCTTTTCCTGTAAAACCCATAAGGAAGGCATGCCACTTAGGGCCATAGTGTCTGAAAAAGGTTCCTGGCAGGGTGTTTTATCTAGGGAGATTCAAAAGCATTTGAACCACATCTGCGTTGATGACCCGTTCCGAATTCGCAATTCCAACGAGCTAGTTGAGGTGTTACCGGAGTTGCACAAGAAGGGGGCCAATTTTGCATTCTCGATAGACGTCGAAGATTTGTTCTATAGTATCCCTAAAAAAGAACTGATTGACGCCGTGAGAACGTTGATCGAAGAAAATGGACCGGTCCGTTTTCAGAATGCTAGCGGTATGTCCACTCAAGGGTTTATTGATCTTTTAGCGTTTTATCTGGAGTCAACCTTTGTCGCTTTTAATGACCAGTACTATGTACAGAAAGAAGGTGTCTGTATTGGTTCCTGCATTGCCCCAATACTTTGCGAAGTCTTTTTAGCAGTTTGTGACAAACGCATTGCAGCGCGCCTCAACCACAGTATAGTTAAGTGTTTCAGATATGTTGATGATTTTATTGTGTTTGTGGATGTGGGCAGCCTCCAGGATAGACGGGGAGTGATTGACAGTGTTTTAGATGTGTTTAGGACGTGTTCAAAAGGCTTAAAGTTCACTTTTGAGGAACCTGAGAACGGAACCATTCAGTTTCTGGATGTGAAGCTTTGTTTTACGGAGTGGCACATATGCTGGATGTACCAACCGCGCTCAAAAAAGCAGATTTTGAATTACGCTTCGGCCCACTCCAAGGTGGTTAAGCGCGGCATAGCGGCGAACTGCCTGCGCGGTGCCCTCCAGAAGTCGTGCGCTCACAAGGTATCTGGTAGTGTGCAAGCTCAAGTGGCTCGTCTGACGCAAGCGGGCTTCCCTTTGGAGTTGGTGGCTTCGGTCGCAGAAAGCCTCATCAAGGAGGTTAAAGCCGGTAAGGGCCCTTTAAGGGAAGAAGACGCCAACCGGGAGAGGTTGCGACGCGTAGCCGTGCCATACGTACATCAGCTCACGCACCGCCTCAAAAAAGTGGGGAAAAAATGCGGCGTGGAAGTGCTGGCCACCGCGCCTGGCAAGCTGATGAGGATGTGCCCCGCCGTAAACGAGAAGCCACGCCAAGCTTGCACCAAAAAACATGGCACCAGGTTTGTAACCTGCAAAGAAGGTGTCATCTACCGCATTCCGCTGTCCTGTGGCAAATGCTACGTGGGACAGACGGGGCGGTGTTTAAACGACAGGCTGAGAGAGCACCGTGCAGCAGTTTCGTCGCTTGCGGCGGGAGGCCATCTGGCCGATCATTGCAGGCGGTGCCCTGATTGTACGCCGGCGTTCGATAAAACACGTGTTGTAGGATCTGGACGTGACCAAACTAGTCGCGAGATTAACGAGGCATTTCAGATCTACAGGGAAGGAGTTAATTGTGTCAGCACCCCTTCAATCACTCTTACAGATAAGGAGATATGCTACCTACGAGGGCGCATGTGTGACACATAGGTTGGCGTGTGTGGGGATGTGTAGAGGCAGGTCGTGGTGATATGTTATCTTTCTTTGTTTCACGGACGCTATGTAAAATTTCAGTTGTAGTCTAGCGAGTGTCCTGTGTACTTCTTCTTCGTCCGCGTCTATTTTTCGCTAGTAAAATGCAGTCTAAATTCTCGTCCGCATGATTACTCTGCCTGCGTACCCATCCCTTCCCTACTTTTCCTCCACCACCACTCCAGTCGCCTCTTCGTCACCTCTATGGCCTTGAAGTTGAGGTTCCCCCTCGCCCCAAAGCCTCCGTCAGCGTCGTTTCCCCTTCACCCCGCGGTGGCCGTATCGCTGTGCAGCTCCTGACAATATGGTCTATAGTTTCCCTATCACTGCCGCAGCATGCACACGTTTCATCCTGCTGCCTGTAGCTACCCGTGTATGCCCGGGTTCTTAGGCACCCTGCCCGTGCCTCGAAGAGCAACGCACTGCCTCTCGTATTGCCATAGAATCCCTCCTTCTTAATTTCCCGTTTCTCTGCCCTATAAGTCTCCAGGGTTCTTTTCGCTTCCATTCTCTGTGCCAACTTCGTCGTCTCTGCTGCCTTTACCTGCTTTTTAACTGTTGTGTAAACCCCGCTTTCCCCTACCGACTATCCGTACCGCTTGGTCAGCTGTCTGGACCTCCGTCTCCACCGCGTGTCCACGCTCCTCAAATACAGGTACTTAAACACCCTCGCGGCCCATTTTTCGTCCTCCATGTCACGAAGTCGCTCCTCAAACTTTATCTTGCTCTGCGCCTCCCTCGCCTCGAAAGACGACCAGCCCATATACCCGTGTACCGCTTCATTTGTAGTTTTACTGTGGGCCCCTAGGGCCAATCTGTCTACCGCCCTCTGATTTACTTCCAGACCCGCTTGGGTCTCTGGCTTCATGCACAGAACCGAATTAGCGAAAGTTAATCATGGTACCATGAACCCTTTCCAGACTCCCCTTACCACCTCGTATTTGCTGTATCCCCAGAGGGCTCTATGCTTCATTATAGCCGCGTTCCGTCTTCCTTTCGTCTTAAGGTGAGCCTCATGCGCCTGCGTGTAATCTTCGCTGTTGTTCAGCCATACTCCTAAATATTTATACTCTTTCACCAATGGTATTTCTACTTGCTGCACTGATACTGTTTTGTGCTCCTCGCCGTCATTAAAGACCATGATCCCCGATTTTTCTCTGCTAAAGGATAGCCCTAGGTGCGTCGCTTCTTCACCGCATATATCCATCAAGCCCTGCATCCTTATCCGGTTGTCCGCCATCAACAATATGTCGTCTGCATACATTAGTCCCGGAACCCGTTGTTCCACAACCTGCCCGTTCTTCATGTAGGATAAGTCGAACCCCATCGTGCTGACTTCTAGCTTCCTTTCTAACCCCGTCATGTAGATCATGAACAGCAGCGGAGAGAGAGGACATCCTTGTTTCAAACCCTTGTAGGTGTATGCAGGCCCATTGTATGTTACCCCCTCCCACACTATTTGCACTTGGTTCTCCCGGTATAGCTCCCTGAGTAAGCTAATGAATTCTGCCCCAACTCCCTCGTCCTCCAGGATACTCCAAAGCCGCTCCCTGTCTACATTATCATACGCCGCTTTAATGTCCAGAAAGGCTAACTACAAAGGTCAGTTTTGCATCTTCGCCACCTCTATGCATTGGCTTACCACGAATAAGTTGTCGTCTAGTCTTCTGTCCTTTCGAAACCCATTTTGAAGCTCCCCTAATATCCTATTTTCTTCCACCCACTGCTCTAGTTCGAACTTCACTGCCTGCATTGCTAACCTGTACAGCACTGACGTGACGATTACTGGCCTATACGAGCTTGGGTTTGTCCTGACTCCTTTGCCCTTGTACACTAAGTTCATCCTGCTCATTTGCCACGCGGCCGGTATTGCCTTTTCTTCTATCCTTGTTCTGATGGCTTGCAGTAGCTTTCCCTTGCTCTTTGGTCCTAACTGGTTAATCAACTCCATCGGTATCCCATCCGTGCCTGCCGCGGTATTCTTGGGGACCTTTTCCTCTGCTCGTTTCCATTTCAGCTTGTCCCCATCTATCTCCAGACATTTCGGCCTACCCGCCGCGACATATCTGTGTCGCTGCGGGGCCTCTTCATCCACCTTACCGAACTTCTCCGTGATGATTTTGTGCAGGTATGCTAATGCTTCCTCTCCCTTGAGCATCTGCCCCTGCTCGTTTTCTATAGTACCGCCTTCTGTGGGACTCGTACGTTTCCCTAATGCCTGCACATGGTTCCAAAACCTTTTCGGCGCGTCTCTACCCCTTCCTCGTATTTGCGCTACCCATCGCTCGCTGTCCCCCTTTATTTTCGCCTGCACTAATTGCTGCACTTCCTGTTTCATTTGCTTATACTGCTCCCATTTTAGGTCCACCTCCTCCTGATGTCTCCCCATCCTCTTAGCCTGCCTGTGCTCTCTAGACGCCTGTTTACGCCTCTCTATCGCCGCCTTTATTTCTTTGTTCCACCAGCTTTTGGGTGTTTTTTTCCTCTCCATCGATTGGCCCCCTCTGCCTTGACTATTTTTTTCTGCATAGTCTTCATGAGCCTGTCATATTCCCGCTCTTCTCCAGGATTTCTTTCTATGTCAGCCTCTATGCTTTTGGCTATATCCGCAATTTCCTCGCGGGAAGCTGCAGCGCCGCCGCACGACGGAGACGCACGTGCATCGAGGCACCGTATCTTCACAACATTCCACGCGCGTTGTACCCGCCATGTATTGCCCACTTATGTCGCTGCTTGGGCTACGGGCGGCGGCTTTTGTATTTTTCTTAACGTACTTTTATTAAGTCAGTCATCCATGTATTTTATCAAAGGAAACTTCCATATGCCACCTTACGTATTCATGTATTTTGCTCAATATTTTGACAAGTATGAACATTGCCACCGGACTAAGATGGATCTTTGGATATGGCTGTGGGTAAATAAATGTTTCTATCAACCATTGTATTACCTCTACCAGGGCGTTTGAATTGAGGGACAAACCGACATACAAGCATTCAAGAAGCCAAAGAAACACTGTCTTTAAAAAGTTTGGTGTATCGTCGCTGCTGCACTTTCGTATCGGAGCGGGGACGAAATAAATTATTAAGAGAAATATTCGTTGAAAAAAAACGCGATTTGTTCCTGGCTCTTTGCTAAATGTGAAAAATAAAAACATATCTGCTTTAGGGCACTATTTTACGTTTGACGCTTTCCTTAAACCGATCAAATGACACTTTCCCGTTCATCCAACTTGTAGGTAACTTCACTGCCACCCGCCGTGGTGGCTGGGTAGGGAAGGCGTCGGGCTGCTGAGTCCCAGGACGCGGATTCGATCCTGCCACGGTGATTGCCTTTTAGGTAGGGCGAAAAGCGAAAACTCCCGTGTAATCTAGAACTTGGCGCTGGTTAAAGATCCCCAGATGGTCAAAACGAAACCGGAGCCCTCCACTACGGCTAGCCTGATGGCCCAGATGCAGCCTCGCCACATTAAAACCAATAACGTAACCTAATCCCATCACTGCCGCGATACGAGCGTCTGGCCTCCCGCTTAGCTGAAGCAATGAATAAAACGACTTTGTAAAGCAGTCAGCCCTGGAGAAGAGTCCTCGTTCCAGGACCACTTGGGTCTGTCCGGATTCATGAGCTCTCATTATTTAACGGTGGTCGAGCGACTACCGTAGACAGGCGGTGGTCGCGGTTGCAAATTTCAAACAAGTACGCATCTCACAATAGCCGCCGTGTGGTCTGAAATAGACGCTCAGGTTTCCTTTGTAGCCAAAAGGCTGCCTTTAAAGGGACCCTGCAACACTCTTCGTGCAGTGCAAGTAAACCTGCGCGACGTTTACATTAGACTTCCAGGAACACCCGAGCCAAATATTGCACGTGCACGTGAAGCGGGAAGCGCGCAAATCGCCGTGAAAGACGCGGAAAAATCAACCGCGCTCTCTTCAATTCTCCTCATTATGCACCCCTGGCATGGCCTCTGCGACGTCAATCGGGCCATGGCTGTCCTGGCTGCCCTATTGGCTGTCGCTGGTCAACTTCGCGGCTAAATTCGGCTTTTCCTGTGACGATCAGCCGCCGTCGGCGCTGTGTGTGAACCTCTTCTATGTCTGAACCTGTCCGCACGCTTTTGGTGTTTCTTTTGTTTTGAGTGCGCGCGGAGTTTGAGTGACGAACTAAATATTCCACTTTCAACGAGCCCACTCGACAACAAACGTTTATTGCTCCAAAAACGCCCTACCAGCCTGACCGCTTGCTTGCGAGCAGGCCACCATGCCTGCTATTTTGTGGCACCAGACCGGAAATAGACCCGTCCACGTTGCGGGGAAAAGGACGAAACTCCCCGGCATGTGGCATATCGAAGGCCGCCGAACAGAACGCCGCGTGCCGCCCTCCTCTCCGGGAGAGAGCGCGCAGCTTTCGTCGCGTTGTGCGCGGTTGAGTTGAGAGGGAACATTTATGCGCGATTTTTCATCGCGCGTAGTTTCGATGATAGTGAACGGATTTTCATAATTTTTGCGGGAGGAGATTGCTGGGACATTACAGTTTACCCCCAAATACATTCCGAGTAGTCGATGGTAAGTGTTACAGGGAACAAAATTCCTTTTGGATTTACAATAAAAATACAGCAACGATAGCGTGCATCCACGGCTTGATCAAACTTTTTCCAACGACTTACGTTTATCTCGTCAGATGGTATTCTTTTGTGGCGGTTACGTTTCTTCAGGGCGTGAGCTCATCAAATGCAGCTCATCAAATAAACATACTGTTGGGGGCTACACCCAGTCAAACACGAAGGCAATGGCAACGTTCATGCCAAACATGTCCTAGTGGTCATGTTTGACACTAGTGGTCATATCGCTTAGTAGAACGAATAAAAAAAATCAACTCGCTTTATGGAAGCGCATAGATTTATAAATAATTCTACAAATTTTAAAAATGTTTCAATCGAAGAATATGTTGTGCTTCCAGCGGGTCTCCGTATGTCCTTTTGTCGCAGTGATAAACTTTCTTTCATCGAATTGCAGCACAGCAATTGTTTAGGTGATTAGAGCAGAAACATTGTCGTGGTAACATGTTCCTTTTTACGAAAATGTGTACGGCAAGAGAATTAGGTTATGGTAAGATGTACCTAATTAGCTTGATATGATGCGTAGGGAGATGCCGTGGACTCGGTACAGTGAATGTGTCTTCTTAAATTTATTCGGCATGCGCAGGCGCGGCTTGAACTACAGAGCGGCGCTGACAATGAAACGCAAAACCCGCGGTGGTGTTCAGTCTGTGATGTCGGGTGTGGAAACGGTGGCGCCGGAGGCCAAGCACAGCCGAAGATGATTATGGAAAGATCCGGGTGGTGATACTGATGATGATGGTGGTGCCAAAGCAGATGATGTTGATGCCACTAAAGCTGCATGCCTATAGACGGTTTACAGCGACTGTTTAGTCCCACATAAACCAGATAACTCCAGCGCCGCACACGCCATCACTGGCCTCAGCGCACTTTTACTTTTGGCTTCCGGCGTAGATTGCCATGGTCCGCAATAAAGTGCGTAGTTTGCAAAATATAGCAGGGACAAAAGGAAGCCATACTTTTGCGCAGCAGACGCTGTTGGAGGTCATGTTGGTCATCGCTACATGAAGTAGAAAATCCACGGAAGCGCCTAAATGTACGGAAACGTGAGAAGGCCCCGGAGCTCCGGCATCACTGACATCATTCTATCATTCACTCCACGTCTTCGGTTTCCTTCGTACACCCGGTGTACTGCACTGATTGCGTAAGCGAGAACAAAAAAATGAATAAATCTAAGTTGATGAGGAATATGCATGCCAAGCACGTCCTCTTTAGCTATGGAAATGAAACGCTGGAAGTAAAATAAAATAGCCACCTTGAGGTGGTTGTGCTGACCCCAGCCACGAGAGAGAAATCCGCCACAGAAAAGGTATTGGTTGGAGAGCACTCCCCAATCACTCGAAAATAATGAAAAGTAAGTCAACTCTGTTGCTCAAAAGAAAAATCTACAACCAGTGCGTACTAACAGTTTTGACATACGGAGCTGAAACTTGGCTCCTTACTCAACGAATAGAAAGCCAACTTAGGTTGGCTCAACGGGCCATGAACGAATAACGTTGGGAGTAACATTTAGGAACAAGAACGAGCTACCTGGATCAGAGAACAAACTAGAGTAGAAGGTATCATATTTCAAATAACTAAAAATAAATTGACGTTGGCTGGCCATGTAGAGTGACAAACTGATAACGCTTACACAATTAGAGTAGGAGAGTGGATATCAAGATATGGGTGTAGAAGATGGGGAAGGCGAATAGCGCGATGGGGGAATGAAATAATAAATTGGCGGTAAACTGTTCACTCGAACACACTAGGAGAGGAGCAGTAAGTGGTGGTGGCGGTTTAACTGGTTTATTGAGGGGAGAGGTTGGAAGCGAATGTGCTCCCGGCTACTCCATTTCACCAATACAGGGCCATACATCCGGCTGTACTAGCCCACTGTGCACAATTTCGTGAGTACTAAAAGTTGTCTGTAAATGTAGCAGGTCAGTGGGAGAGGCCTTCGTCCTGCACTGTACCTGGTTTGGATGATTATGGTGGTGGTGGTGATGATGATGGTGATCATTATGATTATGATTATGTATATGATGATAATGCGGCTGTTGTTAATGATGATGATGAGGATTATGACCAGACGGAGCGTGGAAAAGTTTTTTATCGATTACAACTGAGGGTCAGGCATGTTATTTTATGCGCCCTCTGCGAGCGTAACCGCCCCGTGTAAGCTACCCCCGACGACGTCTGTGGTTACAAAACCTCGATCGATACATTTCGTTGCACAAGTGTTCTTAACGTTGAAGAGGCTAAGCTATTACATTTTTAGACTAAACCAACCCAGCGTCTGCAACTCAAACGCTGCCGCGAGAGTGAAGTACGTCCGTTCAACAAGCATGGTTATCGCAGATATAAGCCATCAAGCAAGGAATAAATGAAAGATTTTGCGTAAAAACTGACAAAGAAACTACACGACGAAATGAGTAAAAATAGAGAAATAAGAACGACCGAATTATCATGACCCATTTGCAGCCGAAACTACAGTCAAACCCGGTTATAACGAACCCGGATAGAGCGAATTATGCTGCATATCGAACAAAAATAATTCAGTTACGGAAATACATGGGAAACATATTCCTTATAACGAATTTCACATCCGATATATCGAACTCTGGGCGCCTAGAATAGCCGCCGAAATGCATGATCTCGGAGCGGCGATTGAGATGCTGATTGGCCGCGACCAAGGAACAAAAGCCGCGACTGAGACATTGCGCCTCTGACGCCCAATACTTTCCGTAACTGTTTCCGACGCGCGGGACTCACGACGGAACCCGCACAGTCAGCGAGACCGGACCAAGACAGCAATATCGGTGAACTGTGGGAAGAGCTCGCCAGTGTTCCCGATGATGTCGCGAGTGAAATCCGACCAACGCTTATAATGAAGCGCTTTCGGCAGTCGATGTGCTCCGCCAATGCTTCTTAGGTTTTTGAGGACGCGGACTCGAGCTGGGAGAGAGAGAGAGAGAGAGAGAATGCTCTTTAATGTGAACTGGTGAGGTCAGCCCTGCTAGGGACAAGGCTTGCTGCACCAGATGGGGGGTGACTACGTTGATGAGTGGTGCATATCAGACATCAGGGTTACAGCAGGAAGAAGACAAACATGAAGCTTTAAAAAAAAAAGAAGGACAAAAAAAACAAGAGAATGCTGCCAACAGAGTCGGGACATAAAAATACAATTGAAAAGAAAATCGTTAATTGAAACGCTGAAACAAAATGAAAAGTAAACGACTGAAAAAAAAGTAACAACACCAACCAAGTGCAAACAATGTTTCGTGTAGAGAATGCTATGCTAGTTGAAGCCGCCAAAACGAAAGTGAAAACAAAAATTACCGCTTTTTTTTTGCAACTTGGGCCGTTAAGGCGGAACGTAGCTTTATTACTTGCAATAAATGGATTATTTTGGTATGGTAATGGCTACTGTACTGTGTTCGTTTCTGCATACGCAAATGGCGGAGTTGGTAAGGTGGGGGAGGCGGATTGCGAACTCGTAAGAATAAGCTCGTTATAGGCGGGTTCGTCTATATCGAACTATTGAATATATCGAACTAATCGCGGTGCATATTGCAGTTCGCTATAGACGGTTTTGACTGTATTCTGTAGTGCATGATACAAAAATTCCAAACAATGCTCGCTTCAACACCTTTGTGAGCCAGCTCAGTGAAAATTTCCATCTGCCGACAACGCTTTATCACTCGGTTTGAGGGTTTAGAAACTTTACTAAGCGAGTAAGTATTATTTCACTGTTTGCGCACAAGCGCACGCCGCGGCATTCTGCGCGGATGCGCGATTTTTTATCACCTGCAAGCTCCTTGGGCCAATTTCAGCAATTAAAACTATTTATATAGCTGCGCGTTCACGCACACTGAACAGGCAGCAGCTAATAATGCAATGCTGCCCGCGACAGATATGAATCAGGTGAAAATTGAAGCGCAGTACTGCAACCTTTGTCATTACATGTCGAGACGTGAAGAAGCGCTCAAGAGAAATAAATAATTTCCGTATCCATGCGTATTTAGTACATCCTTAACATGCATACAATCGTGTGTCTACAGCCTTCAATGTTGCCGTACGCTGGAAAGAAAAGCTTTCGAAAATAGCTCTAAAAAGATTATTAATATATACAATTGTGTCATATTTATTGATGTTACAGCCGTTAGCCATCGTTTCTGTAATAGATTAAGTACAAATAACATACTAAAGCCCTCAAAATATCATCTTAGATCAATCGCGTTAACGGAAAACTAGGCGACGGGCCCCAATTAATATAGCCCTCAAATATTCTTTATGTGCGATTTGTTGTGACCAACGAATCTCTGAAAGTTGCCACACACTCCGATGGGAAGTCACCTTTCTCAGCAACACTCTAAAAAAATAGCTGTTTAAGTCGTCATCGAGCCGCGCCAGCGCTCGTTCATGCGAATGGGCAAGAGCAATTGCCACGGCGAGAAAAGCGCTGTCGAAGGCCAGCTATGCCGAACGACGTTCCATCCTCCAACATGGCTGCGCCAGGGCGCCACCCTGTAAACTGTCCATAGCTTCTGGAGAAAATCTCTCTGTCGCAACCAGTTCCCCATGTCCACGAGGAGCGTATATAGGAAGAATATGTGCATGCGCCTTATCTATTACACACCCACCCATCATAGTACTCTCCCTTTTAACTCAATTTAATTTGAAGAAGAAATTAAGCTTGATGTTTTTTTCTAAGATGCAATAATGGAACGTGCGTCATTAATCCAGCGATAACAAAGTGTAGCAAGTGGACGTCGTCTGCGCCGAATCTTAACATACAATTTTCAGATCATCCGTCTCTCCTTTAAGGTTAATAAAATATGCAGCGTCAGGGGCGCCCAAGGTGCAGCCACCATAATTAGCTGCAATCACCACACCCTACCAAAACGCTCGTTCTTAATCACAACGTCGTTAACGCTACTTCCAAACTGCGGCTTTGATCTGCCCAATTTATTATGCGCAAATGAGAAACATACAAGGCCAGCGCTCTCCTCCGCTAGGTCGACCTAAGTGCATGGAAAACCGGTGCAACGTTAACTTCGTCCAGCTGCAAAAATCAATTTCTACGCGGGTGCGGCTCAGGAAAGATGTGTGGCTCCATACATTTTCTTTATTCACTTCTGCAAAGTGAGTAAGAGGCACGAGGCGAGAATAAGTGGCCCGGAATTAACGTCGCAAGCGCAAATCACCCTTGGCAATTATCAGAACTTATTCATTATCTCCGACCGGCAGGTCCTCGTACTGGACATTCTCCGAAATTCATTTCAAACAACGCTGTTGTTGTTCGTTTAAAGGAAATACTGCATTGCGATATAAACTGCACGACTGTCGTCTTAAGTTCGTTTCTCCACGGACCAAGCACTGCTATGCTTTCTTTTCTCGGGAGAAATATCGTTATTGGTATTTAGGTCTCTGACAAAATACGAGTTAATTGCAACAGATATCAATGGACCGAACGCGAACACGAACAGCGGAATGGATTTGAAAGGAAAGATTTGTCACAGTCTCCAAGAAGCATCTTCCTAGTGCTGGCCAACGGTCCACATAATGGTTTTCGAAATCTCAGAGATTTTCCCGTAGTCCGTTACGTAGACGCGCGAATTGTTTTCGTGAAGCGTAGTTACATGTGGGATGATAAAGAATATTCCAATGTTCTACAGGAGGGATCCGACTTAAATATTATGGCTGTGGCAGTTCCACCACCATTTTGTGGTTCCTTGCATTACCCTGTGATCCTCGGCCTTCGATTTTGGGTTTATCTTCTTGGGGCGATTCTGCAACCAGCAAAAGTGGCCGCCTTATGGAAAAGCCGTACAGCCAGTCTGGGGCTTGTGTTAAGCCCAACTATTCACAAATTTTTTAATTGCCGTGCCATTTTAGAATGACTATACATGACATGCATTTCATCGAAGTACAGGCAAAACGTCCGTACGAGTGAAAAAATGTCAATAAAATGGCGCACAACGTTTGGTCGATTCGTGCAACCATCTAAGTGGCTTCGTTAGAGAGCGGAAAGCAACCTGCTTGCCAGCCGGAGAGATTTTTTCTCAAACCGGATCCGCACATGACTGTGGTATTGGCAATGAAGTCCAAAAAAGCAAAATATGGCACTGCAGCGTGCTTTTAAGACGTGCCCCCAGCAGAGATAAGAGGGATATGATTAGTCTGGTTAGCTTGCGGTTATCGTATTCTTGCTGCCACGGATGTCAGCAGTTGGATCGTTACGAAGATCTGCAAGGGTACTTTTCTGCATGACTAGACGCAAGCAAACGGGAATTGCATTAGGTGGGAAGGGTCGAAGTTCATTAAGACGCAAAAAGAAGGACCAGCATGGCGATCGGCGGGGAGGTTTAAGACGCTAAATTATTCTAAATGACCTCTGCGAGGTGTTTTCGTTCAGCGCTTAGCCAACTTGGCGGCCGTCTCTACTTTTCTTTCCTTCAACCTTCCAACATCGTGTATAATAGGTGTGAGCGAAGAAATAATGAGTTGTGTTGTACCGCCTCCGTAGGCGCTACTCGATCAATAAAGGGCGGCAATAGCCGCTGGCCCAACCAATCGTAACCCCTGTGGGTGTTTTTGCATTGGCGATTCAAGAGAGGCGCGCAAACTCAATCCCGCGCCTATCGACTGGCTCTCTTCGGGACAGGTATTCCGAGTTCTTTTGTAAGCTGGCAAGAATTGGGTACAAAGAAGTCTCAGAAATACCGATTTGTCGCTTTTTGGCACGGTATCGCACTACACAGGGAGCATACCACATTTGTCATGACCGTCTTCTTCTCGGGTCGTTAATAAAGCGGCAAACGTCCAGCTGGAACACGTTTGTTTGTGACGCAGCTTGAGTGTTTTCCTCCGGCATCTTGTTCGGCAGCGGAGTCTCTGGACTGCTTTGGACTGGCCAACTGAAGGCATTTGTAAGGGTCGGTCGACCTGATTCAGTCAGGCAACTAACGAAGTCAAACCTCACTTTGCGCTTCAACGGAACCTGACATGGGCTAGACTGTTTCTTCCGGTTCAACTAAGCAGCTAGCTTTCTTGAAGAGATCCCCTTCACAAGGCAATTTCTGCACAGAATATCTTATGCTCAGAGCTGCACTTTGTGTGCTAAGTAAAAGTGCCGTGGAGGAAACAAGTGTCAAGGAATGGATCAATACACTAAAATCAATAAAAATCAATACACTGGGAACCGTCGACAGTTTATCCTAGCAGAAATAAATATATGAGAGAAGTGAACAGCAAGTGAACTACAAGGTCGATAAAACTTTTTGTTCTAAAGTCAGCTACCGAAACGTTTCAATTTTAGTTTTGAAGTTTTAAGGGTCCCCTAAATGCCCCTTTCATTCTGGAACACGGCTCATAACCACTCTACCGCGTATAATCACTGATAGCAAGTGGCAATTGCTGATTTTGTGTTCACGGTTTGCGCATGTTTGAAGTGGGCAAAGAAATAAAACACGTTTTGCTGATTTGGTCGCACTGGAGCAACACACAAGAGGTACATGCCGGTGCGCAGGTGACATTTACTTGTTTAACAGTGCAGAACGTCGACTTCTTTCACGGCGTAAAGCATCAATTTATTGCAGTAACAATCTTCACACTCCGTCTCAAGATGTCTGAAGCATACGGAACCATCATTACTAGCGAAAAATAAGTAAGCAGTTGAGTTTGAATATTTTTTTGCCTAGAAACATGACCTAAGAAAAAACAAAGATTTAGAATTGCGCACGCTGTAACCAAGGCCGTTAAAACTGGAACAAGGTATTGCAGCTCAAAGCCACAAAGACCAAAGGGCAAGTCCGTTTTAGTAGTGTTTGAAAAAACTTGTGGCTACCTTTGAAAAAAACAATAGGTGACGCGAGGGGCTTGGAGAAATTAGAAGCGCCGTACTGTTCAGAAAACAAAATGTTGCAATGCACGATCCTCGTCATTGCGCAAGCGAGAGATATCCATATGGGAGGTTGATATGGTAGTATACTACATGTCTGGAGGGTCCTTTCACCACGCCCGACACTCCAATATACATTCAGCGCAGGCTTACTCTCGGGCCTGTGGCGAGCGTATGCCTATAGCTCGTCTTTTTCCCATATTACGGGGGAACTTCGGGCCAACCTATAAACTGCTGTGCTTGGAGTGTCATCATAATTCAATAACCACCCTTTGGCAGTCGACGCTGTAGGTCGCGTAATATTGGCACGATCGTTAATGATTTTTGATCTCTACCTGCAAGCAAGAGATTAAAATTTAATTCAACGGATGTGTTCTTCTGCGATGTTTATCAATTTAGCGAATAACAGTACTTTTCGTTCGCACCTGCATTATAGACAAAATATACAGCCACAGAAACAGGGTTCATTCGAAACTCGGGTTGCTACCTCACCCTTTACAGCGAATAAATAAAATCATTAGTCGTGCTGGATCTCTACAAATCTTAAAGACAGAACTGGCGTGCAGCCGATCTCTCATTGACCAAGAAAGAGTAATCATTATAACATCGCCAGACCAATACATACCAAAACCCAGGCGCTAAATGAACTTTTATCCAGAATTTCGACTGCGAAATGCAAAAACTTCCCCCGGCTTGCGAGGTTAGCACACATAGTCTTGGAGTGCCCTGGTATACAAAGAACGGACTTCAGCATTAAAGGTGCACATTTTACAACAGCAAAGAGCAGTGGGAGATTGGGATGCTTTTCAACGAAACTTTCATGCAGCAGTGGGCCGTACCGAAGGTCGAAGACGCTGGAAAGAGCGAACAGAGCCTTGGCGTCTTCTGACGCACGCCATCCCTAAACAGGTCTTTCCTCTCGACCCAATGAACTTCATTCATTCTCCTCTTTATGTGAAGAGGAACTGCAAAATAGTAAAAACTTGAAACCGTGAAGGTGTTTGATGTGGCTACAGCTATTTCGATAAAGGCGTCTCGGTACAAGCGCAAGTACAGACACGCGTATGTAAAGGAGTTTTAATTGGCCAAACTGCGCCAAACATGGTAATATGGGAGAGTGTTGTGGTAAGGTGGCCGGGAAGCTCGTGCACGAGTGAGCCTTTCCTCTTGGATTTCTCTTACTCATTAGTTTCGCGTGCGTGAACTGTGGCTCATTCGGCGTTTCGAAAAATTGTCGAATTTGGGGGCCGGCCGAGATTTTAGACTTGCAACCAGCCTTACCTTACATTAGCCTGCAATCAGTTATTTGGTTTTCTTTGTTTTGAATTTTCTGCCAGACTAATCTCACCAGGAATTGTCGGAAATAAAATTGAAATCGTGCCCGGCATGGGTGCCCTTTCAAGCACGTGCACTAGAGCTGGGTTGAATGAACGGTACAGAGTGGATACTGCGTGGTTCTTAGCAGTGCTGAGGAAAAAGCATTTGACCATGCACTCTTTTGTCTTCCGCAGGGCTTTGGCCCAGGAAGGATATACGGAAGTTTTCCTCTGGGAAAGTATGTCGGCTGAGCTTCTGTCATATTGATCTCGATAGTGCAACAATTTTGGATGTGACTGGTAGTGTAGGTAATACCTGCCTTAAATATGAATTACAAGTTGCAAAAGCGCGAGGCAGCTTTCTCTCGATGCTTGAGATGGCCTCGTAGAAACCCAAATCATTTCCTTTTTATTGTTTTTTCCCAGTTTCGAAGAGATAAAATGACATTTTATCCAAGAGCAATCTGGTGCGTTGCTTTCGTGAACCGGGTTCAATCCCCGCAGCGGTGGCAGCTTTTCGGCTGGAGGCGCAAAGGGGGAACGCCCGTGTGCCGAGATTAAGGCACGCATTAAAAATCCCCAGGTTGTCAAAATTAACCTGGAGCCCTCCACAGCGCTGCGCTTCAGAGCAAAGGTGTAGCTTCCGGGCACTAAACCCCAAATCAATCATCAGCCTTGCATTCGTACGCGGCACCATTCTGTCGGTCAGTCATGCCAGGGTGATAAAGAAATGCTGAGCGTGAAAAGCATGAACGCATAGCGGGCGTCCACCCCTACGTAGCACTTTTTTTGCCTGAAATTTCCTTCACATGTGTATAACTTTATACGCTGAGGCTCGTGCTCCACCTTTAGCATCAGCCTGCTCCATACAACGTACTTTTCTATAGATATTACATTTCAAAGATTACAATAACGTTACCAATTTATGAAAACGCTGTTTTCGAAATTGTATGTGCTCTATTGTTCAATAGAGGGAAAGCGGAGGGTGTCTGCATACCGCTGTCAAAATCCAGCACAAGCGAAACGTGAACTGCTATCCATTTCGTACTAATTCGGCGATCACATGCAAACTGTTGCCAAACTAAGTGGAGTCACGCCTTGGCGAGTGGTAGCAGCGGAACCTACAATTACGGCGATCGCTATCAAGTGCAAGGTTGAGCAAGGGCATTCAACGGGCCTATCCTTCGACTTATTTGGTGATCATTCACGAGCACGGGTGGCCACATCCCTTCGGCACGGTAGCGATTCTTTTGCGGGATCAGTGGGCAATAATCTCTATCGGCCACTTCGTGGGAGACCACTTTATCATTCCCCTGCTATACGAGCCTCCACGTAATGACCGCAACTTAGGAGGAAGCCATAAACTATCGACCCGATGCCTTCCACTGAACTACGGAGTCGCGGTCCGTGCTGAACGCTAAATTTTCCCATCTAGTACAGGGAGTTCGGCCTGAACTTAACTCTTTTTGAACTTAAGACATGACGGTCATTTGACCGGGACGCGTCATTTTGTTTAGTATATGATAGAGAAGTGAATGCACTTAGCGTCGTCTACTGGTTCGCTTTCAACTCTAGCAAACTTTTCCTAACAACTTGCAGAAGAAGACCCGCCGCCCGTCGTGGCCTTAACGGCCAACCTTTGGTTCGTATTTTAACGGCCTTGGTTCGAGTCACCGCAGTTTTACGTGGTTTTTCTCTCTTACTGATTTTTGGGTAAAAATGTTGTATGTCAATATTTGTTGCATCTCTTTTGTAAATACCGGCGGCTGGTTGAATTTTAAAGGGCTTTAGGAGCAGAGTGCGGCCTAACACCGCGTATTACGACTGATGTTTGCGCCGCGTAGAAAGCCGCTTCTGTGTGGGTGATGAAATAGTACGTCGCCAATCAACGTGGTTCTGCTAGGCTGAGATCGAGAAAAAACCGGGCTTTTTCTTTAACAATGTGTGGTTTGAAGCCAATTGGTTTTTAGCTCCACGCTGGATGATCCAGTTTCGAAGCACTAGTGCTAAAACATGGGGCATATCCGTGATCTCACGAGCAATGTTTCTACATCCACTAGAGCAGGTGGAACATGTAGAAACATTGCTCGAATATCTCACTAGCGACAATCTAACGCTTTGGTATTCCTACGCTTAGGCTGTCCTCGTTGTTTCTGGCGAATTCTTCGGTGATGCAGTCCATTCACTCTGCTCCATTTAGCCTTGTTGCTGATGTTTTACAAACGCAGCTGCGACGCAGGGCCGTTGGTTGCACTTCTGATGAGGCATGTTTATGAAAATGTACGACATCTTCTAGGCGGGAATAAATCCGCGACTGCAAGCACAAGGGTTCTGACTGACTGACAAACTGACTGATTATTGACTGACTGACTGAAATGTCATCGCTACACCTAAAGACAGGGGTATAGATACTAGAAATTCGACGAACACGATTCTTTCGAAAAGTTAGTGGTGTGGGATTTTGATCATACCAACACAAATATATGAAAATGGATTTCTAAACAAAGTTGGAATTGTTTGAGGATTCCCAACAGTCTTTATCGTTGATACCTCTGGAGCTACGCAGAAAAAATTCACGCTTAAGCTTGTTATTTAAATATATCACATGAATTTATATCTAAGAAATCCATTGTTCACCCCGCCAACCTACGTTTCATCGCGCATGGATAATCGCCACAAAGTGTGCACGCCTTTTTGTCGTAGTGCTTCTTACTTATCATCTTTTATTCCAAAGACGTCATCAGATTAGAACCACCTTCCAGCAGCCGTCGTTGAAACTAATAATTCAGGACAGTTCAAAAAGCGGCTGCGCGCGCACTTTGGTGTACAGGCTGATTAGTTGCCTGCTTTGCGCTGTTGTCATTGTGTACATCTTTTTTGTTTTTTGTGCGGTAAAAGTGCCTGATTGTTGCATTGCTTGTAATCAAAAGTTGTTCCCTTTTTTTCTGTCCTTGTATAGTATTAGATAATACCGCCATCTTTTTTGTGTTTAATTCATGTCTGTAAAGAAACTTGTTGAACATTGTTCTCGGCTAAAAATGTGCGCTGTACCACTCCCCTCTCCCATGCCTTTTTGGGCCATGCGGGTGCATGAAATAAATAAATAAATAAATAAATAAATAAATAAATAAATAAATAAATAAATAAATAAATAAATAAATAAATAAATAAATAAATAAATAAATAAATAAATGAATAAATAAATAAATAAATAAATAAATAAAAATAAATAAATATGACTGGGTTACCCTAGAGTGGTTTGTGACACCAATCCACGCGGTTATTGTGCTGCAGCAGAATGGCGGGTTCGACTAGTTGGTGAAATTGAATTTTGAAACCTTCCTAAAGCGTTGGGTTAGGCCTGAAATTCACCTTTGAGACCCCTTGTGAAAACACAACTTCAGTACCTGGATTTGAATTTCAAACTTGAGAATGAGAATTTGTGCTGGTGTTATCAGCCTAGTTGCGTAAAGCTAATTCTGAGTCTTGCGTCGGGGCATTCCAAGTTGGTAAAACGAGGAATTGCAAAGTCTGTGTTGGGTGCTGCTTTGGATAAGTCATGTGTGCATTGCTCAGAACAGGGTTTTGACGGTCAAGTGCGTCGCCTCCGAGATGCCGGTTTCACAAGCAATGTTTTGCGGTCAGTGTATGAAAAAATGATTCGAGAACTAAAAATAAGAAAGGATGACGTCAGTACGGTTGCCGTTTTGGACGGTAGTTTTTTAAATTCCCTATCTGGACAGTTTTTGAACTCCCCATCTGGACAGTTTGGACAGTTTTTTGAATTCCCTATCTGCACAAGATTTCTCATGCGTTAAAAAAAAGTTGGTTCCAGTACAATATGAAGGTTCTGTTTACAGCATGAAACAATGTTGGCAGGGTTTGTTCTTTGGTGGAAAAAAAGTTTGTCCGGTGACCATCACGCATGCAGGAAAGAATGCAGTGTGAAACATGAGACACGGTATGTCAAGTGCAATGTTGAGTCATTTCAAGTGCAATGAGAAGAATGGGAATAACAATGTCAAGTGCAATGAGAAGAATTGGAAGAACCAAGTATGCATTAGGAATATCAGGGTTTCCCAAAACGAGCACTAATGCTGAACTAAGTGCATGTAATTTCGAAGGCTCACTCGACATTAGCCGTGTAATGATGCCCTCCTTCTTGTCATTGAAGCACTGTACTGATACTTTTCCGGTAGCTTGCCTAATTGAGAAACTGCCTTCTAACACTTGGGCACGGCTTTGCCTGAATGGGAGAGTCCGCGTTGTTTAGACGGGAAATCCAGCCCCGCGTAGGGTCTAGGGGAGGAAGGTAGAAGCACAAGACGAATAGCTTCCATGTCCTCGCCTTTCCAGCCCGGTGCACTGGAGGGGAGTGGTTCAATTAGGCCTAATAAAGTCAACAATTAGGGCGACCTGCTCCTGGCTAGGTCCCCCAGTTATGGCGTCTGGACCTCACCATATAATGAAGACATTCACTGAGGCCGAAGAAATGAGAAACGAGGTCATTATGTATCTACCGGATGACTCCGAGGGAGTCCTTGGTTTACTCGCTCCTTCCCTTATTCTGTGCTTCTTGATAAGGGCTTCTAATGTTCTTTCTGGCTGTACGGACATGCGGTAAATACGCGTACCCAAACGGGTGGCCCGGTGAGGCCACGTGAAATTACCAGCGGTGGCCAACGCGAGGCCACTCCCTCCTGGTCTCCAGCTTTGCATCCCCTAATACGTTGCGCAAATAACAGGTTTTCGCCTCAGTTACGAATGTAGCGGGATACCTTTGCGAATATGCATTAGCCTTCTTTTTGACTTAGGTTGACGCATACGTCCTCCTTCTATATAGAATTAACCTCTGCACACACCCACATATGATTGCCTTGTGTTTTTCACAGGTTTCAAACAAGTGGTGACGGCATCCGACAAAGACATTTCACGGTTAGTGCCTTATTGAGAAGGGTTTTTGGCCTACCGCAGAATGTTTTGCAGGTTTGTTTCTTCTTTAAAGTAACCTCGGGGATCAACCGGCAGAAATAGACCCCGACTAGTCTAACGTTCTGTACATAGGGATATATGGGGTATCAAATTTATAGGGAATGTAACTCCCAGAGGTGTAACTAAAGTAGATATGCTTTTCCAAAACAAGGAGTCAAATAATTTCTCACTACAGGACGGTTTGGCACAGTTTTCGTGTCTCTATCTTCTTTAACACGTAAAATCGTGTTTTTATTTTTCCCGTATACCCCGTATATACGGCTATCATACCAGCAATACTTTGGTGTTTCTGGTGGTGTTATGGAGAAAAAATTATTACAATTTTTGCTTACGTTAGACACTAATTTATTATTACGTGCTTTTTAAAAATATCCCTGTTTCTTGCAACTTTTTCTGAGCCTAGGTAAAAGCACCCCTATAAACTATTGGTCCCTCTCAATTGAGAAAAAGTGTTTAGAAAAAAGAACAACAAATACAGGATAACATGAGGCCTAACATTTCTGCACGAACATTTCAAGGAGAGTCATATCTTTCTGGCGGCCAGGAATTACAGTCCTGATATGGTGTTGAAGGTGGAAGGTGTTAAGAGAATCTAAAAAAGCTTGTTAAACCCCATTGGCAGGTGAATGACCAATACGAACTAGGTGAAGTTCGTATTTTGATCCAAGCAAGTGTCTCTTACATACAGCTTCTTTCTGTTTTTGTAGCATGCATAATACGGCTGTATAACACATGTGAAACGATAATGTTAAACGAAGAAAGATATTATACGGCGTAAATAACGTTTGCTTTCACGTAATCTTGCATTCTTAAGTCTGCAACGTACCCTGATGTACTTTTTCGCAACTGAATTCAAAAGGCGGTAGCTGCGCTACAGTTCTTAATGGCATCTTGCTGATACAACGCATACTTGCCTGGCTTTAAGTGTCAATATCCCCGGAGGTTTGTGATTTCCCGGATAACCGCTGCAGTGGCTACAATAATGTATCACGGGAAATCCCGTTGCCTGCCGGCATTGGTCTACATTTTCCTCATACCTTGGGAATCCTCGGTGGGAGCAGGGTATTTTTAATGGCACAGAACTGATCAGAGGGTTGGTAAGCACAATGCTATATATTTGCGATAAGGATGAAGGTAAGGTTTAATTGACGTGATGGTACTAGTTTCATATTGCGACGTCCTAATAAAGTTGCACCATCACAGGATCGTTCTAATACAAGTAAATTAAACGGCTGAAAACTCCTGTACTAGCAGGACTGCGGTGCGAGTTAGTTGGTTCATATTAGTTAAAATAAGGAACAGCGCGAACAAAACAGGACTCAGAAATTGAAACACGTAGAGAAACTAGAAACAGCGCCCGTTTGTGTACTACTTGTTTCGATTCCTAGGTCCTGTTTCGTTTGCGCTGTTCTGTTTTTTGGTGTACTACTTTGGAGGCGTTGTTCCCCGCTTCAGTAAGTACGTTTTCTCTCTTACGGCATTGGTTTTGGAGATTTTTGCTTATGGTGTTTTCTCATTTACCACGATCAACCAAATTACTCTAAACATTAGCTGGCCAGTCCAGCTGCAAACTTTGGTTTCAGTGAGTCTCTCTCTTGCCCGCTGATGACCCGCCTAAAGGTAAACACAAACTACAACCATTTCGGAAGGGCTCCCGGCGCAGTATTATGCAATTATAGCAAAGAAGCAAGACACACCCCTTTTTCTGGATTAGACTGTTGCGGATGACCGGCGAGAGACGTGTTACAGTGGTGGAGGGCCTGCACGTGACGCCATACTTTACTGTACGCGCCATGGCGGCAAAATTGTTGAGCCAGACCCGGAGGGGCGGGACGTGTGAACAGCTATAATTCGACACGGATGGCGAACAGCGCTCCTGCAACACCTACAGGCGCGTAAGTGGGTTATGTATGGACTACGAAGACTACGCGATCCACCAGACAGGCCAGCATAACCGGCTCCTTAAACTACCCGCTGAAGTGTGAGGCTGCACATCTATTTCACCGAGCGCATTTATCACCACTCCGCCGGTTCGAGATTGCTAACCCCAAAATTGCTACTTTGGCGAAACTGCTTATAACACTATCGCAGCGAGAAACATCGAGTGCGTACGTATTGGCGCGTTCTGATTTACTTCGCACTTGCTTATGTGGCTACGTCAAACAGGCTTTTTCGTAAGTGCAGGCGTTCTGCTCAGGGTTGAGAAGGAAAAATTACGCATGGTGTACTCTAATCGAACCCCACCTGCAGCAACTAAAAGAACTACACTGTTGTCCTGGGCCGCTCTCTGCATCTGTTGCAGTTTTTAGCAAGGCTTGCCTGGCACTGTCTTCCCTATATTAAGGCGAAAAATGACAGTGCCAGTTGCAAACATTTTTGAGGTCACTTAACTCTGCTTACGCGCTGTGAAGGCGATCTCCGTGCGCAACCTACTACAACATTTTTAATGGTGCATCGTACTTGCGCCTCTTTCTTCGCAGTGGATTTTTTTTTTGGCGGAAAAACTTCAACCTCGTTTCTTTTGCGTCTCTTTCTTGCTCTCATTGCTTCCTCTTCAAGCGCAATTCACGCTCTATTCTACAATATTTACATTTCCCAGTCAAAGTTCTGCCAACTCTGTGTAGTGGGCACATTAGCCCCTGAGAGACACCGATTCGTGTCCTACACCCTCACTGTATATCTGCCACAAGAAACTGGCAAAACACAATGAAAAGTTTTCTCATACCGCTGGCAACATTGCTTGGCAGCCCAGTCTAACGCATCTAGCTGCACTGTGAAGAGCCGGTTGATATCCCATCGTGTCAAACGTGTTTTTCTTGTCAGCTTTGAAGAAAGGTTGCTTTTATTTGTGACCCGAGAACACCACTACCAAAACATCCATCACGATGTTTCGCAGAATATGACAATTAAGGCTTTCACATTTGTGACCCAGAACCACCGACAGTCATAGCCACCACAATGCATGTAGTGCCTGTGCCGAAAACTAAAATACCTCCACACAAAACAACTCCAGGGCCTCTGCTTCTGCTGCGTAACACTTGTAGCAGCCGTGTTCTTTTTAATACGCTTGCCCATGTGGCGTGTTCTTGTGCTTATGGGTCTCTCACGCTATAGCATGGGAGAACCATAACCCGGAACTCGTTAAATGACGTTCACGTCATTCAACCAGTTCCGGTTTCGGTAGCCTCTTTTATAACTATTGCCCATACCGATATTTTAATGCAAAACGAGTGAGTGCAAAGGTGAAGGTACGGGACGACCTTGTCAGGCAATGCAGATGAATGCTCGCGTGACATCCTTGGAGTGCAAGAGGTCGCCTGCAACCGTAGGCGAGCGTAGTGCACGTCAAAATAAATTTCCCATCGCAAGCCACAGCGCATGTCACCGAGTGTCGCAAATTATACTGGATTCAAAGGAAGTTGCGTCAGTGCTGCAGCCGCCCTCTCACACGCATATTAAGGCCATCCCGGGGCTAGAGCGCGTAAATGTACTCGGAAAGGTTTTCTAACACGGTGCTGCTCACTTCGCACTTCCGCATTATTTCGTCGCTTGCTATCCATGCGTGGAATTTCTTTTTGTTTCAACAGCCAGTGCTGAGAAGTTTACAGTTTAATACAGCGCAAGGTAGCACAGTAAAAAAACGTATTATGAGTCTAAACATATTAGTTATAGCGAAGGGAGTCCGTTAACCATAGCCGAATTGTGAACAGTGGTTATTCAATTAAATAACGAGTAACTTTCGTTAATGGACGTCGACACTGCGTCAATAACATCCAACCATCATCATTGGGTGATCCAGGGAAATATCTGTATCAGAGCCCCTTTTTGCTCGCGGAAATATTGAGGCTATAATGCTGGTACGGGAGAGAACTTAGAGGAGACCTCTGGGACTTGAATTTACTTGTTCGTAACGTTTCTCTCACCAGAGTTGCCTTGGAAAATTTTAATTCGAGTGGAACGTGGTGAGACGACATCTAAAATGTCAAATGAAACTAAAATCAAAATTTGACCGCAAGTCCTAACTCTGGAAGAAAACCTGTGAGATACTCGTCCCCTTCATGGCAATTATTTCGAGAAACATTTGGAGTTTCAAAAGGCACGGTATGGTAATTTGCGCGTACACAACAGGCAATCGGTTCCGCCAAATAAAAATGACGGTATTGAAGTGTTCTGGTTACGTAACTGCGGCAGATAAGGGAGGTTATCGTCCAAGCATATTAGTGGCATTTTTACAGCGAAATTTTGCAAAATGTTCCCCACAGGAATGGCGCTATCATGGGTGCTGTTCCATTGACTCAGGATACATGGCAATATGTTTTAACAGCTTTGAGACGTGCGATTGTTTCGCAATCTGCACCTTATTTTGTTGAAGAAAGGTATTGTGTGAAAGCAGCGCTGGGTGTGGGAAGATAGCATTATTAAAATAAATTAAAAAGTAGTTCTCGAAGACGTCTGACTATTTGAAAATAAGCGATGCATATAGGTCATGAATATAGGAAGTAAAAATTGCTAAAGGAAAAATAATCCCAAAAGGAGCAGTTTCTCGGGGAGCATAGTCCGGTTTTATGCAGAGGTTTTGGCACCGTTGCGTGAATTTCATGTGCTCTTTGGTTAAGGTAGTTTTTATTATGTGGCTGGACAAAGAATATGCCTTTGTATGTTTATCGCGCTCAAAACTCAAAGTATTGATGGGAAGAAATGAGATGGTATTTTGTTAATCCAGGGTTTCGCGCATCCCCACTTGAGATCAACATATTGCTGCCGCAAAAATGAGTTCCAATATTTTACTTCCGTACCCTTTTGAACAAACTCTGCAGTCGATATACATTCGTCACGTGAGGTGATGAAGGGCAGCGAAATGGAGTACTGGTCTAGTAATGGTTCGAAGCCTTACTAATCTATTGGTCAAATATTTGGATTCATCCGTCTGCATTGTTCTGCTGGAAATGACTAATCCTGACCCTGCGGTTCACTACTTTCCGTGAAGGAAAGTTTGACATCCACCTAAATGCAGCCATACGGCTACAACGGAAAGCTATACAGCTTTCTCAGAAACTTCGCAGTTGAAGAAAAATTCATCCTGGTCCAGGATTCGAACCCGGGACCACTGCTTAACCGGAGCAGAGAGCGACTGCTCCGGTTCAGCAGTGGTCCCGGGCTCGAATCCTGGACCTGGACGAATTTTTCTTCAACTGCGAAGTTTCTGAGAAAGCTGTATAGCTTTCCGTTGTAGCCGTATGGCTGCATTTAGGTGGATGTCAAACTTTACTTCACAGAAACTTACTCCACCTTGGGGATTTCCCCTAAATCTGGTCGATTGACTACTTTCCGGTGAGTAAACCACACCCATCGTTGCACAAAAACGTTAAAACACCAAACCTGCGCCCTCGAAGGAACAAACGGGCGTACGGGTCAAGCAGTAGCTCGCATGACTGATGCATTTAACTGTGTTTCATTCCACTTGATTGTTTTACGGAAGATAAACGAACCACGGATGCTGTGCCAGCGGTCGCTGCCGAAAATCGCCAGGTTTCTTCCATTGTACGGTGTTCGTACCAAGGAAGACCACCTGCAGCGCTCATGGCGTCGACTCCTGGCGCTACGCATGATCGAAAGCCCCGCTGCGGTGCCGCCACAGGAATCGCAACTTCAGCGTCCTGCACATAGGTTTTCAGCCTCTGCAGAAACGTCTCTCTTGGTCTCTCTCTCAGCATGCACAGGTAAGAAATGGCTGGATGCTAGTCGAGGGCGATCCTGTGTTACGCTCTAATAAAGCACGTACGAAAAAAGTGTCTTTGTCTACCTTTTCCACAGAGGTAATCAGTTGGCAGCGTATGCTTTTTATGTTCACCACCATGATGAGCTTATCTCGTTGCGGCATAGGTTTACGCTCCTGGTCTGAAAGAAACAATGACTGAAACGTGTGTTTGGGAAGTTGTTTACAAAACGTATCGGGAACACACCACCTGTACTGTATTTTTCTTCTTTTTTGACCTCGTCCCTGCGCTGTTTTCCCGATTCGTAAGAAACACTGACTTCCTTGTGTACCTACACATGCTTGAGGGTAACGACTGGGGCATGTTCTGGGTGTCTCAGTTTAGTAGTCCATCTTACTCTTCTTTCGGTCTTATCTGCACCTATCTCCGTCGTTGGCTCAGCGCGGCGCGTGGCACTTGTTTTATGGTTCCCTGCGAGGTGCGTCGCTGCGGGTCGCATACTTGCATCCGGTTTACTTCCTGAACTCTGGGCAGCTGGCCGTACATGTCGTCCGCTCTTCCGGCATTTAAATACCTGCAAAGTACGGGGCACCTGTAAGATATGCGTCTCGTTGGTGTCCTCTGTAAGAAAAGTTTTCTCCTGCAACCCCGCTGTGCTTCCTAATGGTTACGGCTTGCTTATCGCTCATTGTAGACGCGACGTACTGGAAAACCTTGTTTTCGTATTCTTAGCGGCCATTACATCACGACGTTGTGTAGTGCAGCGCTATCTATAGCGGAGATTTCTCTTAGTAGACAATCAACGTTATGCGATAGGGAGAAAAGAACTAAGGTAAATACTTTCGTTACTGCATTGCCCGTGTACACCAATGATAACGTTACAGGCGTTTTGGAAGAAAATTTATATTTATCGATGAACTTCAATACCAACTTAGTGTCCTGTGTTTGGTGTCTCGAAGCTGTTAGTACAAATAGATCAATCCTTTAATCACAACCACCATGGTGGTTCAGCGGCTTATGCTTCGTGCTGCGGGCCCGAAGGACGCAGGTTTGATTCTCAGCCGCTGCGGCCGCTTTTCTGATGGAAGCGAAAAGCAAAACCGCCCGTCTGTGCGAGATTTTGGAGCACGTTAAAGATGCCCAGGTGGTCTAAGTTAACCCGGGGCCCGTTACTACGGTGCGCCTAATAGCCCAGGTGCAGCTTCGGGGTGTAAAATCAATCAATCAATCAATCAATCAATCAATCAATCAATCAATCAATCAATCAATCAATCAATCAATCAATCAACCAATCGATCGATCAATCAATCAATCAATCAATCAATCAATCAATCAATCAATCAATCAATCAATCAATCAATCAATCAATCAATCAGTCAATCAAGCTGGCAGTCCCCTTTAGTTTCCAAAATACCAAACATTCAAACCTTCGCTGGTCCTCTGGACAGCTCGTATCCATTTAAACTCCGAGAAAGAGAGGTCCGCACCCACCTAAATACTAGCACTGAGGTCAAGCTGGTTGGTAAATTGGTTTGGTTCTACCTTGATTTTGTACACGCAGTGTGCAGTTACTCTCGACCGTTTGTTTGCATGCTTAGATCCAGTTGCCTGCAAGTCATTAGAATTCGCTATATCCTACATTGGGGACATACCACTTGGTCGCCACAGTTGGCGTTGCCGAAAGGGGGGGGAAAGCAGCGTGATGGGGAATGACCTGTTTGAACCCACTTTGCCTATAACAAATTCTACACAAATAGGAAGAAAACTAAAAAGGAAGCATTGCGGGCACATGATCCGTGGTCTGCTCCACTCAGAGGTTTCAGTTTTCTATTATGTTTTATCTGTAGGTGTTTCGTCTCATGTTGGCGTCTCGTGGTATCGGTAAGGTATGTTTGCATTTTTTGTTAGTGCTCATTCGTCGTCAATTTGGCGCCTCCTTCGGAAAATGATGGTTATCAAAGCAGCGTTGCACTTCCACTAAAATTACGTATATTCGGCAAGGTAATTCAACAGCGGTTAGCAAGCGTACCGCTAACGTAAGCACGCCTCGCTCTCGGAATACTGATGCTCAATTGTAGTACACCGATGCAACGATGCGCGCGTCACTGTAAAAAATTGTCATTACAGTCGAACACGGATATATCGAACTCCAAGGGGATCACAAAATAGTTCGATATATCGATAATTCGAAATATGAAGTATGCCTATCTGAAGCGTATCTGAAAACTCCGCACATGACTGAGAGCTTTTGAAAGTCGCTACAAATGGTACCTCACCGATTTGTTCCTAACAGCACGGTAAATTCAAAGCCACATCTACGATAACGACACCTCAACATAAAAATAATATGTATGATTCGCTTGCTTCTTGTGCGTCATAAGTTCACAGGGCTGTTCTAAATCCAAAGCCTTCCGTTTTTCCGTGACCATGGCTCCGAAACGTGGGCCGTGGACAAAAATACGTAACCCGGTACATGGGTCCCCCTGCGCGATCAACCATTGAAAAACGCTCAAGCATGCAGGAAAAATGCCAGAAACCGAGCGCGGCAGGAGAAGTTGCCATCATCATCACATTCACCCCGTCAGGAGAAGCGCACTTGCAGGGGGGCACTTGGGGCGCAGCGTTCGATATACCGAATGTGCCCGTGACCGAGTTCGATACACGCGTATAACAGCGCTATACTTGTGCAAGGGATTTTCAAGGGGATGTTCAGACAGTTCGATATAGACAATAATTCGATATATCCGTGTTCGATATATCCGTGCCCGACTGTATTGATTTCTCACACAAACGCTGACATGCACATGGGGAGGGCATCTGCTTAGATTTGTAAGCTGGATTTCATTTCTTTTGCGCTTCTTTTTATTACCCATGTCTTCTACTCAGAGAACTTTTTTGTCACCTCTGTTGCTGTTGCTTCTTAAAAACGTCTTCCTGTGCCGAACCACGTACACTAAAATCTACCGCATATACCAAAAGTGCTGGCTCAAGAAACATACGTAGACAATTGGATGGGTACACTGTAACTTTTCATTTTTATTTTATCCTCCGGCACAAATATACATAAATAGGAATATCACAACTTTACACCAAACAAGTCACCGCGTCGACATTCCTGTGCTCTTAACAACACTGCAACGCCTTTAAAGACAACGTCATAAAGGCACATTGATACAGACAATGCCTCAAGTTCAAAGCACAAGTAGCTGCGTACAAGCTCTTACCTGGGAACTGACCCCAGGAGCATGCAAATGCGTACATCAGCAGCAAAAATTGGGCGTTTTCGGCGGCATTTAGTAATTAAAAGCTACAAGCGGCGAAGCGTAGCATCCGTCTTCGCAAACTTCACCAACCAGCTACCGGACCGGTAGACCCCAGCTGACAGAGATGGAAAAGGTCAAGGGTTGGGTAGCACATCTGGACTGGCGGGAACTCCTCTACTTTTACGAAGTAACAAAAAAGCGATTGCAGCTTTTGGTAGTATAAAGATGGAACTCTTCTTACGTTTGGTAGCAGCGCCCTGTAATTCATGGGCCATCAATATGCATGGGTGGTCGGGATAGCTTCGCACCCCCTTGAAGCTTTTGCCTGCAGCTAGTGCCTGAGGCCGCTCCCGCAGGAAATGTATCTAAAAACTCTGCAACAACGCACATCGCTCAGGTCGCTTGACGGGATCAGCTACATGTGGCTGTCTTTGATCATTGCGGTCACCGGCGCCTAAATATAAGCGGTTTTTGCCGCCTATATTTTGTTCTCTTAATCAATTTTCTGCTTCGACATTCTTTATAAGCAGCCTTTTACATGCCTCTGGTGTAGCTCTCTTGGAGGATGGCGTCAATATCTGCAAGCTAGCGACTTTGTTTAAAAGAACGTATTGTTTTATACAATGCTGAAAAAACCTTATCAAACATCACTATGCAGCACGAAAGGAGCGCAATGATATGAACATAGCGCAAGTGTCAAATTCCAGCAAATGTTGTTTTCGGCGCAATGCAAATAAATGAGTATCCAATGCTACACCTGAAAACTGAAGAAAATCACCTTACGTAGCGCTCTTTAAAGTAACAGAGCACGAAAGCCGTGGTTAGTATTCCAGGCAGCCTAGAGTGCTATCTTAGCAGAGGATGACAAAACGATCATCGTTATTGAAAGAATCGACAAAATCAACGCCGATTTATCCGATGGGTTTGGAAGTGTGAAAGAGATCATGAGATGAGGTGCATTCTTCTGGCATCATAATTCATTAGTTTTGCTTCAGAATGCCGGAACAACAATTGCGCTTTGATCGGCTCAAGGCATCCACGCTCATATTTTGATTCTAGCAGAGCTCAACGCAAAAGGCCAGAAACTAGCTGTCTGGTTCCCGACTACTTCTGTGTTCACATGTAACGTACGCTTCTAAAGTTACTTCTGAGAGAGTAAGACACGGGACGCAAGAAAGTATCAACATTCAGGCGGCTGCAATTTGAAACTTTGTACACTGATACTTCCTTATTACCACTCCGTGACGACTGAGCGACAGTAATTACCCGCGTAAAGCTGGGTGCTTGAACGGGTTTTGTGCTCACCTAAACCACGGGGCCGAAAGCCAATTTGACTTTGACGTCACGGCAGCATCCTGCATACTAACGGAGATCGAGTGATGTAGAGAGCTGTAAGACGCTCGCAGCATTCGTAAATACCACCCTGCAGTAGTTGCGGAGGGCAGCAGAACACACACATTACTGCCGCACCCTCGTCTGGACCCGCAGTGGAGTAACTGACATATTACGCAGAAAAAGGGTAATCATTGCCGGCATGACCATCTAGGTCCGCTTCTTCATCCATTTTTTTGTTTCTTGGAGCCCGGCAACAAACAGGATCCAAAAGGGGGCATAGGTCATACCGTGTTCCACCAAACACCGTGACCATCTCTGCTTGCTCAGCGCTCCGTGAAAGAATTGATGGCCGCGGTTGACGGACTGGATGTGTATTTGGCCCCTCATATTGGGAGTCATCAGGGCACGTGGTTAGTTGTACATGATGGTAACTGAAAGCAGCGAGAAAATGAAAAATGATTTGGTAAGACACGTAAGAAGTGCAGAAACATTACACCTTAAGCCATGGGTTGTGGGGCCTTTGAAATGTGTTGCTTTTACTTTGAATATATTAACCGTTCCACCGTAGGACCATGGGGTTTGTGTTGACGTAGTGCTGAAATACAATAAAATGTATTACTACGATACAGTAAAATTAGGATATCAATATTTCCTACAAATTCTGTTGGCACATGCCCCCATTGCGAGAGTCAAAACCGAGTCACCGCAATTATCGACTCCCTTCTGTAACCCTTGTTTGTTTGAAAAAGGGCCTGAGGTGTAAAATAGTCTTTTAAGCGTGAACAAGAGTCCTGGGGGCAACGACTGTCTTTAGACTCCTTTTTTTAGGAGAGGAAATCCAACTTCTGGTCTTTTCGCGTAGAAGTTGGCAAAAAGAGCTGCAAATTCTGAGTCAACATTGGTGACTCCGAGTAACTTTCATACAAAATTCCAAAGCAGGCTTGTTCCCAAAGTAGGATAGCAATTGGGAGGGGATCGTCCAACTTTGGGACCCGCCACCGCAGACGGCGCGCCGGAAGTTATACCTTTTTTCCAGACTGCGTTGGTCGGGGTAGTGCATATTTTTGTGTGGTGTAACCATGAAAGCTGATAGTGTGAAAGCGCCAAGCGGCAAAACTTGAACAATGTCAATTAAACACTACTTGACGGAAACAGCACGACTGTGCATCGCGAACGAAACACAGATGTTTTAAACTGTTTTTAATTTGCAAAAAGCTACATCTTTCCCAGGCGGTCTTCATACCTCTGCTGGCATTCGCCTGAAATGCTATTTGAAAGTGGTCGCGAAACATTTGCATTGAGCTACTACGCAGTGAGTGGTACTTTCCAATAGGTATGGAAAAGATATGATCTGTAACCATGGTCCCAGAGAAACGTCAGTTATTAACCAAGATACAAAAATCTGGGAAGCGTGCACTCACGCGCAAGACTTGAATAGCGAAGCTGTAGGGTAGCATTCGCAAATACATAGTTAATTTTCGTTGTTTATTTCATAATGCTAGAGGCCGTGGTCACGCCGAAAAAGTAGTCGTCTTCGGGAGTGGTGGGTGCAAAGTGAATGTGCAGACGCTGCCGCGCAAATGGCTCTCCTACGATACTGACCGAATGCGCACGACACGAACGTTGGCTCTTATACGAACAAACCGAGAGACGCACGATATGACGTGACTTATAGTTCCAGCAGGTGTTGCGACGATTACGGCGTGGGTCTTTGTACGAACGAATCAAGGAGTGCGCGCTGTGACGCGGCGTTCTCGTTCCGAGCGGGTGTCGCGACGGTTACGGTGAAATGCTCCTCGGTACTGCGGCGGCGGCCGATATCACGTGTCTTTCCGTTGTCTAGCGCGTGCTGCGACAGCTCCAGGACAGCGTTTCTCTCAAATAGTTTTCTACAACACCGAACGTAGGGCCATTAACAGCAACTCCGTTGTTAAATTGGAATATTCGGCATATTTCACAACAACACATTTGTATGTAGTAGAAAAATGCAACACTGTTGTAGAATATCAAGTACCACTCTTTTTTGGAGAACGTTGCGAGAACGCGAAAGGTAGAGCTGCGTCATACCTTCGCCCAAAGGGCGTCCGATTGATCATCAAACCTCCAAATACAAAAATCGGTAAAGAAGAACACACCCATGCGAAGATTTTTAGGGCACAAAGGAAACACATCTACGAACGATATCAATTTATTTCGATCCCTGACTTATGAGACACACGTATAAATTGTACTCCTTCTCCATAATTGTTGCATGTACTGTTTTATCTAGACCCATTTTTTTTTCGCGATTTTCATGTAGCCGTTTCGACACAATAGATGCCATGTATCTCTCACGCGGCGTGTGTCCTTTGCGTCCTTTACTTGTGTCCACAGCATTGCGGTTCATCAACCGGTCTATGGGGAAATGAATTTGCTTCCTCACAGAAAGTCATCGGTCGTCCAAAGAAAGCTGTGTCTTTACAACGCCCACTATATTTTTCTGCAAACGCGCACTAATTCTTTACTGCAGTGGTCAGCCAACTTTTCAGGGCCCAGTTCTATAAGGCCGACACGACGGGGGGCGAATGGCAAATAGAAGGGGCGGGGGATTGGCAGCATTGCAGGCAAACAGAAAAATAATGGGAAATTGAACATAACGCAGAAAACTTAATTTAAGAGCACGTTTATTTTCAGCCCGCCTCTCAGAACGTTGCAATTTACCAACATATGTTACAAGCAAAATACCCTTCCAATGCGACTTACGAAGCTGAACAATATTAGCCAACTTGCAAACATTTACATTTCGGGACATATGCATAAAGTTGTGAAGGGGTATGGTTAGGCTGGACTGAAATTTTGATTTTATAAACTTTATCGTTGAGGAAGCCTGTTCGCAGACCAATGTTCTTCCGAGCACTGTTATCTTGACTGTTGCTAGTTTCTTCAAAAACGAAAAATTTTGGTCCATGAGGCCAGCGTAAAACTTTGAAATTGTATCCCCTTTTTTACCAGACGAACGCCTCAAGCCAGCCCGGAGCCATGGCTGCCCGGAACGGGGATGAAAGCTTTAATAACACGGGAATCTCTGCGATGATGATGATAGTGATGACTGCGGACACATACCCAGTGGGAGATTTAGCACCCTCTATAATATCTGGCGAAATTAAGGAAATGAAGAAGTTATCTGGGTAAGTGTGAAGATGGGGGACAAGGCCGAGTGAACGTGATCATTCGTCGTCTTACGTAACACCATTTCAGGTGAAAACAGCCATGTCGGCCTCTAGAGAGGAAGTTGAAAGGGGAGTGAGGGTTCACGCCTTGTGTCGGGGGCCGCATAATGCTGCCGAGCGGGCCATATGCGGCCCGCTGGAATTCAGGATGACGACTTCCGGTTTACTATATTTGAATCTGAAACTGTGTTAAACACTTGCAAAAACAACAGTCCCTCACATTCCAGGATGGTCTTCCTTTGATTCTAAGCAAGCTTTCGTATTAACAAAGTAACCCTGTTTCCGGTTGAAACGTAACCCAAAGAAAGTGCTACTCTTAAACTCTCCCGTTTGTGTAAATAAAGAATGGTAGCTACACGTGTTTATTCTTAAAATGGTGGTGGCAGAAACAAACCCAGCAGAGCCTAAGGAACTCATGGCCAGATTAGGCGTAGCGACGACGACAATCATGGTAAACGCTGCTGCAAAACACCGAAGGAGGCAATTATATGCAGGTGAGTAACTTCAGTTTACATACACGATAACGGAAAGGGTACGCGCCAGTTTTGGCGGCGTGTATTAACCTGCCCATCAGTGCAGATAATATCCTGTAGAAGCATGCACATTGACAAAAAAACTACATTTGTATTTGATGATAACATCCTTTATTGGAGTTTAAGATGCATGAATAATTGCGCTAATGTACCGAAAGTTCTCACCGAGTAACTTAAACACATTATAAGAGAAAATTGTTGTTAATTCATACTCAGACAAGCGGAAGGATAATTCTTCCCTAACTTAACTCGTAATTTTATTTAGTAGTGGTTCCGCCAAAAACGTAACTTGAATCGGTTTGTTTTGTCATTTATTTGCGTCGTTATTTTGATCTTTTTGTTATAGGCAGTGTCGTCAACCTCTCGCCCAACTTTCAGTTTTACCATGCGGTGTACTTGTATTCTTTTCACATTTGCGCCTCTCGTGCAGCGGAGTTTCACCAATGCTTCTTGAATAATAAGGAAAAGAGAAATGAGCTTTGGAGAAAGTATCTTCTCACATTTGAGTGTAATGAGTCAGATATAGGCGTCTCGAAGACGCACTCTTGTGATAAGAGAGAAGAAAAACCTCAAAGAGCAAGATAAATTGCATAAAAATTTCCGCAGTTAAAAGATGATGAGTTGCTGGCATTATGAGTTTAAACTATTTTTAGATGCGATGGTCGAATAATTGCGTACTTTTTTGGACATTCATACCGCTTCTTGGGCGTCTGGTGCAGAGGTCTGGTACGTGCATTAGGCGCTTTAAAAAGCGGGAAAGGTGGCAAGAAAGTATAAGTATTAGCGTGATAATAATGAAGGTGATGTTTCGCTTGGTGCGAGTCTACAAAATTGTAATAAAAACGAATACACAAAATGTGTTCACATTCACAGCAAGTTGTCCTAGTGGGGTGTTTCTGCAAAGTTTAATGAATATAGAAGGGAAGGGACCCCTGTCCAAGGCTCATGTCAGAAAACCCATCTAGTGCAGATCTAGCAGCGATGATTCTTTGAGCATACTAAATCTTTCCGGCACTGAGTCTCATGCAATAACCCTTTTCTCAAGTAATAAAACTCGTTGTTTCGCAAGCTGTGTTGTTTGATTCTAGATGGCGTGAATTCTTCCGGTTTTCTTAATTTAGCGGGAGTCCGTCTACATCCGGTGTTTCATTAGTCCGTGTGCCTTGTTAGAGTGAAAATTTCTTACGCTATTTTGACGTTCGACCGCTGTGCCACCCACCAACGATTATGAATTCTTGACCCTGATTTGCTGCCGCCTTCAGCTTTGATTGATAAGCGATAGGAACACCTCGCTCACCGAAACGCTGTAAGGCGGCAAAATCAATTCGTTTCATTCATGACTATTTGAATAGGAAGTCACGTAAAATATTTTTGCTTTGGCATTGAAAAAACATGCCGATGGATGTCGTAAGCGAGTGCTTTGCAATTTTTCTGCTTAGAGTTTTGCAATTCCTCCGTGCTTTTGTAATCATAATAAAGCGTTTGCTGCACTGGTCTGCCCCGTAAACTGATTGCAGGCTTCGCCGTATCGCCCCGGCCTACTAATTTCGAGCTTCTGAACTTTGTTTAGTGCTCTAAAGTAACTTGCGATGAAATAATCTTCTCGCTTGCTTTTTCTGTTCAAAAATGTTTAAAACCACCCCTGCCATCACTAGATGATGTATGCAAACAGACACTTCATGCAAATTTTATTCACAACTGCCGAAAATTCATTTATAGAATATTTCTAAAAACAGGGCATCCAAAGTTCAGTCCTGAACCAAGTCATTTCGAATAGGCTGCAAAGAATTCTGTGAGTGCTTTTGCTATTCAAAATTTTCTTTGATAGAGAAACAGAGAGCAAACACATACAGCGTAACACGTTTGATCCACCTAGGCAAGCTATACCGAACCCTACACCTTTTAATATAACCGAACCAGCCACTAATACCTGTTCGCCTCCCTTCTTTGTACGTTTATGAAACAAAACATATTACAAAAAACTCTTGCAAAACAAAGCGCTCTGGCAATACAAACATGTATAAGCCAAGTTAACAAAAACAAGACAAATTTGCCACATATACTGTTCTACTGAATTGTGTTCGCTTCCCCCCGAGCAGTGAAACAAGCCTTGCTACGCAGAACGTGGGGACCTTGCTCCGTGGTGGGGACCATAAACGCCGGCTGGGTTGGGGAAAGTAAGGGATGGGTGGCTTCAGAGCGCGCTGCGCGGCTGGGAACGCCCTGGCCAGGTGTTTCGTTGTGTCGTGCTGCGGGGAGCCAGGTCGGCTCTCCCTGTCTGAAGGGGGCTGCGTTAGTCACGAAGATAAAATTTGGCGAAACAAAAAGGCAAAGCAAAACATCTGACGTAAACTTGTAGGCCGGAATAGAAAGTAACTCTTTCATTTATTGACAGCTATCCAAAGCCCCGCGTTACAGGAGCATAGGCACGGCTAAACCATAACTTTTTGACTCTTCCTGTAGCTTCGAAAGCTCCCTTCTTACTTGCGGCCCCCTCGTGTTCCGTTTAACCATTTTAACTATAAATAAGTGCTTTATCTAGAGGGAAAGAATCTGAGGTCGTAGAAAAAACCTATTTCTTTTAAAACTGGGCATAGGCACTCTTGAATAAGCATGCATTTAAAAAAAAAACTAAGCACGTGCTCCTCTCCTTGGTGTGGGGTCCTTTGCCCCTCTAGCGTAGGAACCACGCATCAAACTCAGCGCGCGTTCCTTGGTATGGCTATTTTTTGCACCTCTAGCGGATTGACAATGTACATTCCAATAATTTTACATTTTCAACACACGTGATCTTCCGTGTTCACCCACCGTTTTGGGTTCTTTATACTTTGTAAGCTACATGATGCAAATGAATGAACATGTATTCATGTCGTTATTTCTGCTCGTAAATGAGTTTTCCTGAGGCCTTTTTCTTATTTGGATATCGTTTTTGAACGTTGCGTTCGAACCGTTTGTAGCCATACCATTCATTTTGGGTTTCAAAAGTTTTTGTTTCTAATAAGTCATTGTTGTACAAAAACAGCACGTAGGCTCTTACAAGAATATTGATTGCGCTACGCGTACACTGTATCTTCTCTGCTGTCACTCGTTTTTTTTTACTCTGCCAACGGAATCCGCCTCGTCCTAGGCGATGAATGTGAGAAACACGACATTGTATAACAACATATTCAGCCATACCCTGCCAGTGAAGGTGCGCAATCAGTTCCTGCTTGGAAACGGGTCCTATCCACCACCGGTCTTAACGCAAAAAAAGAATAATTGGACATGCAGTACGAATTACGATGCTCCAAAAGAAACGAGTAGTGAGGAGGAATTTCTGTCTTTTTTCGCCGCCAGAGTGCGCTTGCCTTGAACGTTTCCGCACACGAAGCCGTATAGCAATTCCGGGACACTTCCATCACTCTCTTCCACACCGCACTCTATTGAGGCCTAAGTCAAGGAGCGTCGACTAACGAAGTGCCCTGAACCGCTGAGATGTGTTGGTCTTGGTGTTTATAGATAACCGAAATGGCGTCGCATTTTCACGCGCAGTGCGCGACAGGAGCTCTCTGTCCTGAGCCATAAATCACGCTGTGTACGCCCGTACATGTCTCCCGAAGAACATTTTCACGTGACGCGGCAGCTAAAACCTCTCGATCGTCGCCTCGGCGACCGGTTCCGTGATACGCTTGAGGTCTATATACCATCGGCAGCTTACTTGTAAAGATAACAGACGCCCTGAGAAACGTGCTGGTCGTTTGAGTAGGCATTTGGCCTCACTGCGCACAGGCCATTTCGGTTCTTACGGTGATTAAGAGTCGCGTCCACTCATTCAAATGTCGGATAAGGAGGGCCTAAGAAACATTGAGATTGGTGTAAAGTTCTTTTCGGTCTGTTTAGAATTTCAAATAGATACTTGGGGTAAAAGTCTAATAACAAAAGCTTGCAACAAAGCAATGGCGTCCCTTCACTGGAGTCTTCCCTGGCTAAACCACACAATTTTTAAGAGCCTACGTCACTCTGATTAGTTTCTTCACTCCTCTCGTTCTGGTTGTGTTAGAAGCTGTTTCGTTGAAACACGAGCCAACTAGCCCATCTGGTCACGGAAACGTTTTTACAGCTAGTTGTCGTCGGGAGTGACAGCGACTTTTTGTGGTTTGTCTCCTGCGAAGGCAGTTTTTAATCTCATGAATGGGAGTACAACAAAAACGCAGCATTGATCGCCCAATGATCCCCTTACGAACGCATAAGGAATTACGAGCGCCCCAAAAAAGAGTGTCTACCAAGCTGGTGTTCAGTAAGTCCCACAAAGAATTACCGTACATTGGTTTCTTGACTATTCAATACACGTCGGGCGTGCACGACCCTTTAAGTGTATGGACAAAGGTGTACTTCCGGTTAATGGAAAGTAACATGGGGACGGCGGACCACATCAGTTGATAGCACTCTTGTACACCTTGTCCAGCGGATCTTGAACAACGCGTGAGGTTGTCGTGGTGTCTTGAAGGGGTGCCGTCGTTAGAAAATTATATGATAACTCGGATACACCCGGTGCCACGTTTTATTTATTTTGGGATCGTGAGACACAGATTATTGCGCGACCAAGTTTACGGTGCTCTGGTAAAAGTTAGTTGTATATTTTTGCTCAAGCGGAGTGATGAACGCGGTTTAGAGCGGAAGAAAATGTGAGAATGAAGTGATAGTCTTTACCATGCTGTGCACGCACGCGCACGCACACGCGTACACACACACACACACACACACGCACGCACGCACACACACACACACAAACGCGCCCGAACGCACACACCCGCACCCGCACGCGCGCACACACACGCACACACACACGCACGCACGCACACACACGCACACACTTGCGCACACACAGCGCACGCGCACGCACGCACGCGCACACGCATCTTCATCCGATGCGCTTGCGCGTCTTGACAACTTCGCGCGAGAATGCACGGAGAAAATTTTATTGCAGAGACTAATAAATGCGTATTTTCAAACTTGGGCCGTACAGGAACGTTACTATCTTCAGTGCTGTGGTCAGAACCCCTAGTATAATAGCAAAATATCCTATAATTGCAACAAACACCTATTATCCGTTAAAAATGAGAAACGTTTACCACTTTAAAAGCACAAGATGCCTATTTTACTTTGGTTAATGCGAGTGCTTCTCTGAAAAAAAAACGTAGCCGTTACGGGCGCGCTGGCGGTGGACCTCTGCAGTAATACGAATGGCTCAGTGTAAAAACCAGGAAAAAACGATGAAATGGATTTTTCATATGCGGTGACGCATAAAAGGGCGACCTTCCATGTACTTCTATAAGAGACGACTAAAAAATGAAAACTAATTGGACCCACGTACTTGGAGCTCAGTGCAGAGAACACGAACCTGCCCTTTTCTTTGCCGTTGTTCATTATGGGGGAATCAAAATTATTGAAGCGTCTGAAATAATAATCAAAGAAGGCATCCAGAGCTATACTTACCTACCTTCCTTTCTATGTCCGTGAAAGGTTCCGTGCATTTATTGGTGTGTGTGTTCAGCGAAGTCCTCTAATCTGGCCCGTATCTTGTATCGCCTTTGGAAGCAAACTTCCTTTAAGAAACTAACTTCTGTAATGAATGGTTGTAAGTGCAGCGTTCATCCCGGCAACTAATTTCTTCTGTGCTCGACCGTTTTGTTCTGGTTTAAGGCTTTTCTGGGATAATTTATCTCTGCCTGTTTTCCTTTGTAAACAGCGTTTGTAGCAAGCACAGATTAAATTATTCGACGCACACACTTAACGTGCAAGTGAGCGTTCGGGATTTTTAGAGCAAATGTGACTTCCTCTTCAAGTGGCTGAAAACAGCTGTTTTATAAATTTTCATCGTCGAAAAATTTAGACTTAACACCAACAAGGCATCCTCTACAACTTGGCCTCTAAAGTAGACTTCGAGTATTTATTTCATTAAATCGAAACCTAAATGGTCATCACTTTTTTTGCGAAACAGCACTCAAGGGATTTCGTTCTAGAAAGCCTGCGCCAGAAACGAAGTGAACGTCATTTCTTGAAATCCTTCTTTTATGTGTGGACGTGAATGAGATATGTATAAACGGGGGACTTTTCCCCGGAATACTTGAAAACATACCTAACTATTGCAAGCAAAATACCATGTGTCTTGCAAATGTGAGGAAATCTTGCCCAATATTCATTACAAAGCAAGACTTCCCGGGCTCGCGCCGATAATAAATGATGCGCCCTTCGCACCACTTAGCGGGTAGAACATGTGGCTTTTCCCGTCCACCGATCTTTCCCTCGCACTCGCCGAGCATACTACAGGGGCTCAGATGACGTTCCAACTCCTTTAATCAAGCTTTCTTTTCAACCCCTTCAATCAGGATGACGCACATTTGAGTCAAACGCAAATTTAATCTGGCTGCTTCACTGTTCAGTGATGCGCGCACTCAATTTAAATGATTTTTAATCCTCATAAACAGGGATCTGCAGCCAAATGTAAATGGAAAAGAGCCTAACTTAGCTTCAGCTCATGTTTTACCGGCATTTCGGGTCACGAGAAAACCATGCAAAGCTTTACTGTGGCAGTGCAATTATCACTGATATTCGCATCATTGTGACTGTTCAACCGACCGCTTTTATTTCTGATGTGTTTCTTCATTTTTGAGACGTATGGTCCAAGTGATGAGTTCTGTATTTTTCGAAACATGCTTTTGAGAAAAATAAGCTTAAGCCATTTATTTAGAACACATGTTTTGCATTATCGGGAAAGTCGCTTTAATTTTTTGAATTTGTCTATTTGCACGACTTTGGCAATAGCCGTGATTCCAATACTGATCACTATCTCCACACGTTTACATTTGTGGAAGCTTTTTTGGCACTAATCTCGATTAGCACTGTTTTTGGCTTCACTATCCGGCATGAGGAACTTTGTGACATTCGTATATGCGACCACGTGGAGAGCTTTTATACATGACATCACACACCACGCTGAAACAAAAGCTGACCAAAATAAAGGATCTCAAGAAGCTTAAAATAAATACCTTAACCTGTGTACAGATCTGGAACTAAGTGAAGCACTCAATAAAAGAAAGTTCCTTCAAAAGGCTCACACAACTGAATTGGCGTGAAAAACAATGGTAACATTAGAGCTTCTTATTAATGTGACATTTTGGGGTTTAGACGCAATATAAAGACAAAGTCTCATTCAGTAACGCCATGTAAAAGAGTGCGAAACGTTTTTTCCTGCTTATAAACCGCGTAGATGTGCGTGTTTCATTAGCTAAGACTAAGCTTAAACTGCCATTCAGAAGCAATGAATGGAAGTATCAGCCTATTGTCTACATCTGCTTATACTCAAGTAAAAATGCACTGCGGGGCGAATTTTTTGGTGAGAAAATGTTTCTTGCTAAAATTGGTGAACACCCGTTCCGGTTAAACCTGAACACTGCTTTACTGGAAGCACCCGTGGTTTTATTTTATTATTGATGCTTCTCGGGCTACGAGTGTGAGTCACTAAGAGCTTAGTCGTCCGCATTCTCCTGACGTTCGCATGTTGGAAGCGTCTATTTGCCACACGCAATCATTATGTTTAGTTTGATCGTCACCTTTATGCATTAGAAAATATATTTTCGGGGTGTGCACAGTGAATGATGCTCAAGACATATCAACCTAACTGCGCAGCTTCAGCTATAGTGGGTGGACGTTATACTTAAATTCTACTTTATTTTTATGTAGAGTGGGCACCAAGAGGTACGTTTATCAGCTGCTTTACAACACCTGCGCCTTTCGAATAGCGTGGGAAAAGATGGCGTGCAGACCAAGAAGAAAACGCTTTACTAAGCAAACTGACGCTAGACATCAGCAAAGTCAGCGAGGTCTGCTCAGCTTTTATTTTATCACGGAATTCAACGCATGGGTGTAAGAAGTTTTGGTCAAAAGAAACATAATATGTACAAAAACAAATGTCCTTATTCTATTTGTTAGCATGCGTAATTCGGAGTATAAAGTTCGCAGTAGATTACGCAAGGACTTTCAGGATGTTTAACTCGCGCACTGCTCTAACCTTCGTCTGCAAACCAATGAATGCGTTTGTCAAAGAAGTAGTTCAAGTAGAGGGCATAGGTGATCATGAAGAAATCTTTCAAAAACCCTTTAAGGGCAATGCATCTTTCATCCGACCGTAACAGGTTGCGTTAACAACACTTTGTCGGAATAGCAAGACAGTGCATGTGAAAGTGTAACAGCACTCAAGGTATGAGAACTAAGGAAAAGAAACAAGGAAAAAGCTGCCGTTGTCCCTGTAGAGGAGTTTTTATTTTGTTGTGTTAATTGGGTAGTCCCAGTTTTAGTCTTAGTTTAGAGTGTATGCACACCCGCACATGCAATCATCAAACACATACACATGCACACAGACGGAAAATAGCTATCTTCGCAATGTCTTCGTTCTCACACCAACAGTTGTTTTCGCAGTTTTCAAACTCATCGTTAATTCAGATACCTCTCCCGAAACACAAAATTGTTTTGACAGACGTATTGATTGAGCAGACCTCCAGACTGGACGAAGTAGCTAAAAGTGTCAAGAGTAATCATCACGGGAGCAGCACGGGTAGGTGATATCAGTAAACCTAGAAGGGGAACGCAAATAACTCGATAGACAGATGAGATAAGAAAACTTCGACGACAAGTAATCAATTCAGAGAGCGTAGGAAGGGAGTCGTTGAATGTCCATGAGAAAGATTTTCAGCCTCCTGCGGATATAAACAAGCTGATCAGGATAACGACGCCGGCATGAAGCTTTTGGCTGCTCTTGAATAGACAAAAATATAGCAGGTGCCTCATAACACAAACACGGAGTGATGACGGCCTCCTAATAATTGTGTGGAGACGCTGTCATGCGTGAAAGCAGAAGCGATGACGGCAGGTTTGCACGTTGTAGCGGTCATGCAGAGACGCCTCATTGGTTTCACCCACGGCACCGTGCAGATTATGTAGTTGCGACTGCCGGTAATAGGCGATCGGATCGCGTAGAGAATGAATGAGCGAGTGCGTCACGGTAGATGGCACGCGTGAAATTCCGAAGCCTAAGCGCATCGAACCGCAACGCCAAGCGTCCGCCGTGAGTGAGCGATAACTTGTTGCGTTCTGTGACGGGTGGCCCAAGGGCTAGTGCATTTGCAATGGTTAAAACTACCACATTTAACGTATGAGAGCTTGTTCGAGAGCTTATTTTTCTTGTTGGTGGGACCACTATTTTATTGTGGATGGTGTTGTTATAGTTGGCCTCCAGAATGTCGAACTGTTTGAAACTTTTCTCCAGAGGGAAAGTCATACTTGCTTTTTAAAGAGCGTGTGCCCACATGCGGCTGGAGTAAATATTTTAATGGGAAACAAATCTGTACAAACGAGACAACTCTTCGTTACGGGGAATACGGATTATTTGGAGTTATTCAGGCGAAGATCAAGGATAAAGCTGTTTTTTGCGTAGGTGCAACTATGAACAAATGTAACTGAGTGATACTGCTCAATCATTCAACTTGGATAAATGCCATCTGGATAGTTCGACAAACGTGCTTTGCTAAGCAAGAACGGACCAACGCCAGATGCCTCTTATAAAGGGGGAAACGTCTTAAACATTCCTTTGTCGTGCTACCAAATTAGATCATTTTTAGTTTCGGTAGTCGCAGATAAAGAGTTATGTTGCAGTGAATGTGGCTCCGATTACCTAAAAAGACGCAGTTTAATTTGTAGACAAGCGTGCGCTTTGAAAATACAGGGACTGGCGTTATTCGAGTAAGTACATGTACTTTATCCTGTGACGATCCTCCAAGCAGAATAAACGCTGTTCTAGGGGCAATACCACAAAAACGTATGTGCATTTTGTTTTTCGTTGAGTGCTTGACGTTTAACCAAATGTTTTGTCGCGTGGGTGGCTTTCAACAAACCTTTGTCAATGCATGCCAGGCGGGTGGATTCTCTGTAGGCTTAAGAATTAAATCTAGCTTGATGCTTTCCTCGTGCGGTGAATGGGTGAAGATTAGGTGAAGTAACATTGCAACATTCAACTTTCCAGTCAAAATGGCAACGCGAGGCATATTCGGCTCTAAAACAACACCTCCATGTATATGCATGCGTGTTCGCGGTACGATGTAGCTGCAAAGACACAATGTATTTAAATATCAGGTACTAAGTTAAAAGACCTATGAAAAAACTGAACGTTACAACGGTAAGTACAACGATTTTTGCAAGAACCACTTGAAACAATTATAAACGAGGTAAAATTATGTTTTAATGGGTACTCCATGTTTCTGATGTATTGTCGCGCTTACAGAAAACTCCCCCCTCGCAATGAATGCACATCACCAGCGGCGGTTCAAGAAAATGCAGCGATTATTGAGTTCCCTTCAAGTTGAGTGAAGATCATATGAACTGTGGAAAATAAGGAGGAGGGGGGGACGACCTTTTCTTGCAAACGCAAATTGTTATATTCGCGTTTCGATTAAGTTCTTCTTGGAGTCGTCGAAGCTCACACTGAAGGGACACGTCTACACATGTATATGTTGAGTGAGTGTCGCTTTAGGCTAGTGCATCACGTACGAAACAGCAAGCCATTAAGATTTTCTCACAGCAAGAACAACGTGCTTTTGTAAAGCTTGCGGCAAATCCACTTACGAAGGAGTTGTGGCCCGTGGTTTAAAAAACAAACGGGTAATACAATGACGAAGGGGTGCGCCCCTTTGTGATAAGAGGTATCCACTGTTGTGCAAATGTTTGAGTTATGCAGTGCACACGTCGTCGCACATCCGTCACAAAACATTTTTTTTTTAACTGCGCCACATTTCTCGCATTTCCAACAAGGAAAACACTTGTATTCATTCATTCTTGTGGCGATTTATCTTCAGTCATGCAGAAAGCCAGCCTCACACCGATCATTGCTGTCGTAATTTTTTTATTTATAAGAATTGGCCTAACGGGGTTTAACTTTCCGTAAACCTAAGAAAATTGAGAGGGATGAAAGTTTGCTTTCCGTGGCCATCGCGACGCCAAAGAGCCACTGAAATCCGTCTCTCAACCCGACAGATATGCTTTGGCAATACCTACCGTAACAATCGGCCACCATTAATACAGAACGAGGAGGGCGACTTGTTGAGTCCGTAGAGCAGGCAACAATAAAATCTTGCTGAAAACGTTGCAATCATTGGACTATGTCGATCCACCGCGGTGGCTCAGTAGCTTAGCCGTCGTGCTGCTGAGTCCAGGGACGCGGGTTCAAGTCCCTGCTCGGCGGCGGCTTATGGAGGTAAAAACCAAAAGCGCCCGTGTGTCCAGGTTGGAACGTGCGCAAAGAACTTCAGTTAGTGAAAATCAATTCTCAGTCCTCCACTAGGGCGCGCCTCATAACCCAGCTGTAACTTCGGCGCGTAAAACCCCAAAGGTTTTTTATTGCTGTATGCGCTGTCTCATAAAGACATTTAGTCATGAAAGTTCAAGGCGCAACGAGTGCCTTCCTGGCTGGTACGACGTCTCAGACTTCGGAAAGACGTTCGACTTCTCAGTGACAGAACATACTGACCGCTGCTCAGCATAAACCTTTCAAAAACAGGATGAATAACTATGCACAAAAACGAAGCCCCTCAACGTAGCTCATGTTAGGGACTGGTCTGGAATAACGAATGCCCTTCTTGGGTTTCGACACACACGCTAAATTTGTGTATTTTGCACACAGACTAATAACAAATAAGAGAAAAAAATATTCACTGATCGAACATTGCGATGCCAGCTTAAGTACCCGAATACGGCGCGGTTAATATTTACATCCCGCCGATACTACCTGCGGATCCGAGAAGCCGCATGTGGCTCACACACCTGCCAGCGACGCAGCGGGAACTGACCCTCAACAGGACTTCATTTCTTGCCATTGGTTTGTTTGCTGTCTACCAAGGACCCTTTCCAGTGCATTTGGGATGTTTTTGCCACTGTCTGTTGCAAGTTGCGTCGTATGTATTTGAAGGTTAGAGATGGGGTCCTGTTAGACGCCTGTAGTAAATAGATAATGTTGACACAAACCATGCCTTTTCATTTGCTTCATTTGTTGCTACCTCGTAGGCTTGTGCTACAAAGCCCCAGGACGCGCGTTTCTTCCCGGCCACGGTGGTTGCTGTGCAAATGAAGGGGAAAAGCGAAAACACCCATTTGTCGCGATTTTGATCCCCAGGTGGTCGAAAAAATAGGAGCCCTCCACTACGGCGCGCCTCATGGCCAAGGTGTAGCTTAGATGTTTTAAAGCACCAAAAGTTCTTACTACCACGTGGGGAGCTCGACAATCTGATCGTGTGTTTCATGCAGGGCGCGTGTTCTTTTTTTCGCATGCCCCATCCGCAATATCGTTAGATATAGATCTTTTGCGGACACTATCTTGGACTGTTCTTGTCTGATAAACACTGCGCTCAATTTATTCCGAGCTTTCAAGAAGCAAGACCACAAGAGGTTCGTGTGCGGAAAGCAAACGCCGCGGCCTTCGATTCGCCAACGTTCCTCTCTGCAGGTCTCTTTACAGACTGTTTCTTGACGCTTGTTTCTAGAGCAAAAGCTCTCATACAGTACATCTTTCAAGGTTATTTGTCGCGTCGCAATGACCTTCAGCTCCCAGTGCGTAAGCCGCGCCTTTCTGAACGCATCGCTTGCTCGTACCTTCACTCGTAAAGTACCACGTGACAAGGCGAGGGGGAAATGAGTACTTCGCCGGTGCCTTATCGCTAAGCGGCGGTGTGACCGTTTGTAGGCGTGGTTCAGGGCAAGCGTACCATGTGACTACACGAGGGTTTACCAGAGCTGCACGAAGACTATTCGCTGACTGAGTTTAAAGGAATGAAGACTAGAGGAACACACGATGCACGCTCAAAAAAGGGCTGCTTTGCTCGCATCTTGGCTGGCGCTCGTTTCCCCAGTCTTGCTAAAAATTGCGCGCCGGCTGGTCTGCCTGTGCGCTCCCAATAGCGGAGGCGAAAAGAATAATCTAATCATCCAGTCGGCAAAGCTAGAGGGCAGCCTGTAAATGTCAATTAAACACAAACTTTCACGAAACACTGTATCCATAGTCTGCTTTCTCTGATGATTTTGATGGGTCATACCAGAGCCATTTTTATCGTTTATTTAGAGGCACGATTTCACGCCAGCAAACTTTATATTTTTACCAATCCAGCGTATATGTGGCTTCGTCACAATGTTTTGACATTTAATCGCTTCCGGGCGTTACTAAGGCAGCTTGTTTTCTTCGGAAGTGAAAATATTGTACCTGTTAGGAGTAACGAGCACCATTGAACATGGACCGATACTTCTGCAGCGATTCGCCGAGGCGACCGCATCGCGCTGCTAATGTGGACGCTCCTCTCAGGGGTATCGGGCGAATGCACGGTGTGGGCGCGAGTCGCGTCTATTTCGTGCTCTATGTGCCCATGCAACGCGTAAAAATGAGTGTTATGTTGTAGTGCGGTTCCTCATCGTTCGATTACTTGCATAGAATCTCCGATGCCCTTGCATGATACAGGAGAAAGCGGCGACTTGCCGGGAATCACTGGACGGCCGATATAACGACATGGGACCTGTATGCTCGGGTTCGTATCAAGCCCCTTCCCGAGCATGCTTTCGAACAAGTATAGGTAAACATGAATAAAGACAAAGCAGGAAGCCCCAATGTCCGGTAATATATTTGCTACAGTTTTAGCCTACTTCTTTGTTAGCATTAGGCATGCCTGCATTTGTGGGATACCTTGAAGCTAACTGCGCTTCACTGCTCCCAAATTTATTTGAGCAGCATGCGATTTTTTGTTACATTTGGTAGCCAACGTAAACTTTCACTATTTTATGAGCGTTCAGATTAAAATTTTTAATACTTCTCTTACGTGTAGCAGCATAGTCATGTTCAGTTCAGTAAAACTTTATTGAGGTTGGGGAAGGGATTAAAGGGAGATTTTAGCGATTTTGAAGGTAGGTTTGATCAAATCTGTTTTAAGGCTTTCAGCATAATTGAAGTGGCTAATGAAGGTATTATGCGCCCTATCCAGTCAATACCTGACGTCCAGTTAGATTTTGGCGACGTCACTAGGGGTTACAATGTTTTAAATCGATCGCCGTGGATGCTTACGCTACAGCAAGCAGAGATTTTGATTGTTTCTGTAACAGTTGAAATCTTATATAGACGTCTCGAACAGCCAGATTCGTTTGAAAATGTACAAAATGTCACTTACAAAGACTGCGAAACAACGCTTAGCCATAAAACTTAGCAAATCTACTTGCCAGTTACAAAGATGAGTAAACGTTTCTGCTATATTTAAAAAAAACAGCATTGGGTTCCCGGATTACCGTCCTATTGTCTACTGAACCTCGTGTTTGTACTGCCATTCGATCTTCGAGATTGGCTAGGAAAGGCGTGGATAAAAGTTGTGTTCTCTTTTGTTTTGTTTTATTTCCGACCCATGTTCCAGTAGCAGCGCGAAAAGAGCGTACGCATTATGAACAGCCAAGCGGTGGCGACCAGTACTACGCGCCAGTGGAAGCACCTAGACGTCGTGTTCCGCATTGAGCACTCCGAAAAAGCAGGCCCGAAAAGTAAGGCCGATAATACTTTGAGAACTAATCAGCCTCCTTTTGGTGCGCGGTTGTCCAACAATTATGGCTGGTTTATCGTTTGAAAGTACTATTGAAAGCCGTCAGTGTGGGAGTGCGTTAGAATTTTTCAGACTGAGCTGACACGAGCCAGAACGTCGCCCGTTGTGGCGTTGTGGTTTCGTATTAGCTGCTTGTAAAAAGGAGGGGTGGTTCGTGTCCAGCCATTGCCATGCTTTATGTTTTCACACATTTAGTTTTAAATATATGTTCATGTCTTAGGTAAATGTTTGGTGTTTTAAATTATTTTTTATGTTCGTTAGGTAAGGTTGCGTTTGTTTACGTTACGTTAAGTTAGTAGAGAGCAAAGTACTACCAAACGCCGCATTTTTTCTTCAAAACGGCAGTGGACGTCGCTTTAGTGGAGTGCTTATAGTACAGTCGGACGGCACTTTAAACAAAGCCATGCAGGCAATCTTGCACCCATCTGTCTAACGACGACGGTGGTTGAACGCGAAGCATTCGCGGTGATGAATTCCGTGGTTGCCCAATCCCGCACGGCGAGTATGTGCTAATCTGGAGGAACGCACCCCTTTTCGAGAATACCCACAGCAACTGTCGGGTGTGCACTCTGTATGCCTAACTTTTGGTTTAGGGTGTATGGCGCAAATTGGTACCTGCTCCTTGGCGTGCGCTTCGCCATGTCGAAATGTAGCAAACGATGAAGGAAAAAATGGAGCAGTCGGATAGACGCCGGCTTGATAACGCGAGGGACCCATGTTCTATTCCTTCCAGGAGAAGCGTTTTTTTTTCTTTCACTTCACCCGCGATCATTGATCATCATCATCAGGGGAAGTTGCCGTTCGTGAGGAGCATATTGGCGTACGGCGGCATCACTGAAGACACTAAAGCTCCGCTTTAAAAGGGGCGCATGGGAGTACCGTGTATCTTCGTCCACAGTCCACTCTGCGCTCCTTCTTAAGGCGACGCTGTCTCGTAGAAACTACTGATGGTGGGGTCAGGGTTACTTCATAACAACGGTTGCTAGTACATTTGCAAATTCCGTATAAAGGCACGTGCATCTCCCAGTCGACACTGACGTGGTGCGGCTGAATTCATCACATAGATATGCTGGCGCTTTGGTACATTTTTCTTCAGATATGATGTAAGATCTTTACTTTTGGGCTGTATCCCCCGAGAAAACAACTATTTCGGGCAAAATAAACTATTTGTCACTTTCTGGCTGATCTCCCACAAGCGATATATGATAGTGACGAGGAAAACGTAATGGATATACGTGGGTCATTGCTTTGAGAGGAGGCTTGAAATTTTCTAAATTTTCCTCGAATCATCCACCTACGCAGCAATCTCATTCGAATTAGCGACTGATGTTTGGCCGATCCCCTGATTGGGTATGCGCCAATATAGTGAAGGAACAACAACAACAACAACAACGTGGGTTATGCAGCTGACACCTTCAAAGCGCAGAAGTGGGGGAGAACACAACCTGTAATAATTTTATTTAAAGTAACAAGCACCGCTTATGTCACCCAGTGACGGTGAAGCCATAAAGACTCTAGACGGCATTACAGGCATACTCTCAGTAATCATCGTACTCAAGCTGCACACGAAGGCAGCACATAATGATAAGAGTTATAACACATTTTTATTCACAGGTGAAACGCCTGGCTGCAGAGCCGCATGCTACCAGGCAGCCCCAACCCACACAACGAATGGCGTAATATATTTTTGTTTTCATTGGAACGGAAAACACTTTCCCATGTGACAGAGACATCTTTAAAAATGCGCAGTGAAATACTTATTAAGAGGGTTAGGTAAAAACGATAGCGGGTTCACACACAGGGTGGTATTTTAACTTTACAGTCCTGCCATTCTGAATTTGTCAGCAATATTTGTCCCAAAATGGTCACAAAGGAGAGCGCATTGAGTTTTTTTTAATCTCACAGGAAGGTGCCGATTTTTGAGCACAGCTTCAACTGACATTACTTCGGACATAGGCTAACGTGCTTAGCTGTGCTAATTCGTTCTCATGTCCACCTTATCAAACGCAGAAACGGCATTCAGCGAGATTGGCCACAAGCGGAATTCAGATACCTACACACAACCCAGGTTTCCAGCTATTCGGCGTGCTCGTACACCGTCAATTATCTCATTTTGAAACATGCCATAGCTTTTGTTTTTGTTGTTTCTCGTTTTACGCACCAAAAATGGACCAACAAATGCCCACAACGTTTTTCTAGCGCGGTCCTAATCCCGTTCGCGGCTAAATTGAGGTAATACCTTCACGCGCTAAGCGCCCCGTCGCCTATTTTTTTTTCGGCACCTCTCCTATGCAGTCAATTCCTCGCGAAAACAACTCTGCAGCGCCTAGCTCTCAATGAGGGTGTGACAAGGGCAATACACTAATGAATAATGGCCGCTAATTGGTGCTCCAAAGCGACGAGATGACGCCCAATGATGCCTCCCCGACATCCGCACGCCGTGAAAACATCTCATTTAAGGCGTGCTAAAAGCAACGGCACTCAGATGTCATAACAAGCCCTGCTCACACCGTTACACCGATGAAAGCCACATGCCAAACAGGCGTCATGCCGTGCTTGGTTATTATGAAAGTATTTATACAACGTAGCCCCAAGTATGCCGCATGGACGACATGTTGTGGAATTCGAGCCCCCAATGGAGCTATTTTTTATGGCGTGATAAGCGTCGACTACGCGGCTGCAAGAACGCCGCCGAATGTTGACCCACAATTACAAGGCGCCTCAGTTACCGAGCCACAGTGAACTAACACAGCTTCGAAAGCGACTGTCGGCACTTCCAGTGCGGGGCTAAAGTGGGTCCCCAATTTACCGCTTTGAACCGCGGAGAGTTCCCGACCAGGTTTGTCGACTGCATTCGCAGTGAGCAGGTAGCCTGCGGTGTTTTAAATATTTCGCTTATTTGAAGGGAACAATTTACGGTTGCGTTTACGGTGTCTTCTGCTTAGAGGACTCCGAAACTAATTGTTGCCCTGAAAACGCTTTTGGTGGATGGGGAATAAATGTGTCGAACCGTTAAACTGCGTGGCCAAATTGGGGTTCCTTGCACGGGTAATAAGCTAAGGATGCAGAAGGGTTTGTTGGCAGACTTTGTCGTTCCTTCTTGAACATGAAAGAAAATAGCGCGAAAGGCAGGACTAGAGTAAACGCAAATACTCAACCCAAGAGAAAGTGTAGTGTGCTCTTGTCTCGTCTTCAGCGCTGTTTTCCTTTAACTAAATACACAATAAAAGTTCGAATGATGTGTCGGCCTGAAGAATACTGTTGCTGTTTCCTGGGTCTCTTTTCTATACAGGAATTATTGCGTTTTCTAGCTGCGTAATAAATGCAGAAGTGGCGGGAGTGACTAAGACGAAGATCTGTGGTATGTGCCGAAGTCCGGTACGCACAGAAGGTCTTGTTCGTTGGCTCGCTTTTAGCTGCTAGCCATACCCTGGCGTCATAAGCCACCTTGTATTGGAGTACGAGAATTCCCCGTCTTGATCATCCACCGCAACACTTCCTACGAGCACCTGGTGGACGGGCCGACTCGTTCCGACCACGCAATGCAACACGAAGTCGTCGCTAGTGCCCGGGAGGCCTACCAGGACCAGGGTGTGCCGGACTAAGGACGCCCGTCACGAATCTGGTGCCTCGGACATGTTGCACACAATACTTGTTTTGAAAAATATTTGCCCTTTTTCCTCCTCGAGTTCCTCCTCAGCTGCAAGAAAAACCGTCGTCACGGTAGAGAATGCATCTGTAGCCTGGCGGGCAGTAGCACACGCTGTTACACACCGATCTCGAATCTGAGACAGCTAAACGCTTAGCGTGACACATTTTGTAGCTGGTAGGACGGCGTATTGGAGAAGTTCTAAATATGTTTCCGTGTTTAAGGCAAAGATTGCGAACAGGCACGTGGACACAGCCATCTAGAAATATCAAGGAGTTTTAAAACTGGTGAAAATAAGATTGAAATATCTCCGACACACAAAACTTGAAACATATATGAAGGAGAATATACATCTCGTTTAAACAAGTGAAGGAAACATAATGAGGGTAATTATAAACTTGCTAGCAAGTTATCAAAGAGGTGGCTATGCCGAAAGTTCTTGCCTAATGCTACGTACAGGGGACTAAGCACTCCAAGGTGGGAATTCTCCCGCAGTCGAAGAGAAAAAAAAACGAAAAAAGAGCACCAATAATTTCAAGATCTCTGCGACTACATCCCACACTAGGCAGTAGAGGCAATGATGTAATGGATAAGGTGCGCGTCGATAGGACCTTCACAATAAAATTTATCGCAATCGAAGGCCGTTCTGAAGGTATAGCCATGCATACATATCGAACATTTGGCTGCTCTAACAAAACATATTTGTTTCCCAGGTGTTTTATATGCAGACGCGTCATGCGAAAGCATTTCGCGACACCTTCAGAGGGATTACGAAAAGTATGACTTAATGCAGCACATAAAGGTGCCGTGGGCTATTTAGACGTGTTGCCCCTTGACGCGTCGTGTTTGGTATTAACTTCTGAAGGCTGATGCGGAGAAAATTTAAGCGCTAAAGTTAGAAAACAGTATGGGGATAAATCTTGAAAAGGTGCTTCCACGCGGATAGAAAACCATGCTAGAACAATATTTTGGCAGAGTATAGGCAACTCTGATAAGCAAAACGTTGTACATTCCCTTTGCATGCGAACGTCGTGGTATGAATATCAGAAGCATGTCAACCATCAGGAGACAGAGATAGAACTTGCAGGTCGATGAAGAAGCGACCTATTTTTTTTTCAATAAAGATCGAATGCTTATACAGCCTGAACAGCTTGCAGATTTTCTGCTGGCAGCGCGCTTTTTCTGAGAACCCATCAAAACAAAAACGGCCGCAGGAATTTTTGCGAACGCCGTATACGACAGGGGGCAATTTATCGTCGTTCAAAATCAAGTAGACGTGAAACCACTTTTATGATGAAGCACTTTCGGTGTCGTCTCAAGTAAGAGTCTCTTCGCTGTGTTACGGGTATCCTTCATCATTGCCGTCAACTGGGAGGATGTGGCCGTGCTTTCCAGAGGGTAAAATACGCGACGACTCAGCAATTTAGCCACAAATGTGAAAGCCAACCCACCGGATGGTAAAACTCTAGGCTAAGCAACTCTAGTAAAGTGCAAAGTATTTGGAAAAAGTACTGTTTTAATAGAATAAAAGTCTGGGGAATGAAATATTGCCAGGCTCACCGAAAGCCACATTCTAAGTAATCTGTGTGGTTGATTTATAGTTTTAACGCTCTACAGAGGTCCCATCTCAGATCATAAATCCACAAGAACAGGGCAAGAAGACTGGCGAGCGCGATATCGAAGTCTGTGCAAAAATACTTCAATCTTTCAGAAGTGGACGATCCAATGCGCAATAATCATGAAGCTATCTAGGAAGACGATTGACACTGTTCGTTTAGGAGGAAGTCTTCGCTCATAATGGGCTTCCAGATTTGTTTATTATAGTTGTACTCAAACAGCGAAAAACTGATATTGTGATTTATGATTTAATATGGTGATTGAGGCTAACATGTTCCGAGATTATTCTGCACTTTCTACTTGAGCCGAACATCACACGTCTTCCGACGTAACGAAATTTGCAAATTCTCCCAAATTTAGTTATGGGCTGGTTGGTTTGCAGTTGATACGCATGCCCAAAGCGTATAAAGCCGCACAAAAAAAGGGTACGCTTTCGGTTGTTACCGTTGATTTTGTGGCCTTTTACGCCCTGTTGCTGCCGGTTTTAATTTCATAGAAAAATCTCTACGCCATCTTTAGCTTTGAAAATATTTGCACACGTGGCGTCACTTTGAAACAAAGTTACGCCACGTGGGCTGAGCTGTTGTTGGTCGAAGCTTAAGATTTCCGCGAATCATAAACAGAACGTAAGAGTAACTTCCAGCAGATTACCCACCAAGGGAGCCTTTTTGATGGTTGCTACTGGTGCACTTGCGTTCCTGATTCACAAATACAAGCGTCATCGTTCACATGTAGGAATTGGTGGAGATGGATATTTTGGAGGCATCGGCTTAATCAAAGTCCGTCGGTGGCCCACATTGACGGCGAGGTTGAGATACTCACGCATGCGCCGGAGAGCTGAGAAGAGAGATTTGGGGCGGAATTGGTTTGCCCATTCCTGTTTTCGGGAACTTCTTATTTACAGTCATCGCGAGAAAGATGTGTAGTGCATGTGAGAAAAGGTTTCGCATCCCTCAAGCAGTACATTCGCACATCGTAGTGCGTGTGTTCAGGTTTATCATTTTTTCTTTAGTCCTAAACGCAGCGCGTGATCCCAGATGTGCAACCAAATAGCCTGAGTGTTACGATTTCTGCTAGAATGTAACGTGTTATGTGTTTACCTTTCAAACCCATATATATATAAGCTTTCTTACTATCAGCGTGTTGATTAACAGAGATAGAAAAGGCATGTCTAGGAATTTTGTGATCATATGCTGACAGGTCTTTTAAAGAGTAAAAACTAACGAAACTTGAAAATTTAAATAGTGCACGAACTAAAAATCACTCGGCCAATTCTAAAACCGTAATAGCATTTTCGCCGCAGGGTTTGTAACGGATAAATCCTTCAAAGGACAGAAAAGTAGACTAATTAAATTTTTCTATCACTATGTAGCTTGTGAAGGTATGGTTATTGACTGTGTACCGATATTTTTGGGTGTAAAATGACTAGGGAATTTCCCACAGGCACATCCATTATGTGAATACAATCAAAACCCTTGAATAGGCGTGTGTTACCGGTATGCCCGGCTGATGTGCAATATTGGTCTTCTTTGGCATTGATAGGCACTTGCAGACATACCTCGACAAAACTGAATGCCACTCACTCACACTCAAGCAAAAAATGTAATTTTCCTCACCCACTCACTCGCACTCACGCTCACCACGCCCCCTCACCACTCGGAGTCACTAGCGCGGAGGATCACCACTCCATTCGCCGCTCACACTCACTGACACTCTCTCTCACCACTCGCATTGGTCACTCACAGTCACTCGCACCCGCACTCACCACTCGCATCCTCCACTCACACGTACTCGCACTCGCGCCCGCCAATCCCATCTACATTCACACTCACTCACCACTCACAACCACTAATATTTATTCGCATTCCCACTCATCTTCCCTCTTTCTTTACAGCATAGAAATTTCAACTTCGTTTTACCTTTGTAAACCACATGATTTATTACATTTTGTAGAAACCTTCAACGCTGCCTAATTGACACGGATACAAAATGGCGCCGACACACGAAGCGAGGAAATGAATTTCGGTGTTTTACGACCGAAGCTCCGCATTGCGTATGCGGCATGTCATAGAGGAAGCGAAAGAATAATTTCGAACCCCCCGGGCTCTTTACTCTGCTACGCAATCTCCGCACATGGGATTTCGTTTTTCACTTCCATCACAAAAATGGCCGCCGCCAGCCAAGCGGAAGGCACGTGTTCGTGATCTCATCACCTTCGCCACCACACTGACCGGGGGGTAAAAGGGAGGGGAAAAAGAAAGCGCCTGGGTGTCGTGATTTCGGCGAACGTTAAAGATCTCCAGGTGGTAATAATACAATGGGAGCTTCCTACTACGCCGCACCCCATTACTCAGATGGAGCTTCACCCCGTAATCCATATGATCAATGCAATTTTAAACTGCTGTGGGAGACGGCACTGTTTTGTGATCTTTTACGCACTGAATGAAAATTAAGATGTGTTTTAGACGGGTTGCGGGATCATGCAAACACACTTAAGTTGCTCACAGGAAGTTGTAATATCGAGGTTCACTTGCCCCGCGTGGGAGCTCTCTCACCGTGGCAACAGGAGGCTTTCTCCAACGAGGAAATAAATGAAGATACTTTCAAACTCGGGAAGATACGGCGAAAAGTGAGTGAAGAGCAGGGTACTTAATCGACAGCATCCCCGTCTCTGAAATCTCTTCAGTTTGTTGCGCGGACCGCAGCCCAGGGTGGCAAATCAAAAGAAGAAGCGACGGATGTTGAGGATGTAGCGACGAGATGGTGGCGGCCGTCACCACGAAGTGATTGATTGCCACAGGCGATCGGTGCTCCGATAATAAGCACGACACATGTTATTTGTCCGACAGGTACCATCATGTCTGCAGCCTCCCGCCCTTGTGTGCCTGGGGATCCATGTACGCCACAGAATCTTCGAAGCCGATAACAGAGCAAATAGGTTAGGGTACCTGAATATGGGCATAGAGATAAGCAAGGACTTATCAGAAGAGCGGATTTGGTTGTCGAAACATGAAAGCTGACGTTGAGGTGAAAATCCCGTAGGCAATCGATGGTCGCAGACAACTTCCGTATCTTAGAGTAGCACAAAAACATGCCTTTTATTCCAATGAGAAAGGAGGCAGAAGCAGTGCTGAATTATCAACACAAATGTCTGATATTTTTATCGCTGTAAAAAATGGGAGCGTTAAAATCTGCAAACAAACTAGGAAAATAGAATAAGCTGTAACAAACTGCTGTGTAGAAAACGCAATAACCCAAAACCTGGGGAGAGGAGAAGCTAGAATGAGAAGCGTCGATGTTTCTCTTTGGAATTACGTATAACGAGAATCTGAGCTATATTTATGAGTGTCGTTTTCTTTCCGCCCGCTATTGCACCGGCATCTTCCCGCAGTTCCATTTATAGCAGTGCCATGATTCCTATAAAAAAACTGTTTTCATGTTTTTGTGTTACGCTTTTATGTGACACCCGCCACGGAGTATAATGCTCTCGTCACTGCTAAGCACACGTGGCACTGTAGGAGTATTTTATTTGAACCATGCTCGCCGTGTCAATACTCACTTCGTCGCTTGTGAAAAAAAGTAGATCACTGAGGTGGTCTGATGCTGAATACACAAGCCTGCTGTAACCGCAATAATTTTTTGGTTTACAGGTAAAAGCAAATAGAGGAACCGACAGCTACATACCTGGTATGATTAGCTTTCCCGCAACTCGGGCTCTAACATCATTGGTAATCCTTTGATGAACCCGTAGGCTAACACTTTAGTGGGAGTATTTCCCAACGAATAAGAATTTCCAGGTCTGAAGATTTTGCTGCTACATGCGGTGTTTCTCATTTAAACTATATTTTACTGGTACTTTGAAACAACACCTTGTTTCATAATTATTACAAACTAAACACCTCTGAGTTTTAAGCTCATGACGTAAAACTACTTGAGTTACTGGTCCCTCAGAATGAACAGCAGATACTTTATTGGTCCGCAAACCAATAAATTGCAATTTATTGGTCCGTTTGTTCAAATGACCTAACCTTTACTCTCCAGTATGAATGACGATATCATAGCATTGAATAGTAACACCTTCTGCGTTCCTTGACGTCAGGTCCGCGATTGAAAGGCCATTGAGCACTGTAGACGCACAAGTCAACTGTTGACGTTCTGAGGCAAATGTAGCGGGACAGTCGGCACGTACGCCTTTTTCAGGCCGAGTGCATGCTTGTTCTTCCAGTCTTCTCAATTTGGTCCCCGCGATGTTTACCCCAATCGTCACCTTCCGCTAAGGCCGAACAGGCTACTGGCTTCTCACTGAGGAAGAACAATATGGGCTTCTGAGGTACCCCAACTGGTGTTACTAAAGTTGGGGCGCAAAAGAAGGCAAACTGAAATTCCCTGTGATTACAGCAGGTGCCATTTGGTGCCGCTGTAACGCCTTACAGGAGCGGTTTTCCTTTTGGCCACGCTCTCTCCACCACCGTCAAATGTACATCCCATTGACGCTAAAGTATAAAATGTTATTTTTTTTCTTCATTGATAACGCGGATGTTGATGCCTCTAAAATGCCCCAGTGTTTTGCCAATAACAATAGGCAACAGCACAAAAACCACGAGCAATATCTAACAAACCTTTCGAGTAGATATATGCTCCTGTGAACGGAATATTTTAGTTCTGGTATGCCCACCAGTGCACTTCCAGGAAAAGCGTAATTGATATGAATTCATATCAGGTACTATAGAAGGAACGGATGCTTTTAGAAAGTGGGAGAACCCACACAACACTGAACTCGATGTTTAATGTTTTAGACTTCATACAAATCTACACCGAATTCAGGTGGTTACGCCGTTGTTGTAGTTCCTTTGCAACTCCACACAAGCAATACAGGAAATAAACACGGCACTAATGACGGACTAACAAGAAATTCCTAAGCATGCCCGCGAAATAACTTGTTAATATTGCGCTGTTTGGAAGCTCCTTTTCGGCCTGCAAAATTGAAGATGAAGGTCGGCCCTTTCCGTCCAATGAGCACTGCGATTTTGCACGTGCACTGTTGCTAGCAATAATTTTTTTTCCCGCGTCCAGCATACACAATATTTGGCAAGCATAAAATTTGCCATTTACCGTCCGCAGACAATACATTGGTGACGAATGGTCTGGCACAAAAGCTCAACAGTGTTTTTGGAGCCATGCTGGGAAGTGTGTAAGTATAAGCTGCATAAGACGCATTGCAAGGAATAAGATCGACGATGTGACACAGGCTACACTCGACGCGAAAGTGCTCTCAACACTCAGGCGGTGCTTCCAGCAGCGTTGAATTTCGAACTCTCTTAGCCTCGCCAGTGGTTGAGTGGGCTTGATTTGCTGTCTGTCAAAAAAGCGGCCCCGCCGTTTCCACACAGCTACGCGTGCAGAAAGTTCTCGGCGGCAGCCACAAATAACTACCCGCCCGCCAACACTGCATCCATCTCGCGCTTTTTCTCTAGTCGAAAGATTGACCTGTCACGAGGTTGTGAAACGAAACGCCGCTGCGAAAACTGGAATCGCAAGTATGGCACCGAGGCAGTCGTGGTCAGCAATCTGTCATTTCTGGTGCTTGAATGCCTTGTCCCAAAGCAATCGCCTCTTCCTTGTTTACAGATCGCCTTAAACTTGCAAGGCAACGATTCTGGTTCTCGGAATGGGCTTAGGAAAACGGCGGTGGCGCGAAAACGACAAAGCTGCGAGAAGTAGGTATGCTGAACAGAACAATATAGAACAATGCCAAATAGTATTTCCAGATCCCCATGTGGTAAAGCTTAATCCGGAGCCCTCCACTACGGCGCGCCTCAACGCCTGCGTTGCGTCGGCGCGTTAAACCCTACAATCAATCAAATATTCAGGAAGGTATCACAAATTTATGATTGTTTTAGCTATTTAATAATATTCGTTCCTTAGAATGAGTGGTTTGTCGCTTCAATTCGTCTGGTGCAAGTGTATTCAACTGGCCTGAGCTTTTCTGTTTACACCATGTTCTTTAGAAGACCACTGCTGCTTTGCTTCTAAGCTGGTTTCCCGGGTGGGTTTCGAGCAATAATAGGCAGCAGAAAAATCTAACATCCTTATATATATAGATCAGTGTCACATGGAGACAAAAACAACTCGTTTTACACCTGCTCCCCAGTACGGTGAACCAAGACGATTGTGATACATAGTACCGCCTTTGATACCCAGCGGCTCTCTGACTACACGGGCGTTCAATGCAAACCTGCTGAGTTGCTTTCTGGTGTAGGGACCACTGCAACAAGCCGCACCAGAGTAAGCGGGCGCCTGGAGACCAACGGCATGAACGGGGTTGCGTAGATCTACGAGGACCGGCAGGTCTTAAACGCGACTGCGGCACGACTGCCCCGAGGCCCGCGTTCCAAAAATTACTTTTCGGAACCTACGCACGCATCGCGACATCTACGAGTTGAGGGGGATTAGACTTCCTAGAAATGGAGGGAGGCCCATCTATTAAGCGTTGCACAGTAATGCCGTCTTATTTAGGTGGGTCCGTGCCTGTATCGGCGCTTCAACATTGTTCTACACCAAGATCGGCTACTGGCGTGGTTGCATTCCTTTCGCAGCAGCGCACCGCTTGCTTATGAATCTATGGATTAGTGACTTTGACAAGTATCTGGCATCCCATTTGTGAAACTGCATGCTTCGGTAAGATTCTTCAATGATTTGATATGTGACTAAGATTCTCCCTGGCCGGAGAAAGTTGCAGTTTCTCCTTACGCCAACGGACCTTAAAATGGGCACGATGAAAAGAAGGTAGAAAAAAAGGAGTTGCTTTTAAAATTGAACTCTATTTTTTGGAAACATGCCAACAGGGTGGATAAAACTGAACTACTATCGGAACGTCACAGGCCCAGGGTAGGAAATACCGGAGAAATCTCCACTCGTACTATGGACGGGTGAAGATTTTAGCGAGCATGCGCTCCAAGGACAATTTTTGTGGAAGCGTCATGAGGTTGACATATTATATTGACCTATTGCGGCATTTAAAACGTATTTTTGTTGAACGTGCGGGTTTTTTCAAGAATAAGATTTTTTTTGTTTTGGGTCTCACAAACACCTCTGCAAATAATAAAGAGATGAAATTCATTCGGCTCTTGATACATGTAAGCATTATGTTTAGTAGGTATATCAAGCTCTTTACTCCCTATAATTAGCGGAAGGGCAGAACACAAAAGTGAAACCGGCTAGTGCAAGCTGTGGTATACGCAGTTCTGTATGTGTTCCTTTACCGAGACGGATCAGCACGGAAGGCAGCCACGCGCCCCAAACGCGAGCCTCGCGCGAACCACACGCGAGTGGCGGGAGGAAGCCGCCGCCCAGAGGGCGCGAAATACAAAACAGTAACCAAACGCACAGAGTGAGAGTTCGAGAGAGCGAGAGAAGGAAAACCGGTTACAAGACTTCCAAACGGCGCGCGCGAGCCACCAGCGCTGCTTCGTTTTTATACTCTCGGATTCTGCAGGCACGGAGTTCCGGAACACAACAGTTTGCGGCGCGTCAAGTTCTGTTCACGGCTGCAAGCAAGGACAACTAAGCCTGCGGTTGAGTCAAGTGTAGGTTTCGCAGGTGCCTCATCCTTCGCTATACGCTTTTTAGACTTCCGCTTGTAGGCGTGTCACCTTTTCCCTTGCCTAACACTTCAAAGAATTCTCCTCCTGAGCACCTCCGCGTTTCCAATTCACTGTCGATCCACCCTTGTGACGGTAGGGCAGTCGGTCACAGCCAGCACGGTCATACGCCTGCCGCATGGTGAGGTCTGTGTGGTACTATTTTTTAAACGCCGTATACTGCTGGCTGTGCTGGCTGATAGAGAGACGAGCAGGGCTGGATTAGGGTACTGCGTTTATTGTGCTGTTTTTCCTCCGCCACCTTGTGGTGCGCTGCACCATTGGTATTGACCAAAGCAGATAAAGGCCAGAACAAAGTATTCTACGCAGGGTTGAGAGATCTGCGCAGATTGCGCAGTTTTGTTACAAATTTGTTTTCCGGCTCCTGGCAGCTCCAAAAGCTTGAAAATTGCAAACATTGCGACAAACTGCTCCAGAACAGTCTGAGAGCCAAGGATTTTAACGCTTCCGTCAGTTTCAGAGGGGCAAAATGCGTACTGAAGATTTACTTTTTTAGCATCTCCAAGGTGATGCTGTTTGTGAAGGTTTAATTGATTGGTCATTCAATGAAAAACCTGCATAACATTGTCCCAACGATAGTTTTTTCGAAAGTCACAATGTCGGGTTGCGCGTGTGACATTCTGTGAGATTTTTAAGTTTTCTCGTCGAAACCATTGGAAAGTCCTGTACAAAAAATACTTATGTGTACTGAGCGCGACAAACTACTTGTGCAAGTTGATGCAAACACGGCAAATTTCGGAACGCCTTATCTCCGGAACATTACTGGGCGCTGCCATCCTGGTGTGTTCAAGATTGGAAAACATGGCCGCCGGGCGAAGCAGCTGCTCGTGGTTCTGGCAGAGTTGCCTCCGCCGATTTCGACCATGGTTTAGTTTATGGGGGTGGCTGGGTTGACATTGGCCGTTTCATCTGTTGCGGGAAGTTGTGCGACTCGAAGGACTGGAGTTCATCAAAATTGAACGTGGTGCCCGCGAATTCGCCATGTTTCGGCCTTCAGTGTGAGGCGTGGTTCGTGCTTAAAGTGAAATTTCGGACTCATTGCGAAGTTATAAAACGCAGAGTTATTGATGCCTTTGATAGCGAGCTTGCCAACGGCGGGGTTAAGACGATCGACACTGCAGAAGCGGCGGTGCTACATCGCCGCAAAATGTTCAACTGCCCGATAGCGGGACGGGCTATTATCGTACGCTAGTAATAATGGTTAACTATCTGAAGTGTAATTTAATGCCAAAAGAGAGGGGGTTGAACGTGCCAACGTTAATCGATAACGATCGTGCTGAACGTGCACATTGGGGATTGAAATGGGAGGGCTGATTGGGTGCGACGCCTATCACCTCGCTTTGGGCAACTTTGGCCGTGGCTCTAAAGTGCGTAAAGCCGAGTCTGGATTAGAAAAATAATAATTTCGGCATTCCCATGATAATAAAAATGTCTTACGATTGGTTGGTTTTTCAATTTGATATTTTGCTCTCCACGTTATCATTGCATAGAGGCTAAGAATTTAAAAATGGCTTGTAACAAGGCAGTGCAGCTCGTACCTTGTGATACTCGATAGAAAAAAAAAACTTTATTAGGTTCTTTCAGTGCCATGTACCTTCAAAACCGACTAAAAAGTGCACTGTTCCCCCCCCCTCCCCCCCCCCCCCCCCGAGTTGCCAAAACATTGATTTGCAAGCTGCTAAGGGGACATAATGAATGTCGTTCTTCTGCACCAAATCAAAGTTCTTCAGCTCTAAAATAGAGATTTCGCTGCTCCAGAAACTGCTCCCAAATCTTATTCAGCTGTCGCACCCCTGTCTACGGGAGATATTAAGAGGTGTCTTTAGTGTTCTACCCTTTATCCCCTGATTTACCGAAGTATTCCTTTTCAAGCAACCTTCTTAAAGCAGACATAACATTAAAGTCAGCCCTGTAGGTAGAGATAAACATATTGAACAGAAAATCCTGTTTGAGGGCTCATTTTGGTTTGCGCGAGGACACTTAGGGTAAGCCAACACTTAAGCAACGTTTCCGGGTCATAGGCGCAGAAGCAATGACGATATTACGGGCTAGTGTCAGCGCCAACAGAGGCTTAACAGCTTCATCCTCTATTGACACTGAGAATGACCTCAAATTGAAGCACCCCGTAGGCACGCCCTAATTGTCTGTCCCGGCCGCAGCAACGCTGCCGCCAAGTACCACTTTTTGCAGCAGGGGTCTGTCGTCGGGGGAAGCCGCGAAAGGCAAATACTGTTGTTTGCGTAAGTGTGGGCATTCAAATACATCTATTACTTCGTTACGGCCATTGTGTTTATTGAAAAGCAACCACTGGGTTCTTTGCCATGCCTTCCTGGAGCACAATTATATGGGACTCTTAGAGAGCACTTTTTGAAACTCCAGCAGCCTAGAGCTATACTACTTGTGTTCAAAAACGTACTAGACTACCGCCGCTCACAAAACGAGCATGAGAAAACCGGAAGTGCGAGTTCAATAACTGAACATGGTCTTGCACGCGCAGCCGCATCAGAAAAACCACTAAGTCTTCGCACAAGGTAAATGCATAAAACGTGCAGTCATGTATGAAGAAAAACAACAAAAATTTTATTTGTGCGAGTGTCTGATAAACACATATGAAATAATTCAAGCGTGATTACAAAAACAGCAGCTTCAATCTTGTCCGGATTTCATACACTCTTTGTGATTGTGCCCCTGCATTCCTTATATGTCCGCTAACAGCCTAATGCAGGTCTCCAGGATTCCGTTATCTTTAATGTTTCCAGTAGTGGGGTGGTGTCTATAGATTTGCATCCGTTTCGGCAGCCCTCAAAAAGCCGTCTTAAAATTTTTATTATACTACACAGAAATTAGGATTACCTGGTAACTCGGGCAGTCACGTGGCACAAAACGTTTACAGACCGTTAAACCAGATCTACAGCCTACCTCAGCTCTGGCATCATTTCTCTGAGAACTGGTTTAATCCGGGTCATTGGGTAGACGTGAAGTACACGCCAGAACTCCTGGCGGACCGCTGCTTTCGGCTTATTTCCCGCTTCCTAGCAGAATGACTACGAGAAATGTGTTAAATTTATGAAAACTACATAATATAATAAAGAAAAATGATTATTGGGTAAGATATAGATCTTACAAAATTCAAGGCTATAGGGTAGATGAGATTGTTTTCCAATAATTGTGCACTCTGCCCACCTTTGCATCTCATGGACAACGAGTATCTGGAACATCTGACTCAAGGCGTTTGCAGGAAGAGAATGTGCTCACCAACTAAACAAAATCAGCCTGTGATATGTATTCAGGTTATAGCGTATATAAGCAGCAGTGAGGGAAGGGAAACACAAAACCTCAATACATGCTTTACGACATTTCCTAATTCGCGATCTTCGAAATGGCGGACTGCTGTAGAAGCGCAATAAAAAGACCCGGCCGATATCGTCTCTGCATGAAAAATCAGCCTCCTCATATTTTATAAACCTACTTTATTGTCGGTGTGATATTTCACTAAACGACTAGAACTTCGATGTCGCAGCTCAACTTTAAAAATGTCTATTTTGCGGTACTGCTTTGTTTAAATTACCTTTTGTTTGCATTGCTTGTCAAACTTGAGCACTGTGTCGTGAATAGGAAACACCACAATATACCTTAGGACAATCTCACAGTTCTTTACGGAACAAGCAAAAGACAAAAACGGCGACACGCAGGAAACAGCTTCAGGAAAGTACAAAAAAACAAAACGGCGATAGGCAGGACTTTAAATTACTTGTCGTCTGGCGCACTGTGGTAGAATCATTCCCCTTGATAAAGCGAATACAAAGAAAGGCCGTTTCGAAACAAAAGTGTCCTGCGCGCCGCCAACCACCTAGTGGACGTCAATAATTCGCGTGCCGCATTTGGAAAGAAACAACACATCGCGTGTCAAAAGTTCTCGCCTGCATGGGGCAACACAGGTTTCTATTTTCTACAGCCAATCCTCTTTTTTTATCCTCAATTCCATAAAATGTGCCACGGATGCCTTTAGCAGCGACGTATGAGTCTACTTTCTACCGTTCACCTACTTTATGGCGCACAGCAGGCACTGCGGAGGACGACTTCGGTAACATGGCTGCAACCGTGGTGCTGTTCTATATGGCACACCACGCGCAAGCGCCAAAATTGTAGATAATTTCTCCGGGGCGCTTCTTTCGTATTTATTTTGTATTCTCTTTCCCAGCACTGAGAACCTCAGAGTCCCTTCACCAGACACAACACACTGCCCGAACACTGTCCTGCTGCCACTCAACACACGACAGATATGAAGGTGCTACTGAACCGCGTGCATGCCTGAAACCTGCAAGACGCATTAGTCATGCAAAACGTAATGTCTAATGGGTAATTAAGCTTAATGTCTCCTGTAGGTTCTAGCATACAAAACGTAAATCAGTAATCAGGTTACGTACGGCAGTACATGGCCCTGTTGGCGCCTCAGAGCTTGGTTTCCGCCAGGCTAGGCAGACACTTTCAATACAGAAAAAGATCATTCGTTTTATAAGGCCCAAGATCACACATAAAAGCGAACGGCAGTCGGCTTAATCGGCTCAGGCCGACTAGCCGCCAAACGCCGCAAAAAGAAAATTAGCCCCGACAATAAATATGGACTAAGGTGTGGTTGCGGCCAGTTCATTAGGCTGCCCATGGCGTCGTTGTTTATGAGAGAAGTCACAACGTAGAGTAAGCAGGCGCGGCTACGCTGGTTGGCGCCCGAGCGCATTTGAGTTCAGGAGCCTGCATTGATAAATAGGTTGACGTCTGTGTTATGTAAATAGGAGCTTCTTCATGGTCTCCAGGGGTGCTCGCAGCGTTGTTGCACAGGTTGGCGGCATCTTTGAACACCGAGGGCACGCGAAGTAAGCACTAATTGAAAAAAAATTATTAGGAGGGCCACACCTGTACTCGCGTGCTATGTGGTGACGCACTGCGCATTGTTGCGTAAATAACTGAGGCCGGTGCATAAACAGCTGGTCAACTATCGCGTGACTTTACGTCTGGCCGTCTTTTGCTGCTGAGTACCAAAATGGCTATGGTTCAATGTGAACGTGCTTATTCCGCAGAGATAAAAAGTAAAATCAATCTGAGGATTTTCTCCCACGAAAGATTTCAGTAAAATCACACTGCAGTTACGACCTTCCCAATTCGCGCAAGCAGCGTGAAAACAGTGAATCGTACTTTGCATGTTACCAGTTGCACTTTGCATGTTACCAGTTGTAGTGGGTAAAGCACGCAATTCGTAACTACGTGCTGCAATTCTACGGGGCCTGCAATTCAGTTCTAGCCCCAAACTTACAAAATTTTCTTTTCGGTAAAATTACTGTACTTTCTTCGCATTATCTTCAATTAGAAATTTTACCACACTGTAATAATTCCTTCACCTCTTTTTTTTTATTTCACACCCTCTCCCCGTCTAGCGCCCTCCCGTTTTGTTGTTTCACTGCCCCTGTCCATTTTCGGGGTCAACTCCCGAACTGACCGCCTCTTCGTCCCCAAGTCGAATTTTCCACCAACCAAGTTATTTGCTTTCGCATTGAAAAGGCACTTGAGGTTACTTTTTTGGTTTATGATTACTTACCGACAGCCTAAAACACTACTTTTAGCGGGACAATGAAGGAAAGGAGAAGTTTGGTTTATTACCAAAACTTCTGCGTCCGAATCAAATAGATACTACTTTTTTCGCAAACTCTAAGCAGATAATGTAGATATAAGGGAAAACATGAACCAGTAGCGCCTTTCTAGAGCCACTTTACTGCGATTTGTTTCTGATGTCACATAAACTTTTTTCTCCAATTGGCGGCCGTGGATTTAGGCCACCCCGAAGAAATCTGACCGGGCGTCTAGTTCCATTTAATCGCATCTTAAATGCTAACAGGAACATAAAATACTAATAACTATTTAGTGCTGGTTCATCATACGCCACTTCTGCAAATAATACGTCACTGCTGCGCGAATTGTAAAGGCAACATGTTAAACATGTCATGGTTTTTAGCAGCGGAGCTGTTGTATGTACAAGCCGTAAGTTCGCCGTTGCTGAAAAAAATACCAGAAAAATGCCGAGCGCTCGTAAGCGCATGCCTCGCGGTTACCGCCGAGCGTCCACGACACGCGCAGTGGCTTTAGCAACAGAAAAACACTGGCAAATACCACGAGGAGCGAGAAAAATTACGCCCTCCTCCCCTCGCGGGAACCCTGGTATGATGCCACGCTGAAGGGGGTTCCATTGTGCGTTTTCGTTGTGTCGATTACTCGAATTGCGTGAGCAATCGTCGGGTAATGCGAGAGAGAGAGAGAGAGAACGCGTAGCGCGGACGACCGTCGACTGAGAGACCGGCCGGAGCGCGGCACTCCGCTTATATGCGCAGCGCGCCCGAAGGAGAGGAGACCGCGGAGGGAGAGGGAGCTACGCATGCGCAGAGCGCGCTTACGCCGCGCGCAGCGCCGCCCACCGGTGGAGTGAGAGAGCGCGCCACACTGCACGCGCCACAGATGTTGGGGGAGAGGGCGCGCTATTACGGCGAGTGGAGATGGGGCGAGCGGAGGAGAGACGCAGCTGTGCGGACGCGGACAACCACGACGCAGGAAGGACAGGGCCGCCAGCAAGATATGCTCCTCTGAGCGTCGCATCTAAAACGGCGAACGCTCGTGAGCGCGTGCCTCGCGGCGACCCCCGAATATCCGGTTCGCACACTGGGTTTGCAAAAAAAAAATCCGGCCCGGTCGTCAAGCGCCACCACGGATGTAAAAAATAAGTCAGCGCTAATGCTAATAAAGAAAAGACACCCTGCTTGGGAGAGGGTACGATGGCCTCCGCATTCTCTAGAAGCCAGTATGGGTAATTGGAGTCATTGCTACGAGTGTGGCACGCCTTCGCGAGACTACTTGCAGATTCTGCCACCGCTGCCGGCGGCACTATAAAATGCTGACGATGACTTTGCATCCACCACTCGCCGCAAACTGTATTTATGAAAATAAAATATAATACTGAAGCTTGACTAGGTGTCTGTCAATGCTCACCTACAATTGCTTTACCATTTCAGTCTTGCGGGTGAGTGCAGGCTTTCGTGAATTTTATTATGTACTAAACATCTTACTGGCAGGTATGAAGCTGAGGGAGTTAGCGAAGTCTAGTTAGTTCAAACTGAGCGGAGTTGTACATTGTTCGTATGGTTCCTTTAAAGCCGGAAGAAGCAGGCAATTTTTACGAGCACACTGCTTTTTATTAGATGTTTAAGCATAAACAGAGGTCCAGTGACGGAATGTTTTAAGCGCGTGATGCATCCACATATTTAGTGTAAATTCGCGTGTCTGCAAGCTTTACCGGTAGGCTTCACGTGCACTGTTAAGCTTAGAATGCTTAAGTTCATAATACAATATGTGCTGCTCCTGAAACGCTCGGCTACACACAAGGCGATCATCCATATTATCGGCTCTTTTAGTTTTGCGGTAGTTAAAGTTACAGCCACCAAACACGTACGCTGAAGTTAAAACCCAGACTCCTCTTTTACTTTTGGTTATCTTGAAGGCCTTAATTCACTATGATGAGAGTGCTCGATTTCAAGCTGTCAGCTTTGCGTCAGGAAACGTGACTAAGAGTCTCAATTTTTGTTCGTGGTGGGAAACGCCGCAGTCACGCGCATACAAGTGGCAACGCTTGAAACGCCCATAGAATTGCCGACGGTACGCAGTCTAACGCTTTCATCTACTTGCGTTACTTCTCAAAGCAGTTGCGCCGTCTTCTGATTACTAAGTCCAGAAACAGGGAACGACCCTCTCAATCATCGGAAGCCGCGCCAACTGACCGCACCACTTCGTTGGTTAGGGGTCATAATTGAGGGTTGGCGTTGGAAGAAGAATCCCGTCGTCGAGAGTTACTTTATAACGCTCGAAATATACTGTTTTGTGTCGGTTTAGCCTGGTAACAAATATGGGACTGCTGAAGCTGTTGATGATTAGGCAGAATGTTTTTTGTGAAGGACCCTGTATCTCAGACTTTCGACAGGGTTCTTTGGAAAATTAAAGCAACAGAAATCGTTGGGTAGCCAAATTTACAAAGCTACCAGCGGTTTTTTAAGCCGTACTTTGAATTCACCCAAGCTGTAATTGCTAATAAAATACAACTTTTGCAAAGCAATTACACCAAACAAGCCATAACAATTAGAAAAAATTGGTAACCTGATTAGAAAAGCTGCGGGAGAAGATCGTAGTGGTAGCAATTTGCCGAGTAATCGTTTCCTGGTGCAGTGAAATATGCGGTATTTAGGTGAAGGGCCCCATCAATTGGGCACTGGTGAAAACAAGGCCGCCTTGCGAATAAAAATGCTCTACAGGAGAAAGAATGAGTAAAAAATAACACTTCCTCAACACTCAAACAAAGCTTGCGTTTGTGATTCTTCTTAACTAAATTTAATATAAAACTATTTCACTGACTTGTGTGATGTTTAAAAAGCCTAGACATAGAAAATTGTCTTTCATAAGTTTTGAACCATGCTTAAAAATTGCATCATAATAGGACGGTTCTGGGTATTTGGTAGCAAAGAATAAGTAAGGCATTACACTGCGGTATACTCGACTGGAAATCCCAGGAACGAACCCCTTTGTCGTGTATGTTGCTGAGAATTTGAGAACTATAGTCTCGGTCGTTTCCTTGTTTGGTATTCAATATTTTTCGCTGGGATTCCTAATTGGCCAACAATCTGAAGGTTGTATGGATTTCTTCAGTTTTTTTTATATAACTTAGAAGAAGGACCGGTGGCACGTGGTACCTATTCACAGGGTATCTGGTGCTATACACAATTTGTGCCAATAGCTTGGTAATCATCCTTAAAAAGAAATATGCAAAATGCCCTTCTTCGGCCAGACAAAGGGCAAAGTGAGTACCACATTTTATTGCGTAGCATAAAATAAATTTTGCCGCCCTCCACCAACAGGGCAACCGACAGAGATGCACTGTACGACAGAGGGGAGTTAGCGCATGAAGAGAACTGCCTTCGACAGGGGAGAGAGCTACTTTTGAGAGGGTGTAGAGTAGACTTAACCTGCTTTTGAAGAGAACGAGAGAGAACGGAACACTAGTGGCATTGCCATGCACCAGAAGCTGGGCTCGCCAGCTGCGCTTGCCTCGACGAGTCTTGTGACTCTTGCCACCACATGTACAAAATATAAAACCAAGTTTGTGGTCAGGGAAGGCAGCAAAAAGGGAATGATTGGAAAGTACGGTGCAAAAATGTCGATACTGCTGGACAACATAAGCATTGACATGAGGCCAGTGCGTTTGCTAAAATGAGCAAGCGTGACATTTGAGATCGTTAGTGGGAGGAGCCCGGTTTGCACTGTGTGCGAGGGGTGTGCGTAAAATGCATGGGGACGTGTCTGAAGCTTGTGAGAGAGGGGAGCGAGTTGCTCACGAATTCCTAAATATGTACCATTGGACCTTGAATGAAGTTTTTAGGTAAATTATAAGATAGCCAAGTTTGCTGTTAAGAGAAGGAGGGATGGTCGCTATGGTGAGCTGGGAGCAGGACATGTGCTGGGAAGTGTCAATGCGCCCTACGTGGACCGTAAATATAGAGGCTCCTATTTGTTGCTTCCGTGCAAACTAAATATTTAGTTTCGTATAAAATATTTGTCAATTTAGTTCTGTGCAAAATCATAAGGACAGCGTTCGATTCCCGCTGTAAGACTCAGATGATTTTATCAAAACACGTAACAACCTCTATTGTAGAAATCATCGAAGAGGAGCCCACTGGAGATAGAACCAACTGAAAGCTCATGGTTGCCGGAATAGGCCTGCAATACAGATGTTTAATCACTTTCGCTCTGCTGTGGCCTATTTTATTGAATACTTCACGTGTGAAAGGGTTTGAATAATACACCAGCTGAGTCAAATTGTAAAATTATTCTCCCTCGCCACAACGGTGGCGACGGAAAGCGATCAGTCAGAGATTTTGCATCCCGAAAGAACCACCTATCGGGGAAATTTCACATGCAGAAAACAAATAACTTGCAAAAACAAGTGCACGATAAGTGACAAGTGATCCTGTGGCAACTCGCGAAAGTTCTCATGAACTGCTCATTTTCTTCCTTCTATTAAACCGGCCGCCTCGTTTTGCCTTTCGCTGACTCACGACTCCCTTCGGACAGGTGCAGCCACGTGAAGAGCAATGAACAGAAGTACCTAAGGCATCCTTCTACCTGTGTACCCGTGAAAAATTGCCTATAAAAAACTGGACAAATTGCTGGTATCCTAACCAAAGCTTGGGGTCTGCTTCCCTATCCATGGCGACGTGCGCACTCCTGTCGGTTCCGGGTAGCTGTTGCGCATATGAAATTTCGGAATATCAACGACACCCTTAAATAAGCATTCCACTGTCTCATGTTGGTGTGTATGTGAAGATGGTATAGGTAAAACCTACACCCGAACTGCAAGAGGGCCCAACACTCAAGACGGGCCGTGATGACAACTGAAACTCGAATGCAGATATGTCTATGGGAATACGCACAGCCAACGAGTAATGGTCGTTGCGATCCAACGTTTACCTGCTTACGGCATGTTTAGAGGGGGGGTGTTCGTTATTATCACCCTGCTCATGTTCACTGCCAAATAAAGGCCTCTCTCATGTTTGTCAAGGTGTTCCTGGGTTGCGATGTCCTAGTCCGTCATTTTGCTCGAACGTTCCTGATTTCCTGCCTACATCTTCACTAATTTTCTGATCTCATTCCTCGAGGAAAATTGATAGCCATTGCAACATCAGAAGGACCAAGTGGCTACCGAGAAAGCGGACTACAGGCAGAGGAACACATCAATATTTATTCAGTATCGATGGAGAGTTATATTACCAAACCTTTGAAAAGTAAAAGCCAAAAGGCAAAAAAACGTGTTCATGTTTCTTGTAACGCGTGAGATTCAAAGAATTGTTGTGAGGTTCCCAGGAGTGTACAAAAATTCAGAGCTTTAAGCGCGAGCCAGAGATAATGGGCTGATACACCAGTGTCGCAGGTGGGTTGGAGGAGATCTCTGAGACTGGGCGACGCACCGCGCACCGGAAGAAAATGGGCCGCTGCCGCACGTTCAGTACGAGCGGCCTTGGGTGGTGAACGTGCTGAAGGGGACGAAGAAGTGGTTTCTGGCTATGGCCGGAAAGCGGAACGAGCTTTGAGTGGTGCTGCGTTGGGACCTGGTCCAGTGGTGACGGGAGCGGCCTCTAATTTCGACATAATGCTCAACAGCAGATAGGTCCAAATAGCCTTTTACGTTCACATTCTGAGAAAGGTGTCAGCATATCCCGTAATGTTTGCGTTCCAACCAAGCCATTTGGCAATAGCAGACACGTGGAACCGAATGGGGCTATATTGGAGCTGTAGTTCGTTTTTTTACAATATTGCGTCCAATTTCTTCATTTCTCCAATCTTGTAAGCCCCTTTGTGACGCAAGGCTGGTGATAGGGATTTCTCAGAGAATTGAAATGTTCGGCCACTGTTCGCCTGAAGTCGTTCCAGTGATTGGTGGAACCTTTAACTGTCGGTGCAAATTGCAGCGCACTTCATGCCATAAGATCGGAGGCAACATTGCTGTACCGCATCCGAACGGGCTCAGCGAAGACCACAGCATGGCTATTCAAGGTGGGCCTCGTGCGATCACCTCTGTGTTCGTCATGTGCAGTGATAGGGGATGTACACCACTACGTAATGTGTTGCCCAGAGCATGATGTCGAGCGGACTGCATTGCTCTCAGCGATTCGAAAGCTGGCAGCGCCGCACACCACTCTGGACCACATCGTCTTTCAAGGAGAAATTTGATGCTGTGAAGAGACGTGTCACGACTTCTCGTAAGCTTCCTTGTGGAGACGGAGCTGGCAAACTTGTGGTAAAAGGACACTACCTTTGGCTAATTGGGAGGATCTTGGGCGGAGCAATTGCCGGCATAACCAGCCAGGCTAACGCCGCCTGATCCCTGTGCACGTACAGACATTTCTCAATTAAAGCTCTCACTAACAAAAAAACGGTGATTGCAACATCACCGTTTCAACTTCACCACAGTGTCAGTGCCCCGTCGTCAAAGTCTTGTGCACCATTCACGTCTCCTCCGAAACTGGGCGCCCCGAACGGACAATTTACCCAACTCCTCCCAAGCGTGACGGCAAACACAGCCGCGTGGAATGGCACTACGCGTGCGATGAGGGATGAGAACTTGCCGCCTGTACTAACGAAGAAGCTAAGCCGCGCGCGCCGGAGGGGATACTAGACGATTCCGGCAGGAGCCCGGCGGCTGCTGATCCTAGCCCGAGATATGACGTGGCCACAGTGAGAGGCGGCAGCCGCCATGTCTGGCCGTGAATAGGACGAACAGTGGCACCGCAGGGGCGCCCCTGCAGGTGGTCGTGCCTAGAGAGAGGGGGGTGAAAGTGTGAGGGAGGCGGTGCTGACCTCCCTACAGGGGGTTGGAGGGAAACCAGTAGTCAGGATTGGTTTGGTTTCTTACAGTATGTGCGGCGCGATTGAAAGGAGTGCGAGCAAAGTGCGTCTTTCATGATTCATGTTACCAGCATATGCTCTTGAGCGTTTGTTTGTTTGCAACCGCAGTCACAAAAACCTAATACCGTATTTACTCGCATAATTATCGCACTCGGGTAATGATCGCAGCCCTGAAGTTCCTCGTCAAAATACGACTTTTTTTTATTTCCCGCGCAATGATCGCACTCTGAACTTGCCGCAGCCATATGTCGTATGTGTGCCAAGTTTGATGACGATGGTCGTGCTTACCTTAGTTCCCTCCTCTTTCAAAGCGGCTATGGTTGCGTTATTGCCGCGGATATGATGATATTAGCGATATCGGCAAGGATGAGTTCATTATTGGTGCGGAAGAAACTCTCACTAAATGCACATAATGCACTCACGAGACATATAAAAAACGCGCTCGGCTTGCTGCGTCGGCAGCTGTGTCTTGATGTCCCACACTGTGGCAGCCGCAGCCACATATTGGTCGACCTGGTCTCACCTCGCAACAAACTCGTTCCGGCGCGCTCCGTAATTCCGGAATTCGGGTGCGTTGCGTAATGAAAACACTGCATGTTGCATCACTCGGTGGTCATTCGGTGGTTGGTGGAGTTCTTATGTTTTTATTTGTTATGTTGATTATGTTCATAAGACTCATCGGAAACATTCTGATCTGCAACTTGCGTTTTGTGCGCTCAAACGTTTTTCACGAAAAATTTACCTCGCGTAATGATTTGCACTCCTAAATTTGCAGCATACTTTCGGGAAAAAAAAGTGCGATCATTACGCGAGTAAATACGGTACTTTGCACGAAGTCTGTTTATAAGCGGTGCCAGTTGGTGCAGAACAAAGATGCCACATGTATCGTGGATGCTTGAGGTACATTGTGGTTTGGAACGACATTTTTTGGACATTTAACGGTTCTAACATCCACCAGTGCCACCGCTGTGCCTTACAAATTAGCTAAAATCTTTTCGTTTTATTTATTGATTTTTATTTAGTTGTTTATTTATTTATTTATTTATTTATTTATTTATTTATTTATTTATTTATTTATTTATTTATTTATTTATTTATTTATTTATTTATTTATTACGCCTTACAGGCTCGATCACAACATTGAGTCAAGGGGGGGGGGGGGGGTGCAAGCTTCAAATAATAACAGGGCGGTCGTAAACAGCAACAAAGGTACAGAGAATGTAATAAATAATGGTAACTTAAACAGAAGCGCCGAAACAGGTGTAGCAACTTGCACTCAAAACAAACACAATAACGGGAAGATGTTGATATGCAGAAAACTAGGAAAACACGAACTTGAAGGTACATAAGAGGGAAAGCACAGTAAAAAAAATAGGAAGGTCCAGGTGTACTACGGACTGAGCGGCAATTCAGCTGCAACGGCAGTGGAACTGAGAATCCAAGATATACAAAACTGGGAAAACAAGAACTAAGTACATCAGGGCTAAAACAGACTGAAAAATCGGAAGGCCTAGGTGTGCAACGCCCGCACACAAACTCTAAAAAGCTATATTACCACACAAGCGAAGGACAAATAGCAACATACAAGCTGAGAACAGTGTAAGTTCAAAAAAATAAAAGAAAAAGAAAAAGAAGTGTGAATCCAGGCACGCTGGCAGATCTTCAGCTGCAAACATCAGTGAAACTAAAGCGATAATAATGTTATAAAAATGTTACACACATGCTCGCGAAATGAAACTTGATCGGTGATAGAAGTGATGCTGTCGGGAATATCTTTCAAAAATACAACCCATGGTGGCGCGGTTTATACACATCAATATTGCTTACCGCACACATAGTCTTGGCAAGACAACAACAAAAACGTTTCGGAAGTTGTAATTAAGGCTATCACCGAGCGTCACTGCATTACTTGCTTGTCGAAGCTGATAGCTGTTGAAGTCTCTGTTTGCTTCCGTTGCTATATTGTTTAAAATGGCTATCAAATGTCTTTAATGCTGCAAAGTGAAATGACGCATGCCAATGCCCGCGATATGACTTGAATGAAGTTACTCCTTCACACAAGTACCACAAGCAATGAAAACCATGAAACAAAAAACAATTATTATGACAGGCTTTCTGTTGTATCTGAAGGGCGTAGAGAATTACTATTTGGTTTGCGAAGATTGTTGTTTGCTTATTCAAGTACTGCATGCATCTGTTATTTGCTTCCTAGAAGCATTTCATAATTTAAATACATCAGAAAACAGTTTATCAGGGAACCTTTCCAGAAAAAAGTACATCAACTACATCACAACGTATATTTCATTAAAAGTGTGTGTGGAATCGGCTTTTACGAACATAAAATATGCGTTAAATAGTGGCGCCAAACCGAGGTGAGGTAAGCAGCGTGTAAAGGAAAATATTTTTTCGTGATCTCTCCTAAACACTGCGAAACACAACAAAAACAAATCAAGTAAAATATGTTTTCTGGGTAGGTCACAGCGTCTAGGACAGACGTGGAAAATGCAGTACAAGAACAAAATTAAAAGAAGCTGCAGTCTGAAGCTTCCACTAGAAAATTACGTTTCTGTCCTCTCTAATACATGTGCGTTTAAAAATATTCAGCGTTCTTTTTATTTTCTGGTTTCGGACGTGTTTCTTTAAACTCATTATCAGTAAACGCTGTGTAGCTAGCGATGAAGCCCCAGTGCAAACGTGGCAGATAATTTTTGAAAATAACTAAGGTGTCATTGCTCACACAAACTCGCGAGCGCCTCCCGTTCAAAGCAACCGACAAATACGTCATTCAATTATTATCCTTCTGGTGATCCGATACCATACGTTGACAGCTAATTGAAAAACCAACTCCTTCGCAGGAGAAGCTGTGTGAGCGTACCAAGTGATCAATCTTCGACATGCACGCAATGTCACGACAGACTGTCACTGCGGTTGTTTGCAATGCGAACGCTCAGAGCCCATTCAGGGCATACTCATTACGGCCGTAGCGCCGTTCAAAGCTGAAACAGACATGTACCTCAGTGATATTCTCGGCAAATTTGATCGGTGTCCTTGCAACCCGAACAAAAGAAGATTGTTTTTAACTAGGAGTATCCGAAGCGAGAGACTAAACATCTATCCAAGCACGTAGAATTTAGGGATGGTTAGTTCGCGCGAATCAGGGCAATGAATACAGTCGAGCTCTTATACCAAAACAATTTTCTCTATTTTCCCGTCGCCGCAAGAAGGCTGTTTTGGTACTTTTTAATTTAATGGGGTCTTGTTGCAGCCCAGGAAATAGATTGTATCAAACATGTAGGCCTTGATTGTAGATTAGGTAAAGTAAATGAAATTTGAACCAAGCCGCACCTCCGGTGCTCACAGTCACAAACCTGTGTAACCGCAGTCATAAAACAGTTGTTTTTAGACCGAGTTAAATGAAGGTGCCATGGGAAAATGGACGTTTTGAAGTTATGCGTTGCCTGATGTAATCATTTAGGTGAGGTCTAAGTTAGCGGCCATTTCAATCCCCCATGCCGGGAAATTGTGCACGCTATCGTTTAATTTTGAAGTACTGTAATAAGTTCCTTTCGAGCTGTTGTCTAGTTTCGTATGTGACACCATAAACTGTTATTGACTGGAAGATTTTAGTGAATCATACAGTTCGTAAATAACATCCTTTTTTTGCAGGCTCCACCTTTGAACAGCCACGCATGTTTACTCCCGGCTCATTTGCTCCCGTACATTTAAACAAGATCTTGAAAGTTAAAAAATAGCAGCATCCGCCTCTAGCCCTCATCTTTACACAGTAAAAAATGATGTTCGAACTTCTTCCCCGTCTTTGCAACAAACTTGAAATATTTCCAAACAGCGCTAACATCGTTCTTGAAAGTGAGCACGTTGCACGATTGAATAAAACTTGTCTTTAAAATTATTTAAACCAATTGTTAAATGCTTGCGTAATAACGTGCTCAGTCCCGTAATACATTGCGAAGGACAACTGTCAAGTTCAAAAATTGTATTCTTGTCTTTTACAAGCATAATTTTTCACCATGGCTTCCTTTCTGCACTGATCTTTTGTATAATATTCGTAGAAAATCTTTCATTTTTTCTGATCCTTTCATATTGTATGTCCTTCGGAGTCCTTAGGGTTGTCGGCGGAATAAAAGAATAAATACATAATAAACACAAAGTTGTTTTTCCTCGGTCAGATTGCTTCGGCTATTTCATGCTATTCAAAGCATCGCAGTTGTGACTGAAGACGTTGATTGATTGCAGCGTTTAACGCGCCGACGCAACGCAGGCGATGAGGCGCGCCGTAGTGGAGGGCTCCGGATTAATTTTGACCACCTGGGGATCTTTAACGTGCGCCGAAATCTCATGCACACGGGCGTTTTTGCTTTTCGCCTCCATCAGAAAAGCGGCCGCCGCGGCCGGGAATCGAACCCGCGACCTCGTGCTCAGCAGCGCAACGCCTTAGCCACTGAGCCACCGCGGCGGGTTGACTGAAGACGTAGTGCCTCGGGGAAACGGCTGCAGGTTAAAACAGTGCCCACATAGAAGACGGGAGACTAACTAGAGACGTATCCTTCCTCATCGACGGGACAATGGTATACAAAAATCGTACCAGTGGACCAACAGGATGAGCTCTAAGAATGAAAAAGGTAATAGTACGATCTTCTACAGCGAAAACAGTAAAATGAACAACGCAATTAACAACTCAGCCGCCAGAGATAAAAGCATTACGGACACGGAATTGAAGTCCCTCAACTGCAGGCTGAAAGTTCAAATGTGAAGTGATGGTCATGAGGCCAATGTCTCGAGCCAGAATTTCGTGGCATGAAGTTAACGAAAATACAGTATTTACTGACCGAACTGAAAAAATGGCGCGCGTCCTGGATTACCGCAAAGTCGTCGGAAATTACCTAGCGGCTGTTTACCGTCTGCCATCCCCTTTGCAAAGCAAGCAGATACACAAAAGTGGTGGCAAAGCAGAAACTTTGCGATCATCAAGATGACGTGTGCTGGATCTAAAACCTCAATAAATTAACTGGTGCTTTCTTCGCGACACAAAAGAGCGGGAAAAATGCTCAATTCTGTCAAGTGTGGAACAGCAACGGCCGAACGTTCTCGACCCACGCAGAGTGCGTCGGGAACGGGATGTAGCAGTACCTGGCATTAGCGATTTGTATAGGATTGGATAAACACCTTGATTGCGAAGCTAACCATGGCCGCTTACTTTGACACGAAAATCTGCCTACGCAAGAGCATGCAGAGCCACTTTTGGTGACATGCGGTATTAAACAGGCTTTTAAGGCTATAAATAACTGACATGAGCGGCTTTCTCATCTGGCAGACACCACTTTTAAAGCACTGAATTCCTTTATTTGCTTGTAACTACAGAGTTACCAAAACTTTGTCTAGCATTTCTTATCAGTATGAGCACACAACTTCTAAGCTTAATTTTAAGTCATATCATTGGAACATGTTATGTCCAGTCTTGATAATACAATTTTGTTCCCTTCTTGATATGTACATTACCATGTATCGATTATTGACATATACTGCACTTCCTGCCAAACTTAGAAATCGGCTACACAAACTTTCATATCGTGTTGATACACGAGAACATTTCCGTATGAAGAAAATTTCCTTATTCAGTAGGCCGCAACCAAAATATCAACAAACACATCAACTTGATCACAGGCCTTACATTCCGTGTAAAATTTGCTCAAGTACTCATCCCAATCCCTTGAAATATATCACAAAACTAGGCTGCTCCTCCTGGTTCTCTGGGGTCCGCTTTACAGGAATTTATTATGTCAGACCCGTTTTGATTGTTACGTATTTCTCTTTCAAGATGGGGCCACCCATGATTTTCAAGACTTTTACCGCGTCTCCCAGGCATTTTTGACAAAAAAAAAACTCTAGCGCGAAATGTCGCTTAGGCTCTGGCCTCTCACGTCAGGAATAATGGCGCTGACATAACTGGATCAATTTGTGTGAAAAATTGTCAGACCATAGTTTCGGTGAGCAGGTCACGTGCGACCAGCCAGAGCTGCCAAGATGTTGGGGAAGCCGATACCCTGTTGGCACGCGTGTTCGCCTGTAATAGAGGGCCCGAATGTTGGCCGTCAACAAAATGCTAATGTTCTGTAGGCATTTGGGCGTGGCGATGATTCCTCTAAGGGTAAGCACATTTCGTTCCTACACTGCCACTTATTTCAGCCACTGGACCTACCACCTACCATCCGTCAAGTGAAAGATGCTTGCCGCCAATGCGAATCACAGCGGGAGTCGCAAACTAATGTCCTAGTAGATCATGAGTGCGTGAAGCTTGTATTAAGGTGAATATTTGTCACTGCCACGCACCCGATCACAGGCGTTAAGCTCGCACTAATGGACCACCGCGAAACGCACCCTCCGGCCGTCAGAATAGATTGCAACCCAACCTGCGGCACGTAATGAAATCAGTCACGGAAGGGCTCAACAAGCAAACACCCATTAAAGGACTGATTCAGAGTATAAATAATCCGCAGCCAGTTCTAGTAGGGACGGATGTTCCAATAATAGAAAGAGAAGTTATTCACACCAAGATGTAGTAGGAAGGCCTAAAACCTATTTCATTGCAATTTGAGGAGAAAACGACAAGCCATAAACAACCTCAGTACAAAGAAATTCGTTTTAGATGCATATATTTTAAGTCAATAAACGAACTCTACATAATGGGGTGAAAGAAGAGGCAATTGTTAAGAAGGGGTGACTTTCCTGGCAACATAAGGACTCTTTATGTGTACGTTCTCTTGGACATAGGCGGAAGAAGCAGCACATTTACTTTCTCGGTATAGCTTCAGTCCAGTGCGAAAAGAAATGAGAATTTAACAAAAACTGTATGCATCGCTTTCCGTGCAAGAACTAAGGCTGGCCCGCTATGGTGCAATATTTCCTTCTGAGGTGATACTGGCCAACGTTATTTCTGAACCTACGAATCGATCTTGTACGAATGGGACGCGTAATCACTGAGTTGAGTTTCTTTAATGGACGGCCACGTATCCTTTTCTTCAGTAAAGTTTCTCTCAGATTTCCTGGTACACATTTCTCCCCAGCCCTTTAAAGTTTTTTTTTGTGTTCAGCTCAGAATGACACCCCAACAACACTTTCATCCTTCGAACCACATTCTTCAGCAATGCTCTCCATCAAAGGGTGCGCCCGCCGAAATTTATGACTAAAAGAACGCATGACGGCATGTCCACCTGCCCGGCATCCGGCCCAGACTAGGTGGTCTGGAATTGTCTCCTTTTTTTGGAAATTCCTCTTTCGCAACGCACTGCTATACTGATATTTCCAGCACTTAAGGTGCGAGTACGCCGCAACACTTGGGCTGTCCGAATAGACATCCGGTAATTTGTCCCATCGCGTTACAGAACGACCCAGGCACCCTCGTTTCTCTCTCAAAAGAAATGCTTGGAGTATATGCCCACCCGGCAGGCTTTTTGTCTCTCTTTCTTTCTTCCCAAATTCTTTATCTGTTTCAATGACCTACCACATCGTCCCCTTTGCTTTCCGCGGTTTTCTTGATTTCCAAGCCTTTTTTTATATATATATATATATATTATATATATATATATATATATATATATATATATATATATATATATATATATATATATATATATATATATATATATATATATATATATATATATATATATATATATATATATATATATAGATAGATATATATAAACAAGGCCCCAATAACACCTTTTGTTTTGAGGAGTGATCCCATTCGCTACGACGTGGAAGAGATTGAGTACCGCTAACATGATCCCGCTAGACGCAGGCATGCCCGTCCGTACACAGGCAACCAATTTCTTGTACACCGAATTACAAAGCTAGAAACCTTGTTGACTGATTCAGACTGACAACTACGCCAGAATAAAAAAGACCACGTAACTTCCTCTCCCCAAAAGGTGTCCATTTCATCTCTTCGAGTATGAAACTTCTCGCTTCTTTCATTTTGAGATAAATGATCTCAATGCTTAAGGTAAGGCTTAAACTGTTCTTGAAAGCTTGAAAATTTTCTTAAGACATAAACGACTCCTTAAAATTGGCAGTGACCTTCACATGACACTTGGTAGCGGAGCGCCCTATGAGTCGCACAGGCATCGCACGCCCCTGGTTGATGTCGTAGATCCCAAGCGGGTACGCATAACGGTTGGCAACAGCGTCGCCAGGAACTCGGCGACAAACGCTTCGGTTACTGCCAATCCGTTTTCTTCACCGCCCCCAAGGGTGAAGCGTTCATCACAAACAAGCAAAAGGCATCTGTCAGTGAAAGCGTCTAGCGCCATGTGCTGACAGTCTCTGGCGCCAATACCCTTCCCGTTCTCGTCCGCTTTCGCCACGTTGCCGGGGCCTGGTGAATGGTTCGGGCCTGCATTTCTCTTTGTTTTGTGTCTTCCGGAGATGATGAAGTGCTTCCTTCGTGGTGTCTGGGGCTTTCGGAGGCGCTGACAACAACTCTGCTTCGGCTTGTCTAGCGTTTCTCTCGTAACGGAGGCTGTCGAATAGGTTGAAAGAAGCGGAGGTTGAAGTCGACGGGAAAAGGGGGAATGAAACCTGTGAGCACGCGTGTATGTTGGAATTCAACGGCTTCCAGTAAGTGAAGACGACAAACCGTTGGTTTGACTTGGCGTTTTCGAATGCGTGACGTCCCCTTCGTATATAGTGAAGCAAGTTTCGTAAATTTTGAGCAATATCTAAGATTTTTATTTATTTATTTTTGCTTATTTTTTATTTATTGATTTATTTTTATTTATTTATTTATTTATTTATTTATTTATTTATTTATTTATTTATTTATTTATTTATTTATTTATTTATTTATTTATTTATTTATTTATTTATTTATTTATTTATATGAATGTTTCTGTGTGGACGCGGCGGGCCCAACAGCTTTAAGAATGTGGGACAGCCGTTTGACACCCCGCAACCGATCTACCGGAAAAGTTATTCTTGCGTATATTTACGAAATGTACATCGCCGAGGCCTAATCTAGTCATCGGTGCACCTACTGTGGCAGTAACAACACATCCAACCTTTTACACCTTTCCTCGGCAAGTTCAGCTTCCTCAACTGACCGAGGCCAGTTTCTCACAACTCAAGACGGCCAACGACTTCTGCAGAAAATGTCCAGTATGTCAGAGCCAACCACAAATATTGCAGCGAATTGCAGAATACGGTCTAAAAAAAGCTTTTTATGAAGTAGTATGAGGGCGGATCACCACCCCCGCTCCAGATGACCCCTCAAGGCGCCCCTTTGTTTCTCTGGAACGGCTCCTTATGTATATCAGGATAACCATCGAATCGGAGTGTCTTCGCCACTACTACAAGCATCCGTATGATACCCCCATGTCCCGAACCAGACATAACGTGCCTAAATTAAAGCCCAAAGTGCAGTGATAAAGCATTATATTAACCCCCTTCTACAATCCTTATTCAAAACATAAAATATGAAATAAAAATATGAACCACCTTTCAGTATTCTTATCCCCTCTCGGGGTCCTTCCAAGAAAATAAAGTTATGCATGCCATTATAGTTAACATCCTTGTTCTTGGAAAAACGAACAAGACTGTCTGAATCTTCCTTCTATCAGAACAGACTTTCGCGTACCAACGCTGCATAACTGGATTCTAGAAATACCGTGAAAAAGCCTGCTAGAGGACTCATAAAAACGGAAGGGTTTTGTGTTGGAGGAATTACTAGCATTCCACGCCAAAAATTCCGATCGCAGAAGACACACCGGAGTTCCTGAAGTTGCGCCATGAAACCGATGGCAGGCCGACAGAGAAAGCCGTCTTTTTCAAGGAACAAGCAAGACCACGTCAATAAAATAAAACGTGATGGTAAAGCATGCCGACAAAAGGCAACATAAAGACGCGGAACAACAATGCGGTTTAAAAAAAAGGAAGGGGCCTCACTACTACCGAAGCCACCACAAAAGAACCGCTGGAAGGGGGGCTTCGGAGGGACGACTTTATCGCCTTTTTTTCACGGGAGGGTTCTGTCAGCCCAGGCTGGCACCGTCGACATCGCCACGAACTGGCTACATGCCCTGGCTTTGCCGCAATTGGAGGTTGCCAGCTCTTGGGGCTTGCCAGCACGTCGGCTGGCAAGCCCCAAGAACCTCGAAGTGATGTCATGCTTATTTCTCGAAAATACAATATAGGGAAGCTAGAAAATGGCTTATCTTGCTTTAAATTGCCCTAAATTAGCGTGCTTTGGGAAGACTTCTTGCCGAGATGGCAAATGTGGTGTTGTTTGGAAATAATTTATTACATTATAGTTTATAATTTGGAATTGTGGCATAAACATAGTAATTTCAAAACTGGTGATGTGCCTCATAAAGTAACAATATACCTGTGATCGCTTGAGGTGGGGCTTACTCGGAAAATACGCGCTTTGACAACGCATCGCAAGAATTACCTTTCTTCTCTAAGCCTTAGCCGTAATGCGTATGCTGGTGGAGATCGCCCTTCTCCCACTGGGACAGCTAGCGCCGGTACATCACCCTTTCTGTTTCATCAAGTTTATTTTTTACTGGCTGTTTCGGGGACCAACAACGTTGTAGTAGAAACATTTATTTGAGCCAATGAATAAACGTATATAATATAAAGTTACCCGACCTCCTTTTTGTTCAAGCAGCCGCGGGAGAAGCCAGCGACCAAATGTACTGGAAAATCGGGCCTTACTGAGTCTCGTGCTGAGAGCTGGTCAACCCGCTTCTGGATGGGCACTTGCCAAGATGGAAACAACACTTTCAGTGTATCCTTTGACGCACGCTTTATCTAGATATTAAAATACACGTGGTATTTCCAACTTGTATGGGTGAATATGATCTAGCCTTCTTTTCGCGGGAGCGTTTGTTCTTGAATGCCATTCTTCTTGCTATAAAGAGAAGCCTAGTACCGCTACATGAAGTGCAATAAAAAAGTTTTCAAGCAATACAACGTTATTTGTCTTGTCGAACCAGTTCAATCAGTCAAATGATTCCATAAATTAGTAAGAGTACGTCCTGAAATGAAAGAAGTGTTTCGGGGCATTGGCGGTTCGATTGTCTTGAACAAAATTTCGCAACTTCTTGCCCTTTTGTTGGCTTTACGCCGCAAACTTCTCTTTTTTTCGGCTTGAGTGACAAGCAGCGCTTTGAAACCTACTGAAATGAGCATAGTGCGTTCACATCTAAGCTAAAAATTACTATTACAGCATTGTACACGTATTGTTTTCCCTAAAGTGACAAAGAACTACAAGCAAATCATAAGAAAACGAGTTCTAAAAGGGCATTTCTGTCAGCTAGAGCGTCAGAACCCACACAGGGTCTCTATAAACGATGCGTTCCTGGTGCAAGTGCAAACAACGAGGTTTTATTTAAACACAAATTGATATCATCCCACATTTTGTACGCACAAAATCTTTCAGAACGAAATATCCATTACACCCGTTACAAGCTCACAAAACGCCCGGTAGACTTAATCTGGCTTTCAAGATTATGGAAGGTCAAGCCAGCGCCTCGTGCGGTTGCACTGAGAAATTGTCTCATTGGCTTGTTCGTTCGAATGGGAGGAGTAAGAAGAGGGGAAATGGGAAATGCGTGCCGTCAGAAAAACATGCAGGAAGGCGTCGGCAGCATCCAAGTTCACTGCGTGCTGGTACCTCTAGTGGCGACTGCGCCGAGAAGCGTCAGTGCCTTGTCTTGCGGTGCAATAGTGTGGCATCACTGCGCACTATCGGTGCAATAATTGAGCGCCCAACTCGAGTTACCCGCGCTTAACCGGGCGCATGTTTTCTTTTGTAGCGAAAGCTACAGCACGCTACGTCGGGCAGTCTGCGCGGGGTGACCAGTTTTGACCTTGAGAGCTGCAGGTCAAACAACACCACCTTTCCCTAGCGCCCGGAGTGGAGCAGCGGCCGATGGCGGGGAGAGATAGGCAATGAAGGAACGGAGAAGCGCGCTGGACCCGTGCCGCCACCTCCTGGCGGAGGAAGGCTGGGACGGCACCGCAGCGATAAGTGCGCGCAACGAAGGAAGGGCGTTCGCGTAGAGCCGTGTGCGATGGAGTAGCACGAACATACACCTGTGGTCGCTCGTACAGCGGTGACGCTTAAACAACGTCGTGAGGCGAAAAAGAGGAAACAGGCTATTGTTGCCTCCAGCTTCGCTACCTTCAAGCTTACGCGTTTTTCATCAATCCTTATGTTTTTATCCTCGGAACAGATTGTGATGCATGCTCGCCGCGCAATAGAATTTTTAGCTCTGATGTCACTTTGTGCAGTTCAAAATTCGTAGGTAAGAGTTCCCTACCTCACTCTGCGAACACAGACAGCCCTTTAAGATGCTAACTTCCGGTACAAAAAAGTTGCGCGTCGTAGTGTACGAACGGCTACAAAAGTCCTACTACCTAAACCGCTCTCCCCAGCGCTCGCTTATATTCAGTGTTGTTACTGGGAGGTGAAAACTCACTAGCTCTACGCAATATAAAGGGTCATCAAAACTAAGTTGACAGTTTTGTTTATTTATTTTGCGCTGAGATTTCCGTGAAGACCGCCTCTCCAATGAAGTTTGGTGCCCAGGGGGACGGAGAAGAGGTGCTACTATCGATGTCCGTGGCTTAATTAACTAAAATTGATCAACAAACATTTTAGTTTCTCCAGTAGCAGGCATGTTTGTATGCAAAAGTTAGGTGCCATCGTCTTTCTACGCAGTTTAGTTTGGCAGAAGTCATCTAGCGCATCCGTAATCCGAGATGTGGCCCGCAAAATGTAATTGTCATTCGCATGATTAGGCATGTAAGACAGTGACGACTGGCGCAAAGCTCCTCCCTTTTGTTCTGTGTTTCGATAGCGGTTCCAAGAAATGCAAATTTCGATGACGCCTACCAATACTGAAAGGTTGCCAGTTATACCCTTTTTGCAGAGGCCTCCACCCCGGTGTCAAACTAAACACCATAGACACTAGAAGAGTCCCCAAAGGAAGAAGTTCTGCGCTGGTCCTCACTGTCTTGCATGCGTAATCATTCGAACGGCAATTAAATTTCGCCGCTCGATTTCTCAGAGTCTGAATGCACTAGAAGACTTCTGCCAAATGAAACTGCGCAGAAAGAAGATTTAGCCTAACTTTTTAAAACAAACATGACTACTAACTGCATCCACTAAAATAAATTATTAAATTTTGGTTAATTAAGCCACGGACATCGATAGCTAGCACCTCATTCTGTGTCCCCTTGGGCGCATAACCTTAGTGCAGGCTTTAATCACCCTGGATAAATACCGCAACGCCGATCCAGGACCCCAAGTAGTATTGTTTGAGAAGTTGGGACTGTTGTATACAAGGTGAACAGCAGCGTTAAGATGTCTCTTTAACACCGGCCTAACACTGAATTGCATCCTTGATATGAAAGTACCATATTAAGTTTTTCGTTTGATATCCCAGAACGCAACATCCAAAGAAAACTAAAATATTTTCTGCTGCAACTTTTTTTTTGAACAAAATTCTTTACAGAAAATATCTCATTCGCGCTCTAAGTGTGCTCAAAAGCTTACGTATGAAGATTGGCGCCACTGCCAGAGTTAAAACGCCACATCAGTCGATTATAGCGCAACTCGTCACATCCAAGCTTTACTTATTGTTGCAAGAAAAAGAATAGAATAGCTTTGATAGAGCCATGCGCCTTTCTGTCGAACTAATGGAAAATTCAGAGGGGCTATTGAAGCTTCGAGCCATTGACCAGTCCGTCTTCGAGCACGTCCGCTCTTCGGTGGCTCGACGCGTGGGAAAATAAGGTGAACTGGTTTCACATTTAGCGGGGATGTCTTCTCGGCTGGCGGATTCAGGTGATGGCCACGTGAGATTTTGTATCGGGCCGACACTTGACAGGACGGAGGAAGTAGAGAGGCTTCGTTCTTGTTGAACGAAAATTAGAAGGTTCGTCTCAAGGCCGCCCTTTCGGTGCGCGCAGAAAGGTCGGTAAGAAATAATTGGTTGCGTCCAGCGACAGCAATGACGCCGTCCACCAGTTACCGTGGGAACTGGACACGCCGAACATCCGCTGTGGCCCGTGGGAACGAACAGGTCTGAGCGCGAGCAGTCCGGCGGGGGCTTCGGCCAGCTCGTGGTGATGGAGCAAAACGCCGATAGAGTATGGACGAAGCAGTAAGCATGTGCGAGCTTTAAATATCAAATACCTTGGGTGGTTTCCCTTGACCATTCCGCTAAATTCTAAAGCTTCTACTTTAAAAATTCCCGCATTTCCCAAATTTCAGATCAGCAGCTAGTATTTTTTTTTCATAACTCATCGTAAAACAGCGCCTGAAGTTGTTATGCCACTACGAAAAATGCCCCAAGCTCTATAGCTTCTTTCTTGAAAGCGTTGTGACGTCATATGTGGCCGGCGGTGAGGGGATGGCCAGTGTGATTTACAATGATAAAGCTAAGTTTGCTAAGTTGCAAAGGATAAACTGTGTCTGATGTTATAACTTGAAAAATTATATCAAGTTCGGCATAGTTCCCAGCCGCGTTCCAGTAATGCAGGTTGTACTTGTACAAACTAAAACTAAGACACATGTATTTGCGACATTTTCCTAAGTGGTGAACAAATGCCTTCAATTATTTAGGCACACAATTCAAGCGAAGGGACCAGAGTAGCAGCCTCAGATAGCGAGCCAACAACAAAAAAATCAGTTACACTCTCAAATTTTTGTACGTGGCAGCAATAAGATGACCGAGGCTCTGCTGCTGCACCAGTTCGTTATAAATCAGTATTTTTTCCCGCTTTCCTTCATCTAAAAAAAAAACTAGGGCATTGAGTACTACGCCAATCCAAGCACACAGTGAACGAGATAGACCGTAAAAGCATAGGGTTGTCGTAACACAATAATAGCACAAAGGCACACAGATATGGTCTTGTACCATGAACGTATCTTCTACTTGAAGTTGAGGTTTAAAGCTACAAAATAAGGACAATGCATGAGGTGGCTTATGCACACCGACTAGTTCAGTACCAGCAAAATGACGAAGTGGGGATAGGACCTAAGGAATTAAGGAATAGTGATCATGGAATAACACACTGACCCGAAGTCAACTGCAGAACCATCTGTGATTTCTACAACGGAATATTTAAATTCTTTGGGTCGACTTAAGAAAAAAGAATAGAGTGAATCATTTAACACTGGCGCAAGACATGCATGGGTATTTTAAGCATCCTCGCTATGGAAATAAAAGGGGAAGAGATGTATTGCTATGGAGCTATAGCCGCGGCAAAACACGAGAGAGTAATGTATTTTTAGTGAATATGCAACGTTGCTGTGGTAGGTGTATTTAGTCATGCATCAGATTTAGATTACAAGAAGTTTGCGAAAAGACCACCTAGGTACTCATGTCCAGTGAGGAGATCGGTTTCGATATGCGTCTATCGATATGCGCGGTGCCTGCGCCTGTTCATTTTCAAAGTGGCTCAAGTCATGGGATTTTAACACTGTCATTAGACCGTATGGAATTAGACTAAAAAACGTGTCATATCAACTGCCGCAGAATTTCTTGCGGTGTACCCTACCACATTCTTTCTATGCGAGAAAATAACTGAAATTGAGTCAGCTCAGTCCTCGTAATGCCAGAATGCTAAGGCCCTGACTGTTCACGGTGGTTAATTACACGCGGGGGCTACCATGGCTAATAGACGTCATGTCATCACAGATGGGTAATTGCACTAGTTAAATCTAATCATGAATACAGACGTTCGGTTGCTTCTCCGCGGTAGCAATCTGCTGGCGTCAGTGTTTTGCACATATCTTGCATGTCTTTTGTCTTAGGCGTAACTTGCTGCTGTCATGGCACACTTGTGATTTCGTTTACGGCTTCTGAAATACAACAAATAAATAGGAAACGAAAAGAGGGCTGTAGTTCCGGACCAATACTCCAAGCGGTAACCATCCTTTCTTGGGGACAACCTTCATGGGGTTATTTTCTCCATAACAACACCGCCACCGTCGCTCAGTTCCGACTTCCTGTTTAGTGCCCTTCCTTCACACAACAGGTGGCAAGTAAGACCGGCCGCGCTACCTCCCTCTTTATGGAGTGGCGAGGGCAAGGTTCAAGAACCCGGCGGCATCGCCAGGAAGTGGTGGCGCCGCCGGCAGCTTGCAGGAGGTTTCTTTGGAACGCAAGAGGCATTTGCCTGCCTTCGACACCGAACCGAGCGCGAGCTTGTAGACGAAACGGCGCACTGGACGAGATTCGCCGTCAAGGTGCAATAAGGCATCTGAAGTATTGTTAGGCCGTATGTGCCATTTACGACTGATGGAAGGAACTTGTATACGTACCAACGAACCATTACCTTCAAAAATAGGCAAAGAATTGCACCCTCAAGATATTGCGTAGATGTAAGAACTAATCAAAATCAAACACAAACGTATACAAGGAATACCAGGCAACTGCTGGTGTACGTAATTCGGTACACGGTAGAACGCCCAGCTGTCCATCCGATAACTGTGTAGCACGGGCGGAAGAGCAACCGAACAGCCATCAATAGACTGGTAGCAGAACACATTTTTATCCTAATTTATTGAGCTTTTTATGCGTTCCTTGCAAGTAACATGCCTTCAAAATGATGAAGCACTTCGAGTCGATGGGAGTCGAGTCGAGTCGTAGGGAAAACTAATCGTGCGGTTAAATCCCTACACCCACTGGGTATCTCCGACTGATATTTCAATTAGGAACGTCGGAATAGCTTTTGAATCTAATGGTTTCCTTAATGTGCATTTTGTAACATTTGTTTTATCGTTTATTACTAAGCTTTTGTAACCTCTCCAACGAACTTGTGGGAATAGTTAAATTCCCCCTTCCATTTATGGTAAACACAATAAATTTGCAACGTCGCAAGCTCCACTCTACACGTGGATAACCTTTTTGCCTTTTCGTCCGCTTCTCTCCTCCTGTTCGTGTGGAATGTCGATTGTCCACAGCCACCTTATTATTCCTGAGCAATACATGCTGGAAGGCCCGCGCTTTCAGTGCATCGCTGGCGAGGAATTCATCACCCTTGTGCGTCACATTTGATAGAAATAAAACTTCGTCAATTACGCTTGGCCTGTGGATACAAAGTCAAATACCAGGATATCTGGTACACATTCATTATGATTGAACAGCGCAAACTTGACTCGACGAGAGAAGCGTTAGTTAGGGGTCGTGCTGTGTCCTTCTCTCGTTCCGTTAATTTTGCGCTGTGGATACTCGCAGGGACATTAGCTCACAGTTGGGGGGAAGCTACAATAAATACGCGGCTACTTTAGTAATATTACAAAATCAGAGGTAACATATTTTGCTGGTAGCAGCCTCAACTGAAGACGTCTACCCTTCATGGAAGTCGTGGTCCTCTACTCTGAAGAAGACAAAATGGTTTCTTTGTTGAGTTATTAAGAAATATTTTGAAGTACTTAACTTGACTATGCTTTTTTTGTAGAAAGACGTCATGTTGTACGCTGTTTCGTATTTATAAGCTGCACGCGATCAGCGCGTGCAGCGCACGCGCTTCGCACGTGCCATAGCCGTCTACCGGCCGCTTCCCTTGGCGTAACAGCGCTCGAGGAGAAGCTTCCCTGGGAGGTTTTAAACCGAACCTTTAGTGTCCTCACTCATTATTTGTTCGCCAATACGCCCTGCAGAAAAACCAACTTTCTTTGATGATGATGGTGAATGATCGTTTGTGAAGTGAAAGAAAAAAATTACACCATCTTCCCACGTGGGAACCCTGAGGGGACGCAAAGCCGTGGAGTAGTAGCCTGTTAATTGGTTGTTAGAGTAAAGACACGTGCAGTAGCGTATTAAATGTCTTCTATATTTATCGAGTAGTAGGGAACGTTTTGCGGCTTCTCGTTCTCGAAGCGAGGAATACGCTGTTCGACGCTGGCGTTTCGAACGGCTGTCACGTTTCCGAATGCCATCTGGATCAGCTACTCGCCGATGTCGTTTCAAAGCGGCTTCTCCTTCTCGAAGCGAGGAATCCGCTGCTCGACGCTGCCGTTTACGTTCGGCGTCGCGAGCTCTCCTCTTGCAGCTTTGTCTTCGGAGGCACGAGACGAGCCGAGCGGCGAGGAAGAGCGGAGAGGAGGAGAGCGCCGTTATGACAGCTGGTTAGGGCTCCTGGAGCGACAGTATTGCCGGTGTCTTCCTGAGCCGGCATGAGATGAGCCAAGCGGCGAGGAGGAGAGCCGCGTTATCACAGCTGGCGTGGAGAGGGGAACAAGAAGGAGAGGTGCGGACGCCGGACGACGGAGGGTCGACTAAGAGATGCTTTGCATCAAAAAATGCTTCCCGTGGCCGGACAGAAACCTGGATCCCTCGCGTTATGAAGCCGGCGTCTGTGCGATTTCTCCATTTCGACATGCATGGTCGAAGCGAATGCCAAACAGCAGGTACCGATTCGCGCCGTACCCTCCATACCCAAACATTAGGCACACCCGAGAGGTGTTGCGGGTATTTCGGAAAAGTGGTGCGTACCTCCAGTTTAGCACACACTCAGAGTATGAGATTGGCCAACTAAAGAATTCATCTCGAGAAAGCTTTGCGTTCAACCTTCGTCGTCGTCGTTAGACGGATGGGTCGATGATTTTTTCACAAAGGGTTTGCGCACTTATAGTGGATATCGAAATCAAAGGAAAATGGTTGATGGTGAAATCTGTAACATGTGTAATGTTGGCAATAATAAAACACCACAAAAGTATTAAAACGGTTTCTTAGTTCTTTTGCGACACGAACCAAAAAATACTTCTCACATATGACGGGCTGAATGCAAGAAAACTACAACTCATTTCCCAAACACAAAGGGGTTCAAATAATAAACCTAGTGGATATAGCCGCCCGATCAATACCCAGAAACACTCATCGATTCATTGACAATGAGTACTCTTTTTGGAAGCATTACTCAAAAATCGGTTATCCAAGTTAATTGACGCGCCACTGCGGTAAGAAATACTCCCTTTACTGAGGGAGTGCGTCTTGTAAATTTGTACTCAGTCGGATATCTTCTTTCCAACTGAGTCACACAAAGTTGAAAAGAACAAATAAAATAACGTTGATGACGAATGGGTCTGTGCGACTGCGGAGTACGCACTTGCCATTAACCTTCTCGTCAAACGCCCGCTGGCATTGTGTACGTCTAATAAAACTGACGATCGGATTTCTTTTTGTTTGGGCTGAGTGAAACCGGTTCTCAAAAGTTCTGTCAGTATGTTTGCCCGAAATGTGAGACGTTCATTTCCACTTGGCCCCCAGCCTTTGTGACAGATGTCGCTGCAAACACAGTTCGTGGAAACCAAGGTGCGTTATTACATAAGGCTTTGTAAAACCGGTCCTCTATGGCGGTTGCCTGTGTGTGCCCAAGCGTGACGGAACCTCCGTGACATATATATAACTATCTTCAGTCTTGGTATTCACGTCTTTGCAGTTTCTAGGCTCGCTCTTGACTCGTATTTCTCGCGCAACGGGTAGTGCTGGCAAAGAATGCAAACGTAATAGTCTCATCAAGATACAGCTTTGCGTACAATTTTACCCATCTGGTTTGACTTGTACAAATGTGCATTATGATTTGGTGTCGGTTAAGCGGAGATTATTCTGTAAGCATCGGATGCGACAGAATTACCAATCAAGGGAGTCTACACTACTCGCCTATAAATACTAGAAAGCTATTCGTCAAACAGATGCTCTCAAACATTTCATGCATATAGTGGTATTAGTGTGATTCTTCTGGGAAAATAAATGAAATCTTCTCTCGCCGGCTGACATTGTTAGGCCCAGCGGAACACGCAGGCTCCCGAATAATGTCGACAGGCTCAACATCTTCAGAGTGAATCTCCTCCCTGGATTGTCACAATACACGGAGCTGCCAGTACTGCAGCTAGTGCCTGTACCCCCTCAATGACTGCACTCCGTCCGCCCAATTAATTTGGCCGGGGAGCGTTGGAGCCACTCCAAGAAGTAGGAAAATACCGCTTTTGTACACTCGGAGTCGAAGCGACTACACATCATCTGCGACCTTCCTCATGGCACCCATCATTTCTCTCATTAATTACTTTCTGAGCGTTGGCGCCACTGTTGCATTTTCTGGCGTTCTTTTCACAGGCGAGAAAGAAGGAGAAATACGTCGCGTGGTACCGCCTTTCGAGGCGCTACTAGATCAATAAAAGGCGGCGACCGCCGCTGGCACCACCAATCGTTAAGCTCAGTGGGTGTTCAGCGCCGGCTGAAGTTGTCTCCTGCAGATATTTTATGCGCCGCCGTGAGGCGGCGTCGTTCTCTAGAAGACCGTTATGCCTCGGTTCGCCGTTGCAGCGGGGAATTTTTGTTTCAAGGCAATGAAACCTCTCTCAATTGTTCACAGTGGCACTTTTTCCTTATCTCGCTCAGTAGTAGGCAGTGGCGGCTAACAATAGGGTGCGTTGAGTCCTGTTTTGCTGCATTGTCTTGGGGCCGTATTTTGGGCAGCCCCACAAACTACTGCTTTTAAGGCCCGTTGATCTCAAGAGCAACAATATATGGTGTCCGGGTTGATGTACGGAACGAGCCTTCGGCATACTATTTCTTGGTGTGCCGCTACGGCCTAACAGCGTAAAACCATAGAAGAGCACGCCATAAAAAACGCTGGAGCAAATCTGTCTTGAAATTCGCGCTATGTCTCAAGGAAATATGAGACGCTGCCTAGACTAAAGCGAAACCTTTGGCGGGTGATTAACGCTGCGAAGCTACACCTGGGCCATGAGAAGGGCCGTGGTGCAGGTCTCCTGATTAATTTTCGCCACATGGGGATCTCCAACGCGCGCAGACACGCGGTCGCGGTCGCTTTTATCCTCCATAGACAATAAACCCAAAGCTCAGCGTTAGAGACGAATTCGTCCGCTTCCGAATCGTTCCGAAGTATAATGGCCTACGTATTTCTCCATCAATCTGCTTCATTTCTGCTTCACATTTTTTTTTTGCAATAAAGATGGATGCTACCACCTTCAAAGGGAGAAGCAGGAGTAAATATAGCTACAAAAGCTTACGCGCATGCCTTGGCCTGATTCCATGTAAGCAAAATCAATGTGCCACTATTACCTAACCGCGTGGTGCATGTGATCGCGAGCTTGAAAGATGGAATCTATGTAACTGAGGCTTTTATATTTTCGATTCCCGGCCGCGGCGGCCACTTTTCTGGTGGAGGCGAACAGCAAAAAAGGCACGTGTGTACGACATTTCCGCGCACGTTAACGATCCCCAGTTGGTCAAAATTAATCCGGAGCCCTCCACTGCGGCGCCTCATCGCCTGCGTTGCGTCGGCGCGTCAAACCCCACAATCAATCAAATCAATCAAGGCTTTTATATCTCTCAGTTTTGTGGTTTTGGGGGGAGAAAAATGCTACTTCTCTTGTTTGCCGGCCATTATCAGCCGGAAAATCACAATTCGCGTAAAGCCACCTGCCCGCGAGGCAGGAAGTGCACCATTCGCCAGTACGCATTACATCGCGGACGCGCTAATATAAGGTGCTATAAAAGTCTGCCACGCGGCAAGTAGATCGGCTGCAAGACAAGAAAACGAGCATGTATAAAGTGAGCATAAATTCCCCAAACCTAAAAGCTAAGCCGGAAAGCCAGCACCAAGTTTTAATCAAAAAGATGGACGTGGCCGGATGACATTACGTACCCATGTTGATGATAAGTATTGTGCGGTTTTTCGAAATATGGAAGGTCGCTAAGACGGATGTGTATTAGGTTAAAAGTGCGGGGGCTAGAATCAGACGAGTACCCCGTGGTGTATACCCATGAAACATGAAAATAAAATACTTTTACCAACAAAAAGTATTAAAAATGACAACTGCTCTTGGTAAGTGAGGGCTTGCCTCTGCTGTCGGTGGATTGTTTGTGCTTCAGTATTTTTTCCATAGAAAGGTATGTGTCATTCACCACATTTGAACTATCCAAACTTTCGGGTTAGATGGACATATTACCAATGTATGTGGAGTACATGTCATCTAGCTCCTATGAAAGCCGGGGTTTTGTATGGTGGGGTGACCACACGGACTGTCCAAGTATATTGGCGGAGATAGTTATAAATGGGCACTAAACTTTCTGAATACTGAGAAACGCTGACTTGTAGCGTCTAAACTGCACGCTACCGTACGAATACAAGCAGCTTCGTCGGTGTCAATTCGTCATTTGATACCTACATAACGGAATAGGAAACATTGCATATGAATATTTTTTTAGCTGGGGACAATTTTTAACTATCGGTTTTCACCTCACCTATAGTAAATGTATTTTAAAAATAGCTCTCATGGTTGCCAGACCTCCTTTGGGCCGCATATGTAGCGCGGAGGTAAAAAAATTCTGCTTTCTGGTGTTATAGGGTTTTAGAAAAATCAGCCGTCTCGGTTCAAGGTGTATAACGTGATGCCGTTTTATATGAGATATAAAGCACATATTACACAAAAAATCGGTTCTCTCTCCCTTTAAAATGACAACACTGGATTACGAAAAATGTTTAGTTTAAAGGAGTACTGACACGAAAGTTTTATGTTTCATTTTTATTGTTTTTATCCATGCCTAATCGTCTGGCGAACCCGAGACTGCACTTTAAATACTTCAGCGCGCGATAATTAAATACATTGAACGGCCTGAAAATCGTTTTTTTTTTCAATTTCCTGCGCTTTCTGCCAGAAAGGCGCATATCACAGAATCCCGAGATGACCTCACCGCTTTATGCGGACGTCAAAACACTGCGGAGGCCGGTCGGCCGGTGGGATCGTTGTTTCAACCCCGCCGCCGCTGGAGCTGAACGGCTGAGCTGCCTGAAAGTGCAAGGCCTACCATTGCGGCGGAAATTCGATGACCGCTTTTATAAAAGTCGTGATGGCGACTTCTTTTGCGATTCCAAGCTATATTATCGCTTCCTTTCCCGTGTGTGGAAGTTTATTTTTGGAAACAGTGCTGTGATGGACTCGTTTGGCCTTGTGGGTGTACGACGCGTAAGAACGGTACTCGAGAGGGTAAGAGAAAAGAAAGTATATTAACAGCGCCACCCGAAAACGAGACAGCGGAAATGCGGTACAATTGCGAAGCACAACAGCAACAAGACACTAGTCCGATACCCCTAACCAGCGTTCAATAGAGGGGGAAAAAAACGTTCTCACAGCCGCCTCGACGGTGGATGTTCGGCGACGTCGATGGCGGGTTGTCGCCGGTCCGAGACACGGTCGAGCGCTGGCCGTCTGTCGCCAGCTCTGCCCGAGCGAGACGGAAGAAGGTGCACCACGTCCTACGTGGCGGGTGCAGCGCTGGTTCCGCACTGGGCCGTGATCCCGAGCCTCGGCCAGTCGCACGATCGCGCCCCGGGCGTCCGCGGGTCCCACACGGGTCGGCGGGCACCGACTCACACGCCTCGTACTACTCGAACGGGATCACAGGAACTGCGGGTCCGCCCCCGGTCCTTGCCCGCTCGTCAGCTCCGAGTCTCCGCTGCTGCTAGAACCGCGTTCCGCCTCCAGCCCTCTTCTTTCTCCTTCACGTCTTCGTGCGCCAGCGCGTGGTCCCCTTTTTCCAGCAATGATGGCCAATCCTCACAATCACCCCCCACTTCAAGAGGTTGTTGCGCTCAAACAACCTGCTCAGGCTTTTCGGACGTTGTCCGTGGGCCTTGATGCGGAGCGTTCAATGTCTTTGACAGCGCGCACACACACAAGCGCGAGGATAGTTCAAATTAACGGGTATAAAAAAAAACACACACCCGTTGATAAAGCGAAGGCAGAGATAAATTTTAAACAACTACACATCACTAGCCAAAACAAGTGAAAAATTCATTGCAGCGGTGGGGAAAAAAACAAGGAAAGGTAAATGAATACAGTTAGGGTGCGGACAGTCAACTCATATAATCGGCTCCAATGTTCTCCCTACCCTTGATGTATTCCACCACAAAATCGTATTCCATAAGAGCCAGGCTCCACCGTAACACACGAGTGTTGATGTGCTTTGCCGAGTTTATATAAGCTAGGGGCTGGTGGTCACTTTGCAGTATGAAAGGTTTCCCAAATAAATAGACGTGAAACTTCTTCACGGCCCATATGAGGGCAAGTCCTTCTCTTTCTATCGTGGAGTAGGCAGCCTCACGAGGTAGGAGACGTCGGCTGGCATACGCAACAGGATGCGCAATTCCGTCATGCTTCTGCAGGAGTACGGCGCCAATGCTGGTCGAGGAAGCGTCGGTCCGAAGGATGAATGGTTCGGAAAAATCAGGAGCTTTGAGAATGGGCTGCTTGGAAAGCATTTGCTTCAGGGTGTTGAATGCCGCTTCCTCGGCGTCGCTCCAAGCGACTTGATTCGGTGCTCTCTTTTTTGTAAGCTCCGTCAATGGATGACACACTTCGGCATATCGAGGTACAAAATCTCTGTAGTACCCAGTCAGGCCTAGGAAAGAGCGCACCTGTTTCTTCGTCTTGGGGCGTTGGGCAGCCTGAATTTTTTCAAGCGTCTCTACCTGGGGCCGTAGGAGACCATGACCAACCATGTGACCCAGGAACTTGACCGAAGAGTACCCGATCTCACTTTTTTTTCGGTCGAATGGTCAGGCCGGCTTGTCCGACACGTCGGAAGAATGCCTGAAGAATGTCTAGATGCTCCAGCCACGTTTCTGTCGCGATGAGCACGTCATCAAAGTAATGGTAGACGTTTGGGAGGCCGTCGACTAGTTTTCGCATTAGCCGTGTGAATACTGCAGGTGCCGTCTTAATGCCAAAGGGCATGAACCGAAATTGGTACAGGCCAGAGGCGCAAGAAAACGCTGTCATTGGTTTTGACTCCTCGTCCATAGGCACCTGCCAATAACCTTTCGTAAAATCAAATTTAGAAAAGTATCTGCATTTGCCTAGTTTTGCGAACATCATGTCAACTCTTGGGATGGGCTCATTGTCATAGACGAGGATCGAATTCAGCTGACGGAAGTCGACACAAAGCCTTATGGTGCCATCCCTTTTTTTCACCGCCAAGATAGGGGACTGATAAGGGGACTCCGAGGCTCGATGACACCTAGCTGTAGCATCTGCTGCACCTCTTTGTTCACCGGTTCCTGAATGGCGAAAGGGATTGGGTACTGGCGCACCTGGATCGGTGTGTCCGACATGAGACGCAACTTGCACTGGACCAGATCGGTCCTGCCTGGGACATCAGAGAAAATCATTTTGTGCGTCTCTAGGAGGCCAGTAACTTGTTCTCCTTGTTCTTTGCTTAAGTCCGGAGAAACAGCAACGTCGTGAAACGTTTCTTGCTGGTCTACAGGCAGACACGGCGGTTCTTCCGCGTCCTCAGCCTCGAGTGCGACAGAAGCCTGTTGGCGTGTTTGTGCAGCTGCAATCCGGGGTTCATACTTCTTCAACATGTTTATGTGGAACAAGCTGGTTCGCGTTTCCAAGTCGATGACGTAGTCGACATCATTTTTTCTTTCAAGCACAGTGAAGGGCCCCTTCCATGTCAGGATGAGCTTGTTCGTGTCGGACGGGAGAAGAAGCAATACTTGGTCTCCAGGGCTGAGTTGGCGCCTTTTCGCCCTTCGGTCGTAGTAGCGTTTCTGCACTACCTTGGCTTTGCTAAGCTGTTCGTGTGCAATGCGACAGGTGTCTTCCAGGCGTCGTCTCAGATCGACAACGTAACCGTACGATGTCTTCGTGTCCTGGTCGATCCCTTCTCCTGTCCATAACTCCTTCAAGATGGCCATAGGACCCCTGACGTAGCGGCCATAGATCAAGTCAAAGGGTGAGAAACCCAGGCTGGCTTCAGGCACTTCGCGGTAAGCGAATAGTAGCGGCGCCAGGTACCTATCCCAGTTTTTAGGGCTCTCCTGGCACATGCGGCGAACCATTTGCTTCAGCGTGCCGTTGAACCGCTCGACAAGCCCGTTGGCCATGGGATGATATGGTGTCGTGGGCAACTGTGCAAACGAGAGGAGCCTGCTCAGCTCCTTCATCAGGCCTGATGTAAATGACTTTCCTCGGTCGCTAACAATTTCTCGTGGAAAACCAACGCGGGAAAACGTTTCCATTAACCCTTCGGCCACCTTCTCCGTCTCAATACTCGGTAGAGCAACTGCGTCTGGATAACGTGTTGCAAAGTCTACCATTGTGAGGACGTACCGATTCCCCTTCTGGCAGGTTGGGGAGAGAGGACCGATAATATGGATCGCTACCCGTTGGAACGGGGTCTCGATGACAGACGGCCAGCGCTCGACCGTGTCTCGGACCGGCGACAACCCGCCATCGACGTCGCCGAACATCCACCGTCGAGGCGGCTGTGAGAACGTTTTTTTCCCCCTCTATTGAACGCTGGTTAGGGGTATCGGACTAGTGTCTTGTTGCTGTTGTGCTTCGCAATTGTACCGCATTTCCGCTGTCTCGTTTTCGGGTGGCGCTGTTAATATACTTTCTTTTCTCTTACCCTCTCGAGTACCGTTCTTACGCGTCGTACACCCACAAGGCCAAACGAGTCCATCACAAGTGCCTTTCTAGGCGGCGGTTATGCCTGTAGCTCTGGCTACGTGCACTCGTTTGCGAATGCGCTGGTGCCCAGTCGCCCCTTGCTGAACCGCGCCCGGGAAGTGACGTCACGAGTTTTTGGCGGCCCGTGTCCGCGTCCCTTCTTTTGGCTACCCCGGGATGATGTCACGCTGATGTCCACTTGTTGAGTGCCGCTCTGCATGCTGTTTCGTCGGCGCGATAAATAAGATCCAGTTAAAGTATGTTCTTCGCGTCGAAGGTCGCTCATATTTCAGCCAGGTCATTCTGTTGAGTAAATGAAGCGAATTGTGGAATAATATTAACGCTGAAATTTGGTGTCAGTAACGCTTTAAGACAAAGGCCGCGTGTGCATATTTTGTCCACAAGTTAACGCAAAAGGGTTCTTTTGTTTTGAGCTCACTTTTTGTCATTCTTCTTTTACGCCAGTTAACGTGTGATAATAGCGATTTTGGTACAGAGTAATGCGGGAAAGTCCTAAACCGCAAGCCCTACGCATATTACGCGGAAATATATTAGTTTTCGGAGTTGTATTTCTGTGTGCAGATTTAAAACCCGACAGACACTGTTAGAAGAATGCGCTTTTAATGATAGGAATTCACCCCAGCAAGGCTCCAAATACTGCGTATGAATACACATGCCACAAAGCCAAGAAACAAGTGCTTGTTAAAACGGGCTACTCGTTATCTTAAAGTGAACCCCCAGGAAACCTTAATGTTTTAAAATCAAGAATCCAAATACTTGCGTACAAAATGTTTGGCAACCACATCCTATACGCACTGCTGTAAAACAAAGAACGTAAAGCCGTTCTACTCAATGTGAAAGCTCTAGGAAGGGCAGAGCAGTGACTTGACACAATGGGCTGTAGCGCGGTCATCCGCACACTGCTACCACCGAATGAAATTCAAATTTCCCGCCTTTGCAGTGCTCCCGTGCCCCTGCCTCAAACTGCGCCAGCGGCAGTTCTGTTCTTTTAAAGACGATAGCCTTTCTTGGGCTGCTTCAACGGGAAAATGTTTGCCTATCTGTATGTCTGTCTGTCTGTCTGTGACTCGATTCAGCAAGGCGGCCGAAGTGAAACAGTTGCTGTGCAATAGTCTTATATACTAACAGACAATCTAAACGTATAAGCTCGGTTTTAATGTTCATACGTATCGACATTGTTGACCGACAACAAGACATTGCCCAAATATAAGGCAGAAAATCAATACACGAGTGATATTTGCAGTGTTCCTTTATTAAAAATTTACGGATGCTTGCTCCTTGCGATAGCAAATATAATACATCAAACGCAAAAAAACCGTCGCCTGCTGTTGCCTGGCCTATCTGGCGGAATTTAAAAAAATGAAACCGCAACTGCAACGAAAGGATCCACTAGATTGATTTCGCATTCCGCTCGGAAAGCTCGTGGAGTAGGGCAACATGGTTCTACAAATGTTGTAGTCGGGTGCCTCGATTCACGCCAGTCTCCACCGTATGGCAGCGCTGGCATCGAGGAACCCGACGTGGAGCAGTAGAATGCGGTAAATTTACATTTACTTTACCAAACCTTACTTTACCAAACTTTACTTTACCAATTTACTTAGGAACGAGACGGGAGAGGAAGAGCATGAGAGGTGAGCGAAAAAGAGAAGAGATGCATTTACTTGCGAGGGGCGCCAGTCGACTATCGTCTTGCGTCGACATTTGCAACGAGAGGAGCAGATACGCGGCCAATTTTTCATGCTGGCTTTTCCTACCGCACGTGGCGGCGTTGAACTGCCACTTTTCTTCTCTTACTGTCGTAAAAACCAACACAAGAAGCGTTCCTAACTAAATGAACCGGAGCGCTGCCGTTTAATTACGTTTATTTTGACTCAAATGAACCAGCAGGTTTCTTTGCGCTAAACAACGGGGAGGTGTGTGACAAGTGCCAGTAGTTCAGTAGTTTCGAACGCTTATGACTATATAAACCGCTTGGCTTGCGAAGCCTCTGGGTTACGCCGCGAAGACAGCCGCAACGACGGAACGCCATGTGTCTCTACGTGGGTCCAGCGAGCCAGCTACGACAAGGCGAGCCCCTGATGTGCTCTGCACTTAAGACGTCCAAATCCTAAATTACGTATGAGATTTCTTGCAACAGCATCCACCCATTTTATTGCAGCACTTTTTTGCTAACGGCACATATAAATATGTACACGGCAAGATGCTAACTAAATACCTTCAACCAGGTAAAAAATTGGCACTAAAATATTCTGCCTATTTATAGTGTTAGTGTTTCGCCTCTAATCCTTTGTAAGGCTTCTTAAGGAAAGCATAGGACGGGTTTAAGCGTTTAGGGCCCACTCATGGGCGGCCTCCGTCCTACCCATAGCTTATCCAGCTGTCACATTGGTAATGAGCTATTGAGTGATGATACCTAATTGCAATCGAAGCATTTGAGAAACCACCCATCAGTGTTCTCACCATAACTCAGAGTGCTACGGCATTGAAGGAGGAGTGGTTGTCGAAGTTACTACGCTAGAGCACGGGACACACCAGTATCACCAGCACCATCACCAGTGCCACAATTATTATTGGCCGCTCCCCGTTTTTCACGTGCCAGGCGCCTTGTCGACAATCAGCACACATCGGCGAAGTGTCACCGCAACCAAACGAAATTAGAGACACCCCTGGCACTAATTTTTGCTCCCGACCCACGGACATTGCCTATTTGGGGAGTAGGGGGTGTTTTGGTGTCGAGAAAATGGCCCAAAGTATTTTGTGTAGATACCGCCTCAAGTATGAACCTTGTGGCGCTGGAATGTTTAGTCAGGCCTCCGCGCAGTGATCTCTCTCGTGTTGTTAGCATCTTCCAAAGGTGATGACATTTTCTATCATTGCAAGCAGGGTGGAAGGAGATAAGTGGCCAGAAAATGTTGGAGTCAGTTTGTGCGTTAGTTGGATTGTGTTGCGGCTCCCCTTGACTGTATCCTGTAAGGCCGGAGTCATTGCGTACCTGAAAGGTGTACTGTAATTGTAGACGCCACCCTTTCCTTTGTGTTTCGGCGCTGATTGTTTTTCACACACCCTGCGTCATGCTTTCTTCGGATTAATCGACTTTACTCATGGATGGAATTCAGTATTAGTCAGTTCAGTTCAGTTCACCATTGGTCTTAATAGAATTACGCAAAGTGTTCCGAATGGACTGGCAATCTTTATACAGTTCGGAGAGCAGCCGATTGGCCGCAATTGCCTTGTAATTTCGTAGGATATCCAATCTTCGAATGACTTTTAACGCTTGAGAGGGAAACGGTTGTTAATCAATATGTATATTTCTACATCTTTCAGAATAAAACTGGGCCTATACGGTTTTCTGAAAGTCACTGCACACAAAACCCGTGCATTTATGATTTGGTAATGAGTAAACTGTAACGAGTTGAGCGCCAGTGTATACAAGTGAGGTGTATACGAGTGAGTGAGGTGTATACGAGTTGAGCGCCAGTGAGTTATACACGCAACGCGCTTTCTCTCTTACACGCACACATTTGTTTATGCGAGGAAAATAGAGTGACGTATTTTTCGTTTCGAGAACAATAAAAATAAAATACCAAAAGCAGTGCTATAATCCACACCTCCTTTTTCTAGATTTTTCTATTGTTATCATGTGATTGAACAGCTAACCATGTGGGTATGGGCATAGCGGATCACTTAGAAGCAATAGTTAAGGGATTTGAAATACCCGTGATAACGAAGAAAGCTTAATGCGCGCACTCGGCATTTGGAACGACTTGAATGAAGACGAGTACATTTACTGCGCACAAAGCAGCACAGGCCCATGGCGGCAGCACATCTGTTGAACAACGCTTTATAAGCAGACTTTTTGCCGCTTTCGCGTGATATTCTGTCATATTTCTATCTTTTGTGACACCAATGTAATCTCTTTACCCTGTGTATTATCCTCCCCAGAGGGCCTTTATGTTTCTTGGGAAATAAAATAAGTAGATCTAAATATTCATGTCTGTGGGCCCCCAAAACGTCTGCAATTTTTCGCAGAAGTGGCACCTCCAAATAATTTCGCGTGTACTTTGTATGTGTGGAAAACCCTATTCGGTCTTGATTTTGTAAGTCACCAAAAAATTCGATTCACCGACGACCAAGGCTTCTGCTCCTAAAAAGCCGCGAGGAAGAAGAGGAGCGGCCAATTCTTCGTAGTAGATGGGCACGTGCTTTGTCCTACCGCACGCCGATAAGTATTTTAGCGGAGAGTAAGAAGAAAGTTGACTGCTCTACGTTCTTCGAGCTCAACGCTGTACCAACAAAGAGGCCGCTTCTTCCATTAAAGTAGCTACCCTCGGGTCTTGCATCTACCGCGCCCCCATAAGTCACGATGGCGTGAGATAGCAACGTGCGGGGAGAGGCGCACTACGCGGTCACGTTTGGCGTTGCGACCGGAAAGAAGACGGCCCCAATTTTCCAATTCTAGGCGCTTCACGAACCATGGTAGTGACTGCAGGGAGAAGAAAACGAAAAAAAAAAATGGCGTACGGGAAACACCGGTACGGGCTTCAGCGGTAACAGATCTCACTTGTCTGTCAAAGTGGGAGTGGGTACATTGAAAGTCCTTGCTGTTCTTGCCATGATTTAGAGGCTACGATTTGGAAGAAACTCGCATATATGCACCCTCTTCTAGAAAGACAATAGCCTGACTTCACTTGTTATATTTTCCGCCTTTAGGAAAAAGCGCGATTTTCATTTGTGTACGCCATCCCAATTGAAACAAACTTATTCTTAATAAAAGCAAAAGATAGCGACAGCGTCTTTGAACACACGAAAAACCGAAGTGGGAAACTTCATGTTTGATGTGATCACGTTAAAGGCTCAGACCCTTGTAGCCAGCAAATCAACGATAGTTAGGGGTGATATTTACCCTCAATTGTCTCTCAAGTAGCATTGTACACACAAATGTGCAGGATGCCGTTTCCACCAGTCCGTGATTACAAAATTGCCCTTCTGGTCCACGCCATGATGAAAACTAGCCCTCATTTGCCATCATTAGAGCCTTTTCTGTAAAAATCTTGGACCGTGGCATGCAGGAAATGGCCATTGCGGCTTTATGTTTGCACGGATGCAAATTGTTGAAAATTGATGCACTAATATTGTGCCAAAATATGAAAATGTCTGATAACCAGATTAGGTACGGAAGGAATTATTTATTCATAATTTATTTAATGTTATGAGTCAACAAGTAAGTTACCTTACTTCTCGCGTAGAACCCTGTATTGTTCATTGGTGGGCTATCAAATTGTTTTATTTTCATTTACTGTGAGTGCGTCTTTTCTGAACTTCGGATAAATCTCAACGCGTACCGCCAGCGAAGTGGCGTAAACACCGCACATAATGCGGCCGCCGTATGACGGATGTCTTACTGATCACCTCTTACACTCACCCAAGCATACAGAACACCTATAAGCACAACCTAGGAAAAGAAATGTATGTTTATAATTTTGACCAACAATTATCCATCCGTTCAGCCGTTAGGGGGTGTTATGTCAAAATCTCTACTATTCTCATATTTACGCCTCTTTCACAACTTGAAAATTCGGAATATATCAGAGGAGAAGCCCGGCTGGAAGACCATAACTCAAATTAACAGAGAGAAGTTGACTTGCGCTAGACTTGGAATGAAGCGAACTGACAACCTCTTGACCATCAGGGTGCCAGAGTGCTACTAAGGGAAGGGACTAGAAGTAGAAGACGTTCTTTAAGTCGTAAGAGGGGTAGAAGTAAAAACATTGGGTCAAATAATGTACTGTGCTCTAACATGGATAGACGACTGGATGTAAATGGGAAAGGCTAGCTTCCGGCAGTTCATTGATTGACCTCAGGGTTTAGCGCGTCGACGCTACACAGGTGATGAGGCGCGCAGTAGTGGAGGGCTCCGGATTAAATTTTACCACTGGGATCTTCTACGTGCGCCGAAACCTCGAACGCACGGGCGTTTTTGCTTTTCGCCTTCACCAGAAAAGCGACCTGCGCGGGGAATCAAACCCGCGTCCTTGTGGTCAGCAGCAAAACGCCAGAGCTACTGAGCCACTGCGGTGGGTAGCGTCCTGCAGTTGACACAAAAACCTTGCAGGATTGGGATTATGTTGATGGTGATGATGATTATGGTGATAATGATGATGATGGTGGTGGTTTTAATTATGACTATACAACGACCACTCCAATAAAAACAATTTTCTAACATATTTGTCACCACTTTATTCGAATTCTTCAGGCCGGTCTCCATCCTGTCCCTGGTTACTGCAGTAACTTTGCTAGCATATTAAACCATATCTAACAAATATTTCCTGAACTAGATTGTTGCAAGCGCACAGGTGGGCATGCTGCCTTAGCGCTTCACTCATTTTTTATTGCACGTTAAGCTGAAGCATTCTTCGTCTGTGAATAACAAATGTCTACTTCGTTGCTCTAAACTTCCTTCTCGGCCAACTTTCTTTCTTACATTGACCATGTTGTAAACCTGTGTGTCATTAACATTTTCACTGTGAGTAATTTGCATCATATCACGAGTTTTAGTTGTTTCATTCGGTTGGCCCTGATTTATAGTTCTGCTTATTATCGAACGTTTTGCCGTGTTTTCTATGTGGTCACTTTTTTCTACAGTAATTCTGAAATTATAACATCAAGGTTGCCATTGAATACGACCCCCTAACCCTCGCATAACCCTATCCGCACCGTTATGTCGCACAAAAGATGAAAGCATGACAACCTTCAAAGAAATTCTCACTCTAAGCCTGGCTTATTTGGTGACGGGATGTAGAGAAAAGGGTTGAGTTTGTTATAATGGTAGATCTGACTCTCGGTATCTGCACAGTTGCCTCCTTCTAAACCAACAAGCTGAGCGGCATATACGACGCAAGGATTAATGATGGTACTGTCCTCCAGAAGACGGAGCTGTAAAGAGCACTCATCCATATTAATGCTTCTATCCAAAGCTTCACTACACACTGTGACCTCAAGCGTGTGAAGAAGCACATGCTGGGTATTTGCTCGTGAATCAGGGGTCGTTGCTTGCTTGGCAAAATGGTGCCGAATCTGATTAATAGAACGTTGTTTTTAGTGTCTGGAGCGGCAGTGATTCATTGAATAAAAACGGATGCAAAATCTCTTACGTAGAGGACGTCATAGAAATAAATTATTCCACGAACACTTTTCATCAGTCTGACTTCTCGGTAGCACATAGGAGAGGGAGGTACACAAGCTGTCATTCTCCTCTGTGCACAAAGCTGCCCGCTAATTGCCCGCTAATGCAGGAAGTGTAATGTAAGACGAGTTAGAGACGTCCGGGCAGCCTTAACCCGTTTTGTATATGTGTGACAACGCTAATAGCTATAAAGATGGGTCTCTCCTTTACCACTAGCATTCGCGGCCAGCATCAAAGGGTTGCCCCTATCAGCAGAATTATTTCGCTGCTAATCACGAAACATGCGTGACACGAAGGTGCGGTTCTGCCCTCTTGTGTACCAAGAAGAGGCTAGTAGAAAGATAGCCCTGTGATGCACGATGAACGTGATACACGGCGGATATTCCGTTTTCACCGGGTGTTAATGGACTTTGTATAGAGAAAAGCCGAAACTTCGACGCTGCGCGCAGTTCCCCCGACTCTCCACTTACTCTCCACTTACTCTCCACTGATTACTCTCCACGACTCTCCACTGATTACACTTGCTTCGCTAGAAAGGCTCTTCGTCGGTGGAGTCTGACATGGAGAGTCCAAAACATCCCCCCCGAAACTGATGGGACTGATACTGAATAAGCATAGCAGCAGCCCAAGACATTTATCAGTGAAATAAATTAATTTCTCGTGTATTAGCCATTCCTTGTGCCCGCTTATCCGGGTTAAATCTTTAATGCCGGATAACTCGTCTTTTATTGGTGCTCTCCTACATGTCTGGCAATATTTCTTTCTTACGTACTTTATCAATATACGCTGCTTGCTAATTAGCACTTTCGGTGGGGGAATTTAAGGAAAGCAGAACTAGCTCATCAAACTAAATATATTTGACTCCCTCTATTGTGAGCCCGAAACTCAGAAACACCCCTTCGGTATTTATAGTACTTATCCTGCCCTGCTGGCAACGCTCCCTTAGAAATCATTTTGTCCTATCGCTAATTCTAGTATTTCTTACTATAAATTCAGAATTTCCAGCTTTATACGCTTCAGTGAAGAAGCAGCAACACGCTCCAGCATGATGTGGCAAACCCGTATTTTGCGCGGCAACTCGTAGTCTCTGCTTCTCGAAAAATAGATTTTAAAGTAAACTACGCCATCATGTTGTGACAAACGAGGACGCAGAGTTATGTAGTTCGAAGCAAACTTTGGATTGCCATGAATTGCAGACATTTACTTGGGAACAATACTAGACAATATTTACGCGGCGTTGCTTTTCATGCGTAATGGTTTACGCCAAAGCCATCCTTTTTATTTTGCCTGAATCTGCAAAAATCTGGTAATCTGTGCTTCCAGAGAACAGAACCCAGGAAAAGGTTATGCTCATTCGCATTAAATCAGGGTGTAGCGGTAGCTCTCCTGGTAGATGTGTCGCCTCCGCAAGAGAACTCTCTTTTTTTCTGAGAAACTGCGGTTGCATGGGCCAAAAGCACTTCGCCTTATAGCAAACGTACCGCAAGATGAATCATTCTCACCACCCAGTAGAGCCCAGTCCATTTAAAAGTGGGCAAACCTGAGGCGCTTCTTGATCACTCTCGATTGATCATGTGGAAAGAGCGATGGGTTGATACATTTGTGTTGTGCAACAAGCAGATAGCCCTAACTACTGCCCATCGGCACAAAGGCGCCTCCCATGCAGATGGTGTCCTGAATAATTGTTTTTCAATATCCGCGTAAGGTGGATGCAGAAGGCGAACTGTTCGGGTTGGCGCCAACGAAGCACGAAGAATTGCGTGCAAAACGAGGTGTGGCTAGTTCCGCGAAAACCTACGCGCATCGGCTTTCGTTTTGTTTGCACTCCTTGGAGTCAGCCTTCTGCGGGTGCGGCTCTAATCACTCATAGGGGGTGCGGTCACGAGTTATGCATCTCTACACGTATACTCTCCGTGAGAACTTCATCGCGGGCAAGGAAGTTGCTGAGCGCATAACACGCCACAATAATGCATTATTGCCGATGAAGCGCGAAATGAAGGCGGGAGCTGCAGAAGGCATGGTCGAAGCACGTCATCCGCCAAATTCTAAAGCACGTCTGTGGAGGCCGATGAAAGCTTTATCATGGGTTGGTCTATGCGTACAAGTGACGCGTTTAGGCCACGACTACCGGAAGGTTACCATGATTCAAAGCGACGATTCAACGAGGCGCAAAAGAAGACCAAAGCAGGCTTTCCCACTTAACTGTTGCTCGCTTCGAACGATAATGGAAACTTTAAATATGTCATTCTTGAGACAGACTGGGAAATGAACGCTGCATGTTGTTCAGTCTTTGGGAAGGCCGCCCCGCACACATATTGTTACGGGGCGGCAAGGCAGAGGTAAGGCGAACGATGCTATGGGGTAAAGCGATCTATTTACATTATTTACAAGCGGCCATGGCAGACTCCGATCAGTCTGGTCGCCCGCCTTTTCCTCATTGCCTTCGATGGTGGGTTATGCCCCCATGGGCCATTGTCCACCGGTCCCGTGACACTACCCCTCCCCCCCTCCCCCCCCCCCCCCCCCCCCCCCCCACGGCAAAGACGACCATCCCGGTCGAGACCACAGGCATACGGCTAGGAGGCACTGTTCTTGATTCCTTTCGCCTGCGAGGGTCTGGGTCGGCAGCTCGATCTTGTCTTGGTAGCGCTCGAGTTCAAGCCGCAGGGGTTCACGCCTCTGCTGATACGTTGAGCGCAATTGCAGAAAATGGGTGCTTTGCGGTTGGAGGTGCCTGCACGACGGGTTCCAGGTGCCTGGAGGTGCCTGCTTTGTAATTGGGGCCTCTTAATCAGGCCGCTCCAGGCAAGTCCTGGTCCACAAGCTGTTGCACCAGCGTCTCCGTTTCTTCGCGGCAAAGCTTTTCCCGTCGCGGAGAATCCGTCGGAAGTAACCAGCAACGGAGTCAATAATGTCGACGCGCAGCCGGCAAGTTTTGACGTCGACCGATGCGGTGAGGATGAAATGGGATGAGTATATACAGTGAAGTCCTTGCCGCCACGGATTATGGTGGTGGTCGTGATGAGCACCGGCTCCGGAACAGCTTTGACCACCACCGACCCCACGGGGCAGCGTCCAAAGCCCTCGGAGAAGCGCTGGGTATCTGCGTGGGAACGTCGTCGGCTCTAGGTGTGGTCGTGGCTGGTCAGTTCGTCTGGTATAGGCGAAACATGGGCAGGGGACACGGGGCTGGAGAATAGTCACGTCCATGGCTCACCGGGGCTGGGGCGGGCCGACGCTTTCCAAGAACCAGGACGAGACCGCTTCATGAGCCGCGACGGGGTGAAGCTCGGGGCCGGGACAGGAATGAACCTCGCACGCTCCACCAAAATGTTACGATGCAGCAAGGCAGAGGTGAGGCGAAAGATGCGATGGGGTCATTTGGCCATGGCAGACTCCGATCAGGCTGGTCGCCCGGATTATCCTCGCGCAGGCACAATATAAGAAATTCTGAATATTTTGGTAATCGTAAAAAAAATAATATTTTAGGTATCCTCTGTCGTACCATTGTACACAGGTTTGTTTAATATACCTCGCTGAAATTTTTGGAAGGCAGTATATTGTAGGGCTCACTATTATAAACTCATCCTGGATGAAATTGTGTTAAGCTTGTCTTACTCACCTTGGCACAAGGGATTGCTTTAGACAAAGTAATATTTATTCTTTAGCTACGGCTGCGGAATCAAACCGCACTATTCCGTTCCATAAACTACAGAGTTCTTTATACTGCATTTACTGGACGCCTGCTTTTTGTGCCCCTCACTTAAAAATAAGGTAAAATTACTGAAGATTTTTTCACTACAAACTCATCCCGATGCGCCAACCATAGAAAGGAAATTGTACATGGTTGGAAAAACGCTTTTTTGTAACACAAGGGACAAACGTAGAGCGAAAAAAACCAGTCAGAACGAATGAGGCGCTACAATCAACTGAAGTTTATTCAACAAATAAGAAGGAAATATATAGATGCATATATAGATGTTAGTAGCGCCTCATTCGTTCTGTCTGGTTGTTTTCGCTCTACGTTTGTCCCTTGTGTTACAAAAACCGCTTTTCCAACCATGTTCAATTACCGATACCAACTAGCCCAACAATAAGCCTTATAGAAAGGAAAGCTTTAATATTTCAACTACGGAATACGAAAAAAAAACATTGGCGGCTGCCTCGAGTCTTCCGAATAAACATGCAGTACCTCCGGTATCCTCGTACTCCCTACACTCGGGTTCACGGGGCGGTAAAAAAAGAACCACGTAACTAATTTCACAACTAAGCAATGAGGCAACTGCTGAATAAAAACATCCACAAAAAATGGGTTGCCGAACAGCCTTTACCTTAACGGGTCTGCAAATGCTGTGAGCTTACACAATTGCGACCTGGCCTAAGGCACTCATGGGAGTCGTTGTTTGTTATTTGCGTCCCATTTTGTCTCCTCCCAACCACTTGCTCTTCTTTTAACTTTTTAAAGTGTTGCACCCCTTTGCTGGAGAAATAACGGTGGTTGTTTACTTCTTCTCTTAAGCCTAAATCCCCAGGGTTCCGTGCTCGGCCCACTCTTGTTTCTCAATTCCATCAATCACCTTCCTAACGCCATAACTTTCCACGTCAGATTATGTGCAGACGACTGCGTTTTATGCAAAGTGATTTCTTCTAGGGCTGACTCGTCAACACTGAACCCTGACCTTATTGAAGTAACACATTGGTGTGACAACTGGAAAATACACTTATTAAATAGTCGCAGCTGTAAAATGATAAGAATTTCGAGACGAACTAATCTAGCTGAAAGATTACCGACACTATGCACGATTCAGGGCGAACAACTTGAAATAGCAACTACTCACATGTATTTAGGAGTACAGATATGTAACAATTTATGCTGGGAAACACACGCTAATAATATTATCAGCAATACAAACCGAACAGTGGGGTATATAAGACGTATTTTTTTAATGCTCCGGTTAAGTTCAAACTAGTCTTTTACCAGATAATGATCCGCCATAAACTCGAGTATGCGTATTTGGTGTGGAGTCCAGCGCACGACTTCCTTATGAACGTCTTAGAATCTGTACAAAACCACAGTGTGTGCTTTACTATATCTAATGAAGCAGTATCTCTCCAATGAAATGAACGCTAAATGTGCATCTTCTTTCTCTTCTCAGAAAACTGCCCCGGCTTAACCTGTAACATAAAATCTGCCACTTCAACTAACAGCTGAAAAATGGACCCATTTTCAGTCCGCGATACATATCGTCGCGCATAGATCACCCTTTCATAGTGAACATCCCTCTTTGTCGTAGTAATCTGCGCTTCCACTCCAGCATACCTAAAACCTTAGAGGATTGGAACCGCACCCTGTGCGCGATTTCTGCTGCCACTGATGCGCGCGCATTTGGCTCAGCAATTGAACGGCATTAATATAGGCTCTAGTAGTGTCCTCTCCTGTGTATAGTGATTTGCGTGTTGTATAGATTATCTTCTCCTAGAATTGACAATTTCTTTTGCTATTTCGCGCAAGTGTCGTTCTGCGTGTTCCTCTGGCTTATGGCACCCCCTCCCATGCTTTACAGTGTTATTTGTATCTATTCTGTGCATTTGCATACATTTTCATTGAGTTATGCCTTTGTTTTCCCATTAATGGCTTCGCAATTATTCGTGTGATATCTTCGCTTTTACGTAGTTCTTTTTTTCCACTACATGTACCAAAAAAAAACTCCTTTCTGTAACCCCCCATGGACATTTAAGGTGAGAAAAGAAGTAAATTAAAATAGAAATCAATAAAAAACAAAAAAACAAGAATAAAAATAAATAAATAAATAAATAAATCGTTTTTCTTTTCTGTGTGCGTCTTCCTGGCCCTCTTCCACGAGCACGGTAGTTTTTGTATTGCGTAACTGTTAAAACGGCCGCATTCATGTCACCGCATCAAACCCCTTGAATTCCTGAATAGCACTACCAAAGCACTACCTACAATTCCCCTTCAACAACGCCTGTCGCGTTCGTTTATACGTTTACACCACCCTTCAAGAAAGGTATGCAAGTCATTTTTATAGCATAAAGGGATACCGCGGTATCTTCTCTCTCTTCACGCAGCATAAACATATACGATGTTTTTTAACTGAGATACGGTTTCTCCAACATTATATTCATGAGGTCGTAAAGTCCGTCGGTTGATCATCACTGGTGGCAGCTAACATAGCACTGATACTCCAAGTATCTCTGGAAAGAAGTTAGCAAAGCGAACCCTCGAATGTGCGCCCTCAGTTGGTGTAAGATGTCATTCATATACTGTGCACGTAAAAAAAACCTGGTACAGCAAAAAACACGTACTCTAAGGCGTTGCGCTGCTGAGCACGAGGTCGCGGGTTCGATTCCCGGCCGCGGCGGCCGCTTTTCTGATGGAGGCGAAAAGCAAAAACGCCCGTGTGTACGAGATTCCGGCGCACGATAAAGATCCCCAGGTGGTCAAAATTCAATCCGGAGCCCTCCACTACGGCGCGCCTCATCGCCTGCGTTGCGTCGGCGCGTTAAACCCCACAATCAATCAATAAAAAAACCCGTACTCACAGGACGATGTTATCCATTTTTAACAGGGTGCCTCTATTCCCAAGAACGTTTTTCGAACACAGAGACGTTTACGTTTTTCGAAGTGGACGTTACGTTGTCCTACGATCATAAGGCCACGAAAGAAATGCCTGCATGGAAGAACATGACGCAGTAAAAGCAGCCCCAAAGAAACACAGCGTCGTCGGCGCATGTCTTTTTGACACCGTTATCGAACACGGAAGCGGAACAAAGTGGCCGGATAAAAACTGACTTTGACTAAGTATCCATCGCAGCTACGTAGGTGACGTTTGCCGGCGTGTGCCCCCTCCCTTGTATTATCAGCTCCCAACCTTGCCGGTAGGTTTTACAAAAAAGCAAAACCCAAGGTAACCGCACAGTTACTCAAACAAGGGTAGTGCTCTTCAAGTTGGGTCTTATTTGTTCTTTGTACAAGGAGGATAAGTACTGTTTACACGTAATACCTGCGGTGCTTAAGCCTGAATCTCACTCGTCTACGGGGCAGCTGCAGAATGCGGAGTATTGATGCGCTAAGCACAAGAAATCGTCGAGGAGATTGCACGAAAGAACAAGGTGTAGGCTAATACCCAAAAAATTATTACGCCAACGAAATCACCCCCCCCCCCCCAATTAGGCAGAGGTGACGAAGTACGCGAGGCATTAGAAGAAAACAAAAGCTACAAATTGTACCAGTATCTTCTTGCTCCCCTACAAATGACGTTAGCCTCAACTGTTATTTTGCAACAGTCCTGCGCCCCAACATCCCGCGTACTCTTTGCAGCAGTGCATACTCAATCAATCGTTAACCCACGCCAGCTATGTAAGGCCCACCCTCTGTACACCTGCGACACCTCTCCCTCTTCCGCTGGAATCAACCTCCCCGCATTCGCGTTCTTTTAGATGCAAAGCATCTCATGCTCGGGGCTGTGTCCCTCCCTCCCACGTTGTCGTTGTCCGCCGCCCGCACTCTACTGCGCATGCGCGTCTCTTCAGCCCCGTCAGCGTTTGGGCTGACGTCAGCGCAGTCCCCTATAAAAAGAAATAGGCGGCGCCCGGTTTCGATCCCAAGACTCTCTGGCCGCAACGCGAGGTACGTGGCGCTCTTCCCACTTCGCTACGAACCGCGACGGGACCAAGTGCTACGAACGCGCCTTATGTCCTTCACTCATTCAAACTACGTCAAGAAGCTACTGATACAACGAAGGCACGCGAAGCTGAACGTCAACGGAAACGACGAACTGAAAACTAATGGTAACTTTAGTCGACCCCATGGCTGCTTCGCATAGTACTCAAGGTTCCCCTACGGAAAGATGGTGTAACTTCGCCTACTACTCATGGTTGCCCTACGGAAAGATTATGTATTTTTTTGTCCCTCTTTTTTCTTTACCACCACGAACTCAATCCTACCCTTCCCATTAACCTCTATTTCGTGTCCTTCCAATCATCACCATCTACACTTCGCCTCCTACTCGAGCTGATCTTGCAATACCCCCTCGTGCTTTCCCCTACTTCTCCTCGTATTACCTTCCACTTTCCCCAAACATATTCCTTAAATCCGCTTGCCGTCCTCATCTCCTTACTCCACCTGAGCTCCTTCTCACACCCTTTTCAAGCACATCCCTATCCCCCACGCTCCACCTCTTTTATCTAACATTCCGTGCTCGAATTCCTGCTCTTCTTTCCCTCCTAACATCCTCTTCCTCCTTCTTCTCTTCTTACCCTCCATCCCTCATGTATCATACCCCGTCCACAATGTTTTCTTTCTCCAATTTTCCTAACGCCGTCAACCCCGCTTCATTTCCCTTTCTCTCACATGATCTCCATTTACCCATTCCTACCCTTCAACCTCGAAAAAAGTATTCCTCTTGAACTTTCCCTCCAATCCTCATTCCCTTCGGCTACGCCTTATATTTGGTCTTCTCGGTCACCTCTTCTTTCCTACTGATTCCACTTCCTTCGCTACATTCTTATTTCTCTTTGACTCACCCGCCTCTCAATTTCCTCTGAAACTTTCCTTCCACTCGCTCCCTCTCATATTCCTCCACTCCAATCGCACTCCTCTCGTCCACTTTCCAGTTGCCTTCGTACTCCTCCCTTTGCGGTATTCACATTCTGTTTCACTCCTCTTTCATATCTCACACCCTCTCTCTCTACTGCACTTTAGACTTCCTCTTTCGCATGCAACTCTCTTCTTCCCCTTCTGGATGGCTTAAAAACCAATACCTTCTGGGTCATTAACTCACTCAGAAGACAGAGAGGCCGATATTTTGTATAGTTAGGAAGCGAAGAAAGACGGCCGCCGCTTTGAACTGTCTGGCGACATGGTTTTAAACTACATACAAAGGTGTGCCCCGTTACTCAACTGGCGCCGCCTCTGAAAAGGTCTCTTTGTGCTTTTCTATTGGCCTGGCTGAATGGGCTGCCATTCGGTTTGTGGCGCTTGACTTAACCGAAGCGACGCGAATTACACGCAAGCAAGTGGAGCTCTTAAGCGGCGGTTGCTGCGTGGTAGGAAGGTGCGGCAGACGGCAACAATTATGTCGTGCAGTCGTAGGTCGGCCGTAAAAAAGGAGGAGATAGTGACATAGTGGCGGAAAACGATGCCTTCAGGCGTCTTCCAAGAATGCCTACGAGACAGCACAAGGCGGAACACACACATTGCGGCCACTCCCTCCCTTGATGACACCGTCACGGAGAGGAGTACACTACGAAAGAATGGGTAGTCGCCGTATGCATGCTGGCTTCGCTAGGCCTCTTCCTTTCTCGCTGCCTGCAAATACCAGGTTCGCGAAAACATTGCGCACTGTGTTACGCCGGCAACCGATTCATCATTGGTTAGTTCGGGGACCGTGGAAGGGTAAATGGGAGTAGTGTGCCAACTGGACGCTGCAGGCTTTTATTTTTTCCTGCAAGGAATCGCAATGCCCGGTCTTTTTATATTTGCGAAATGGTGATGTGCGCAGCCCGAGGGAAGCGTTTTATTAACAGGAAGAATTTCATTTGAAAGAAGTACAGTTTGTTATACTCTCTTTCGTATTCAAAAGCGCGGTATGAACGGAATTTAGTGTACTCACATCGACCTACGTTTCAGGTAAGGAATGCACTCTTCCAAGTGTGAACGTAATTATGTAGTAAGTGTGTTTTTACCGTTCACTACCACCAATTATTGCACCTCACTTCGTAGCGGAATCGTGTTAGTATGTTTTGAAAGAACGCAGTCAAATTAGTATCTCGGGGAAGGTCGTTTCTGGCGGAATTTTGGGGAACTGTTGACAAGCCTTGTCTCCCGGTTTTACGCCTACTTTTCCTTCTGGAAATCTTTTAGAAGTACGTATGTGTAGAAAAGCAAAGGCGATGGTATGTATTTTATTTGCAACGAACGCGACAGTGGAGCGGTTAAAGGAACGGGTGCTGTTTGGCGCGCCCCTTGACCCCAACCACACCTCGTTTTCATGGCTGTTACGCATGAAGGGCAGTGTGATCATTATAGTGTATCTTAGCAAGATAAAAAAGGCAGCTGTCGTAGGGTTTCGCACTGTACTCATAAGCGTGTATCCCCGCATCTTTCCAAGCATTTATTCTAAAAAAGCTAAAAAGCTCTTTAGGGGAAAGCCCACGTCAGGCTGCAAGCCAACTTTAGTAGTTAAGCCCGCAATTACCGCGTGCACGTTGGCATGCCGGTTTGAGCAGATTGTCACGGAGCTCCGGTGAGCGGTTTTTAGCACCTTTGTCACCATGGAGGCATTACCTAACGAGGGGCCTTTTAGAACGACAACCGATAGTAGAGTCATCCAACTACAGCTTCCATTCTTGTCCAAGCCCAACTCTTATACCGAATTTTTTTAAATATCTTCCGTGCATGTGGTTGTTATGCCATCCCTATACTGCGCACACCGTTTTGCGGTATCCGTATGCCACGTGTTCACAACTGCATCACATCACAATTGTCGCGTGCGTCTGCTTGCATCAGACACCATGGATATGTCTCCAAGCAGAAACAAACGGAGCGGCAGGTCTACGGATGAAACAACAAGTACTCCACTCTTCAGAGCTTTAGAGCGGGCTAGTTGGTGGTGTTTCGACGTCTTAAAGGAACCATGAAGACAAAATACAAGTTGGGTTTATTAGAAAGACTGCTTAGTCCCGATAACAATGATACCAATATCATCACAATCTTCGAACAAAAAACGAAGATATTAAAAAAAGCGCGTGGAGCAGTCGCGACCCCCTAGCCAATTTCCCGCCACTTTTCTATGACGTCACTGAAACTTGTTTGTGCGATTGGCGGCCGCCTAACTGACCTGTCGCGAAGACACATGACTAGACGTCTGTAATGGGGTCTCTAGTTCCATGTGACCGCATCACTTGAATGCTAACGTGCAGTTAACGCACTGAAAATTATGTTTTATTGTTGGCCCGTATGACGCCATTCTTGCTCATAACACGTCACTGTGGCGCAAAATTTGAAAGTTTTTAATACTTCCTGCTTTTTTTTCGTTAAAAACATCTTTTGTGGCTGTAATGGAGCTGAGTGAGATACCGAATCCTAGTTCTTTCAAATTAAACGAAGTTGTATTTTCTCTTCATGGCTCCTTTAAGGTACAGAGGTGCGCTGCCTGTCACGAAAACATGCGACTAACACGGGAAAAAATACCCACCAACAGACGAGGTCAAGTGCAAACTACCAACTGTACATTATTGTCAGAAGAAGATATATATGAAAGATCTTAAAACACACTCGAAAAATAGAACTTCATGATTAACGCAAGACGCGACACGGTATCTGTTCCGTATGCGTGAAACCTATTTCACGCGTCGAAAGCCGGATTAAACGGGCGTTAACACAATTTCCACTCTCGAATAGGATACTCCACTAGATAGTGGACTCTCTAGTCTCAACGTATATTGGAGTCCCCACTCCACCAGAGTGGAGTCTCCATTGCAGTTTACAGAGTGGAGACTCCATTCTGGCGTTAGAAGAAAGAACGCACCTGTCTGCAGCCGCCATAAGGGAAGAAGGTGCTACCTTCTTCCGTGTCGACGCGGCAGTCGTGGCAAGTGTCTCCGCCTAGCGGACGCTAAAGCGTTCTTTTGCGTATAGTTTAAACCGTTACTCCGTCGTTCGTTGTTTTTGTTGCTTTCGGGATGTCCTTCCATGGCCATTGTTTGGAAGAAAGCCTATTACCGTTCTGACCCAAGCATAGTCTTGAGCAACCGGGAATTCGGTGCCACTCAAAAATAAGCAAGCTGGTGAAGGCTTATAAAATTCTGCAGCAAGAGAAGCCTTCCAGAGATTGAGCATAAATCTTAATCACTACTTACATAAACGAGAACCGAAGTTTTAACAGCCGGGATAGTAAACATAAAGCGTAGGGCTGCTTTCTCAACTGGGAATGCAAAAAAAAATTAAAGCCGTTCCACGCAATGTGAAAGCTGTCGGAAGTGCAGAGCAGTGATTCGCCACAATGGGCTGTACCGCCGTTACCCGCTTACTGGTACCACCTCATGCAAATCAAATTTCCCGCCTTCACAGTGCTCGCGCGCCCCCTCCCTGAAACTGCGCCAGCGGGAGTTCCGTTCTCTTTGTGCTTTTCTCCCCGCACGTGCCGGCGTTGCACTGCCACGTTTTGCGCAAGCGCGAGGATTGGTTTGTATTTGGATTGAATGATAAGCAGCTGTAAGGATGATAATCAGCTAATACTAGACAACCAGGAAAGCTAAGAATAACCGGCAGAACCTCAGCTCACGTTACGTATATCCTGGCATAGCCGAGCAAAGCCACTGCTAAGCGCCAGCGGTTCACGAGTTTCGAGAGCTTATGACAATATAAACCGCTTGCCTTTCGAAGTCTCTGAGTTACGCCGCGGCAAAGGGACCGTGACAGGCTACACCGTAACGCCGTGGTGATATGCTTGGTTCAGGCGAGCGAGCTAGGACAACAAGGAAAGTGCCTGAACTGCTCTGCACTTCAAAATTTGGAGAGCATGCAAAATCGCGCCTACGGTTCGTTCCTGAACAGCTATTCCCCGTGGAGCTATAAACACACAAAAACCCTAATCTCGACTCATGTATCGAAAACAGCTGCTTTAAACTAAAAAAAAAAGAATCCAGAACTTCAATGGGTTTACGATTTCGCTGCACACCCCACGTTCTTAAAACCGACAAAAACACACACTCTTAGAAACGATAAAACACAATTGATGTCTTTCGGAAAACAAAATTTCTAACCACACTTCAATTGATCCTGTTTTTTCCTTTAGTTGCACTGTGATCTGCATTTGTGCCCCTTATTAACTAACTCTAATATAAGGCGCTAATTTTACGTTTCTTCGATTCCCGGACGCGGCGGCCGCTTTTCTGATGGAAGCGAAAAGCAAAAACGCCCGTGTGTACGAGATTTCGGCGCACGTTAAAGATCCCCAGGTGGTCAAAATTCATCCGGAGCCATCCACTACGGCGCGCCTCATCGCCTGCGTTGCGTCAGCGCGTTAAACCCCACAATCAATCAATTTTACGTTTCATTGTTTCTGGCTGTCGGCCTTAAACCACCTGAAGATTCGTTCTTCAGCGTTTCTTGTTTCCTCTTATGTGCACCACCATAAATATTGCGTCACAAAAGTGCCGCAAATGACATGGTTCGGCAAGGGGGACATGGTGATGAGTTTTAGACCTCCAGCCATAGACGTTTCCGCAATCTTCTCAGATATTTGCGGAGCCATTTTCCATCGCCAATTCCCGCTACCTGAGTGCCCTTTCCCTCATGTGGCCTTTGCCTCAACAGCGCCCAAACAAACAACCACGTTGTCCAGCCGGTGGGCACCGTCGTCAACGAGGCAACGTCCAGTCACCGATCGCTTGTTCTGTTGAACTGTTCATCATACCGAAGGACAGGCTAGGTATCTCCATTGAAGCGCGATTCGCGACAGCAGCTTGTCGACGTATCTACGCGTGCGGGAAGAAACAAGGACTGACATCCTATGCGGAATGGGCAAGCGCCGAACCCTACGCGGGAAGTGGCGACGGGGCGGGTCTCGAGGCGGCGGTGGCCGGCGGCGTCTGATCCTTCGCACCGATTACTAAAGAGAGCTCCCGTGGCTTCGCACCGCAGGTGGTCGCCCGCCGAGTAAAGGAAAAATAGAGAACCCGAGGAAAACGCCAAAGGGGAGTCGCTGACCTCCTCCTAAAGGGTAGCCTAAAGCCAAAAGCCGGACAATTTTTCTGCATGATTACGGAAGCCCCACACCACCATTTAGGCGCTCTGCGAGTCTCCGGCTTTGGAAGGTATTCAGTCGCACGTGAGGACGCAACCAGTTATGTCGGCACTTTGAGCGAAGTCGCGTGCAGATAACCGTTCGTTTCCAGAAATTGCTGTCAAGAAATCATCTCGGGATTTTCACCCGCACTGTTCATTCACTTACGCTGTGTGGGTGTGGGCTGCGGGCGGTGTCTGAGGAGTTAGCAATCATTTCTGGAGCGGTTTTGTTTGCCACGGAGGTGTTTTGTATTCCGGGACACAGTCGGGAAAGAAACTGGGTACTCAAGTTGACCACTTTTGGCCCTGCCAGAGGCTGAGCATGAGGGAGACCGAATGCTCTCAAAGTTGGCCCAAAGATGCCTGCTTATCCTCTTTTGAGGCAGTTTGCGAGCATAGTATTGATGATAGGTGTTGCGTGTCATGTTTGCGCAGGGGAGACGTCCCGTTGTGAGGGGGGTGAAATTTGCAACTCCGGGTAGAGCGGACGATCTCAGGATGAAGCACACGCAGTTCTCACTCGCGCACTAACTTTCGAAACAAAATTGTTTTTAAAATGCAAACAGGGCTTCGTGGGAATAATTTTCCCGGAAGGTTTAATGACGATACAGCAGGCTGGGGAAAAACGTTCATATTACACCGCATAACGGCAAATCTATGTTGCCTGCTGGTTTAAACATTTAAACATCCTTGCTTCGAAGCCATGATTTTAAAGAATAAAATAGCAGTTCTCCGCTGTGCGCGCTCGATCTGGTTTGAAAGTAAATTAAAAAAAAAGTGTGCTCTTGTGACAACAGGCGGAACACGACGTTCAGTAGTGTTCCGCAATGACACGACGTTCAGTAGTGTTCCGCAATGACACGAGCTCCAAATAAATGTATACTAATGCAGAAAATCTAACAAATCGAGCACATTGACTCTTAAATATCGAAAGCTGATCATCATTTATTCGCACAATTGCAACTAATCAATGAGAGAGCCCCAATAGGTAGCTACTATCAGTCATTTAGAACGTCGCTAACGTCATATTTTCCTAGCCTGAAGAACAAAAACGCCACGTCACTTGTTACGTCATGCTACAATGCAGCTCGAGAACAATGATCCAAGAAAGATTCAATCACAGCAGCGTGTTTTTTTTTTTTTGTCTTGATTACCGCCCTGTGACTCGTTACATCGATTGCACGTCATAGCCAAGTAACCCAAACATATACTCTACGCCTATGCTACACATGCTCTGGCGAAGCACCTGCAGGCGTAGTCAAAGTTTTTTGCGCCCTTCTCTATTGGGTATACAGGAGCCCGATTCGCCACGCTATCAAGCAGTTTAGTGGAGCCAATTGGACACGATGGCCCTGCAAAGCGAAGACAGAATAGGGTGTGGCAGCCATTAGCCAAGCCCCTTTCTTCGTACTATCCCGCTGTGGTTCAGGTGTGAACAGGGGAAAAGGCCGGCTTCGATGGCAGCTGTTCTGCAAAAAAGTAACTAAAGCAAGAGCAATAGGCGTTTACAATTCAGAGGGAGAAAATACGTGAGTAGACTTTTCACGGTATTTTAGGGTCTGAATGTGAGTTGAAGAACGCTATGTAATTTGCAAGGCGCGTGTTGACACATAAAGCAGCGCATCTCAAGATGACGAAAATGTTATATAGGTACATCTTTTTTTATTAAGCACGATGCCAAAATTGTAAGGCTATTCAAATCATCAGTTCAGATGTAGAGCCTGTCGCGACAGCTCTCTAGGACTGCACAAATATAGTTATGGCAAGTCCCAAGGTCATCATCATCATCATCCCCAGCCTATCTTTGCCCACTGCTAGGCAAAGGCCTCTCCAATTAATCTCCAATTATCCCGGTCCTGTGCTAACTGCGACCAATTTATCCCCGCGAACTTTTTTATCTCATCTGCCCATCCAACTTTCCGCCGCCCACTGCCACGCTTGCCTTCTCTACGGATCCACTTTGTTACCCTCAATGACCAACGGTTATCTTGCCTTCGCATTGCATGCCCGGCCCACGTCCATTCCTTCTGCTTAATTTCTACTAATATGTCCTTAACACGCGTTTGTTCTCTGGCCCAGTCAGCACTCTTCTTGTCCCTTAATGTTACACCTATCATCATCCGTTCCGTTGCTCGCCGTGTAGTCCTCAGTTTAAGTTGAACATTCTTGGTCAGCCTAAAGGTGTCCCAAAGTGTGTCATTTTTAATCGTAGCTATGCAGCCTATACTTCGGGACTCTGGCTGGGATAAGCTTCAAATAAACACACAGAGAGTAAATTTTGCACAGGACTAATCTCAACCTGCAAACTTTACATACTAGAATTTCTAAGCAGCTGTCAAGAAAAACACACCCTAGTTACTTCGAGATAGCACTGAGTTAATGTCTCAAACGGCATCATTTCTTATTGAGCCACAAACTTGTCACGTGTAGTAGAACATGCGTTTATTCATTCGTAATGTTTTGAGGTTACGGGACACAACCAACGTAACGCGTTCGGAGACAATGCCACAGCATAAAATAAATGATACCACAGTTCGTGTTGACCAGTCATTGACGACGAGCCGTGATATTACCTGGCTTCTAGCGCATAGTAATACATGCTATTGCTTGGTAAGCGCATAAACTAGACTTCAAGGTCCAGTGATCGTGCACGTGTGTGGAACTAATAAGCACCTGTCAAGATTACTTAAGACGACTGTTCAAAAGGAATCCTGACCAATACATGTTCGCGCTTTCTTAGAATCTTATGAGTAGAATCGCTACTCATAGGCTCCGCAGAAGCTGTGGCCTGCGCCAGTCTGCTTATAGACGTAATTTTCTCCGTAAGACAAAGAAACCAAAGCGAATATATACAAGCATGATGTTGCAGAAAAAAAGCTGGTCTAAGCAACGCGCACCAAAAGTCAAATAAGTGAAATCTAGAACAATACCCAAACAGGATGCACCAGTAAAATATTTAACCAGTACCGCTAGGTTTCCGCCCTCAATTCACGTGTGCGACTGCACTGAAATGTCACGTCGGCCAAATTTACTTCAAGCCTACAGTACGTTACATCAAACCAACTGGGACATGAGGGGTAGCCCCGCGAAATACGTGGTTAGTTACTCAGCAACGTTTAAAACAGCTCTGTCAGAGGCGACGCTGCCCCCGCCGGTGGGTCGCGCAAACAGCCATGAAGCGGAAGTGACATTGCGGCCGGCCCTGTGCTTCTAGAAGCGAAGCAGCTTATGGTCGAGCCTGTTCTCTCCGCCGTTGTGTGGACGCCGTTGTGCGGCGTCCAAACCCCCAGTGCGAACGCCTGGCCAGGCACCGCTGATGATGATTGTGGCACGGTGCCCCTAGGGATTCGCCAACCAAAGAATCCATAACGAGATAGCTTCGCGTTTGACCACCGTCGTCGCCTTTCCTTAGGGGAACCCTGAGCAGTATGCGAGGCATTCCTCCTCTCCTCTCTAACGCTCCTCTCCTCTCCGAAGCTCCTCTCCTCTCCGGGATTGCGCAAAGAATGGCAACAACTGCGGCTCCGCGCGCGGAAATGCGAAGCAGCTTAGGGTTAGAGACCGCTGCATACTCCGCTGGGGGCGCCACTGTAGCTTCGTGGTATAAATGACGCGCGCGCGTGCTCCGCTCCCCTCATTCTCCTCCCGAAACACATTGATCGAAATGAAAACTAATGGGTACTTGAGTCGACCCCATGGCTGCTTCGTATACTACTCAGGGTTCCCTCACTGGAAGATGGTGAATTTTTTTTTGCTTTTCGCCTCCATCAGAAAAGCGACCGCAGCGGCCGGGAATTGAACACGTGTCCTCGTGCTCAGCAGCGCAACGCCTTGCCACTGAGCCACCACGGTGGGTCCCCTCTCAATAGGAAGAAAATGACCCAATAAATGGCACCCGAGCAATGCAAACTCGGCAAAATCGAATTAAATTAAAGAAACTTCGTGCATACACCTGGGCAGAAGCGCAGTTGGAAGGGAACGACATGAGGTTTGGTTTAGATGGACAAAAAAGGGGGTGTTACGCGGCAGTGTCGTCATATGTCTCAACGATATTTTCATAGAAGCGAGAAGATACGCAGCCCGTTTTTGGCATACGATTTCAAACTGAAATTTGAAGCCTCTGTTGAAAATAAAACTACAAAATCTGAGGGGGCGTCGTGCTTCCTTCCTTCCTTTCTTCCTTCCCTACTTCCTTCCTTCCTTCCTTCCTTCCTAATTTCCTTCCTTCCTTCCTTCCTTCCTTCCTTCCTTAGTTTCGGTTGAGCAAAGTCCCGGTAGCATATATATGCGCACCCTCCCCGTTGTGCCTCATTTCTCGTCTCCAAGAAAAAAAGGGCCCATCTCCCCGCGAGGGGGACTCGAGTAAATGAGTCGCATAGGGGGTGGGTGTATTGCGTTAACGTTTAGTGTTTGGGGAGTTGGTGGTAGTGAATGCGTTGTATCAGCAGCTTCTTGACGTAGTTTGAATGAGTCAAGGATATAAGGCGCGTTCGTAGCCTTTCATTCTGTGTCGGTTATGTGGCGCAGTGGGAAGAGCACCATGTACCTCGCGTTCCGCCCACAGGTAGTGAATGCGTTGTATCAGCAGCTTCTTGACTTAGTTTGAATGAGTCAAGGATATAAGGCGCGTTCGTAGCCTTCCATTCTGTGTCGGCTTTGTGGCGCAGGGGTAGAGCACCATGTACCTTGCGTTCCGCCCGCAGGGTCGTGGGATCGAAACCAGGCGCCGGTAAGTATTATTTTTTTATATAGTGTAGGGGGGGGGGGGTGCGGACCTGTTGTTGAGAGCGAGGAGGGTAGCGTGATGCGGGAGAGGAGGAGTGGGGGAGAGGGCGCACCTGGAACGGCTGTTGCGGACGCCGAGGCACGCCAACGCCGGGTGACATCGTGAGTTAAAGAAATTCTCTGCATTTAAAATCACATGCGTCCCCTAGTAAACACCAACCGTTCCATATTTTAGCATTCTTGAGGAGCTAATCATTCTTAAGGGGAGTATAAAATAATTTACGTTTTACTAAAATTAAGAAAGAATACCCAGGAGAGGAAACATGGAAATCCGCAAATGCGCACAGCTCAATTCAAAATATTTTTCATAATGGTCAGCGCAGAAGAAAACCGGTACAGTCTGGTTTCAGTCTGCACTGACCATTAAGAACACACTCCAACTCGCCGAATTCGCTACCTTATTGCAAAATACTGTTCTTTTAACACAAAACGACAGCAGTAAAAAGCACATAGAACAAACAAGTATTGAAGGGAAACTCGTTCCAAAGTGGCACGAGCATCTGTGAATACGAATACAAATTACGCTGCTAATTCTACGCTGGTGGGGTTCTGCGGAGCGGCCGCTTCGGGCTGACCTCTAGCCCTTGGCATCATGCGCTTCCTGTCAGGACTTCTTGATTCTGCATGTTCAGGCATTTCACTCTCGGGTCTTTTTTCCGCTGGTATGCCCTTCCACGGCGTTTCCGTAATCGGCAGCCACTGGTACGCCCTCAACGCACGACCCTCGCCCTTGCACGCCTTCCTGGCCAGCCAACAGGTGGCGCGCGTAATAGTAGCCGTGGCGGCCGGGATGAATGAACGAGTACGTGCGGTTGCACAAGTCCACGATGCGTGACGTGCCGCCACTCTAAGCCCATCAGAGCGGAACGGCACGGGCACATGGACTGAATGGGCTTTCGTGGCACGTGGAAGGGGAAAGGGGGCGACGTTTTACGCGAACCTGGCGTGAGCCAACTGAGAGGATGATGCTCATTTGTGTGCACCTGCGGAGATCATGTACCCCGTTGGCGCGTGGAGGTAGATGTTCCAGGTTTAATGTTTCTAGCTCGCTTTCTGTTTGTTGCGAAGAGCGCCTGCCCGCTGTTATTGTAGCACAGATGGTCGAAGTAGAAGCAGCACCTGCTGACGATTTTGTAGCATTCATAAACGTCTTTCTTGAAAGATGCCCTCTTGGATTTTTAGTTGCAGTGCCGACAACCAGTTTTATAGAGATTTCCGCATGCATATTTCCGGGGCAGTACCCTTTCCTTATTCGAAGCGAAAAACAAGCAAATACAGGGCTCATGGTGGTGCAAAACGGATGCCCTCATTTCCGACTTCGAGCGTGCAACACTAGGATGAGCGTACCTTGGTGTAGGCATATGCTACAAACTCTCTGCCTAGAAGAAAAGTTTAGCTTATGAGGAAAGCGGAGGAGGAATGGGAATATTGGTATGAGGGCGTGTCCAATTCAATTTTCGTGCATCAAAAACATCATAAGTAGTTACAGCGTTTGCATACTATAACGTTATAACGTCGACGTTCAGTAAAAGTTCGATTTAAAAGTGAAAATCATTTAAGGACCATAAATTGCGGCACGCAAATTTTAAACTAGCGGGGATAGAAAAATCTTATTGAAATGCGCCCAACAACCTCTGCGGTGAGCCATAGTCATGTACTGGAAGTCAGCCTAGGTTCCGTTTTCTTCTAATAGGAGTACAGAGAGGTAATAAAAGGACACTATGGCTCGTGTCCTATGAGAGAAGGACACTATGAGAAAGCATTTGACTCGGTCGAAACCTTAGCAGTCATTCGGGCATTACGGAACCAGGGGGTAGATGAGCATTATGTAAGAATACTAGAGGATATCTATAATGGGTCTACAGCTACCATCATCCTCCATACGGACAGCAGTAAAATACCTATAAGGAAGGGTGTCAGACAAGGAGACACAATCTCTCCAATGTTATTCACAGCATGCTTACAAGAAGTATTCAGAACGTTGGATTGGGAACAGGTGGGAGTAAGGGTTAATGGAGAATACCTCAGTAACCTCAGATTTGCTGATGACGTTGCCTTGCTAAGTAACTCGGGGGACGAATTGCAAAGCATGCTTTCCGCACTGGGCGAACAGAGTAGAACCGTGGGCCTGAAAATTAATATGCAGAAAACTAAAGTAATGATCAATAACCTCGGGACAGCACAGTGGTTTGACATAGGTGGCGAGGCAGTGGAAGTGGTAAGCGAATATATATACTTAGGCCAAGTTGTGACCCCAGATCCCAACCATGAGGCAGAGATAATTAGAAGGATCAGAATGGGATGGGGTGCATATGGCAGACATTCTCAGATAATGAATAGCAGCCTTCCATTGTCGCTGAAGAAGTAAGTGTATGACACCTGCATCTTACCGGTACTCACCTACGGGGCAGAAACTTGGAGGCTCACTAAGAGGGTTCAACTTAAATTGAGAACGACTCAGCGGGCAATGGAGCGGAAAATGATAGGTGTAACATTAAGGGACAAGAAGAGAGCGGAGTGGGTCAGGGAGCAAACTGGTGTTAAAGACATATTAGTAGAAATTAAGAAGAAGAAATGGACGTGGGCAGGGCATGTAATGCGAAGGCAAGATAACCGCTGGTCATTAAGGGTAACAGAGTGGATCCCTAGAGAAGGCAAGCGTTGCAGGGGGCGGCAGGAAGTTAGATGGGCAGATGAGATCAAGAAGTTTGCGGGGATAAATTGGTCACAGTTGGCACAGGACCGAGGTAATTGGAGAATAATGGGAGAGGCCTTTGCCCTGCAGTGGGCGTAGATAGGCTGGTGATGATGATGATGGTGATGATGGCTCGTGTGCTAAGGCACTGCAAAAAACCACCGAACAGCCGGTTACAGTGACAAAGCCTTGAGCAAAATGATATGGCATCGCCGCCAATGGGAACATACAAACGGTAGGTTATCATCCTTATCTTTTTAGACACTTTGCACGGTATAATTTTTAAGGAAGAATCTGCTACAACATAAACTATTTTACAGAAAACCCTGTTTCGGCTTCGTTGATATTTCATTCCTCTCCGTACAACATTTTCAGCAAAAGCTGAATAAAAACCGTAAAACTCTGAGGCCAAGCTGATTGTACCACCTCCTCTCCAGATTCACCGTGAAAGAAACTCAGAGAGAAAAAGGAACTCAACACCCTAAAATGGTCGATGATAAATACGTTGGTTTTATATTTGCATGACAGCCTTGCTTAAAGAAGTAACCGAAGTCAAAGATGGGAGATGGCGAGGCAGCGACAAAGATAACATCGGTATGAGTTAATGAAAGGGCCCCGCGGCGGTTTCGCAGGGTTGTTGCCTTACAGCCGACGGAAGGCGTATATTACGCTCCATAGGATCGCTGATAAACAAAAACGGGGTGATGGCTATTGATAACCAGACAGCGACTTCATGACGTGAAGGCATCCGCTGGCTATATCGAAGAAGACGACGGCAGCATAAACAATGTAAAAGAAAAAAAATTAAAGAAAGAAAAACATGCAAAAGAAACCCGTGTTTGAAATGAAAAAAAAACATGCAATAATGCAGACAGAGAGAGAGAGAGACGGCACGACCAGGACGTTCCGCAACCATAAATGGCGGCTCACGCGCACACGAGCCGTTAGTTTGTGATAACGGGCTCTCAGTCTGGAGCACGTGCTCAACGAAGCAAAGGGAGACTCGTATAGGATCCAAAGTGGTGGTCGTTGTAACTGTTTGCTGGCGTACGACTCGTTCATTCGTTCATTCATGACACGACAGTAAAAGTCGCCACTTGCTATTGCTAGGCCTCAGTCATACAAACGGGTTGTAGAAGCGTTCTTGACAAGTGCTGGCGGTATTTTTGATCAGGTGATATTATTATAGTTCATGTCAAAGGCAATTCCAAACTCGAAGTTATAAGAGATCACAAGCTTTATACTACGACACTTGTCGCTCCACGGGCGATGTTCTAAAAATTTAACGCGTCTATTGAAAGCAATCAAAAAGACAAACTGCACTTACACACGTTGTTTGTTAGGAAACTAGGCTTCCCTTATCTCCGGAGAATATTCCCGAGGTTTTCTGCTTTGGGTTCGGCTTCAGTGTAATAATTACCAATTTGCTGTTTTCCACCCTTTACAGGCGGCGCGGTTTGTTTTCTTGGTATTTTTTGGAGCGTGAGCTACACTGGCAGAGGTTGGCGCACTTTTGCATGGCTCCTAGAGAGCCATGCTGCGCATGCGCGAGGAGCAGTGACGTCTCACGGCTCACACCTGGCGCGCCGGAGCCGCCGCCGCCACCACGATTGGCTTCGATTGGATTGAATTGGATTTGGGTGGGTTGGGGTGGGTCGGGGTGGGTCGGGTTGGGTTGGATTGGGTTGGATTGGATTTAATTCAATTGGATTGGATGGACTGGATTGAATTGGATTGGATTAGAAATCGCTTTAGCAGCAGTAGGCATTATATTAAGGTAATCCTATATAAACAGGAAACTTATGGATAATCAGCTGACCTTAGCTCACGCTACGATATCCTTGCACAGCCGAGCTAATCCACTGCTAATCTGCTAATTTTTTTCTAACGCCTCCGGACCAAGCTCAAGCTTAAACATCTCCGCTTCTCAGCGCAAGTTAACTTGTGGCATGGTATGAACAAATGTTTAATGCATACTTCCGGAACGATAAATGCCACGCTTTAGATTGAGAAAAATACTCTTCGGAAAAAGGCTAACAAAATGTGTGGAGCTTCAGATAGAAAGTATCTTCGTTTCGTTCCGGAAGTCCGAGCTCAGAGCGATAGGCTTCGCTTCAAGACCTCTCGCAAAAGTAGGCTCAATTGTTAACAAGTGAAAACACACTTTATTTTCTTCTGCTTGAGTTTACCTGCCAAATACTTTCTTATATCATAGTAATGTAAAGAAAAGGTTTAAGTTTCTAAAGCAAAAACATTCATTTATCAATAATGAAAGAAAAAATGGCAATTACTGACATTGTTTTTTATCGCGTCCCGCGTCAATGTGTGCCAACATTCTGTGTTGTACCTGGGCCTCTATGCGAAAGTTTAGAATAATCCTCATCGGTGCTGCTTAAGGGCCACTGTTGCCATTGCACTTGGTTGTAGCATCTGCATTACCAACCTAACTAAGCTAACACAAGCCTCACAATACTAATTTTTGTTCAGTATTAACCTAAAAGCTACAACCCTCGAAAAGGAGAGGAGAACTTTTATGCATACAAATTGCTGAGAAATCTCACGCATAACCTCAAATTTTAGACCAGGAGCAATTTGTGTTGCCACCTCGCCGCCCATCGTACAATGGAGCCCACGATTACGTAGAAACCAAACGCATCATACAACCTGCACGACGCAGACAGCCACGTATTTAAGCATTTGCTCCCTTATTTTCGACTGCGTGGAATATTATCTGATCTTATCGGATCAATATTGTAAAGGTTTCTGAATCTGTGTGGTCCTCCTCTTCGCTTGGAAGGCAGAAATCATCTGCAGGTCAAACGGGTTCTCACCGCTTTCAGCAGCTTCGTGAGAGAGCACACGTCTCTCTTTGCCTAGGAGCCTGCGCGTAATTATGCTATGAGGTAAATAGCCGCGAAGTGGCGCTCTCCGATAAGCCTTTGATATATCGTATGCGTGCAGCTTGTGTAAACGCCGCCAGTAGGTGAGGCTAGCAGTGCACATACTGGGAAGCGTAGCCCTTCATTACCTCTGTTTTGCTTAGGCGGAGCCCTGGTAACCGTATATCAGCGAAGCCACTCGAGTTGGCATTGCTCCCCAGTGCAAAGCTTTCGCCATCGAGCTCAGCATTATACGGCGAAGTTTCCAAGTTACCCCTTCGAGCCCATATTCTTATTTCGGTTTAAAGGGACCCTGCAAAGGGACCCTGGAGTTGTTTCTAGTGGCCCGTGTAACCTTCTTACTTGACGCCTCTCCTGGATGACTTCTCGGGGTATTCATGGGTTTTTATGTTCATTTTGTTGTGTTCGACAAATATAAAGTTATTTACGCAGCGCAGTACAATGACCTTTACCTGGAGCCATCACAAATCTACGTTTGAGGGTGCATCAGAGGCCATTTCAAAAAAAGGCTAAAACTCACGGTCAAGATAAGTTTAAATGCTGTCCTGATTCGTTTTGTGACAATAGAAAATGGTTACTGTGGTAAGGCAAAGTGCCATTTTACAATCATTTGGTAGCTGGCGTACAGGTATTTCGTGGTCAGATATCTCGTCAACAATGTTTATCTTGATTTGGTCACTTGGAAAGGGGTCGGTGAAAAGAACGAGGTCAAGGATATTACCAGTTGTTCTTTGCATGCGCGTTGCATCGCAAACGACCTAATGGAGGTTGAAACGAAGCATTCAATTATTTAGTGCTGTCAATTACGGGGACGTGTGGTGCATAATAGGCAAGTTAAAATGAGCGAGGTGAATGTCACCCATAATAATGCCACAAGAGTGACGTGCGACCGCCGCGAGAGGAATTTTTTAACGCAAGATAGACCGTAGATAACCGAGCTCAATTGACGCGTCAAGTGATTATAATGGAGCCGTGGCAAACTATCCCGAGAAAAACAGCTACCGCGCCTTCTACATCACGCAAAGGTGTGAGGTAATAAAATTTGTAATCAGTAAAGCTACCGCCCCGCCACGATTTGGCCGATCCTTTCGTATGACGGAGTAGCTTGTAGAACGATTTCATGACTAGGTATTGTGTATTTTAATGCGTGTGATACTCCCTTAACCATACAGCGGAAGTATAGAGACCTACTATATCTTAAAAGCTGAGCAGATGATATTACAAGTTCCCATAGCTAGCGCTTTTCAAATTACTTTAATTACAACAGAATGGTTAGTAATGTGGTTTTTTGCCATCCTGTAGTCTTGAAAATTAGTATTATTAGGTAATTTATTTTAACGTCAACTCTTCGCTTTATCATGTGCCGCTGGTGCAGGTTAAACGCTCTCGCAACATTCGCCTGTAGAGGCACCCCCGTGTGTCTTTAAGCCTTACAATACTGAATTCGTGATAATCGTTGCGCTTGAACGAGCAGCAGTTTAAACCCCTTTTTTGTGATCAAATTGGGCAATTTTGCCGAAAAACACTCAGGAGGTGGCTATCAGAGATTTCAATATTATACAATACTTATGGAATGAAGATAAATCCCCTCTGCGTTCTTTTAAAGCACCGAGAATAACATAACAGTTAATCAAAGGAAAAAGTTTGTTGTCGAGAGAACGCGACTTGCAACCGTAAAAAATCAAGGGCGTTCTTCACGCAGTTCTTTATGCACACGCGTGTTATGAAGCTTAGGATTCATTGTATGTTACTATCTATTGTAAATTATAAAACAATCCCCATGAATTACAAAAAATAGCAGTATGGCTAATGCCGCAAGCAGAGGATTTTAAAGAAGTGAGTAGGAAGTATCCATTCGGCAATGAGAACACTTATATTGCACGCGGCCGAAAATACATTTTATTCACTGAGCGAAATCACGGCCTCAGACTGTTTAGCACGAGCGGGATACGCCATTAAGTTCCACTATTTCTTTGGAGGGCTGTGGTATCTGTGCGTGCGATGGATATACCACTCGTCAATAAAATTCTCTCGCGACACTGGACTACCAGAGTATACGATCCTCCCCCGGACTATTACGGACGGCTGAAATATTGGAAACCTTCCTTTGCGTTGCATAACGCGGAGTAGATATCAAAGTTGTGCTTGTACTTGCAGCTGTACTGAAGATGTACACTAAAGCTGCACTTGGAGCTGTATTTAAGCTGTACATCACCGGTCTACGTAAAGCTCTAATGAAACTGTACATTGAAGAGACATCTGAAGCTATACTTGAAGCCGTAAGTTAAACCAGCGCTAGAAGCTGTTTTGAAGTTCCACTTAATGCTGTAATCCCAAGTCGTGCCCAGTATGCAAATAAAAGCACCCAAAGAAACATTTTTTGCGGCGTCCGTGTGTTAGGCTCTCGTAAACGAGATATGTCCGCGTTTGCCCACACCTAATTTAATTGCATGATTTGAAGAGCGCAATGAAAGCCCCAAGAAGGCACACGCTATGCCGCATGCTCAATCAGAATTCCAGGTGCAAGAACGGACGGGCAGTCGTCGTCCAGGTGACAAGCAAAAGAAGGAAAAGCGTGCAATGCACGGTCTAAGCGAACGCAGGTGTGGGGAGAATCATTCACAACCAACGTTTTAACTAATAAACAAAGACACGCGTGTCGTAAAAAAGCTAGTCACGCACACCTAGGCACGTGCCCACACGCCATTAACTTCCAGGATCCCACACGCAAGGCTCTCTGCAAAATACATACGCAAGAAAGAAAATACGGCCCGAAAAGATACCTGGCGAGGATCCCCAAAATCAGCGCACGAACGCCTACGCTAGTCCTAATTGGTAGTAGGCTTTTGCTCCATGATAATAAAAAAACAAGATAGAGAAAAGCTGAATACGCATGCGCAAGGCGTTGCAGAGCGTTGTGAACGTGTATTCAGCTTTCCTCTATCTTGTATCTATATCCTATCTTGTCGTCTGCGGACAGAACACGTTCTCTCCGCAGTGTCTCTGATTTTCTGTCTGCAACGTCAATTGCGTAAATGCAGAGTTCGGGGGCCGAGAAACAATTTACTAGGATGCCGGGCCAGAGTCAGACGCTTCTAAAACGTCGGTAACGACCACGAGGGGTACGGAGAGGTGCAGGGGAAGCAAGAACCGGCTCACCGTACGTCACGAGTTCGCGTGCCGCGTGAATGGAGCGAAAGCTCGCGCGGTCTCTATCTCGTCTCAAGGCCGATGACGATATATGTATGGCGGAAGCTCCTCAATCGTAATGCCGAAAATCTCCAGCCGGCCCGTTCAGTTTTGTTCAGCTGACTCATATTTCGTTTTAAGGGGAACCACACCAATGATAATTAGGGATGCTCTAATAACAAGAGGGCATCCCCTTTCTAAAACGCTATCATTCTACTAAATCAACCCTTGCATCATTTGGGATTTCAGTCGATCTAAAAATTCTGCAAATATTGAGTTAAAAATTTTTAGTGTAAATGCCAGAGCAAAGACTTGTTCTATATCAGTGTTTGCAACAGAAGGACAATGTTAGTTTTAGCTTTCTAATAAAGATGCTTTCATTTTAAACCACAAGCGATGAACTTATTGATTACAAAGAGCCGGTATGCACTTTTTGCTGTTCTCATATTGGCGCCTGCTTATTGCCTCCACATTTTTGGTCTTCACCCTGGAATTTCTGCAAGGCTATCCTGTCTGCTAAACGACTAAACTCTACAAAGGCCAAGCATTCAGTCGAAAGTGATTGAGATAAAATTGATTAGGTGACTTCTGATGACAGCGGCTGGTAGTAAAAGGAGATTTACGCGCAGTTGGGGGATGCTTGCACTAGCACAGCGTTAACCTTAACCCCTCGTTATAACTTCAGTAATGCATTATGAATAGGGTACTGTACTGTCCTACTTACCACATTTCACATTGAATGCAACGTTTCCCGGGCATCAAAGCTATGCAATGGATGACGACTTTTCAACCTAATTGCTTTACCAAATTCAAGTTCACATCTGATAGCCGATTTCAATAATTACGCAACGCCTTTCTATCCCTACAAGAAGAGACTGGTGTTGACCTTAACAGTTGAAGCGTTCAAGTTGCCGTTGATTTGTTTAGCTTTCTTTGGGCAGAAATCCGATCAGCAGACCATTATACCCGCGTTAGATTTATGGCGGCATGATAACATCACATCAAATATTTAACCGCCTCCTGCTCTGTAGAATCATTTCCTGAATGACGGATGTCTCAGAGCAACGAGGGGCAAGGATTTTGTTTGGGTCAATGGACGGTATGCACCCACTCCACAACACTAGCAAACGCAAGGAAACATTTCCGGCCCCGAATAACTCTCTCCTTCATTAGGAGCCCTCTTATTATTCTCTCTCCGCAATCACGATGACAGCGTTGACTGCATCGACTATTCAGTCGCTTATTGATCCTGACGAAGCCGCAAGCAGAATTCCGCATAGCACCCCCACTTCCGGTTTCCCACCCTTCGCTCCTCCAACAGGCTACAAGAATGGCCGCCAGGGCCATCGTTCAGCCACGGAAGAAGTCAGTGCAAAGGTCAAGGCACTGGCGACCCCGTAAGGTACGGCAGAAGACCGCTGCGGAGCAGGCTGCTTTGAGACGCGAGGGTTCGCCCCGCAACCTAACGCGGTCGGAGCACAACAGAAGAACCGCCGTTGCATACCGGCGTATAGGCAACGAGGAGTCGTAAATATGTCCGCCACCCGAAAGGAAGGTGCTACAGTACCGGCAGCCGTACACCCTTCCTGTTCTTTTTCTTTGGCCGTGACAGTAACCTCCGTCGATCGGGCTGAGACTGATGAAGCCGCCTGTAAGAAACACTTCCGTGTTGTTAGTATCGTACAAACAATAAAAATTCAATACAAGATGCTCGTTAGGTTTGGTCGGGATGTACGTCCGCGCTGTGGCCCATATCACGACTACCGTCAATTGGCCTTTGCGAAGCAGCAGGCCAGTGTATTTTAGGGTGAACTTAGGTGACGTATTGCTCATGCCGCGAATTGAACCGTCATGTTTTGTTATGTACGGCGCAGAATAACAAGCATTATTAACTGAAAGCGCCACCTGGCGCACAGCACATGAGTAGAGAGTTATAATTACTGTTCCGTATTAACCTTACAGACCATATTTGTGCAGCCTCCGTAGGAAGCATTTTCGAGATTGAATTGCTTTTTGTTTAAAGCGATGGTTACTGGTAACGCTATCCATGCTGGTACATTTTAGAAAATAAATGGCATTCTAACGTATTTTACTCGTTAAAGTCTTTGAAAAAACGAAAGCCGATTGAAATACTTTATTTTTAACGCACACTGGTGCGATTGTATTGATGTTTCCATTTTTTTACTAATAAGCAAGAAGCTTAGCCTCCTTGTAAACATTTTCTCTCATCAAACGGAGTGTCTAGAGCCCCTCCACTCCAAGTTCAATCAAAATATCTGCATTATACGAAGGTCTCTCTTCCGAACTCTGCTAGAAAATATTTGTCTTTTTGGTGGCAATTATACTTGTGGTAATCTACGTCCCAGAACATATATTTCAGTTACTACTCGCCTACACTGTTGCTTTAACCCGATTGAAGAACAACGATTAGCTATAAATCTATACTCATCCCACGCAGCCGCTCGTTCCAAGAATTTCAAAGCCGACAGTTAAAAGGACGCTCATGAGAGGTGGACCGTCGGAACCAGTTCCCAATAACGCTATTGCTTTGGAAACAATGTGATAAAAGTCATGAAAGCAGAAGACTTTCATACCGTAGAAACTCCTTCCCTTCCGCTGAGACGCACAATATTCTGTAGTGTGTTTTTGGAAAAAATGTTATTAGTCTTCGGAAATCATTTAAAAGATACACATATACATCATATAATAGTATAGTTTGAAGCATAATTCTACCATTTCGATGATGACTCGGTACTAAATGGCGCGTCGATTGTAGCCTATCATTATTATAAATTACAAAACGCCGCTTTTGAAGTTGATGCACCGCGTGTTTCACGTACATTCTATTGCAAAGCGCCGCTTCCGCAGTTGATAGGCAACATTTTCCCAGGGCATTGTAAATGGCGGCGACGTTCTTTCTATCGTGCGAAGTGCACAAACTTCTCCCGCCTGCTCAGATAACGTTTGCCTCGAGACCAAGAACCAAACCTGTCTGGAAGTAAGCTTCTCGGTTACCGCCCATCATTCAAGAAGACCGCCACTTTTGAAAGGTACAGGCCGTGTGACCTTGCCTACATATATCGCACTAGTCTTACATAACGTCCGAAGCGCATAAGGTTTCACGTTCAGAGTTAACTGAATGTACTCAGTGACTCCATAGTAGCGGTTTCGTACTTGCTGAAATCTAATACCGCTTAAACACAAAGGAAATTGGTGAATCGTACAGGCGTACCAAATAAAGGCTATGTTCCATGTAAACTGAAATAAATATCTGAATAAAACAGCAGAACTTCACATTCAAGAGTGCCTGCTCCGGCTTTTGGGGTATAAATCTTGAAAAAGGCATGAGACCTTTTAAAGGTGTTTAAATTGAGCTTGGAGGCACAGTGTTCACAGGCGGCATAGAGGGTACACACCTTACTCGAGTGCGCAGATAAACCTAGTACTGGCTGAATTTGAAGCTCGAAGACACAGCTATCTCCCTATAGAAGTTCCAACCATTCATTTTGGAAAAACAAACTGTTCGCTGCATTGGTGGAGTTGGGCTCACCGGTTATATTAAGAGTGTCTTATGTACAAGCATCTTTAGGCAGATTACAGCCAATTTTTGTAAAGTTTTGGTTTATGTAGAGTACTTGATGAATGGAGGCTGAACCTGAGACGATTTATGGCAACAAACTGCCGGTATTCTCATGAACTAGCCGAAACCGTGGACAGATAATTTAAAGGCGGTACGAGAGCCGTTCATTAATGGACAGCCACGTGAGCTTGAGGAAGACAAATGGCAGGAGGTGGATGCACGCTCAATCGACGTATACGTCCAGTGGGTGCAGCATTCCCTCCAACATTGACGCTGAGTGTTCTTGTTTCATTTCGCTCCGCACTTGTCGGTCGCTGATCCCGTTTCGTGGCGCAATCATACTAATTTGAGGATTGTTCATCCTTCGAACCTGAAACTTAATTAAAAAGTTGCGAAAAGCATCGAGGGCTGTGCTAATGAACTATGCATCGTGAACGCCTAAACAACCTGCCAGTTCTCTGCAACGTGTTGGTTTCGACATAGAAGTACCGACGCAGTATAGCGTCTAATAAAGAGGCCAGTTCTATTTCGGGACACCAACCGAATTTTCAAGTGCAGATCACTTCAGGGGCTCGCGTGGTCGTCGTAGCTAGTTCGTTGTCAAACTGTTCGATGTCGAGCGACTGCCGGAATCCGGCGGCGCAGCTTGATAATGAATCCAATTTGAGCCCCACGGCGTACCGTTACCGCGAACCACAGGTTCTTCGAAAAAAAAAAACGGTTTATTTAGCCATAATTATTCGAAACTCCTGAACCCCTGGTGCTTGTCATAAAACTCCCCGTTGTTTAGCGCAAGCCAAACTGCAGGTACATCTGCGGCACAATCTGCGTATATAACCCGCAGCCCCGCTTCCATTTAGTTAGCAGCGCCTGTTCTGTCGGTCTTTACGATAGTAGTGAAAAAAGTGGCAGACAAAAAGGACGCGTTATAAACTGGGCAGTAAGGCGCCGGAAAGTGCGGAATGAAAGCAAGCACAAAAAGAACAGAACTCCCGCTCACGCTGTTCCAGGCAGGGGGCGCGCGAACACTGGGCGGCGGGAAATTTCAATTGCTTCGACAACGTACGTCAATTTATCAAGAGAGGAGTGAGACAGGCAGGCGAAGAGCGTGATGGGTGATAGCAGTGAGCGGATAACGACGCCACACCCCGTTAGGGTGAATCACTGCTCTGCACTTCACCCTCCGCGGTGGCTCAGTGGCTAAGGCGTTGCGCTGCTGAGCACGAGGTCGCGGGTTCGATTCCCGGCCGCGGCGGCCGCTTTTCTGATGGAGGCGAAACGCAAAAACGCCCGTGTGTACGAGATTTCGGCGCATGTTAAAGATCCCCAGGTGGTCAAAATTAATCCGGAGCCCTCCACTACGGCGCGCCTCATCGCCTGCGTTGCGTCGGCGCGTTAAACCCTAAAATCAATCGATGCTCTGCACTTCCGACAGCTTTCCCGTTGAGTGGAACGAGTTTATTTTTTTCTGTTGTGAATCTGGTAAACGCAAATGTTGTTTTTACATCCGAACACCAAATGGCTCGAGAATGTTTTCATTTCTATTACATAAGTCACAGAAGCTTTTGATAGGGAAGAAGGAAGTGAAGGAGGAATGTTTAAAATATCGCTATGCTATTTCCGTTATTTATATGAAGAGTGGGCGTTTAAAGGGGCCATGCAGACAAAACACAAGTTTGATTCATTCAAAGCGTTTAACGTAAACTTTGCTGAAATAACCTATATGATATAAAAAAGAAATGGCCGTGTGGTTCACTACCTCATTTCCAGCACAAGAACCTAGGATGTAATATGCACAGCTGTGCGATTGGTTGAGGCCGGCAAAAATAACCGCAAGTTATGCAGGGCTAATAAGCTTCCAGAATGAGCTGTTTTCGCCTAAATGTAACGAACATTCATTTTACTAGGAACAATGGTGGGTTAAACAATGGAAGTTACGAAAGTGGACGTAAACATAAAAGCACCAGTGCGTACTGCTGTTGGTACTGCGCCCACTATGCTTGTTATAGCTACGCAGCAGAGCGGCGCATGGGAAGTATTTTACACGGTACTAGACGATTTCCGCAAGCGACGTTGTCTTATGCGACCCTGTTTGTCGAGCGTACCCAATGTTTCACAAGACGATTACTTCAAACCCTAGCAAAAAGAAGCCAGCTGCAAATACGGCCAAAAACAGAGCGAGGGCAGAAGGCAGTCCTGCACAGTACGGTGGGGCCATCTAGGAGGACTGCCGGTAAATAGGACATTCCGGAGTCCGCGGCAGAGTGAACGGCGTACTAATGTTAAGACCTGTCCCGGTTGTGTCATCGCAGACGTCACGAAACACACGATTTAGAGGGGGAAGCAAAATCTTAACTTCGTTTATTTCTAAGTGAATAAACCATCGTTTGCGGCCGGATAAACCAGGGGCACTATAAGACACCAAATTCGTGAACGAAATCAAACTTGAATTTTGTCTGCATGACCCTTTTAGAATCGTCACAAAGCCATGAGAAATATCGGGCCCGTCACACCGGATTGCAGACCGTCAGGTTAACTGTTCGTTCGGCCTTAACTTGAGCTTCTCTATTTTTGGTTTTCCTTGTAACTCATAAACCGAGTGAGGGGGTCTCAAATTTCTTTCGGTAAATGGTTTAGAGATAGTTTACCTTGACTCCAAACATTGGCAGCAGCTGAAAATATCTACATAATAAAGCAAACCAACATCAACTAACGATTAATTACTGTCTGCGCCGGTTGTGTGGACTGTCATGCTATTGTTTTAATCTTCAACTTGCTCCGCACATACCATCTGCCCCATGCTCTACTTGCCGGGAACCGTGTCTTGGTCCACAATGACCCTCGCGTAAAATGACCCTCCCCTGCCCCCCCCCCCTCCCATTTAGGAGTAACCAGGCCTCATTCCTTTTCTGCAAGGCTATAAGACTATTTCTTCTTGCGTCACTTCCTTCCTCACTTCTTTCACTATATCTTGACCACATAATTCCTCCACATTGACAACCAAATCACCATTAATTAAGGCTGTCTCTTCTTCTGTAGTCATTCAACGCATTCCTGGCTGGTCCTCTTGCCTTGCCGTTTTCACTACGATCGGTCGGCCGCCCATATCAGCAGCAAGGGTTACACATAAATTTTGGGTGCGGAGTACCTTAGGGCCGCACAATGTCCATCTCAGTCCATGCGCATAGCATTTGCAATCGCAAAAAATCCCACAGGCACCGGCAGGATTCTAGCCTGTGTCTGGTAGACCAGACAGAGTTAGTGTCAGTCGTCTTACCCATTGGCTATGACCGTGAGTTATTACTCGAGTGTCAAACAGCTTACACCCTCACCTGTAACGGTGCGGAATACCTTTAGGACATCTCACAATGTCCGTCCGCGTCCATCCGTGCGCACACCGCCATCAAGCGAAAATCAAGCGAAATTCGATTTAAGCAGTCAGTTGTAGTTTCATTTTGGAAATAATCAAGGTGCAACTCACGGCTGAAATCGAATGACGGTCGGGGCGCAAATCAGATGTCACTCGGGGCGCACCTTGGATGTCATTTCAAGTCCCCGTACTCCGCACCCTCGCCATCATCCCCGGAATGGAGATTCTGCCATTTTCTAACACCTTTTTTTGGTCAAAAAGGCTGTAAAAATCATGTAACATGGCACACACCTTTATACATTCGTTCAGGGTGTAAGCATGGAAAAAAAAGTCTGCTCGTAGCTCGTGAAGGTACGGCGATTGACTTGGGACATCTTCCACACACGGTGAGGTGGGGTTGCTTAAAACTGGGTATGTGGTCTTTATAATCATCGCTGTAACCCAATAACAACACATATTTTACACCCTTTCAACAGCCTATAGAAGAACGAGTGTGTTGCAGTGGATCAACCCCCTTGTTCCCTACAAATGGGTGTAAAGTTTCACATTTGAGCTTTCGAACCTGAGAAAAAGTTTTAATGGCATCGAAACAGAGTTAGTACACCTATATTACGCCTTTTTAGGCTAGAAGTGTGTAAAAGGTTCAATGTGTAATACAGGACAAGCTGGCTGCGCGCATGGTTTGACGTCACAAGTATAATTTCCAATTATACCTCGCCGCCATGCTTGCAAATGGCGGGCTGCGTGCGGTTGTGATTTCCCTTTAACTGGGATTGTTCTTCCTGAAAAATAAGCAAAGCGCTCCTTTACATTGCGATGCTTCGGGATGTGCCACTAGTGGGTACAATTTTGTCCCACAATTTCCACAGCGAACTCGCACACACAGTTCGCTGCAGACTACTATGTTCATGACGCAGTTGAAATGACCTTCTTTTTTATTGGCGTAAAAGAAATACACACACCCAAATACTGTTGCGGATATTCCAAAAGGGCAAAAGCCTGTCGGTTTGTTGAACATGTCATTTCTTCATGGTAACATATATTGTATTGTTTATGCCATTAGTCATTGAACTTTACTATAGGTATTTTCACGTCACATGGTGACCATCTTCACGTCATGTATTCAGGCGCCCTTACAATCATTTATAGACAGCTTTATACGCTTCACACTCCTCCCGCTACTTTTTAAGGCAGCCACTGAAAGACCGTAAAGAACGGACATGGTCCTCTGTGGCCACAGACGCCACAACGCGCTTAAAACACATCGAACAGCAACAAGAACATACTTTGCTATGGCATCAATAAAAAAACGCTGGTGATTACTGAATGTGCTTTCTGTAGGCGGCACGAGGCCCCCTACACCTAGAAACTTCGAGTGGTTGTGTTTACTTTGACCCTGCAGCTGCCTCGACGCGTGCCCTCTTCGTCCGAGAGAACCGCCGCCGATCTAATCAAGCGCCGGACACTCCTATATGCCCGCACATAAATGTCCATAGACTCAGGGAGGGTTCGCACCTGGGCAAGGTGTTCTCGCATGTCGTTTTTCTAATATGGCCTTGAAAACAGACGCCCGGCGGGAGGTCAGATGAAGGGGGCTACTTCCGCAGGGAATGGGAGGCTGCAAACTCTGCAGATGAATGCGTATAATGAGTTATCGTGTCAACGCGACAAAGGAGATTTATAAAAAGTTTTTTTTATTATTCAGGGGAAGATGGAAACAGCGTTTTCCTTCTTTGAATGCTACACAACGACTGTCAATTTATCGACGTTCACCATCACCTTTGCCCTTCATTGCGATGCACACATTTCGGCAAGCCAGTTTCAGGAGGGGTTGAGAACAGGTGACAATAAACGACACGCCAAAATTATTCACCAATTCAGAGAAAAGTAAAAAAACTCGCAAACAACTCGCACCACTACTTAGATTCGCTAATGCTTTATAACCGGTAGAGAATTTAAAGCCTGCTTTAACACTGTAAAATCAACACAGTAACAATTGCAAGGGGTGCGTTGTGGCAACTTTCGCAGCTCTTCAGCCAACACCTGCTACGACAGATCAGGGGGCGACCACCAACCCACTGCCTGCTTAATGCTAATCCCGTTCGCTTGCCCACAAGGCGAAGGAACGATGCTTCCAAGGCGCGCCTCTTGCGCGCGAAAATGCGGAGCCTACATTGAACCACTGCATGAATAATCGCCGACGAAAATTACAGCCGCTAGAGCTGGATCATGTCATTACAGTAATTAAGGTCGCGTGCAAACCGAACACATCTCATCCGTCATGACAGCCGAAAGCCGAAGTGGTGAAAGCAGTGTAAATAAGCTGAGTAGACGGTACCTGTTACGTGGTTCCTTTCAGGCTTGCACTAAGGTAAGCACCGCGAAGTGTCATCTGAGCCGCCTCCGATTATAGCAGGCTCTCTCGCCTTCCAGGTCATCGTGTGGGTTTATGTATGCGCCGCACCATTAGGAAAGCAGTCTGCGATGTCGCGAGGCATCCTGTGACGGTTTGGCTTTTGCTTCCGTGTCGCCCTAAGGGCGCGAGGCGTGCGCCAGTGCATTTTCACGGAACAGCTCCGTAATCGTTGACAAGGTAGGAAAAGCCGATGGTGCATGTGGGTGGCTATGGCTTGCCCTCACGCAATCTGCGGGGTGGCGGTCCATTTAGTGACAGCATTTTGTATCTGTGTACCTTTAACTGTACAAGTTGAAGGAGCTATTGCGGAAATATTCCGAGCGCGGAAAAAGATGTCGCGTCTACTGGCAGCCACTAGGCACTTTTCCGGACGCGGTTATTGAGATCTAAATATGCTCCGTCCTATCCAGGACCGAAAAAGTTTATAAACATTTCGGGCAGCTCATGTGTGGGAATACCAGAGCCGGACTAATGATGTCAAGCTATGCAAGGCTCTCAGTATAATGGTAGGTCTGTCGTGATTGTGTCATCTAATGTCTAGAAAATGTCTTCGTCATCAGAGGCCTGGTGTGAGAACCTTGGGTCGTAACGGTGGCGATGGTGCCAGATGGTGGAAATTTCAGATGAAGTGGGCGGGTGCCTCTTTAACCGTCGTGGGGTATTTTTTTGTTATCTTATATGGCATAGCCGTATAAGATTCGAAGCCGTCGTTGAGATAGGCGCTTTTGAATCCATCGCACTGGACACAGCATCGACAGCAGAAAGATGTCGAGTGCTGTGGTTGTGCCTACCCATTACCATCATCACGATGGTTTTTCTATAGCGTCATTTTCTTCTCCCTCTTACCATGACAGAGAGGCTTTTCTAATTACCCTTTTAAGCACTAGATATACGCTGTCAGCGTAGATGTCCTAACTACTTTTGTAATTAGCACATTGAAATTCTTCTTCTAGGCCTCCAGCGATGCGATTCTGTCCTCTCAATACTATCATGAGGAGAATTTTTGTTCTGCACTCAAAACTCGATCTAACAAAACCCGATCTTACGAATTTCCCAACGTAATGAACAAATTCGGATTCCCCTGCCTGTACCACTCGATGCGTTGATGAACTCGAACCAACGAAATAGATTAAGCGCCATTCCCAATGTAACGAAGTATTTCGAGTTCCTCAAGCGCTCAACATGAGCAAGAAGAAGAAATCCCGCCCAGGTCCTCGGAGGAGCTTCGTCGGCTTAAGTACGCGGCAACAGATGTGAGCTTCCGAAACTACCTGAGCGCCGCTGAAGACGGAGACTCCGATAGGACTGAGGTTTTAAAGGATGCAAAACCGTACAGTTATTTTCCGGTGCACAAAATGTGTCAAATGATGCAGACAAGCTAGAAACTACCGAAGCTCATGTATCCTGTCCAGGCCAGGTGATTAACGCAATTGACTCAATCAGGCGCTTTTCTGAGGTCCGTCCCAAAGTAATTGAGGCGGTGAATCCGCTCGCGTGCTACGAAAAGTCTGTCTTCCCAATGAGAACAAAGCGCACGCATCAAAAAATCACGGGCTTTTTTCTGACAAGAAATAAATTAGGTTTCCCTCCAAACGCTACCGTTTGATAGCAAATATTTTCACCGTGGACTTTAACGCATTGGTAAATTTTCGGAAGGCGAGCGCCGCGGCCGCCGTAATTATAATGTCATGGTAAATACTGGGGTGAGCCTCCATTTAAACATCGAATCTATAGAACCGACTGTTTGTAAAATGACAGTCCTGATTTTACGAAGTTCTCGATTTGACGAAATTATTTGCGGTTCCCGGTGACTTCGTTAAATCGAGTTTTAAATGCGTCTGGTCTTCTTTTTTTGAAGAGTTGAGCGGAAAAAAAGACAGGGCTGGTGAAACCAGGACACAAGGTCCACAGTGAGTGCGCAAGATTCAAAATGCATGCCGGACTCACATTCTCTATGTCTCGAGTTAGATTTCTAGACCGAAATTCATCCTACTTTGTTTCTTTTATTCTCTTTGCACCGTCAGCCATTTTTAGAATCATGGTTGCGTGATGGCGCCCAATTTTCGCGTAATGGGTAGTTAATTGCTTTCGTTGGAAAATCTTTATGATCGCTCGGCTGCGCAACAGCTTCTCTGACGAGTGCTGGTTGCGTTTGCGCATGCTTTTATTTAGGGGGTAATGGACATCATGTCTCAGCAGCATTAAGTTTGAACACCTCACATAATTCATGAAGACCGCCGGCAAACTGCGTATCTTCGTATTTAGCTAGTCAGCTTTCTTCTTGCTGGTTTTTATGCCGTCTGGGCTTGCGCGCGTAAGATACATGCGGAGTGCACCACTGGGTACGCTATTTAGGGGTATTTTTTTCTACGTCCGGGATGCCCTGTAGTAGTCCCGTAACCGATGGAGATGGGCGTATAACCGATTAACACATTGGTAGTATGATACATTTTTCAACTGTGTTTCTTCTTTAAATACTGTGAGTCAACTTTTTCTCTTCTTGTATTTTTTGTCTTGATAGCGATAGTCTGTTGGAGCGTATTAGAAATGGCACGGTAGTTTGAATCATTCGCAACAGAGCTGGGATATGCCAGGTCAATCCACGGTTCAGGCTGAATGAATTGTGAGAAGGCGACATTGTGCCGACGGAGCGTTGCTTGCTCAAACTACGCCGTGCGGTTAATATCCGTCATGATACAGCTGTTGCCACGACGGTAAATAAATGCGACGAGGCGCTGACGGCTCTAGGTAGTACATGAGCGAATCGAGTTCCGCAAAGTTTTTTAGTGCTCCTTAACAGTACTAAACAACTCTATCCTGCTTTTTGGCAGATAAGGGGTTGGGGCTAGTTCATTCATCATTTTCTATTTTGAAAAGCGCTGCACAAAATCGAGGGACCAAAATGCAAAGAAAACACAGAATTCGCTTTTGCTGCTGTGCAACAAAGTCTTGCACTATTGCAGACCAATTGGTGTAGAATAGGGGGCTTCCTGTGGAATTATGTCGAATTCATGCCGAATAAGGTTATGTGAAATTATGTCGAATGATATCGAGTTTCCTTTTCCTGTTTTTGGGCTGAATACTATTGAATTCTACGCTAGCAAGCAAAGGCATTCATTTTAAGTCCTAGTGCTCTTTCTTTTTGTATTTTATTTTGATTTGTGGAACTTATTTGTACGATTCCTGCAGTCCAACGAACTTCACTACGAAAGAAACTGCTGTAAGCAAGAAGACATCTCTCAGAACGAACAACGGCCGCTTTATCGCGGTGCAGAAAAACCACCTGGTTGCGGCCATCTTGGACGAAGCAGGTGATCACAGTAGGTTCACTCGAGCGATGCCCCTGGCACGTGCCTCTTCGCCTCCTCCCTTCGGTCGTTATAACCTCCTTTTTATAAGCACATTTACTTCCTCCTCAGAAGACCGCCTGCCATGAGTATATACGAGTAGAACTAACCATTCTGTCTTTTGCTCAACGGAATAATCAGCCTTCTCTTTGGGAAGACAATAGCTGTTGATTAGAGCGAACTTCAAGAACAAGTGAAAATATTTATGGGCATGGCAAAAATGGGAGCGTGTAGTTATATTTGCAAAGGTATGAAAGGTGTCAGCGGTTTTATATATTGCTGCCTTATCACTTAACACGGTGATTTAAAATTGGAAAAATCTCTGAAGCGAACTACCGGTTTCCTGGAAAGGTCACAGGAAGCCCGCTTGGCTATGGGGGTTTTAAAAGTACGATAGTTTATCTGGCTTATATTCTGGAGTGTATCACGCAGCACATATCAGTGAACAGAGCGAAATCGATCAGATAGTGCCTTTTATTATATGCCTTAGATTATGTCGTGCAGTGCACTAGAACCTCTTTGGTTCCTTCTACACATCTCTCATTGAGTTGAACAGAGCGAAATCGATCAGATAGTGCCTTTTATTATATGCCTTAGATTATGTCGTGCAGTGCACTAGAACCTCTTTGGTTCCTTCTACACATCTCTCATTGAGTTAGACAAAAGCAGACAGAAATAGAAAAAATCCGATTTGATCGAACCCTTCCTCAGTAGCAAATGTGACATAAATTATTGAGATGTATCAACGGTATTTCCATTCCACATTTAACAGTGGTGCGCATCAAGTCAGTGCGAAAAGTCTGCAGGCGTTGATTTTAAGGCCATTCAGAATTACCGTTTCAAGCGATTATGGAGAAACGCAGGACGTTTTGAGCATCAATGAGTTGGTGAAACAGCAATTAAACCATGTCGCAAGGAACCTTTGGGTATAATATCTGTACACTAGCTAGGCTAAAGGCTAGTATTAAGGGAAATATGTTATCTTGCCGGAATTCAATGCTCCAACCCTGAATTCTTCTGCAGAAGTCTGGATGTTGTACTGCTAGGGAATTGTCTGAGCATTCAAGACACATATCAAATTTTCTGAGTCATCATTATGAGTGTAATAAGCTTTGAACCAGCAGTATAATGGAGGGTCTTGTGTTTCGCGGGTGCACGCCTCCGTTGAACGTCCTCAGAATATCTTAAAAGGAATAGCCATGCGGTAGGTAAACCCATCAAAATATTCAATATGGGCAAGAACACTTTTTTTTTCATTTTAAAGTTGCTTAACGTACTCTTTGCGACAAAACGGGCATCAAAAATCCGCCCTAAATAGTCCAAACTCTATGGACGTCAATTCCAACAAAAAAACGTTCAGTGACGTGCATTCAAGTATCATGCCAGCAGTGCCCCCTGTTCAGGAAGAGGCCGACTGCTCTCGGGCGATCTGTATCTGAAGGCTGAAACACAGTGGTGACAGCTAAAATTGATGGTTATCGGAATGAAATCTGGCAACCTCTACCGGCTTCCGTCATCCCCGCAATGATGATGGCGGTGAGGCACTTTTTTGTCTGTTGGCAGGGCAGAAACAAGTTAAATGAAACGTCACGAAGATTTCCCTTCCGTAAGCGACCTCAAAGATCCCGTCACCAGATTTTACTCCAGGTCGACTGGTCAGACCGCTCCCCCGGTCTTCACGAATGCATGAGCATAAACTAGCGGCTAGGCCCACAGTAAGTCGTCAAGCCGTCGACAGACTTTGGTATTGAAGTGGCAGGCCGTATTTAAACTTGACGCGCACCTTCAACTCGTCGCTGATGAACCGCTGATTTGCCGTTGGCGGTTTCTGGCTACATTTGAATGTTAATACAGTTGCCAAGCACACACAAAAAAGGTAATGTCGGCCGAATGCTGATCCCCCATCGTGACAACGACTCCTCGTAGTGGAAGTAGCACGCAGCCGTTAAAAAGCAACTAGCCAAATCGTGGCCGATTGAAAGCCTGTGTCCAGGAGAATCCAGCCAGAACAAAAAAATGCTACCCTACTGCCGGAGCGAGTGATCCTTCGTGAAAATGAAGAGTCGAAGAAACAAAATAGATAGATTCTTGCCCCAATTTTCCCAAGAAGTTCGCGCCTTCCGGTTTTGCCGAAATTTTCGATTTGCATTTGTAGCCATTTAGCACCATCACGGTGAGATGACCGGCGTGATCCATAATGTGGGCTTCTTGGGAGCGCTTTGAACCCTGGAAAGATCTTAATCACTTCTCTGAAAGGAGCCTGTTTCTGTAGGTTGACCTAGGAATTTGGCGGTCTTAGTGTGAGGGTGAGGGCGGTCTTGGTGTGAGGGAACTATCTATACAGCATTAAAGAGGAGCGATATATGCCACTACTCACGCTTCAGCTTTTATGGTTTCGCCCACGTCCAGTGAGAATTTGTCAGCTAACGAAAAGCCAGACGCTTGCCGCGGAAAAGAATAAATACGAGAAGGCCATTAACGCACTTACTTGCAGGTCTCGTGCGCATGAGGCCAGCTGAATGAAATCAAAATTATGCCAGGTGACGGCGGGCTCATGTGCTCGGTGTACTTTCTGATGGGCTTCTTGAGGTCTCTCTTTACTGAATGTACAAAACGTCCACGAAAGTTAAATGCAAGGTACTTCAATGTACTACCATTTTTATCTTCCCGCTTTTTTACATGTTTTCAGATATTTCTCCCCTTTTAATTTTATTCTAATACAGGAGCGGCTCCTCGCATCAAAGCCCATAGTTTCTTCGCTACGATGTTTTGAAGTAAACAAAAATGTTTAAAAAGTTAACTCATGGGGTGACTCTCTCTTTATATTGCTTTATTTTCGTATCGCCTGATAGGCGTGATAACAAAATGATACACAGTAGAAGTGCTTCGATTTTGTTTTTATGTTTGATTCCTTACGTCCAAGCCACTCCAAAGAGATGAATTGAGAAAGGGAGGCTTATGTCGACCTTCCTCATGCTGAATCGACCCCGTGGTCTGCAAACACCATAAAGGCGTTTGGCGTAATTCAACCAGATGCATTTTGGTATTGATGCCGCTTCGGCTAAAGCCATATATTTTAGTTGCCTCTACAAGCGCAACTTGCCCTTGCCAGCCTTAATTCATTGATCCGCTTCAGGAATCCCCAGTACGGAAGGTCCACAGGGGACTCGGGCATCGTCAAAGCCGCGTTGCTTTATGTTTGCAACACTAGCAGCATCTTTTTTGCACAGTTTATGGTTGCTGCAGCAGGAAATGTTCTTGCGAAAGCTTCCCAAGCCCTGCTCAGTAGGCTCCTCATATCGACGCGTTCAACGGCAAGTTGCAAAAATGAAGGAGCGGACAGCAAAACCATCTCAACCATATTGCGACGTTCTTCGCCTGTCGTCACTGATGCATAAAAAAAACATTTGCTGGTATCTCTGCCTCCATCACGGCGGCACTGCCTTCAGCAATTATAATGGATACGCCTGTCTTTTCATAAACCTTCGCAAGAGAAAATCGGAATTCCAAGAAGGTCGCAGCCAGCCGCGTTTTCTTGTTGTTGTTGTGCCTTTAGGTATGGCACATACCCAATCAGGCGATCGGCGTTTTCCTAGCACAGAGGCCATTTTCTTTTTCATCCGAAACGCATTAACACGTGGCATAGCCTCAGCTCCCATGTTTATTCTGAATGGGGCAGCTCAGGAAGATTGACGCAGCGTTAGACTCCGGATAAAGCGACGAAGCCACACAGCTGTACAGGTAACGACGTGGGTTTTTTTTTGTTTTTAGAGCATCCCATTGATAGTTTGGTTTCAGTTGACGGCTTTTTGGTCACAGCTTTGCTATTCCGATCTCGTTCGATAAGTACAGTAATTTACTAAACAGCTTTCCTCCGAGGGAAAAGATCTATGCTGCCGGTAAGCTGCTGCTGTCGTTGTAAATGCTGTCGGCGCTCTCTGGTTGAATTTTGGCTGGGCGCAAAGCTACTCACGCATAAAAACATTTTTAAACCACAAATACACCACTAGAATATCGCGAACAATCTTATCCCAAAATTTCACTTTAATATGGACAGTACACTCTCGTTAAAACAAACCCGATTATGACTAATTGTATCGTAAGATGAAAAACACTTTCGCCTTCTCGAGACATACTCGATGAACAAAACGTCCGCTCAAGATAAAATATTGACACTGTGAACAACTTTTCCTGGTTCCTCTGGGTTTTTCACAACGGGATTTCACTGTACACTGAAAACTTATACATCAACCTCATTCACATAACTTTAACACAAGATCCGAGATAGGAAAATATATGTTTGTCAATACAAATTTGGTGACGTGCCACTGAGCCGCTTTCACCCTGCCCCTTTTTCTCGCGATGTTTTAGACATAGAACATACGTACGTGAAAATGTGAAGCAGCCGCTAGAGGCCTATTCTAAAATAATAACACCCATGATTGAACGCACGAACACGCTCATGATACAGACCGCACACGCACACATTCACGCACGCACACATATAATGGAAGCACGCGCTTCGGAGGGAAGCCCAGGTTGTCCACCAGTACAGTCACATAGATAGTGGAGACCGAATCGAGGGTAGGCATTAATACTTTTCGTGAACCTTACACTCGCACGTGAGCGGAGATATCACGTTATTAATCTAATAAAAAGCCATAACAGGTATATCTCCTTCCAATAGAAACAGCCGTGACCTTTGCCGAGCACTCAGTGTACAATATTGCTGCATACAGCTGTCATGCACGACCCCTCATTCGCAAGGCCTCACCAAGAAGAAGTGCTACGGGTATGTGTATTCGAGACGGACGCCTTCACAATTTGTCAGAAACCTAAAAATAGAATACTTATTTGTACCTTATAAAGACAACTAAGCTTATTTAATGCTGAACTGAACAGTTTTACATACTATTAGAACCTGCTGTACTTGATGTGTTGTGGGATTGTCGCCAAATTATCTGAGGAAAAATGCCATCAACAAGCATGAAGTTGCAAGAAAGAACTTGGGCTTTTTAAGGGCGAAAGTAGAGTTGTGAAGTGTTTGGGATTAAGGTTTTCCCGGCTCTGCCTGAAAATACACATTCAAACTACCAAATTCTTGTCAACGAAGAGTCCCGAGTTTCTAAGGGTTTCTCATCTTTGGAAATTTGTCACAAACGGAATGCTTAGAGTGTTAGTAAACCGGATTGAGAACTGAGCTAAAGAGTTTACATGATACGTAAAGAAAAGAAATATAAGAAACTTGCTGATGGATAGGAGGGGATGAGAAAACAGCGTGCTCATTGTCATTGATTTAAAGCAACCAGCAAGAACTGAAGGAGAAAATATTTTTCTTGAACCCCGATGTTTCTTCTAGACTGGAATATCTTACTGGAAAAGAGCACGGGTAGTGCCTGCATTTTCCGCAGCCTTTTTCTATTGCACGTTTATTGCAGTCAAATACCTAATATTTCTACATCTTTGATATAACGCTGAAACTCTAAAGGGTTTCCAAGCGCTAAGATGCCGTTTCATTCGCAGTATTTGTGGCGGCACAAGAAGACTCACGTGAGTCATTTTCATATCACAAGAGAACATTGTTTTCCCCAACGGTCTTTTCTGGAAATGGTTCCTAAATTACGCTAACGGTACAACGTTCAAACCCTGCGCTATGTTTTGTACAGCCGCTATTACAGAAGAAAGAAAACGCCTCGCGCGCAGCTGAAGACTACGACCCCTGAAGAAGGCAGGTGCTTCAGAAGGTGAAGCCGTTCGCCAGAGAGTCCGTTAGCCCAGCATCTTTATCGTCGGCACAGCGACACCACCCGCCCCGCTAGCTGCCAGGGGTCCAGTTCTACTTTTGGTAGAGAGTGGAAGAAGACGGAGGTCGAGGAACGGTAACAGAAGAGAGGTCGGGCAGATGTTCACCAGAGGCAGCTGAACGCTTCACTCGCCTGGCGTATCCCAGACTACTGGTCTTTGCTTAGCTTCTTACACCGCCGTACCGTCAGGAGTCTCTTCCACCTAGGTTAACTCTCTAACGGTCCTGCTAACAATCGTTGAGCGGCTTGGCCATTCACAAACATCAGAGTCGGAAGATAACTTCCGCGGATGCATGCCAGAAGTGAGGGTTCAGGAACTGGGAACTGTTAAAGGGAAAGCTGAGAAGTAAAAAAAAACGAAAACCTTCAGAGCATGCGAAAGCTCCATAAACGGTCAACCACTCTCTCTTCGAAGAGACTTCAGTGACACTACAAAAATCACAGTAAGCACTAAGGCAATCTTCGCCCATGAACGTGGCAATATAATGACACGCCGGAGGAAGTATTGAAGAAAGAAAAGACTACACAACGGTTTCGGACGAAAAGGAAGCGTGCTAGGAGTCAAGGTAATAACAGAGGGGTTGGGGTACGGGGTGTTGCCTTTGTTACTTTTTTCTTCACGGCAGGGATCGCTCAAGCGGGGAAAGCCCTTCAAAGCGGGCACGTGCCAGGGGCGCGTGGCCAGCACCTGCCCACAATGACGCGGGGAGTTCGGGTAGCCTGTCTGCCCGACTGTTTAACTTTGAGTTAACCAGCGCACCGTATTTTGAGGCGTGCAAAAAATAAAGCAATAAAAGAATTTCTTTCATTACTTTCCACCTTTCGTCAAAGCTGGATGCACTTGCTGGTAAGATGTGCATATGTTTTGTGAGCAAGAAATTGTGTCAAGAACACTGTCAGACAACAATTTCATTCGTTGATCTTGTGTAGTCACTGATACAGTGTTCACCTTGAAAAACTACAGAAAATGTAAATGACCGCGAACTTTACTATGGCTATTACTAGGTCCCCAAAAGCAATTCTAGTTTCTGCGGCAAATTTGCAACAATGGGAGCCTGTTATGACGTTTAGAAACCGGTCTTGTTCCTCGAAGCTGCGCCAATCTGTAAAGCGTTTGTTCTGTGTTTTGGATGATAATGGCATATTTCAAAAATTTAGATTATGTGGCCCAAGCTCAAATGAAAAAAAAAAGCTTGCATGACTGCCATCGCGCTAATCTCCACCAGTTTTTTTTTCTGCCCAATTCATTCTTGGGTTTTTTCTTCCGCCATCCCCAATTCTCAAAGAGAAATATGCAGGTGACAGTAAAGGCCGCCACACCTCTAAGCTTATTAAATAAAGTCTTCTTTCTGTTTTTGTAAAAGTACTCAATCATTTTTGCTTCATTTGGATCTCTTCACATCCACAGATGTGTGGATAGTAAGAGATGAAAATTAAGCAAAAATAAATCACCTGAGCATGAGTCGTTAAAAAAGTAGCCGTAATTATCAGAACGAGCGCTAAATAAATCATTCATCACATTTATGTCTATTCAGGAGGAACGAGTGGATCGAGTACAAAAACACGAAAAAGCACATCCCCGAAACACCAGCGTTACGGTCATCGCAAAAGACCTCTGCTAAATCTCGAGCACACTGCCGTTATTTTTAAAATGACATCAAGCCACACAAAGGAACTCATTGAAAGCCTGAGCCGGTGGCACAAAAGGCAAAAACAAGGATTCAAAACACAGACTACTGATGCGTGCCCGTCGAACGAACGGAAATGGTCGCGTGCCCCCCGCCCGCCATGCAAAAAAGCCTGTGCAGCCACGTGCTCGAAACGCGAACTGCGCGCGAGTCGCACGCGAGTGGCACGGGTCTCGGCAATTGTAGCCAAGAAAGAGCGGGAAATACAAACTAAGAGAGGAAAGCGGCGTTTACAAAAACGTGAGCAAAAAAATGAGGGGAGCGACAAGGTCAGACAAGAGCAGTGACGGGCATGCCAAGTAGAGAATCGCCAATCAAAACAATTCCTCCACGGCAAACACGCACAGAAAGGGACCGGCGACATCACTCGCACCCGCCTGCGCCCCGCCGAACACTTATTTCTCGATGTTAACGGTCTTCTCTTGCTCATTTCTTGAGCGCAGGGCTATCACGCGGCAACCGGTTGGACGGGCGGAGGAGTGACGTCATGTACTCGCGCACCCTCATTGGCTGCGGGGCCAGAGTACGCGGTTTCTTCTCACCCGTCCCTCTGTTTTCGGCGCAGAGTTGCCCTCCGCCCGGGGCAAAGAAGTCGGCGCTACTGCAGTTTCGCCCCGACGGCGGCAATGATGACAACTTTGCTACCGAGTCCGGCGTCCAGTGAAGAGATGACGGCGGCAGCGTCTGCTCCCTTCTACGGACACGTGCCCTGGATGACAACGCCATCCGCGTCTTTGCCTGGATGCTACACGAGGTAGGGTTCCTTCAAACGTGGATATCTGTGGCTGTCTCGTGCATGTACATCCCCAGTTAGGCAGCTATTTGTGAAAAGTCTAACGAGGACGTGTCTTCACCCTGCAGTTTGATTTCAGTGACGCTAAACCAGAACAGGTCAATAAATCCTACGCTAGAGGACTCGAAATGAGGTTCGTATTACAAAGGGAAATACAAATTCAGGGACGTTACGCGCCGAAGCTTCGCTAAGGGTATGACACGGCATATTAGCGGCCGAAGAATTATTTTGACCACGTGGGAATCTTCAACGTGCGATAAAATATCGACGGCAGGGAGTTTTTGTTTTTCGCCTGTATCAGACAAATGGTCAACGCGGCCGGGGTCGAACCCGCACCCCTGACTTCAACAGCAAAATTCCTTCGCCACTAATCCAAAGTGGTGTAGGTGAGGTTTTTACCGGCTTTTTGGAAATAAGGACAATTCATCAAGGTACCACCTGCTATTAAAATGTGTTGACAGGCGCTGACGGATGTTTTTGCATAAATAAAACTGAAACTGGTCATAATTTCTGCAGTACGGTGCTGCATGAACACACGCGATTAAACCGTAAACACCAGAAAACTATCCGTAATAGCCAGAATAATTATGTTTCAGGGTAGCCTCATGCAAACGCAAAAGAAACATAATATGTTCCAGAAGCGCGGACACGAAAACCGAACTGCTAGTATTGATTAAAACACATGGCTAATCAGTATATAAAAAGGGCTTTATTTAGCCATAGCGAGCACAAAGTGTGGACTTATCTATGGTGATTTAGTAATATCATTCGCATGTTTCGCTCCGCATATTTATAGTAGCTGGGATTGCAACTAGAAAGGACATTTTTGCTTTGAGGCGTGCTTCATCGGTTGCCTGAGCACGGGAGTGAACGGTGAGCAGTATGGGTTTCTTTTCGGTACCTTAGCCTGGAACAGTTTCCTCATTGTGAGAGTGCCACACGATTCAGCTGCCATTGCAGCATTTTCTCTAGTTTCCCAGTTTTCAAAAGGCCCCAACGTGCATGAAGTTGCATAAAAATAATGCCATGCCAACAAATCTTACCAATCACTGATGCGAGCTAAATTTTACTCAGTTCACCGTAATTTTTAAATCTGCATTAGGCCAGACCTATTGGTTTAAAAATACCATTTACGTAAAACTAAGAGCAGTAAACTGTACGACATATTGCTTCAGTGAATCGCAAAGAACAAGACTACTTCAGTCTAAGCTCAAACATAGATAACCTGTTTATGAGCGTCTGCTGAAGACAATTTAGCCACACATGGTGCAGTTAACCGAAGAGACATCATGACAGCAAGTTTTTTACGCGCAGCAAACTCACACGAAGTGGCACAGAAAGGGTGGTTTTGGCGAACGTAAGTCTTGAAAGGAGATTCGGGGATGCTCAGAAAGTACAGCAGAAAGGTATCTTTCTCGGTTTGTTTACTTCGACAACTTTGTTCAATAACAAAAACTTTCCCAACACAAAAACGACACTCATTCAAACAACAAAATCAGGGTGGGATAATGCAGGGTGCTTGTAAAAGTCACGGTTTTGTCGCTTTTTATGACATTACGAATTGACCGTCGTGCTGCTGATTTTGAATACGCAATTCTACTCATAAACAATTTAGAAAGGATCCACAGCGGTTCCATTTGAAGATGTTTTGACAGCACTTTGAATACTATTTAAAAAAAGGCGATATTCCAAGTATTACACAAGCCATGGCCTACTTCTGAACCGTCCATATAGCTTTCCTAGGGAAATGTTTTATGGGATACGTCCAAAAATTGTCGCTTCTCAATTGTAAAGAAACACATAGAGTAGACATGTGTTGTGTATCTGTTTCTGGGTAACATTCTGGGAAAGATAACTCCCAAAATATACCAGAGAAGTAGCATCCTTGCCATGGTTAGTAAATTCATCTGTGAGTATTCCACGTTAGTGTGTGAGCATGGGCCAGAAGAAACAGCCCGTTTTTGTTTTGAATGTGCTGCTGCGATATCTGAAGCCATGGTTATTGATTTTTTTGTGCCTTCTACCCTTAAAACATGCACCAAGACAAATACACAGCACTCCTGTTTACAACCATCGATTATGGGTGGTATCAAGGAAGACCGCGAAGAGCGTTGATGAATTTCGCTTTATCGTTATCTGTACCACGAAACTGTGTACATTGGCACAGCGATTTAAATTGTGACATTTCAACTTGGCCACGCGTGCGTGCAGCGAAACAGACACGGCGACAGACACGCTGTGAGAAAGAATACCCAACTCAATGCACTGTTGATAGCTCGCTCTGTAAAACATAAAAAACACGTATTTACTCATCAAGTCTTCGTAGCTGAGAGGGAGCTAGGAAATTTTATTGCATGTACATTATGTAGTATCAACCATCCTACACGGCGGTAAAAGGGTTCGCGCGCGCACAATCCCTATATGTACACTTTGTATGACAAGTTGATCTTGCAACTTGAAAGTAAAGGGTGACTAAGTTGCTTTTTAACGTTGTTGATTGATTCATCGCGTAGTTCCACTCTTGCAAAACTTTATGTCACCTGTTTATTCGCGTATTACCGATCACACGCCTTCTACATCACGCAGATCCACCCTATGCTTTGGGCTCGATAAAGTCTTACTAATTTTGTGTTATCGTGCGTAACGGGTGTTGTTACCTTCGTGCGTTCCCATGCGCAGGCTGTAAAAAGGCAACATATATTTAATGTGCCACATTTTAAATGATCAAGCCACAGTCCAAGTAGACGCAATTCCTGTCGAATGCCATGCCGCTAAATACAAAGAGTACCTATCTTCGCCCACAGAAAGCGCTCTTTTTGATTCGAGAGGTCAATTGAATCGTTTGCTTACGAACATTACAACAGTGCAATTCGCCAGATTCACTTAACATTTCATTGTCTTTCGGTACACTCCTTAAGGCTATGTTCAGACTACGGACGCAAAAACCATGTCGTAATCAATGGACGTAAAAAAATGGCGTGTCGCGGAGCTCGGTTGGCTGAGTAATGAAATGACGTCATTCTTTAGGTTAATACGACAGTTGCGGCAACAGTCTGAACCCGGCCTAACGCGTCAGCTAGCGGTTGAATTTTAAAAGTGACGCTTCTTAATGCGAGCAGCAGAATTGAAAGCAGATGACAATATAAAGCTGCGCAGCTCAGTTATTTTTCAATGAAATCGTGCCTAAGCTAAGAAGACATTTACTTCCATTTTTGGAGCCACACTGGTATGGTTTTATTAGAGTAATTAACAACCTCTTCCCTCAAATTTTCACTTAAAATATTTCTTCATTCTCACCCCTTCATTGTCGTGTGACTACGGTGCTCGGAAGAGTTCGAAAATTTGTGCCGATATTGTGCCCCTTTCACTTGCTCACTTTTCGTTGTTCTTGCTGTGTTCGCGCAGCCACGAAGCCACCGATTTCAAGCCTGAGACCCCATCCCCGGACAACTCCTCGAGTTGGGATCCAAACTTTCCAGCAAGACATTCCTCCGCAGCTTCAAGCATCCCTGCTGGCAATACAATTGGCAACATCGGCTCTGCTGGCACATGTAGCAATCAAAGTGCCACGGGCGAGGTCTCGTCTTCCTCGCCGACTTCCTGCAACGCCAACAAGCACATTCCGCACCGTGAGAAGCCTCCGCACATGGTCGCCAGAAGGAACGCCCGCGAGAGGCGGAGGGTCGAGGCAGTCAACAGTGCTTTCTCCAGACTCCGAAAGTGCGTTCCGGTAGAAAACAGGGCCAAAAGGCTGTCCAAGGTGACGACACATGGGGCTTTCCTTATTGCACTGACATCTATGCTGTACTCTTTGACTATTCAAAAGAGTTGAAATTTCGGTTTCCGTCATATAGCTTCTCTTCTGCAGGGAAGACGAGGAATCACGTGACTTGACGTAGAGACCTTTAGTATGCGTACAACGCTCGTATGGGAATGCATAATATATATTCACACCCAACGGAAAAATACCCGACATGATGCGGAGTACAAAAAGCCGACTGAGAGATGCAACGCTTTTATCACTGAGCTTCTGCTGCGCTATCATCATCAGTGTATTTATGCCCAATGCAGGACCAACGTCTGTGCCATAGAACTGAAACCAGTCCTATACTCAAAGGCTCCTATCCAGCCATTTTACGCAGGAACAATCTGTCGATACGTGACTTCCTGATATCCTTATCCACCTAATCTGAGTGCCTCATTAGCGAGTTTCCCACCAGCGTCGATGTATGTTCACAGACCCGGTAATTGTCATTGGGTGGAGACACTGAAACGAGTGGGAGGGTCAAGATCCCCGGTATACGATAAACTAATATTTGTATATAATTTTACAGAATCAGCTTCGAGATTAGGTCCGCAGGCACCCGCAGGGACTTCTTCACATTCTATCATCATTTATGACCAAATCATGAACCATTTTCCTCTGAACAAGAAAGTCCGCATGATTCTTCTCTCTTACACTGCAACTGAAGCTAACGTTGATTATTCTTCCTGTACTCTCCTTAGTCCATTTGGCAGACTGGGAATGTTCTCAAAATCAGTGTATCGCTGCATATGCGTACAGCGAGCGGGATGTGGTATAATGCGTTGTCAATTTTCAAGCGAAGCTTGCGTTGACTCGCTTGTGTCGTGGAAGCTCGTTATTATGCATTAACCCAAGACTCTCGATAGTCTCGATAGAAGACGCTCTCCGGTGTCGGAATCGAATGGCAGAACACGGTGCTTTCAATGTGACCTCTATACATTTGCACCAGTCGTACAAGGTATTTATATTTAAAACGTTCTAGGCGATCCTTGCGTGGAGTCGTTGCCTTGGGCACCGCCATTGCTGGGCCGCATTTCACGCCGGGAGATTAGCGGCTGACTTGAAGTGGGCGAGCTGCAGACTCATGCCCCTGTTTACCGCAGCGCCGTGGGCACGGACGCTGCCCTTGATAAGCCACGCTTCATGCCGGGAGATGAGCGGCGGACTTGAAAGTTGCTGATAACTTTAGTGTAACAGCAGATACGCCAGTGGAAGTGAATCTGTATGTGATGACGGGGTGGGATGATTATTTATCTGGTGGGTGTGTGGTAGGGTTTTCTTTAATGATCGGATCAAGCTCAGCCGCTGGGTCGGTTGGGATTTCGTTTGGGTTGGGTCAGAGGTTGGGTTGGGATTAATTGGTTATGGAGAACAACAGCGCAAACGACGAGACACAGGACGATAGCAAAAGGACGCACGAAGTTTCGTGTGTCCCCTTGATATCGTCCTGTGTCCCGTCGTTTGCGCTGTGGTTCAACATGCATCGCTGATTCGCCCAAGTTTTCACGTTAATTGGTTAGGGGTTCGGCTTTACTATGGATGGGTTGGGGTTTTGTTATTTAAGGGATGGTTTGGGGTTTTGAGTTTTGGTGTGGTTTATACTGACCGGTAACAAGCTTCGCGCGCACGCCTGTTCTCTTTTGTGGAGGGGTTGGTTAGTTTTTTTAACCCTGAAAGCACTATTTTTACGATCACTGTCTCCGTCTGAAGATTTTTTAACCCTCTCCACACGAACTTCCGGTTGGGACCACAACATTTTATTAGCCGGTTCCCAGCACGATTTGTCTGAGTCCTTCAGCTAGCCAGGAAGGTAAACGTTTTTAGGTAGCTCTTTATATACACACACACCATCCTATATAATAAAAGTATGTCACGGCTTGTTAAAGAAAACAATCGTACAAAAATTGAAGGAGCGTCCCTAAAGACTTTTCTTTTGTGTTACCATAGTTTTTAAACACGAAAAAACATGGCAATGGCGTTTTTACATGCCATTTTTTGCAGTATTCAGAGTGTGCAAAGCCCAAACTTTTGAGAACGGGTTGGAGGAAGGGACAGGGACAAGCGGTTTCGGGCAGGTATTTCAAGTTATAGCTTTGAACGATTTGCGTTACAGCACGACTTTCCCGAAATCTCGCATGGGTTCCTTAGGCTGTGGTCTATTCCTTCCAAGAACATTTCGCAACAGTACCCTGAACAACTGCTTTGGCATATTTTTACTATGAAAGCTATACAACCGAAAAGCATGATATTGGTCCCCATCATAGTAGAAAACTTTGTCTTTGCTTCGCCTTCTTTGAAGTAGGGCTGTAGCCCAAAGTTGGTTTGTTTTTTGTTTGTTGTCTATTGCAGGCGAAGACGCTGCATAAAGCCATTGAGTACATCTACGCTCTCCAGAGGCTTCTAGATGAAGCAGACAAGACAGCGACGGTTCCAGCTACGTCCTCTCAGCTTGATGAACAGGGTGATGAAGCGGATTTGAACAAGCGACCAGACGCCACAGCAAGCCCAGAAAAAGAAAATGGATTTACTGACCGCCCACGAATGGTCAACGTTGATCATGTGAGTGCCCCCTTCTTAGGTTCTCTACAATGTAAAACTGTACGGCTCTGTCTTTCACTAAACGATTAATATAAATAGCGAGATTTCAGCACATCACAGAGTTTATTTTAAAAATTGTAAACAATGTGACAGTGATAAACGTAAGCACTGTACATTTAACCACGCATATCATGTTTAAAATACAAGTTAAAATATGATCTACACATATAAAGAAAAAGCGAAGGTTGTTTCTATAACATGAGCAGCCCAAACGGGATGTCCTGCGGGATCAAATGTAGTGCGTTTGTTGACCGGGCTGAAAAAAAGCTCCTTACAGTAAACAAAGTGGAGTTTGTGTCATTGGTATGCTTTTTTCAAAACCAGATGTTTTGTTAGAGCCACTTAGTCTAATATCTGAATTGACCGTTCACGTTACCGTTCGCGACTCAACGTAAGCTACCTCTATCACTCAAAAAAAATGTACAACCAGTGCGTACTGCCGGTGGTTACATACGAAGCAGAAACGTGTCGCCTTATTAAACAAATAGAAAGCAAACTTAGGTCGGCTCAACAGGACATTTATCGAATAATGTTACGAATAACACTCAGGAACAGAAAGCGAGCTACCTTAGTCAGAAAACAAACTAGAGTTGACGATATCATAGTTCAAATAAAGAAAATGAAATGGTCTTGGGCTGGATATGTAGTGAGACGAACGGACAACCGGCGGACAATTAGGGTAACAGAGTGGATACCACGAGATGGGTCTACAAGAAGGGCTAAAATAAGAAAATTTAGGGGCATACTGTGGACTACAGCAGCGCAGGACAGGACCGGTTTGGAGTCAATAGGAGAGGCCTTCGCTGTGCAGTGAACCTTAGTAGGCTGAAAATGATGATGGTGATGAGAATGGGGATGATGATGATGGTTGCTTTTCCAGGTCCATTACGCCACCGAGAATTACCAAAGCTTCTTCAACTTTTACGAGCAATGCCCTTCAACATTTGTTGCGTGAAGGTTTGACGGATTGAAATGGGAAAGGTACGCCACCGGCAGTCATTGCCAGTAAGCACCATCACCCTGCTGGGCAAGCATCTAGTCAGCACAGTCCACTCGGATATGCACAGAAAAAAAACAAGCACAATGGAGAAAAAGTCACTCAAAGCCGAGGTGAGATCATTCTTTCCTTGGCGGATTTACATAAACATATTCCATTTTCGGCACCTCAGAATAAAAAGCCTTTCCCGGATCAATTTCACTGTATTTAAATTTCAAGGAAGTAATCATGTTTATTGAGGTAGAAATAAATATGTGTTCCTTGTTTGCTAAATTATATATATTGTTTTTAAGGCTACGGACTCCATTGCACGTTTAGCACCATCAGTTTATCAATAGAGGAACGTGTAGGTCCAATTGTTAAATAGGTGTACCTATCCTGCGCACATTTGCAAACAAATTACACCATCTTCCTGTAGGGGAACCCTGAGTAGTATGCGAAGCAGCCATGTGGGGTCGGCTGATGTTCCCATTAGTTTTCAGTTCGTCGTTTCCGTTGACGTTCAGCTTCGCGCGCCTTCGTTGTATCAGTAGCTTCTTCACGTAGTTTGAAAGAGTGAAGGACATAAGGCGTGTTCGTAGCACATACTCCCTTCTAGGTTTGTAGCGCAGTGGGAAGAGCGCCACGTATCTCCTGTTGTGGTCAGAGAGTCGTGGGATGAAAACCGGGCGCCGCAAACTATTTCTTTTTGTAACGGACTGCGCATGGCGCCAGCCCAAACGCTGACAGGGCTGAAGAGACGCGCATGCGCAGTAGAGTACGGATGGCGGACAACGACAACGAGGGAGGGAGGGACATAGCCCCGAGCATGAGTTGCTTCGCATCTACAAAAACTGTATGCACAATATCTTCGAGGTTGCGTTGAAAACGCCCGATTTTTAGGCCTGGTACTCCAGGACTGAGAAAAGCTATAATGCCGACAGACGTTTGACTTGCAAAGCACAATTACCTTTCTCGTATATGTGACGCCCATAATGTAAGACTAACCAGAAGCCGCATGAATATTATGCGTTGCAAAAGCATACATCATCTTTTAATTTACAAGGAGCATCATCTACTGCAAATTGCCAGCAGATTCAAATGGAAAAGCTCCAGGCCATCAATTTGTTATAACGAAAATGCACAACCCACGCTCTGCTTAAGTCGGAAAAATTCACCTGAAAACGAGAATAATCATAAAGTGTTAATGTATTGGAAGTTAACGGTATTTTGAACCCTCCTGGCAACAGAACAACTGTCGGAGCTAATACACCATGCGCTGTTTATACGCAGAGCATATGCCCTAACCTTAAACACTCGCGTTGTGAGTGTCTATGCCATGCTAACATAAGCGACGCTACGTCATTCTGTCGATATGCGTCTCATTAAAGGTCATAGACGAAAAAGAGGCTATACTAGGGAATATTCCGGATAGGCGACGTGTGGCGCCTTCGTAGCGCCTAATCTACTACCCTGCACAACCAAGGGGCACTCCCCGATAGAGTGCCACTACTCCCGCTGCCCACACTAAAACGCATTTCAATTTCATTCGGGAGCCTATAGATGGTATTCAGTGAAAAGTTTAGCTGTCAATTTGTTTGCTTGGCAACACTTGAAACGACCACGGACATGGCGGAAGCGCCATGGACATGCCGCGGCTTGTGCCACTGCGCCCGCACGCCGCAGAAAAAAAAAACACCGGCGCGGTCGTCTGCTCTGTTTCAATCCGATTCCTAACGGTGGGGTCAACAGAGATGTTATTATTTGCACTGACATTGAAGTCAGGGCTTTACTTCGCGTTCGGTTTGGTAAAGTTTGGAACAGCAAACACACATCTTGTGCTAGCATGGACAAGTACCGCCATCCCGTGGAGCCCGACGTAACCAGTGACGGCTGCCGGCGACGTGCCGCCGGCAGCCGATCGCGGAGGCATGGGTGCACTCCATGGTTGCTTGAATGCGTGCCTCGACAGTGGATACAACCTATATGCCTTCTTTTCATTGACTATTCGCGTCGTGTGTGTGCGAAAGCTGAGGAAACCGAATAAGCATCGACGGTGAAAATGCGAGAAAGTGAACTCAACCGAAACGTGGTTTAGCTTGGCGAAACAACGCTCCGATGTATATTACGTGACTTATTTGTTTACGTGGTACCGTTTTTCTTTCTTCAAAGGTGTTTCCCGACTTACCATGGTTTCTGGTGTATCCTGGCGACCTGTAAGAAACTTCGAGCTCTCTACAAGGAAGTCAAGGATCAAAATCACTGTTTACAGGCTTCTCCACCAGCCCTCCACTTGTGCCTGCAACGAGTGAAAAGAGTTCCTGAAGACTCTGGGGGATTTAGGGTGGTTCTAATAAATTTTTGCACCTGCACAGGAAATAAACCTTGCACGTGGTTTAACTGAATTATCCTATTTTCCACAATGTGTGGGAGGGACTAATCCGAATATAAGCATCTCGGTACGATAGCCGTGTTTTTGATATCCACGCTATCAGACTTATTCTAAAAAAGATGAGAAAGAGTTGCGAAGTTTAATTTCATGTCGCAGCGCACAAAAAGTCTGAGCGCACATTTCTGTACAAGTTGAAAAATTACCGCAGCACCCTGAAAATTATGTTCACGCGGGAAATTAAAACGTTACTAGGAGCGAAAATCGTGTGTGTTCAGTTTTGGTTATTTAAAAATGGAAAAAAGCTGCAAACGGAGCGACCGTACGGTACGGTCGTACGCGCAAACGGAACGACACAGAATTCGACGGTATTTAAAAATTAAGAAAGGAATAATGTGACGTGTGAAAAAGCGAGCCCTCGTTCTATTTCCCTGTTTCTAGAATGAGCTGCAAAAAACGGCTTACTGTCTTTACTCACATACGTAGTTACACGGAATTTTAAAAAAAACTGAATAGGATACGGATTCAGGAAATTAATTATTTTTCACATTTTCTTTCGAAAATCCGGTTTGAATAATCACTTTACTGATATTTTGAAGTGATTTGGTTCTTAGTTTGCACCATGCAATCCAAATGTGCGGCGAATAACTATACACTCAAAAATTACGGATTTCTCGACCATACGCCAGTTTCATTTCCTGCTGATCTACATAAGACCCACGACGTGTTAGGGGAGGCTCAGGATAGGTAGTATTCATTAACGAAGAGCGTGTTTTTGGACGTGGTCTTCACTGCGGTGCTTCATAGACTAAAAACATGCGTGCTCTTTAGTGTGACTTTCAACTGTGCTTCGGACGTGTTTCCAGTCCTCGACGACTTCCACTAGGGCCAGTGATGTCGAAATGTAGCCTTGGCCACCGATCACTTCGTAATTAATGTGAGAAAATGCGTCTTTTGTTACGGACGCCTGTGAGTTCATTAGACTACGTCTCAAAATGACAATACCGCAAGAAACTTCCGCTTTGAAGGAATTTCATTTGCGAAAACACAAGAACAAAGAAAGATGCACACACGAGGCGGGATAGTTGCAACTGAACATTTTACTCAGAGCACGTAAAAATAAATGATAACATTTTAGGAAAATACACAAGAAAACAAAATAAAAAAAAACATGGTTGCAACACCTATCCAATCTGTCTACAACTCAATACACTCCAAGCTATGTCTCCCGCTTGTATCCGTGAAAGAAGCTTAGCTTTTTGTCTTTAAGAGTCATTTAAGCCGTGATCACCGCACATATGGCGTCCCTGTGGCTGCTGTAGTAAATGGTAATCTCTCGATTGGTTTGGTCGAGTTCACTTACTAATACACGAGGGGCATTAAATGGCATGGCATCAAAAAGGAGTCGCACCAAAAACTGCGACATCCCGTTTAAGCTAGGTATAAGCCCGGCATTTCCGGGGCTATTCAAAACACCAATTAAAGATGCTGACATGCCGCGCCCCAAATCTAAACCAACCTACAAGATATCAAACAACTTTCCATACTGACAAAAGGCACAGAATTAGGCTAAGAGAGCATATTTCAGTAAAAAATGTCATGGTTCCTAGAAAAAAAAAACAATGGCATTGCTGGGGCGCGAAGCCCCATCTTTGGTTCCAAAACAAACAATTGTACACCTAGAAAACACAAGCACAACACCGTTACCCTTTTAGTAGTTGGACAAAAAATAATAACCGTGCTCCTGGCTAAGCAGCAAGTGGCACTAGATGCGCACAATTTCACATGGGTCCTTGTACGCACAACGGAACGAAATCTCGATCAAAAATGCATGTGAGCGTCCTGTGTGCATCTTCGTTGGTCCTCGTCTTCTTTTCGCAAGTGAAATGTATTAAAAGACATAACTAACCAGCCCACAACTTTCACCATCGATTATTCAGAATTGCCCGGGGAATTCCAAATCTATCTAAATAATGGACTGCGTTATGAAGAGCCAATCAAATCTGGTTAATAATAATACCGATGGAGCAAGCGTGAATAGGAAGCAAGCGCGCCAGCAAACACGACAGTATTCCTCACAACTTGTATTCATTGATGGCCCAAACCTCTCGTGCACGTTCCAGGGGTGTCGTGAGTGAGTGAGAGATGAAGGCTGTTTTGCTTCCTGAGCCCCAAATGACCACCAAAGCAGTCCAACAACATTTGTATACATACTTGCCAAGTTGCCCCATGGGTAGGTGTCCCAGGTCGGTGTAAGGCAGCGCAGTTTTCTTGACCGCACTAGACACTCAGCTTTCTCCAGCATGCGTCCGCATTTTTGCTCTTCCGGGTCTACCTGACAACAGGTGCTCCAAACCGCGATGAATTATTGTGCGACCTGTTGGGCTTCATAGCAAGCCGAAAAACCTTCTGCACAAAACTTCCTAGTAGCACGTAGCGAAATATGTTGCGTAAATCTCTGGTGTCGCCCTATTGCTTCGCCTTGCGTTGTCGCTCAGCGTTAAACTTAAAAAAACTGTTGTGTCTCAGTCACCTCTGTCGTGCTGACATAGGCATAGTTCTTCAACACATATAAACTGCAAAACCTCACTTGGGCAAGCGACGCTGACATACACATGCTTTCCCTTCTTACTTAACTTTTGTTTGTTTCTTACTGCTACGACTTTACCGATGAGACCAGAAACATTCAACATCTTGATAAGAGCTGCGCTGTCTTTTTTTGACGCGAGATTAGAAGCCCGGCATTCCCTGTGCCAACCCAGGGCCATCTACTTCTTCCCTTGGAAAACTCCTATTCTATCCCGCAACTTCTACAAGGGCGCCGTTGTTAGGCATCAGCTGCCGACGGGTAGAATCGTGGGTTTTGAAAAGAACGTCCCCGGTCGGCCGTCTTCGTTTTATGACCTGTGATTCTTTCTTTTGTAAAATATTCTCTTAGCCCAATTGTAAACATTCTGATTGTAAATAAAAGCGGTCTTGTCTCTTTAAGGTTATTTTAAAGGTGAGGCGCAGCATATCAATACGTTTAATGAACGTTTCTTGTCGCACCGGACGTGTCGGGCTTGCACCTGTCTGGGAACGGAATATGTCTTTGTCATTCCTGAAGACATTATGAAAAACACGCTAATATTCTCCCTCTCTTTGATCATGAGGATGATGCCCTTGAACTGTGAATTGAATATGGCTCGCCACTTTTGTCGACGAGGGATTGGCCGCACATTAAGGGGGGCCTAATTTATACTGTCGTCAGCTTTCTCGACACTGGATAAGCCAATACGATGAATCATCACTGTTATCGCCATCTTTTCATTTTCATGATTATTCTTTTGCTTTCTGGTTTTGTATATTATGTGGCGTAGCATGCCAGCGTGACGGCTCGGCTAACATCGCCAGTTTCAATTAAAGTCATTCTCTCTCACTATCACTGTCATGCGACAAAATGATAGGTTCACGCCGGATGTACGCACGTAAAAAGAAGCCAATACGCATGGGCTTGTGCCAGGGTTTGGAGATGCGCTGTCAATACTGACGTAGGCGCTCACCAAATCATAGTCCCCCAGCTGCGTACATTCATGACACAGTCTATTAATAAATTGCAATCAGGGTGGGTGTCGCCCCAGCGTGCAAGAAAATTCGCTGCGCCATTCAAAAGCTGTTGGCTCGATAGATGCAGAGTAGACGAAAGGAAATTCTGTCGGATACGACTACGTCTCAAGTTGCAAATCGTTAGACTAAAAGCAACAGCCTAAGGATTTTCTGGCTTAGAAACACGCCGCACCACCTTGCGGCTCGTATGCATCACAATCACTTCACTCTTTGCTTTGGTTCATTTTGGAAGCCCTTTGGGTAAGAACCATGAATTCGCTTCAAATTTTTAATGTTTTGAATTCTCACCTTGTTACATTTTGTAGTGTTTCCAATGGCGAACGACTGCACCCCCGCACCCATCTCAAATCTAACATATCTCTTTGCTCTTCTCAAGCTATTTCACAGTTCCATCCTTGTGTGGTACTGATCCATTATCACCCCTTATGGAACTTCTTTTACTATCAACTTACCGTTTTACTAGCCTTATCAAAACTACATACCCTGAGTTTTTACACACACACTTATTCTCTTTTGATTAAAAGCTTTCAACAATGTAAGGTATAGCGTATGTTAATCATGGCATCTGCCGGACCGTCAAACTCGCCCTCAATAGCTACTTCCACTACCACCTCTTGTAAGTTCTTCCGCAACATCTTCTACGCTCTACGAAGGCTACCACCAGGCTGCGTCGTATACCGTTCACCTTGGATGACCGATTAAGAGATACTACAACAGCAATATCCTCTCTTTATTACAAACATAAAATACGTCATTAAACAGCTGCAGTCATATGGTCCTTGCTTTCAGGCAAAGCACGAAAAAAACAAATTCGGGACTATGAATACTTCTGAGAGCCCTTGGTTTAGGTTCCAGTGCTGACAAGGTTCTTTTCAGATATGCACCAGCAATGTTGACGCGTGATGCCCCCACGCTCAAAAGATGATAACTTGCGTACTGCTAAATGCATCTCATGGGTATTATTTCGCTATATTAAGAATATTATTTTCATTGTCTTCCTTCTGTCGCAGAGAAGTCACAGATTAAGTTCTTGAAGCTGTCGGGGCTACGATAGGCTGAAGCGACCTACAGGAGATAAGTTAACAAAATATGCTAATTGAGACACACCAATAATTGCTGGCCGTTATTGCGGGAAATATTGAATTAGTGGTCTGCCCCTTTGTAATGAGGGACACCGTGAAACAAATGTAGATGGCAGATATAAACTTTGATTGAAATTGTGTAATTGTGGTGGGCATCACATCCTTTTAATACGAACACGTTGGTCTGCCTAGTAGGATGCGGTGGTTACCTTTCAGTTTATCGGGACTGTGAATTCCAAAAACATACTTTGGACAAAACTACATAAAAACGCTTTTCGAGCAACTTTCTGGACATTCGCAAAAACATGTTTTTTTTCATTACTAACTGAGAAATCAACAATTGAGGACTTTTTCACATAACGATTTGTTGGCAACAGCACAAAAAACTTTTCGGAAATGAACAATATGGTCCTGATTACCATCCGTGGTCCATAGAATATGTTTCTTTAGTAATTCGTGCAAACTTTGGAGTATGGTAGGTGTGTCGCACCACTCAGTGGCAGTTATGTCGAGGATGTATCGTGCACGTCAACTAACCAAAAGAAATCATAAACGCATCTTTTGTGTGTTTGTCGCCAAAGGCATGGACGTAATCTGCGCAACGAAAGCGAACATAGTCGCTGAACGAAGAAGGAGTGGTTGCCAGCCATACTTAATTGCAGATTCTGAAAGAAGGTAACGGCCCCATCAAACCCGCTGTGGTACGAACGCAGAAAAGGGACGAAATGGATGAGGTCCTCCTCCAAAATAAAAAAAAAACATTGTCTGAAGGGCACGCGCTGAGGGAGGAACTGTCGTTTCGCTGGCAACAATGATGCAAGAGACAATTGCACCACTCGCAACTGATTTGCCGTGCACGCCATTCTTAGGCGCATGCATTTGGCAATATGATTGATCAGTGCTGTGACGAAATCCCCTCGAAATGCACAATCGCAGACTGTCACGTGGAATGAAAACTCATTTGTTTCCTTGTTTCGAGTCATTACGCTCCACGATACAGTTCAAGACATTGTTCTGAGAGACTATATAAAGCTCATTTTACGTAGGTAAAGACGCCTCTTGCTCCCAAAAATCTATAAATGTGAAATTAAGAGAAACAAGATGGCCATGGCTGATAATCTCAGCAGTTCTGATAACGCCTATGGCTGTACTGCCCTGCACGGGCACTGTATCTTTCCGTGCATTTCCTTAAACCTGTCAGTGCTTTACGTATCATCGATGGGTACCTCTAGTGGAATACAGGAAGCAAGCCGTGGCCGAGAGCAATGCGAGTGCACTGAATTCTACTCATGTAAACCGTACGAGCTGCCAGTTTTGATGGAAGACGGATGCCACAACGTTTCCGGTTTCCTATGAAACAAGGCGATTGATTGATGGATGACAAGGGAGATTATCTTTTTTTTCTGTTGCCTTTCGACGGCGAAAAGATAGCGCTCAAACACAAAAACACGCATTACAAGCAACTCGTCACCATACTCTCGTCTAAAACAATAAAAGCGCGACAGTATACCAGACAAAAAAAAACTCTTCTTTAATTCCTTCCGGATTGATGTTTGAGCGTATAGGTCGTCGAACTTCTCCATTTGAACCAACCAAAATGAAATATTATGACTGCAACACGGTGCAATACTAGCTGAGAAGCAATTGTTTGAGCAATGGGGGTCCTACGGGGCAATTACGTTTCCTCGCTATCAAAGTTCCCGCGCATAAGCTCCGCGGTTTAGCAACACACATTTCTTTTATCCGTTGTTGTGCCACCTGGAGTTTACGATGTGGTGTGGAGGCATTTTGTTGATTGCGCGGTTGTTTCGTACTGCCTATCCTTGAGGAGACAGAAATAGAAATTACCTCTCTTATCTTCGCGCTCTTTACTATCCGGTAGTCCTGTCCGTATTATGGAAAGTGCACCTATGTTGCGCTCCTACGTTATCTTTGCGGCGTCATTTGTAGGCGCTGTGGGCGTGTAACTGACGCCACTTGGTTCTTGTTATCCACGCCTAAGATGGCGCTTTATCGTTGGAGTGCTCATTCCATAATTAAGTCTATAAATTGTGAAACGGGATTGAGACTACGAAGAATCGATACAAGATTAGTGCCGTATTTTTTTTTATAGATTTCCGGGTACCTTTTGCTGTTCACCTGTTCCTGCAGGCTGTGAACAATGGAGATGATGGGCGTAACCAGGAAATACGTGTCGGCTTTTCACTACACGTAGTGAAATCACTCTGCCAGAATATACCCTCATTTGGACCAGTTCAGTGGACATTAAACACAGCAAACCGACAATGCGAGCGAGGACCAATTGATGTTAAGACATGTCTTTGAGGGTGAGTATGGTAGTTCTGCTCGAACGTGAGGAGTTATAGTGTGACAGCAGGGAGGGCAGTTTTACAGAGCAATATTTTTTCAGCCCAGGAAAATCAGATAGAGAATGCGAGTATGTTCCGCGAACTACGGACAAAAGACAGGTAGAACACAAGAGAAGGGCTAGTCCTTGGGAATCGGTAGAGCGTTAGTTAACGCATTTGACTCGCATTCCCGACACGCAGCAACTCTGCCGACAACAAGTTGTGAAAGAGCAGGTAGGTAGCCGTGTTCAGGGATGCAAATGTTGAATTTAATTTTGCAGGGGCTATATATGCTCCGCAGCTTCACATGGTAGGTTAAGGACACTTATGAGTGTTTACTAGGGTGCTTAAAATTAGCAGCTAGTAAAGAACTAACCAAGCTAACAATGATCGCTCGTAATTCCTACAATGAATAGCGCTTCTAATATTTCAAGTGCATCTAAATGTTGCAAGCACTAAATAAACAGTTTCTTCAAGCTTCTCGAGAACTTTCAATAGCAAGTCGTCAGAAACTCAATATCGCCTTGCTTGTCTCCTAGCTACTGACAGATTTTTTAGCAACAAACTATTGGTTTCCCGTGGTGCGATTCTGATCGCTTTGTCGTTTTTCTCCATAACTTCAGCTCTCGCCTCAGTTGGCAAACATGTCGCTGAAGGTTCAGCCTGCACCCACCACGGCTTCCTTCGCTCTTTTGAATATTTTATCTCCTAACTTGGTTCACTTTTATGTTTTTTAGTAATGCTTTCCATCTTATCTTCTCCATTCCACAGAAACATTTCCTCGCCTCGGCTCCAGAAAAACCTGAGTAGACCATGAGGGTCGCGACCGCTACCATTACGTGCGGCCTAGAAACTAAAAAAGCTTGACACAGACGTCGATGCTGAAGTTGACATAACAATCCAACTTTTAGGAAATACTTAGCTGATACTTTTGCCGTTAATACAAATAATAACGATTAAGGCATAAAATTGCACAAGGAAGGGCAGGTGGAAAAAACAATGTCCAGTATATATGTGTAGAAAACTAAACCACGGATCCCACATTATTAGACTGTTTGAATCAGACGACTACCGCAATATGCTGTTTTGTTGTGAAATTTTCGTTGTCTTCCCTTTTCCTTTTCTCTCGTCCATTTGCATTTTATCCTCTTTCGGTTTCTATCTCGGAGGTCCGCCCAGCGCTGAAACGAAATCTTCGGTTTGCCACTACCTTAAGCGACTTTTAAATTTGTCTTTCCAGTACCGCCAGTGGGGTACCCTTTATTTCGGTTAATTGTTTAATTTTCTTAATATAAACCGACTGGAGGCTCATTGAGATATGACAGGTAAACACAGCTGGGTTTGAAAAACCAGTAGCATGAGCAGACAAACTGGACACTTTGGGAACTGCTGTATTATAAATGCATGTGTAACCTTTTTTCTCTCTTGTCGCCGGCACGCGTGGTGAAAGAATGTGATGCTGCATGTGAACCAGAGTGTACTATTATGAGCAATATAAAAGGAAACACCGGAACACGTGGCAAACAGCCTCGAAACAGACTCGGAGCGATACGCGGAGGGCGCTGTAAAAAACAGAAGGGGAAAGGAGGGCGCTCTTCCTCTAACTGTTGGCACTCCCACCACGTTGGAATTTCTAAAAAGCAGCAACTTACGTCATTTCACCGATGATATAGTATCGTCCGAAAGCCGATAAGACGCACGGCGGGAATAGGAACAGTTGATAGAACAGCTTCTCCCTTTCCACTTTGTTTCCGATGGCGGCCGCTGCGTATCACTCATAGCTGGGTCTGAGGGTGTTTTCCACGCGTTCCTGTGCTCCCTTTCATATTGCTCATAATAGTACCAGTAAAAAGTTCTCTCCGTGAAGTGTTCTCTGGCGAAAGTTTAAAATCGGTATTTTTAAGGCCTCGCCTAGGTCGTAATATCGTACTAACATCCTTACCACACGCAATTGAAGCGAACACCCACATTATGTCTGCGCAAGTAAACACAAAATGGTTAATGTACCATTTGTCCACGTAGCCCCTAATAAAATATGGAAACAAAAGATTTTTCATGACGTAACTAAGAAAAAGTAAAATAAGCTTATGAGCCAACCAGAACTTGTAAGCTACTGAAGAAGTATAAGTTCTTCGTCTATCTAGTCGAGTCTAGGAAAGGACAACTGGAAAGAAACTGTAAATTGAAAGCAGCAAAATAAGTATTGTCCGCTCGTCTGTCCAGACTTTGCGACCTTGGAAAAAGTCAACACATGCAGAAAGTGTGAGCAGATTTTCTCTAACCCCCTGAACTCTTGATCACAACTGGATAGCACCTCTCCACACCCCTCCCTACCGTGCCACGCCCCCCCCCTCCCCCCCCCCCCCCCCCCCCCCCCCCCTCCGGATAGCATCAAGTATCTACACACGGGGATTCAATTAGCGCCAAACACGCGCCGGGATGATAGGACGTGCTCACGCTCTCTGAAGCGACACAGACTCGCACCTGGTCCAGGTGCTGGTCCTCTGTTTGTGCTCCTGCGCACGCCCTTTCAATAGTGCCGCTGACTTATGTGCCCAGCCCGCTATATTGATTGGCCGAAGGTTCACTTTCGAGCTTTTATTTCCTCACCTTTCACCCGCACGGTGGGGTAGCTTTTTGTACTCGCGGGGCCACTCCTACAGAAGACTAGTACATGGAGAAGTAGTCGCTGCTGGCACGCGCAAGAATTGTGAAATAGAGGAGTTCTAGTCATGGGGCAACACCATCCGTTCACGCGTTTCGCGTGTTTTTCATTAAGGGGAAATATACCGTTCCTTCATTAAAACAACTTCAAAGAAAGAGAGAGAGAAACAACATTTATTTGTCCAACATGGTTTTGAAGCAAAGGATCCCCCTCACCCATAGTGCAGGATAACCAATAAAAGTCCTTTCTCTCTCTCTTGAAGCAAAGGAGGCGGAGCCTCTTCACCTCCCTCAGACGGCGGCCAGAAGTCCTTGGGCTCCGGCGGCATCTCCAGCCATTTGGACAACCCAAATCTGTACGTCCGGATCGGAGCGATCAAAGAGTTCTTGTTTTTACTCTATTGTTTATTGATCCAATTCTTGTGCCATGCGCACTCGCCTTGTACAAATGATACGGACAGAGGAATTTTATTTGGCCTTGAAAATGGCGGCCAACGCAAACAAATGCATGTGTCGATAGTAAATAGGCATTTGTTACAACATTTCTGTACGGGAACCACCCGGAGAAGCATCGGGAAATGTGTAGTGCTAAGTTTGAGAGCATGCTGATATATCCCAATTATTGTATAATAATCAAATGGTTCGTGCAGTTCTATTGGTATTCCTTTGAGGAAATTCGCATAGATATTTTAGAATGCTACGCTTCGGACAAAACAATTTGGTTTATTGCAGATACTCCTACTCGCATCGACTGCGAATCTCGCTGAAGCCACAAAGCTATGTTAACGAGAATAAGGTTTGCACAAAGTTCTACATATTTAAGAATGTGAAAACTCCATTACACGTTTTTTTTTTTTCTGAGCACATACTTGTAGCCGCCCTGAGTTCAGCTTGGCCATTGCTCGCTTTTCGAGAAATGCGATAATATTGGCAGAAAAGATGGTATTGAAGTTTATATACTCAAGACAGGTTTTGGCAATGTGTGTCGTATTTGATTCTTTTCCTAACTGCGGCATTCGAAGATAATAAATGACATTTTGTCTCATGACAGTGCGTTATGAGAGAAAATAACATTCTTTTGCATCATCTGGATACTTCGGAAACAAACCTGCCTGTACACTGGGCCTGCTCGATTACCAGCCCCACTCTGCAACCAGCAACCAGCTTTCGTGCAACCAGCCTTTGTTATTGATATTTTTCCCTCACGCGCCTTCCCTCCTCCCACATTCTGAGTGTTAACTTCGTATTTCCGGAGACTGTGGCATCAAGCAAACTCGCGTTTTAGTACGCCAAGGGAGGCGAAAAAATATTTTCCGTTCTTGTTAACGCCCATTTTCGCCGTGTCCACCCTTCCGTGCTTTTTCTAGCCGCCAGTCCCCGTTGAAAGCAACCACGCGGCGTCTGCGCCATCTGGGAGGGAAAAAGTGAACGAGACCCAGCTACTTCGGTCTGGCGGAAACTTGGACGGACTATTCCGGAAGTGAAAAGCTGTTGTAAAGTCATAGACAAACGGAATGACATCACAAAATTACAAACGGATGCGCGGAAAATTTTAAAAATTATGCATAGTGCAGATAAAATATGGGCTCGCTAGTGGTATATTAGAAAGACAATTTTCAATCCTCGTTATTGTAAAAGAGCCAAGCGAAAATTTCACTTGCTTGAAAAGAAATGGCGTTATTTGTGCGTTCCCGTTCGTATTTTCGTGATCGCGCGTCACTTGTTGCTGACTGTACACCCCAGATCTTTGAGGCTTCAGAAAGCAACCGGATGTGCCGCACTAAGATTATAGTACTTAGTTTTGCTTTGTCCCCGAAAGACCGAAATACAAGGTGACCTTTCGCAGAGAAATTCGTGGAGCGTGGTGAGTTGCAATATAATATTGGCAAGCTGGTGATTCTAAGATTGGGGGCTGCGCTTTATCTCGGGTTTCTCACTCCCCTTGTTGGCACGGCTCCTAGGCTAATATGTGGGTACAAGGTGATAGGAACTTTCATTTGCGGTGTCTCAGCTACCTTTTTGCACCTTTCTACCCTGTAATCAGTCATACATTTTTGGGGGTAAATCTCGGCGTTGGAATGCTTCAAACCCCCCGCCGTCCATGGGCAATTTGTTGAGAGCAGCTAACCCGGAACTACCTATGGCACTACTGCAGCTGGCTCGGGTAGAGGCAAATATAAAAATAACCTCCACTAAGATGGGTTTTGGCTGTGATTTGTTCATTATCGACTGCGCTGAGGGCGAAGAACATAACACGCGAACACGAGACAGCTCAATGTTGATCTTTTGTACTTTTCCACTTTGTTTTCAGCTGTCAGTAATGAACCAGTGATACCAAGCATGGACATCTACAAATCAATATTCATTACTGTCTTCATCCTTGTGAACTTCATGAAAAGTCATAAAACATCCTTACAAAATCTCAGGGTTGCATTTGCATAAGATGTAAGGCACTGATATCGAGGAGAACACGGCTAGTTAAAACACGCCAAGTTCAAATTGCGGGATTTGCAATTGTGGCTTCAACATACTATTGAAAAATTAGCACTAACACCAAATGGCTGAAGCACCCCTTTCTGAAAAGATCTTTTCGATCCTTTTGCGTTAAAAATATAGAGAATATTTTCTTTTTATCGTATTTGTATACGCTGTAAATTGTGCGACGATGTGTTTGTGACTCCATCGATAATTGGTGATAGCGTAGAGAGAAATCTGTTTCTACGAAGGACATTGAGTAGAGTAGGCAATTTACATTTATCCTTTTTTTGCAGCTAGTAAAAGAGGAAGCTTTGGTTCGGCAGTAACGTTTTTTGAGAGGAGGCCCACAATCAAGAACTGCGAATCCTCGCAACAACTATGAAAGCGACCTCCTTCAATAATAAAAACATACGAGGCAGTTAATATGTGCGAAACGCGGCCCCAGCCTCGCCATTCTACTTGCCACGCAGAGAACCAGTTTTTAGGGTAACTTGTGTGTGTGTGGGGGGGGGGGGGGGGGGGGAGTAGAGGGAAGCGGGATACATAAAGAACATGTAGAGAGTGTCGCGTGATCACGCAGATACATATTTCTGCCATTCTCATTAAGACATCGCCACAAAAAAGCAATGCATCCCGCACTTCCCACTCCTGCGACACAAAAAGCGCACTGTACGGATGTTTTGTTTTTGTCTGTCATCTACTATATCACACTCAATGCACCAACCCGGGCACTTCATATAACGCTTGTACCAAAACCCAGCTGAGAAATATCTGGAGCAACCAGAGTGCTCCGTCTCCGAGGAGATAACCGCTAAGGCGGTGGTGTTTCACGCTTCGTGCGCGATGAGAGTGTGGCTGTGAACCATAAATCACGACTCTGACACGCTTTCTCGGCACTCAGATAGTACGTCAAGTGGCACTTCTGTGCCGATAACGAGGCTATTCTTCACTTGGAATCACTAAGAGTGTATTTGTAATGCAAGACGTCGTGAAGTGGTTGGCGATCTCCCACTCCGTAGGTGAGATGGGCAGCGAGGATATATTGTGGTCTTCGTTTCTTTGTGGTATTGATTACGAGTCTTTTCAATGCCCCGCGTGTCGTTTGCGACGTTTCAGTGGACTTCACAAGAATTCCGCGTTCATAATCAAAGAGCTGCAGTTGTTCAAGTAGGTATTGTTTGTCCGTTCCCAGGGAAACTGCAGACATTGACGTCATTTGTTTCGTGGCAAAACTAAGTCGAAGTAGCATGAGCTTTATTGTAAGGTGACAGCTACGTTTTGCCAAGAAGATGTCCCGTTGCTGTCTTTCTAAACCCCATGCCCCACGTCGCGAAGTTTCCTGGCTCGTCCCGACATCGCGAAGTTTCCTGGCTCGTCCATCAGAAAGCTGGCTAGCTTTCTGAATTATGGCAGCTGAATTATGGGATTTCATCGTTCCTGTCCAGTGTGCACATCGGCCTTTATTGGCCCCAAAATGTGTGAAATTTATATAAACCTTGTTTTTCTGTTTCTGGACTGAAAGTTTGGTCCAGGTATTTGATTCTGCTTTATGGTCTGAGATATGCCAGCTACCACCAACTGGAGTTGTTTTTAAGCGACAGGCAAGCCGTATGCACCTGAGTGGGTATGTTTCCAGTCTATATTAGACCTAAACATTGGCTTACACTAACAGCGAGCCTAACGACATGACAGGCAACATAAGGTCACCGCACTTCAAGCCGCGGCTTCAGGATCAGGCCGTTAAGCCTAAAACCGTTACCTTAGGGTCAACGCACCGCTTCCTCGCCGTCTTCTGTCGGTTGCTGTCATTAATGGGAGAGCGCCTGGCGTTGCAAGTCCTAACCCAACGCGAGAGCGCTTTGGTGCAAATGTATCTGTTCCCTTTGCCCTGGAATTGATGATCTTTTCTAAAAAATGGGCAAAATATTTCTAGGACGATAGTCTTTCTTGGGCTACTTAAACGCAGAAATTTTGGTCTGTCTCTCTGTCTGTCTGTCTGTCTGTCTGTCTGTCTGTCTGTCTGTCTGTCTGTCTGTCTGTCTGTCTGTCTGTCTGTCCGTCCGTCCGTCCGTCCGTCCGTCAGTCCGTCCGTCTGTCTGTCTGTCTGTCTGTCCGTCCGTCCTTCTGTCTGTCTGTCTGTCTGTCTGTCTGTCTGTCTGTGACTGTCTGTCTGTGACGAAAGCTGCGCAATAGTCTTATATACTCAGGTCAAAATTTAAACGTCTAATTCCGGTGTTAGTGTTCATACTTGTCAACGTTGTTCAACATTGTAAGCAAATAAGGCAGTAAATCAATGCACAAGCAATATTTGCAGTGGTATTTGTTAAAAAGTTATGGATGCTTGGTTTTGCGATAGCAAATGAAATACTACATCGACGGCAGAAAACCTTCGCCTGCTGTTGCCAGCGCTACCTCGTTGCGGCATTTAAGAAATCAAATGGCAATAGCAAAGAAGGTTCACTAGATGGGACCCACGTTCCGCTTGGAACACTCGTGGAGTAGGGCAACATTTTTCTATAAACGTTGTAGCAGGGTGCCTCAAATCACGCGCGTCTCCTCAGTACGGCAGCGCTGGCATCGAGACAACCGACATGGAGCAGTAGAACGCGGTAAATTTAAATTGACTTGAGCAAACCTCTAGCGTGTTATATTGGGAGGAACGAGACGGAAAAGGAACAGCATGAGAGGTGAGCAGGAAAAAGAAGGGAGGCTCTTACTTGGCAGGGGCGCCAGTCGACTATCGTCTTTTGGTGACATTTGCAACAAAAGTAGGAGATACGTGGCCATTTTCGCTTCAGTTACGCGTGCGTCATTATTGTAATCTGGAGATGGAAGTAACAGTTTAAACTGTGGGGCCGGTAAACACCCATTAAATTGAGTTCCTACATTTTTCTAACGGATGGGTATTAAAATTAGAGTAAACGACTATATAAGAGAGAAATGCCGAAATCCCTTTCCTCCTGTTTGCTCTACGTCCCTTGTTATAAGGGGTGGCCTCGTATTTGCCTGGACGATTTGACATCCTGTAAGTACCAATGTCTCTTAAACGCCAAAACTTTATGCATACTTTGAAGTAGCTATATTTTAGTTCTACAAGTGGCGAGTCAATCCCTTTTTGTATACGGTAAAGGCACACGATTTCAAAAAGAGTGTCTAGCTCCATTGGAACCACTCACATTTGACGTTAACTTTCCCAACCATCTGCAGCAATGTGTTTGCGCGACCATATTGTTTCACCTGTAAACTGCGCAAAATTTGCAACAAAGAAAATTAGGCATTCAAAATTCCCGCTTGCACAAGAGCCCTTTGAACTATCGAAATTACGACGTTTCGAATATATCAGGTTTAAGTATTTTTTCTGCAGCCGCCAATTCTCGTTGAGAGCAAAATATTCAGTACTTTGAACTAAGCGCAGCTTGTGGTATGAACCAAAAGGACGGAAAGAAATCAGCGTACATTTTTCGCATGGAGCCGCAATTTATCGGAAGTTAATCACCGAAACATGCACAAACTTTCACCAGTTTTGACGGCTTTAAAAATGGCGTGAAGGCCATTCGTACTACTAAGCGGGGAGAAGTACGGCGGTGAGCTCTGGAAAGAGGCATTCTCGGCGGAATGCACATTGAGGAGAGAAAATTGGCTGTACCAAACAAAAAGCTGCTCCATTTCGTCAATCTCGTTTATCGCAAAGAGTGTTCGGCTACAGTCAATTTTACGTGCAACATATATGAGCAACATTTTATAAGATAAAAATAAAAGCTTCCTTGCCTTGGTTTACATAATCAAAAGACGAATGTTCGCATTCAATACAAAATTTAGCAGAAAACTACGAAATATGCTTGTGAAGCAATTTTTCCAGAGAGAATCCTTTTGATGTGGACAGGGTAGGGCCGTAGTCCGGCAAAATCTGGCGTACTATCATTATATCCTGAAATTGTGTATATTGGCCAAACAGGACACCGGTAAAATAAGCGTGCGAGAGAGCACCGATTGGCAGTCAGCAGCAACTTGGGCGGGAACTTAGCAGACCACTTCAAGCGTGTGGGTGTCAGCCATTACTACAAAGACGACCTTTCTAAGGAGAGCGAAAAAGAAAAAAACAAAAAAACTCCAAGGGAGATAGTTCAGGTGGTAATAAACAGGGCACGCGACCGGTGCGTCAGCATGCCGTCACTAGCATGAAGTGACAAAGGAATTTCCGCCATTAGAGATAGTGTGTAAGCGCGAACCGTATAAACCGAAATATAGGTCGAGTTTTGTTCAAAAAAAATCCGCACAAAAGTCACCCCCCGTCTTATATAGCGGTCATTGGCAGAATTTAAATCGTTGTCTGGCAACAATGTGCAAGCGTAGTCCATCGCCAATCGCCATCGCCATTCGTGTCGGACTGCTCTCTCACTCTATCGGGCCTTTATGTGATTTCGCTTTTCTCTAGTTTTTCGTCTTTTACTCGTCTATTACGCGTGCGTGCGTACATTTCTGTACGTCTGTGTTCCGAGATAAGTGGCGGCAGTCGACGCCAGTTTACCGCGGCGTTTAAGCTGACGGCGATTCAGTCACCGAGCAGAATGGGAATATGGCGGCGTAACGCCAGTTAGGCGTTTCAGAGAAAAGTGTGCGGTACTGGCGGAGCCAGAAAGCTAAGCTGTGCGCCTGCAACCCCCGAAACCGATCATTCTGTGGACATCAAGCGGTGCACCCCAAGTTGGAAAACAAAGTGGCGGACTTCGTCCGGGAACTTTGTCCGGGAACTTCGCTCACGATCGCTCCGGAGGCCATGCGTGGACCGGCTCCGCGAACTGTACAATGAGTGGATAGCCGGCGACAACAAAAAGACCTATTCGGGCCGGTTGCGACCGTGTCAAGCTGGGTGTCCTCTGGGCAGTCGCTGCCCGACGACATGGTTACACGAGCGTTCAGGAAGTGCTCCATCAGCAACGCGCCTGATGGCATGGAAGATGACAGTGCGAAGCAGTCATCCTCGGACGACTCTGAGAGCTCGGACGAGTGACTTCGGCAGGCATAGTGAGTGGCAGTGACGGACGGGCGTCGACAATAAATATAGGCATTGTGAGTGCGCTTCTGTGCCGAATTATTTTTTTTGTCAACATTTCCCACCTCAAAGTAGGGGGTCGACCTATATACCGGGTCGACCTATAATCCAGTTTATACGGTAGTTGTCAGTGTTAGCGCGTCAGTGCAAGTGCGTAGGGTAAGCGCGTAGTCTGTAAGCGCGTAGTAGAATGTGCAGTTGTCATCCACCTCTTCGAGTTTTTTTGGGCCTGAAATACGCGTCCCCATGTTGGTTTCTTAAATTCAGTCAATAGAAATTATCTTGTTTTGATATCAGCTGTACTCCACTCATGCATAGCCACGACAGCCACCACCATTTACACTTGTTAGTTGGGCTGTCCGTTGGTTGTCTTATTTGTCCTTTCTTTTAGAAATCGTGCATAAATAAGCTTGATTCCATTTGAATAAGCAGGTTAAAGTAAAAGTGTAAAGATGGCGCGTGTCTGTTGTGTATTGTCTTCGTTCACGTCTGCTTAGCGCCACGTTTTCTTTTCATCCAAGCGTCAAACGTATTTTTGGCCGGGAATGTGCATTGGAAATTGGCGTGTACCTTGCTCCATTATTCGTAATGACATGCTGACGTCGCTACGAGGACACTCTCGCAATTCCTCTGGAATAAATTTCGCAATCGCCATTATCATCACTATCAGCCTACTTGGCGCTGTCTATGCTTCATGCGATACCAACATTAAAACGCATTATTGAAGTGTGCTACCTTCCCACCCTAAACACGGTACTGTAAGCCTCCTTCGGCCATAATGCAGCCGTTTGGTGGGTGGGACAGATTTTCCAGATAGTATTACGCAGCTCCCTCAACCTTTTGCTTCCTTAAAATACCTGACAGATGTTAGTATGCAAGTTTGGACACCAAGTCACGGTAGGCAAAACGTTTGACAGGGGAATTGAGTGCGGGAAAGGTATTTTCGGTCATAAAAACAGTTGTTCAGCTGAATAGATGCGTGTCCTTACTGAACCATCTTGTACAGAAGTAGAAAACAATTCCACGAGCAGCTTCTAAAAACCACGCCCCTGAACATAGATGACCGACTAAGCAGCAATAGGTTCGGTTGGTTATTAATGTTGAATAAGTTGTTTGCATAGCTCGTAAGACGACTCTGTATTCTTTAAATAAAGCGAGCAGTCGACAATCATCCTGCCGACGTGTCCTGAAGCTTAGTGGAGGAGTAACCCTAATAGTGAGCAAAATGTTTTTTTTGCACTTATATTGATTCATAACTCCAGAAAGTCAGTATTGCGAGCATAAAAATCATGGCCAAATGAACGAGTCCTGCTTACTTCGCCACTGTGTCGCAGTGCTCCTGCAAAAACTTCAAAGAAGAATATTTGCTTTATTAGAGTAATCGAGCCGAACCGACTTAAATTCTCTAATAGCGTAGAAGTTCGCTCTGCACCACACGGAAGCCGTGCTATTGCAGCCGTAATCTCGCTGAACACACGATGCTTGGCAAAAGGCTAACTTTTCTTTCTTTTTCTTATATGGGATTTCCGAATCGAGGATCATCAGTATTTTTGTACCAGTGGGTTAAACTTTGTGAGAACCCATGGGGGGTCACGAATTTTTCGGAAGCCAGTGTTATACAACGTTCACGGCACTTAAGCTTTCATGATCGTGAGCGAGACCTGTCTATAATCAGTACTATTCGTTGCCAGAAACACAGACAGAAGCTCCACCTCCGTCAAAACCAACCTTGCCGAAAGCATTACCGCACGCACGTGGAAAGGATATAGATAGTAATTACGACCTCCGGCCCACCCACGTTACGATAATTGCAGTCCCGATCGCAGCACCGCAATAAACTTCAAATCGCCCTTCCCGTAATTTCTTCACCCTTTGAGCAGCTGGAACCATTCGACCATTAACCTCGGTCTTGAAGATGTTCACGAGTTACGATAGCAGAAAACTGGACGTTTAATGTTTTAGATGCTTAGGTAGGTTTGCCCTCGATCATTCAAGTTTGAGTTAAGTTGTAAAGGCAGGAATCAGGAATCTATAGCACAAACACTGGCGGAGACACAGCAACGCCCATCGGAAGGCCCACTTGGCGGGCTTGGGATGTCTCAAAACATTAAGAAGAGTTCTCGCGCTAAGCAGTGACTTACATAGCTTTTGTAAACAGCCATTTTTTTATCGGGAGTGTGCCACGAATCGGTTAAGCGCTTTCGAGAAATTGAAGGGTAATACAAAGTTATATGGTGCTAATTATCACCGTTATTTTTTCAGTATCCGCACGACAAACCCTACATCGAAACTCATTTGCTGGCATTGAGACGTCAGCGTCGACGTAATTGCTAGGTCCGCTGATAACCGCGGCGAACGAGGTCAAAAGTGCGCTCTGGGCCAGTGCAAATACACGCTGTGGAGGGTCTCTGAAATGGCGCTTAGAAACACTAATTGACGCGGAGAAGCGGGGTACACAACAAACAAAGCTGTTTGCGAAAAATAAGGATGTTCAATTAGGCACAACCATGTCTTCCATTAGGGCAAATTGTGGCGTTGCGGTGGGCGCTATAGAACCAACAGATGATTCGAGATGTCCTGTGCCTTGTGCCTGCAGGTTAAACAGCCGGACTGAAAGAGGCCAGATATATGAATAACATTTCTTTCCGAATACCTCAATGTAGAACTGCCTGACAAGCGCGTGAAAAAAAAAAAGAGAGAAAACATGGTCGAAACTGAGCAACCCAGATCGCGCCTGTTACGTTGGCAAAGTAATGTGAACCATCACAGTCCGTTTTTTTTTGTCCTTGATACATTGCCTTAGATTCTAATGCACCATTCTTTCTGATGAGCTTGTTGAACATTGCATTACTGTAAACGTATGCTGAGTCCATTGAGTGCATTTGACGCTGGAACGCTCAGTTCACGAGAAAGTATGTACTCAAACGTATTTTGTGGGCTACATGCATTGGCAAAGTATTTGTTGTTATTATTCAGTTTTGTCAGATGAAAGCTCCTCCCACCATAGTCCTCGAACCTTTCGGGCCCTTTTATCGCGAATGCACTTTTACCTTTCGAATTTCCTCATCACCGTGAGTTAAGTACATATTATAATTGCGGTGTCCAACCCAACATTCCTACCCCCCCCCCCCCCCCTCCCGTTTGAAAAACTTGGATGCAAGGTCAAGGCTTAGCAGCTCTTTTTAGGCCTCCTGGCTTCTTCACCATAACGCACGAATCATTTCTGGTTAAAATATCACGGCTATCACAATCACCCAGTTTCCGCTATTCAATGACGTTGTACTGCATGTTATTCGGCTTTGTATACGATTGCTTACACTGCATTTAGGCACTCGAGGTAGTCAACTGCAACGGCTGCGTACGTAGGATAGGTTTTTTTTTTAATTTCTCTAGCCAGCTCAGACGAAGTATCTTAACTATCACCAGACTCATCCGAAACCTGGTGGAAGGCGCACGAAGAGCGTGACGCAGCAAAAAAAGCCCCCAAGCCTGAAGCTTGCATAGTTGCAATCAATTTCCCCCTAAAACTAAGGGAGCAAAGGGAGCATAGTTAATGCAAGTGATATAAAGAGACACTCACTTTCATGCTCATAACATTGACGGCTATAACAATGCATGTGAACGCACAAGTCGCCCGTTCATGCCTCCTCAGCTAGCCCATCACTCGTGTCATAAACGTCGGGCAGTCTCAGTGCTGTGCATGTTCTTTAGTCGACTTCCGTTGGTTATTCGGTCCATTCTACTTGATATGTTCAGGTAAATTCAACTTCGCTATAGAATTTAGTTTACCCAACTTTGTCGAATGCGCGGTTCTGATGATCGAATCTTCAGTAAATGCGACCTTAATGTAGCAAAATTATACCGTTATATTAACTGAAGTCGCGGCATCTCTACGGTATACCTGTTAACGTAACCAGAGAAAAGGAAAACGGCCATAGAGTGAAATTTTTTGACCGCTTGCCTCACCATAACTGGCTTTGCGACCTTCTTTTTAAAAAGACGGTTTTCAAACCATACAAATTTAGGATAGAGGAGAAATGATGTCACCATTTTAAGTATATTTCATTAGGATTTAGAAACAGACACTCATTAGTGCGCGCACCTGGGATACTTCCGCCCAAGAACATCCTAGTTCCTCAGTGCGGGCAATCAGCGTTGTTGCAAATCCAGCATGCTTTCCAACCAAGCGCACAAGTGCACTATTCACACCAAGCGCACTTTTTATGGCGGCCACCCTTGCCCCGCAACCAATAACAACTTCCTGTTCACCACATTCCGATATTCATACCAGATGGCAGAAAACGCATCGTTCTCCCGCAAAACGAGAGTACACAAAGGTCAGGGCACTGACCGACCTCGTCGGGCATTGCAGACAGCAACCCAGCGGAAGCTATTGCAGAACGCGGCGCTTCACCGGCAACTCCAGAGCTGGGCTGCAATAAAAAAGACACCCCGCGCACCACAAAGCAGGACGCAGAAATCGTAAACGTTCTCGTACAACAAGAACAGAAGGAACTACAATGCGGGCCGCTGTTTCGCCCCCCGCCAGGTGGCTTTCCATAACAAAATCAGGACGCGTCGAAATCAACTAAGGGCCTTCAAGTCGCAAGTCGCTTGCCGAACCACAGTTCCGCATTATTCGGTCGTCCTTATAAGGGCATGGGAGTCGTGGGACGCTATTTGAGTAGTAGAAGAGCTGTACGCCGCCAGCACTGTTCTGCACAGTGGATTGCCCAATTATCTTAGGTCTACATTCTTATCCAGAAAAGGGCCGCTGTGTGGCCGGGTTATGTTTGCTCAAATAAAATGTTACTCGAACAGCTGGTTGGAGTAACATTAAAGTTATTCCAGCTGACAACTAGAGCAACTCTTCGCAAATTTCTTTAATGAGAGTTCTCGAGCTTTGTACGCAGTTTTTTTTTTTTCAGTGTCTGTCGAACAGTTGGGGTATTTCAATATCTATTTATTTACTTACCGTCGTAGGAGATGCTTGCGGAGCCCGTATTTTATATGTGGGACTTTGCGGGAGAAGTAAAGTAGCAACATTCAATCCTCGCTGGTGTGGTTTTTGTAGATGCAACAGTTTAGAGATCAAAAGGGTGGGGTGGGGGCAGGGGGGCAGCTCGGTTTGTCTCCAGCTAGGGACTTGATGTTACGACATCTGCAAGCTGGCAATGGCAAGCTGCTGTCATTTGCAAGCGCGGCGGGGCCTCACAAATTGTAACCGGAACGAGCCACTCTTTCCAGCAGGTGACGCGAATTAGGGTTCAGTGGGGCATACTGGTCGAATTTTTATTTTTCAGTTAAAGGACGGTGGAGGAGACTGACCAGAATTCCATCTGCTCACGATTGTGGAAGAAAACGGACACCATAAGGCACCGCACGAGCTACATGTTAATCGAGCAGCATGAAAGATGCGCTCTGCGACAACCCAGGAAACTGCGTGTGCAGGAGCAGCAACAAAGCAAATGTGTTTTCAACTTTAAACCTGCTGGCAATAAAAGCGAGAAGCAGCGGTGGCTGCGGTTTTTGATGCCGCCGGTCATGCGCATTCCGACACCACGATCGCTCGAACCTCCGCGGTGGACTTCCAGGACAACCGAAAGCCCCAGCCAAATGGCAATACATACAGCGAAGAGAGAGAGAGAGAAATCGACTTTATTGGATCAAAAATCCTACGGAGGCTGCAGGCGGACCACGCAGGATCGCCCACAGCCCGACTATTCTAGGCCTGTCGTCAAGGCGCGGTGTCCCCCGAATAAGATTACAAAATGAGGAGCTCGTAGAATTAATACAAATAAAGAGAGGCGGTCAAGAAAGCCAAGCAAAGCGAAGAGAAAATGTGGTAAGTCATTTTATTGCTTTTGTTAAACCGATATAGTTTACTAAGTATAGAAAGAAAGTGGAGAAAAACATGCCCGCCGGGTGGAAGGAAGGAAGAATGTAGAAGAAAGGCAGGAACGTTAACCTGGCTAGAGCCTAGTTTGCTATCCTGCACATGGGAAAGGGGAAATGGGCAAAAAAGAGAGAGGAAAAAAAAAGAGGAAAAGTTGGACCAGACACGTATGCCCAGCACTGAGGCACTGACAGTGATTGACACTGGAAGCTCTCAGTCTATAGCCTCCGAGAAAGTACAGGGGGGCACTGCCTTCCGGTAGCGACTCGCTGTTGCGGGTCTCTTTTCGCCCGCGTTGTAGCGGTACTCTTCGCCATTGTCGCTACTTTCCCGCTTCTCAAAACGGCGCCCTCACTCAAGATTACATGCAAAATCCATCACAATACGGCGCCGCTCGACACCGAAGCGCGTTGGTCACCAGAATTCAGCCCATGGTTCATTACGCAAAGGTTTCGGTGTTTGTATAAGCAGGTATGAGCTCGGAAGGCTTCTCGTATCATTGTGGATGGCGCAAGCGTACCGCTAGAAAAACAGTAGTCTGTAGAACAGTCTAGCTGTGCATTGCGGCGTTTGAATGAGGCAACAATTTTTTTGTTTCCCCTTACTCCCACAGAGGCTTTCATGCTTTTTCTATATTGAGTATTTTGCATACATGCATTTTGCATGAATAACTACCATGGCCCAATTTTTTCTTTCTTGCCTGAGAACACACATGCATGACAGAAACGATGCGACTTTGCTCTCACGCAATGAATCCTGCGTAAATTGGCGGCAACGGCCTGTCATTAAGCGAAGCTTGTTACTTCATGTAAAACCCAGTAAATGGCTCGTTCCTCATAGCGTTAATATGGCTTTCGAGGTCAGCTCGTTTCCAGGGCATAGGATACGGAGAGAAAGATAGTGGGAAATAGCAAGGGCGATTGTAATCAGAAAACGATCCAAGGAGACGCTGGCTCCGTCCATGTTCACTTCGCTTTCGCATCCACAGAGATGGCTGTGCTGAGGAGCGTCTGTGTTTTGTCTGCCGCTCAATCGTGCGCGCGTTCACGGCGCGCTCTTGGCGTTAAAACCGAGCTACCACAATACAAACTTGCTTCAACCTTTTTCAACCACCGCAAATGTATACCTAAATCCAGCGTCACCTTTATGCCTTCCTCGATGTCTTCCTCGAGGAGACCAGCCTAATCAAACGGCCGTAGCCCAATGCCTGCCGGCCAGCCTTACGCACAACTTATCCCTTTCTTTCTCTCTCTCGCTCTCTCTCTCTCTTTCTCTGGCCCCATTTGTTCTCACCTATCCCCTTTCACTACCCCTCTCCCCTTCCCCGGTTTGGGTTGTATGCTGGCGAACTCCCAAATGAGTTCGAAATATCCACACTCCACTTCTTTTCCAGTTTCTATTTCAATAAATCCCTCACCACCACCACGACCTCTCCTCAATGCCGTGTGCTCGAAAGTTTCGCTGGTCATCCACATTAATCAATGGATCACTGTATTTAAACTTACCGTGGGTACAAATGTAAAAACGACGAAACTAATCAGCATTGACTGTGGTCTCCTGTACGTTTTAACGTGACCAAAATTCTTCGTTGTATTCAAAATATCCCTTTCCCCAACACTATGCTGAATACAGACAGAGCGCACGAAAAAATCACGAAAGAATATTACAGCCCCTCCTTTGACACACATAAACAATAAAACTGTAATCATGCAAACACGATGTTATTTATGCACCATAAAGCTGAGCGCCATCAGCAGAGAGTGCAGAAGAGAGAGATAAGAGCCTTTATTGGAGACGATGCAGGCCCTAGGACAATCAGGGGAAATGGGTAAGAGACGGTAAGATAAAGTGGGCTCTTGAATTGAGCGAGTGAAGAAATATCCCGGCAAAACCATGCAGGCGCTGTCGGGTTGTCCTAGTGCCTCGTCATCTAAGCGCTGTGGGAGGGGCTTCAGCGCACAGCGTCAATAATAAATGACGCTCCAAGCCGCCCACACCTAGCAAAAAGAAGAGCAGAGCCTCTTTCCCCGTCTATTTTATCCCAGCGAATCCGCCGGGCACGCGACGGTGCTTGATGACTTTGCCCCAAAACACCTGGCCGCTTCCAGTTACTTTTTGCGTTGGGGGCAAGCCGAGGTCTCCATGCGGTCTGTGGTGGACGTACGGCGACCTTCGTGGCATGGCACTCTGAGACCTGGGTCAATGAGTACGCGCCCAGGGATTGCTTACAGTGACAATATCATTGCTTCCTTCATTATATCGTGTAATATATAAAGATATCATTATGGCGGAAGACTTAAGTGGCCCATTCTACAAAAAACCGTTGTTGTTGTCGTTACGTGACCGACAAAATGGCTGCCGCTGCAAAAAGTAAGCAAAAAATGTGGTTGTTCCCTCTTCCATAGAAACCGGTAAAACACGAAAGTGAAATGGGCCTTCACAGGAAACGTTGACTTTTTATTATGCATCGATATGAAGTTGCGCGTCGCTATTTATTTTTCGTCGGTATGGCACAGTTAGATTTAGATGGATCAACGTTAGACACCGGATTGCACGCGTCGGAGCATTGCGTAAATCTGATTGAAACCACAGGCGCTCGACAACCGTCCGTGCGAACGAAACCAAACGGGTTGTCAGCGAATTGCTTGGTGAACACACGGTCCGCTGCTGCGAAAGGAGCAGCGAACCGTGTCACAAGCGCGACATCCGCAAGTCGGCTTCTCCGTAGCTGACGCTGCGTATCCCCCGTACCCGTAGGCGCTGGCATCGAGACGCCAACTGTCGGCGCTCATTAGCGTCATGATGCACCTCTCCGCCTCTCGCCTCTCCTAGATGGTAGCATCATCTGAAAAGAATACCATAAGACGCGTTCGTCGTCCTATTCACGTGTCTGTTCATAGCGCAGTCGGGAGCGCGTTTCGTACCTCCCTTTGGGTGAAAGAGTTCATGGCTCAAATCCCGGTGCCGCCGCGTCAATTGAAGTTTTTCTGCCGATGTCATCAGTCAGATCTTGGTGGACCCAGGCATAAAACACTTTTGTGTTAAAAAAACAGATGCCTGGCTGGATTGTGTTTGAACCCGAGTCCCTACAGCGGCAGCCCGCTACACTGTCTTCGCACATTACCAACGATGGGCCGAGATTGGTGGTTTTTGTAGTTCCTTTCTACGCGGCATGTGGGGCAGTGGCCAGGAGACCAGAGTTTTGGGGGGCTAATGCGCTCGTCAAAGCTCCGAGGTTGCCCCTGAAAATTCCAACATTCGCAAAATTTGTCAAACTATAAATTTGAGACGTACAAGTTCGAGACCTATTCTAGTATAGGTCGTGCTTACACCTGAACGTGCTGGTACGTCAGTGGAAGAAAAATTGCCGGTTGAAGCAATTCGCGCCAAGAGACAAAAATTGAAAGCAAATAAAGGAATTCAAAGCGCATATACGATGTAGCAATAAAAATCAAGTATTTCCAATCTTCAAAGCCTATAATTAGAAAGAGTAAAAAGGGGCGCTAAGCAGACGATGACAAAGTAGACACACCCGCCGTGGTGGCTCAGTGGCTAAGGCGTTGTGCTGCTGAGCACGAGGTCGCGGGTTCGATTCCCGGCCGCGGCGGCCGCTTTTCTGATGGAGGCGAAAAGCAAAAACGCCCGTGTGTACGAGATTTCGGCGCACGTTAAAGATCCCCAGGTGGTCAAAATTAATCCGGAGCCCTCCACTACGGCGCGCCTCATCGCCTGCGTTGCGTCGGCGCGTTAAACCCCCACAATCAATCAACAAAGTAGACACACACACCATATACAGGCGCGAACTTCCAACTCTTCATTCACGAAAACCACGCTTGTTTATACACAGGCTAATAGTACAGGTTCAAGATTACTGCCAGGAATTAACATCTGCTGACGGCTCACAGATAAAATAGTAACAGCATTTGACATGTCGGCACACACGCGCACTACTGATACTACATACACATACCCACGACGCCTAACGCACATTCTACACAGGGTGATTATAAGCTATCTTTTTTTTAAAGACAGCTCCTTATCGCTACGTGATTGTGACGGCGCACTGACGCAGTCATCCCCCACTTTTTTGATGAAGTAACCTCGATGTTCTCCCTTTCCGACTTGTTTCCTGCTTTTTTCAAGAAGGTTGTCTGGTCCACGAATGGCGTCAACCACGTGATAATCATGAACCAACTAGTGATAATCATGAGGCAATGACAATCATGAATCAGTGATAATCAGTGATAATCATGAACCAGTGATAATCATGAACCAACAGTAATAATCATAAACCAGTGATAACCATGAACCAACTGGCTCATGAAGTTTTGTTAGAAGCATGTATGCTGACTGAAGTTCTCCGAGTTATATTATGGGAAAGTCATTTCAAGACCATTGATATATAGAGCCCCCTCAGCTATTCTACGTATATTCAGCTCTACTATAAGTCAGCTCTACTACATCAATTCACCTTCCGTTATTGGTCTTACGGGAAACCTACCTCCCAAAAAAACGTGCGCGATAACAGTATACGCACTCCACTAATGGAATGCCAGAATTGTGTCCGAGACAGAGGCCAAGGAAAAGTGTTGAAAGAGGAACAGAGAAGTGCGAAGCGAAAGTGAAATTTCGTATACTACTCGTGATATGCACCTCGCACTTAGCCACATATTCGTTGTGCAAGGATGCTTCAGAATAAAGGCGACTAATACATGCTAAAAGACTTTCCGTTTCGCTAGTCCAGCAGGAAGACCCCATGAAGCACCTATAGCGATTGGCAAGACAGCGTTTTTATTGTGGGGGTTTAACGCGCCGACGCAACGCAGGTGATGAGGCGCGCCGTAGTGGAGGGCTCCGGATTAATTTTGACCACCTGGGGATCTTTAACGTGCGCCGAAATCTCGTACACACGGGCGTTTTTGCTTTTCGCCTCCATCAGAAAAGCGGCCGCCGCGGCCGGGAAGGCAAGACAGCGTTATGACGTGGTCAAGATTGAGCCAAATACCACATCAACATTCCAAACACTCTCAATTCCACTGGAGTAATTTCTAGGATGCTTAATGTGGCTAGCACTGTAAAACGAAGTACAGGGGTTACCACACAGATAAGCGAAGAAGTAGTTCAAACCTTTACCGAGTGTTTAACGAGTTCAGAAGCGTTTCGGGCTCTACTTGCAGCTGAATTGTATTGCGTCTGAAAGGTTCACTCGGCATACATTCCACGGGACTTGATGTTGCCGCGTAATAACGGCATTACGGATATAACGTTTAACGGCAATGCGGAAATTAGTTGTTTGCAAACTTCATTGAGACCTCACGGGAACCGTTTCGTTTGCACTACCTGCAAGAATATTACACGATTCGCAAGAAACAGTTATCAAAGACGTTTCGCTAACAACAAGCCGAGCGGATTCCTCTAGAAATCCATTCGGTGACATTTTTCTGGTTTTGACGAACAAAGTGAACAGGCACGCACGCGCTAACCTAATTGGACAACTGAGCAAATTAGTATTGATTTGAACGGCCTCTAAACCAAAGGTTTACAGTTTATTATGAAATATCTGAGCGTCTGTCTTTACTAGTGAGCACCGAGCGATGAAAAAGGATACGTAGAATCACAAAGTTTCTCCTGAGTTTCACCCTTTTCATGTTCGTTTCAGTGTCCACTTCGAGCGAGCCCACATATACCTAGGGAATTGCACACAAATTTGAGGCACGACAAGCGCAGCGCACTGTTGATTTATGTCGATGGGTAAACCTCAAAATCTTCGCAACCGGAACAGTGCGGCCAATTGCAACAGATACGCAATAAACATTTTTAAACTGACACAACTCAGAATTCCGCCTCTGGTCACGTGTCTTGTAGAGCTGTTGCCAAATTGTTCGAAGAAGGAAGCGTATAACAACCATCGCGATTCACTGAAATACGAGAACGCGGTGCCACTAAGATGCTGCTTGGGGTAATCGGCAAATTCCGTCGCGTCACTCCAATCATACAGACATGCGAAAGAGTTGACGCCTTTTTCATAGGCCTCTACTTCGGTGGTCGGGATTACACCACCCGCAGCAGTAGCCTTTGAACTGAGCGTGCGCTCTACCCCACCCTCTTTGCGATGCAACGAGAGGGTCAGGAGTATTTGACCTCCTTTTCCATACTGCCTGGCATGTCAGAAGAAAACCGCAAGCTAAATGCACCGTGCGTATAATCCTCGCTCGAGCATGACCTGTAACTTGACAGATGGTAGTCCCGCGGAGTTCAACCCTTCTACATTACTTTTTAAGCTTTGTTTCATCCCTGAGCTACGGCCCCAGCTCTTTTAATGGATTTGACTGATGTGACTTGTGGAGATGAATGACGTGGATAGACTGGCGTGGCAGATACACTGCCGTTTCCCAATGCACTAGATGAGTTAAAGACCTTTTCATAACGACTGGGTTGGTGCACCCGGATACCCCTTGCGGTACCTCCTTGGAGGTAGCGGTTGCTTAATCAGATCCGCTTCGGGAGCAGTTTTATTCAGTGCTGCGTGCCAGGACCGCAACATCCTGGTATGCTTGTTACGGCAGTGCTGTCAAGAGGTAGACATGCCGACATACTTTTTTTTGGTTCCATTCGTGTTTTGACCTGCGATGGCGCGCGAAAGCTTCCGGCTTGGCCGCTACTACTGTGGAGAACATTTTGTGGTTGTTTTATATGTCAAATGAGGACCGCCAGAGAAGCGTCCTGTGGGGTACTCCGACCCTTTCCAATATTTTTGTCATATGCATCAAGCGGAATTTGATACGCAGTATGCAGGTATTAAAATATCGACTGTGTCCAAGAAGTAACAAGATAGCAGTAGAAAATATTTTATCGGCAGCAGCGAGACAGCATCAGGCAAATAAACAAACTTAGATTATGAAAGTTGCTCAAGGAAACATTGGCGAAAGAAGGAGACACATAAATGCAGTGGCTCTGGGCAACGAATAATTCAACAGGGGCAAAGGTCCACCTACAGTGCATAAATTCCGCATCCCCACCCCAGTATGTTTTGCGATGTATGTTTCACGGGAATGCAGATGAATAAAAACTGGTTCTGGTTGGCCGGCTAAATTTTCTCCCCATATCGATATCTGTGTTTAGTTTCTAGTCGACAACAGTACCAGCGCAATCGTGGGCAATATCACGATTAGTTTGGAGTTTCCAGAGAATTTGGCCACCATAAGCATTGACAGTAGCTATGTTTTCTTTTTTGATAACAGCATCTGATTATTTATCAAATTTCATTTTCCGCTGTGGTTTGCCCACCGAACCTATCGAAAATGAGCAGCTCGTTCCCGGCTGGTGTCATTTCGTTGCAGCGAGAATCAGATTGGTTTATTTGGGCCTGGCAGGAGGCTAACTCGTCACTTCTGGGCACTAAATGGCCGTAAGGGTGAGCGAGCTGCTTTCCGGCTAAACTGATTCAGGAACGCAATATTTCGGCGCGGCCTATTTGAGCCCAACCATAGTCATCTTCCAAATGATTGAGGTCTTTTAGAAAGCACTTTATCATGAATTGTGCTTTCAGATATGTATACTATTAAGTAATGAGGCCATGGTCTATTCGTCGCTTGTCCGTTGCTCTCACAGCGATGGAAACGCCGTCTAATGGCAAATTCATATGATGAAGTGAGGTTCACACCTCCAGTGGCTAATGGTGAAAGTGGCGATTGCTTGCCACTCGTGATAGAAACTCTCTTTTTTGTTAATTTTTCGCCCAGGTCTGCTAGAAGTCGTCACTTCCACATATTAAATAACTATTCCTGGCTTGTTTCCCAATGTCTTATGCGGAAAGGCCGTTTCATAGTTACTCGTGATAATACACGCAACGCACCGACGAAACGATTGATTGATTTGATTGTGGGGTTTAACGCGCCGACGCTACATATATATAGGCGGTGAGGCGCACCGTACTGGAAGGATCCAGATTAATTTTGGCCACCTGGGTATCTTTAACCTGCGCCGAAACCTCGACCACAGGGGATTTTTGCTTTTCGCCTTCATCAGAAAAACGGCCGCCGCGGCCGGGAATCGAACCCGCGTCTTTCGGCACAGCAGTACCACGCAATAGCCACTGAGTCATCGCAGCGCATCGGACCGCCGGAACATCCCGTGCAAGCTAGGCTCCTAAGGCGGTGCCAACACAGCAAAACTAATGCTCCTGAGGCGAACGTAGTGAGTGGCTCAGCCGTTCTAGCAAAAAAGCCTGAAAAAAAGGGCTAGTCGGTTCTCCCTGGTTCTAGGTGCGTAGGCCCTAGGATATAAAGAATACGGTCGCTTATTTTACATTCTGGATGAACCGCCAATAAGCGTTTCCCAAAGGGGTTGCCATATTTGAGTGATAGTGGCAAAACTTGATGACCTATTTTTTTTTTTCGATAAAAATTTATGCTTTGCTGCAAAGCTTGTTTTTCGGGCGGCATGTACTTTCTGCGTGCACTTCCTTCGACATTTTTTTTTCTAGGTAGCATTTTAGCCTATCGTTACCTCTGGCTATTACCTGTGCATTTCACGGGTCGAATGCATTCTGCAACGGCTGAAGAAATCTTTAAATAATATCGTAATTGCAACATTGAATCCGAAATCTTAATCGGTGCGCATAAATGTAAAGTTACACATACTTTTTACAAACACCCCTGTAGACGTTGCAAAATGCTCTATAAGTCATTCTAAAGATGGGGGATACGTTATTGGGCTACGGTGTGGTCACCAGGATTGTTGCATCTCACTTTTTGGGTGATGGGGACATCCGATATGGCGGTCGTTCTTTTCACCTATCGGCCACGTTGCAATGCCGTTGTAATTAATGAAGTGTAGACGGCTGGACACCAGTAATCAGTACACCAACGAAATGCCTGAATCTTGCGCAGTCGAACAGCATTGGGTCCGTAACGTTGCAAGCTGGCCCCAGATATAAGTGAACCGTGCAACACTTTAAACTTTTCTGTTCAATATCTTAAATGCTTGGAGAACGTAAAAACATCGTCTGCCGGTTTGAATAAACGGTTATTCAATCAATAAATTAGGGAACGTATTCAAACAACACATTTATACTTAGGTTGGGGGGGGGGGGGGTCGCACAGTACCTCAGCACACAATTGCCGCTCTATGCACATCACATATCTTAGAAACTGTCTGAAAATTTTTTTTCGCTTTTTCGCAGACTTCGCTTTTTTCGACCGGTCGAATTACGTCATTTGAGCGGTTTAGCGGTTTTTTTTTACCAGCTTTCCTTTTCAGTTGCTGCGATGAACGCATTTGATAGCCAGTTCGAAAAAATTACACCAACTTCCCGCAGTGGAACCCTTAGTAGTATGCGAGGAAGCCATGGGGTCGACTGAAGTTCCCATTAGTTTTCAGTTGGTCGTTTCCGTTGACGTTCAGCTGCGCGTGCCTTCGTTGTATCAGTAGCTTCTTGACGTAGTTTGAATGAGTGAAGGGCATGAGGCGCGTACGTAGCACATGCTCCATTATCGGTTTTGTAGTACAGTGGGAAGAGCGCCACGTACCTCCCGTTGCGGCCAGAGAGTTGTGTGATCGAAACCGGGCGCCGCCTAACTATTTCTTTTTATAGTGGACTGCGCTCACGTCGGCCCAAACGCTGACGGGGCTGAAGAGACGCGCATGCGCAGTAATGTGCGGGCGGCGGACAACGACAACGAGGGAGGGAGGGACACAGCCCCGAGCATGAGATGCTTCGCATCTAAAAGAAAGCCACAAAATCAAGCAGAAACGGAACGCATGTCTGCTGCGTCGAACAAATCATGCAGTACCGCTCCGTGCTGGAGCGGAACTGCAGCATTCGCAGTGCTTCCAGACGCGAAGGAAAGAGTAAAGCGTTGATCAGAAGAGTTTCAGAGTCCTTTTAAAGGCAGCATATCTGTACAAGAGCGGCACGTAGCATAACGTTTGCAGGTTTTTCGGTGAAAACCACAGACGAACAATCTTTTCAACCCACGCCCTTCGAGAACAATTGCTTAGGGGGATACAGCTAACATGGGGAGAAATTCTGTGGTAACATTATTTATTAAAGTACACTAAAATATAAAAGCCTTAACGGTAAGACAATATAAGGTGCACGAAATCGATGCATCAGAAAATTCTGAAATTGCAGTTAGGCGACCCAAAAATACGGCATACACTAGTGTCACTTAGATGCCATAAGTTCCCGGCAACATCTACGTTGTGCTCTCACACGAAACTTAGATGTACATATCGCTAGTGATAATTGTGGCTAGTCCTGAGCGGCGACACTTCAGGGACAACAATCAAACAGGCTAAATCAATACCTGGATGGTGTTTTCGCGAATAACACCATAGTTAAAAACCCTATAGCCCCAAAGCCCGCTATAGTTATACGGGTTTGTTTTAGTGTATATTTTCCCAATACGAACATTTAAAAACAAATGCAAAATTTTCTGGAAATCTTTTCTTTTATGAGCTACCTTTCTTTTAACAACTACCTTTTGAAATATGTTTTTCACAATTTCCGGAATTCCTAAATGGATCTGTAACTTTTTTATTTCGCTTCTGCCTCTTGAGTTCACTTCCACAAATGCCTATATATAAACACAGTTTAGGATATTTAGGGTGTGGCGGCATCATCATCATAACTACGGCAGCGCCCATCATGAACATTGCCTACGCTCCACTACCACCACCACCACAATCATCATCATCGCATCATCATCGCCGTTATCATCATCATCATCACCACCACCACCATCTACCGCGGATGCTTGCGTGAGCAGTTCCACGCGACACAGAGATCGAACACGGCCGCTCTCCAGTCCCGGCCCTCAGCCGCTCTCCGCTGCTATGTCCCGAATTCCTCTACCGCGCTCCGCGCTGGGGGGGACCCCTGTAGCGGCATCATCATCATCACCCCAGCAGCGCCCATCATCAACATCGCCTGGCCTAGGCTCCATCATCATCATCATCTACCACGGGTGCTTGCGTGAGCAGTGCGAGCCACGCGCAGAGAATAAAAAAACAGGTTGCGGTTGCGGCAAGATGTCTGGTGCCATCTCTCTCGCCTGATCGGCGCTCTACAAGTGATTTACGTAACCTTTCGCTTAGAAGTGTTTGTGCCTTTTTCTGAATATCTCTTAGGCCCGGAGTACTCGAATGTTTTCCCCCTAAAAATAGGAAATCATGCATTTCTAGGATTTTTAAACGTTCAGTACTTGCGAGATCAAAACTGTGTAGTTTATCGCAAAATCAATCAACATCTTTTAATACCATAGTGTTATCTAGTTGCTTAATGCGCCGAAAAGTGGTACTAAATGGCCCACAATCAAAACCCTCAATTTTAAACCGAAGCCTTTGTGTCCTCTCTGATGCCGCTGTACGCCAATACGCCCGGCAAGAAAGCCAACTTTCTTTTACCAATGCCGCCTGTATAAACATTGCCCGCTTTTCAATGGGAGCGGTAGGTACGCTTAGTTCAGGCACTCATCCGGTATGTGGCGAGCGCCGGCGGACGTGCCGCCTTACGTCATTGCTCGCGAGTCGCGAGCGCTGCACCCCCTTCTGCGACGTGTGCCTATCAGCTTGCCTGCTGGGTTTCAAGAGCCGTTTTGCTCATATCTTAGCCACGACGGGGCGCTAGTTCTGAGGTGCACTGGGGATCTCGTTCAACATGTCGCTCGATTGATACCAGCTGCTTTTTCGAAAGATGACTGACCGAGGCGGAACTGTAATAGTGTAGGAATGTATTATTGTCGGGTAGACAAACAGCAAAAAGAAAAACAATGTTTTCGGATGGTACAGCCATTATTTTACTGATATTTTTCTGTCTTTAGAATTCGGAAAAGAAAAATTGCGGGCACATTTTTTTGCTCAAGCGCTCATTTCTACCATTACTTTCCAGAAAATATCGCGTGCTTGTATATTTTAGGAAATGATAGAAAACACAAGGATAAGCAGTCGAGTGTCCAGCCACGCTGTCCACTTTCGCACAGTACCGTCCCCGACATTAAAACTGCGTACCGATGCAGAGTGCGAACAGCGTGGACAAAACAAGGCCGAAATGTGGAGGAGACAGAGTGGGGATGTCCTACTCGGAAAATGTCGGGGCCCGGGATCTAAGTAGAAAAGCGCGCAAAGCCGGCATCGGCCTGAGGCAGCACAAGTGGTTACGCGTCCGCCGTGGCTAAGGCGGTTTTATCAGCGACAGACCAAAACAGACATGCATGGGGATAAACAAGAAGGCGTAGGAGCGACGCCTTGGGAAGGCTAGACAAACTGTAAACTATTTTCCATAGTTTCCGAGAAGCGGCGCTGGCTGACGGACATGAAAGCACGCAGGAATGCTACGGAGCTGGAAAAGATAGGAGAGAGTGGTACAGGAGAGTGGCTGTTTGGCCATTTTTCACTCACGTCTTAGGCAGTGTTTATACAGACGGCGTTTCTCTGACGATTATGATGAATGATCGTGGGTGAGGTAAAAGAAAAAAACAAAAACGCTTTCCGTTGCCGGAATCGAACCTGGGTAGCTCTCGATACGACGCCGGCCTCTATCCGGTTGCTCCATTTCAACATGGTCGTATAGATTGCCAGGCAGCAGGTACCGATTCGCGTAGTACACCACAAAGCCAAACGTTAGGCCTACGGGTTAAACGCCCTAGGCTTGCTGTGGGTAGTTTTGAACAGTGGTGCATACCTCTACAGTAGAACATACAAGTATCCATCGCGAGAAAGCTCCTCGTAAAACCATCTTCGTCGTTACACGGACGGGTGCCAAATTTTTTATATGTTTTCTTATGCAGGCTCATAACGTTGCTCATTTCCCTTTGACGATTTGAAAATTAGTTTGTCATACGATGCCTATAAAAGTTGAATTTTTTTTCTTAATGTTCAAAAATTTTCCTTACAGTTTGTTTTTACGTTGACCCATTTAAAAAGCCTGTAAACACGTTTATGAAGTCTTTCATAACTCCTATAACGTTTATAACATCTAAAGACAATGGCGAAGCCAGAAAAATTCTGCACCTATGCGTAAACTGAAATCAGTCCAAATTTCGTACCTATTTCTGCGTGCCCGTGTGCTTGCGTGCGTGCACGTCTGGGTGTGGGCTTCAGTTATAGTGATTGCCGGGACCAGTTGATAGCTTCCGCCTTTATTGATTATTTCACGTCAGTCTACACAGAGGACAACAATGTTCTTCCTGCAATTTCAACGAATTCCCCCCCCCCCTCTTTCTGAAGTTAGTCATTTCTGAGCATGGACTATTGAATATATTGTTAAACTTTATAAACGTAATTATCCAGGATCTGACGATGTCACAATATCCTTCCTAAAAAGGTATGCGTAATCGAGTGTGAAGCACTCGTAGGTTTTTTTCAAGAAGTGTATAAATCAAGCCGCATTACCCGATGACTGGAGGTTGACCAGAGTCAAATCTTTATATAAAATCGGAGCATAGATTTGCACTAAAATTACCGCCCGATTTCACTCCCTTCAACGTCATGCAAAAAGGTGGAATATATTAATTACAAGCCTGTAAATAACTCTTTAGAATATCATAAGGTAATAACAAATCGGCAGCACGCATTTTCGGCTGGTTTCTCCGCCACTACTAAGCTATTAGGAACCGTTCAGGACCTTGCAGATGCAATGAACAAAGGAAAGCAAACTGACGTAAGTTTTGTGAATTTCGAGGTAACATTCTGTAAAGTACGTCACCAAAAGCTTCTCCACAAATTACGACATATTCTAAGAAATTAAAATTTACTCACGTGGATTCCTGCGTACTTCCAAAATCGATGTCAATATAGAGTAATCAATAATTGCTCTGGCGTTTCTAAGGGGTCGTTAGTGGTCCCTTCATTGTCTTTGTTTTAAAACAATGACATAGCTTCTTACGTTTCCGTTCGTATTAGCCTGTGCGCTCTTTACCGAATCGTCTATGATAAGATACAGTCTCCGCAAGATAAATTAAGACCAAATGGTGACTTCCACGAAATAATTGCTTGGCAAATTGCTTGGTCGACTGGCAAATGCTTATGAAATTGGAAAAAACTGTCTTCATGAATAATAACCCACAAAATGTCTCCCCTGTAGCACCAACACACCACTATCAGCGTTCGTCTGCAGGAAGTGGAACAGTACAAGTACCTTGACCTATACCCGCCGCGGTGGCTCAGTGGCTGAGGCGTTGCACTGCTGAGCACGAGGTCGCGGGTTCGATTCCCGGCCGCGGCGGCCGCTTTTCTGATGGAGGCGGAAAGCAAAAACGCCCGTGTGTACGAGATTTCGGCACACGTTAAAGATTCCCAGGTGGCCAAAATTAATCCGGAAGCCCTCCACTACGGCGCGCCTCATCGCCTGCGTGTCGTCGGCGCGTTAAACCCTACAATGAATCAATCAACCTTGACCTACGGACATCGAACCTAATGTCCTGGACAAAACTCAGAGACAGCGTTACACCAAGATAACTAGGCAAGGTATTCGTTATAGGTTTTCTTTGAAATTATCCTAACTGGCTGTGCGTCTTCTAGCATAATATACAATTATCGGAGTAATGATAGAGTACGCAGGGCTAATCTGAGATGCATTGACTAAGACCAATGTTAATAAAAGAAAAAGATTGGAAAAATGGTTGTAAGAATAATTTACAATTCACATCGTCGCACTTCCATATCGACTCTCCTTCAACAAAGTGGAATGTTGCCCATCTCAGAAAAAAAAAATTCCGGGCAATATCCAGTAACGTGAAACGAGGGGAGGGGCGAAGCATGCAGTGTATAAGTGTATTCGTGGCGCCTTGGAGGTTTTGCCAACGGAGGTGGAACCCTTGGGGTGTAGAGGTATGCAACTTTGCCGCAAAAGTCTCTTGTCTTTGAAGCACGAAGCTCTCTCGCGCGGGGCGTAAACGAGTGCCCTGGTGTTTTTTTGGTATGCGTTACGTAAACGATTTTTCCGGTGTTTTAGTACCGTGACTACATGAGACGATGATTGCAACGACGACGACGGATGACAGGAGACACCAACAGCCCCAGCCCCTAAGGGGCTTCGCTTCTAAAACCCAACTGATAGGCCACCCGAAGTTCTTTCTTCCAATTATGTGTAGGACATTACTTCAGTATATCTCTTAATTTAACATAATCCCCACTTTCCTACAAAAGGACGCGGCCCGCTTTCTCTAACGTCCTTTACAACCGTCGAAATATTTGTTTCAAATATTCTTTCTTTCCTCTCGCTATCGTAGAGTGCGACGATTGTACTAACGAAGCAGTTAAACAGCAGTCATTATCTTTACTCGAAAATCCCTTCTAGTCGACTAGGTTTTTTTTCTGTGGTGCATTTTGTTTATTCTATTGTATGTTTGCCTTGTTTTGTACACATTTGTATTTACCTGTAACCACACTGCTAAATTTTTTGAGGAAATGCAATGTATACAAACAAACAAACAAACAAACAAACAAACAAACAAACAAACAAACAAACAAATAAATAAATAAATAAATAAATAAATAAATAAATAAATAAATAGAGAGAAGCCACCGCCTACCGCCTCCCTCAAACCAACACCTACCCGCACGGCACCCTCCTCCAAGCCATCTACCCGACCTCCTACTCCGCCAGCTGCAAGTAACCCTGCACACTCTACCATATGATTCGGGCGTGCTCCCACACACCATCCCTCTACCCTATTCCCTACCATAAGCATGAGCAGTGGCAAGGCATGCTAGCCAGCCCGGGCCCCGGCGAGCAGCTTGGGCTGGTTGAAAGGGCCCGCCTGGCAGCGGCCGCACAGGGACTTCTGGATTACTCCAGAACTAATAAAGAAGTAAGTTTATTCCTCCTCCTCAATTCACATTCAAATCCCGCCTGTGAAGATTCTGAACTCGCGTGCCGCATATACTTGCTGCAAAGGCAACAGCGGGGGCTTAACCCGGGTGCTTAAGCTTGTGCTTGCTACAAAAAGCGATGTTTGAGACCCCTCTTAACCCGCTTAACCCCTCTTGCTAATCTCCGTTTTATTGCAGCAGCTTCAAACTTCGGAACCAACCAACTCCTAAGGAGTTACACGGGAGGCTAAATTGCATGCAATTCCAACCCCCTCCCCTCCTAGTCATGCCCCAACTTGTGCCTCGTAAGTTATCGCCGAAGTGTGCCTCTTAAGTGATCCCACCTTTCCCTCCTCTTAACCCGCTTAACCCCTCTTGCTAATCTCCGTTTTATTGCAGCAGCTTCAAACTTCGGAACCAACCAACTCCTAAGGAGGTACACGCGAGGCTAAATTGCATGCAATTCCAACCCCCTCCCCTCCTAGTCATGCCCCAACTTGTGCCTCATAAGTTATCGCCGAAGTGTGCCTCTTAAGTGATCCCCGAAGTGTGCCTCTTAAGTGATCCCACCTTTCCCTCCTCCAGTAAAACATGCTTATATATGAAGCGCTAATTAGTAAGCTGGTAGCAATACTGTTAGGCGTACTCTAATTTTGGGAGGAAGCGGCTTAGTTTCGAGAGACCAACGGAATTCATAGTGCGCCATCTGATGCTCATCCTTGTCAATAAAAGTTGAACGAACCAAAATATTTGCCTTTCCCAACGCTCGGCAGGCAGAAATGTTCTGGCATGTGCGCTGTAAGGCAACCAAATTACAACATTTTTGGAGAAAGCCGGGCGTGCTGAAAACAGATGCAAAATTGCTATCTTTATTAAGTTCTTGCAACGGCTAAATTTATTCCAGATGACAAATGCACCGGCTGGTACAATTTTGTTTTGTTAAGCAGAATGAAGGAACTCTAATGTTTTCCGATGACAGGCGGCACCTACCGTTTACTGGAGAAACCAATAGTCACCTGTCAGCTTCCACAACTCCTCACTAGGCGGGAAAAACCCGTCGAAAGGTGGAGCAAGGTCGTATTATGGAAGTAGCACGCGGCGTCTGCGCCATCTCTGAGCCAACAAGTGAACGTGACCACGCTACTGCCGTATGGCGCAAAATTTGTATACATTGTATAAGGAAGTGATCGCCCAACTCGTTTGTACGTTATCTGTGGGTTTTCAGTAAACCACAGGAGGACGTGCCAGCTATAGCTATATATTTCTCGTGGGAATGGCCCGAATACCACGTGACCGTGTGCTGAGAAAGCCGTCGAGCACGTTGAATGCAGAAATATATTTACCAAGCAAGTGAATAAATAGACGTTTTTTTTTGCATTCTACGTGCAGCTTTTATTCATTCCACGTTAATCCCCCAGTTAGCCTTAATGTAGGCTCGGGAGAGTTAAGTTTTATTTGCATTGTGCCAACCGGCCCCTCGCATCTGTCTAGTCCCGATTTAGTCAGACAGTTGTTATGCTCCAAACACCACAGCTGTCTAGCGCAGTTTGGTTGAGGGAAGATGAACCTCAATTTGCTTAAAAGAAAAGCCCGTGTTTCTGCCGAATTTGGATCCAGTACAGGTAACTTATACAAATGAGCAAAACAAAGATAGGAGTGGATTGTAATTGTTCACGTTTGGCGCCGCTGATTGGTTACAGACCAGAAAAAAACACAGCGCACAAACAAGTAACGCGCGCTGTATTGGTCCGCAGTGTTTTACGTCGTGTTCGGCCATTATATCAGCCACGCATGAGCTTCTATAAACAAAAATACGTTGCTATTACGTCCTGGTGAACTTCATGTCAGGACATCAAATACGCGGACAAAACCACGCCATTGCACTCACATAACAGCATGGTGATCTTCATCTCAGGACATAGTGATGTGCGTATGAAACCACATGGATGTGCGAAGATGGAATCAAAAGCATTGCCGCTGAGGACAATAAGGATAGCTAAAACACGCTTAATTATAATTGCGGGATTATTCGAACAGCTATCGAGGTCGAGGTAGCCTGTCATTGCTTCTTTTATTATTTGATATTTTGTATGTGATCAAGGAACCTGAGTTTTCCCGCGTCACTACGTGGGAAACGTATGTCATATGCAATGCGTTTTTGTTCCTAGACCCACTACCCACGCATGTCGCAGATATTTTTGATTTTCCGTATACGCGTTTATTCCAAAAAAGTTGGAGTAAACGCCTCCTGCGCGTATGTCGTGTATGCACTCGCGCCTTTGTGTGCGCCACATCTTAAGCATAAATATTAATCTGCCTAAACAATAAGAATCATGTGATCGCTCCGGGTTGCGAGGTTGCCATTAACATTTGATGGATATTTCCTGTTTGTGATCAGCGGCAGGGAAGCAGGCGGCACCTGAGGAGGTAGGTTGTTAGGCCGTTATGTTGCATGACCTTAAGGGGGAGCCAAAACAGGTGCCATGCAGCCTCAAACTTCTTGTGAGGTGAGTCGACGTTATGGGTGCTGGCGCTAGACGTGCAATCGTATGGTCAGCGCTGATGCCGGGCTATCGCATACACAATAAAGGCGTCAGGCCACCGCATACCTCCGTCAGTAGCCACAATGCAATAGTTGGATGGTCGTTGATCTCGCGAGAGCTGCTGTCGTCATAGCTGTACACTTAACCCAAATGGTTTCGTGTGTTTTTACGCTAACAAAGTCTATGAAAATTTTTAGAACACATTTCACAGCCAATAGAAGTTGTAATGACATGTTTCTGTAACACATCTGTGGAGAAGAGGCTTTTTTCGCAACTTGAGGCACGTAATTTGTATGTGATAGACACTACTGTGGCTAGATCTCTTTGCAATGAACGAGAAGTATTTTTCAGGTTCATTGCATTGCTACCGAATATTTGTCAAATCCAAGTCACAAACACATAGTCCATACAACTGTTCTGGAGTGCAAGCTATTATCATTTTGTTTCCCGGTGGTATCATGAGGTGTGCGTCGCTATCGGTGACCGGCAGGGCAAGCATGCGGTATGTCCGTGTCATAGATTCAAGGTGCGATAGACTCATATCTAAGGAGGGTATAGCTTAAGCTACTATGTTGCCACAAGTATCAAAAAAATGAAATATAAATATTGAACATCCTTTTGCACCCTACACTCTAGTTTGCTCGTGTTTCGTTTGCTGGTTGCAATAACTTGGAGAAGCAAACAACGCCCTACGTTTAGCGCAGGTCAATGCAATTACGGTGTCGGGATGCAACGCCATGAATTGTGGGGTTTGGCTGTGCGTGCTTTCAGCCGGCTCCGTGATTCTCAAGGTGGAGGTTTGCAGTGCGCGACGCCCAAGACAGACAGGGTGAGAGGAAAAAGTTAGGGACCCTTCAGTCTTTCCTGCTGCTCCGAGATTGACCCTCATTAAGGCTCGCCCCGTGGCTTTTCGCAACTCCTTTCCCCACTGAACACAGACTGTGTCCCCTGGACAAGTAAACCCTGTGCATTAGACACAGTTCCGTTAGTTCTAGAACCTTAAATACTTTCTGTTTTCCCCAGGCACATATTTTTCAGCTCGCCTCAGAGGGAAGCTCGTCTTGTACCGGAATCTTCAAGGAAAACAGGGGAACCCCGGTTTCACATCCCCGTGTTTTTGGAAAACCCGAATTTTACGACGGACCCGTCGAGACCCACCTAAGTCCCTGTAGAAACAGTGCTTGGGGAACCTGAATTATCCGACCCGGTGACTTCATGTTGGGATACGCGTGAACCGACAAACCAGCGAAGCGTGCTGCCGACCGGAGCACGAATTCAAAGGAGCCATGAAGAGAAAATACAACTTTGTTTAATCTGAAAGAACTAGGATTCAGTGTCTCACTCAGCTCCATTACACCCACAAAAGCTGTTTTTTAACGAAAAAAAAAGCAAGAAGTATTTAAAAACTTTCAAATTTTGCGCCACAGTGACGTTTTATGAGCAAGAATTACGTCATACGGGCCAACAATACAATATAATTTTCAGTGCGTTAACTGCACGTTAGCATTCAAGTGATGCGGTCAAATGAAACTAGAGGCCCCATTACCGACGTCCAGTCATGTGTCGTCGCGACAGGTAAGTTAGGCGGCCGCCAATCGCACAAGGTTCCGTGACGTCATAGAAAAGTTACGGGAAATTGGCTAGGGGGTCGCGACTGCTTCACGCGTTTTCTTTAATATCTCCGTTATTTGTTCGAAGATTGCGATGATATTGGTATCATTGTTATCGGGACTAAGCCATCTGTCTAATAAACCCAACTTGTATTTCGTCTTCATGGCTCCTCTAAAGGGCCGCGGGCCTGTTCTGGGGAACTTAAGCCCGCTCGATCGTTTCTCTCCGGAGCTTTATTCTGTGTCGATGAGTGAAACTTAAGCAAAAACTTACACAGGGACGAGGAAGGGAAACGACACCGGCGCTTATATCAACTGAAAGATTTATTAAAATCTAAAACACGTATATACTATGCCAAGACCCAACAATCAGACACGTGTGGCCGTCGCACATGCATTCGGTCGTACATGAGAACAAGCGCCCCCTTTCCTTCTCTTCATTTTCTTTCTTTCTTCTTCTAACCCCTCTCCTTAAGAAGTAACCCTTCGTTATCTAGAACGCTCAGTGACAGGTAACTTATACCATCCGAGCCCCTGATCCGGATATGGAAGGCTTGAGGAATTTCCCTGGTAACACGGTCTCTGTGTTTAGAAATCACTTGCGTGTCTGTGAAGCATGGTTTACAGCCGCAGTCCGAACACACACCTGGCGCTGCTCAGAGAGAGAAAGAGCATATGTGGATGCACCATCCGCACTCGTACAAGACGACTACACGTAAGAGCACCTCGCACAACCGGACTCCACCGCAGTCATTACACTCTTCTCTTTACAGGCAGCCGAGCAAGCCGGAGGTTCCGTACGAGACTGCTCTGTTGCCCGTCAATGGACACCGGGTTCACTAGCATTACGCTCACACCGTGTAAAAAATTCCGCCATCTCCACGAAGTGAATGTGTGTGAGAGGGGCGAAGCTCCAATGCTTATCGTTAAAAGCTTGAAATATTCGCCCGCACATCATTTGAAGACTCGACACGTTGTTGTAGGGGTGTTTTTATGTACACTTTTATACATGATGTTTATTATTTACATATCGATGCAATTATATACACTTGTATACACACAAGATGTAATCATTTACATATCGATGAAATTTTATACAAGGATTACATTACTGATTACAAAGCTGTGGGAAGCGCTTTCCTTTGAAGATCCGCCCACACCCACACGTGCTACAAGCGAGGGAGGACCAAGTGCAGGTTCCTTGAGCTCGCAGGCGACAAACGACAACCTCTTCTTATTCCTCTTTTTCTTCTTGGGTAGCAGCGAACGCGTTGAACGTTTTGGCCTCTTCGGCCAATTTTTGGTTGGCCAATCCCTAGGGGGATCCTGCCACAATCATCATTTATGTGCCGTGCCGTATACAGCTGCAACGAGGGACGGGACAGGGCCCAAGCGAGAGAAGCTTCGCCCCTAAAAACAATGCGTTAAGTTCGCAGCGTTGGATTGGTAAATAATATTGCTGCCGCCCAAAGCCAGGCGAGAGTAGATTTCATGACCAACAGCAACCATCCCTGAGAGCCGCAAGCCGAATCGGATGTTGTATCACTCTCCGGCACGGACATGGCACCAGAACTGGCCGCCGGAAATTTTTTCTGGAACCGAGAAGTCCTACGGTTTCGTAATGTATGCGAGGTTTGCAATGACGATCGGTTTCGTGTTTTGCTTGGAGTATTTCACCATCTTCCTTCCCAGTCACATCAGGGCGACTACTCTACTGTATTGTTACGGGCCTACACCAACCACTGCAAATGCGGGTCACCGTAGGCGAACGGAGGCATGGTAGTGGTGCTGGAGGCTGCTCCCAATTGAAGGTTCACTCCGTTGTGACGACAAGAGCCCAGGGGCCAAACTTAAAAATACATCTTAAAGGACACCTCAAAAGAGAGCTCGTTATCACCAGTTCCTTAACCCCACGTTTCAGCTATCTCGGGTCCCACACAGCACTGTGAGAGACCACGCGACGATTAAGATAACGACAGTGCTGGACGCGGAGACCAAACCATCCAGCGCAGATCTTGCCATATCGCCCCCGTCTGAAGGTTTCTTTTCTTGCGGGAACCAAACCGCTCCAACCGAAACACAGGATGCGCTGTCGTGGTACGTGCTGGTACCAGTTGACTACCCGCAGGTGAAAAACTTCGAAGGAATGAATCACCAGGTTTTTCTCCAGGATAACACTGCTGTACCCTCAAGCGCTTCCGTAGAAAAAAACGGCCTAGTCTTTCCGAATGAAACCTCGAGATTTAACTATTGCTGAGTTCAAACAACGCACCGTATTGATTTGCAAAAGTGTATTCTCGACAGTTTTTTTCCCATTCAAGGCGAATATCAAATAAGAATTCATTAACCGCCTATGTATTGTTCCTTTCGACGCGGTTTCTTGCGCAAGAAATTTAATTTTGTTCCAGCGTGTGAGAACCGTTCTATTAGCACATCTGAACCACAATATCCTGAGTTCACGTTTGAAGACCCTATTCAAATGAGGTTTATGTGTTGCACTAATAGTAGGCCAACTCCAAAGCTGGAGTTAAACATGTCTAGGGCATGCCTGGTGCACCCTTAAAAAACATTTGTCTATGTGCATAATTTCGATTTTTTTTAGATAATCTTCTCACGGCGGTGTTCATATTCATACAATGTACGTAGTTTAAAGTGAGTTTTAATTGCTCACGTTGTTTGCTAATAATTATCCCACACCATAGTTTAATTACAATAAAATGTAACGTTACTGTAATGACAATTTTCATTATTTGACGTGCAAACAACGTGTTCATTTCGCAATAAAAGAACCTGTTACCGGAATTCGTTTCAAGCATGGAGACGAAACGAGGAACGAGCTATCGTTCCTCTGTTAGAGGAACGTGAAAACACTGAGTATACCCCACTTTCTCCTACCGCCATCCCCTACCACTCAGCTGCCCGGTCCTTGATGTCCACCTAATGTCCATGCTCCTCATATACATGTACTTAAAGAAGCCATGAAGATGAAATACAAGTTTGGTTTATTAGAAAGACTGCTTAGTCCCGATAACAATGATTAAATATCATCGCAATATTCGAAAAAATAACGGAGGTATTAAAGAAAACGTGTGAAGCAGTCGCGACCCCCTAGTCAATTTCCCGCAACTTTTCTATGACGTGACGGAACCTTGTTTGTGCGATTGACGGCCGCGCCACTTGAATGCTAACGTGCAGTTAACGCACTGAAAATTATGTTTTATTGTTGGCCCGTATGACGCTATTCTTGCTCATAACACGTCACTGTGGCGCAAAGTTTGAAAGTTTTTCAATACTTCTTGCTTTTTTTTTCGTTAAAAGAACATCTTTTGTGGCTGTAATGGGGCTGAGTGAGATACTGAATCCTAGTTCCTTCAAAATAAACAAAGTTGTATTTTCTCTTCATGGCTCCCTTAAACACACCGAGGCACTAAAGCGGCCCTTGCATCTTTAGCCTCAGATCTGTTGGTACCGGGTAAATTTTATTCTTCTTTGATTTCTTCTTTTCTTGAAGAGCCGAAGGTAACTAGAATCAGCTGAATTTTCTTGATGTTCACTTTTATATTCCCTTTCGCCGAAACGTTTACGACTTTTAATATTCTATCCTAGAACATTCGACGGAGATTGCACTTATGCGCAAGAATCGTGGTGAAGCTGTAGTTGACATTCACGGACATACTGTTACGTTTCAGTGTTTATTTTCCATACTACAAGCCGTTGTCGTCGTCGTCCACGTACGAGTAAAAGAAGTCGTATGTGTGTGGACGTTAACAAAGCCGCGACGAGACGACGACGAGCAAAAGATCCCGGTACGGAGCGCTTGCGCACGACCACACTGGAGAGGCGGCTCTTCCACGACCAACCGAGACGCGCATGCTATTACTTGGCGTTTTCGTTCTGTGCTGGTGGTGCGGCGAGCTTAATTGCGAAAGGCTCTTATATGATGCAGTGCGCAAGCGCATGACAAAACAATGAACCGAGGAGCAAACGCAATGATATGTCTTTCTTGGTGACTAACAGAGGAGCTGCATAACCTGACGTACATTCACTTTTTGCAGAAAAAAAATATCAAGAAACACCCGGGCGTTCCTATGAGCGTGCCTCGCGGCGACCACTGAATCCCCGACCCACGCAGTGGCTCAAGCAAAAAAATTCAGGCGAATCCGCCACAAGGGAGTAGCGAGGCCCGAGCCGAAGTAGGGCCATGAAGTCGACAAGACGTAAAGGCCGTATCGTGGAACGACCCGTTGCGCGAGGGCGGTTTAACACAGCTGCACGCACTTTAATAAAGTTATTCTTTGTGTTCCTGTCAAGTGTTACCACACCTGTGAAAGAAAAAAAACTCCAGCTTATTCATAAAGTAGTAGTAGTAGTAGTAAGTATTGTTGAATAAGGCGGACTTAGCCTTGCATAGCTGCCGGCAATTGCTCCGCCTAATCGTCCCCAATACCATATCAAATCTCTCAAAGTCATAACACATCCCTTAGTCCTAAAATAACAGACACGCTATGTCACCACACCTCACTTAGTCCTGTGGACTGCAAGAATACAAGTAGGAGATGAGACACATCTCTTCGCACAATCCAGTGGTCCCTAGGAAAAATAATGTCCTCCGATGTAGCATGGGGCACTCCTAACTTCTGGAGATCACGAAAAAAGTTCGTCCGCTCAGGGTTGGTTTTGGAGCAGTTCATAATGAAGTGATCAATGTCACCAGTCACACTGCACGAGGGGCACAAAGGGGATGAAACAATGTTGATTTTATGTAGCCAAGCTGGTGTACGGGCTGAGTCTGTTCTTACGCGGTGGAGCAGACAGGCTTCGGCTCTTTTCAGGCCCTTCGTCACGACTGGTTGATGTACTGGTCGCCACAGCTGCCTAAAGTGCTCGCGAACGGTCTGTTTCTGTATGCGTTGGAAATCGCACCGCGTTTGCACCGTCCTTGTAGAAGATAAGGCGTCCTTGGCTAAGCTGTCAGCATGTTCGTTCCCCGCTACACCGACGTGCGACGGGATCCACTGGAATTGCACGGTGAAGCCTTCATGCTTAAGCCGCTTTAGTAGAAGTAGGGATCGCTGACAGGTCTTTTCAACAGGTATACCCCGCTGCAATAGGTGAAGGCCTGACTTTGAATCGCTGAATATTGTGACTTTTTGCCTTTCAAACGATGACAGTTGGCGCAACGCAGCTTCTATGGCAACACACTCACTCGCTGTAGATGAAACCAAAGGCGTCACCCTGGCAGCCCACGAAATATTCAAACTGGGTATGAAAAAAGCCGCCACGCACACCCCATGTTTTGCGGGGAAAAGACACCCTTATTGGGACAGGACACCGCGGCGGCCGTATTCCCTAGAACCCATTAGGGATAATTGGAGACATGGCTAACGAGTGTGCCAAACCTTCCCGAGAGGACTTGCTGATTCCTGCCCCTCTGCCTCGAGTTGATGACGAAGAGCCTGCGGAAGTCTGCAATGCTGAGGATGGCTTTCATCCACCGCTCTCCCCGGAGAAGACGACGACGTTTTGGATTCCTATGGCGATGATTTCTAACACCGAAACTATGCAAATAAACGATTAGATATACTGAAACTTAACTGTGTGCCCGGGAATTCTCAACTACCTTTTCGCAATCAAGTCTTGCGTGTGAATGCAAGCGTCCCTGAATTCTGTTATTACGCTATCACCCCAGGTAGCACAGGACCGTTCGGCATAACTCAATCCGATGTACTTTGGCCAGTGATTTTCCATCCGGCCTTTCTCCGGAAGACGGGTACAGCCCGTGTCCAAATGCGGGCCTTTTGGCCGTACACGGCCGTACTCCCAAGGCTATCCAATGGCCAGCCTCCGTCGGCCGGTCGACCTGCTTACGTTCATACGGCCAGATTCCAGCCGTAGGACTCCGGCCATTCGAAATACACGCGTTTGCGGCCGAAGTACGGCCACCGGAGGTCAGCGGAGATGCGGTCGTCAGACTCCAGCCGGACTGAAACTGCAGGAAGTTCGACCATGCTACTGGCATCGGAGTTCAGCCACAGTACGTTAACTGCACTGAGGCCGGTGGACGACCACTGGATGCAGCGCAAGCAGATGACTCAGTCGCACTGTCAACAGCACAAACCTGCCATTTTGGAAGAGCTTGTTGTCGGGCGAGTTGGCTCGTCTTGGTGAATAAACACGGACTTAGCGCGAAAAAAACAGCACATGCAAAAATGACGGGACAAGCGGAAAAAATCAACTAACTTTTATTGGACAGCGCACACACATATAAGTACACTTATCTTCTGGTCGCCCATGCGCCCTCTCTACGACCATAGCAATCTGCATCCCAAGTGTAGCTGAGCTCAGCATCACACACCGCAACTAATTTAAAATCCACGCGTCGTCATTGACAAGGCTCTCTTGTCATCGCGAATGTAAGATAACACTTTTTTTAAAAATAGGCAGTCATAAAAACAGATAAAAAACAGTGCAGGGCACGAAGTTGAGCCTACAAATGCACAAGCTAAATACCCCTTCACACGCGCCAACCTAATGTCATTTTAGACGAATGAGATTCGTTTCAAATGACATTCGTTTTCTGCATAGGTGCTACACGAACAAACCAAATGTCATTCACGTGTGACGTCAATGGCAATCGGTAGTATACTTGGCGCACTCGAAATTGCATGGAATAATGATGTAATCCAGATAAGCGTTTATACTTTGAGAAAAAGTATTTAAAATGCTTTAGCATGCGTTATGCGAACTCTTTTTAGGCCGTAATTTGTTGCAATAAGTCATACGAAGCCAAGACAAATAACAAGCAGATCCGCCATTATCCATACCGCAATTTTTCCACAAACATGGCGGCGCGCGGGGACGACGCCGCGATGAGCGACGTGAAAAAGGCTGTCGCCGCAGCTTTGTGCATGCGAGCTAAGCGTATCAGCGGCCAGATAGAGTTGCAACGAGATCTAGCACGACCACAAAGTTCGGCTCTTCACGAAAGCGCCACGAAAAGTCACGAAGATCAACTAGCGGCGACTTCCTTTGCACTTGCTGCAGCCGTTTGTGAAACGTCAAATGCCATTTTCCGGGAACGGTGGTCCTACCCGAGAAATGAAAATTGGTTCGAGGATACTCTGCCGAACTTGGGGGAAGAAAACTTCAAGCAGGCGTTCCGCGTATCACAGACAACGTTCCGCTACAGAGTGGAATCTTGCCGGCCAGTGCTGCAGCGCCAAGACACGACCATGAGGAAGGCAATTTCGGCAGAAAAGAGAGTGGCGATCGGCCTGTACAAACTGTGTTCGACCGCAGAAGACCGTACCGTCGCTCATCTCTTCGGACAGGGGCGGTCAACTGTGAACACAATTTTTCGGCAGTTTGTTCGTGCTGTGATTGAAATGCTCGAGGCAGAATGGATCCGCATGTTTTCCCGCAAGGACATGGCTGCACACTTGCGGGAGTTCTTTGCTGTCACCGGCTTCCCTCACACACTCGGCGCCATGGACGGCTGCCAGTTCCCGATTTCGCCGCCCAAAGAACACGCATCTGACTACCACAACTATAAGGGATGGTAGGTTGCTCTACATGTTTTCGCAGGCTATGCAGTACTAATCAGCAGGACGCAAACAGAGAATTTCCAATTTCCTACCTTTGTACCATAATGTTACCTGTGCTCACCTGCAGCAAAATATTGGTCTCCACTAACATGTACTTACTAAGCTCGTTTACGTTAACTTTTTTCCACTTGATATACCTTTTCTTAACATGTAGCACCTCTCGCCAAACAAAGCACTGAAAAAGTGTTGTGTTGTTGCTGCTAAAGTTTTTTTTCTATAAACATTAATTACTAGTGTATATGTGTTCTCAAAGAGGACGGTTTCATTTCAAAATGTGATTCGTGTGTGACATGATAATTTACCAGCCCATTTTCTTTTCTCATGCAGGTTCAGCATGACACTGCTGGCAGTGGTCGACCACAAGTACCGTTTCCGGTACATAAATGTCGGTAGCCCCGGGAGGTGTCACGACGCACATGTGTACGGACGTTCGAAGTTCTGTGAAACAGTCGAAAGCGATGGCTTCCAGCGTCCACTCGCCCTGATTGAGGGAACCCACGTTCCGCCCATCATACTGTGCGACCAAGCGTTCCCCTTGATGCCAAACCTGATGAAGCCGTTTGCTAATGCCACAAGTGGAACACGGGAGGGAGTTTTCAACTACAACTTGTCGCGGACCAGACGAGTGGTGGAGAACGCCTTCGGACGGCTGAAGGCACGCTTCAGATTTGTCGTGAAGAGAATGGAGTGCAAGCTCCCAAATGCAAAACGAGCAATCAAGGCTGCGTGCATTTTGCACAACATCTGCGAGGACTTGGGCAGAGACTGTGGAACAGCAGTGGGAGCAAGAGGCACGTGCCATCGACACACTGTGCCAACCGGCACACAGCACTGGCGTGTGCGGACAGCGAGGCTCAGAAGTTCGTGCTGCACTAGCAGATTACTTTTAGAAAAGAGCCCACAGGGCTTCATAAGGCAGGAACGCAACATGTCCGCCCTACCCCTGTAGGTTCGTAGACATGTACTGTGTGTATGGCCCTTGGGCGAAACTTGAATCTTCTTTAAAGGCTACGTCACGGATGTACAGTTTAACCCTGTTGCAGTGCACCAGACAATGCATGGTGCTATGATAAAGTGTGTAAATGTGAATCATGCAGAATCATCAATTTCGAATTTTTTTCAAGGCATGTGGTTACTTCACTCGGGAGGTGCCCAAAAAATTTTCTCTTATAACCTGAGCTAACAAGTGACTGGCAGATTGTTACTGTTGTACTGCTCAGACTTGTGTTACAGGATCACCTCAGACTTTAGACTGTCTTTATACCGGGCTGTCATGTAGCATATTTTGAAACCCTATTATATAGTATTAAATATTTTTTCTTCAGGCTGCATACGCTGGCACACAGGATGCGAGAAACGTGCAGTCACTGACCTGATCATCGGAAAGCAAGAAAAGCAGTTGTAAGCACAGTTGGACACGTTTAGCCTTCGCAAAGCGTTTATTTGCAAAACTTTTCAAGCGCAGCAATGAAGCGCTCCTCTCTCTCAGCAGCTTTTTTTTGCAGTGCGACCAGCCGTTCACGCTGCTGGATTTCTTTTTCTCGTTGCTCAATTTCTTTTTGACGCTGTAAAAATTCATTTTGCCGCGATTTTTCAATGGCAAGGCGCAGCTAGCGCTGCTCTTCCAGCAGGTGAGACAGCAAATTCCTCTGAGATTTCTTTTTGGTGCCAGAGGAACGCGGGGGCCCAGATGCTGAACGCACCGAGCCTGAGGAGCTGCTGGCTGGGCTGTCTAGCTCCGCTGCACTGGGGCTTGAACCGCCAGCCGTTGTCGCGTCATCTGGCGGCGGTTCGGAGGTCTCTAGAGGAGGCTCCTCATCCTCACACTCGTCGTCAGGGCTGCCATGCTGCATCTCAAAGATGATCTGGAACAGTTCGCACGTTCAAATGCAATACTCACTCATGTTTATGTTCATGTTCTAAAAAGAACTTGGGGGGCTATGTTACACGTCACCCACAAGGTGTCCAGATGAAAACCTTTTTGTTTTAAAGTGTATCCACTTACGCTAGCATTGCGGTTATTGCCGAGGCATTGTACCATGTGTAGCAATGCTTGTGGAAGCACTCATTTGGTATTCACAATCATACACCACTACATGGGCATGAAAATGTACTTGATAAGCCCCTTGCATTCTTCATTACAACATTGTGCGCCTCAAAACAAAAAAATAACAGGAAATAAAAGCACGCACTATAAGACCTTCACCAGGTGTTCACCCATTGCCTCCTCACCTCCTCCACAGAAGCCTCAGGGCAGCCAGACTCCTGTGTTAAGCTTTTGTCATTCGCAGGCAGCGAACGCAGAAACTCGTGCAGAGCCCAGTAGAATTTCCACTTTATGGCTGCACTCCCTGTCCCCTTTGTCCTGTTTAGGAACCTGAAAAGAGAAGAAATATGATGCTACAAGAATGTATTCATTTCTTCAAATTATTTCTTCCAGTACAATCAACCTGTTTACTTTCATTTTTGAGAGCAAAATCCAAAATTGTTATCTGCGTGCTGACCTGACCAAAATAATGTGCCGGAGCAAAAGTAAAAAGAAAATGGAAACTCACGGCACATACAAGACCCTCGCAGCCACATACTACGAGCGCACTGCATTTTACGCCCCATGCTAGCTAAAATGTGCCTTACTATGGCGAATAGACCCCCAGCGACATCTTCCACGCACTCCACTCCACATGCGCTAGCAACGTGATTTACAACATTCCCCATTCCCAGCGCGCGCTTAGTAGCCAGTCGCGTGAGAAAGGCGTCACAATTCAAAGGGCTTGCAGTTAAGCGATGACATGTGAAGTTCATAAATATCCAGCTTCTCCGGTTATGGGTTGAGACGTTTCCATGCATAACTACACAATACAAAAAAAAAACAAGCGAGTAATCAGGGCAACATAAAAGGAGAATGGAAAATGCCGCGGCGAGTGGTAAGACTGCGCACACGTCTGCTTACCTGTACTGGTTCCCCAGGTTTTCAATTTTTGTTTTGACCTCCCGAATGGTCTTCTTGATACCTAAGGCGCTAAGGTCCTCTGTAATTGCTGCGTAAACTTTTCTGTTGTGCTTAACACGACGGAGGGCGGACGGATGGTCCTGCCATATCCGTATCAATGCGAACGTCTCGCTCTCGGACCATTGCGTGCGTTCGTTTGGGTTTCCCGCGGCATTTTCCGTCCCCATGCCGACGGCAGCCATTTTGAAATGGTTGAAAGTTGGAAAAGCCGGGAACCCATGCGGTCACACTGAAAGCGGAAGTAATTCATTCAAAGTGCTCAATAAAGCAAACGAAAGCTTTTAAAACAGGCAAGATCAAATAAAAAGTGGCAAACAATAAGTTTCTTATTTTTTTTTAAGATATTTTTTTCTGGTCTTCTGCTGTTGAGAGTACGCAGTTGGTCCGAATTCACAGTCGAATGAGTTCTCTAGACTCATTCGGTACCGAATGTCATTCGCAGCGAATGTCATTAGACTGAGCTCGTGTGACAGCAGACGAATGTCATTTGAAACGAATCTCATTCGTCTAAAATGACATTAGGTTGGCGCGTGTGACAGGGGTATTAGCCTCTGATATATTTAGTACCAAAAACGTAATGCAGCATTGTTTTTTTGCCGGATTATTACCAGAAAAATTGGCGGAAACTGGCGCTTGTCCGCCCATTGCCGTTCTTTGGTGGGGAGTCCCCGATATGGCGCTGGTTGAGCTCCTGCGTGGTGGCCGCTTGCTCGACGCCATTGTAGGCCAGTTAATTTCGGTGAACCAGGGCCATCTCGAGTCGGACAAGTATGCCGCGTCGATGTCTCCAATGATCTCCATTTCTCGAGGGGGTGAATACCGTCGAGCTGATGCGTCGACGAGGCCGGCGGGCGAGGGGTGGTAGCGCTGCGACTGGCGATGCTTAGCTGACCCGTCGGTGCGGCACAGCCTTCTTTTAGCAATAAATGGTATTCCGATGGCCTAAAAGTTTAACTGGTAATCCTCAGTGAGTCCATGCAACTTGCCGGTTCACCTAGTACCACTCATTACTGCTTGACAAAAGAAATTTGTTCACTTAAAGTGTAGAAACACCGAGCGGATGAAAAACGCGTCTGCATATCGCTCGGCTCCCTAACGGCTTTTTCAAAACGCCAGTTTCCACAAGTGCATGGGTTCTTGGCGTCCAGACTCGTGCCGTTGTTCGGCTGTGCACCGCTTACCGAAGTAGCGACGGATAACCTGAGACTTTACATCGGCTGCTCTCCATTTGAGCACTGCTTGCCAATTATTCCGTGGCCGTTCGCTTGCCGTAATCCGCCCGAAGACCGCTAAACGAACGAAAAACGTACATTTTGGGGCCGTACGTAGGCCGGTCCCCTTTATTAGGTCGGTCTCCTTTATTACACCCGTTGCCCGAAGAAAATGAATATTCTGCCGCCGGACGCTCGGCTCAACACAGAGAGAGCGAATGCACGGCAGCCGCACTCAGGCCAGTTTACTTCCGAACACCAACTGCCACACGAATACGAATATTCGGCAGCAGGTCGCTTGCCGCGCTTCGGCTGAACAGCGTTTCCCGAAGGAAAAAGGGATGCCCTATGGCCGTCCGTCGGCCGTTCTTCTTCTGAACGTCGGCCACCGAAAGTAAAATGGATATCTGGCAACCAAGTAACTGCCGCTGTGTGTCTGAACACGGGGGGCCCGAGAAATACCGAAGTGCTGGTAGCCAAATGCTGGCGGTTTAACGGTTGAACAGTGGCTGCCAGAACCTGGATGCTGGCCGGACATGCCAGAAAGCGGCGATAGAAAGCGTGGGTCACATTTTTTAAGTGCGATGCACTTCTTAAGCGACCCTGAACCTGCGTCCACCGGCGATGTCCGCATACCATACCCACGTGGGGGATTGGCCAGGAATCTCCTCGTCTTCCTTGGCAACGGGGGGAGATGGGCGCGCGCTGCCTGGCCGCTGACATGGCACATACCCACGTGGGGGATTGGCCAGGAATCGGGCGTGAGAAGGGCTAATGCACTCGCTTAAAGGAGTACTGACACGAAATTTCAAAGCTAAGATCCACTCTAGCAATCAAGTACAACGACAACACAAATAGGTGTCTGTGAATAAATGCATCTTTCTTTCTTTGTAGTTGTGTGTGTGTGTGTGATCTCTCTATCGCGAACATTACCGAACCGCGCAAATTCAACTCGTGCATTCGCACTTTCACATTCTTCCCCTCGGGGAAATGCGGGGAATTTTTCTGTGCTGCCTGGGACGTGTCTTTTGCTTGTCGGGTGGGTGTTGTGAGAGGGCGCGGCAGCTGCACAATCGCGTTCATCTCTGGGAGGTTTCTGGAACACCGAAATTACGGCCAGTAACAGCAGCTCCTCTGTTAATGCCAACCAAACTTCCATTTCTTATTAGGGGAACACGAGCACGCTCAGCTTTGACTACTTAGAATTTGCTTGCGATGTAATGGAGCTTTTGCGCCGCTTAATGATGTGGACTTTATTGCAAGGCTTAAAGGTCACTAGATTGGAACAGTCATGTCCATGTATAATTCATGGTCAGGTTATACATCCTATTACATTGGTACGGCGACTAAATCGACATACATACATACATACATACATACATACATACATACATACATACATGCATACATGCATACATGCATACATACATACATACATACATACATACATACATACATACATACATACATACATACATACATACATACATACATACATACATACATACATACATACATACATACATACATACATACATACATACATACCTACAGGTTGGCGCGACGATAATTAGAACACTAACATGTTTTCGTGAGAGAACTGCCGCTGTGTTCGAGCTCAAACGTTACGCAAAGGTGGCATTTTGTGGTTTATTTGCTTTGACACCGGGAACAACGACAGTACTTACCTGTTCATTCTAAAAATAAATAAAAACGATTTCCGCCTATGGAAAAATGGCTGCTGATTTGGACATGTGAGGCAGCGCAAGTTCATTTTGGCACGACGGTGCCACCTGTGATATGCAGAGGCGAAACGCACGTTTGGGATTCACGGTAGCCAAAAGGTGCAACAGACAATCAGAAAATTCACCTAGGAAGGACCCAAATGCGCTGCCACACGATCAGAAAAGCAGCTTTCACATTTTCTGATCCTCTGCTACAACATTTCGCTCCTTCCTACCATGAATCCTAAACGTGCGTTTAGCTCTGCATACCCCAGGTGGCGCCGTCGTTCCAAGATCAACTTCCGCTTGCTCGCACGTCCAAATGAGCTGCCATTTTCAAATTGCCGAAAACCGTTTTTTTTTTAAATAAACATGTAAGTGCCGTAGTTGTTCCCCGTGTCAAACAAAATAGACCACAAAATGCGACCTTCGCGTAAAGTTTGAGCGGGAACAGCTTGGCGGTTCGCTAAGGAATAATCTTTAAAGTCTTCCAATTATCGTCGCACCACCCTGTACATACCAAAGGTGGGTCACCATAGAGAGAGACAGACATGAAGAGAGAGACAGGAGCAATAAAGATTTATTGAAAAGAGTGAGCGCTAATGTTATGGAGCCAACCAGGCAGAGGACATGCCAACTCCCGGTTACGCAGGCTGAGGCTTGCGTTCGGGCCCTTTTCACGACGTCTTTGTGGTATCCATGTTACGGATCGGTCAGACGAGCCATCCACTATTTGTACGAGAGGGAGTGAATAGCAGGTGGGTTTGTAGTTTTTAGGCATTCTCACACCTGGTATTACGCGAAACCTTGTTGTTTAAAAGCGACAGAAAAACAAATGCACGATCTGCAGTAAAGTGAGCATCAACACTCTGTTGTTAACTTTGCATTGCGGACGTATTGTACGCGTTATGCAGGCGCCGCTGTAGGACACGCTCTTTTAAGTAACAGGTGAATATAAGTCGCGATGCATCGCCAATGTTTTATTTTCAGCATAACCTGGCGGAATTCTTTACGTAACCGCGCGGCGCGGGCCCATGTGGCGTCTGTGTGGAATTGATTAAATGTATTAGTAACAGATAACGTTCGTAAAGTGCATGGCATTGGTCCGCGAACTTGTCTGCACTAAGCCCCTCCACAAGAATGCACGACTCCGCTGGTGCCTGACTGGTCTGGGTCTGGCTTGGGTAGTAAAAATTGAGGTCAGCGCGTTTCAGCAGTTCAGCGGCAGAGCTAATCATAAGGGAGGTGTAATGCTGTCCCGACGACGTCGTGTAGTTCAGGGGGAAGCGATGCACAAGGCAAGATGAGTTTAACTGGCCGTCGAAGCAAAAGCCCGGACGGTCACACACTCTGTGGAAAGTTGAAAAATACGCTTTGGATTTCCGTACGCGAAAATATTGTTTTGTGAACGGGTTTTGATCACCCAGGACACTCGGTATCTCCAAATGTTCGGTAGTGCAAAGTTTGCGGCGATCAATCCTGTTTGCAAACGGTTGGATTGCTTGGCGAATGCTATCCGTCGTGTTTTTGCAAAAGTTCGCCTCATCACTTTCGTCCGGAAGGAAATATTTCCGCGTTTTCATGAAGACATAATCAACATGAGGTGCGAAACGAGTGGCAATGAATCTCGCGTTAACTGCTTCAGGTTCCACACTCACGGCAAGAACAATCTTCGTTAAATTGTGGGCGTTGAAAACATTACGACTTCCTTGCAAAAGCAACTCTACTGCCCTGGCTCTGTTTCCACGACTGCAGATGTGGTAAGCAGTCGGCTCTTCGATGAAAAACCCGTCAAGACGATATTCCTTCTGCGCTCTTAAAAGGTTGTTCTTGAGCTTGTCTAAAATGGCAGGCTCTTGTTCAAGCCTCGCAAAATGCGGCCCATCTTCGGGGAAGCCACCCAGTGCAACTAGAATACGAATGTTGGGAAAGTTTAGCCTGTCAGTTATGTTTCGCAGTTGGGTTATGCCGTACACTTCGTCAAATCTGGGCAAGCGACTGTGAAGGCTTCCGTTGGTGATGCCCATTGACCAGTAGACGATGTTAGGGCAGAGGTCGAAGGGGAGCGCGTCAAACATGAAGTTCCCGTGAACACGCCGGATGTTCACAACGCTTGTGATCCTGAACATGCAAAATATTGCTGGCCTTCGCGGAGTGGACACCTGTAGCTTAAAGGCGGCTGCAGGACTCAGCTGCTGCGGTGGCTCTTCAAGCACTTTAGGAATGATACAATAGGCGGAGAAGTTTCCCCACGGGGCTGCGCTGGTAAGGCCGGAGGACATTGTAGCCGCGCTGTTGTTCCAAGGCGGCGTGGAGACCATGTCGCCTGTCGGTGGCCGCCTGGTGAGGCCCACCAGCCACGGCACCATGAACAGCCACGAAGAGATGACGAGCGGGAATGTCACCACTGCGCATAGGACCCACACTTTGACGCAGAACTCTTCGTCGCGTGGCGTCCTTACATCCACGCTTCGGAACCTGTTTTCCGGAGACGAAGCGGAACTTGGATGCAGCTCGTTATTTCCCGGACCTGGTGGCGGGCTGGTGCTCACCGTTGGGCTTGGCGTAGAGCTGAGTGTGGAGCTTAGCAGCACAACGACGTCCTGAACTCTGTCTGATGGGTGGGCCATGGCCGCGGGGGCTAGCGCACGCCTCAGGTGGGGCGGCAGGCTGCACCTTATGAGGCGAGTGCCAGGAACGTTCCGCACAGTGCGTACTGCGCCAGGGCTGGCAGGCCTTGTCTCTTGATGCTGCAGAGGCGGAGTAGGCTGGTCGGCTTCCTGAGGGTGGGACGTCCGAGGAGGCTGCCGAGCCGGACGAGCCTGAGTCGCGATGGAATGTGGGTCCACTGATCGAGGCATGGCCGTTGGGCGAGCTGTTTTACCTCAGAAACGGGTTGAAGCCGGTAAGATGAAAGTTTCCGAAATAGCGTTCTCGAAACGAGGTGGAAAGCAGCTGTATGATTGACTGCGAGCAGCTGGGTTTGTGGCGAAGGCTCTTCTTCCTCATTTGCGCTCAGAACTTACTACAGCGACACCTCAATCGAAATCCAAGGTTTTTGGCTAATTTGTCACAACAAAAAACGCGAGACAAATAGACTGCGCCCAAATTGTACCTTCCATAATTTTTTTAGGAAAAAGTGGCATAATGGTTCCATACAATCATCTAGAGTACTGAAGGTAATCGAAATATTGCCGCGACATTATTATTGAGGGCCAACCGGCCAACGGGGATGTTTCTTGCTATGGGTATGTGCTCACTGGTGAACATAGGAGGAAGAAGTAGTCCAAGCTCGCTTGTTCTAGCTGTGGCATCGCCAGTGTTTGCCGGCACAAGTTCACCCTTCGAATAAATGCTTTTACTCTCGTTACTGGAGTTCATCGCTACATAAGTGGAGGAGGCGCTGGGTACATGATACCCCATGCGTCAAGGACGCATAGCGCAGGATCGCCAATTCAAGTCGAGGTTTCACAGGGCCAAAGGCCAACCAGCCGTCGTCTACTCGGACTTCCAGTGGAGTGTGGCCCTTTATCTGATCGTACGACCAGGATGACAGGACGGGACGCTGGCGCTGTGAACATGACTCCGACGGGCAGCCCTTTTGAGTACGTGGTTTAGCAGCAGCAGCAGCAGAGCTACCAAAAGTCTTTTACGGAGCACCTTATGAAGACGCGGAAGATTGGCTAGACCCCTTCGAGCGAGTGGCAACGTTTAACGGCTGGGACAACAGATTTAAGCTGCGAAATGTTTACTTTTCACTGGAAGAAGACGCGTGAACCTGGGGCACTATTCCAGAGGGCCCGAGATAGCTCGGTCCCGAGTTTCTAGCTGCTCGAGTTAACAAAGTAGTGATAGTAAAACATCCGATAAACCTCGTGATACCGGCGCAATCGCGCGGAGCACGCTTAGCATTATCAGCGCGCCCAGTTGAGGCCGCTCACATTGAAAAAGCACAGCTTGCACCAACATCCGCGTGCAGCGCCGTCTAGAAACTTGTTGCAATACGTGCTCCATTATGCAAAGTAGATAATCCAGCTATTCCTTTTAAAACTCCCACCTGCCACCAGCCCTCTTTATAAGCTCCGCCCTGTAAAGTGGCGCGGGGCGGCTCCGATTTTCTCGGTGTTCCGTTCTTCCACTGCAATCTGTTTGCTACGTGGTTTGAGGGTGGCTCCAGTGCAGCACAGCGCACGCCCAAACCAAGTAAGCGAGGTAGTTCACTGTAGCGAAAGAAACGCGCCCTTCTCCCGACTGTCAAACTGACCGGCTTTGTTTGCGTGCGGACGGTGGGCGTAGCATCAGACATCGCCCCTATTTAGCGTGTCATGAGTGTGTTTCAACATTTTACGAGTGTGTTTTAGACGTTGAAGGTGTGTCATCGGTCGTCGATTGTGCTTTTGCTTTGTATGAACACGGCTGCCGTGGGAAAATCTTGTCTTGGCCGCTCCTATCGTCTGGACTAGAGCAAGCCCTTCGTTCGAACCAACCCCTGTGACTGTGGCAGCATAGGACTGACGGTGGCATGCGGACGTCGTTCGTTCATTGTTTTCTGCTAAGCTTTGCTACCGGAGTATCTAATGCAAGTGACTTCGTGGCCGCGACGCTACCCCATCGACAATGTGGACGCCAGGGCAGCCATAGTTGGGTGGGGCTTCGGTCGCTACACCGCGCCGACGAATGAACTGGGTGTGTGTGATGGGCACGAGAACTCGGCAGAAACGCGGGAGAGATATTGCATGACCGTGGCGCTCGTTTTGGCGGCTGCTGCGGCGTGGATCATGGTTCGCGGTCGCCGTAGCAGGCATATCTATGCCAAATTAGTTTTTCCTTTAGGGGAGGAATGATTTCAAGCCTTTTTTGTCTCTGGAAAGTACTGTTCATTGGCTGTGCAGCCATCTGACACCCGACCCCCTTTGCGACGACTTTGTGGCGGCTTTCGCTTCATAACTGCCGAGGAGGAAGTGTTGCGTGCGCTGAGGTTTTACGTGACGGACACCTTCCACGGAAGCGTTGCTAGCGACCGCACCAGCGACCGCCCTCAGTCGACAGTCAGCCTATGTGTGCGCCATAGGATTACTGCAGACAACTTTTCCGCCTTTTTTAGGTGGTTAGCCAGACATGGCTTCCGCAGGTTCTATCATGCGTTTATCCGTCTGCAGCCAGTGTGTACGCTTCAGTCGCGACCGCTCGATGGAAAGGTTTCCATTGAGTGGCCGTACTTCAGTTATCGTCTGCTAGCAAAACGTTCCGATGAGGCGTTGCATGACCGTGCGCTTCATTTATCGTCAGCGCGGCAGACGGTTATCGTGAGGCGTTTCGTGTCACACCATTCTTGAGAAACCTTTACTCGCCGGATAGTATATAACCTACGCCGTGTGTTTATTAGAGAGTTTTAGCATAGCGGTTCCCGTACGCTACGCTAAGGTTAGCGGGTAACGGGACCGGACTGCGCATGCGCGCGCGGGGAGTGCGAGGATGTTGCCCCTCAGCGGACGGAACGAGCGGGCATGGCGAAGGCAGGCCGCGCGGAACTAATCCACCCCACCGTGACGAATTTGCTCTCCACAGTCGCGCCCCGCTACCCGCCGCCGTAGCCTTAGCGGACGGAGCACGCTATGCTAAAACTCTATTATCGGAGGCGACCCTTACGCATTTCAACGGGTTTTGTGCAGCGTCTTTGTCGTCTTGCTGGAAGCGGATCATGAAAACCTTGTAAAGGGAAGATTGAGCCCGAAAAAAACAGCGTCGGGCCAGAAGAAAAGTGAAGGCATAGAGTCCATAAAAGAACCAACGACTGTGGAGAGCTTCGTCGAAAGAGAGCTGGGAAGAGCAAAGTGAAATAAAGGAAACAAATTTGTAAAGTTGTGGTAGTTGCTATTCCTTTCTTCATAGCACATGGCCAATTGGGGGACTCACCTGCAATTGAGAGCTTTGAGGAGCGAATGGGCTCCGTTCTGAAACTTTACAAAACTTTGAACTGGAAAATAAAAGTTGTAGAATAATGCGTGACACGTGAACGTGATGGCAAATGAGAATGAGAGGTGCACATCAGCTGCGCAGAACCACGATTATAGGGAGGCTGTGCTGTGTGCCAGCCTTTTTGCTGGTAAGTTCACTACGAAATGAAAGAGAAGAAACTGACGCAAACGTGGTGCAACAGAACAAAAGCCCGTCGAAAGCCAAAATTCACACCGAAAAACAAACGAATAAAAGCGAGCAAAAATACGCAAGTGCAATATATCAGTTGAGAATTACCGCAAGTACAATTATCAGTTGCTAATAAGTATCGCAAGTACAATGTATCAGTTGTTATTAAGAATCACCGAGCTTTCGCCTTCAAATCACGTAAGCAGACTGAAGTGGTTCTAGGAACTTTCATATCAGAAAGCGGACGGAGGGTTTCGATAGCACCTAGGAACAAGTACTTTGAATGTGGCGCTTTTTCCTTCACTCGCTTTCTTTTTTAGATGCGGAGCATCTCTTGCTCGGAGTGATGCCACTAGTCCGCGCTCCGTCCGCAGCACCTCTGATGATGATCGTGGCAGGATGCCCCTAGGGATTTCGAGAGAGAGAGAATAAACGTTTATTTAAATCAACAGGGGGTGTTGTACTGAAGCTTGAAGGAGGTGTCCTCAGTCCAGGATGCCTTGAGCGCGGGCAGCATCGACAGCCCTTTGAGCCAGCCGAAGCTGGTCGTCCAGGCTGGTGCTCGCCAAGGCGCTCTCCCAAAGCTCCACAGTGGAAAGTTGCAGGTTGGGAGGAATCAGTGGAGATTTGTGACATCCTCCGACCATATGGCGTAGCGTTCCGGGTTCTCCGCACAATCGGCAAAGCGGGGAGTTCTGTCGGTCGAAAAGGTGAAGCCGGATAGGATGGGGGAATGTATTAGTCTGGAGAGCACGTAAATGACGTTCGTGCTCTCGGGGTAGAGATTTGTGTGGGGGAGCGAGTGTCTGACGCGACAGCCTGTAGTGCTGCGTGATCTCGGCGTAAGAGGTCAAGGGCTGCATGCGCTCGGGTTCGGCAACGCTGCTCTCGGAGCCCGCTCGGTGGGTCAATTCTCGAGCGATGGCGTCCGCCGCCTCGTTTCCAGGGATACCGTGATGTGCGAGAACCCATACAATCCTGATTAGCCTCTTCAGGGGCTGCTGCTGAATGATGCGTAGAGTTGTTGTGTGAAGGCGTCCCCTAGCGAAATTCCGACAAGCCTGCTGCGAGTCGGTGACAATGACCGCTGCATTAGTTTGTACGACGGCGAGGGCGATTGCTACTTCCTCTGCTTGTGTAGTATTGTCGCCGGCAAGCGAGAGGCTGCAACGGGGCTTGTTTTCGACGACTACGGTGGAAACCGCCGCGGACCTACCCGGATAAGACGCCGCGTCCGTATACGCTGTTGTTGGCTGATTGCCATAGATCTTGTATACGGCTTTTGCTCTGGCTTCCCTCCTGTCGACGTGGTACACGGGGTGCATATTACGGGGCAGGGGATTTACCGTGATGTTTTTACGGACTTCGTGCGGTAGGTTTCCCGTGAGTGCAGGCGGGTGGTCGAGTGGAGCCGAGAGCCTCAGGCGTGAGAGGATCGCCCTCCCCGTTTCCGTAACCTACAGCCTCGCTCTTTGGTTGGTTAGATGAGCCTCAATTAGCTCCTCGGCAGTGTTGTGAATGCCGAGCCGAAGTCTTTCGGTGGAGGGATTTCGAGTAAAGTGATTTCGTTATAACGAGGGATTACTGTACATTAACCCCTTCAGCTCATTTTATAAAATGGCTGGATCCAATAAAATCTTGTAGTAATATTTGGTTTGGTTGTTTTAAGGAGTAGGGACACGAAATTTCAAAGCTAGATAACTATGTAAAATGCTTCATTTTTATCAGGAGACATCTCCGTTCCGTATAACATATTTTAAATCAACTTTAATCTCTGCCCGCACGAGAAAGCCCAAAGCGCGCTAGCATGACATCATCTGCTACTTGCCCGAACTGCCAACGTCGGAGCTCCCGTGACGTAGCCGACGCGCTTGCTGCGGTTGGCGTGCGCTGCTACACCGTGTGTACACGTCATGGTTTTGGGACCGACGTCGTGGTCTCGGCCGGTCTGGGCGAGCGCGTGCGTTCGCTCGCGCGCGCGTCCAGACCCGCAGCGGCGCGACAACAATGGTGACATCAAGTGCTATTTCCTGTCATGGCGGCCACTCGTCGTTCGTTTTGTGAAACCGAAACTGACACGAATAAACGACGCTAAACAAATGATTGTTTAGGCTGCTATCGGCCGTCTAATGTGCCCAGTAGGTACCCATAGCAGTGAAAAAAACGTAACACGAAAATTTCGTATCAGTATACTTTCGAGTTATGCGGGTATACATGCGGGCAGATTGTGATGGTTACTGACTGTTCTAGCTATTTTGATGATTCTGTACTATACGACTACTACATGATTATTGGCAAAAAGTAGACCGACTGCTTTCCAGATTGCGCGGTTATATAACGGCTCCTGGTGATGGTTACCGACGGCTTGAGTGACATATTTTGGACTTTTAGAATTTATTGGCGGTGTCCCACTAGTTTACGCGTTCTATGACACATACTATGAAATGCACTTCAGCATCTTCCTTGCGTAACTTTGACAAGTCCTCGGTTCTCGTGTGATCTGTTTTAAGTGCGAATGCACTTTATAAGCGACCCCGAACCTTCCGCCGTCCGCATAGCAACAGCTGCGGGTGCGCGCGCTTTTCGTCTTCCTTAGCAACGGGGGTAGATGGGCGCGCGCTGCCTGGCCGCTGACATGGCACATACCCACGTGGGAGATTGGCCAGGAATGCACTTCTTAAGCGAGCCTGAATCGTCGCGCTCGCATAGCGCCTCCTCTCCCCCCTCGCCTACTCTCCTAAAGCCCCTTTACTACTCTCCAGCTCGCAACACCCTCTCTCGGCGCGCCAGCCAGGCCACTACACTATATAAAAAAAACAGCATCCGGCGCCAGGTTTCGATCTGCGGACTTTCCGGCCGCAGCGCGACGCTCTACCGACTAAGCCACGGACGCTTTTTTTTTTCTTTAATGCCGGTCTTCGACACAACACAGAAACACAAAACAAAGTTATTCACATGAGAAACTCGAGCGACAAGCCACCAACCTATATGAAGGCTGATGTCTCTCTAAAATTCCCTAAGCATAGTCAAGGGTTCTATCCTTGACAGCCACTCAGGAGTGTATGCCTTGCGCTTCTGGACTTCTATGTACTGGGATATAGACTCACGAAAACATTGCCGCGTAGGTCGGGCGTCCACATCACCGTGGAGCCAGGCCATGCGCGAGCGCCATATGCTATGCAAGGCCACCAACATAACGAGGTCCAAGGGCGCCCCCTCCTCGTTTTCGACCGCTAGATAGCGTATGCCATGGGGGCTCAGCGGGAAATCTTTATGAAGGGTCCTCTGGAGGACATCCCACAAAAATACCGCAGCCCAACAATGCAGAAAAACGTGCTCTATCGTTTCTGGTTGTTTACAAATTGAACACTGAGTTCCCCATGGCACAGATATCCCTCTATCCTGCATCCATGTTCCAACAGACAAGGTGCCTGTGTGTAATTTGAAGAAAAAGGTTTTCACACCAGAGTGAACCTCCATTCTTTTGACACGCTTTAGCACATTTTGGCCTGGCCCAGCACGGTAATTATACCTATACATAGGGACGGGGAAAACAACATCGCAAATGTCCTTATACAGTTTTTTGCGTGTCACAAAGGACAGGTACTCTCCAGAAAAACGTGCGAATAGAAAACGGGCCGTCATAACTATTTCCTTCAAATACCCATACACGCCACCTGGCATGCACCATGTTCATACTACATATTCCGGCATAGCACGCACCAGCCGTACTTGCATGACACTCTGCAAGAACGGGTCACGAACATCTCGCCAAAACAAAAACCGGTTTACCAGCTGTCGCACATAAAGGTGCGCCAGCCCCAAGCCACCATCTCGGACTCTCCGAAACAGGTTTGTTCTGCTGCACCTCTCCCATGTTGAGCCCCAAACGAACACCGTAAATACCCGGTGAAGCCTTTGGACGTTGATTCGCGAACAATGCAGTACCTGCATGATATACCAAATCTTCGCTACAAAGAATGTTACATGCCATGGCCCTTGCAAAAATTGACAACCTTGCCCCCTTCCATTTCTCGGCCTTCTCCCTCAACGCCATTGTCTGGCTACGCCAGTATGGTTCACTATCCCTGTAATATTCCAGTTCAATGCCCAAGTACTTCACTGGAGTGGTGACCCAACTAATATTAGCGAAGGTTGGCGGTGTTGATGACCATTCCCCATGCCAAAATCCTAGGCACTTTGCCCAGTTCACAAAACTACCCGTCACCATGCCAAACTTTTTGACAGTGTCATCTACCAACTGAACGCTTTCTTCGTTCATACAAAAAACGGCCACGTCGTCTGCGTAAGCCAAAAGTTTAACTTCTGACTCATGCAGTCCGAAGCCTTCGATGGCACTATTTCTGATTATACTCATACACAGGGCTTCGATGTATATGCAAAACAATAGGGGGCTGAGGGGGCAGCCCTGGCGCACCGAACAAAAAGTTGGGAGCCCCAATTGACTAAGCCACGGACGCGACGTTGACATCAGTGTTAGTAACGCGCCTTATATCTTTAAGGCATTCAAACTACGTCGTCAGCGGCGTGCGTTGGCGACTCAGCGGCGTTATAGCGGCTTGATAACTGCGTGGTGTACACGTGATACTACAAACCCGCTAGTTCTGCATTCTCTCACGTGACTGCGCCTCCTCTCCCTTCACTCCGGTCGGCGCTTCGCAGCTGCGGTGCGCTGCGGTGCGGTGCGCTCCTCCTCTCGAACATACACGTTAATTCACCAAGATTTCCGCAGAGGGACAAACGAGGCGTGTTAAGCCGAACGTGATCACGAGGGGGTGTTAATATAACTAACGGGCAAAATGCCACCAAACTTCAACAAACTCCCCCTCATAGCATCACCCCGTGCTTCGCACTTCCTCATACTCCCCTTCGGGGAAATGCGGGGGAATTTTTTTTTAATGATGACTAGCAATCGGGGCTCCTCTGAAAGTTTGCCGAATGCTGTAGTCCCCAACCAGAATTAATCTGGCTTCTTCGAAGCTAACCAAAGAATAAGCCACACAATTCCGGAGACTGCAGACAAATTCATTTCCGCACGCCACACAGCTGTCCAAAATACACCCCACGCTCTTCAGCTACGACTGCAACTTCTGCTCTGGGACGCCCAACACCCTGTACCACATGGTGTAGGAGTGTAAAGGCGTCACCGAACTACCTGAAGTCATCGCACCGACACAGGAGCAGTGGGAGGTCCTGCTGACTAGCGATGTCCTGGAAAACCAGCGTGGCCTGGTGACCAGGGCCATACGAGCTGCAGCTGGCCATGGCATCCCGGACTAGGGACGCCACCCACCATGGACGACCGACAACCATTCTGCGCTCCTTTTTTCCCATTCAATGGGAGCAATAAACGTTTTTTCCTCCTCCTTTCAACGTGTAGCACGATATACGCGTTTCTTCGTCCCTGTAAAGTAAAATAATTCATCTTCCATCTAGCAAGTTCCCAACGCCGACACACCCTGTCAATTAGCTACTCTTTAAGCGCTGTCCTACTTATTTTACTCGAGGAAGGTATAATCAGGAATGTTTATTGAAACAGAACGGCACAGTTATGGGAACCATTTATTGAACAGTTGAATTATATTAAAATGAAATGATATGTCGGCAACAATCAAGTAAACACAAACGTTGAAGAGGCGCCCCACAAAGTGACGTGCACGGTCGAGCGTCGTTGACTAAAATGTAGCTCGCATTTTCCCGGTAAGCATCTAGTTTTCAGCGCTATTATATCCCGAACAATCAAATTGGATCGGAAACATCGTTTATCAAAGAGACGTTTGATAGACAAAAGTATCGAGAGGGGGAAGCCATCTTCATAAAACACGCACAATAAACAGAGGAAACCTCGACTCAGCTCTAAAAAACTAATATAGCCTGGCGCGGCCATGCGCTGGTAAAAAAAGGCAAGACATGCTCGCGGCAATATATACGCAACCTATACACAATTATATACATACGAAACTTTAATACAAAGAGGCGTTATAATTTCAACTGGTACATACTTATATACATACAAAACGCATATGCACAGACGCGTTATACTTTCTCAAATTTTCGTAATAACACCGCGACTTGAAGCACGAACGTGGCGGTGATTTGTAGCGGTGATTTCTTAAAGTTTGGACCTCTCCATTCGTTGGACCTTCTGACTCGCCTCAGCCGCGTCAAGAGATCCACGGGGAGTCAAGAGGTACAACAAGGCAAAAGGTCCAACGAGTCAATAGATCCAATATTGAACCTTTCGACGCGTTGGACCTCTTGAGACTCGTTGGACCTCTTGAATCGGAATCCCAATACGGTAGTCCAGGGTTAAGAACAGAGCTTCAAAGAATAACTTGAATGCTTCTTTGGACAAAGCAGTAAGTCTCAGCTCTGTTCATGCTCACCGACGATAGCGTGTTCAGCAATGCTTGGTCGGGTCGTCAGTTGAATATTTCGTTTTACTTTGTGCGTAACTCAGTGCGAAATATAAAAACGTGTAACTGGGCTCTGAAAGGTGTTTACGTCTTCAGAACGGTGTTAGTGATAGCCATTGTCCCGTCGTGGAAACAAAACGTACAGCATAGCACTCACAGAAGAAATAATGTACAAGCAATATATTTAGTTTTAGACGTGCAGGACCGGATCATTACCCTCATGGTCACAGTAATAAAAATAACTATTCCGGCAACCGAGCGAAAGCATTAGAGCGGGCATATTTGTGGTGAAAGCGGGGGAAAACAGAAGTGTGAGAGGCCAGGAAGATGTCGAGAAGTATTTACGTCAAATATTTGGAACAAGACGTTTGGAGCTTCGTTTATTCCATCTCATGCTTTGATTTATAAGGTTGCTGTAGACGTACTGTTGGCCGACGGGACGAAAATGTGACCCGTCTGCTGAATGATGACAGTGTACGTTATAATAGATGCCGCCATCTGAAAATAGTTTGAATAGAGGAGTTCAGGTGTTAGCTGTGCACCGAATTAAGTCACTGAGAAGAAAGCGGTAGACAGTTCAACTCACGAGAACTTCAAGTTTACCGAAATCAAGAGTCTGTGGGTGACTGTATGATAATACAAATGGTACGGTCGTTTTACCGGGGCTCAAAAAGGCATACCCGAAATTTTACCCGTCAGTAGTCACGAAAAAATGTTAACAATTCAGAATTTTCGGCCTGATTTAGTCACCACTCTACTAGTCAAACTAACCTGGCAGACGTTCCGATTCGTAAAGCACGGCGTCTGTATTTATTTTTAAATTTTTGTTTCTCCATTTAACTTTTTCAGTTATTTATTTATCTATTTATTTATTTATTTATTTATTTATTTATTTATTTTTTTTATTTATTTATTTATTTATTAGGTGTGGCACTCTGATGTCCCCAATGGAATTACATTGGGGAGTTGTACAGCAGGAAGATTAACATGTTACGAACTTGGGTTATATACCTGTATATAATTGCTTTCTGGTGCCTCGTATACGTTCAGACACGGAAATATCGCAAATCTTTAAAAGCTGATACCGTACTCCGCATCGCTCTTTTTCACCCATGGATTTATACAGGTAAGCTTTGCAGTGGGCTAATGGCGTATTCAAATTTAAAAAAAAATAATTACAAAGAGCTCGAGACAACAAAGGCAATTTGTATTAACAATTGTTTGTGTGAATTTATAATACCAGTGGGGACAAATTTTCTTGCAGGGAGACCCACTTACCATACTCGGGTTATAAATCATCGCTACAAATGGCATGGTAAAGCGTCGCGCAAACGGAACAAATAGTTACCCATTCGATTGAGTACGGCGTACACTCGAAATATTATCTGGTCCACACAGAAAAATTCTGGCCTATTCGGTAGCGACAATCAACCTGCTACCGAATGGTTAACGCAGTAGAAATTCCTACAAAAACAACAGGTGTTCGCATAGATAATCCACATTTGAGCGTAATACATCCAGGTGGCCTTTGTAACTGTACACCCAGCCACAAAAGTACATTTTAACAGCGGACACACCATGGTGGCTCAGCGGCTAAGGCGTTGCGCTGCTGAGCACGAGGTCGCGGGTTTGACAGAATGCAGGCATTTACGTGGCAGGGCGCCAGTCGACTATCGTCTTTGGTCGACATTTCCAACGAAAGGAGGACATACGCGGCCATTTATATCTTGCCCATTTCTTACGATTTTTGTGATCGGAACTGGTGCAAAGAGTCTTGAGAATATCTCATTTTTTTTCTGCGTTGTTGTATAAATATTCCAATACCTTGCTGTAGACCTTAATATTTATGTTGTTTCTCGAAAACAAAACCAATGTTTGTTGTAGCCAATTAGTGCCTCAGTAGCCGGGGCCGCTATTTCAGAGGCGGAAAACCTCTTAATTGCACCTAAATAGAAGTACAGGAAAAAAACATCTGATCAATTACATCAGGTAAATTAGAGCTAAGTTTTGTTGTTCTCATTTATGCCATTGTGTGCCAATAGGCTCGGCAGGAAAGCCAAATTTCTCTGACGTTGATGATGAAAGATTGTGGGTGAAGTGGTGAAAGAAAAAAACGCTTCCCGTGACCGGAATCGAACCTGCGTCCCACGAGTTACCAAGCCGGCGTCTACCCGATTGCTGTGCTTGGACATAGCCAAAGCGGCCTGTAAAAGTCATTCGACAACCAAGGAATCCGTCACAAGACGAATGGCAATCCTCTGCGCCCCATGAGTATGTTAGCCACAAGACACTAGGCCTAGATTGCAATTTTGAGGCTTAGGACGTTTGGCTTGGCGGCGTCACACCTTAGGGTCTGACACCTAAAACCGGCACCCACTCGAAGAACTGCTCATTGGTCGCCAAGCAACAGGTACCGGCACGCGCCGTACACCTCAAACCCAAATGTTAGGCCTACGGAGTGTATACCCGAGAATTGCAGTGGGTATCCTAGAACAGTGGTGCGTACCTGCCGACTAGTTGGCACATACCACATGTGTTGGCTTGGCCAATCAAAGAATCCATCACGTGAAAGCTCCGCGTTGAACCATCGCCGTTTTTACACAGAGGGGTGCATAATTTTTAATTGCAGGCAGCATACGTTAGAAAAGTTCGTGGTGCTTACGCATAAAAAAATGCATTATTTGTGGGGGCACCCTGGTTACGCTTCATCCTGCGTGCATTGACGTTGACAATATGTTATTAATTTTTTTGTTTACTTACCGAAACGAGCAAGCGCATATTCAGGGTAAAAAAGTCGGCTCCTTTTAAGGCCATATCCTCAGGATCTATTGAGTTCTGGAGGCATGTTATCTGTCGAATAGAAAACATGTTTGAAGGATAAGATAGTGGAGATTCGAGCATGATAAATGTATTATATAAATGGTGGTGAGACATTTTGTTGCAACACGCAGGCGAAAAGCTAAACGCGCCCGCGTGTTGGATATTTCGGGCACGTTAAAGATACCCAGGAGGTCCAAAAGTATTCCGGAGCCCAAAACGACCTCGAGCCTCATCGCCCGTGTAGCGTCGGTGCGTTAAATGCTACAATAAATTAAATCAAAATGTTGTTACAGCCTCTACACCGCTTGGGCCCTAAGACTGGATTCTCCACCCCACTGAGAGATGCGGCGAGATGGTCTGAAATAAGATTTTTTGAGTTTTTTTTAATAACATGCTTGACTTCGCCAAGCTCAAAACAAACCGTAGATACTCCATTTGTCTAAAAGGTGGTTACCCACAATTTATTGCGGACCCGAGTAACAAAACAAAAAACAGACGCTGCAAAGTAACTGCATTTTTGGATAAGGTATAAGCACAAAGTATTTAGCGATAAGAAATTCAGTGCAGACTTCATCACTTGTGCGACATTTTTGTGTAAACATACCTACATTGTCTTCAAGATAATGCCGACAACAAAGAAGCACAGCGCGTCCCCCACGGGGTGCGTCTCTTCACTCGTGAATCAAGTCATGAAAATGACAATAACAGCGCTAATATGAAAGAGTTTAACTATTTTAGGTAAAGGTACACCAACTGTTCACATTTGGTCACACTCGATTCTTCGCATAGTTTTCTTTCCCCCAGTTCAGTCAGTGATACCTAACAATATTATAAATTAATCTGTAAAGATATAGGCAGGGCGTGCAAATAAATGTGTGTGAACTGCAACGTGCTCGCACAACGATTTTCTGGTTATATTTGAGATGTAGCTTTCTTTTTTCAAGCCAGTCGTCTTGGCCGTTACTACAATAATTGTACAACAAACAGCGGGAACAAGCCGTGTTTAGCGACACGACGTTTCGCAACTGCTCGCACGGTTGTCAGGAGTCATACAAATAAATTTTATTGACCTGAAGGGAAACCTTGGATAAATTTCAGATTTACCATAAGTACAGAGGATCCACTCTGTTACCGATAAGGGTAACAAAGTGGATTCTTAGAGAAGGCAAGTGTTACAGGGGAGGAGGAAAAAACGTTTATTGCTCCCATTGAACGGGAAGAAAGGAGCGCGGGATGGTTGTCGGTCATCCATGGTGGGTGGCGTCCCTAGTCCGGGATGCCATGGCCAGCTGCAGCTCGAATGGCCCTGGTCACCAGGCCACGCTGGTTTTCCAGGACATCGCTACTCAGCAGGACCTCCCACTGCTCCTGTGTCGGTGCGATGACTTCAGGTAGTTCGGTGACGCCTTTACACTCCCACACCATGTGGTACAGGGTGTTGGGTGTCCCAGAGCAGAAGTTGCAGTCGTAGCTGAAGAGCGTGGGGTGTATTTTGGACAGCTGTGTGGCGTGCGGAAATGAATTTGTCTGCAGTCTCCGGAATTGTGTGGCTTCTTCTTTGGTTAGCTTCGGGTGGGGTGGCGGGTATCGTCTTTTTGATAACCTGTAGTGCTCTAATATGTCTCTGCTGCGCTTGGGGATGGACGGGTGGTTGTCGGTAGAGTGGTGAGTGCCTATGAGGGTTGAAGCCCGGTGTGAGTGGCCTCGGGCTGCGGTATCTGCCGCTTCATTACCCTCTAAGGACTCGTGTCCTGGTGTCCAAATGACATAAATGTCCAGTGGGGTTTTCCGTGCTTTTGAAGCCTTATGTAGTAGATCAAGTGCCATCACTGAGATACGGCCCTTTTGAAAATTACGGCAGGCCGCTTGCGAGTCGGTGATGACGGTAACCCGGCCTTGGGTATCTGGTACTGTGGTGGTGGCAAGCACGACAGCTGTCTCCTCCGCAGAGTCGGTGTCATCTGTATTGACCGTTGCTGAGCACAACTCATCTCCTTTACTGCTTGGCACACTATCCGCGTACGCCCACTTGGTTCGCGCCGGGTACCTCGCAGCGTCGACGTATCTTGTTGAGCTGTCCTTGCTGTAGGCTTTTCGCAAGGCCTTAACCCTGGCTTCCCTTCGCCCCTTGTGGTGAACCGGGTGCATGTTGCGTGGGATGTTTTTAAACATGATGTATTCCCTCAAGGCATGGGGGATGCGTCGTTTTTGGTTTTGAGGTCCCACGCTTGTCTCGTAACCGAGGCGGTACAAGGTAGCTCGGCCGGTCGGGGTAAGCTTGAGTCGCTCCATTTGGCTGGCTTTATGCGCCTCGGTGAGTTCTTGCCATGTGTTGTGAATTCCTAACTGAAAAAGTTTCTCTGTGGAGGTTTTGGCTGGCAGTCCCAGTGCTAATTTGTAGATTTGACAAATTAAAATGTCCAGTTTCTTTATTTCAGCAATTTTGAGCCCCAAGTAAGGGGTACCATAGGTGATTCTGCTAATTACCAGGGCCTGTACCATTCTGATTGTGTCCTCTTCTTTCAACCCGTGTTTTTTGCTTGTTACTCGCCTGATTAAATGGGTTAACTGGGTGACAGTGTTTTGTAGTTTCTGAGGGGTGGCAGCCCCTGCCCCGTCTTTTTGAAACGTCAGACCCAATACTCGGAGTGTATCGACCTTTGGGATGGTAGCGCCATGTAGCGTCACTTCTGGGTCGGGGGTCTCGGTGGGGGGTCCACCTCTTGTTCGCTTCTTGAGTATGAGAAGTTCATATTTTTCCGGTGCAATAGAGAGCCCACATCTTTTCAGATAGGTTTCCGTACAGTTAAGGGCTTCCTGCAGGGCGTCCTGTTGTATGCCTGCTGGACCTTTGGTAGTCCAAAAGGTCAGGTCGTCGGCGTAGATGGCATGCCTGAGACCTGGGATAGCATTTAGCTGGTCAGGTAGGTGCATCATTGATAAATTGAATAGTAATGGCGAGATGACGGAGCCCTGCGGAGTGCCCTTCGCGGTGACGTCAAATTTGTCGCTCCGTAATTTGCCAAGTCCCACGGTTGCCGTGCGATGCGAGAGGAAATCCTTGATGTAATTATAGGCTTTCTCTCCGCAATGGGTAGTCCCCAGGGTTTCAAGTATGGCCGCGTGCGACACGTTGTCAAAAGCCCCTTTGACGTCCAAGGCGAGGATGGCGCTTGTTTGTGAGGTGCTTAGGTTGTCGATAACCTCTTCTTTAATTTGTAAGAGGATGTCCTGAGTGGACAAGTTGGGGCGGAATCCATACATGGTGTCAGGGAATCCTTTTCGTCCCTCTGCTGGTTCCTCCATGTGAGATGTAAGCCTGTCTAGCACCATGTGTTCCATTAGTTTGCCCGCGCACGAAGTCAGAGATATCGGCCTAAGGTTCGATATGGCCAAGGGTTTGTTGGGTTTTGGAAGCATGGTGACATCTGCGTGTTTCCACATGGCCGGAAGCCTGCCGCTGTCCCAAATCAGGTTTATTTTCCCCAAGACATCAACCTTCATCTTTTCGCTCGTATTGCGTAGCATCTTGTTTGTTATTTTGTCTTTTCCCGGGGAGGTGTTTCTCGTGAGCTTGGCCAGTGCAGCATCAAGTTCTGCCCGCGTGCATGGCTGATCAAGTTCTGGGTTGGGGTTTCCATTGTAGTCCGGGTGGGTGACGGCTGTTGACGTGGTTTCCCCCCAAAATTTCTTCTTTGCCGCTTCGAGGACGTGTTTCTCTGTGCCCGGAAAATTGTGAATAAGTCGCTCTACGTTTTTTCTGGTCGTGGACTTTGACTCCGAATTGTATGGAATGAGCGACCTCAAAATGTTCCATGTTCCCCGAGTGCTCAGGGTTCCTTGTAGTTTATCACACAGTTGATTCCAATTTTGTTTTTCCAATTGATTGGCGTACTCTGCTGCTTCTTTTGTTAATAGGGCGATGCGACGTTGCAATTTCTTGTTGCATTTTTGTTTCTTCCACCTTCGGGTAAGGCTTCGTCGAGCCTCCCAAAGGTGTAAGAGGTGGGGATCCGCGTTAGGATTATCTGTCGTAAGTTGAATTTCTTTTGTGTGTTTGTTGGCCTTTTCAACCAATCGTCTGGTCCAGTCTTCGAGATCAAATAACTGATCGTCTTCTTCTACCTCCTCTTCTTCTTCTCTGAAGGCTTTCCAATTCGTTATTCATGCCTTCCCCACCCTGGTAAGTGTCCGGGTATGGTGGTGGTCAATGCTTAGTTGGATAATATAATGATCACTTCCCAGTGTTTCATCCAACCTCATCCACTCTATGTAGGGAATTCCCCTCGAAAATGTCAGGTCTGGAGTAGTGTCTCTAGACACACTGCTGCCGATTCTTGTCGGGCACTGGACATCATTCCAAAGGGTCAGGTGGTGTTGCTGGGCGAAGTTGTGGACTTGCTCTCCTTTCTTTAGTGTTCTACAATATCCCCACGCTACGTGAGGAGCGTTAAAATCGCCCAGAACAACAATTCTATGTCCTTTGGTCACTTTGAGGACCGTACGAAAGAATCCATTCAAGTCTCCCAAGTTGTCGGCGGGTGGACTGTATATGTTGAGTAGAAAGAGGCTCTGTAGATTTTTCTTCGCTGGTATTATTTCAACGAGCGTGTGTTCCATCCTGTGTTGAATTAGGTGCTGTTGCGTCGTTAGGCTCTTAGAGGTGAGGATGGCAGTGCGGGTCTTGCCTTCGGCAATGTGGGTGTGGCAGAAAGTTAGATGGGCAGATGAGATCAAGAAGTTTGCGGGAATAAATTGGTCGCAGTTAGCACAGGACCGGGGTAATTGGAGATAAATGGGAGAGGCCTTTGCCCTGCAGTGGGCGTAGATAGGCTGGTGATGATGATGATGATTATGATGATGATGATTATGATGACATAGGCGAAAATTGCAACATTGCTTTACAAAAAGTTCTTATCAGAATATTTTGCGCAAATGAAGGCGAAGTTAGATATCCGGGGCAGGAAAGACACAATACAAACAGCAGAGCAAAGAACATAAAATTGAGAAAAAGACGGACCCGTGTTCTCACCGCATTTCTGCCAACCAGCCTTAGAACAAAACACTAAGACAAAAACCCCAGCTGGCGCTCGCCTTTTTAGCGGTGCGACAAACCGGGTTGGGTTGACTGGAATCGGCACATTTTATTGTGTGCTGCCCAGTTTCGAGCGAAACAAAATAGAAAGATTTGGTTTTCTGTTCAACATCGCCACGCAGAACACCGCGTTAGAAGAAGCTATGAGGCTGAACTTCCCACTGACGCTCCTACCGCAAAGGTGTGATAAACTACGCGAAGCAACAATTTCTGCAGCTGACGTCATTGTTCCTGATACACCATATTCCGCATAAATAAAGCGTATTGTTTCTTCTACTTTTATTTTTGTCAAATTTCTAACTGCGCGAACATCCTTCCAAGCACCAGAAAACATCAAAATAGCGTGTTTAATTCCCTGAAATAGTAGCGAAGGAATTTAATTTGTGCCTCCCCGGATTTGTTGAACACTCTCGCAAATTTTGAAGAAGATACGAGGTATTTTATTTCGAGCGGCGCCATTCTTTATAATCAACATCGGCTCCACAAAAATATATTCAAACCACATATTAATATAACCTTCTACAACTTACAACACCTTCGTTATTGTTCAATACAATTGCTGTTTTCTGGCATCAGCAACCATAGCCCTTTCTTACAAAATATTCTCGGGTGCCTTACATTCCTCGTTCGATAATTTGCCGGAAAGAAAAGTACGCCTTGCATAAAACGTAAAAAATATGTTCACAGTGTTTGTTCTGGTAACAGCACTGGGAGAAATCTTTAGGCGATATCTTGTAGGAAGAAAGTTGCGTGGACGACAACCCCCCTAACAAGGTGGATCCAGAGCGAATCCTTGAATATCCTGCACGATGGTTGCTGATTCAAATTTATAGACTCTACTTTTTATTTTGTGGTTCTCATGCGTACACCAGGGCCAAGCACCCTTTCCAAACATTAAGCCCAATACAAAATAACACGTTTTAGACCTTCTGTAGCACAATGCTCTGAAAAAAAAGATAACTCATACCCAGCTTTCCCGCTCAAAATTCTAACCTCGCAGGAACCTAGGAAAATTACTTCAGGAAAGTGATATTTGGCACAAAGCAAGACTTCAACGGGAAGATAGAAACACTAGAAGAACTTTTCAGGATTCTGAATAGTTTATGTGTAATTCGCGATCACATTTTACTCCCCATGCATTTCTATGGGATAGTTTCCATGGCTCAGGAACCTAGCCGCAAGACGTGCAAGACTTGAAACTGTGCGCAAAGCAAGTTTTCACCCCCAATATTAGCAGCGCGAAATAATTTTACATTACGCTAAATAACTACAGATAATAGCTGTTGAACGGACTGCCATGAGCGGGAAAGCTGCACATGTTACAACTTCTTCCAAATCGATAAGCGCAACCTTTTTAAATGTTAGTATAATAGCCCACCGGCTGCTTACGAAGAGATTCAATAAATGTTCCTCAATGACGTCACCTTATGCCCAACGCATGAAATATCCCAGCAGTGCTTAATGCCTAAATGAGCCATGAAGACAAAATACAAGCTGGTTTTATTCGACAGATTCGTGTTTTATATTATCCCCAGCGCTTGCCCGGATGCAAACGATGTTTTATTCACTGAGAAATTATTCAATCTAGGTAAAATTGTGATTTTCCAGCTCAGTCGTGTGTTTTCGTGGTCTGAAATGACATCACAGGAACCGACCGCTCTGCAGCCGATTGGGAAGACTGGTTTACCGTTGGTGAACCCTGATGGCGCCACCATACCGAGGCAAGCCGTTTTTTTTTCTCTGGTTTATTGTTGACCGTATTTGAACCTGCCTTGTTTTTGTTCAGGGAGAAAATAATCGTTCACGAAACATAGTGCTCGCTCGACGAATATGGTCACGTAAGACGTCGTTGCTTCCGTCAAATGGCCAGTATCTTCTTAGACTACCCCGAAGCTCTGCACTCCTGCGCAGCTAAACCAAGCATAGTGCGCGCAGTACCAACAGCAGTACCCATCGGTACTTCTATGTTTAGGTGTGCTTTCTTAACTTACACTGTTTGTCCCACCAGTCTTACTGCTTTAAAAAGAATGTCCTCTAAATTTAAGCGCTAATACCTCGTTCCGCATGTTTATGAGCGCTGCCTAATTTGCGTTTGCTTTTGCCGGCCTCCGCCAATCGCAGAGCTGGCTGGTATGACAACATAGGTTCTGTTGCGGGAAATGAGGGAGTGGGTCACATGGCCATTCCCTTTTTTCGTAATTATATAGCTTATCTGAGCGACGTTTAGGCTAAAAGTGGTGTCAGTAAGACTCTAATGAGGTAATCTTTTGAATGAAGCAAACTTGTGGTTTGTCTTCGGCTTTCTCTCTCCAGTCTGATCTACTTACCTGGGTTTCACAGTACGTCGCTTGAGTGCCGGAAGCGGCATTGCACTCGTCTTTAATCTTTTGTACCTGCAAGCATTTTGTTACATTTACACTCAAAAAAGAAAGAAGGAGAAATTTTCAAAGTTATGAAAAATCAATAAACTACAACAGTGTCCTCCGTTTTCGTTTCAGGTAAACAACTAGGATTTCTTAAGAAACTCTTAAGGTCATGAATACACGCAACGGTTATTGCTAAAGCGCGCCGCCCAAATCGTTTCCAACGAATACTCTTTAAACCGGGCTCTTTAAACGAATACTCTTTAAACCCACGCAGACGCACACATTCAGTACCTTTAGCAGAAAATTAGCAATTCGTTGAGAAGAAACATACTCGTAGAAAGCTACTGTTTGCAATTTGAATATCGGACAGATGCATGCATATGTAGCTGGGAGGTACTGAGCATTTCTTGAGTACTGCTCATTCACACTGCAATTACCCGTGGTCTAGCAGACATATCCGGCGACTCGTCCTGAAAACGATTTCCAAACTCCAAATTACAGTATTAGAATCTAGCTTGTAGAGGCGCGAAATTCATAACATTCCTTAGCGCCTCGGTTTCCTTCCATTGAAAGTATTACGTGATGTACGAATTCCTTCAACGATGGCGAATGTGTGCATAACAGTCAATTTATTGTTATATCAGATCTTGCACACTCTCAATAAAACTTTGACATTCGTAGCTGTCATGTCTTTCATATGTTGGCCTGTCGTCAAAACCGGTCGTCACGTCCAACATAAACATTTCTTTTGAAACATATTAGGATGTACTAATAGCAGCTGAGAAGCTTCGCACCAATACAAGTCTTGGAGAGCACGATATTTTCGAATATAAACTGGTATTGTTGATAACCTTCAGCCAATGTGTGTAGAACTTTCAATTCGTCAAAGAGTTAACGCGGCCTATACAGCAATTACGGCACTTTAAATAGCTACTACACTGTAATATTGTTGCAAGCCTGCAGGACGTGTACAGAAATGACGTTGGCTAGGTCAGAACCAGAATAAAGTACCAAATAATGCAACAAATGTTTCATCGTGGATGTCCAGCCAAAATCGTTTAGTTAAAAATTTTGCGAACGAAACTGAACTTCAAATGTTTCGGAACCAATAATTCTAGCTTTTTTATTTGCAGAGTAAATTTAATAAACTTACCTCATTGCATAAGGACTGGCTCATAGAGGTGAGTGCGAAGTATTCGTAGGCTTGGTAAGCAGCAAAAACAAACGAGGTTAAGTTTTGCTTGAAACTGAGGCCGTGCTTCAAAAGTCCATGCAGGCTAGAACAGCCAACTACCACGATAGACGCACTTGATATTACCAGCGGCCATTGCCACAGCATGTTTACCTCCTTTTTCAATCGATGTATCTCAAGGAGGTTCAACCTGATGTTTTCTATGCAGAGACATCTATTAACATTATTGTGGAATCCCGCTTGTTGCCTATTCACGCATGATTTTAAGAACCGGAGCTGCTCGCTGAGGTAGTACATCAAAACTTTACTCGATGACCACAGCATCACAGCGTACATACTGTTGTATACAAAGAAGAAAATCAGCCTGAATATTCTTTTAACCCACAAGAACAGTTGCATAATGTGCGTCTCGCTCCTTTCTGGCGAATTGTATAGAGGTGAATTTGGCTGAGTCATCGTGTACGTCACGCAGTAAAGAACAGCCACACCAGCCCACTGGACGTCTGACCAGAAGAAACGTGAAAGGTAGCGGTGATTGGAGGAGGGAAACCCTGTTCGCTTCTCAAAGGTCGCCGCCTGTTTGAAGAAGGCTAGCAGCTTCGGTGAGCCAAGAAGAATCGAGAGAAAAGTTGCAGTCCTCCTGTAAATAGCAGTGCGTAGGTCTTAATACACATTGCACAAATCACGACTTATTACTATTTTGTACTCAACTAACCACCGTCGCAAAAAAACTTCATGATTAAAAGTTGTGTTGTGCCGAAGCGACTATATCATACAAGCTAGGTTCCACCCAAGACTCCCGTTTAGTTTATTTTCTCGTTCGTTTGCTTTTATTTTGCAACATTCGAAGACAGCCAAACGGGTATAAATGACTGCACATACGCTTCGGTAAATAGGCTATTGTTTTTCGCAAGCTGAATTGGTCACATAGGTTTCCACAAATTTTCAATACATAATTTGCGTTATAATACACTGGGAGCATGAACTCGATTTCACCAAAACAATCTTTTTGACTACTTCTCAGGTAAGGCAGTTCTCTGTGTAGTCATTCCATAATTCTCAGTATGCTGCACAGATAAGGCATTTACTCCACAACTTTACTCCCATTGGAAAATGCAAGCATTTAGTTAAAAATTTTGCTTTTGCTGCATTGATTACTATTAAAACGTATCACGTACATCTGAGTTCTTAAGAATCAATTAAAAATAGATAAAAGTTTAAAGAGAAATTACAACCTTGTTCAATTTAAAAGAACCAGACTTTGGTAGGCCACCCACTCCATACCAACGACTAAAGATGTTTTTTAACCTAAACACAAAATATGTTGTGCATCTCTGAAACTTTTCTCCACAATGGCGTAATTAGGCAAGCGTGTAGTGCTACTGGACGGTATAAAAACATTTTCACCAGTCTGTTAACGGTGCGTTAGCATTCAAGTAATGCGAATACACAGAAATAGAGGCCCCACTAAGATCTCCCAGGCATGCTTGTGGTCGTTGGCTGAGGTCGGCCGCTGCCAACGTCAAAATTTTGTGACGTCATTGAAAAATCGCTGTAGAATAGACGGGGACTTGCCTTTCTTGAACATCTTTTTTTAGTGCATGAATTATTTGTTTGGCGTTCTCAATAAGATATTTACTATTATCAAGACAGGACAATCCTTTTGATAAATAGGAGGAGGAGGAATAAACTTCATTTCTATATTAGTTTTTGTAGCAATGGCAATGGGGGGGGGGGGGGGGGGGTCTTCTCAGTCTAGAAGTCCCTGGGCGGTCGCTGCCAGCGGGCCCTTTCAACCAGCTGAAGCTGATCGCCGGAGTCCGGACTGGCTAGCATGCCTTCCCACTGCTCATGGTTGGGGGAGGGAGTAAGGGGGAGGGATGGTTTGTGGGAGCACGCCCAAATCATATGGTCGAGTGTGCAGGGTTGGGGACAGTACTTGCAGGTGGCGGAGTAGGAGGTGGGATGAATGGCGTGGAGGAGGGTGCCGTGCGGGTAGGTGTTGGTTTGAAGGTGGTGGTACGTGGTGGCTTCTTCCTTAGTCAACTTGGCGTGGGGTGGGGGAAAGATGCGGCGTTCAAGGCGGTAATGTTCTAGGATGTCTGAGTTTTTGAGGTACAGAATGGTGGACTTCCGACAATGATGCTGGAGTGCTGGAGGGGAACTCCCGCGTTTTTCTCTTGACGCCTTTAACAAATCAATATATCTATTGTCCATATGTACGTTTGATTGCTGACAAAAATGAAGTTACTGTTGTCACTATTGCGAATACGCAGCCAAGTAAATTGTCTAAGATTGAATAAAAAATACGCTTACCTTGACATGAGCGACACGTGCTTGAGGACCCTGAGGGCATTGTACAGCCTGTCGCTTGTAGGGGATGCTTGCTGTATTTTTACCAAGAGCGCGGCCGTGTCCAGCCAGAGCCACAAAGCGACGCAGGCAAGGGAATAAAGCATGTAAAAACTTTTCCACGCCACACGTGGTCCTGCCGTGTCGGTAGTATCGAAAAGACCAGAGATAAAAAAGCTCCCGCACAGGCGGTGCAGCCGAGCGAAAAAACGGATGCTTCGCGCCATCAGCGACGGGTACTTTGTAGGCATATGTCGTCGAACAGAAATTTTTCGGTTGACGAACTTCCTTCTTCTTCTAGGGAAGAGGTGCATATGCGTTGTCTGGGTCGACAAGAGCACACTTTTCTTCGCTGAAGCTGCGTCTTGGTGGGCTGTTTTATCGTAACTGTTGATGAGAGGCGAAAGCACAAATGGTGGATATATTGAGACAAAGATGTTGTTAAAGGGACAGGGCTACTGTCTGTGCATCGGCAATTCCGAACATCGCGACACAAAAGTTCTTAAATGATAGTCGCAGGTTATGTAACGCCGTATAGAGCCAATATTGTTTACAGTAGCTGACATACTATAACGATAGCAACTTTAGTGTTTACATTGAAAGAAAGCTGGGCTATAAAAGAAACTCTTGTAGCAGTATTAGTCTTATTTTTTATGTGTAGAACTGTCTGTTGAAAACGTTCCATGTTGTCCTAAACCATAGAAAATGAACCAAAGAGAATATAAAGTAAATCAAAGCTCTCTTATAGAATATAATGATTGCGAAGAGCTGTCGAACAATGCTGCAGTAAGCAACCGTAAGAAAAGCCTGCCAGACCGTGAGTAATTTTCCAATATGAAAAATCGCGCGCAATCTAAAGACGTCCTGAGGCGCACTGTTGAAGTTTGTAGAGCTTCGGTACAATGAGTAAGCAATTGGCGGTGAGATGTTTGATTGGCGCCCCCTGGCACCTGACGTCAGCTTAGGGACTCACGCCGCGGCCGTCTCCTACACCGGGCTTCTGAAAAGCAGCAATGCATGTGCTAGGAATCGCCCGCTTTGATGTTCTAGTGCGTTAAAAAGCGTATATCCAGTAATTCAGTTAGTTCGCCACTTCCTGACACCACTGAGTCATTTGAAACTGTATCCCGCACAATTTTGCAACGCATGCGGAGAGAGATGACATCTTCCTTCAGAGCACCGGTCAGAAGATCATGTTTAACTTGGCCTTTCTAGCTCATTTGCGAAGTACAGTGCCCAGAGATTCTCCATGAGTACTTATAATGCGCAGGCTTCTCTAAAGTATTTTGGCGATGCTCTTACGAAGCTTCAACAGTTTAGTGCTACGCACCAAGCAACGGGCCCCTACACGCGCATCGCACAGGAGGAAATAAAACGGCTGTCGTCTATTTCGTTGTTGACTTGTATCAGATGAAAGTGTTTTTTTTCTTTGTCCAATGCATTATTTTTCTGCACCGTCAGAAACTTCTGGGAGACTCACAAAGTTCATGTGCATATTTTCTTCAGGCTGCAGCATATACATTCCCTTCTTCATAAATTGGCTTTCGTTATGGCTGCGTGCAAGAAATTGCATGCGCGCAGCATGCGTTGTTTATTCGCATGAAAATATGAGGAGGTTTGTGCGGGCGCCGACAACGTTTTCCAGAGTACTCGAAGGCGGATTTTGTGCCCCCAATTTCTATCGTAGACATTGTTACCACAACAAACTGACCGTTAATCCGAACGGTTACGACATGATTACGTTGTTGAAGCCTTGATATACTCCCTAACAAATGCAATAAATAGTATACGTGCCGGCTTCTAGTATAACATGAATCGAAAACGATAAATCTGTCCATGCAGCTTTTCCTTGTTTTCCAACCTCTTAGGCGTAAAGAACAAATCGCGGTCTCGTCAGGATGACGTTCTGTGAATGGAAGAACATTAACTCAAGCTCTCTTGTCCTCGACTGAGGACCCCACCCACTAAACAGCTCTCTTTTACTGTTAAAATTTTCTCTTCCCCCTCCCGTTCCTCTTGAAGGGAGTTTTACTGCAACGCAAGATATGGCTGTAGGAAATGCAACATAGCCTTACTGCATTTTCAGCGTACACGTGAATAGAATAGCGTGCGCGTGTGCGCATGCGTGCGTGCGCTTGTGGTCTTCTGTTCGTTCGTCCGCAATGGTGCAGCGTGTGTGTGTGTGTGTGTGTGTGTGTGTGTGTGTGTGTGTGTGTGTGTGTGTGTGTGTGTGTGTGTGTGTGTGTGTGTGTGTGTGTGTGTGTGTGTGTGTGTGTGTGTGTGTGTGTGCGTGTGTGTGTGTGTGTGTGTGTGCGTGCGTGCGTGCGTGCGTGCGTGCGTGCGTGCGTGCGTGCTGGTCTATATGCGTGCATGCGTGGCTGAGTGTGCGTGTGTGTGCGAGCGTGCGTGCGTAATATGGCGGAAACGTTATGGCGGGGCCCCTGCAGAAATGCTGGAAACCGTCTAGCACTAGCTCGTCTTCGTACTGGCTTTTACACTGCGTACTAACTGTTACGCCTCAACGGACGAAGAGCCACTAGACTTCTGCCGCCGTTGGTTTCGCCACTAGATGTAAAAAGGGGACGGACGAAGAGAAGATAGAGACTGGAGGCCGTCGTTCCGAGCTGCTGCTACTACTTCTTTCTTTTTTACTTCGACTCCTTTTTCTACACTACTGTTATTTGAGGAGAGAAAAGAGTAGTGAAATATGAATGCTTTATAAGTCTCTATGATTTGGTTTACACCTACAAATATCAGACTAGGTTGAAACAAACGTCGGCATACTTTCATGTCATGACAACGTAAATTAATGTAATACAGTACTTTTGAGCGCTCGGCAAGGCAGCAAAACCTGTTTTACCATCGCCTTATATACCATTACCGAGAATCGCAATGCCTTCTGTCAAAGTTGACAACCCCAAACGCCTGCAATTTCTTTTCGCATTCTATTTTTGTTGTGGTAGGTTTTTAACAGCTGGCTGTTCTCTTTGTTCGAGAGATTTCTGAATACAGTAGTTCACGCCTAGCTCCGACTCTTCGCACTCTGCACACGACTGGCTTCGCAAGGAACGGGTCACGCCGGCGATGTTTCTTTCGGAGCGGTATCAAAAAATATCCTTTAAATCACACTTGAGCTAGACTATGTGATTTTAAGTCTTTTATTATAATAACAAGTTGCTCACATGCAAACTCTGGTGCTTACTCCCACCAAGTCAGACGAGCGGAAGAAACAGCAGAGGAGAGCGAGCCCGAGTGAAGCAGACGACAAATGCAAGAATCCCTAAGCCGGCGTCGCGGAGACACGCTTCGCAACGCCGGTCATGGTCGGGAGGTCATAACCGGAAGGTCTAAGGCTCACAAAGTATGTAAAACTTGCACATGAGGAATATAACCTTCTGTTCCTGTTTGTAATCAACTAATGAAAGCAAAAAATAATTGGAACTTTTCGTGGCACAAATTCCTGAATTGCGAAATGCAAACTTACCTCAATTAACCCCACAACCTGATTAAGGAGTGCAATTGGATCACGAGGGTAGCGAATACCCGTCCCGCAAAATATCAAGGATGAAGTACCACTACAGCGCACAGAATAGAAGCAGGACTGTTGCTGCATATTTTACATACGGATCTTGTCTGAAAAAAAAAAGAACAACGGAAACTGCTTTCCCCCCTCCAAATCGACAGCACCACTAATGAGTTATTCTGCAGCACGAGCTTCTAAATAATAAATCACCAGCAACCAGGCCGCAATTCTTATATCTTTGCACGACACGTTGAACAGATATGCCAAATCTTTCAATCGCCAAACAATCTCAGTCAGCACCTTCACAAACACATTTATCGATCTGAGGGAAATGTCTAGAGGCAGAGGGGAGGCGCTCAATCGATTTAAACGTCCATCCTACACGCGAAGCCCGCTGTGGCTCATTTAGGGTTACAATCATTCGGATGTGGCACGTGCAGGCTACGCTGTGGAGCTCGAAAATATGCGGAAATGGTAATGGTATACGTCGTTCAAGTGCACCCCGATAGAGCGATTTAATGGTGGTACTGTTTCATTAAGAGACATTATGCTACTCGACGCTTGCTTCTGTGGACAGCCAGAAAACGGTAGCATAAATGGCAGCGATAAAAGAGATCCGTCTTGAATTTCTTCTATACTTTTGGTCCAATCCCGCCTCAGTAAATGTGGTTGGTCGCCTAGGGCAACTGCAAAAACAGTGATCAACCTTGAATTTTAATGCACATTCCGGTGGTTTCTCTATAAAATTATTTGATTCAGCAAGGAGAAAATAATTTATAGGCTTTGTTCTAAGAACAATATGAAGATTTACAGTATATTTATTCGGTCTTATCTAAATACCTTAAAAACATCGGGGGGAATTGGCGATACCCTTCATAACCGAGTGCGTTAATCAAGCCTATGTAATTTTATTAATTTTTGCGTTAGATAATGCATAGCCGGAACATTTTGGTATCCTGTTTGGTTGTTTGGTAGACAGCCGCTGCTGTTACTGTTCTCCATACCGATCCCGCAATATTGGCTTTATATTCGACGCAGATAAACTTTTCATTCCTCCGACCAAATACGCCTTCAAAGACATTTATGTAGATATCCATACAGTAACCGGATTCAAAAAACAAGATGAACTACTTACGTTTTAGCCATCGATCACCACCCAGCCGGTACGGCTCGAAACCTAGCGCTTTCCAGAATCGAAGCGACCACACTCCGCCGGCTACAGACCAGCTCTTACCCGCACTGTACCCTCCTCCACCATATCTACCCCACCCAGTATTATAGTACCTGCCACTTTCGCCCCCAGCCAGGCACCCTGTACCATCTGGTCTGGGAGTGCCAAAATCCACATCCCTCAAACCCAATCCCTGCCACAGGTACGAGCAGTGGGTGGACAGGCTGTCCAGCTCGGACCTCTCGACTCAGCGCTTGCTGATAGAGAGGGCACGAGCAGCCAGCAAGGACCAAGGCATTTCGGACTAGCTGACGCCCCCCACCGGTGGTGCTCTCACCATCCTGCACCATTAAGCGCCAAATTAAAGATGTTTATTCTCTCTCTCTCTACCAAAAGGCCCGAACCAGCACCCTTGCGAGTATGTGCACCTCTGCAGGTATGCTTCGCTTTTCTAGAATACCCACATCAACTCCCGGGTAAGTTCTCTGTAGGACTAACGTTTAGGTTTGGGGTGTACGGCGCGAATCGCAACCTTCTCGTGGCATTCAGGGAGCAATTTTTTACTGGGTGCTGTTTTGAGGGGTTAAACTCCGAGATGTGACTTTAAACCTAACGCCCTAAAACTCAAAATGGGAACCTGCCGAACGTTTTGTGGCAAACAGCCTTACGGCAAGCGAAACAATGCAATTCTTTCCGCGGCTGTTCCTTCACTTGTCGTTTGAGTTCTCCAAACAGCTTCGACATGTCCAAATGGAGCAACCGGATAGACAGCGGCTTCATAGCGCGAAGGACCCAGGCTCCATTCCGGCCACGGGAAGCTTTTTTTTTTCGTCCAATTCATCCACGATCATTCATTGTGAACGTCAAAGAAAATTTAATTTCCTGCAGGGCCTGTAATGATTAGTTATGTCCCTGTAGGACACAAGGCGATCCCTACCCGAACAGCGAAGTGAATGAGCGTTGTTGTAGTCACCAGCTCGGTCAGAAAATCCTTGACATAACTAATCATTACCGGCTAGAGCGGACCCGCTTCCCCCCGGCTCATCCTACCCTGAGTAAATGGCAATCCGTGGCTTGGAGACTTCTACAGACCAACTCGTATCCCAACCCGGTTGCGTACAGTCACTTTTACCCTGGGCAATATTATGACAAGTGCCACCGGTGTAAGGACAGGGCAGGCTTAGCCCACATGCTGTGGGCTTGTCCACAGGCGACAACGTTAGGTCTCAACATCGCTACTGTAGAGCAATGGGAGACCGTATTGCTCAGCTCCGACCCAGCTGATCAAGTCTGGGCCATTCAAGCTGGCCGAAGACGCTGCTAGATCCCAAGGGCTCTTGGCCGACGTCTAGGACTACTGGCTGTTATGCAATAAAGTTTTCACTCACTCACTCACTCCTGCAGGGCGTATTGGACTGCAACACCATCAGTGAGGACTTTAAAGCTTCGCTTTAATACATATATTTGCCACATTCTTAAAAGTAATCCCGCATCCTTAATGGCGGTGTTGTGCGGTTTGGATGTGGTGGGACCGGACGCAGTACGCAGGTAAAAATATGGCTACAATCCGTGAAGGTGGTTGGAAAGCAAAGCTGTAAAAGACATTCACTACAATACAAGGCACCGCCCTGTTTGGCCTGTATATCCGGGGGCCAATTTATAGGCCAAATTGCGGGAGCCTTAATGGGCGCCTATTGGAGCACAGGAATAGCATAAAAAATGACGCGCAGGCGCACCTGTCAATGCATTGCCAAACTTGTCCTTCACAGTGCTACCACCATTTCAGAGAAACAAAGGTGCGATTCAAACATAAAAATAGGATGACTCGAGAGGGGGTGGAGGCATTTTATATCTCCAAACTGGGCAAAACGTCCGTCAGTCATCCGTCGATATCGCTTAGCCGGTGAAGTTTTCTTTCTTGCAGTGGCGTCACCTTTTTATGATTTGGCTTTGGTTATCCATATCAAGCTTTATGTTAATCTGATGTTTTTCCTTTGTATTGTCATGCGCAGCTGGTGTGTTGTTAGTATATATTTTCATGTCTTTCTTCAATAAAAAGTAGTTCTGAGTCAGCACTTGTCCTGTCCCCTTCTTTGCCTTGGTCTTCGTGTGTGCGCGCTGTTAGGGAAAAGGAATGAGACAGCGGAACCTAGCCATCCTGATGTGCTAGCTCGGGGTTACACCACAGCGCGACACAAGCACAGACACCGAAACAATTCGGCATGCAAGCTTAGTGATTCCAATTTATACCGAATTAAACAAGTTAGTTTAGTAAGTTTGAGAATTGCGAGAAAGCTCAGGGAAATTTTATAATCGGCATTAATGAGAACCAGTTGCTCCTTTAGCCTTTTGTAATGCCTGTTAAAACACAACTAAAGGGGCATACACCAACTTAGAAAACGGAGTCCCATTCTCGGCAAGCAGTGCTCAAAAGGTGGCGTTTCGCTAGCGGCCAGATGTCTGTATGTGGTCTCTACATTTTGTTTTTCCGCCGTGAAAACCAATCCTTAACGTATCTTTGCCGATCGACAATATAAGTCCGTCGGGTCCGGTTTACCCAGCAGGTGCAGTCGAACAAGTTAAGCCATGCAAACGAAGATTGCCATAGACGCGAAGCTGCGCCAAAACATGCCCCAAACAACCGTCGCTAAAGCAGACGACAAAGCCGTTCCGCCGACGCACCCGCCGGTGTGAGCAGCGACCAGCGCGCGGGGAACGCGGGGTAACCATTCGCCGCGCCATCTACACTGTGCTTCGAGAGGGAAAACTGCCCCTCCCTCCGCAGCCGCGTTGGAAGTTTCTTGTCCCGTACGCCACGAAGGAACCGTTGGCTGGTACAAATAGAAAGCTTTCCTTTAAAAATTATTCCATGAAGGTGGGACATCACTCATGAGATAGGTCCCGTAAGGTCATGACACTGTCCCAGGATAACAGAATGAGCCCACTGCGATACTTTCATACTCAACCTTGTTTAAAGGAGCCCTTTCATTCATTACTTGTGCCCAAGAAAGTCGGAAAAATAAGTACAAGGTTCAAGAGTAGGCGTTCTCATTGTTACGCCATTGGTAGTGTGCTGGTCCGCACAATAAGAAGGACCAATCAGTTGTATTTTGCACAGAGACACAAACGTGCGCTGCCCCAGGGGACTCGTAAACCCCTGTTGTTGGTGCCTTTGCTCCTGCAAACCCGACAACAACCTGAATTCATGCTTCACAAATTTAAATCGATGTTTGACCTGTATCAGGTGTGTGACCATGTGCAGTAGCACCAGCCTTTTGGGCTGCAGCTTCCGAAGGTGGAGTGCCAAAACAGCCAATATGTGTGATAGCTATTCAAAAGGCGTGGCGGTCATGCAACACCAAGGGTTATATCTTTCTTTACCTAGACGACATTGCCGGGCTTCCTCTAATGGCCAGCACCGTACATATAAATAGGAATGTGTATAGCTTTAAAAATGACCGGTATGGAGTCGTCACACTCTAGTGTTTACAATCATGTATAGGTAAGCTGCCGAGACGGGCTAGCGATAAAATGTTGCCCGCATGCATTACACGTTTGGCACGCTGGGGAACTTGATGGGTGATTTCACGAGAGAATGAACACGTGCGCACAAACCTGTTTCTTTCTTCCCATATTTTGATGCGTTATGCGCAACCAGACAAATAGCTTAAAACTGCAATTCGTTTTCCTCTAGCGCTTGGATATATCCGGACTAAAAATTTGCAAAGGTGGCGCGGACGACGGGCGATTTGTTCCAGCTGCAGTTTGTTCCGCCTTTGGGGCTTCGCGCACGCAAGCTTTGATCGTTATACCTAAATTATGTTTTTAAACAGACACTACAAAAAATTATAAAGAGCTCAAGACAACGTTTGCGTTCTCCCGTGAACAAACCAATAAGAAATAAATTGTGAAAACGGGCCAGATGCCAAATTGTCGCTTACTTTGACGCCCCCTGTCTCTCTATCTACAATTGTGCCCAACTTGTAGGCGAGAGGTAACGTCCACCAGATATTTTTAAACATATCTGCCAAATATCGCTTGTCTTTGAAAATATAGATATAGGCAAAAATATTGGCTGATGTGCTGTTTGCCAAAATGTATAACTTTACAAATCAAGATAAAAAAACTCGGTCGCGATTTTCTTCAAAACCAGGGAAACGAGTCTCCTCAAGAGCCCCAACAATACTGCTGAAAATATTTTTTTCATGTATTTTTTGCCATACCGCATATGAAGAAGGTGTAATGATATGAAGAGAGAAGAAAGATAAAAGGGGGAGAAGAAAGTATGGAAGACAAAGATAAGACATCAAAAAAACTCCCCCAACCTCCCCGAAGGGGATCGTGCGGAAATGCGAATGCATTGGGTGCACCGATGAGTGCGCTGCGGCAAGCAGTCACGGAGAGAGGCCCGCGCTCCACTGCATTTATATATATTTTTCCGAGCGCAGCGAGCGGAGAGAGGGTACGCGGAGAGGAGAGAGAGACCCGCGCAACACGCCCGCCCCGTGCGCGAGCTCTCTCCGCAGAGCTCCGCGATGCGAGCGCCCTCACACGCCCGAGCGCGCTCCTCCTCTCCACTCACTCTCCGCTACTCCGCCCGAACTCCGCGATGCGAGCGCCCTCACACGCCGAGCGCGCTCCTCCTCTCCCCTTGCCCTCCGCTACTCTCGCCCGAGCTACCACGTGCTCCGGTTGCTAGGCGCGCCACAGCTGTTGCTAGGCGCACGCCGGCCAACGCACGACAACCCCCGATTAAGAAATGCATTCGCATTTAAAAGATGAGAGAGAATAAAATCATTATACCCGAGTTGCACACGGAACGCTGGAGACAGGGTCTCTGTGGTCATTACGTACCAAGGGCTCGAATTGGCACCCTCAGCCGACCAGAGCTCACTATTTTTGGGCTTTGGAATTTGGAGTGGATACACTTGAACAGGAAGAACAAATCGTGGTTCGCGCGTGGAAAGTGTAATTCTTCCAGGTTAACCCAATTCACGACGTCATTGTAGCGCATTTTTACTTGGATGTGCCGCTGCGAGAGAAGATGCGAATGAACCCTGTTCGCTCCCTCTCCAAGCGCGAAGATGACGACGAATTAATACAGCTCTAGACTCCCAATGCAAGCTACACATTTGAGATAACAAGTGCTTTACACGGGGCGAGCAAACGTGATCCTCTTGAGAAGCCTCATTGCACGAGAGACCGCACCCAAAACCTGAACAGACGAGCGTGCTAGGTAGCTAACATGATGTGTGAACCGAAGTTTATAATCCATAAAAACACTCAAACCGCGTGATCCGTTCACTATTTTTATCTTGTTGGAATCGAGGGGGCACAAAAAGGTTACAGGAGAATTGTTTCGAGTGTATGTAATAGCAACCGTCTTCAAATTATTGAGACCTAGGTAATCAGGTTTGCAGCAGAGGAAAGTATCTGGTACGTTGCTTTGGAACTAGGCGCAATCAGCTTGTGACGCCACTGCATGATAAAGTTTCATATCGTCTGTAAACTGCAAGAGATAATAATGTTTTATAAAGTAACGGTAGGTCAGTCTCAAATAAGTTAAAGAGTAAAACACGGAGAACGGGGCTCTGAGGCACGGAGAAAGATGTATTTCCAGCCCCGCGAGAAAAAAAAATGGCGGGTTTGAAATGCCGCAGAAAAGCTCCAGCTGCCCAAGACAAAAATTGCGGGTTCAAAAGGACGCGAAACAGCTTCAGCATACGAAATTAAAGGAAGCACAAAACGAACAGAACTCCAGGTGGCGCAGTTTCAGAGAAGGGGCGCGGTAGGACTGTGAAGACGGGAAAATTGAAATGTACTGGATGGCAGCAGTGAGCGGGCAACGGTGCTGCAGCCTATAATGGCGAATCCCTGCTCTGCAATTCCGACCACCTTCACATTGAGTCGAACGGTTTTAATTTTATGTTTGTACTTTTTTCATGTCGTGCGAAAGGTGCGGGAAGGCTGTGGATTGTTGGCCGTTGTGTGGATAAACTCTGGGCCATCCGTGAACCCAGTCGGTACACCTTGCAGGCTAGACTGACAGCGCTGCTCTCAGCCCGTTTACCTGCCATGCTGTAAGGACGCCTGCGGGCTGCTGTTCGTGGATCATCTGTGCTGTTCCTAAATCATCGCTGTATCATCGCCGTTCAGTAAACCAGTTAAGTTTTGCTCTCAGCTCTTAATTTTCGAAACGGAAGCAACTCCCCTGGAAGAAGCTGGCACACCACGCTACAACTACACGACGGGGGTAACGAATCTCAGTTCGGGGACGCCTTCGCCGATTTTAACACCACCTTGTAGTGCAATCACATCCTAGCTTACTCCTTTGTTTTAAGTATACAAGGAATGTCTGCTAAAGAAATAGTTGAAGATCGGTGATTTTTACCTTTAAATAATAATTCACCAATCGTCGCTCTCTTTCACTAGCTGATTTCTCAGGTTCCCAACAAAATTACTACACACGAATGCAACTGAAGAACGAATACAGAAGTTTCCCCTGCGCCTCATAACTGCAGCCGGCTGTTGCTCCACGTCGCGGAAGGAGTGCGCTACTCTGAGTATTGTGAACGGGACGCCAGTCCTTCCCGCAAATTTTTCGGGCTCAATCTGGTCTTAAATTACTCCTGCCACCAGAAACAAGCTAAATGAGGAAAAGCAGCCGTAACAGGCATTATACGCAACCTCCATTCAAAACCCGCACGCAAGTTTCTGTTATAGGTCCGTCGCTTAGGCGGAGTGATACACTACATGAGCTATTGCCGTCCTTAACTTGTACTCTTGCACAGGTGATTTTTTCAATGTGTGGCAGCCTGGGCGAGTTGGTGAGCGTTGATGGGGCCAATAGCGCCGACGAAGACGCGCCGTGTTTTTTCTTACTCTTTTTCTTCTTTTGTGCTGCTTTCCCCATGGGCAAAAAAAGTTTTGTATCGCAATAATGGTTTCCCTACATTATTCTCCTAACACTGATGACAAATTAACTTACATTTTGCTTCACTTAATGCTTTACTTTCTTCAGCAGTTGTTATTGCGTTATATATTGCGATGGGCAGAAAAAATGCGCTCACGCATTCGGCACAGATGGTTAGGTAGCGAAGCTGTGACGTGTTGCTGTTGTGTGTTGCTTTTCTTAGTTCGTTAGTGTGTTTTTCTTGAGACGTTGCGTGGTTGCCGTATTTTCATTTGTTCGCGGTCCACATCGGGGCGTCACTGATCGTAAGCTTCTTGCTCCTCTGAAGCACGTACGTGTGAAGCTGGGACTTTCCTTTTCGAAGTAACGTGAGAACGGCATTTGCCGTTGCTACGCTGACGATGCTTATCCCGCACCGCTGCTGCCCTTCCCGCTGTTATCGCTTGAACTGTGTTACACCAAAGTCATTCAATGCAGAGTCATTCGAAGCATTGGATGACTCTTTTATTACGCTTGTCTTGGATGACTCTTGGAATTACTTTTCTATGACTCTTGTATCAGCTCGCTGAGATAGCGCTCTGTACCGAGGGAGGTTAACCCAGGCACACTTTCTCCCATTCTCACTCTTTTCCAATGTGCTTTTTACGTAACCTTGTTTGGTTTCGTCGGAAAGGTTTCCTCCGTACACAGAACCACGGGGGTTATCTTTTGGTTAGCCATACAAAGCTTCTCTTTAAAAACAGAAAAATTATCATAAGATAAGTACTCCTTTAATTGCGTAAAACAAACGAGTGCACCGGGCAGCGCAGATTCTACGCATTTAAACTTCATGATGTTGAGCTTTCACTTGATGATGATGATGATTGTATGGTTTAACGCACCGACGCAACGCAGGCGCGCTGCAGTGGAGGGCTCCGGATTAATTTGGACCACCTGAGGGTGTTTAATGTGCGCCGAAATCTCGTACACACGGGCGTTTTTGCTTTTCGCCTCCATCAGAAAAACAGCCGCCACGGCCGGGATTCGAACCCGTGACCTCGTGCTCAGCAGCGCAACGCCTTAGCCACTGAGCCACCCCGGCAGGTGAGCTTTCATTTGCGAACATAAAATTTAACTTTCGATTTGTAAGAGGATGTTCGGCCACCTTTCAGAAGGAGCAACACTACAGCAACAACACAGACAGTGCAACTCATTAGATGGGCTTACTGATAGCAGACATCCGTGAAAACGCTGCACGTGAAATATCTCCATACTCTTTTCAATCCAATACTTACAAACACGAAGGCGTCAATGTATATGTCACAGTAATATTTTATTTTAAAGTGATTGAAGTTAGATACGTTGCTTTCGCGCCAGCATGTCTTTCTCTCTCTCCGGCCTCTTTATTTCTCTCTTCAGCGCTGGATCAGAAAGTGTGTCTTCACTGTGACAAGGAACGCTACATGCTTCATCTCAATCTAGCAATATAATTGTCATCGCTCAAAAGCCTAACACGTGCTGCCTTCATCGCGTGCCCTGGTACTCGAACAGCAATGCAGCAGAAAATGCTGCGCATTTCCGCTCCGCAACACAGCAGCGGTTATGAGGTACTGTTTGTATTGTGTCACGCCCTAAATATTAACATTACAGCTCTTACGCGGGAATTGAGGGGGCAGAAAAACGGAAATAAGGTGGTGCACGTGCCGCATTTTGACCTTTCTGAAACGTAGGTTGATGTATTATACTCGTGAGCCGTCAATTTGTCTTCCCACATAAAAACACACCAACGACGAGTGCAAATAATGCCGCTAGCGTGGACAGCAACCACACTTTCGGGAATAGCGCACACACCTTGTCATGTCAGGATGTCTCTACTCGTGTTTTTTATTCCCGTTCTTTGTCTTCGTTTGATCACCATTTTTGGTTCTATTATCACACAGAGGACTGAAAAGGAGAGTGCATTGCATTAACGCCACAGAACGATTTGTCAAGCCATAAGGCTGGGTGGTACGGAAGACTCAACTGCCGGCAACACGTTTCTCTTCGTTTGATGGACGATGCGCTTAGGAATGGCATTTCTCATGGGTCGTTAATAAGGCGGCTTGCCTCACTCTTGCTATACAGAAGTGGCCAATGCAAAACCGGAATAGCATAGCAAAATAGCTTACCCCCGTTGAAGACTTCTACTAATTCAACGACGATACCTTTGTGGAAGCGGACTATAGGGGGAACAGTCTGAAGCCAGCGCGACAGTGTCTACTTCAAAGCAAAACCGACCACAGGCAACACAGGAAGAGAGTTATTAGCTTGGAAACTAATGTTGACGAAATCCGCACTTCCGACTAAAGCAATCTGTAAGTAAGCTTTTCTCACTTAGATACCCACCCGTGCTTTCTCCCGCTGAAGCAGTTTGTGGAAAAATGACTCAGCCTTCTAGCTGAGAAGGAGGGCAAAAATTCTAGAACAAAATAAATTCCCCGCATTGCAAGCAGCACTTCCTGACCATTGTGGGAGCGAATCCTTGTAACTGAGAAAACATGCCTTATAAGTCGTACATGGCACACATGTCATAAAAAATACCCGAGTTCTTTCTCAAAGCTATTGCCACATGACACTCATTTACTTTGCCATTTATACCTATTGATTACTCTGAATAATTAGTTATTAAAAACAACAAGAAAACAACCTTCGCTGTGAACTTGTACGCAATGCATACACAATATTTCAGGGTACGTTGCATAACTACAGCTAACTTCAAACCGCCTTTTATTTCCTTTGCATTCATTCAGAAGGAAGTTCTCAAAGGCGTTTTTTATTCGAGAACGCATCTGAGTAATTTTAAACTACTTCAATACAAAATCGAGACAGTTTTCTTAAGCAAGCGGAAAAACATACGTAGTGGCGACATGGCTTTTGTTCACATTCAAAGCGTGAATCTAAGACCTTGTGTTTAAATTTTATCATACATTGAGGTGCTATACTGCGGCCACCAATATGAACCCGTCACTTTTTTATTTGTTACAGCCGTCACAAGAACTTGCACGACAAAGACTACATGCCTCCAGGAACACAGCCGCTGCAGAACACTACGCTTAGGCCATATTCTCACATGATGAGATCTTTCTGGAAATATGGTCTGCTCTTCCAGATTTTCGGCATTCTCTTTATCAGTGGTTTCTACGATCGTTCTCTGGAAAATGCCAGGGTTAAATTTCTGAGCCCCTATCTTCTCTGTCCAACCGCATGGATTTCTGTAGGACTCCCTTTCGAAGCTGCCTTCATAGGAAGTAGGGTTTTCCTCACCTCAGGTTCAGTTCGCTCCTTCACTAAATCTCTCCTGTTTATTATTCACACCATTGTAATGGTGAAAACTCTCACTAACTCTATATGTGCCTTTCTTGGGACTTCGAAGCTTCTAGACTTCCTGAAAGAATCAGCCGCGTACGAGCAGTCAGTTTCGTACGTTCCTCCCGTTGATGCTGACATGCGTAAACGCAAGCTTTCATGCGCCACGCGCCGAATCGCAGTCCTTGTAGTGGGCGCCGCTGCCTCAGTTCTTATTGTCCAGAATTACCTGAAGTACCTTGTACAAGAATACGGTGAAAAATGGCGTGTTCTTTTAGTAGTGTGGGGTATCACTTCGACCATTACTTTCTTTGTATACGACTCCATAATGCACATCGTGTTGACTCGAACCTCTGATGTCATAGCCGACTATTTGCACCATCAGGCTCTTCAACTCTTGAATGTCTCCCAGCAAAATATACCAAGACAAGCTCGGGCCGAGGCCTCTCACAGGATCGAAGAGATAAGGTTGAATCTTTCCAGGATTAGAGGGCTTATACGGTTAATTGACAACGTCTGGCATTCGGCTGCAGTAACATCATCTGCTTGCCTTATTTTTCTCGTCTGCATAACACTTTACGCAGTTCTATCAGACGGGTTTGCAGATCCAGTTGTGAAGATTGCTATTTGCTACTCTCTATTCTCCTTATGCGGCCTCGCTGATGTTGCGGCGGTGAGCCAGGCTTTAGTAGACGAGGTAAGACCTTGTGCTTCACCTTTAAACAATGTCTTTCTATCTTCGTGTGGCAATTATGATTTTACTAGTATTGTCTGCCATCTTGGGGTTAAGAAAGATCCTTCCAAGCTAATAACTAAAATGACAGTTCGGTTACCTGTGAAGTAAAAACATGGAAAACATATTTAGGCTCTTTCCCTAACTAGGCATGATATAGGTGACTTACCGCAACATTAGCGTTTTAAAGTTCATCTGACTGTGCTCAATAAAACAACGTACCGATGGGTTTTTCACAGGCTTCTTTGATGAACAGCTTAGTACTGCATTTGTTTGGAAACATGGCTTCCCTGGAATCTAAATTATCGTTGGAAATGGCTCTAGGCCGACGTACTTTGAAAAGAAGAGACACAAGACATGTCACTCTTGTTTTCAAAGTCCGTCTCTGTGTTTCCCATCATGAAGCAGTGCGAACTTGCTCAATTTACAGTACTTCTGCAGATAAGTTAATCTTTCTGGAATATATTTTTCGCTTTCTTCTCTTTGGTGCCTTCAATGGTACGGAAACTTGGCGCTGATGACAACATGCCGATTGTAGTGATAATCATAAAGCGCGTATATTAACTTTGTAATAAAATGTTTATGCTGAATACTGCAATGTTTGGTGTGTACACCCCGCTCAAACCAGGCTCGAAAACTCAAGAATGCCACAAAACAAATCAGTATTCTCAAGAAGGACTCGTCATTCCTTGAACTGCAAGTAAGTAAATTGACAAATATTGTGGACACTACGTATTGCGCACAAAATATTTCGCACGTTCATGTTTATACCCCTAGGTCCAGTTGCTGCATGACACTATTGATCCCGAATCCATGAGCCTAAGAGGTGGTTCTTTCTTCTTTCTCAACAAACCCCTTCTGGTTACTGTAAGTATTACTGCTCAAAATTTTCCAAAAGTAAGTCCAACGCCACATTTTAAAATTTTTGTAGGTTACAGCCCCTACAGCCTAAATGGCTGGCACTCAGAGCTAAGAACACTAGTAATCAAAGATGGCATGAAACTTAGAAAAGTAGGAAGCGTATTTGCAAAGAAAAAAAAATAAGTGAAGAAACGAAGTGACCGACTATTGATTACTGAATGGTAGGAAAGTTGTGGTAACTATTAGAAATGCCCATGAAATACAGAACGAATAAAGGTACCTGAAGACGTTTACACGACAATACTATTTTTGTGCGGTATGCTTGTCAAATAGCTTCTACCTCCTAAGGCATAATTTTTATACCTTACGACCAACTACTATTATGGTTACTATAGGCTGTTAAGTTCGCGCACCTCACTTAATTAACCAATACCGCCCGGCAACTAGGTATTTCTCGGTGGGCATAGCGTGTTTACCTGTATGGCGTTTATATTTTCCCGCCGGCCGAGCTGACTTGGGCGCGAGGGGCGCGGGGAGATACCGCGTAGGCTTCTTTTTGTTCGCCACGCTATTGTGATCACCGGGCGAGCGGACCGGAGAGGAGTTATACAAATGCGCCGGCCACCCCACAATAGTTAAAAGCGATGTAAGCTTTTGAAGGCGGCTTTCCTCTAGTTCGTTTGGGAAGCCGGCAGAGGGGGACCGTTGACATCTTAACGACCGCGCTTACCGCCATGAGAAAGCCCGAAGCGGAGGGGAGCTGAAGGTCGGTCAAGGGGTCAAACCTTGGGTCAAACATAGGAAGAGGGCACCATACGTTCTGTCTGTGGCAGTTGCAACGCTCAAAGTTACTGGGCAAAGTAGCCGTTTGTCACGCGTCTGAACTTGGCGACTCGGCGGCTCGGATGCGTCGATGGGTAGGCGACCAGGCTTTGTTAAGTGCTCCACGTGTTAACAAAGGCAAGGAATTTTGGCGGCGTGAGGCACTATGATATGGGGCATGGTATGGACAATACTTTAAGACACGCCGCCCTACAACCGATGGCAGGCGGAAGGTTTGCTTTTAGTTGGTTGGTTTTTATGTGATATATTTGTATTTTGTTGAATGCCTGCGGGTTTGTGTATGAGAGTGAGAAGTGGGTCACGTGACTACTTAAAACCCACCTAGCTTTGTTGGTCACGGTGGCCAATCAGTGGCCTAGTATAGGCTAATCAGTGAGCCATCCTCTCTCTTAAATTGTGGCGTCCCGTTTGTGGGTGGGTTTTAGTGGTAAAACCGAGGAGTTTGATGTTTCGGGAGGACACACAGGAAACAGGAGAGGAAAGCGCGGCGAATGACCTCTTGCCCGACCTCTCGTATGCGATCATGAGCCTTGAAAGTTGTAAATACGTAGGGTAGATAAAGTGTACATATTGTACATTTTAAGTTTGCTTCGACTAGATCGTGCTCGGCTATATGCCGTCGGCCAACGAGCCAGCGAGTCACCGTTTCAGCGATCATCTCATCGGATCATCGCATCGATCATCGTTCATCGGCGACCGATCCACATTGAAAGTTAACTTAGGTTATCTTTATAGTTACTACCGAGCCATGTAACAGTTACCCACGCAAGTGATTCTTTGCCACCTTCCCCTCATTGTAAATGTACTGTTTATGTACCTCTTTAACCTTGCCCAACGCGGATGATCTTGATGATATCAGCGCACGCATGATACACAACCGACATCTTCGATGAAAGATCGCATGCCGTAAAAAATGTATGCACAGTAATTACGCCTTAGGATTATCTTTATTGAGGTCCGTTTACTTTTGATCCACAACTTCTGGTGAACGCTAAGCGTTATAAAACAGGAGGTCATTTACCAACCCACTGTTTAAATTTCCAACTGCCTAGCTTAGAGAAACATATTCCCACGGCTTTTTCTAGAGAACAGGTGCCATGGCTGCATGCGTAGCGAAGCCCAGGGGCGACATCCAGAGAATGAAGGGTTTTCTATCGCATGCTTTGCGGTTTGTGTTTCAGGACATCATACCAACAGCATACTGCATACACTCTGTCACAGCTGATGGAGGTTTTCTATATAGTTTTTGTGCTACAGTAGCCTCTTGTGTTTTGCTAATCTCAACTCGGCATAAGCAAAATCCCAAAGCCGATGCATTTTTAAGAGATAACGTAATGTAGGAATATATTGCCGCATCAAAACCTTGAAACTATGAAAAGTGGCGCTTCTCTGTACTTCTAAGTGGGGCGGCGCATAAGGTCAGGGCAGATAACCTACATAAATTTCTCACAAAAAAGAATTTGAATTAGGTGGTTCACTTTTAACATACTTTATATTTGCCTTTTCAAGGATGGTTCACTAAAGCGATACATTTGTTTTGCTAATACCCGACATCATTTGTTCATGTTTAACCTTTTTTGTGGGGGAAAAGTGGGATGGTAGAAAGACGCATAAGAAAAGATATATAGTTAGGCAAAAGGAAGACGACGTATCTTTATTTCGAACTATATCGAGATTTTAAGAAATACTTCAACAAATAACCTTCTAAACTTCAAAAAACTGTACGGAAGGTGAATTAAACCACGCCACACAATATTAATAAGAGGACTGTTTACAGATGACTGGCTCCATTATAACAAACACCGTCATATTGGCGCAAACAAGAGAAAAGCTGGAGGCCCACATAGATGTCAGCAGACTTGCTGCAACATAGGGATAAACGTTGAGGACAGCATTTAAAGGCAAAGGTAAGTCACTTCTTAATTTGGTGAGCATTCCGCTTGTACGCAGTTGTTTTAAAAGAAACACATTAAAAATGTCTGAGGCTGAAGGAACCGCCGCTGACTCCCTTCACTACTGTAAAGCAAGAAGGTACCTTTCAACAGTCTCTCCCAAGCGATAAAAACTTCTCCTGTTACTTTAGTGTAATAAACGAGCGCCTAAATGCACGTCCAGAAGTTTTATTTGTGACAGCTTAGTGCAGCGCAAAAATACATCACGCATATCACAATGCGTGAAATGCGTGATGTCCCTTCCTTTATTTCGTCGGTGGAACGCCAGCTGTCTCGCCCGGTGCTTCCTTCGGCCACTTGAAGACCGAAACGTGCACCTGTTTCGTACGTTCCCGGAATCAGCGATACTCTTTCCCGTGTCCTGCGCACGTACGGCGTCCAGATAGCGCACATACCTACTCGCAAGCTGAAGGATGCCCTGGTCAATGTGAAAGACAAATTATCAAAGGAAAAATTCCGAGGAGTGGTATACTCCGTCCCTTGTGGCGATTGCGAGTACAGCTACATAGGAGAGACCGGCAACTTCGAAAAACGGATAAAACAACATGTCTGCGACGTCAGAAAACGCCACGTGGCTTCAAACGCTCTGGGTGAGCATGCTGACATTTCGGGCCACGAGATAAACTGGGTTGCGGCACGCATTCTTGCAAAAGAAACGAACCTGACGTCACGACTTCATCTGAAATCATTGATCATACAGACAACGGAGCGAACATTGAATCGAACGCAGGGCAATATGCCTCTGTTTAGTCCCATTGCCTACGTCACATTCTTAGACGTACATAAAACGTGGTCTGATGTGATGACGAATTCATTGTGAACAACGCTCCTGTGTGGGAGCCGAAACGTCTTTTATTTTACGAAATATATTTTTGGTCGGTGTTTTTATTTCCCGTTGTATCAGACCCACCCAGACCAGACGGGACTCCGTCCAATCATAGATTTCATACGCACTACTGTTGTATACCATCCGCCGCGTTGGCTCAGTGGCTAAGGCGTTGCGCTGCTGAGCGCGAGGTCGCCGGTTCGATTCCCGGCCGCGGCGGCCGCTTTTCTGATGGAGGCGAAAAGCAAAAACGCCCGTGTGTACGAGTTTTCGGGGCACGTAAAGATCCCCAGGTGGTCAAAATTAATCCGGAGCCCTCCACTACGGCGCGCCTCATCGCCTGCGTTGCGTCGGTACGTAAAACCCTACAATCAATTACTGTTGTATACCGTAAGGGGCGACATGGCCCTTCTAAGTCAGTGCAGGCGGGCAGCTCCTGTGGCACCTAGCGCCATTTTCTTTCATCTAAGAACGCTTCCAGAATCTTCTTGACCAACGATTATAGCGTGGTAGCTGTTCGGCCTCTGTGGCCTACCCTACCGCTCCGGAGCTTCCAAGACTTGTACGTTTCTTTCCAACGCAGCACTTCTACGCTTCCAACAATTCCACTTCAACGTGGTTTCACACTTCTGCGCTTTTTTATTTCCGGGACTTTTTATATCAGAAATGCTCCCTTATATCAATTCCAGGGTTTTTATCCAAAAGATTCTATACTTTACCTTCAACCTTCGTATAATCAACGACTGGCTGAAATTATTTTTTGGTATTTAAAGCTGACACAGTAATTTTTTTTCATTGTATTACCCTAACATTGAAGTGTCATGTTTTTTCGGGTATAAAAAGCTTATGAAATACGAATTATTGCACACAGACTCTTAACTGGCATTTTCCTAATCTTCTCAACAATTATCCTGTACTGTTTCACCTGAGTAAACACGCCTCCTCGGGAGCCGCTTTCAAACGAAAATGTATTTTGTACATCAAGTGTAACACTTTTTTTTGCACCCTCCTGTATGTCGCACATATCTTTGCACTATTTTCGTTTAATTTTCGTAGTTGTTGCCGTTTTCCATTTTTATTTATTTTTTATATTATTAGTTAATCTTTATTACAGAAAAGACGTCTATCTATGTTCAGTTATATATCGGTGTAGTAGGTATTATTTTTACTGTTTTTCTTAATTAAAAGGTGTGTACGTGTATTTGTATTTTTTGTGTATGTATTAACCCACGTATTCTTGCTTCTTTTTCTGTCCCTCATGCTGCCTTGTGCTAGGTGCCTCGACAGGCGACCATTACAGTGCATTTTGCATGAGCCACATTAAAATTTCTGATGGTCAAAGGTTAAATAAATAAATAACTGAAAAAGGACTTGTTTAGTATTTTTAAATATGTTTATGCAAAGCGCAACCTATCACCACGTTAATTAAAGTTCCGCAACGCACCGGAAGTGCCACTCCTGCACTGACTTGGAAACGGAACGTGACCCGTGAGGGCGCCAGCTACACAAAGGCAGCGGCCGCGGGATAGGCAGACAATCAACTAATGGGGTATTGAACCACCTTACCATCTTTCATTTCCTGTTGCTCAAGTTATGAGAACTCAAGTTAGGGAAACAAAACATACACCTCGCACTACAGTAGAAAACGGGTATGCGGCTGCTGTGTAGACTAGCCGGTTCCGCTAAGAAATCCTTCACGGCCGACATGGCGAACGAGAAAAGGAGCTCCAATTAGCTTGGCGTCAAAAAACACAACATGCATACCAGCAATTTAGGCGCTACAATGTTCGGCAATAGGGGTTTCCTATTTACAATTGTACAAAATAAACCAAACAACTCCGCTTTTGCTTGCGAATTACAACTAAACTTCCCAAGCTCCTGCTGTACGCTCATAAATTTCACTAGCGAGTCTGCTCTCCAGTGATCACTACCCCATTGGGAATTGGTGTGAATTTTGGTTAGGGGAAGAGAACTGGCAAGAAAAAGAGAGGAGGCAAAGTGGGGTAGACAGAAACGCGATCGAGAAGACAGCGGAGGGGAAGCGAGTCAGAAAATTATATCGGACGAAAATGACCAGCAATGGAGAAGTTGTAAGCTATTCATGTGGATAGAGAACAGTGCGATTCCATTCGGAGATAATGAAAGGGGGTGAAGGAACGGTATACTGTTGCAAGAAGCATTGACGCCATAATAAAGTCCGTGAACACGACCTACATTTTCAAAACAACCAGGTTTAGTGACGCTGCTCATGTAGACCTACATCTTTCAACCAAAAGAAATCTCTCCTTATCTGATGCAAAACGTATTTCCGCTAATAAGAATACCGTATACTTTTATTTAAAAAATGCAAGTGTGATTTGTTTTTGCAAAAACTAATTGAGACGGGTGGTTTAAAAGTGCCGTGGAAAGAACGTTAAATAGAAGCGCATCTAAAATTGTCTACATCCGGCTTACGGCTCGAGGGGCACCTCTACCTACATACATACATAACATACATACATAACTACACCGGGATTGTGCCAACCACAGACATCCGGTAAGCTGCCTCCGCCAGACATATACGCAGAACACGCCCTCCACCTTGTGAATGGAGATGTCCAGGGAAGCTGGAGCTCTGGTGGGATTTGCTATGTGGGGGTTTAGCATACTGGGGGGTTGATTTTTTAAATTGTAAGTACTGCGTCGTGATCTTCATGTCACGGCCGAGGACACACACGACTGGTGTGCAGAGGCAATGGCGTTTTATTGTAAAGCGGCTCCTCCAATCACGGCGAAGGTTCAAGTGCGCCTCGGAGGTGGCCGCCACATAGCGCAGGCCATTGCGCAATTTCAGAAGGAGAGAGACGCCACGTTTGGCGAGGAGCTTAAGCGAGCTTAAGGAGAGAATAATGCAGTGGGGATGCAACCGTACTTCCTCCGTAGACGGCCATGCTTCAAGGGACAAAACGCTGCGTGGGAAAGCGAGCTTATAAATACACATCTTACGCCGATCCTCCTCAAGTAGGCTTCACTTTCCAAACGATTGCATTCCTGGCAGGGCATCCTTCTAGAGGCAATATAAGCCGTCATGTACCAAAATATCAACGACTTACTACTTTCTTACTTCCATGATTTTTAATTTGAAAATGGTTGTCGTATGTTCGATCTGTTATCGGAGACGATTTGCTGCATTCGAGAAATGGACAATTTAGCTGTAAAAAGCGAAGGAAAGCCCCCATGCTCCCCGCTACCCACACAAGTGGCGCTGTGGACCTGGCCAGGATGTAGCGCTGCTGCTGGCGAGTGCGCTGCTCGCCCTTGGCGCTCCTACTGGTGAGTGCGGCGCACCGCTAGGCTGATTACATAGCTACCTCATTCAGCTCAGTTTGATTTTCTACTATCTGTCCATGCATCCACATTCGCTATCTTCAAGGACACGTGGAATTAAGATAAAACTTTTAAAAGAACTCACTGTTGTAACAGCGGAGCTGTTGTTGCTGGCTGTAATGTGTTCAGCGTCATCAGAAAACCGTGAGTACTAGTTACTCCCGCCGTTTAGCACGCATGTGAGCATGCTCCTCACGACGGGCGCCAGGCGTCGTCCAGGCTTGCACGTTGCGCTCGCAAATAATGCTAAGAAAACAGTTCTCGTGCGTGCGCGCCTTAAAGGGGAGCACAATACAGCTCGCGCTAGAGACGTCCAGTTCGCGGAGAGGGTTGCTGCTGGTTGTAGCGCATGTTGGCGCGTCATACTTTGGGAGAAAAGGGAAAGCCTGCTGACGAAACCATACGGGCCCGGCAGTCCTGCACGAGGAGGACAATGATATACATGAATATGACGGTACCTATTACTGCCACAGTGAAATGCGACAATGGAACATTGAACTAAACAATTCCTAACCTAATGCAATAAGTCATGATATGTCCGATAGTGCTTACATAGTGCCGCGAACCATGCATTGGGTTTGTTTATTTATGCTTTCTTTTTGCCGACCGGCTGCGCCGGGCTGTGTCATCAGCCAAGTGAAGCGCTTGTTCCATTCTTTATTTTTTATGCTGCACGTGTTATCTGTTTTGATAGAGAGAGTGTTTCGAACAAACGTCACCAGCCTAGAATAATCTTCTTTGATATACGGTGTCCTCGATGTAATTAGATGGCTCGAGAAGCACTCGCGCCAAGAGATAAATGCCCGCAGAGCAGACTACGCGGTATTCGATTCTTCGACGCTCGCCTGCGCACGTCACTTCGTTGACTGCTTCTTCGCTTCCTCTGTATTCTTTGAGTTGTTAGGAGAACACAAGTTCGCTCCAATAAAGTTGTTTTTCCTTCAGGACAACTTCGTCATCTTTGGCTTCGTGACAACAGAAAGAAGCCTTGCGCGACTTAGGGAAAACACCGTTTTTCATCTCGGCTATGGTGGGTCAACCCATGGGTCAGGGAAGAAATTTGAAAGACGAGGGTCACGAGGCCCTCTTTGCGGGTGGTGCCCTTCTGTCGCACTCATCGGATCTTCTCTGGGGCAGGCAGGCTCGCTGTACAAGTGCCATGTGTTGGCTCACAATAACTATTCGTCTACACTAAACGGCCCCTTTCGTCTTGTGCTATTCAAATACGGGTACTGATTGTGACGCCTGAGCGTGAAGCGGAGCGGGATCGCAGACGTGTAGGCGGTCATGAAAGAGATATTAACTGTGTATGCCACGGTGAAAAGACATATTTGTGCGTATTGGGCGCTGCGCGCTGTATAAAAGGCACTAGTTCAAGTTTATACTTCTAGAGTTTCTCAGTACAAGCCAGCATCCTCACAAATAAGGTGTAGGCGACGCAGGTTGAAAAATACATTTCGCTTTGCTTCGGCGGTGTGTGACTCTTAGTGGTTTCAAAACGGCACGCTGACGGTAACTCCCAATCATTTCACATTCGTGTTATGATGACATTCGTTTTATGAGGACAAGCACAAAACTAATCATTATATTATGACTTTTTTTCTAATGGCAAGTAGAATTTCTAACAAATAAAGTCGCCGCTGACTGATTCTACACCTTTACAAAGCAGTGGCAGACCGGCCTATTGTCGCCTCCTTTATATAGGGAATTTTAATAAGTTCCGGAGGTTGCTCACACCCCAACTGCAAACGATGTTTTCTAGCATAAGTAGGAAACATTAAATTACTGTAAGTGTCTTATAATACGAAACCAATAAAAAGAGATTTCCGCTTGCCACCATCACCTCGTTTTCTTTAAGCACCTACCATTTCCCCGGTACGTACTTTACCGCTCGTCAGGTTGAAACAGTTGGAAGCAAACAAGTGCACCCAGAGCACAATATTGGCGCGCCTGATTTTTGTCATTTTTGAAATACAGATAGAAAAGGAGGATTTACCACTGTGTTTAAAAATGAGTTTCCCAAGGTTTATAAATAGCCAGAACAAATCATAGAACTCCGCGCACAGCTTGGATATAGCCGGGATAAGGAACTGCTTGACAGAGCTCCAAGCATATGTACGCTTTAACATGCACATTGCTCTTAGTACCCCGAGATTGGAAAGTAGCCGAGGTGGTACCATTCTTGAACTCAGGTGATCGTTCCTCACCCCTTAACTATCGACCCATTTCTTTAATAATCTCAATTTTTATATTGCTCGGGCACATTATACACTCACAAGTCATTAAATACCTCGAAGAACATAATCAGATATGTAACCATCAGCACCCTTTTAGATGCGAAGCATCTCATGCTCGGGGCTGTGTTCCTCCCTTCCTTGTTTTCGTTGTCCGCCGTGCACACTCTACTGCGCATGCGCGTCTCTTCACCCCGTCAGCGTTTGGCCTGACGTCAGCGCAGTCCACTGTAAAAAGAAATAGTTAGGCGGCGCCCGGTTTTAATCCCACGACTCTCTGGCCGCAACGGGAGGTACGTGGCGCTCTTCCCACTGCGCTACAAACCGAGACGGGAGCATGTGCTACGAACGCGCCTTATGTCCTTCACTCATTCAAACTACGTCAAGAAGCTACTGATACAACGAAGGCACGCGAAGCTGAACGTCAACGGAAACAACGAACTGAAAACTTTAGAAGATGATGTTGAATTTCCCGCGGGAAAGCTGTGGCGGGAAGCGCCCCGCGCCTTGCAGCTCAACCAGAGAAGAGTACGAAGAGGGCGGGCAGCGGGGTAGGAGCGAGAGCACGCAAAAAAGAAAGACGAAAACCAGGAGGTGTTCGATCAGGTAACGTGGGTGTCGGTCTCTTCGCAGTCTCTACATTTCTCTACATTTCTCTGTCTCTACATGGGGGTTCACACTGCGTTCCCATTCGTGTTCCGATAAATGAAACAACATAACGGCAACACAATGAAACCTACACGGAGCCCCCATGATGCTTCGCATCCTCCTCATAGTTCCCCACGGGAAGATGGTGTTTAAGAAACTATTCATGTGACGCCGAACTCATTGGCTTCATTCACGACGTGCATTCATCTACAGATGCCGGAGTTCGAGTGGATGCCTTCTTCCCACATTTTTCAAAAGCATTTGACCATGTCCCTCCACGTCGGCTCATTCACAAGCTTACTAAGCTGAACCTAACCTTGACCCTACTGTTGTCACAGGGGTAAAAAATTTCTTTCTAACAGGATGCAATTTTCATCAGTAAACAATTAAACTCATCTAAGCTACTTGGGCCTCTACTTTTTCTAATTTATATTAATGATATATCAGATGGCGTCAAATCTAACATCAGATTATTTGTGGACGACGGCGTAACATATCGTAATATTCATTCTAACTGTGATCACGACCTTCTTCAATCCCACCTAAACGCTGTAAACGCATGGTGTACCACCTAGCTAATGCCCCAAAACCTTGCTAAACAAACTTAAAGGGAAGCTGAAGCGCTTTCCAAAAAATTTGAGTTAGATTAACAGTTATATAGTTTCTTGCGCTATGATTCCGAATATCTCATTGAAATTTATCGTACAAGAGTCCAAGTGGCATTTATCTTGCAAAAAGCGCGGCCCCGTTTGAAAGACGCGCGCTTTTCGTCTTTTGACGCCCCTGATTGGTTGCGCCCGTCATGACGTCAAAGGAGGACACCCTTCGGCCGCGCGGGTTGTCGGAAGCATTGCGAATGATCTCACGGTTGCCTTTGCGGCAATTTAGCTTGCAGTTTAATTTTCGCACATGACTGGAAGTTAGTTTTATAATTTCCCGTGCTGTTGGTTCAATTATCTTGGAGCTTAAATTTGCTTTACACGACAGAGAACCCCAAAGCAGTGACTGTGACGTCGACTAGTGGGTTCTATCAAAATATTTTTGAATTACGCAACCAGCATAGGGGGATTTTATACCTTATGTTAATATTAGGTACTGCCTTAACTGTTTCTTATTATACACAAAACTATTTATGCCGAAGATTAATGGGCGTTTTATAAACAATCTACCAGCGAAAAGCACGTACGTGCACTGCGCGAAAAAATAGAGTTCACGCGCTGTAAACGTATATGCGAGACACATCTTGCCGGTACACGCATAAACCAACAAGCAGACTCTGCATCCGCATTTCCTTTGTTCGTTGTCGCCCACCCCAGCCCCGCTACTCATCCCCGTACACCGACCCACACGCGCGCGTCATTTCGGCAGCGGCGCTACGGCGCCTCCGCGATTGCTAGCTGCACTTCGATGACTGGCGTCTTACTGCTTCACATGCATTTATTCTGAAAACACTGCAGCATACTAGTGCCTGCTCAGCATTATTGGCTGTTGTAGGGCTTGATTTTGGCTTGTGCGTTGCGCATTCTGCTACAATATTACGGCCACCTCGTTATAATTAACAGACCAGTCGGACAAGGCAGTTACGTTGTAGTTACGTTACTTTAGGTAACAATCACCAAACGTTTGTGATAATGAATCGTTGGCCTGTTTTAGCATTTCTAGATTTAAGCATTTACCGCGCTAGTCGGACAGAGGCCGTATATTTACTCTTCGCTCCGATTTTTTTTAATATCATCATTATATATATCACCGACTATCACTGGAGCACACTTGAGGTTCAGTGACAACAAGTGCTTGCCAGGTTATAATATGCAGCCACACGGAATCTTGGGCAAAAAATTACGCCCCCGCAGTCAACACAAATTATGGCACGGTGGTGGTTCGGAGTGGTGTTTTTTTTTAATTCCAGACAAACATCACCTTATCGTGACATGTATACTTGCAAAATAAGTAATCTGGTTGTCTTGGTTCTTTTACTTTGTAGGAATACTGTTTATCTCTCAGCCGGGAGAGAACTTCTATCAGTATTGGCCCCTTGTTTTAGTTTCGCCAAAAAATTGTTTTTTTGAACACTGTACTGAGCCCATAGGGAAAGAAAACCGACGCGTTTAACGAAACAAGTATTTCCTGAACAAATGTGACTTGGTTTCTAGAATGGAACGAAACATCCCCGGCCAAAGTACAGCAGTATTCCCCATCCTTCCTAAATCTAGAATCTAATGTGAACATTCACGTCCGTCGCATCAAAAAAAAAAACGCATTGGAGCGGTTTACAAAGTATTTAACGTAGTGTAGTATATTCTCTGTCATCAAGCACAGCCACCTCGGCTGTCGCTTCCGTATGTTATCAAGCATCCCGGCGTGGCATTATTCTGCTTAGGAATACGGCATGATAACGTATGCCTCGTTTGGCGTTCGTGCATACTTTTTGAACACGAAAATTGTACAAATGAGTGCTATCAACCACAACAACAACAAGTATCATTCACAAGGAAACACGGCGAAAAGAGCATGGCCGAGGCGGCCGATCCGACCGGAAGTCCAGGTATGACGTTTTTCAGCCGGTTTTCGCCCGCGCTCTTCGGTCTTCCGGCATCGCGCGCGAGATGGGGGCGGGGCATCGGGCCACTTTTTTTTGCTCATTGCGCCGCTTCTATTGCATGTATTGCGAAAATATTTCGTACACAGGAACTATTCAATGTGTACTTGCTGTTAGTCAACTTTTCTTTTAATTCTAAAACCGCTTCACCTTCCCTTTAATGTATTTCACTAATCGGGAACCCTGCCTATCAACACCTTACATCTTAAACAGCAATCGTGTAGAACAGGTTTCTTCCTACAAGTGCCTTGGCGTTCATCTAACCACTAACTTGTCGTCAAATGTTAACCATATTATCGCATCTGCAAACCGTTCTCATGGCTTTCTGAAACATAACCTCAAACATGTTCCTGCACATTTACACAGATTGGCATCACAACACTAATACCTCATAAAATAGAGTACGCTTCAGCAATATGGTATCTTCATCAAGCATACCTAATAACTGATTTAACCCGCCGCGGTGGCTCAGTGGCTAAGGCGTTGCGCTGCTGAGCACAAGGTCGCGGGTTCGATTCCCGGCCGCGGAGGCCGCTTTTCTGATGGAGGCGAAAAGCAAAAACGCCCGTGTGTACGAGATTTCGGCGCACGTTAAAGATCCCCAGGTGGTCAAAATTAATCCGGAGCCCTCCACTACGGCGCGCCTCATCGCCTGCGTTGCGTCGGCGCGTTAAACCCCACAATCAATCAATAATAACTGATTTAGAAGCCCTGCTAAACCGTGCTGTACGCTTAATCTATTCGGCTTTTTCATGTCACACTAGTGTAAAAGCATTACGAAATCGCGCCGACCTAGAAGCCTTATCCCATCGTCATTGTGTATCTCGATTAACACTATTTCATAAACTTTGCTATCATTCGTCTGTTCATGATTAGATTATGTATCTTCCCCCGTCGTGGTCATCCACACAAAGTCAAACGCATCACGTGCCATTCACTCGCATTTGCTCAATCAATCATGTCTCGAACCACGATAGAATGTAATAATCTACCATCACACATTGTCACCGAAAGAAATCTCTAGAAATCTACACATGCCGTAAACAGAAACATGCACACCTAACCCCCTTTCACTGCCTCATTTGTAGATTTCTTTTCCTTTCCTTGTTATTGTTCATCTTTCTGCAGGCTAGTAAACGTACGTGTGACGTTGTATAAATTTTGATATGGCGCTCCCAGAACATTTTTTTTCGTCTTGTCTGCGAGTGTTTCTTTTTGTTTCGTGATGCACTATCTTTTTTTTACATTTTTGTTTTTGTGTTTTGTGTTATTAAATTTATATTTATCGTTTTACCATTGTGATGTGCTGTACACCCTTTGCAATACCCTCCACACGAGGGCCTTCAGGGTTATTTTAAAATGAGTAAATAAGTAAATAAATCCACACGTTACAACAAGGATACAACGAAATGGTCATTAAGGTGTCAATTACCTCGTCAAGTAAGCGCGCGTGTGTGTGGAGGGGGGGGGGATGGGTGGGGCGCGTGGGTGCGTGTGCGTGTGCGTGCGTGTGTGTGTGCGTGTGCGTGTGCGTGTGCGTGTGTGTGTGTGTGTGCGCGTGCGTGCGTGCGTGCGCGCGTGCGCCCATTGGACACTTTACCACGATTTATAGACTACGCAAGAAGGAATCCTGCAGTGTCATTCATTTTCATTCCCTCAAAAGCACGGCGCGTCGTGTTTACAGTTGGCGCAGTGCTTCAATAATCCGGTCAATTTGCGAGCGCCGCAGATGAGAAGGAAAATATGGCGCATTTTCCCCTTCAACTCACAGTCTCAGCTATAAAGCATATATTCTCAAGAAAGGTGTTCTTACGTCCAAAATATTGACGCGAGTTTTTAGTGCGCAGCAAGAGGGTGTTAAAAAACCGTATGTTGCACGTGCTGTATTTTCATCTTAGTGAACAGCAACCGAATGTAAAGATTGAAGCATCAGTATATTTTATGACACAACCTAAAATTCCCAATGAAAACAAAACTATCGGGTAGTTTTTCGCGCACTAATGTCAGTGGTATGGGCAGAAGATTATGTAAATATTTCCCGGAACAACGCACCTACCTTGTCACGCCAGAATGCATGTACACCACGACGAGCAAACCTTCTCAGGCGTGGAGCATTGCGTTAAGGCCACCAAACAATCTGTCAAATGATAATGCCAGCAAGCTCAGTAAAGGGAACCATCGCGTGAATCGTTGTTTCTTTTTAATAGAAGGTGCTGCTAATAATGACAGTTCTCGTGAACGGTAGTGCTTGTAAGGACCGCTTGACTTCCCTGTTTGTGTAATCTGCTTCGTAAACAGAAAACAGGACGAAAGAGAAGTTGCCAGGCCGCGTCAAACCTGTTCATTCAGCGAAAATACCGCTTGTGCAACAGACAACAGCGTGGGTGATCTGAAGCTTGGGCGACATATCTTAGTTTCTAAAAACAAGAACACCTACACAAGAAAAAACGCTGGTGAAGGTTGGAGCGATCGTTACAGAAATCCTCGCTTGGGACTTGATCAGTTTGTGAGTAACTATTTTTTGCCTTGTTACCAGCCTCTCCCGTGATCCCGCTGACGTCGTTTTATTGTAAAGCGACCCAGCGTTAAGTCTGCAAAAAGAGAAACATAACGTTGTGGTACAATATTAATTGTGACATCAAGAAAACCACTTTTAAACCTTTGCGAAATTAAATCTTTTTGCTCCGTCATAGGTGCCCGGTACTCTGTGCCTAGTATTCCTGTGTTAAAATGCCCAGTGGTTCTTTCTTGAAACTTCAGTCAGGGGTTATTTATATATTTCGAAATGTACTTCCATGTATTTATAAACCAGTATAATTAGGAATCTGAAAATGAATCGCAACGCAATCATCATTTTCAGCTAAGACACCAGACGATGCGTTTCAGAATTAAAGCTAACTTCAAACTGCTTTTTTTGTCAAAAGCTTGCAACGAGGAGTAAGTACGTAGTAGCTAGTTTTTATTATGTAATTAAAATTAAGATTCTTCGCAACATTACTTCGGTCCACTCTGGTAACTGCTGAATGCAAAATCGCAGTCATTTTTCTAGGTAAGCCGCAAAACGTGCATTGGTAAAGACAGGCTTTTTTCGCCGTGTTAAAATACGCCCCTTTAAGGGAGCGTGATTACTGTTGCTCATTTTGAGGTGCTAGAGGCCAACCGCCGCTCTTATCGCCATTACTATCCTGATTTCTTTCTTTATTTTTTTCAGCCGGTGCTCAAATATGCTCAACAATGGTTTCATGCCCCCTGGGTCACAACAAGCGCAGAAGTTTACGCTCAACCCATGTTCTCACATGATGAGGAGCATCTGGTAACGTGGCCTTCTATATCGTATTTTCGGCTGTCTCTTCATTGCAGGTTTCTACGACCGTACTCTCGCGAAGGCCAGGGTTAAATTTTTGAGCCCTTATATTTTTTGTACCGCCGCGTGGCTTTTTGTTACCGCTGCTTTCGGATGGGCTGTCATTGGAAGCAGGGCGTTTCTGGCTTCAGGATCAGTTAGTGCCTTCACTAGGTCGCTCATGTTCATTATTTGCGTCACAGCTATGGTGAGAAATCTCGCAAACGTGCTTTGTGTGGTGCTTGGTGCTTCGAAGCTTCTCGACTTCTTGCGGCAATCAGCAGCGTATGAGCAATCAACTTGTTACGTCCTTCCCGCTGATTTGGACTGTCGTAAACGCAAGTTTTTCGGCACCACGCGGAGAATCTCGGCCCTTATAATCGAATCTACCAGCTACATCGTCATGATTAGGACTTATGTGGACTACCTTGTTCAAGACTACGGCGAGAAATGGCGTCCACTCATTCTAATATGGACCGTCCTCGCGACCTTCACTTTGTGTACGACTCCCTGCTGCACACCTTCTTGTGTCGGACCTCGGCTGTACTAGCCGGCTATTTAGATCATCAGGTTGCAGCGTTCTTTGATGGCAACACACAGACAACCCTGCATAAACGATGCTCATAAGATTGAAGAAATAAGAATCAATGTGTCCAGGATCAGAGGGCTCATCAGATTGATCGACAACATCTGGAATCCGGCTGTCGTCGCATCAGCCACTTACCTCATCTTTCTCCTGTGCATATCAGTTTACGCGGTTCTAAACGAAGGCCTTACAGATCCAGTGGTGCAAATTGTTATTTCCTGCTCTGCCTTCTTCCTCATCGATTTCACTGACCTTGCTGCGGTAAGCCAGGCATTGATAGACGAGGTAAGAGTCTCCACTTACTTTCAAATGCAAAGAGACCAGAGGATGGATTCTTTCATTTGCACGCTTTCTGATTTCCCGTGTTTAAGAAGTATTTTGTATCGCTATTACATAAAAACGTAACCCAATGGCGTTCGTCGTCCATGGTAATTTATATACAATTGTTTAAATCCTCTTTCTCCTGACTGAGCATCACATTACTGCCGTTATCATAACCGCCACAAGACCGGTTGTACCGAACTATAGAGAACAACGAGCATGCATAGCTGTGGCGACGTACATACTCCATTGTTCTACAGTTGGTATAATATTTGATGGTCGGGCGCAACAAGGGCCAGTCAGAAGGAGTATTTTTGCTCTGAATCATGTGCGTGCGGACTCACTCTTAGCACAGCGCTGCCTCCCATTCACCAGCACAGGAACGGAGACGTGTACTGGCTAACGGCTGATGAAGCGGCTAATACGCCCAATTACTTCAGGCAGTCAACAAGTGGAATCAATCGCTAAATAAACATTGCGCTAACAAAAAGATTGCCGACCATAAGAAACCTGTACGTCGACCGCGAAGCTTTTGTGGATACTCGGAAGCTTAGGCAGTCTTACACACCCGAAGATGCCTGTTCAACAACTCGTTATACGCACCCGTTCAAGCTGAGTCTGGTACACATGCGTTGAAGGGACCAAATAAGGGATCAAACGTTAAAGGTATCCTTTAATAACGCAAGGACCCAACTGAAACTTGTGTAGTCACCCAATAGATAATCTGAATCAGATAATCTCGTTTTTTTGTTTTCTAAGCCAATTTTCTGCAAGCTAAACAGAAGCCGTACACCTGCAATGATTGTGAAAACTGTAAAAAAACGTTGAATACGCATTGTAATAAATTGTCGGTTGCAATATCACCATGTTTGTTTTCTCACCAACCATGCCTCAAACAAAGCTCGAAAACTCAAGAATGCCACCGAAGAAGTCCGCATACCCGAGGAGGGATCAAAACGCTTTGAACTACAAGTAAGCGTATTGGAGACAATAATGAGAAATAACTCGTATGCTGAAAAAAATAACGCCTCTGGACGTTTATTCACCTAGGTTCAGTTTCTCCACGACACCATTGTTCCCGAATCCATGAGCTTACGAGGTGGCGCTTTCTTCACTCTCGACGAAGCCTTCCTGGTTGCTGTTAGTAAAACAAAACTATTCATAACGCACTATATTCTTTTAGTTTCTCTACGTACAAGTAGTGCTGATAAAACTGGCGTTGAAACTTAACAGCACTCCTGACCAATGAAAGCAAGAGCATACGGCGGATCTCTGGAAAGACTAGAGCAAAATCAGAGCTCATGCACAATGTGTACAGTGAAGTGGAGGGAAGCTGGCCCTCTGGTTGGATTTGCAATGGCGAGGTTCCACAATGTTGGGTATTTGGTATGTTCTGATATAAAGACAGTGTCCCAATTCCTACATCACAAGCTAAGGACACACACGACTGGTGGGTATAGAAAATTGCTATTTATATAGTGCGACTCAGCCAGTCACGGCACAAATTCTAGTGCACCACACATGTGGTTGCTAAAGAGCGCGCAGCATTGCGAAATATGAGGGGTGAGAGACACCGCGCGTGGCAAGGATCACTGGACGTGAGGAAGTCGTAACACCGTTGCAGAGGAGTATAGAGTGGCGCTGTACTTTACTCCCTCCGTAAATTTTCTTGTTGCACTGCGCAACAAACAATGTGGAGATGTCAGTTTGCAAAGACCTAGTTTACACTGATCTCCTTAATGTTAGCTTCACCTAGAAACGCAAATGTATTGCTTGTAAGCTATTTTATAATAAATATAGAGGCCCTAAAACCAGTTTTTTTGTTTTGTTTTGTATAAACTTTTTCATGCGCAGAACGGAATTGTGTCCGCCGTCACCAGAGCCTGGGATTCTAGCTGCATCCACCGATTATTTAAAGTGTCGCGTACAGAGAACTGACCTCCTCGGAAATAATCGAGGTGACTAAAAATATGGAATGAAATAAGGCAATGGGTCATGACAATATATAGACTAAGATATTGAAAAACAACATTGCCATTTTGTGCTATCCAGCAGGAAAAAAATAAACCTTTATTTATTAGAACTTACCCCCCCCCCCACATAAAAATTAGGACAGTGGTGCCTGTAGTTCAAGGACGCGACCCTACCCTGGTTGAAAACTACCGCGCTATAATAATTTTACAGTGACATATTATGTTGTTTGAGGAGCTAATAGCTAGGAGGGTAATAGAATTCATTGAAAAATAACATACCTTAACAACGAAACAATACGGTCTTCGCAAAACTTACTCTTCTCACAACGGCACTCAGTGAAGATACAGAAGTAATAAAACAAGCCCTAAATAACAACTGTTTTACCACAGGCAGGCATATTTCTTGATATTTAAAAGGCATTCGATTCTCTTGACCAAAACTGTCTGTTTGCAAAAACTTTTCCGGTACGTACTTCGAGGGCCAGCATTTAGTTTTTTCGTAACCATATGACAAACCGCAAACAGTTGGTGCTTACAGCTGACACCGAATCTTACTAAAAAAGTGTTAAAACTTACGTGGGCTCCGCCTCATGCTCGGTAGCTGAGTGATGCACGGCGTCCCAGCAGATTTTTTTACATGAATTGACTATTAAGAGCCCCTTTCGGTATGGGAAATTCGCCCCTTCAACAGTGCTTCCCTTACGCGATAATTTGTTTTGCGACGCGTGAAATACAACTTATGACCCACAATTTATGACCCACAAATTTACAACAAATTGGGCAAAGGCGGCCAGAACGCAGACACCTCACCTGCAGAGCCAACTTAAAGCTATAAAAAATAATTTAACTGACAAATTTCGCAACATTAAAATTAAAATGTGCAAAAGTAAAGAAAATTATTCCGCCGGTCTTTTGCATCCGAAAACTCCGTACAGATGGCCGGCTCTGTAATAACCAGCACCGTGATCTTGGCGCAAACAGGCGGTAAGCTAGAAGCCCACATCGACGTCACCATGCTGACAGGCATATAGGGGTAACGCCAGCATTTATGACTAAAGGTAAGCCTGTCGCATAGTTCACTAGTTTGCTAATACGTCCACCACACGTATTTGTGTTTATCAAACAAGTTAAAAACGCCAGTACCCCAACCAAATAGTTCGGTACTGTAAGGCAACCATTGATGTGACAGTTTTATAGCTAGAATCAGAATTTTTAATACTACTTTCTTTTCTTTTAAATGAGCATCTTAATATATTTTTGTTTGCTTTATTTCAGACTGCTGAGTGTGGTGTGAAGACCGCAACTTTCTTTCATTGTGTACTCGTCGATGTTTTAGTCTTCAACATTCGCGAATATCAAACCGTGGAGACCGTGGATAGCTTCAGCTCCACCCTTCTTTTATTTTATTGTGTACCTTCTTTGTGCTTATAACTACAAAAACATATAATATAGGCACCAACCATTAAATGCAATACCGTTTTCCGCGTTCGCGCAGCAACGACAGCAAAACTAAAGATGGTCCTAGACCTCTAACACGTGAGATTGCATATTGTGGGCATGTTTCTTGTTAACGCTAATATCTCTAAATAAAAACTGCTAATTGTTGATTCACGCTGCTCCTCCACAGGACACGACAGACAAAAAGCAAGAACACCTGATCGCTTAAACCACCACCGAATTTTTTCAGCATGTACTGAATGATATGGAGTATAGCTGAAAGATATGGAGTATAAAGAATTTCTTTAAAACGTTTACACAGGTTCTTATATTCTTTTACTTTCGGAGTCCAACATTTGAATTTGGACGTGTGCAAAACGGTCATGAGAAAAGCTAACAGTTACAGTCTCATTGTGAGAGCTATTTAATAAGGCCGCGTCGACAGCTCCAAGAACACCGCATTCCAGGTTTTATCGGAATGGAAGCTCTCCGTACACATAGTAATGACTAGCTTCGGTCAGACAATAATATTTACCCACCGAAAAAATTGTCATAGGCGCTCCGTCAGGAAAAGCGCTAGACCTTCCCATGCAAGTGGACTCAATAAACAGTCCACATTCCTACACAGGCTACGGACCGAACGAGCAACAGCGTCAGATTTCTGATTGATTGCAGGGTTTTAACGCACCGACGCAGCGCAGGCGATGAGGCTCACCGTAGTGGAGGGCTCCGGAATAATTTTGACCACCTGGGGATCTTTACGTGCGCCAAAATCTCGTACAAACGGCCGTTTTTGCTTTTCACTTCCATCAGTAAAGCGGCCGCCACGGCCGGGAATCGAACCCGCGACCCCGTGCTCAGCAGCACAACGCCTTAGCGACTGAGCCACCGCGGCGGGTAGCGTCAGGTTTCTGAGCAACGCGCTTAGATACAACGATCGATAGCCCGGCTCCCCTTATCGAACTCGCCGAGCGCAGACCAGAAGCTTCCTACAAAACTTGCACCCTTCTCACACCCAGCTTTGGGGACTGTATACTGCGAACACCAAGCAGCCCAAGTTGTGAGCGATTTCTCCGCTCTCGGAGTCACGCTGGAGTCATATAAGCGTTATTACTGGCCCCTGGTTATTTTTTTACTTTCCATTTTCCCTCTCGACACCCTTTCCCCTTTCACCTAGACGCCAATATGGGCTAGTACATGTAGTTTCCGATGCCCAATAAAAGGCATTTTTACCACCACCACACGGAACTCTACCGTCTAGGCCACAATAGCAGGAAATAGGGGAGTAACACACCGACCATTATCCCATTGGTCCCTTCTAATAGCTGGGGACCTGTGCCCTTTGTAACGTGCCTCTCCGGTGACTACATCTCTAGTTGGCGTACGCTTGAAGTATAATTGATAAGGCCACCCACGCAAGGACTCAACTGGCAGAACTGAAGTACGTACTCTTAGACTGGACAGCACTACGCAAAGTTATAGCTTCGTGCTCCCCCCTTCCACCCAGTGTCTGCAAGGCAGACCACTGCTCTTGACTAGTGGCATCAACACTGACCTCACAAAGAGAAACCTCTCCTGGATTTAGTAACAGCTCAACTCGGCGTGCATGTTCGCTCTCAACGTCAAGAACCTGCTGACATATGTGACACATGCATTGTTCTGAGGATCTCGAAGGACCTGATTTCATACTTTTGATGTCTACTCAAATCTACGTACGTGTAATGTTACAATGGAGTCATTTGCATTGGGCGATTAAACTTAAGGTATATCTACCGCCATTGCCGCATTTACTTTGTGCGAATATTTTAACTAAAGAGAAGTGTGTGGTCATCGCATTCTATGTTTTCCCCTGTTTATTTTTACGTTATTTTCTATATATCCAGTTAATCCATGCGAAATTTCTGGGCACGCAAGTACTATGCCACTAGACAAGCATAAGCTGCAACAGCAAAGCAATGCACAAATGTGAGACGTGCAGGTGCAATGAAAGGTAAACGGAGCACGTGTTCATGTAATTAGGAAAATTTCCCTTCCTCAGAGGGACCACCCCATTGGATTTTAGTTTAAAAGAACTTTCTTAAAAACCTACTTACAGGCTGCTAACTATGCACACGACCGGGAAATTGTCTTAAATTATCAAATAATGGCGATGACAACAATATAACAAAAAACTTCGTCGTCGGATCCTTGAGTACAAAGAAAGTGGCCAAGTACGTCCTAACCTTGCCCAATCAGAACTACAAATCGCTCTACGACTGCTTTCAAGGAAGTCTCAGCACAAAGCAAACATGCACCTTCTCCGCTCACTCTTCAGCAATAAACACGCCATGTCCACCGCCTCTTACCAAACGAGTTGCCTCATGCATAACAATGGCGCTACTGCCGACCACTTACTTAAAATATTTCAAGGGATATTTTTGTTACCACAGTCTCTTTGATACCGGACCACCCTGACTACTCGAGCACTCGCAATCCTGATCATCTTGGGCTCTTCACTTTACAAGAATTGCAAGCTGTTCTAGCTAAACTGACCCAAAACGCAGCCCTTGGCAGTGACCGAATCAATGACTAATCGTAATCTTGACATCGATTCCCTTAACGTAACTCTCAAATATTTCAACATTTGGCTCACGACCCCCTTCCGGCGCAATGTAAACATGCCGACGTTAGCGTAATTCTAAAATCCAACCAGACAATAGCAGTTGGTAACCTATACGACCAATTTCTCTGACATCTTGTTTAGTCGTGCTCTGGGAGCACCTGATCTCTAACCAAATTAGTACCTACATAGAAGATGCGGGCTTTTTTACCCCCACATTGTTTAAATTTCGGGCCCATGTCTCACCCCAGGACGTCCTCCTCCATGTCTAAAAAAGACCTCCGCCACGTCAGTGCCACCAGTACTCTTGACATTCTCGCCATTGCAGTAAAGGGCGCGGTTGACAACGTGTTTCATTCCGCCATTTAGGCTGGCCTCCGGAAGACCGGCTGTCTCCTAAACACCTACAACTATGTGAAGCAATTTCTTACGTACCGTACGGCCACATTAGGCATTGGCCCTTACCGCAGCTCCACCTTTCACGCCCCCCCCCCCCCCCCCCAGCAAACGGCACACCTCAGTGTTCCGTCATATCCCCATTACGCTTCAATATTGCTCTTCCTGGCCTACCAACCCTCCTTGACAGCATCTACGCCGACAATGTACCCTTCCCTACCAAGGGTTCAGTCGGGCAACAGCAAAACTTCCTTCAACAAGCAATGGAAAAAACTCTTGCCTACGTAAGCCCCCGTGAACTAGCGTGTGCTCCCGAAAAGTTTCCAATTCTCGTTATTCGAGCCCACAATCGTCGACGACGTCTATCTCCCACGACACACTCTACTGCCAAAATAACGGCACCCCCTTTTTCAGGTTAACATTCTTGGGATCCTCGGTCTGCACATTCAACGAAATGGCGGGGCCATGCCACCATGACACAACTCCAAAAAACAATTTCCCAACTTGTACGCCAGATCCGCCGCGTCACCCACCAACGCCACGACCTCAAGCAAGGAGACACTATCCTTCTTAAACAAGCACCCTTTACCAGTCTTACCTCGTGCAGTCTTACTCTTACCTCGAAGTCTTACCTCGTCTACCAAGGACTGGTTCACTGTAGCAAGGTCAACAAAATCGATCACGAAGAATGCAGAGAAGGAAGGGACAATATTCACACCTGGATGTGTCAAGCCATCGGCTGAAACCGCGTAGACTGTTATGCAGAGCAGAAAGATGAGGCAAGCAGTTGGTGTGACCACGGCCGGATGCCAGATGCTGTCGATAGATCTGATAAGTCCTTTGATCCGGGACACATTGAACCTTATCTCTTCAATCTGGCGGGCAGCCGTGGTACAACGTGGTCCGTATGGTGTCTTTGCAAGCACACTAAAAAACGCTAGAACTTGCAGGTGCAAATAGTCGGCTAGGACATCTGAGGTTCTACTCAAGAATGTGGTCAGCATGGCGCCATACACAAAGAAAGCAAGGCTCGAAATGACCGTGCCTATTAGTATGAGTGGACGCCATTGTTCGTCATAGTCCTGTACAAGGTAGCGCCGGTAAGTCTTAGTAACAAGGACGTAGCAGGTGGATTCTATTATAAGGGCTGAGATTATCCGCATGGCGCCGGACAGCCGGTGTTTCCGGCAGTCAGAATCAACAGGAGGTGCGTAACAAGTTGAATGCTCATACGCTGCTGATTCTCCCAAGATGTGGAGGAGCTTCGAAGCCCCAAGCATGACGCAAAACGCGTTAGCCAGATTTTTTATTATACTTATGGCGGCGATAATGAACAGGAGAGATTTAGTGAAGGCACGAACAGGCGACGTAAGGTATGCCCTGCTGAAGAGGAACGCACACCCGAAAGGTACGGCGACAGAAAGCCACGCGGCCGTAAAAAAGTGCAAGGGTTCACGAATTTGACCCTGGCCTTCGCAAGAAAGCTGTCGTAGAAACCTGAAATGAAGAGATATCCAAAAATACGATAGAGAAGGCAGTGTTTCCAGATGCTTTTTGTCATGTGAGAACAAATGTTAGGCTTGTCCTCTGCATATGCTGTGACTCTGGAGTCATTGAATCGTTGTTCAGTATGCTTGTGCGCCGGATGAAATGATAAAGAGGGGTACGTGATCCTAATATGAGTAGAACAGCGAATAGCGCCAAACACGTCAGTATGAGGAAGTGTATCAGTACGGACACTGCAAAACCGCGGTATTTTAAAACGAGAAAAACGTAGGTCACATTAATGCACGTCTTCTAGCTTACCTAGATAGATTGCTGAGATTTTGTAAACAACAGGTTTACACATGGGACCGAAAGATTGTGATGAACAGTGATCATTAGAATTACTCAAAATCCAGGGGAATAAAAAATAACGGTTAAGAATGTGTTGCTAATTTCAATGTTTGAAAAAAAGACAGTTCGAAAGTAACCGCACTTCTGGAACGTGCTTGTGATGCCTTATACAAGCTTTCAATAATGCGTCCTTTCTGAAGGTTTTTTGAATTACTAAATATATAAATTCCTAAATACAGCACAATGGACGGCAGGTTTTGTAAAAGCCAGACACAAATTTCTACCAAAATTTTCATCTTTTTTTAGCTATAATGTTGGGCCACTTTTTCAGAAAACTATGTCACCGGGTCTATGTCCGAATCAGGTAACAAGCAAAGAAACATTTACTCAGAAATTGTCCTAATTCAGACACACGATTTTGTTAAGAACTGTTCCTCGTCTTCCCTCTGTGTTCTTCTGTTATATGTGTTCAGTTTTCTGTGGAACCCTTTCCCTGACCGATTCCGACCATCTACGCAATATCCACGTTCAGACACGCTGTTTCCACAGATTGACAAGAAGGCTTTGACTGAGAAAAAGTATATTCTCATCATTAGGGACGCGCGTTAGAGAAGCACCGAAGTCAAACGGTCATCAGAAGGAGCACCATTCCCAAACAAATGTCATTTGTGGTCACTCCTTCTATTAACTAAGAAGATAGATGAATCCCATATTTCTACCGTTCTTGCTGGCCTTTTCATTAGACAAATGGTTCTGTGGCGGTAATACAATGCGCCGAGCCTACTGACGGTTGTGCGTGGAGTACGTGCGGTCTAGCGTGACAAGCTGAGTGCATTGTTCCGCGAAAAGCCTATATGCAAAGTTTCCTCTCCAAGCTGATGCCATTACTACATTCAGAGGTACTTGTGATGTGAGTGTTCATTAGAAATATATGTGTTTATACCTTGAAGCAAATTGACGATTGACGAAAATGGTAAATTAAGTTATGGTTATCAAAGGTCAAAGCACGGCACGTGCTGTATTTGTCTTCCTTTTCCGGTTCTTGTCGTTTCACTTGTAGTTCTCTACCGGCCTTTTTGCCACGTGTAAGACACTTATGTCAGCCTTTCCGACGTAACAATATCCATTATACCCACTACGGTGTTGTAGATCAAATAGCGTGCACTCTCTTCCCGCCATCAGCGGCCAATGATCGACCGCAATAATAACGCGGCATTTAGGTTTCGTATCGGAGAGGGAAGTGCGATGCTTTCGAGAGATGGCGAATGCATAACATCATTAACAGCCGGTTTTGTATAATTTACCCAGGAGCTTCTATGTTTCAACTCTTCATCACCTCTCTCTTTCTCACCCACACACCCACGCATGCACACCCAAGCTTACGCATACAGACAATTAAACAATGTACACCCTTTGTCAAAATTTTCTAGCACAATCCGAAGCATGCTAGACCACAAAGAATTCAAATAAGCTTTACCTTTAAATGTGACCATTTTTTATCACGAAAAGAAACAAAAGTGCTTTCGCTAGCATTCCGCCATAAAATGTTTCATCTTCGCTCCATGCCAACATTGAATTTATTGTGGCCTGCGGACTTTCGGCTTGGCCTAGAAAATTTTGTTAAAAACTGCACATACCTGACCTCCCTAATGAGATCAGTGGGTCAAGTTCATTGCGCGCTTCTCTCTTGTTATTCATGCATTCGGAAAAATGTGCATACTAAAGCCGATAAAGGCGTGGAGTTTCGTCAAGAAGCACATTATCGTTGGCGTCTGTAAAGAATGAGCAGAGGTAAATCATTTGTTTGCACCCAAAATAGATTTCTGTGCAGGGTTTGTTCCTCAATTTGTTGTATTCGTTCGTTTTGTACCGGCCAGCAAAACCAGCTGCGCGCGCACCTTTTCTTTTCGGCCCTGTGCGCCTTGATTCTCCCTCTCTCCCCCTCCCTTTACCCCCTCTTGATGGCAACGTATATAATCACCGTTCTGGCAATAAACGCCGTCGTTGACTGCCCGACCATCGTCCATGCTGCTGCACTGCGCGCGCCTGTGTTACTACAGTGGCGACGAGCCCGGAAACCGCCCATGCTGCCCTGAAAGTTGAAGCCCACGGCCTGCCGCAACAAGTACCGACGACCATGACCAGCCTACAGCTCCCGGTCTTCGACGACACAAAGCGTACCTCATTCGGGCTGAAGCGTATTTTGAAGCAAATGCTATTAGTGACTCCAAAAGGCAGAGAGCACTTCTGGTGGCAGCACTCAGCACGCAGACTGTGCAAGTGCTAGCGGGGCTAATTGCACCTCGGATGCCGAACTCCCTTACTTACGCTGAAGCGGTCGCAGCCTTAAATGACCGCGCCGGACCTTACAACAAGTGCCGAGCCAAGCGACAATATGCTGAACCGACTGCTCGGCGAGTTCGAGGATGTTTTCTCAACAGACCTTGGACTTATCAAAGGTCCACCAGCCAGCCTGAAACTCAAGCAGACGGCGACACCAAACTTCTGTAAGCCCAGACCTCTTCCTTGCGCCCTCCGCGATAAGGTCTCTCGTGAAATTGATCGGCTGGTGTCACTTGGTGTTCTATCGCCTGTGCAACATGCAGAATGGGCTACGCCTATCGTGGTCGTTTTGAAAAAGGACGGAAGCGTGAGGATATGCGGTGATTTTAAGGTCACCCTCAACCCGGCATGTGAGGTGGAGCATTACCCTCTTCCGGTGATAGAGGACATGTTTTCAAGCTTAAACGGAGGCGAATATTTCAGCATCTTGGATTTAAAAGATGCATACAATCAAGTGCCCCTTGACGAAGCGTCCAGCGGGCTGTGTGTCATTAACACACACCGCGGGCTTTTCCGGTATAACAGACTTCCGTTTGGAATAGCTTCCGCACCGGCTATTTTTCAAAGAAAGATTGATGCAGTACTCGGCGGGCTGCCGGGTGTCCAAGCCTACCTTGACGACGTGCTAGTGTTAGAAGGCAAGAGTAATAACGGAGAGCAGCTCAAGAGAGTGTTGGAGCGGTTCCGAGAGCACGGCGTTAAACTTAGGATTGACAAATGCAAGTTTCGGCAGCCTTCCGTCACTTACCTTGGCCATCGCATAGATCGGCAAGGCCTCCACCCCATTGAAAAGAACGTAGACGCCGTCATGCAAGCCCCGCGCCCACGTAACGTTAGCGAATTGCGCTCGTTCCTTGGCATGCTCACGTTCTACGCCCGTTTCCTGCCCAATCTGTCTACTGTGCTCAGCCCCTTGTATCAGCTCATGGAAAAACAAGCCCGTTGGGAATGGCGGGAACCGCAGCAGACAGCGTTCGAAAAAGCGAAAGAAATTTTGAAGAATGCGCAACTTCTCGTTAATTTTGATCCCACAAGGAACTGAAGCTAGAATGTGACGCTTCCCCGTACGGCGTGGGTGCTGTTCTGTTCCACTCGGAGGGAAATGAGCACAGACCAATTGGGTTTCGTTCCAGAACGTTAAAAGCGGAGCGAAACTACTCTCAGCTGGAGCGAGAAGCATTGCCACTGATTTTTGGCGTTTCTCGTTTCCGTGACTACCTCCTAGGTCGGCAATTCACCCTGGTAACCGACCATCAGCTACTGCTGGGACTGCTCAAGCCTGACCGCCCAACGCCGCCGATGGCCGCCGCGCGCATTCAACGATGGGCACTGTTCCTGGGAGGCTACCAGTACAAGCTGCAGTACCTTCCTGGGAAACAAACTACTGACAGCAGATGCCCTCAGCCGACTACCAGCCCCGACGGCAGCGGAACCGGTAGCTGAGGGGGACCCTCCCGATTACGTACTGTCGTTGGAAGCCCTTGACGAAGGTATAATGACGACGCACGAGTTGCAGGAGCTCACTGCCAAGGACACGTTGTTAGCCCGTGTCGCGGAATACATCTTGCATGGCTGGCCTCGAACCACAAGTGGAATGGCGCCCGACTTGTTGCCGTTTTTCGATCGCAAAATGGAGCTGTCGATGGCTCACCGGCTAATCTATTGGGGCAACAGAGTCGTCATACCACGGAAGGCGCAGGAAAGGATGTTGCAGCTTCTGCATGAAACACACCAGGGCTCCTCGTCAATGAAAGCGGTAGCGCGGTCACTGTTCTGGTGGCCGGGCATGGACAGGGAGATTCAGGAATTGTCGGCGCAGTGTGTAAGCTGTGTTGAAAACCTGCCCGTGCCTGCGGCAGCACCACCGCTAAGTTGGCCGAAATTTGCCGAGAGGTGGTCCCGGATCCACATCGATTTTGCGGGCCCGTTAGCCGGCAAGATGATACTTGTGGTGGTAGATGCTCACACGAAGTGGATTGAAGCAGTACCCATGAGGCATGCGAACAATGGTTCCACTTTTAAGAGTTATTTAACCAGCCGTAAACAGTTTGTGGAGGTTTTAGGTGAACAGTCGACACTGAAAGACGTAAAGTCTGGAGTCCCACAAGGCTTGGTTTTGGGTCTATTTTATTTTCTTTATTTGTTAACGACTATGTTACGTCTCTTACTTACGCGAAAGCAATGCTGTATGCTGATGACACAGCACTATTAATCAGCTGTAACTCTGTGGCCGAAGCTGAAACTCTTGCAAATGAAGATCTCGCGAGAACATTAAAGTGGTTCAACACAAACAAATTAGTACTAAATATTAAAAAGACAAAATTTATTATTTTTTCTTCGCGTCAAAAACAGTTATCCCACCTGTGTAACCTTAAAGTAGATGGAAAAGCGATTTGCCAAGTAGATGCATATAAATACTTAGGCGTAACACTGGACACATCAATTGACTGGGCACAACACATAAAAACCGTTTGCCAAAAGCTATCTTTTGGATGCTTTATCCTTATCCAAGCACGGAAACACTTCACCGCGAGAACACTGCGCCAAATTTACTTCAGTATTTTTCACTTGCATTTAACCTACTGTGTAGAGTCATGGGGATACACTTACACATCGTACTGCACACCTGTCAACACCTTGCAAAAGAGGGCCGTGCGCATAATAGTATCAGCAGCAAGAACTGCAAAATCTTCGCCAATTTTTAAGGAGCTGAACATCATGCACTTCAATAAAGCACGAGATTACAAAACAGGAATACTGATCAAGAGGGTCATAAGTACTAACACTCCGTACCACTCATCTATCTTAAGCTTTCCTAGTAGAAATACTAGGCATGCTAGCAATAATAACCTGAACTTACCGAAGATATCAAATGTATACGGGTGTCGAAGCCTTCCTTTTATTGGCACAAAAATATAGAATAGCCTCCCTCCAACAATAAAATGCATGTCACACAACGATAAGTCAATAAAAATATACATGATGTCTGACACATATATTTCACCTAGTTGAAAGTCTGCTCTGCAGCACATAATACGTATTTTCCCTGATACCTTGTATAGTTCCCAAGTGTATGTACCGTTATTCTTGTTCAAAGTTTGGCGTTTATTTTTGTAATGTATCAACACATCTTCCTTGTCACATGTATTGAACCCCTGATATGTTTCTGGTTCTTGACTTGGATGATAAAAAAACAATGTGAATTTTTTCGTATGGATTCAAAACTAGCCTTGGGGCTATGGATCCAGATGCTCATCGCAGCACTTGTATATATAAAAATTTCTGAAAAATAAACCTTCTTCTTCTTCTTCTTAACACAGCGGGTACCATTCGCTGCTTGAGAAGTATGTTTTGTCGGTTCGGTGTGCCACGCACAATCGTGTCCGATAATGGCACGCAATTCACGAGTCAGGAGTTCGCCACGTTTGTAGCAAGAAACAATATTGTGCACCTGCGTACAGCGCCTTTCCATCCTCAGTCAAACGGAGCAGCGGAAAGAGCAGTGCGAACCATTAAAGACGGCTTGCGGAAAATGCAAGATGGCCCACTCGAAGATAACCTCATGCGCCTGTTATTCCATTACAGGAGGACCCCGCAAAAGGAAGGAAAGTCACCCTCGGAATTGCTTCTCGGCTACCAGCTCCGTTCCCGTCTCGACACATGCCTGCCGCCCAGGGATGAGAACTTGTCGCCGGGCGCTGACGACTGGGCCATCTCACCAGGCAGCAGCGTCTACGTGCGGAACTACGGTGTCGGCAAAATATGGACGCCTGGACGTGTAAAATCTGCTTCGGGGGCGAGAATGATAGCAGTAGACACGCCAACGGAGGTAGTGCAGCGTCATATCGACCAAGTCCGCCGCCGTCGCGAATCGACGCCGGAGTCTACATCTACGGGGGTGACTGAAGGCGCAGAGGCTGAAGGTGAACCTGACAGCGTGGTTACTCCGGTCCCGTCTCCTGCGTTGCAACGCACGCCCAGGCGGAAGGAGCAAGAGCGAAGCCCAGAGCTACTTCACCGGATGGTCTGAGTGGGTTTCCCACACCAGCTGCAACGGAACCTCCAGTCGTCATGGCCGAGCACCCTCCTGAGGCGATCCCACATCAGCCCACTCTGAGGCGATCGACAAGAGTTAGGAAACCGGTACAACGGTTCCACTTTTAAGAGGAAAGAAATGTTGTATTCGTTCGTTTTGTACCAGCCAGCAAAACCAGCTGCGCGCTCACCTTTTCTTTTCGGCCCTGTGCGCCTTGATTCTCCCTCTCTCCCCCTCCCTTTACCTCTCTTGATGGCAACGTATATAATCACCGTTCTGGCAATAAACGCCGTCGTTGACTGCCCGACCATCGTCCATGCTGCTGCACTGCGCGCGCCTGTGTTACTACACCATTCTTGCCGTATAAAATGTTGAGGTGATTAATAAACGTTCACTAGGTGAAGGGAGTGTGGTCAATCTCCTATGTCAGGAAGCAGCGAGAGGACAGCGCCGTCAACGCCCGGTGGACCAGCATACCTCGATCGTCATAATCGGAGCTGGTCAGCAGACTTTCCCGCCGCTCACTGAAAGGGGTGGGGTTGATTGAGGAGGTAAGGGTGGGGAGTGCGTACGTTCAATGACGTGGTGCAAAGGGCTACGGGGTATTACATGGTTGAAATGTGTTAGGGTTGAGAGTAGGGGCATTGTAGTGAAGTCGGGTACAGCTGCAGCAAGTGCCTGTTTGTAGCCGTAGCCGGGCGTAAGCTTCTGTGTGTGAGGGATATGTGTGGTGGAGAATGTTTGAAGTGGCATATTTGCAGTGGGTGAGAATGGCTTCAGAAGTCACCAAGGGATGGTGGTGAGGTCTTCCATGGCTGACAATTCGGATACTGAAGATACCCGGATGTGCATCTCGCGAGCTGCAATATAGGCTGCTTCATTCACCCGCAGGCCTGTGTAAGCATCGTTCTAATTATTGTGATGGATAGTTGGGAGTTTTTTTACAAATCAAATTCACGGCTAAATTCTCATCTACCATTTACGGGCCAAAAATCAGTAAGCTCAGATGTTTATTGTGCTTCATTCGTTTGGTCTTCACAGTTTCAACACCATTTGCCGGCAGATTCGCGAAATGGGGGAAATGGTAGTTGATAAAAAAGGCGAAGAGATATTGTATGCAGTCTTTTCAGAGAGTATTGCGTACTAAGGAAGAAAAACTGTTCGCACCGTTTGTTACATGTCCTACGAAACAATTTGTCTCTAGTTGTAAGTGTACAACCAGCCAAAAAGAATCAAAATTCTGAAAGTGTCGATTTATAGTGACGATAGTTCCGGTTCGCGCCGGTTGAAGGAAGGCAAAATTAGTTAACGGTAGCTTTGTCTGTGGGGTTTCACTCTTCTACACCTAAAAAGAAAACAAACTTGGGAGAAGGCCCAACGTAATGTGAAGCGACAGGGAAGCTGTTTTGGTAGTGCCATCTTCAAACGATAACGTTCACGCACACAGGTGAAGCAGAACGAACAGCGTTCTCGATCAAACTTCATATAAACCCTTTTGTGACTGGGCCGCATCCGAAAATGACATATTTCGAGCACGACTTAGGCCAGTTAGTTTTACAAACCCGCGCTGCTGGGTTTAGACGATAACTCCGTTTCCATGAGTGAAACTTAAGCGCAAAAATTTTTCACAGGGACGAGAAAGGGAACGACACAGGCGCTTACTATCAACTGAAAGTTTTAATGAAAACGAATACACATTTATAGCACCCCCAGACCGAACAACCCAGCACGAACCAACTAGCTCGTCTCTCCGTTTTGCTTCAGATAACTCCGTTTCTCTGTGGTACGCACCCTTTACACATCTCTAACTACGGCGAATATCGTAGTTACACAATGCTAACGCGCACCTTCCTTTAAATAGTATTTAGATTTGTGTGGCGGTACAGTGACACTGAAATCCAAAATCGGCTTCAAAGCTGCTGGCAGTATTGCCGCGAACACTGACTCCTCTCAAATTTAACTCAATCCACTCCAAAGAAATACGCCATCATCACAACATTATATTTTGGCGTACCCATTCCCCGATGAGGACACCTTGCACAAGGAGCTCACCAAATCTCAGCAAACTCTCGCATATATTACTGCTTCTGCAATTAGTACCTTGTATCAGTCATTATGGCTTCCAACAAGTCCCTAATAAAGCATCGTTCGAGCGCAAGGTAATCTTAATTGCTGACAGCTAGAGGAACCGAGCAGCATCACTGCCCTGGGCGTCACGGAGGCAACAGTGCGGAACTGGTGTAAACATCATCATCATCACCACCAGCCTCTCTACGCCCACTTCAGGGCAAAGGCCTCGCCCATTAATCTCCAATTACCCCGGTCCTGTGCTAACTGCGACCAATTTATCTCTGCAACCTCCTTGATCTCATCTGCCCATCTACCGTTCTGCCGCCCTCTGTAACGCTTGCCTTCTCTAGGTATCCACGCTGTTACCTTTAATGAGCAACGGTTATCTTGCCTTCGCATTACATGCCCTGCCCACGTCCATTTCTTCTTCCAATTTCTACTAAGATGTCCTTAACCCGCATTTGTTCCCTGACCCACTCCGCTCTCTTCTTGTCCTTTCATGTTACACCTAACATCTTCCGCTCCATTTCCCGCTGAGTCGTTCTCAGTTTAAGTTGAACCCTCTTAGTGAGCCTACAAGTTTCTGCCGTGTGAGTACCGGTAAGATGCAGCTGTAATACACTTTCTTGTCCAGGGACAATGGTAGGCTACCATTCACTATCTGAGAACGTCTGCTGAATGCACTCCACCCCATTCTTATTCTTCTATATATCTCTACCTCATGGTTGGGATCCGGGGTGACAACTTGGCCTAAGTAGATATATTCGATTACCACTTCCACTGCCTCGCCACCTATTTCAAACCGATGTGCTGTCCAACAAACAAAGCCAAGCCATATTTTAACGCTACGCTTCACGGCCCAGATTAAGAGTTTTTTCGAGAACTTGAAGACACTGGTTGAAAACTTGTGTGGCAGTGTCCTAATATCAGGATTAAATGTCGTCCAAGGATGTTTCATCGGCTTTTGAATAACAGCAAACGAAAGAGACAGTTTGTTTTGTTGTATTGCCTCAACAACTGCTAGCGTTATGGATGAAAAGAAGCAAGTGCAAGTATTTTTTAGAATTTCCACCCAAAGGTGGACATAACCAAAAACACACTAGAAATATAACTGTAGGATGTAGCAAATTCAGAATACGCTCCTTATCTGGTTCAATTTACGTTCCAGTAAAAAGGGTTTTCCAGATGTTTTATGCGGATCCGAACAAAAAGTAGACGGAACTAAATATAAAGATTGGGGTGGGAGTGCGCTGCCGAAGGATCTAGTTACTGTTCCACTTATGGTGCAGTTAACATTTGGGGGGGAGTTCATTTGTATATTTTTTGCTCGTGTTTTGCTCTACGTAACTCCTGCGCTGCTGTTTCGTGCATCACTGTTTCGTGCATCAACTGAAACGATGAACAGCATATATATTGGGCCGAATATTCACTTAAGCCTTTAAACTACGCGCACAAACCGCACATGAAATTTAATAAAGCTCGCCAACGTCTACCAAACTGCCTCCCAGCAGTCCACTTTTTTATGGCTTCTAAGGAGTATTTCTTTTGACGTCCTTTGACGGTAAATGAAATCTCACTTCCAGACCAACATCCTACAAAGCAATAAAAAGCGCGAGAAAAGGATATTTGAGGAAAAAGAAGCAATTGCAGGCCCCCTTTCCACGTTGTATGCGGCGCTAAAACAGCTTTCTTGAACATGGTCTTTTCCGAATTTGAGGCGTGCAGTACAAAATCACCAATGACTTGAATTCGAAGTGGCTAAGCGTATTCCGTTTCACCCTCTGCCTTTTGCTCTAAGCCATAACTGCTATAATGCTGAATTCGTGGTGCTTTTGTGAACACCTCCGTAACGAAATAGTTGTTGAGGATATTACGTGTTGTGCATTTGTTTTACAAAGCGTCGCTGAAACGGTGTTTTTTGTTCTACTCTCAGCCATCAGCTCGCTGCGGTGTACGACGCGTACTATTTTAAGTACTTTATAGGAATGTATAAATGGCTACAGCCTGCGTTTAAATGGGTGCAAAGTCCACGTTACTTTTACCGTCATCCGATATACGCGCAGTGTTGACCTACGGCGTCACATGTTACACAGCGCGCAGCATGCTACGCATGAAGTTATATGCTTGGAAGTTCGTTTGCATTTCAGTCTAGTGCAGGCTAATAAGCCTATTGACTATAAACGGTTGACTGGGTGCCATTAAGAAGAATACAAAACATGGATAACTAAAGCTACCACACAATATCTGCCTTTCCTTCTCTGCATTCATACTGAAATGACATTCTAATATCGAATTATGCACTGTATTATCGGAAAATCTCCGCAGTGTTACCTGTCTTCTCCTTGTTCTCTCTGCGAGTTTTCTCCTTAAATTCAACTTCAATGAATGACCTGCCTTCTCCTGCAGCTCCCACAGGGTCAGGTTTTATGCAGTATTAGCGTTCAGGAGAAAAAAACGCTGCGAAATGGGCCGACGTATATTTACTCGCGAATTGGCTTTGTCGAACTGGTCCATCTCTCTACGGAAGTGCTTTTATATAATGTGGGTAGCAAAGAGCACCGCAGTATATTTTGTTGGCTGTGAAACGGCTTGTTGTCAAGAGAACGCAGTCAATGAAAGAGCGTCTTTTTGTGTTCTCTGCAAACAGCAACGTGGAAAATGCGTTATCAAAGGTTATGCACATATACCGTATGCGCTCTCGGACCACGGAGAGAAATAACTTTAGCAGAAACAAACGTGTTAAAGCAGTTAATATCTGGGCTATTTGTGTCAGCCTCAGCGGAACGTAGACGTCGGTTTATAGGCGTATTACCATTTTACAGAGCAAATAAGAGAGATCAAGGGTCCAGGTTTGTGTGAGGTCTTCCTTGGACTGGCCAGTGGCGACGACGCGCAGCGCCCAAGCCACGGAGGAAGACGAAGTTGGCCGAAACCGTTACGAAATGACCAGCACTCCAGTAGCGCATGCCATGCTCATGCGTGGGCAGCCGCATGGCAGAGCTGGTTGCGTTGATATGAGGTACAGTGGGACTGAAACGGGTACAACATGATTACAATGACGATGACTGAAAAACGGAACTGCGTCAACACTTCAAACGACAGCAGCGCCCGTAAAAAGTAGCATTTACTCCGCTAGTTTTACGTTCTTCGGCATGCAACGCCACCAGTGGCATTTTACAGCGGTTTTTATTGTTCCCGTAATGTGCCTGATGTATACTGAAAAATATTGTCGGTCATACTGGCTGGAACAGTAACCAGTTTGGATACGGCGTGAAACTTCGGATTTTTTCATATTCTCGCACTACACTCACTGTTCGACGAAGTAGACTTTTGCCAGAAGGCGAAAAAGAGGTCACTGCTGCTTCTTTGTGTTCTGGTAACGGCTGTGGTTCAAAAACATCATTATAGGCTGCGTCGGATAAACATACCGCTCCGCTACCCGTTGTTCGTGTGTTTTCTATGCTTATGGTCGCAGTGTGAAGCATCATTTTGTTTCGGAGAAATGTTTGCAGCCTTAATTCACCTACGCTCGCGTGTTCATGTGTACTACTCGGCCCGACATTTCTGATTGCGTACGTTAGCCACTGCTATTTAGAATGTTCCTGGTGCTCACATTTTACGAGTCTGCATGTCCCCTTATGGTGTGGTGTTGCTTAGTTGTTTATTGACAGTTAATGCACCTGCCGGCGGTACTGAATCTTCTCGGGTTAGTCGCTCGCTATCGTCTCGCGCACACACGCTGAACTTTTTCAAAGGAACTTTGTCTCAGTGTCGGTCCTTAAACGTACTTGTATGTTGTAAACTTGCGTGTTAATTGTGCAGACGTTGTTGTGGTCTGTTGAGTAGCATAAATTTACTCTGCTTATCAAAGCGAGAAGCTACGACATTGCCCATAGCGCGCACGAAGCGTAAAATGCACCAAGATGATTGTGAAAGCTAAGTCACGCCATACCGCTCACGTTTATGTGCGTTAACGGCTTTAGCAGCCACACTGCTTACGTTTATCAGAGATTTGCAATACGTAGTTGTTCCATGTTTCTTTGAATGCCTTTGATCAATTCAGATGTTCTATTTACACTAGTCTTAGTTTGGTCCCTGACATGTAGAGAAATGGAACGGGCAGGGGTTGTCTTAGCAGTAGCGTAGTAACAAAACGTTTCTTTTGTGGAAGGGAAGAAAGGTGGAAGCACGCAGGAAATGTGTGGCCGTTTCTATTCTGTCAATTTCAGTGGTAATCTTGGACTTCAAAATAATTGCCCATAACGCTCACCTGCTTAATATTGAAAGTTCTTACATCACGAAGTCCGAGTAAAAAATAACCCATTCATGCAAATTTACACCGCCACCATAAGTGGTAACCCCAAAGATGGGATAATTTCCTTAACGGTTAGGGGCAAGGTTGTTGCTTCACGATGTGCACCAAACATTAATCCATTTCTGCGCTTCCTTTGATGTAGAAAATATACTGCGGAAGTAGATCGCTACATTCTGTATTCGATCTCTAAACCTGTCTAGAAACAAACTATAGCTGAGTGTGTAGACATTTCGCTCTTCAGTGATAGATTGTGACAAATGTTTTATAGGAAAGCTTTTTACCTCTAACCCCCAAGGGTTCTTTCGTGACCGTTGTTGTGTACAGACAACTGCCGTCAACAAATAAAAGAATTCACTGGCACCGCCAGGAATCGATCCTGGAACTGATGGGTAACAAAGCGAGAGCCCATTGTCTTACCGATTCAGCTACGAGCCCACGCGGAGATGTGGAAGACAGGTGGTGCACTCACCAAGCACATCTGTGTGTGTACCCCCTGCATTCTCGCTGAATGCCACGTGATAACGTCACGCGACCTCTCGCGCGTTGTGCGCTCCGCCCACGGCATGTGTAGCAGCCGTGTGCGCGCCTTCCGCATGCACAAGGAGTTAAAGGAAGCTCACAACAACGCATAACATCTCACTTCTAGTACACCAATGTGCTAATGCCTGTGGCCACCAGGGTTCACCACAAAAATCAGTGATTCTTGTTGTCCGCCCTCCTGCCAAAAGCCGCATCAAGGAAGACACTCAAATACTCCTTCATGGCCAGGCCATCACTCCAAGCCCAGGCACCAAGATCCTGGGCTTACATCTCCAGGCGAACACCAAGAGTGACGTATCCTTGCAGCACCTCAAACACAGCATCAAACACAGTTGCCACCAAGAAGCGAGGCCTCAAGAAAGCCAATAGCTTTTGATTAATTCAAGCTTTTGTCATCTACAGAATCAACAAGGAGGACATAAAGATGCTTGATAGAATGATTAGAAAGAGCGGTTGAGCAGGTCATTGGTCTTCCCATGAGTGCGTCCACGGAGAGGCTGCTTAGGATGTGGCTCCACAACACCGTAAAAGAGTTGATAGAGGTCCGTCTTTCTAAGCAGAAGTTCTGATTGAGCAGACCTGCAGTGGGTCGCCGCATCCTTCACCAGATTGGCTGGGCAGCCCAGAAGGTCACACCGTGTCATGTACTCACAGACTCTTGGCAACAAGAACTAAAGAGGCTCCCTTTGCTGAGAAATATGAACCATTCACACGACCAGCGTCGCCGAAAACCACGGGCTCAAGCGGCAAACACCACCCTCGGTGGGGATCATGCAGTTATCTACACAGGCGCCTCCCAACATAGAGGGTAGCAATACGTCATCATCGTGGCTACCTCGAGAACCAACCTCCTTGCGTGTGCCTCACTCAAGACCCAAAACATGACGGCAGCTGAAGAGGCAGCCATCGCCTTGGCTCTCACTCAACCAGGGGTTCGAAAGGTAGTCCCCGATTCCCAACAATCCTACCGGAATTACCAGTCAGAGTGGGTGTCCCGAGCTGTGCTGCGTGTGCTAAAAAACCACCCCCCACCTGGTTCCATTCAGCTCATCTGGACGCCCGCTCACGCTTCCATGGAGGGCAACGAATACGCCCACCAACAAGTGTGCGCTTTTACCAATCAGGCTATGGAGCTGCACGAAGACGGTCAACCGCTTGTGACGTTCAGGGGCAAAACCCAGCATTATCGACTTCAGAGATAGACCCTACCCTCGCCATACCCTGACCTTTCCAGAGTACAACAAACAACCCTATGGCTTGTACAATGCGGCTCCTTCCCACATCTAACGAGTCTTCACCTAATTCACCTGAATCTCTACGACGCTGAATGTACATTTTACACAGAAGTATACACACTCCCCCGCATAATCTGGGTGTGCGACTTTAGCCCTGAGCACTTTTCTCTCTTCCCGTCAACTACCCAACAAGAGCAATGGGAGAGGCTGCTGTCCAGTTCCTCTCTGCTGGTGAACGGAGCACAGACGGCGCGGACTGCATATGGGCTTCACTGAAGAAGGAAGCCCTCCTATTGGCTACCTCTGGGCTGTTCAGAAATCTGAATTAAAGTATTTCCCCTCCTTCATCTCCTACGTCTCTGCCACCGATCTCGTCCCCTCCGTCGGTGGCAGCAAAGACTGAAATCACATGGTATAACAGCGGGTTTAAGCTTCCCTCAATTTTATAAAAAAAAGAGTTTCAACTCATGTGCTATACCAATACAACTCAACCAGACACCATTCTTGCATCATGCATTGATTTAAGCCTAGCAAAGAATATTTCTTTGAAATAATAAAGGTTGTGGTTAAGTGCACTTCACTTGTCTCTGGTTTTACTATTTGTAGAACCACCTGAGTGAATTTAAGTGACGTCGCATGGGTAATCGTTGTGGGTGCCGTTTACAGCTTTGCTTTCCAACCACATTCACAGGGTGGATTGGCGTGAATTTTTTTCTCTAAGTATAAACCAACTCGCTCAGCAGCAAGTTTTGTTAACCTTTAGCAGACGTGATGTAAAAACAGCGCAGTAGGACGAAATGCACGAGGAAAGAAACCAGACAGGACGAGCGTTCGTCTTGTCTGGTTTCTTTCCTTGTGTATTTCGTCCTACCGCGCTGTTTTTACATCATGTCAATGTACCAACTCGCCCAACTGTCCATCCTGCTGTACCTGACGGTAGGTGCAACGTTTCACCACGTGGGCAACGTTTTCATAGTCACGCTCAAAAAGCTTTCCAAACTCTTCAAACAACCTATTATTTGAAATAATGGTAACATTAATAAGATAAGAGTCTGTAATGAGTTTCCCAACAAATATTAACATCGTTCGTAACTAGCACGTTGGCCTGCAGAATAGCAGGTACAACCGTTCCGGAAAAAAAATATTTTACTTCCTTTTTTAGTTTTAAAAGCCTCTTTTATTTTCCGCTTACATAATTCCACATTTTTCTTCGCGTTTTTGTGGCACTTTGTTTAAATTTGCGGTCACTAAAACGCTTCAATCCAAGCCAATGATGAAACTAAGGCGAGCGCATGATGTAATGGAGGTCCATGACTACACAGACGGCCTTGATGTGAGCTGCATAGACGTTAGCGCCAGATTCCTCTCTAGTGTATTTTGTAAGAAACTCTATGGTCAGACTCACTGGTGCCGGCACGTGCCCAACTGTGCGCCTCCGTTGCGCAGTAGCGAAGTCTGACGCTGCGCCGGAGGCGCTTGATAGCCGTTTCGCGTGACTCCTGGAGAGCCGTGCTGCGCATGCGCGAGGACCAGTGACTGGACTGGACTGGACTGGGTGGATCGGATTGAACTGGACTGGACTGGACTGGACTAGATTGGATTGGATTGGATTGGAAATCGTTTTAGCAGCAGTAACCATGATAATCATCTAAGGTAAGAAGGATAATACAGTGCATGAAAGGCAGGGAGGTTAACCAGGTTACAGTCCGGCGGGCTACCCTACGCATAGGAAGTGGGGAAGGAGGGGTTTAAAGAGAAAGAACGGGTATTGAAAATACAGGGAATAGAGCTTCAGCAGCAATAAAAGAAAAATTAAAGTAACTACAACAACAAAACAATAGGCGATAATAAAAAAACCTAGGAATAACCAGCTGAAACTCAGCTCACGCTATGTATATCCTGGCATAGCCGAGCTATGCCACTGCTAATATTTTTTAGTACGCGTTACATTCTAGCGCGAGGCGTAAACGAGCTTCCCGGTGATTTATTACCGTGACTACACGAGACCGCGATTACGACAACGACGACGACAGGAGACGCGAACAGCCCCCGCCCCTAAGGGGCATCGCCCCTAAAATGTCCAGTTTCGTAGGACGAACCAGGCAATGTAAAATATTTTGCAGTGCTCCAAGAGTAAAAAGCATAAATTTCTTCTGATATTTTTGTTCAGTCTATTATCTAGGCAATAGGACAACCAGGGACTTGAAGCAATGGAACAAGGAACGCATATGGCCGTTCTATTCGTATTTGAACCCATTCTTGAAAGCGTATCTTCACAACAAGGCAACGCATAAAAGCCTTTGTACGGGATGAAATCTTTGCATTCTACACGTAGGTACGCACTGCCAGTGTTGGAACTTTGATGGTGCGTTTTTAGGTTGTTGTATTATAAATAATGGTTGCGGAACATCTCCTCGGTGACATCACTTCTCGATCTCGACCTGCAGTTCAAGGTGGCAGTAGGACACCATGGGAACGGGATGGCAAACCTTTCGTGGAAATGCGCTTTGATACGGCCCTGGCAGGAACACCCAGATCTTAGTTTTGGTTGGGTAAGCTGGAATTTCATTTTGGTAAGACACAATTTGTGGAAATGTTCAATTTAATAAAATTTCACTGTTAATCATTTATCTTGAACTGCATTATTGGGCAACGTGTTCACATTCAGCTTAGTTCGGATGCTGCAACAGGTGGACAAAAGACCACCAGTTTGAATTTAAGTTTTCCAAGTTTTCCTAAAAAAAGGTTTAACTCCTTTTTGAAGGGAATTGTTTAGAACACAATAAGTGATATCTCCAACAAAATGGGATATAGTTGTGGTTGATGGGAACATTGTGCAATGGGTTAATTCAGAAGTGGTTAGCTCAACTTCTGGCTCATAAAACTACCCCACCATGCAGGCCGTACATATGGAGAGGAAAATATTCGAGGTAGAGGCCACTTTACGAAACTAATTTTCTGCCACAGTGCGATAGTTATTCTTTTCTGTGACTGGTCATTTATCCCCCACACCAGCCCGGAGCAGCTGGTGTGGTGGACGGTTGAGTGGCGAGGAAGAAGAGGACGAACTATTTCGCTCTCTGGCTGCACCCACTTTAGACTGTGTGCTGCTGCGTTGCCCACCATGTTACATTTTTAATTACCTGCAATATCCCATTTTCCCCGTAGCAACATTCAGGCCACGCAGGCAGCAAAGCCGGACCCTTTCCAGAATCGAAATGATGTCGTTGATAGTTTTTGCATTCGCAGTGTCTAGAGTGCCGTCCGACGGCACTCTAGCTGATCGTTGCAAGCATGGCTTGAGAGCCGTCCGACGACATTCGAATATTTAACACTAGACTAGCACCGTGCAAAGAGACTCTCATTGTAGTGTAGATGATCCGTCTTAGCTTCTTAATCCCGAAGTCGGTGGTTCAAAACCGGCTGTTGCCTCGGTTTTTTTTTTGTTATTTAATTGAGGTGTAATTTTTATGCCTTAGGTTAGTTTGGGTGTTTTAAATGATTTCTTTGTGTGCGTTAGGTTATCTTAGGTTATGTTTAGGTTAGGTTGCCGAGGTTTACGTTATCTAGAGCGATGTACTGCTAGACTCGGCAATTTTGCCCCCAAACACCGGTGGACGTCGATATAGTGGAGTGCTTATAATACCGTCGGACGGCACTCTAGACACGGCCTTTTGCATTACCCCTGATGAAATAACAATCATATACTTTAGACTGCTCATGTGTGCAAATGCAGAGGCGTCACATTTTCTTTCAATCTATATGAACGTTTATGTGTAATGGTGGGTCAGTCTTGATTCTGCCATCTTTTACGACAGTGGCTCCCTCAACAGGGGAATATATGTATGGCGTGTAGTCAACGTGTTGTAACGGTTACGGGAGTGTCGGCTGCTGGTGTTTTTACTGCCGCGGGCACCGGCTTCTGTTCTCGCGGCGGGACATTTCTGTGTACCCTTGTGCTTATTGCAAGTGGTATTCTTCTGCGCAGCCGTGTTTGAAAGCGGGTGCATCGTCTGACACTTCGCATTCCTTAGGAGTAGAGGCAGCACCGACTGCAGTGAGGTGTCCAGTGGGGCAATATATATCCCCTCATTATATCTGCTTTCTACTGCGTCTTTTTCTTTTTTCTATTACTTTGACAGGAAGGGTTCACCAATGAGCCTTGTCAGCACTACATTCGCGCTATTATCCCTTTGAGCCCTGAATTTTTTGCTTTGAGCAAATAACTTTTTTTCTCTGTTTTCCTCAACTTTTCGACCCCGTGAGCTTGCAAATAAAAAATTGAGTTTCTGGTGCAAGGAATTAGCGATTTACAGCCAAGAAATCTATTTACATTATCAGGTAATTAAAACCTCATTTCCAACAAAAAGTGTTTTTGCTTGTTTTTCAAAAGTTTGGAAAGCACTGAGACCACTTACGAAAAATAAAGCTGGTAGGGCAATAATTTTTAGATTTACAGCCATATAATCAAGCTAGGACTTTGGTCGTTCCGGGCACCCCGATTTTAGCCTGGCCTTCACTGCACCGCCTTCCTCTTTCTAGCGTTCAGCTGTAGAAAAAACGGCACAAAATGACGCCTATCGCGAGAGGCATCCTTGAATAACAATTTTCCAGGAAACTAGCTCGTTCCTGTTGTTTTGTTTTTGATGCCCCAGGGGAATTCTGGGTAATGTCCTTGACATAGGACACCAGGGCCGAAATTGTTAGCATAGACGTGCTTCACTGTGTTTCTAATTACGTGCTGAAGTTTTTCTGCAGGCTTGCAGCGGTGCGATTGTGTTCTCTCATTACCATCGTAACGATCCTTCTTCTTTTCGCTGCTTTCTTCTGTCGGCTTATTCTGACGCAGACAGAGAGACAGAGAGCGAGACAATAAACTTTATTTAGCTACTTTAGTCCGAACCGCGACGTTATTATGCGTCCTCGGAAGCAGAGGGTGTTCCACAGTCCTCCGACGATGGCGGGCTGGGCCTGGGGTGCAGAGAGTACTTGAATGTGGGCGCCAAACGGGACCACAGGGCGATCCGTAGATTCTCTGGGGTAGTGGCCTAACCTGAATGGAATATCACTTGGGCAAGCATTGTGGGAAAGAAATGGAGGAGACATGGCTGAGGCTCGCCCAGTAGCACTTGTTAGCCGTACACTACGCTATTAGCGTAAACATGCTTCGCTACCTGTGTAATTAGGGTGCTGAAATTACTACTGTAAGCCTCACGTCTCGAACACGCGTTTATAAGTCGAAGGACACAACGCATTCATTACAATCATTGTTAGCTACAACCGAGTGTCGGCATTGCGTTAGTGAGAGGTGTTCAACGCACATTTCTCATACCCCGGGTTGGGGTCCGAGAACAAAAGTATCTAGATTTTCCTTTTTTTTTCTTATTCTCTGGCGACTTTTGTAACAATTCCAGGCCATGAAGTGTGGGATTTCCGCTTAATGGCCTATTAGCCTTACCATTGAAAATTTGGAAAATAATCGGAAGGTTTCGCAGTGTGTTACGCCTCCTGCACACAGAAATTTTTTAATTCATTTTTTCTTACTCTGCTCTGTCCTATTGCTGGTACTGTTTTTTTTTCTAGTTTTTGCTCTCTTACCATTCTGTATTGTTTTTTTGGAAGGATATCACCTCCCCAATGAAACAGGGGGGTGGTGCTACCTTTAATTACGTGTATCACGATTTCGTAAATTCTATGTAGCAAGAAAAGAATGGTCAATACGGCTTTAAACATCTGGCGCCAATTTAAAGTCTGGTGTTATTGATGCTCACGAAACTCGGTAAAAAACGTTCCTGCTTTTTGAAACCTAAAACATATTCATGGTAGTTAAGAAGCTGCAAGTAGGTAATGCTAGGAGAAAGCTGTAGTAGCGTATAATTACATAGCAAAATGAGTAGACATCAGCTTTTCGCAGCCAGGTGGCAGGATGCTCTGAAAATTTTCGATCGTTACGAATGCTTTGGGAGTCAATACCAGTGCACTGTGAATTTTTGGGTCAGTTTCGAACTACACTAAGGAGACCTAAACAAATCTCCCGAAATCTGTTCGGTTAAAGTTTTTTTAAACAAAAGTAACAGCGATAAATCCAATTAGGCTAGCGAAAAAATTGTAAGCACCTGTTCTGCTGCCTTAAAGTACGGAATTTTTTTGTTACTGGCCGAACTTTAACATTGTTCTGGTGTAATCACAACGAACAAATGGGGTGGACTTAATAAACAGCACAGCAAACTGTATAAGGAACTTACCTTTGCTTTTGGAGTATGCCTTCCTCGTTCTAGCCTGGTGTTCCCGCAAGTTTGCTAACATCCACGTGGGCCTCTAGATTGTCGCTTGTTTGCAACAAAATGACGGTGTTGGTAATGATGGCACCAGTCATCTGGAAATATATATTGGATGCGTAACTGCGACATCATTACCTGTACTTGCCTTGACATTTCTTTTTAATGTTTCATATTTTGTCCGTTTACACACTTTCTATAATATCTTTAACATTGGTCGCTTGAGGAGAGTCGTTACTGTTTTTGCTAAATTTTGCCAATATTCTGTCGAATGGTGGGTGTTGTACTCAAAAGAAATTACTCACAGCTGTAAGACATATATGATGCATGATGCCAACATACATGAAGGTATAAATATAAACGTGCCTCAACTACTAAACAACGTAGCGGAAGAGCTTCTTTCTGACCAAGGTATCAAGAAAACGTTTTGACTTTGTGCTTCCCTGAACAAACAAGTTGGAATGGGTTGTGCTTCTCATTGCGTAAAGGTTCCTAAACTGCCTCGTACATGCGTTCTTATACTAGCTTGCGGAAACTAATTTGGTTTCTTTCTTATTTTAGCACAGTTCAAAAGAACCAGAACATTACGAAAATATAATACCCAATAAAAACGCTCCTACACTAACAAGATGCAGTATTTTTACACGTTAAAGAAGCTACAAGAGGTGTGCGATGCTACAGGCCAGGCCTTCTACAAAAGATTGGTGGCTTCCATGCACATGCATTCATGAAGTCTATCCTTGCGAATGAGCTATGTTTATGATAGGCTCCCGAGAAATTGGGAAGACCCACGAGGTGTGGAAGAAAACCAACTAAAATGATTTTCATTTCGCTATGACATGTTTGCTCTTTTCAATTGAAGGTAGTTCCATCAAAAATTATATTTTGGTAGGTACGCTCCAACGGATGTCTTGTGTTGTGATTAATGCAGTGGCAGTGGCAGTGGTTTACCTGTTGAGTTGTGCGCATCTGTATCCTGTAAAAATCACTAAAATATATTTCTCTCAAATAGTGTTACAGCCAGCTATATAGAAACTTGGGGGTAATAACTTTCGTTTACCAGGTGTGATTACAGAACCACAACATTGCGTTTCTAAGCCAATATTATTTCTGCAAAAACCACTACGCGCCACAAAAATCTGTCGCAATGCATCACGTAAGGAGCGGGAATCTCTGGCTTCACAAGGTGCTACCCTCGCACTGTGGCTTTGAAGGACTGCCTAGTATTTGTTTGGACACTTCTCTTGGGTCTTGGGTATTGCGGCCAAGAAAACAAATGAGTAGTCAAATTGTAAAACAAACTCATGAAAACCAAAAAAAAATTCCTTTTCGATGTCTCATTCTCGCGTTCTTAACAGTGGGGTGGCTACAGTCTGGCCACTCTCCATTTTTGTATTTTGTATTTAGGTGCAGCCCGAAAATAGTTCACCTGTATTCATGCGACACAAAATTCCTCGCAAACTTCCATCTTCTTACTTGCTTGGAAGAGAAGGCCTTGCGATTATCAAAGACTGTTTTTATGGCTGCATAGTGTTTGCGTCGCTTCCTTCGCTTTTGTTTATTCGTCGTCAGACACAAATTACTCCGCCTTGCAATTTATACGGCAGTCTCCCCAGATTCACATCTCTCATTCATGTGCACCGGTTTCCCGCACGTGCCGCCACATGCCGACACGTGCAAACGTTACGGCGGATGAATTAGGTTGGTGCCAGTTCAGGCCTTGCGTGGTGCCGGCTTTGTTCTGTGACGTTCATCTTAAGCGCATAAAATCACACGGACACAGAAGACACCTGAAACTGGCTGAAACTGTTATTACAGCCAAAATGTCAGCACCACACGGATGTCAAACACCTTTAAAATAATTTTTTATTGGTGGTGTCCTCGTGGGATTGCAGCACCATTATCATCATCATAAACGTTATCCTACCGTGATCATAAGGGGTGCCTGGCCTGAAGCGTCAGTGGAGTTGGTTGGTACGCGCCACAGTAGATATGGAGCACGACTACGCCTGAACGGTCGCATGTTATCGTCGCTCATAGTTGTGGAAGGAACTACGCATACAGATTATGCAGAAGGCCACAGAGCCACCGCTCCTTCCTACAAATTTGATGGGATAAGTATATATTAGAGGCCAATGGAGGAAACTCGTTTTAATTTACCTCACTACAAATAACTTGATAGTCAATCAACCGTCTAACACCACAACCATCGCTCTTTCGGCATTCATCCTTTTTTACGTTTAAGGCCTTCGTACAAGATGCTCATCTTCAACTCTTGCACAACTCCCTACAAATGCTTCCTCTCATGACCTCACGGAAACGCCTCCCTTTATGTAGGATATATACTTTATGTATTCTTTTGCACTTTCAGATGTAATGTCAGGAGATTAGCGAAGCTTTACGTAAGATTTTATACCACACGTGGTTTCAATTTTAAGTGCGAATGCACTTCTTAAGCGACCCTGAACCTGCGTCCACCGGCGATGTCCGCGCACGTGGAGATGGGCGCGCGCAGCCTGGCCGCTGACATGGCACATACCCACGTGGGGGATTGGCCAGGAATCTCCTCGTCTTCCTTGGCAACGGGGGGAGATGGGCGCGCGCTGCCTGGCCGCTGACATGGCACACACCCACGTGGGGGATTGGCCAAGAATCGGGCGTGAGAAGGGCTAATGCACCCGCGTAAAGGAGTACTGACACGAAATTTCAAAGCTGAGATCCGCTCTAGCAATCAAGTACAACGACAACACAAATAGGTGTCTGTGAATAAATGCATCTTTCTTTCTTTGTAGTTGTGTGTGTGTGTGTGTGTGATCTCTCTTTCGCGAACATTACCGAACCGCGCAAATTCAACTCGTGCATTCGCACTTTCACATTCTTCCCCTCGGGGAAATGCGGGGAATTTTTTGTCTGTCTTTTTAGTAACTGAATACATGAGGAAACGCATTTTACTTCAGGTTCAACAATCTTTAGTAACCGCGAAATTTATAAAATCGTACTTGGTCAATACCAGGGTGCCACAGACAGCCATATAAAGCAGGATGCAGCAGCATTGTTGGTTCGTGCACAGCATTGCCAGTATAATTATTTTCTGGCACATATTTTATAATAAACTACGATGGCACAACGCCTGAGTAGGCAGCACAAAGGATAACACCAGTTGATGTATTCAAGCTACGGGCCCCGTTTCACAGCAATGGCGTCGTCGTCGGCGGTAATTATGTGCCCCGAAAATCGGCTTGAGTGAAAAATCCTCCACGACCAACCTTGCAGCGCCTACTCCAACCCAGAAATCCTACGGTGCTACCCTAACATACGGTGTGCGAGCCGGCGCAGGAAGTTTCCACCGTTCCGAAAGTTTTGGGCGGTACAAGCGGGGCGTGACAACGCTGTCGTGTTCCACGCCTAATACAAAGTTGAAGCGCCCACCAAGTTTTTTTTTTTTTTTTTGCTTTGGCTACCAGTTTCAGTGCCAATATCAACATCAGAGAGGCTGGCCTTTAAGAAGTTTTGCAACAGGTACTGCCGTATTGCGCTGAACGTACCACATGAAAGTAACCAGAGGGAAGGTGTTACCGCGTGAGCTGATATTTGATTGATAAATTATGGCAACAATAAAGACAACCTAAAGCTACTTATTTCGCAGCACGTAGAATAAGAGAAGGCAAATCAACAACAAATAACAGTACACCTGTGCGATCGGCCGCCCGTTGGTTAGCTGAAACCTTATATTATAGAGTGAGAATAAGCAAAGTGCAGTTTCAATACTCCTAATTTTAAATATTTCACCTAATTTCTACTCATTACCAGTTTAGGAGGTTCGTTTCTTTCCTTGTGTCTGTACATACTTTTCGTAATGTCGTGCTTTACTGATAAGTAGTGGACTACGTATATACGTCAGTCGTTTCGGCTGCCGCTGCTCTAACACTCAAAAAACTTCAAATTTCGCCTTCATTTTAGCGTTGGTATATTGTCGAGCGGTATACTTACGGTAACCAAAAGATGGTTGTCGAGAGAAAAGAATGCGCCCCCAGAAAGGCTCATGGAGTCGGGATTTATGCTGTCATGTAGAAACTGAACCTGAAGGGAGAAACGTGGAGGGGCGTATTTTATGTGTACATTTCCCAATATTTACCTTGGCTTACTTGAGGTTCAAAGGATGGTGAATCTTCTTGGGACAGCTTAACTTGTTTGATGGCGTTCTTGAGTTCTCGCGCCTTGTTTAAAATCGCACAGGAAAAAGCAAATATTGCACTTTTTGGCGCAAACATTTATTACAATCGCCTTATTAAGATTCGACTTTTATGACATTTATCGTGGCGTACTGTGCATACCCCTGGATATTCGCTCGCAGCAAGATCACAAAACTGGTTCAATAATACTTTTGCACCAAAATAACTTCGCTTTCACTCATTCTAACTACTTAATCTACCGCTATACTGAGCACCACATCAACCAAGCCTGAGACAGCTAAATAAAGCATTTGCTTATGAGCAAGAATACAATTCACAATTATAAAATAAAGTGCTTAAATATTTGCGAAAACATTATCTTTTAAGACTCAGGTCAATGCGAAGAACGTAATGGCAGGACAAATTTTTCTTAAAATAATAGCAGCACAAAAACACACGCAAACCTGAGGTATTCTCTGTCTATACTTTTATAGTACAAATTAGTTGTGTAAATATAAATACAAAAGTTTACCTGATTCACCAAAGCCTGACTCATCGAAGCAAGGTCCACGAAGCCGATTAGGCAGTAAAGGGAGTAGCATAGGGTAACTTTCACTACTGGATGTTGAATGCCATTGGTTAAAACGGCGTAGACGGTTATGCACAGGAGAAAAACAAAACAGCCGGCGCATGAGATAACAGCCGGATGCCAGACGCTGTCAATCAATCGTATGAGTCCTCTGATCTTGGACACATTCCCTCTTATCTTTTCGATCCTGCCACATAGCTTTGCACAACGTTGTCTTTCTGCTGCTGCTGCTGCTTTGTCGAAGGTGCTGACGAGAACACAAACCTGATGATGGATATAGTTGGCTAGGACATCAGAGACTCGAGTCAAGACTATGAGCATCATTGAATCGTAAACGAAGAAAGCAAGCATGGCAAGGATAGCCCACACTGTTATGAGGGCCCGCCAACTCTCTCCGTAATCTTGGACAACGTAGTTCGAGTAACACTCAGTGGCAGCGACAAAGGTCGCCACGCCAACTACAAGGACTGAGATTCTCCGTGCGATGCCCAAAATCGTTCGATTACGATTGCCAGCATTAGTGGGAGGAACGTAGGAAACGAATTCCTCGTACGCGGATGCTTCTTTCAAGAATTGCAGAATCTTGGAGGCTCCCAGGATCGCACAAAATGAGTTCGCTACAGTTTTTACAATTATTATGCTGTTAATAATGAAAATGAGCGATTTAGTGAAGGAGCGAACAGACCCCGACGTGAGAAACGCCCTGCTTCCGATGAACGAACATGCAAAAGAAACTCCGACAGAAATCCACGCAATTGGACAGAAGATGTAAAGACTAGCATATTTGACTCTGGCTTTTGCAAGAGACCGGTCGTAGAAGCCTTCAATGAACAGAATGCCAAAAACTCTAAAAAGAAGGCCGTATTTCCAGAAATGTCCCATCATATAAGAGCATGGCCTAAACGTAGCCTTTGGCGTTTGTTGAGACCATGACTGCATCAGCTTGTTTTTGAGCATGGTCCTCTGCCTCCTGGAACAAACAAATAATTCTGGTTAGATGAGTTTAAGTGGGACTATATCTGTGTCTAGGACATCTGCACTAAGAATTAAAGTATAGCAAAGTGGTAATAAAGTGATGCCATTCCTGTGAGAGAAAAACCATTCGACACCAATCGTCGTCGTTGGGACTCTAGAAATGTTTTTCTAAAAAGATTTCTTCAAGAAAGGTGTTACGTTAAATACTCTGCAGCAGGTTTCCGAAGAAGTGTTAGGAAAAGTGCTACTTTTGAGCTACTCCGGTAGGTTACTGGTAAAAATGACGGTTTCCGCATTTTTATTTTTGCTGCCTGCAGAGAACAATTCAGAATAAAAGGTATTTTCAGTTTTGAGTGTGTTTTAAGCTGCCAATGTTGCTTGATGCGATTGTTCGTTGAATACATTATTGTACTTGGTTATCAACATAATATGAATGACTAAGCGCAAAAAATTAAAACCTCCAGGTGCTGTACGAACTCAGTGCTAGGTATTTAGAATGTCCTTGATAGCAAAATCTTAGCGCTGAGTATACATAAGCAATAATGTTACTCTACACTTTTACGAAAAATGTTGTTTCCTCTTTTGTTCCAGAATGTATATTGTTCTCTTCCTCCACGCTCAACGCTGAGCTCTTTTTTCGGCACCCACGTGTTCGCGATACCAGCATAAGCGGGTAAGAAATTAAGAAATATTTACTCACAAATTGCTTGCCTCAAGCGGCGATTACCTATTCTCGCCGTTTTCTTCCTCAATTGTATAAACTTGCATTTATTTTTCAGTAAAACGCCGTCATCAAGCCTACAGGCTATATCTGATGCAGTCCACTTGCACAAACGGTACCTTCTCAGAACGGCTAGGTTACCTCAGCGGTTGCAAGCAAATTCTGCCTTTTGTGCTTGGCTCTCCTTTAGGGTCAGTACTATGGAAACAGTGACGTCATGCGCTAATTGTAGTCAACATCATTCATGAGAAATATTTTAGCTAGGCGCATGATCTATCGTCCAAAGATTAAGCCTAGAGTGAAGGCTTCGGCGCTTCTCGTCATTATCATTTGACAAATTGTTCTGTTGCCTTGATAGAATCCGTGGTGGCATTCAGTGCGGAGTACGTGCGTGCTGGCGTGACAACGCGATTGTGTTGTTGTTGGAATCATCTTTATACCCCCCGTTTCGGGGTTCGGCTGATGACAATACTAAAAAAACACATTCGTCTTTTGTGTATATATTTTCAAATTGGTTGACCTCAGAAAGCACATTGACCGCTGTCGAAGGTATTACACAAACGCACGGTCCATACCGATCGCAAGACTGCACGTAGCGATTTTGTTTTTATGCTCCCCTTCTTGCCATGCATTAGTCACTTATGTCAGTTGTTGTGGCGTGAGAAGATGCATATCCCTTATAACTAACGATGTGTTGTAATTATGAAAACTCACTCTGTATATTCTGCATTGCTGCTCGGGAATCGACCTATAAGGTAAGTGTCTTCGTAATGAGTAAACAAAGGCTGAATGCGTCGAGCCTTTCAGCGATAGTGATTGCATACCATTCTCAAAATTAAATATGTACCAGCGCGGAAGTCACGAAGCACACACGCACAGAAACTGACGGGGGCACCTTATTTGGCTGTTTGTCGAGATCGGACAATAATAATCAATAGCAGAAAATCTATGAAGGAGACAGTATGCGTGTATTACCCGAAACGATAGGAAGGGAGCTCAAGTGTTTGTATATTCCAGTGGTCGCAGCGCTTCATTCACATTTTTGTCATGCGTCGCCCGTCACTTCAACCTCAGACGATCTTCCACCATGGCGGTACACGGCAATGACAACGAATAAGACGACGAAGCTTCGTTGCCGTGACCAGCCAGCGCCAACCTCCGATACCACAGTCCCTGAAGGCCACTGCGTACTGTACACAGACGCAGCTCTTCTGCCGGACGGAGGACGAACTGCTTTCGTCAGTGCCACGCACCCGGAAATCAAAGGCTCGCGCTGTTACGCCACCGACGCTCCGGACCCGCTGCTACTGGAGCTCCAGGCTGTTCATGACGCAGTCAATGCTGCAAGTGCACTCTATAACATCACGGAGGTGCATATATAGACAGACTCGCTCAGTGCTGTGAAGCATCTGAAGCAAGTAAAGAAGATACCTCTGATCTGCCAGCAGATTCACAGCCAGAACACCAGGGCTAACGATCCGTGTACATTGGGTACAGGGGCATGGTCAGAATCTACTGAATCAATTAGCAGACCATATTTCCCACTCTTCTTCCCCCCCCCCCTGAATCCTCCCCTAGCTTCCTTCCTTGTGATCCGCGCTCCCGTCTTTTAGCCCGGAAACGCCTTCTGAGAAGGGACACACGTGCCCTAATTCCCCCGTGTGTCTGCTCCCTGCCCCGTAATCTTCCCCGGGTGGAGAAGGTTTCTCTCAGGAGGCTTCCGGCTGAGGTGGCCCTCACACCTTCAGTCACGTGGACTTGGGGACATTCACAAGACGACCCAGGAGCGTGTCCCAAGTGTCCGTCTCCGGCGGTTGAAGCTGACGCCAAGCATATTTTGTGGACGTGCGCGGGAACAAGAACAGCTCGAGACGATGCCTTCAGAAAGGTTGGTCTCCGGTGGGATAAGCCGGATGACTACAACCGCTGGGTGCAGGACGATAAATACTACAGGTCACTGATGGACTTTCTGCACGCTACTGGACTGCATGCATACCTGTAGACTTGAAAATCTGTCGGTTTCATGACCTTGTGTGCTCTTGGTAGCCCCTCTCTCACTATTTTCTTCTCTTTCTCTTTCCTTCCTACTCTCTTCCCTCCTCCAATCTTTAAACCGCCTCTCATATGCCGCGCGGCAAAAACTCGAAATTAAAAAAAAAGACAGGAAATACTTACAACATACCCAAAAGACAAATGAGCACGGCTAACCTTCGGCGAAAATGTCAAACTGTTCAAGTTAATTAAAAAAGTCACAGTACGTGTTTGTCACTGCAACGTATCCGTCGCACCGCTGTTCCTCGGAGCACAGTTGTTCTGTGCCGGCATCACGCCACCAGTGAATAGCTCGTGACTCCCGACTGTGCAAGGTTCTCCGAGCTTCTCCCGTCAGCTTTGAAGCGAACGTGGCTTTCTTAGAGGCGCGGCTGCCTCCCTTGGAGACTCGACGAGAGGAATGGCTTCCAGAGGACAAGGCTTACGAGTCCCCGTTTTGGTGACTACTGAGACGTAGCACGGGCCTGAACGCGCGACCGCACATGCGTCCCCGTCACAACCCCCCTTACTCTCTTTTATTCCTTTTCCACGGGATGGCCTTCCCCGCCGGGGCGCGGTCGCCGGCAGCTCCGTATTGGCCTGCGCCAGGCGTGCGCTCGTGTTGTTACCTCGACCGCTCGGAGCCGCAGCCCGGGGTAATGACCTTGGCACCGCGTGCTTTGTGTCGTATGCTTTCTTTTTACCCAGCGTGTTTTTCTGTGGTGGGTTTTGGTCTTGCGTTATTAAAGACGATAGTCTTTCTTGGGCTCCTTAAACCCAGAAATTTTGGTCTGTCTGTATGTCTGTCTGGCTGTCTGTCCGTCTGTCTGTCTGTGACTCGATTCAGCCACCCGGCCAAATTAAAACTAGGCCTGCGCAATAGTCTTATATAGTCACAGCTAAATGTGCCCATCTAAGTCCGGTGTAATGTTCATACTTGTCAATATTGGTGAAGAAGAACAAGACATTACGCAAATATAAGACAACAAACTAGTACAGAAGTCATATTTGCACTGTTCCTTTATAAAAAAATCATACATGCTTGGTTTTTGCGAAATTAAATACTTCATCAACTGCACAAAAAAAATTCATCCCGCCGTCGCCTGCTGTCGCGCGCACCACTATAGCTTCTGGCGCCATTTTAAGAAATAAACCGGCAACAGTTACGAAAGGTTCCACTAGATAGGTTCCACGTTCTGCTTGCAACGCACGTGGAGTAGGGAAACGCGGTTCTATAAACGTTGAAGTAGGGCGCCTCGATTCACGCGCGTCTTCGTCGTACGGCAGCGTTGGCATCGAGACACCCGGTTTGGAGCAGTGGAACGCGGGAAATTTAAAATGATTTAAGCAAAACTTTGGCGTCCTTACCTTAGTAGGAGCGCGACACAAGAGGATCAACATGAGAGGTGAGCGGCAAAGCGAAGGGAATCATTTACTTGGCAAAAGTCGATAATGACTATCGTCTTTTGACGACATTTGCAACGAAAGGAGCACATACGCGGCCAATTTTTTTCGCATGAAACTGTTATGGTGTCTGAATGCGTGGGTGTCACTTCCTGAGCTTTGACAGCGTACGTGTGGGCGTGTAGGTTGGCATCTGTGCCAGTAGGAATTTGTAAATCGTCCATGAACTGGAAAACGTTCATTGTGTGGGTAGGTATGAAATGGGGGGTATGATGCCGCAGTCAAATTGGAAGTGGAAATTTAACAATGAAGTTCGAACGGTAGCCATGAGCGTCATTGTCGTTAACCAATCTGTTTCGGAGAGTACGTGTAAATTCTTTGTTGGTTTGTTGACGCCGTAGCCAAATGGAAACTTGGGAAAGTGGCGGACATGAGCTTCTGGAAGCTGTGGTCATCGTCAGTGACCACTCCTTTTGAGTGGGCATGCTGGGATTGGATAAACGTGATGAAGAAGGTGAGACCAACAGTAGAGCTCACACCGTGCCGAAAACCTAGAGGGAATTATCACCAGTATTATAGTCACATTCTTTTTCTTTTTATTCACCGTTCTTCGTGATATAATGGTTCATACTGTAGCTTGAGTACTGCTTTGTTGCATACCCATATTATGTAAGTTTTTTTCTTGTGGCGAATTTTTATGTTTGCTCTTTGCGTTGTAGGCATATGAAGTGTACGTATATTTGTACCACTGCACGACTATGATGTACGTTATATCAAGCACTTTCAACACTCTTTAGGCCTCGATGTAAGCAAGGTCGTCTATGTATTCTTGTTTTTTATACTTCTTTCACTAATTTATTTTTGTACCTGTCATAAATATAGTGTTTAACTTAGAACCCCGTCCTCGCCCCCCTCCCCCCCTTGTTTCCTTTACTCTTGTCCCGCTTGTACCACCCCCGTAAACTGCCTCCACCATGGAGGCCCTTGAGGTATGAAAATAAATAAATAAATTTTGGTGATGATGACAAGCTATGACTTTGATGACAAGCTCTGCGCGCTCATTTTGTCGAGGAGTATTAAGGGACGCCGCTTCTTCCCACAAATAAACAAAAAATAAACAAAAACAAAGTGCCCCTGAGACCTCCTCTATTTACGTGCGACAATGCCGTTTCTCTTCACGCCCGCGTCAAAACTCTCCCATCATTTTGACTCTGGTCAAGATCTTCTAGCTACCCCACTGGATGTTTTGTTCAGTTTAACGTTTTTAACACAGGTGTAAATCTTATACAGATACTGCGTTTGAACGTCATTTTCAGTTTCTTTATACACCCTACTATTTTTTTACAAAAAGGGTGAAAACGTTTACTATTTTTCTTTTTTTTTTTTTTGTTCCTACTATAGCCGTCTCGCAGCTGTGAAACCGAGCAAAAGGAAAAAGTCGACTGAGAAGGCGTCAACATTCCAATTTCAGCACAGACCTTCAAGTGCGTAGCTCCCTTTGGTTGGTTCTGTTCGCATATGATATACAGGCTGACCTATACACGCCACACTGCAGGCCAAATATTTTGTTATTGATGTTTTTGGGGGGATATAAAAATGCAGACACATGCAATCGACACATTACCAGCGTATGAAAAAAATGTTTTTTGAGAGTATGGCACAGCCTCATATAAGTGTTGGCTCCCTTAATACCGCAGTACATTCATTCAGAACACGCTACCGTCAAACGGGGATGTTAGCGTGGGTTGTAGCCACGTCCTTGAGAAACAAAGAAGCAGAATTGTTTGCGTTTTCCCTGTCATTGTTTTATTGAGTTGTTTTATCATTTTGTATCGAACGTTTGATTAATTGGCCTAAAATCCAGCACAGAAACTGTTCGGGAGATGTAAATATGACGTCACATAGGTCCACGTTCATAACAAGTGAAGCACATATCTAATAGCCTAGCAAAATTTAGTGTAGCATATTGGAATACACTTACTAGGTTTGGAACTCCAGTCATCGTAGAAAAATTTCCCTAGTTGTGGAAGTCGCCCTTGAAAAGCCTTGAGTGATTCGGGTTCGTACAACTTGGGCTTGACGTACACTTTAATATCCTCTTGCTGGAGCGAAAAGAATTGACTAAATATCAGACGTGCATTATTGTGTTGCTGAGATAGATTAAAAATGAGAAGCAGAAAAGTACAGAAAATGGGAGAGCGGAAGGGTAAAAAAAACCAGCCGCGATCTCAGACTCTAAATTGGATGGAGCTGATATCGAACGTGTTTGCAGTTTTGGTATTGGCAATTTCGTCAGAATATTAGTAGGAATTAACTGACCCCGACAATAATACCGAATTGCATACCAGTATATAATGGCGCGTTTACTATATTAACAAGAAATAACCCTTAGTATAACCATGGTTATCTATGTCTTTTGTTTTCTGTAACAGATGGCGACTTAATAAAGTTCCCGTTTAGGTAATAATGTGCAATTCCTGAAGCCGACGCTAATGATACCAGGCATGCCATCATTACCATCAGGTTACCAGGGCAAAGGCATGTTTAAAAATTTTGTAATATTTCTGACGAGACTTCGGGCACTCGTGAAGGAAGAATTTCTAGAAAGCATGCCACAGTCGGCACCATCACCACTCCTTTACACGCTCTAAAATGTGTCTCACAAAGGTAGTAGTATAAATGTTCATGATCGCAGATTGAGGACTAATATGGAGAGATAGAAAGTAATGGCAGAAAAACTTGCAGAAGGTCACACTATTTGCCTAAGCGATGAAACGCTTGAAAACGTAGAGAAACTATGTCGGACAAGTGGTCAGGAATGATATTCACCAAGAAAAGATTTTGCGTAGTGTAGTTTCGGCGGGGCGCATTCGGCAAGCAGTCGGCAAGGTTTAACAAAGGGCTACCTTCGTTTGAAAAGAAAAATTTACAAAAAATGCGTCGTGCGAAAGATGACTTAACGGGAGGAACAGTGCATGAAGAATTGTTGGTCAGCCTACCGAGTCACGGGAAAAAATATGGTAGGAGTGACACCTGCGGACAGGAGCGAGCGTTGTGGATTAGGAAACAAGCGCAAGTGTAAAGAACCATGCAGAAATAAAGGAAACAAGTGAACCAGGGCCGGCCACTATGAAGGACTGAGAACGGGTGGCGCTTAAAGGTAATCCGGTGACCACCAGGAGACTGAATGCAATTAGGGAAGGCTACTCGAGGGAGCGATGAAATATAGAAATTATTTGCAATAAATGAGCTGAGACATAATAACGTCTTAGTAGGTGTTTATCCTACATTAGACCTAAATACGTTGTGGACGATGACGGTAGCTGCAAGACGCTTGGACTTATGTTGCACAAGTTGTCAACATAGATTTTATTCACGGAAATTGTAGCGGGTGACAAAAATGCAAAAAAAACGTAAAATAGAAAGACGTTTTACCGTACACCCTGCCGCTAATCACAAAGAATGTCTTGCTATCAATGCTCCTTCACAGTAGTTATTCAGAATTAGAAACTTGAAGAAGCACGTAGAAAAAACCTCAAATAACACCTGAAGCCGCGGTAGGAAAGGCAGCTAAATTTTTTAATGATGACTATAATTTCAATGGCCATGGCTAGAGAGAGAGAGAGACAGACAACCTTTATTGAAAGCTGAAGAGGTCAGCCCCACTAACGGTAGGGCTAGTTTTCGGGGCTTGGAATGATTGCCTCCTGTTCGTTAGATTCTATTATGTTAGGTTACGTTACACTACAGAGAGCGAAAACTAGTGCTCCTGTGGACGTCGCCTTAGTGCAGTGCATACCAGTGCATACCAGTGAATAGAATTATACGGAAAGTCCTTTTGGTTAAATTACATATAAAATAATAAATAATGGGAAATAAATATAAAATTATTCTTGCAGCATGATCTTGTTAAACATTTAAATGGTACGCCACGCATGACATGTCGTCTAACGATGTGTTATCACCATTCAAATAAGGGCCAGCGGAATTGACTGTTTCGTTCCTTTAGGGGCACTGTCTCAGCAATTGTTCGCGTCAAGAATAAAATAAACATTCAGTATGAAAACCATTCGGGATTTGCACTTGAAAGTGAACATGAATAAGAACATACTAAAAATATAGCTGCATAGATTCACACTTTCGGACTACAAACAACTAGAAGTGTGAATATTTTGGCTGTAACAAAACAAGGTAAGTGTATCGCTTTTAATATCCGAAAAATAAGATCTATACCCCACGTATTGAAAGTGCATAGCTTCAAATGATTCTTGTGTGGTTCACAAACGGCCGGTATGGACGCGCTCCCTCGCTCTGCGCTCGCTCGTCCTGAACGGCCGTAGTTTACAATAATTCGATTCCTTAGGTGCCGTTGGGTCTTCGAAGTGTTTTGAAGAGGCTGGGGCGTTAAGCAGTTTCTAAATATCTCTCTGTCTTGCCCAAAAATCACCAAGTACGTAATGACGGATCCGGTGAACTGCAATGAAATGAAAGGTGTCAACGTTTTGAAATAGGAAGTTTTATTGCGCATGAACAATCATTCGTAAACATCAAAGAGGGGACTGCTGGCTGTCTTTTCTCGCACTAGTAAAACATCGAAAGTTCACCGCCAAAATATCGCGACTTCATCGCCTTCGTTAGGCGAAAAGAAAATTATTTAAAACGTATCGAATGCGTCTCCGTGTCGTGATGCATGCTCAGATTCACCTTGTCACGAGTAGCTTTTTGCTAGGTTATGCTTGTCCAGTTAGTAAAAAAACTAAGTACCTAGTGGATACTGTGACACGCAAATGGTGAATGTTTTAGTAAGTGCCACGAACTTTTTTTCAGAGAGTACTCCTATAAGAGCTTACCCAGTCACTTTTGTTCGCACACTCACAGGTAATAGCGGAAGTACGCTTAGCTACCTATGTAATTAAACTGCTGACATTACTTCTGTATGCCTCCGGGCATGTCTCTAACACATTTTCTAAGACAAAGGTCTCAAAGCATTAATTAGATCTATTTTTAGTTAGTGGAAATTACTGGCCATGGTGTGAGTGATTCGGCCTCGAGCCCCATTACGTAGGCCAGGGTTAGCGTGATAGACCAAGTAACTCAATTTTACATTCCCGTTTGTTTCATTCTCTGGCCAATTAAAACCGCCTTGAACCATAATGCGGATGATATCAGCCTAATACTTTCTGATTGAAGGTTGGGAAAGAACCAGAACGTTGGGCAGAATGGTGCTTTCGCTGCACCGAAATTTTATTTTCTAATTGACTCCATGCTTAGAGTTTTCGGCTTTTTTTTTGTGTTCCACTTTGTTCGGTGTTTTTGGTTCCTTATAGTCCCGAATTCTTGTTTCCAGGGGCGCACTCCTTTCCAGTACAACGCAGTGATTCTGTCTCCTTCAATAGCAACGCGCATCAAGCTTTTGTAAATTTTGCAAAATTTCTTACAAGAAAAAAAAAGCACTAACATCGCGTCGTCAGTTATCGTCAGTTAATAAAAGTCGGCAATCGAGGTACACAGCTCAGCAGTTGATTGAGCCCTACAACCCATTAACAGCCTTTAATAAGCAACAAGTGTGTACACAATAAAAAGCCAGTGCTGTGTTTAATTACATTGCAAAGCGATTAGACATCACGGCTGGACAACCAGGTTTCTTTGGTGTTTTTGAAAATTATCAGGTATCACAAATGCCCAAAAGGCCGGTGTTTGATTTTATTCTTAGTGTGTGCACATTAGAACTCTGATGATGCACAAAATGTATTCTGCCACTGCACGATTTTTCTCGTCTAAAAAGTATTCGTACGTTTCTCGGAAAAAAAAACACAATTACGAGTAATTAGGGGAAGCCGTTTTAATTTCCCCTGCCACCACGCCAAATACAAAATACACGTTGCATCACAGAAGTCCGGGTAAATTAGTGTAACCACATTTTCAAGGTCACAGAGTCCAAACCATCTTCCCCACGGTAGTACTGTTGATGTAACACGGTCTTTGCAAAAGGAGTCTTTTGCCACCTGCAGAAAAGTTGGAGGTTTTCCTTCAACGTCATAACACCTAAAAAAACAAACACGAAAGTTTTCCGAGCACACGCTACTCGCGTGACACACTCTTCATAGGGCGGAAGTCATGTCTATTAAGGTGGTTTGTTCCCAGGGAAATGGGCCGCTTTGTGGGTTCTACCAATGCCAAGCTCCGTCATTGATTTTAGGCGGGGTTGTGTTGCTGCCCCTGCATTTGCTTTTCTTATTATTCTTTCGCAAGCTACAAGACACATGCGTTTCCGGCTCTTGAGTTAATCACACAAGCCTAATGAGGTTACCCTCGCTGCCCTATAGCGGTTGGGATCGAAACGTCGCGTTGCTATGATACGTAATCGAGCCCAGTCGTTCCGACGCAAGGCCGTTTTCATCAATCCGGTGAACACCTACGGGAGATGATTTGACCCTGCATGCACTATTTTCCTGTTCTTGCTCATACATTGGGCGTAGGTTCGGTTAAAAATTGCTGCTTTTCGTGCATGTCTTTGAATGCATGCACCAGTAATATAAACAAATATTTGACAATTAGGTCCAGCCTTTAGTGAAAAAATTGCAGAGCTTTCTTAATCAAGGCCTTGTGAACCAGCGTTGCTTGGTGAAAATTACAGAATAAGTGAAAATTACACAATAATGCGCGCTTAATCTGTAATTTTCATCAATCAGCACTGAATTTAGCCTATAGTCCATAAATGCGCTGCATTTGAAAAATAAGAGCATGAAGTACCCTTTGAAAGTTCGTGGTTGGAGCTTTTGTGTCTTCCTTTTCCTACTTATGTGCGTATCTAAAGAAAGGTTTCTTAGCTTTAAAAACATGCTTACCTGGACAAAAGCGACACATGCTTGAGGACCCTGAGGCTACTATACAGTTGGTCAGGTGTGGGGAATGTTTGCTGTATTTTTTCAAGAAGCGCTGCAGTGTCCACACAGAGCCACAAAGCAACGCATGCCAGAGAATAAAGCGTGTACAGGCAACCCGTGGTCCGGCTTTGTCAGCACTCTCGAAAAGACGAGAAAAAAAGAAGGTCCCAAACAAGCGCTACGTTCGTGAGAAAAAACGCATGCTTCACAGCATCAGTTACGGGCAGCTTGTAGCAATTTGTCGGCGAGCACGGATTTCGCGATTGGCGAACTTCCGCATCCTTGTCTAAAAGACGTCCTTATACATTGTTTTATTCGACGTAAGAACACTTCTTTCTTGACTTTCGCTCTTTCTTGAGGTCCGTCTTCCACAGAACTCTTGTTCAGAGGCTAAAACAAAAAATAGACCCTTTCGTTTCATGTACATTTATCGAGACATTATGAATGCTGGTGTAATACAATACCGCATGTAGGACGAATGCAAAAGGATTGTTCACAAAAACGCGGTAGTGCTTGTTTGTTGTGAGTAAAGAATTATAAGCCAGAAAAGGTCTCCTTAAAACAGAGCCACAGCATGTAAAGCGATCTGTAGCTATTGTTGGTAACAGCTGCTCGCGTACCATGACGGATGGCGCATTCCGATAACACATTGGAAGCAAACTGGGCTACAAGGAAAATTATATTTGTAGTATTAGTCTTGTATTTTTAGTTGGTGATGTCTGTTGAAAATGCCTCTATTGCTCTCTACCAAAGACAATACAGGGTAAATGAAAGGTTATTTGACAAATTAATGGATCGCGAAAGCTGTCGAAAAAAGTCGAATTAAGCAGACATGCGGACCTGCCAGAAGGTAAATAATTTCCAGACATCAAAAATTCCTGCAATCTCGGGAAACCAGATGGCCGAGTTTTAAGTTTCTTGAAGGTTCATTACAATGCGTTACCAATATTCGGGAGAAAGTGAGAATTGCTCTTAAAGACTATCAACGTTTGTCTTGTTTGCAATCAGCAAATAAAAACCATAACAATTTGCTCCCTTCATCATTCAAATTACAGTATTGCAAAATGCAAACTTTCCCTAGTTAACGCGAGTACCTGATTAAGGTGTGAAATTTGGACCGCGAGGATTGCGGTTTCCCGAACAGTGAAATATTAAGTGTGAACAACCACTACACCGCACAGAGTGGAAGCAGGGCTCCTGTTGTATAATCTACGTAATGTGTGTATATGAGAAATGGATCACGGGAACTGGTTTCCTGCAGTCGGCTTGATAGGAACAGGTAAAGTGTATTTCTGCTCAGCCCTTTCATTTAAATAATAAACCACCAGCGAACTAGCTGCACTTTTTGTCTTTCTTGAGAAACCTTAGCACTGACATTCGAGAACTATATCTACAAGCAATCCCTGCCAGTGTCTTCACAAACACATTTATCCATTTGAGTGAAACATTCAGAATATTCAGTGAAACGTCCAAAATTAGGCACTGTGTTTCCTAAAAGCGAAGTGCCATGTGCGCCATCTGAAGTTTCGATCACTTGGAGTTCACACCCACAAGCTGCAATGTGGTTCTTGAGAAATTGCCGAGATGTTAATAGTATGCATCGTTTCCGTAAACCGGAGTAATTCACCAAGCGGTAACATTGATATTACGACTCAGCAAAGCATGTTGTTGGGCTAGTTTGTTCATATTCATACTTAAAACTGCGTAATCGGACGGGACAAGAAAAAAAAGACGCCCGTCCTCTGTCTTCTTTTCCTTGTCCCGTCCGAATGCGCAGTTTTAAGTATTAGTATCGATATTACAAGACGGGCAACGCTACAAAACGCTGCTTCCGTGGATAGGTGGTAACATGAACAACGGTGATAGGAAGCAACATCTGCCTTGACAATTGTTGATAATTCTAACCTGCCTGCGTCACCACTTTTTATCACTACCTGCATCTACAACCCTTCATGAACTGTAGTTTGGAGGGTCAATTTGCTTTTGGTATCATAAATTTCCGTTGTAATGACATATTGGCGCAGTTTTATGGGGCACCTTCTTATAGGATCACCGATGGTGCACCTTTTTATAGCATGCGTCGAAACCTGCATCATAATAGTCCAACCTAATGCAACGGATTCTCGGTGGTTTGACACGTCGGAGCTGTTTGGCGCCTACCCGCATTGGGGTGCGTAGCCAAAAGGCAAAAAAAATGTGGTGCCGAAAAAAGCGGAGTGCTATCAGCGAGCATCGAAAAGTGGAAGACAGCTTTCAGTGTGCGCCCTGCTGCGTGGGACCGTCGAGCACAGTCTCCCGCTAGTCAGTACCTGTTCACTTGCTTGATTCTTTTCCCAACAAATTCCGAGGTTCGGAACCACCGTGGTCGGCTCACCAATTAACAAGCTTGCCTCCTTGCTTCACCGTTCCCACCGAGGGTCAGCCGCCGGACGCCGCACAACGACGGACCAGTGTGTGTGGTGTGTTCTTTGCGTGGCAAATACCAACAACGGTGGCAAACCCATCCCATTTACTTCAACCTTTTCTAAACTTTCCTTCCTTTACCCTAACCTGTTCTCTGTCCTGTTGCGACCGGGCGGGGGCACCCGATCAGAGCTCCGTGGCCTCCGACATACGAGTGGTAGCGTGTATGATGCGAGCGGCCAGCCGCTGTTGCATTCGTGAAGAAGTCCAGAAGCCGAAGGCCAACGTAACTGTTTCCTTCGTAGCGAGAGGTGAGCCGAAGCCAGAGAAAAATGCCTCGACGGGCGAGGTTACAATACAGGACTCTAGCAGAGTGACAGCATGGATTCGCTGCTCAAACAGGAATGGATTACAACACTTGGGCAGCTCTTTTTATACCCAAAAGCGATAACGGTCAAAACGCCAACAAGCGGCAACACGCCACGAACGTCACACACACACACAACGCTCTTCCCAGAGTTCTCGAGTCGTCGGTACCTCGGCGCACGTTGAGTCCGAGAGAGGGGAGAATGGAGGACTCCGCTGAGATCGCGAGGCCTCTGTGTCCTTGAACAAGTCCTGGCGCGCCGCTGACAACCGCCGGAGTTTGAAGCGCGTTGAAAGCGAGGCGTCTGGCCCGGCTTGTCGAAACTTGAATGACGAGTCACCGACATGGTGGCGCCGGACGGCTGAAAGACGCACGCAGTGGCTTCACCGCACAGCCGAGGAGTGATGCGGGAAAGTACGGTGGCGTTGGCCGATTCGTAACAGTCCCTATATTCCCAACCCCGGCATGAGTGGAATTCAAGTAAGCTGCCAGGTGAGCTCATATCCTTATTCCACTTTTTCCCTATTCATTTTCTTTCTCTCTCTATCTATCTATCTCTCTATTCTTCCCTTTCTCTATCTATCTATCTATCTATCTATCTATCTATCTATCTATCTATCTATCTATCTATCTATCTATCTATCTATCTATCTATCTATCTATCTATCTATCTATCTCTCTCTCTCTCTCTTTCTGCCTCCCTCTGTCTCTTACCCAAGACATCTGAAGTTCTAGTGGTGGATTCGATCCCACTTGTGGCTACCTTGGCTTGTATTAAGATCGTTGATGTGCTGTCAATTTCAAGTGAACTCAAGAAGCTCTGGCTGCATTGCTTGGGTTCGTCTGCATGGTCGTTGCGTGAGAAACGAGCGTTCCTCAAATGCTGAAAAACTAAGCACAGCTGTCAATGCCTCTACGAGACCCAGCTTGCTATGCGAAAATCTAGACACCATTTCTGCGTCATGAATTACTGCAAATGTAGAGAGCCACACAGGCTAATAGCTTTCTGAAGATCAGTTGACCAAACATCGCTTACAGCTATTTTTTCAGGTAAAGTGTGACGGCCCTTTTTGCCAGCATATGCAACTGTTGCTTGCTTTTCTTTCAACCGGCACCTGACATCCGACAGAAACCTCGGTAGCAAAGGCGCCACTGGACTTCGTTTTATTGTTTAAACTAATAAAGCAGCCTGTACATTAGTGCAAGTCACTGGTATCAATATAGTTTCTTCACATTACCTCAGCGCTCAGAACCAAAACAATCCGCGCTAGTTAATTCATGGGCCAGAGCCCACAACAGCAAGCGCGCCACAAGTTCCCCACCATGGAGATTTCCGCCTTTGCCAGCTGCCATGTAACTTGGCAGCGTACAGAGCAATGTTCTTTAAAAAGCAGCTGCTGCCTCGGATGAAAATAAAACCGTAATGAAAATAAAACCGTAAACGACGTCCGCGCGTCCTGCGAAGTTTTGCGGAGTCCCCAGTGTGAAAGAAACCTCCCTCGGACAAGCCGCAACGTGCCTGGGGAAGGCCGAATCGCGGCCGCCTCGCTGTCGGCGGGATTCGCGGCAAACGCGACGTGTGGAGATTTGTCCAAAGGACGCGGACGTCGCATCGGAGAACTCCTCTCTCCCCTCCCTCAGACTCAGCGTGCGCCGCTACTACCGACCCCTCGCGAACTCTGGAAAGAGCGTTGTGTGTGCAAAAAGCAGTGTGAAAAGTTTTTGTGACCGTTAGCGCTTTGGGTGTGAATACCGTGGTCCCCAATTGCGATTGTATTGTCTCAACAATTGCTAGCGTTAGGAATGAAAAGAAGCAAGTGGAGTGCAAAAATTTGAGTTTCCGCCCAAGGGTGGACATGACCAAAAACATACCAAAAAATATAACTGAAGGGGGTCACAATTTCAAAATACACTCTTCAGCTTGTTTCATGTAAGTTCCAGTAAAAAGGGTTAAGCACATATTTTATGTGGGGCCGAACGAAAAATAACTGGAGCGAGATTTCTTATCTGTAACCGCCCACTTCTCTTCTTTATGTTTGCATTTTTATCTATATATATATATATAACTAAATAAATATGGGGAGGCGCTGTCGGAGGATCCAGTTACTGTTCCACGTATGGATCAGTCAGCGTTTGGGAGGAGTGCATTCGTATAATTTTTGCTCCTGTCTTGTTCCGCATAACTTCAGTGCTGCAGTGAAGTATACACTGTTTCGTGCATCAACTCGAACGATGACCCGCATATATATTTGGAGCTTTTTGGCCGATGATGCACTTGAACCCTTAAAATACGCGCACACACCGCATATAAAATTTAATAAACCTCGCCGACATCTAGGAAACTGCCTTGCAGCAGTTCCCTGTTATAAGGCGCGTAAGGCGTATTTTAGTGATGTCCTTTGATAGAAAACAAAATCCCACTTCCATACCAACATCGTACAAAGCATTGAAAAGTGCGAGAGAAGAATATCTTCGGGAAAACAGGAAATTACTGGAACCCCTTTTTAGGTTGTTTGATCCGCTACAACCGTTTTCGTGAACAGCGTCTTTTTCGAATGTGATTGATTGATTGATTGTAGGGTTTTAACGCGCCGACGCAACGCAGGCGATGAGGCGCGCCGTAGTGGAGGGCTCCGGATTAATTTTGACCACCTGGGGATCTTTATCGTGCGCCGAAATCTCGTACACACGGGCGTTTTTGCTTTTCGCCTCCATCAGAAAAGCGGCCGCCGCGGCCGGGAATCGAACCCGCAACCTCGTGCTCAGCAGCGCAACGCCATAGCCACTGAGCCACCGCGGCGGGTCGAATGTGAGGCGTGCAGTACAGAACCACCAATGTTTTGTATTCGAGAAGTACTAAACGTCTTCATTTTCCCCCTCTGCCGTTCGGGCGAAGCCGTAACTGCTATAATGCTGAAGAACTCCTGGTGCTTTTGTGAACACCTTCATAACTAAACAGTTCTTGAGGCGTGCATTTGGTTCACAAAGCGTCGCAGAAACAGCGTTTTTCGTTCAACGCTCAGCCATCAGCCCTCTGTGGCGTAGTACGTGCACAATTTTAAGTGCTTTATAGACATGTATAAATGGCGACAGCCTGCGTTAAAATGTGTACATTGTCCACGTTACTTATACCGTGATGCGATGTATACGTATTGTTAGCCTACTGCGACGCATTTCACACCGCACGGAGCATGCTAGGCATGCAATTATATGCTTGAAAATTCGTTTGTGTTTTTCGTCTCGTGAAGGCTATCAATTTTCACAAGCAATTGCACAACCTCTTTGCAGGAAACGGTTGACAGCGTGCCATTCGGATGCAGAACGAAACAAAACTTCGACAACTAACTCTACCACGCGATATCTGCCTTACCGTCTATGTACTCATATTGAAATGAAATTCTTATTTCAAATTATGCATTGCAGTGTTGGAAAATTCCGCAATGTTACCTTTCTTTGAGTTGTGTTTTGTCAATAAATTCAAGTTCACCGAGTGATTCGCCTTCTCCTGCTACTCCCCCAGTGGCCGTTTTGCTGTTTTCCAGCCGTGTTAGCGTTCAGGAGAAAAGACCGCTGGGAAACAAGCCGACTTATTACTACTCGCTAATTAGCTGTGCGGCACTGGTCCTTCACTATACGGAAGTGGTTTTATATCATGTGGGTATCAAAAAGCGTCGCAGTATATTTTATTGGCTGTGAAAAGGCTTGTTGTCAAGAGAACGCAGTCAATGAAGCAGCGTCTTTTTGTGTTCTCTGCAAACAGCAGCGCAGAAAATATGTTATCAAAGGTTATGCACAGATATCGCATGCGCTCATGGCCCGCGGAGAGAAACAAGTTTAGCCGAAACTAACGTGTTAAAGCGGCTAATATCTCGCCTATAGACCTTATGCAAAAGTGCCGCCATCTACCGGAAGAAAAACGAAACGAGCACGCGACGCTATCTTGGGGGATGGCGGTCGCGGGATTGCTTGGTACGGAGCGTGTGAGGGGCTTTTTAGGCTTGGCGATCCTTTTATATCAGATTTAAGCGCAGCCAAATGAGCTGCGAGTGATCTGTGGACCTTCCTCTGTTGCCCACATTTGCGGGCGACTTCGTAAATGCGCATTATCCATCGAAAAAGTAGTCAGGGAGGCACCAGCAGGGAAGCTGTTGGGGGCTGTCGCATTTCTTCTCCTTTTTTTGGCTTTGAGAACGCAAACATTAAAAGCACAACCGTGTTGGTTCGCATCCTTCGGGTTTCTCAGGAGGTCATTCCTGAAACGCTTCGAAACTTTCGGGCTGTCCTGAGGTTGAAATTGGGGAGGGGGGGGGCACTCTCGATATAGCTATACGCTAAGGATCCTCTGGGATGCAGAGGAAACCTGCAAAAAAAAATCACTTAACAAAATAAGTTGCTCACCTGACATTTTTTAACAGCGGAGCCGTTGTAGCTGGCCGTAATGTGTAGCGCGTAACGTGTGTGGCGTGTAATGCGTTAAACATTGCCAATAAATTACCAATAAATTGCTAATGAATAATTAAATGACCGATAAATTGCCAAGCGCTGGTGAGCGCGTGCCTCGCGGCAACCGCCGAGCGTCCCCAGCACACGCAAAGGCAAAAAAAACTGCGAAAACCCTAAAGAGCGGGAAAAGGCCGAGCGCTCGTGAGCGCGTGCCTCGCGGTGGCCGCTGAGCGTCCTTTGCTAGCGCCGTGGCCAACAAAACTGCGTGCACACTACCGCTTAGAAAATTCCGCTCGAGAAATTTGATATTGGGAAAATAGGCTACGGTGGAACAGCAAGCGACGAGCGGTAAATAACCGATACACTGAATTACTAGTACGTTACTTGCGTTACTCGTTGCACTACTCGTTGCACTGCGCATTGCACTCTCGCGGATCCCTTATTTCCTGTAACGTTTAGCAAACGAAAGAATGCGTAGTACTTCCATAAAAGCCTACCGAACGTCCAGAATAAAGAGAAAACGCTGGCGCGCAAAGCACGAACGGCAGACTCAAAACTCTACCCGCACCATAAAGTACGAGCTGACTGATGCAGTGCGCCTTAACTACCAGCAGGGAGGAGTGCTCCGCGGCAAATACAGGGCTAGAAAATAGCTCACTTCGGGACATTTTTAGTCCTGCACATATTATTCGTTTCGTGACTATGCATGCGATCTAGCTATAATATTATTGCGCAAAGGTAAGTCGACACCCGCAAGCGACTTCTCTCAGGGCTCGAGTCATGCTTCCGTTGAGAAATAAAAAAAAAGATGTGTACGCTATTTCCGTGGTCGTCCTCGTATCATCTTTGTGCACAGCACGTTACACGGCAGTATTTGGGTATCTTTGACAACAATAAATTCCGACGTGCGCGTCGCTAACCCCGGGCTATCATGTACAGAGCGGTATCCGGAGATCCGGGAATCCCCCAACATGGCGGAAGCGCACGTGGTTCCCGCAAGAGGGCGCCAGTTTTTGCATAAGGTCTATTTGTGCCAGCCTCAGCGGAACCTAGATGTCCGTTTATAGGTGTATTACCATTTTCCAGAGCAAATAAGAGCGATCGAGGGTGCCGAGTTTGTGTGAGGTTTTCCTGGGACTGGCCAGTGGCGATGGCGCGCACCGCCCAAGCCACGGAGGAACACAAAGTTGGCCGAAACCGTTACGAAATGACCGGCACTCCAGTAGCGCATGCCATGCGCATGCGTCGGCTGCCGCATGGCAGACCTGCTTGCGTTGATGCGTGGTACAGTGGGACTGCAACGGTTGCAACATGTGTACAATGACAATGAGTGAAGAACGGTGCTGCGTCAACACTTCAAACGCCAGCAGCGCCCGTAAACATTAGCATTTACTCCGTTACTTTAACGTTTCACTGCGGTTTTCTTTATTGCTCACGTAACGCGCCTCATGTTTACTAAAAGTATTGTGGGCCAGACTGGCGGAAACAGTTACCAGTTTGGATGCGGCGTGTATCTGCGTGTTTCCTCATATCCTCGGGTTGCATTTACTGTTGAACGAAGTGGAGTTATGCCAAGAGACGAAAAAAGCGTCAGTGCTGCTTCTTTACGTGCTCGTAACGGCTGTTGTTCTGTAACATCGTTCCTCACTGCGTCCGATAAACATACCGCTACGTTGCCCGTTGCTCTGGTAGGAGAAACGTTTACTGCCGTAATTCGTTGGTCGGAGTATTCTTGACATTTTTTGACTGCGTACGTTAGCCAGTGCTATTTAGAAAGTAGCTGGTGCGCGCATTTCTCGAGTCTGCATGCCCACTTACATTGTGGTGTTGCTTAGTTGTATATTGGCGGTTGTTGTACCTGTCGGCGGTCGTGAATCAGCTCGAGTTAGTCGCTCGCTATTTCCTCGCACGCACACGCTCTGCAACTTCGAAGAGTGTCCTTCTTTAGATTTATCGGTATTTTGTGCCTGCGTGTTAATTGCGGCGTTGTGTTGGTCTGCTGAGTAGCATAAATTAACTGTGATAATTAAACCGTGAATCTTTGACCTTGCCCGTTGCGTGCACTAAACGTAGAATGACCCGAGGAGAGCGTGAGAGTTAAATAACGCTATTCCGCCTAAAGTAGATGTGCATTGAAGGCGTTTGCGGTCACACTGCTTACGTTTATCTGTGATGTGTGTTAGGAAGTTGTTTCATGCTTCTTCGAGTGCCTTTGACGAATTCAAATGCTCTATTTACACTAGTCTTACTCTCCTTCCTGACCTGTAGAGAAATGGAACGGGCAGTGGTTATCTTAGCAGTAGCATTGTAACGAAACGTTCCTTTTGTGGACGTTCCTTTTGTGGAAACATGCGTACTTGTTTAGAAAGTGTGCAGCCACGCGCACTTGTTTAGAAAGTGTGCAGCCGTTTGTATGCTGTCAATGTCAGTGGGAACCTGTGACTTCAGAATAATTGCCCATAACGTTTACGTGCTTCCTATCAGGAGTTCTTACATCACGAAGTGCGTGTAAAAAATGACCCCTTCCTGCAATGTTATGCCGTCAGCGTCCGTGGTAGCCGGAGATGCGGAATCATTTACAAAGCGCTTAGGCACAAAGTAGTCGCATCATGATGTGCACCAAACATTAATGCATTTCTGGGCTTCCTTGAACTTCGAAAATATACTGTGAATAATACTTGACAGGTACTTTCCAAATATTTGGCTTTTACACCTATAGAGTTCGCACTGTGATACTGCGGCATTATGGGCACGTTAAATGTGGTTGCTGCGCAACAATACGGTGGCAACTGAACATTTTAATTTCCCGCTTTTCACACTCTCGTAGTACCAATAATACTCCCAAATACAGGTGGAGAATGAGCAATGCTTGCGTCTGATTTCTATAAGTGGCTAAATTAGTGTTAACTCCTCCTTTCTCATGGGAATTGTTTAGAACACTGAAAGTGACGTCTCCAACAAAATGGGGTATATTGATTTAAGTGAACATTATGCAACAGCCTAATTTAGCAGCAGTTAGCTCAACGTCTGGGCCGTACCAATACGCCACCAAGCAGGCCATACATATCAAGAGGAAAATATTGGAGTTGGAGCCACATCCATAAAAATAATTTTCTGCCACAGTGCATAGTTATTATTTTCTGTGACTGGCCATGTATTGCTTTGCTGTAGCATTACAATGTAAATACATTTCGAATGCATTTTACTAGTGCTAGGGCAAACATCTTTTACCTGTAAGTTATATTAGGCCAGCCTCACAGCAGCACTCTAGAAAGCACGTTATAGAGTACAGTACATTTTTTCAGTGATAAAACGTGTAAAATATAATGCTCAAAGTTTGTTACATTATGTGATTAATAAACGAAACTTCTAAATTATTAAAAATCTTATTTATATTCAGGCTACCGAGGCAGCAAAGCCGGACCCTTTCCAGAATCAGAACAATGTCGTTGATAGTTTTTGCATTAACCCTGATGAAATAACAATCATATACTTTTGACTGCTTATACGTGCGAATGCGGAGCCGTCACATTTTGTTTTAATCTATGGGATCCATTATTTGCAAAAGTGGGTCAGTCATGATTCTGTCCTCGATTACGAGAGTGTCTTCATCATCAGAGGGATATATGTCAGGATATATGTCCACCTGTTGTAACGGCTACGGGCGTTGTCGACTGCTGGTGCTTTTAGCTGAGGGGAGAAAAGGCTTCTTTTCTCGCGGCGCGCCGTTTTTGCGCACCCTTTTGCTTATTTCGACGGGTATTTCCCTGTGCAGCCGCATTTCAAAGCTGCCCTGTAGGTTGACAGTGCGGATTCCTTCGGAGTACAGGAAGCACCCACTGCAGTAAGCTGCACTTTGGGGCAATATTTCTCGCGCATTATATCAGCTTTTCCCCGCGTCTTTTTTTCTTTTAACACGAAAGTGTTTTACTCCCGTATACACTAACATTTTCCTGATGTCATATCCGTCACGGAAGTGACGCCAGTACAACGAAGCAAGCTGCCTGTAGAGGGTGCACCCCTGCACACAGGGCCTTCTTGCGGGGAAGCAACCTTTAGTACTGAAGAGTACGTTATACTTAGGGTTGTTTGTTTTCGGGTTTTTTATTTTAACACGAAAGTTTTTTAGGTCGGGATACACCAAGATTTCACTGATGTCATATCCGTCATGAAAATGACGCAAGTATACCTTTGCCGAAGCGACCCGCCAGCAGGACGTCGCTCGCCAAGCACAGCCACAGGACATCCGCCGACCCGCAAATCAAGCTCAGCTGCAGATTTCGCTGCACATTTCACTTTCGAGTTTTAGTGGTTCCTACGACAGAGGATCAACCACAGTTTTTTTTTCTGTTACTTTGACAGGACGAGTTGACCAACAATCATTGTTACCACTGCATTCGCTCTATCAGCCTTTTCAGCACTGAATTGTTTTACTTTGAGCGTAGAACGTTTTTCTCTGTGTTTTCCTCACGTTTTCGACCCTGTGAGCTTACAAACTGAGAATTGAGTTTGTGGTGCGACGAATTAGCGATTTACAGGCAAGAAAGCTATTTGGTTATCAGGTAATTAAAGCTTTATTTCCAACAAAAAGTGTTTTTGCTTGTTTTTCAAAAGTTTGGAAAGCACTGAGACTACATACAAAAACGAAAGAGGGCAGTACAAGTATTTTTATATTTACAGACATGTCATTAAACTAGGACTTGGTTCCTGCGGGTCACCCCGACGTCAGCCGGGTCGTCACGCCACCGCTTTCCTTTTTCTAGCTTCCAGCTGTAAAAAATCGCATGGTGATACCTATCGCAAGAGGCATCCTTGAATGACAATTTGCCCGGAAACTAGCTTGTTTGTTTTGTTTTATGTTTTGATGCGCTAGCGGAATTATGGATAATGTCCTAAATATAGGACACCGATTTCGAATTGGTTAGCGTAAACGTGCTTCACTGTGTTTCTAATTACGTGCTAATATTGCTCCTGCAGGTCTACAGCGGTGCGATAGTGTTCTCTCATTACCATCGTCATTATCCATCTCCTTTTCGTCGCTTTCTTCTCTCTACTTTTCTGACGTGTACAGACATAGAGAGAGAATAAAAAAATTAGCGGTGGCTTAGCTCGGCTATGCCAGGATATACGTAGCGTGAGCTAAGGTTCAGCTGGTTATTCTTAGGTTTCCTGGTTGTCTAGGATTAGCTGATTATCATGCTTACTGTTGCTAAAACAATTTCCAAACTAATCCAGTCCAGTCCAGTCCAGTCCAGTCCAGTTTAGTCCCTGCTTCTCGCACATGAGCAGCACGGCTCTCCAGGAGCCACGCGAAACGGCTATCAAGCGGCCCCGGCGCAGCGTCAGACTTAGCTACTGCGCAATGGAGGCGCACGGCTAGGCACGCGCCGGCGCCAGTGCGTCTGCCACGGCTATGACGTCACTCCTCTGCTAATCCGCAGACCGGCGAATGTGCAGACTCAATTCTCTTCACACCCGTACCCCAAGTGGATTGAACTTCAGTCCAAGGCAATCCCAATTTAATCCAATCCAATCCAATCAAAATCCAAGCCAATCCAATCCGATACAAACCACTCCAATTCTCCTCGCGCTTGCGCAGAAGGGCCCCATCACGGCCCACGCGAAACTGTCAAACCTCGGCCAGTGTAGCTTACGCTACAAAAATTTATTTAGCTACTCAAGTCCGAGCCACGACGTTATTATGCGTCCTCGTGAGAAGGGGGTGTTCCACGGTCCCCAACGATGGCGGGCTGGGCCGGGGTGCCGAGAGTGCTTGAATTTGGGCCGCCAAACGGGACCACAGGGCGTCCCGCGGATTCTCTGGGGTAGTGGCCCAGCCTGAATGAAATATCAGTGGGGAATGGTTGTAGGAAATAAATGTAGGTGACACGACTGAGGCTAGCCCAGTAGCACTCGTTAGCCGTACACTACACAATGGAGTAAACGTGCTTCTGCTACCTTTGTAATTAGGGTGCTCAAATTACTTTCGCAGGCCTCAGTACGTCTTGACTACACGTTCATAGGTCGAAAGCCACAACGCATTCATTAGAATCATCTTCTGTCAGCTAGAACCGAAGATCGGCATCGCGTTAGTGAGAGGTGTTAAACGCGAATTCCTGGTGCCCCAGGTTGGAGCCCGCGACCAAAAGTCTCTCGATTTTCTTTTCATTTTCGTATTCACTGGCGACTTTTGTAACCATTCTAGGCCACGATTTGCGAGACTTCTGCTTAATGGGCTATCAGCTTTACCATTGAAAATTCGGAAAAGAATCGGAAGGTTTCGCACTGTGTTCCACCTCCCACAAACAGAAACTTTTGTTTTGGATTGATTTTTTCTAACTCTCCTATGTTCCTTTCCTGGTATTGTTTTTTTTTTCTTAATTTTTGCTCCTTTACTGTTCTCTCTTGCTCTTTTGGGGGCCCGCAATTCCCCAATGAAACGCCAGGGTCGAATGACAACGTGCATCAGGATTTTGAAAATTTTGTGTCGCAAGGAAAGGATAGTCAATACAGCGTTAAATGTTCGGCACCAATTTGACATCTCCAGTTATTGATGCTCCAGAAACTCGGTAAAAACGTTCCGTCTTTTCCAGCCCTACAACAGATTCATTTTAATTAAGAAACTGCAAGTAGGTAACGATCGGAGAAAGCTATAGTAGTGCTTAATTTACACAGCAAAGTGAGTAGACATCATCCTTTGACCACCAGGTGTCGTGGCGTTATGAAAATTTTCCAGCTTTACGAATGCTTCGGGAGTCAATACCAGTGCACTGTGAAATCTTGGATCAGTTTAGAACTACACTAAGGAGACCTAAACAAATCTCACGAAATATGTTTAGTTACTCTTTTTTAAACAAAAGTAACAGTGATAAATCCCATTAGGCTAGCAAAGAAATTGTGAATAGCTGTTGTGTTGCCTTAAAGAACGGAACGTTTGTTTGTTACTGGCATAATTTTAACATTGTTCTGGTGGAAGAACTACGAACAAATGGGGTGGACTTACTAAGCAACTCAGCAAACTGTGTAAGGAACTTACCTTTGCTGTTGGAGTATGCCTTCCTCACTTTAGCCTCGTGTTCCCGCCAGTTTGCTGACATCCACGTGGGCCTCTAGATTATCGCTTGTTTGCAACAAAATCACAGTGTTGGTAATGATAGCGCCAGTCATCTGGAAATACGTATTGGATGCGTAATTGCGGTGTCATTACCTTCACTTGCCTTCACATTTCTTTTAAATGTTTTATATTTTGTCCGTTTACACATTTTCTATAATGTCTGGAACATTTGTCGCTTGAGGTGAGTGGTTTGTGTTTTTGATAACTTTTGTCAATATTCTATAAAATGCGCGGGTGTTGTACTCAAAAGAAATTGCTCCCAGTTGCAAGCAGATATGATGCATGATGCAAGCATACATGAACGTACAAATATAAAGTTATCGCAACGGCTAAACAACTTAACGGACGAGCCTCTTTCTGACCAAGGTGTTGCGAAAAATCTTTGACTTTGTGCTTCCCTGAACCAAGAAGTTGGAATGGGTTGTGCTTCTCATTGAAGGAAGGTTCGTAAACTGACTCCTACATGCGCTCTTATAGTAGGTTTCGCAACTAATGTGGTTTCTTTCTTATTTCACCATAGTTCAAATGATCCAGAACATTACGAAAATATAATACCCAATAAAAACACTCCTACAGTAACAAGATGCAGTATTTTTATACGTGCTCTTAAAGAAGCTTAGAAACGTGTGCGATGCTACAGGCCAGGCCTTCCACAAAGTATTGGTGGATTCCATGCACATGCAATGATGAGGCCTATTCTTCCGAATGCGCTAATTATGTTTATGATAGGCTTTCGAGAAACTAGGAAGCCCCCATGAGATGTGGCAGAAAATCAACTATAGTAATTTTTGTTCCGCTATGACATTTTTTTCTCTTGTCAAATGAAAGTAGTTCCATCAAAAATGATATTTGGGTATGAACGCTCCAACGGATGTGCTGTGTTGAGATTAATGGCAGTGGTACAAAGTTCTTCTTGAATGTCCTTTACCTGCTTAGTTGCGCGCTTCCATAGGCTGTAAAAGTCATCAAAATATAATTCTCTCAAATAGTTTTACAGCCAGCGATATAGAAACTAGTGGGTAATAAATTGTGGTTATCAGGTGTGATTATAGAACACTAACAACGCGTTTCTACGCCAATATTATTTTTGCAGAAACCACTGTGCGCCACAAAAAGCTGTCGGGATGCATCACATAAGGAGCCGGAATTTCTGGCTTCACTGGTGCTACCCTCGTACTGTGCCTTTAAAAGGCTGCCTAGTATTTGTTTGGACGCTTCTCTTGGTTCGCGAATTGTATATGGCTGCCAGGAAAGCAAATGGGCAGTCAAATTGTAACAAAACTCATGAACACCAAAGAAACGTTCGGTTTTCCATGTCTCATTCTCGCTTTCTTAACAGTGGCAGAACTCGCAGTTTGGCCACTCTTCATTTTCGTATTTTGTATTTAGGTGCGGCAACAAAATAGTTCACCTGCTGTCATGCGACAAAAAATTCCTCAGAAACTTCAATCTGGTTACGGGTTCTGGAAGGAAATGCTTTGCGATTATAAAAGACATCTTTACGGCTGCATCGTATTTGCGTCGCTTTCTTCGCTTTCGTTTATTAGTCTTTGGACACAAATTACTCCGGCTTCCAATTTATAGGGGAGTGCCCCCAGATTCAGATCTCTCAGCTACGTGCTCCGGTTCTCCTCACGTGCCGCCACGTGCAAATGTTACGGCGGATGAATCAGGCTAGTGCTAGTTCAATCCTGGCTGGGTGCCAGCTTTGTTCTTTAGTTAGCACACCTGGCTACTGCCATGGCGACCCGTGCTCAAATCCTACATGACACCAAGAAATACCAAGAAATTACCGAGCGCTCGTGAGCGCGGGACTCGTGGCGACCACCGAGCGTCCCCGGCACGCTCAGCGGCTTTAGCGAAACAAAAACTGGCAAAAAACCCCGAGCAGCGAGAAAGTGCCGAATGCTCATGAGCGCGTGCTTCGCGGCTTCCGCCTAGCGAAAACTGGCGGAAACACCGAGGAGCACCTCGCATTGTCTAGCAACCAACAACACCACAGCTGGCGCAACACCTGTTCACGGGACCTCGAGGCCACTCAAGGAACATCACGCATGCGCCGTGCCCGTACACGCCACCGCTGCACCCCAGCTGTCGTCAGGAGCTACCGCACATGAAATGCTTGGCATGAGGAACACGACGGTATCGATGCCTGTGACAATGACTTCTACTAGCGCACTGCAAAGCGATGACGGAACACGTAAATAGACAATTTCGAACTTGTACAAATGTGTGGTGATGTGTCCATCAGTGCTCACGTAGAAAGAAATCCTGGAGCTTCGCTATGGTTCAAGCCTTGCGCGACTTAGTGTAAGCTTGATCAGTTTGTTGTTACCATTCGCTTTGATGCCGGGGACGACGACTACGGTCCCGTTGCCCGTTTCATAAGATACCTGAGGTGTTTACCTTGAAAAAGCTGGGGTCCTTCTCAATATGAAAGTTCAAAGCACGCGTCCTTCCTAATGACCATTTCCCGTGCCGTGACGTCGTTTGCGATCCTCGAGGCTGAAACTGTTATTACAGCCAAAATGTCAGCACGTCGAGGTCAAACACCTGTAAATTTGTAGTGGCAGTGTCCTCGTTGGAATGCAACGCCATTATCATCATCATAAACTTTTACCTGCCTTCATCATCAGGGGTGCCTGGCCTGAAGCATCAACGCAGCTGGTACGCGCCACATTAGATATCCAGCATGACTGCGCGCCTGGACGGTCGCATTTCATCGCCGCTCATAGTTGTGGCTGGGACTGCGCATCCACAATATTTGTAGAAGGCCACAGAGCCTCCGCTCCTTCCTACAAATTTAACTGGATAAGTATATGTTAGAGGCAAATGGAAGAAATGCGTTTTATTTTACCTCACTGCAGATAACTTGATAGTCAATCGACCGTCTAGCCCCACAACCATCGCTCTTTCGGTATTATTACTTTTCTGAGGTTTAAGGCCTTCGTGCAAGATGCTCATCTTCAACTGCTGCATAACTCCATAAAAATGCTTCCTTCAATGTCCCCACGGAAACACTTCGCCCTTGGGTAGGATATATACTTTATATGTCTTTTTGCACTTTCAGAGGTTTTTTTAAGGAGATTTGCGAAGCTTTACGTAAGCTTTTATGACACACCTGTGGCCTCAATTTCAACGGTGTTTTTAGTAACAGAATACACGAAAAAACGCATTTTAGTTCACACTTAACAATCTGTCGTGACTACGAAATGTATAAAATCCTACTACTTGGTCATTACCAGGGCGGGCACCAACCAGCCATATATATATATATATATATATATATATATATATATATATATATATATATATATATATATATATATATATAAAGCAGGATGCCGCAGCATTGTTGGTTCGTGCAGAGCATTGCCAGTAAAACATTTTTCTGGCCCATTGGCCCATACTGTATAACATTCAACTACGCTGGCACGTCAAGACTTAAGTAAGCAGCACTAAGGCTAACACCAGTTGATGTATTCAAGCTACGTGCCCGTTTCACCTCGGCGGTGTTATAATGTGCCGGAAAAATTGGCGTGAGTGAAAAATCCTCTAGAGGCAACATTTCAGCGATCACTCCAACCCACAAATCCTACGGTGCTGCCCTAATATGCGGTGTGCGAGCCGGCGCCGAAAGTATCCACCAGTCGAAAAGTTTTCAGCGGTGCAAGCAAGGCGTGATAACGCTATAGTGTTCCACACCTAATAGAAAGTTGAAGCACCCACCAAGTTTTTTTTTTGGCGTTGGCGGCCAGTTTCAGTGCCAGTATCAACATCTGAGAGACTGGCCTTTGAAGAGTTTTGCAGCAGGTGCAGTCGTATTGCGCTGAACGTACCAGATGAACGTAACCAGAGAGGGAAAGTGTTACCGCGTGAGCTGATATTTTTTTGAGAAGTTATGGCAACCATAACACAACTTAAAGTTACTTATTTAGGAGCACATAGAAAATAGAAGGCAAATCAACAACAAGTAAAATTACGCCTGTGCTATCGTCTGTCCAGTGGTTCGCTGAAACCTTTCTTATAGAGTAAGATTGACCAAAGCGTTAAGCTTCATTAATGCTAATTCTAAATATTTACCTTCATTTCCACGCATGAGAAGTTTTATTTAGAAAAGAGGTTGGTTTCTTTCCTTGTGTCGGTACATACTTTTGGTAACGTAGTGCTTTACTGATCACTACTGTGCTAGTTATATACTCCAGTATTGTCTGCTGCGCTGATGCAAACGTCCCTGTTAAATGTCGCCGTCGTTTTAGCTTTGGTATATTGTCGAGCGGTATACTTACGGTAACCAAAAGATGGTTGTCGAGAGAGAAGAATGCGCCCCCGCAAAGTCTCATGGAGTCGGGATTTATGCTGTCATGCAGGAACTGAACCTGGGTGAAGAAACGTGGAAGGGCGTATTTCATGTGCACATTTCACAATTTTTAGCTTTGGCTTACTTGAGGTTCGAAGCATGGCGAGTCTTCTTGGGACAGGTTAACTTGTTTGATGGCATTCTTGAGCTCTTGCGCCTTGTTTAAAATGGTACCAGGAAGAAGCAAACATCGCCGTTTTTGGCACAAAAACGTATTGCAATCGCTTCATTCGGAATGGACTTTTATGACATTTATCCTGGTGTGCTGTACATACGCCTGGATATTCGCTTGCAGCAAGACCACGAAAATGGTTTAGTAATACTTTTGCACCAAAACAACTTGGCTTTCACTCATTCTAACTACTCGGCCTAACGCTATACTGAGTACCGCATCAACCATGTCTAAGACAGCTAACTAAAGTGTAGGCATTGTATATTATAGTTTCTTCAGCTTTTGAAAGCTTCGGTATTGCTAACTGGCAAGAATGCGATTCGCAATTATAAAATAAAGTGCTTAAATATTTGCGAAAACATTATCTTTTAAGACTCAGATCAATGCGAAGAAAGTAATGGCAGGACAAATTCTTCTTAAAATAATAACAGCAGAAAAACGCACGCAAAACAGAGGGATTCTCTGCCTGTCTTTACCTTTATAGCACCAATTAGTTGTGTAAATATAAATACAAAGGCTTACCTGATTCACCAAAGCCTGACTCATCGAAGCAAGGTCCACGAAGCCGATTAGGCAGTAGAGGGAGTAGCAAAGGGTAACTTTCACTACTGGATGTTGAAGGCCATTGGTTAAAACGGCGTAGACTGTTATGCACAGGAGAAAGATAAGACAGCCGGCGCATGAGATAACAGCCGGATGCCAGACGCTGTCAATCAATCGTATGAGTCCTCTGATCTTGGACACATTCACTCTTATCTTTTCGATCTTGCCACATAGCTGTACACCACGTTGTCTTTCTGCTGATGCTGCTGCTTTGTCAAAGGCTCTGACGAGGACAAAAACCTGATGATGCATATAGTCGGCTAGGACATCAGAGACTCGAGTCAAGACGACGACCATCATTGAATCGTAAACGAAGAAACCAAGGACGGCGAGGATAGCCCACACTGTTATGAGGGCACGCCATCTCTCTCCGTAATCTTGGACAACGTAGCTCAAGTAACACTCAGTGGCAGCGACAAAGGTCCCCACACCAACTACAAGGACTGAGATTCTCCGTGCGGTGCCCAAAATCGTTCGATTACGATTGCCAGCATTAGTGGGAGGAACGTAGGAAGCTGATTCCTCGTACGCGGATGCTTCTTGCAAAAATTGTAGAATCTTGGAAGTTCCCAGGACCGCACAAAATGAGTTAGCGAGAGTTTTTACAATTATTATGCTGTGAATAATGAAAATTAGTGATTTAGTGAAGGAGCGAACAGATCCCGACGTGAGAAACGCCCTGCTTCCTATGAACGAACATCCAAAAGAAATTCCGACAGAAGTCCACGCCATTGGACAGAAGATGTAAAGACTAGCAAATTTGACCCTGGCTTTCGCAAGAGACCGGTCGTAGAAACCTTCAATGAACAGAATGCCAAAAACTCTAAAAATAAGGCCGTATTTCCAGAAATGTCCCACCATATGAGAGTATGGCCTAAACGTAGTCTTTCGCGTTTGCTGAGACCATGACTGCATCAAATCGTTTTCGAGCACGGTCCTCTGCCTCCTGAAACAAAGAAATAATTCTAGTTAGATGAGCTTACGTGGGACTATATCTGCGTGTAGAATATGTACACAAAGAATTAAAGTAAAAATAGGTTTTCTTCAAGAAAGATGTTACTTTAAACAGCCTGCAGCAGGGTTCCGAAGAAGTGTTAGGAAGAGTGCTACTTTTGAGCTACTCCGGTAGGTTACAGGCAAAAATGACGGTTTGGGCTTTTTTTTTTCTTTTTCTACGCCTGCGGAGAACAATTCAAACTAAAAGGTACCTTCAGTTCTTAGCGGGTCTTCAGCTGACAATTTTGGTTAACGCTATTGTTCGTTGAATACTTTATTGTACTTGGTTATCGACATACGATGAGTGACTAAGCGTAAAAAATAAAACCGCCTGCCGCTGTACCAACTCATTGCTAGATGTTTAGAATGGCATTGATAGCAAAATCTTAGTGTGGAGTATGTGTAAGCATTAATTTGACTCTTAACGTTTACGGAAAATTTCGTTTCTTCTTTTGTGCCAGAATGTATGTTGTTCCCTTCCTCCACGCTCAACGCTGCGCCATTTTTTCGACACTCACGTCTGCGCTATATTAGCATAAACGGGTAAGAAATTAAGGAAAATTTACTCACAAATTGCTTGCCTCAAGCCGCGATTACCTATACTCATCATTTCCTTCCTCAATTGTATAAACTTACATTTATTTTTAGTAAAACCCCGTCAGCAAGACCACAGGCTATCTCTGATGCAGTCCACGTGCACAAACGGTAAAACCGTATCTTCTCAGAACGGCTAGGTTACCTCAGCGGTTAGAAGCAAATTCTGCCTTTTCTGCTTGGCTCTCCTTTGGGGTCACTACTATGGAAACACTGACGCCATGCGCTACTTATAGCCAACGTCATTCACGAGATATATTGTAGCTAGGCGCATGATCTATCGTCAAAAGTCTGAGCCTAGAGCGAAGGCTTCTGTGCTTGTTGTCATTATCCTTTGACAAATTGTTCTGTAGCCTTGATAGAATCCGTGGTGGCGTTCAGTTTGGAGTACATGCGTGCTGGTGTGACAACGTGAGCGTGTCGGTCTTGGAATAATGTTTAGACCCCCCGTTTTGTGGTCGGGCTGATCACAATACTACAAAAACACATTCGTATTTTGTGCATATATTTTCAAATTGGTTGGCCTCAGAAAGCACATTGACCGCTGTCGAAGGTATAACACCAACGCACGGTCCATAACGATCGAAAGACTGCCTGTAACGATTTTGTTTTTATGGTCCCCGTTCTTGCCATGCATGAGTCACTCATGTCAGTTGTTGTGGCGTGAGAAGATGAATAACCCTTATAACAAATGTTGTGTTGTAATTAGGGAAACGCATTCTGTATATTCTGTATTGCTGCTCGAGAACCAGCCGATTTGTTAAGATATATCTTCGTAATGAATAAACAAAGGCAGAATGGGTCGAGCTTTTCAGCGATGGTGAACGCGTACTATTCCCAAGATGAAATATGTACCAGCGCGGAAGTCACCAAATACACATGCACAGAAACTAATTCAGGCAACTGAGTTGGCTGTTTCTCAGGATCGAACAATAGTGAATAGAAGAAACTCTGTATAGGAGACAGTATGCGTGTAGTACCACAAAAGACAAGAAATACATACAACAGACCCACAAGACAAAGGATGGGCACGGGTAAGCTTCGGCTAAAATGAGAAACAGTTTAAGTAAATGAAAAAAGTCACAGTACGTGTTTCTCACTGACGCGGGTTCGTAGCACCGCTGGTCCTCGGAGAACCGTCGTTCCGGGCCGGCATCGCGCCACCAGTGAACATCTCGGGACTCCCGATTGTGCAACGTTCTCCGAGCTTCTCCCGCCGGCGTCGAAGCGAATACAGCTTTATTAGAGGCGCGGGTGCTTTCTATGGTGGCCCGACGAGGCGACTGGCTTCCAGGGGACAAGACCTACGAGTTCCCGTTTTGGATGACCACTGACACTACAGTGACCTAGAATACCAAGTATTCTAGTTCACTATAACTGACACGTAGAACGGGTCTGAACGCCCGAACGTCATGCGTCGACGTCACACTCCCCACTGACTCTCTTTTGCACTATCCATGGGATCGCCTTCGTCGCCGGGTCGCGGCCGCTGGCAACTCCTTATTGGCCTCCTCACGGCGTGCGCTCGTGTCGTTACCAAGAGCGCTCGGCGCAATAGCCCGGGGTCCACCTGCATTGAGTCGTTTGCTTTCTTTTTAGCCGGCGTGCTCTTCTGTGGTTGGTCTTTGTTTTGCGTTTTCTTCGCATGAAACTGTTACGGTGTCTCAATGCGTGAGGGTCACTTCCTCAGCTTTGAAAGCATACGTGTGGGCAGGTAGGTGGGCATCTGTGCCTGTGGGAGTTTGTAATACGTCCATGAACTGGATAATGATGATGAAACAACATTTATTGAGCCCAAAAGATTTGGTGGTTCCCACATGCACCAGACGGGGGTGGTTCCCTATTCACGGGACCCATTTGTCGCCAACAACTCCTGGCCCCTGGCCGCCAGGGCAAGCTGGGTCGGCAGGGCGGGGCTGGACAGCAAGGTCTCCCATCGCTCAAGGAGGGGGGGTGGGGAAGTGGATGTAGGATAGGGGGTAGGACCACAGAAGCTCAACGGCTCGTCCCGGTGCCGCCTTCTTGTTCAAAATCGCAAATGCCGCGGAGGAAACGCATCCCCTTCTGTAGTTGCTGTACGCAGTCTTGGAGTCCGTGACCACGGCCTCGACTCACGGTTGAACGACCGCCAGAGCCACAGCCACCTATTCTGCCGTCACGGGATCTCTCGTCCTCGTCGACGCTGTGACGATCAGTCGGTCGTGCCTCGTAACGACTGCCGCCGCCCGGTTGCTGCCTTTCCTAAGCGAGGCGTCCGCGTATAGAACCCGGAGATTCTCCTCAAGCTGTAGGGCCAGGGCCTTGGCCCGCGCATCGCGCCTCCGGTCATCCTTACCCGGGGTCATGTTCCGGGATAGGGGCTTGGTTTCGATTGCCTCCTTCCACCTCTCAGATAGGGGCGCCATCGTGGGTATCGGTACGATCCGCCATCCCAGCTTGCGCAGGACGGCGCGTCCGTGTTCTGTGCTACTTAGTCTGACGCGTTGATTAGAGAGGTGAGCTTCAACCAGCTCGTCCACCGTGTTGTGGACGCCCATGTCCTGCAGTCGTTGGGTCTACGAGTATATGGGAATGCCCAGAGCTTGCTTCGTTGCCTTGCGAATGAGCGTGTCGAGGGTGTTTCTCAGCGTCCTCGTCAGCTGGAGATACGGGACCGAGTGGGTGACCCTCGACACGACAAACGCCCACACCAGGCGGATGGCGTCGTCCTCTTTGCGGCCTCTGTTTCTGTTCGACCCCCGGCGTAACATGCCGAGTATCTGTTCCGTGATCTGTTTCTGTTCGACACCCGGCGTAACATGCCGAGTATCTGTTCCGTGATGCTTTTGATTTTAACGACGGCGGCGTGCGCTTTCCCGTTGTTCTGCAGGAGCAGGTCCAGTATCCTACACTTCTGCGTCGGCTTGATCTCTATGTCATCGATTCTGACCGTGACGGCCGGTTGGGGTGCCTTCTTTGGTCTGCCCGGCTGTATGAGTAAATGTTCTGATTTCTGCAGTGCGCAGCTCAACCCGCACGACTTTGCGCACTCGTGCACGGTTGTGGCCTCACGCTGCAAGGAATCCTCGATCCACCCGTCGGAGCCGGCTTTCGACGTCCACGCCGTGATGTCATCGGCATAAAGGGCGTGGTAAATGCCGTCTATTTGCTCGAGTAAATAAGGTAAGGGGAGGAGAGCCAGGTTGAAGAGCAGGGGAGGCAAGGCAGACCCCTGAGGGGTGCCCCGCTCGCCGAGCTCGATGGGATCCGACTTCTCCCCTCCTACTGTGATGGTGGTTGTTCTGTTGGTCAAAAAGTCTTTCACGTAACCGAAGGTTCTCTGGCCGCACTTTGTCTTTTTCAAATTCGACAGCACGCTCGCGTGCGTCACGTTGTCGAAGACACCTTTCAGGTCGAGAGCGAGGTTCACCCGCGGACCGTGCCTCGGGGCTTTTTTCACCACCAGCTCGTAAAGCTGCACCATTACGTCTTGGGTACTCAGATTTTTGCGAAAGCCGAACATCGTCGCGGGCATTTGCCCCGTGTCTTCGAGATGCCCCTGCAACCGACGTAGCATCATGCGCTCCATGACTTTTCCTACGCAGGACGGGAGGAATATGGGACGCATGTTGTTGATCGAGGGGGCCTTTCCGGGCTTCGGGATGAGTCGCACATCGCTTCCTTCCACTCGCGCGGCAACCGCGAGCTCTCCCAGCCTTCGTAACTTGTAAGTTATGGCATCCTTGCAGGTGTGCTTCTCTTGTTGCTCTCGTCTGTAGAAGCCCACAGTTCCGCCATGGTAAACGGTCTGTCGAGGTCTTCGTTCTCGGGTCCTTCGTACTCCTCCGGGATCGGGTGTACGCCCTTCTCGGTCTTCAGGTATTTGTCCGCGGGGGCCTTGAGTAGCCTGCGTCCGTCGCCATTGTACAAGTTATAGCATCTTGGTGAGGGTGCGGTTGGTCGCCGTTTTGCTGCTCGTCGGGTCGATGAGGTGGCGCAGGAGCTTCCACGTCTTCCCCACGGACAGCTGACGTTGCAGACCGTCGCACATCTTGAGCCAATTTTCCTTGCTTAACTTAGCCGCGTATTCGGAGATTTGCTTGTTAAGCAAGGCGATGCGTGTGGCGTGTTTTCTGTTGTGTCGCTGACGCTTCTACCTTCGAGTTAGCGAGTGACGGGCCGCCCACATATGGACAGCCTGATGTCAACGAACAGCGTCTGCGTCGTCGTCGCTATTTCCTAAGTGAACTTTTAAAAGGCCTGCTTCTGGTTACGTGCCCATTCCTCGTAAGACTGTGTCCTGTACTCTTGCCCGGCGTCTTCGGCCATGGCGTCTTCGTCTTCCCGGGTGAAAATTCTCATCTTGTCCCAGTCGGTGATCCGCGCCTTGCCCAGCTCGGCTCGGAAACGGGGACCGCGGACGGTGATGCTGATGATGCTTTGGTCCGACCCCAGGTCGACACGACGCTTCGAGCGACCCGCCTAGCCACGACAGGTTAGGCGTGGTGTCCCTGGCCACGCTGTTGCCTCTTCTCGTAGTGACTCCCGGTTCGTTAAGTAGGACCAGGTCTTGGTCTTCCATTGTTCGCATCAGGGCTTTTCCTCTCTTGGACAAAATTTTTTAACCCCATAGTGTGTGTGGGGCGTTAAAATCACCGAGGATCAGAAGCGGCCTGGTCCCCGCCAACCTCTTCGCCTCCTGCCCGTTGCCGTCGAAGTCGTACTGCCTCTTCGACGACCTGCAGTACACACTCATCACGAATATATTTATTGTGCTGCCAATTTCCCGTGCGTGGACTTCTACCAGTGTGTGCTCGCACCCGCTCTGCGCCGTGACGTGCTGGGTTGCCGCCACGTTGCTGCGGACGAGAACGGCTGTCCCCGTTTCCGGGGGGTCAGTGTACGTGATGTATCCCGGGAGTCGCGGCTTCCCGTTCGTTTCTTGCTGTGCAATGATGGCAGGCGGTTCTTCCTGTCCGCTGATGTGTAAAATGAGCTCCAAATGATGGATGCCCCTACAGTTCCATTGATAGATGCCGGTGGACTCGCTGCCGTCCACTGGCTTGTGACGCTGCTTACTTGGGTTCTGTGCCATCCTTGTTGCTAATGTCTAGTCGACCGCGCCTCTTCGTGATCGCGTCTTTGATCCTCTCGGCGCGTTCCTTCTTCAGGGACGCAAAGCGGGCTCGAACCTTTATGGCAGCAACCTCCGTTGCTAGACTGGTGGTTCACTTCTAGCGTCTTGAGGCGATCTTCTATCCTTCCTAACGCTGCCAGAATGGCCATCAGGGTATCCCCTTGAGGCTTGCTCCTCCGTTTTCGGTGTTTCAACGGCCGCCTTGCTAACCGAGGCCTCTTCGGCGTCCATCGCCTCCTGGGTGCTTTTTCTGTTTCCCTCTCTGCTCGCTACCGGCATCGCTCTCTTCGTGCTAATGGCGGGGGGAGATCACCTCCGTGGCACCTTGCGCGGACCTTCAGCGACGTTTGCCATCACCGTCGGGCCCTCCTGTGGTCCCGCTTCAGTCCAGCCTGCGCTGCCCGCCAACTTCTCTATCTTGGACATAAGTGCCGTGATTTCGACATTCTGCTCCTGAATGTGAGCGTCCTCGATCTCGATAATTTACTTGAGTTCTGTCACTTCGCCACCGTCCTTTTGAAGGCGCGGGGTCGACTGGGGAGGGAGAAGGGGGGAATTCGGAGTCGGGGACTCGAGCCCCGGGAGACCCGCTAGCCCAGCCCACCTTGTTGCCGGTGTTCCCTCGCTGGTCTCCGGATCCGTCCCTCGATCTCGAACCGCTCCTCGCCTTCGACGTCGCTCTGCCCGCCGCCTACCGGCGCCGGTTGCCGCCAGCACCGCCGCCGCCGCCGTTCCTTGCGGACTTCGACCTGCGCAGCTCCGCAGCCTAGATTGCGACGGGGAGTGGTTCTGATGGCGGCCGTCACCGCTCCGGGCCGGCGTCTGCGAACTTTCTCGGCACTGCGACCAGCTGCTACGGTAGGGTCCGCCTGCAGGACCTCTCTTGTCTCGGCTTCTTCCTCTTTCGTAGGCTTCTTGATCGGAATGCTTCTTCTCCCACCGGCATCGACGAACGACGTAGGGGGTCTTAAATCTCGCCTTGCAGGCCTTGGCTGCTGTGAGTTGATTGCCTCCACACAGGCTACACTTGGGGTCGCACGTATGGTGGGCCGTCAGCCCGGGGGTTCCACAAACCCGGAAACGCGTGTTCGAAGGGTCTGGGCACACGTCCATGCGGTGGACCAGCCGTCCGCATGCGTAGCACACGTCTATCTGCTTTCTGTGCAACGTACACTACATCAGTAGGTTGTCGTACCTGATGTAACGAGGCACCTTCTTTCCTGCGAAGGCAATCCCCACCGACCGGGTCTTGCCAATGAGGTCGGCCTGCAGCGCCGTCGGGTTGAATTCGTGGACAACGTTCTCTTGGATTTCTTGAGGTGTGTCCTCCAGCGAGATATCTCGTACCACCCCCTTCACAGTGCCGTGAGGGGCTGCTTCGTAGGTACTGACCTCGTGGGTCGTGCCACGTACGCCGATCCGCTCTACGGCAGCATACCAGTCGGCGTTCTCCCTCTTGGAAGTGCTCACCACCACGATGTTCTGCTGCGAGTTCAGACAAACGACGTCTTTTCTCGATTCGATTGCGGGGATCTGGGCCGCCACCGTTAGAGCTCGGGAGAGCTCCACTCGGGTAACGTTGCTGACGCGGATGCCTCCGCGCGGGCGCACGATGATGTTCATAGCTTCCCGCGGCAGGTCTGGCATACGCGTGCCTTTCAACAGCTTGCCCTTATTTATACGTTTCTCCTTGGGATGATATGCCACTCTGTCGCGGGCCCCCTCTCCCGAGCCGCGGCTGCCGCTGTTGCTCAGGCCGGTGACGTCATCCGTGTTCTCGGCGCCTTCTCTACTGTTTCGAAGTGTGGGCGTAAGGCTGAGCTTGCCTTCGCCCGCCCGCCGGACTCTTTCAACGGCAGTCTTCCAGCCTTGCGATCGCGTGCACTGGGCCGGCAAAATTTTGATGCCGTCCACTTCCACTAGCATGGCGGTAGCCATTTTAGGTCAATGTCCGCACACGTGAACATCGAAATCACTCGATATCCCGCCGGCGAACTTCTCGATCTCGGGCTAGGCCTAGTGCCGCCCCGGCCGACGCCGTAGTCGTGTTTAGGCTTAGCGGCGTGCTCTCCTCGTGGGTGCGAAAAAGTCTCTCAAAATCGTCGAAAATGGGCCCCTACCTCAAGATTTAGGTTCCCGATGATCCTCGCAACTTCATGTATCACGTCGATACACTCTCATAAGCGTGCGACTCAATTAACCGCTACAATGGGTGAGAAAAGAGCGGAGCGATGCGAACATGCGAACATGACAAAATGGCGCTCGCACGTGACACCTCCATGAACTGGAAGTTCATTGTGTTTGTAGGTGTTGAATTGGGGGTGTGATGGCACAATCAAATTGCAAGTGGGAATTTAACAGTGAAGACCGAACGCTAGCCATGAGCGTCATTGTCGTTGGCCAATCTGTTGCAGAGGATATGCGTAAATTGTTAATTGGTATGTTGACGCCGTAGCCAAATTTAAACTTGGGAAAAGGGTGGACATGAGCTTCAGGAAGCTGCTGCCATCGTCATAGGCTAATCCTATTGAGTGGGCATGCTGGGATTGGATAGACGTGATGAAGAAGGTGAAACCAACAGTAGAGCTGACACGGTGCCAATATCCTCGAAGGCATTATCATCAGTATCATCGTCAATTTCTTCGTTCTTTTTTGATTTACCGTTCTTCGTGAATTTATGGTTCTTAGTGTAGCCGGAGTAGTGGTTTGTTGCGTAACCACATTATGTTCGTTTTTTCTTGTGACTATTTTTTCTCGTTTTGCTCTTTGCCGTTGTTTGCAAATAAATTGTGCGTATATTTATACAACTGCACGCCTGTTATGAACGTTAAACCAAGCAGTTTAAACACTCTTTAAGTCTCGATGTAAAGCAAGTTCTGCTGTGTATTCTTGTTTTTATACTTCTTTCACTGATATATTCCTATACCTGTCTTAAGTATTGTGTTTGACTTGGAACCCCCTCCCCCATTGCTTCCTTTACTAGTCTCCAGCTTGTACCACCTTCGTGTAATGCCACCACCACGAAGCCCTTCGGATATAAAAATAAGTGAATAAATCCTGGTACAGTTTGCCTTCATTGCAGCGCTTGCAGCAAATTGCGAGGAAGAGAAGTTGAACCAAAACAGGAGAGATAAGGTGTTCGTGCGTTATCCACCTGCCGCTTTGTCCGCTCCTGCCTGGACTACCCGTTTCCGGACACGCGTTCGCAACCAAATGGGAATTGTTGAATTGCGCTGAGCTTCTCACGGCTTCTGTATGCGTTTATGGTCAGTATACCGGACTGGCTAGGCTGTTAGGCCGTCGCTCCGAATGAAACAGACAGAGAGAGAGGCTCTATAATCTATACCTTTAAAATGAAGTGTCCGACTGACTGACTGACTGACTCATCAACACCCAGCGAAAACTGCTACATCTAGAGACTTGAAATGTCCGGAGTACATTTGCGGCATGGCGTAGCGCTGAGGGAAACTTTAGGAACTTGCACTCCTAACAGAGGGAAAGGAACAAATTGTGTTTTCCGAAATTCCTGATTACCTCCTTCACCCGTTCCCATTTTCAGGCGTTTTTTGCTGATATATGTAGCCCTTAAGAATATCTAAAAAGTAGTTTTTGGATTTCTCCCTAACAACACTGTCGAGGTGATTCCACGTTCCGGAAAAAAATTACTGCCACCTCCCCTCGCGGGAACCCCTGTGTAGATGCGACGCATAGGGGGTTCCGTTGTTGTTTCCGTTGGGTTGATTCTCCCATCGCGTGAAACGTGCCGTGAACCCCCTGCCGCGGCTATGACGCAACGTGGCACGACTATGACGCAACACAATCCAACACAATCCACTTTAATCCAATCCAATCCAATACAAGCCAAGCCAAGCCAAGCCAATCCAATCCAATCAAATCCGATCCAATGCCCCTCGCGAGAGAGTGTTCGCTATCGGAGAGGAGAGGGGGTGAGCGGCGGAGAGCGCAGCTCGCGCGGCGAGGAGATTGGGGGAGGGGTGTGGACGGACAACGACAACGCCGTATGGAGGGACAAGGCGAGTGAATGAGATGCCGTCGCATCTGAAATTGCTTTTCCCAAAGATTCTCAAATAAAGTTTTGACCGATTCCTTCATCCAGCTGATTTTGCTAGCAGATGTTACATAATGGCCCACCCGGGCACCGCCGGGTACTACCGCTAGTAAAGAATAAAACGCAGGCAGTTTTGCCGACAAGAGTTCGCACACATGATAGCCTGGGGGAAAGGAGAGGGGAAAGGTAGTTGATGTAAGAAGAAGTTGAGTCGTGGAATAAAAAAAATTATAATGCAGTCCTGCTTCAGGACATTGAGTAACACGTTTTTGCAATGTAGAAAAGGATGCGCTGTAATAGGTACAACAATGTCCTCGGGAACTCAAATAACGCGGAGAGGGTTTTGCGCTGAGTGGGGGTAGAGAGTCATGTACTAGATACTAGGCTCAGTGATAATGGTCTTCGTGGTGGATCAATTTATTTTCAGCTAAAATGGCACCTTGATTTTGACGATGTTTCGGGCTACACCCTGCCAATGTGAATTTTCATGACAAGCTCTGCCCGCTCATTTGGTCTAAGCGTACCATGGGACGCCGCTTCTGCCGACAAATGACCTCAGCGATGCCGACGCATAAAAACACACAAAAACAAAATGCCGCCTGAGACCTCCTCTAACGACCTGTGACTACGTCATTTTCTCTTCCCGCCCGCGTCAAAACTGTCCCCTTATTTTGACTCTGGTCAAGACCTTTCACCAATTTGTTTTGTTCAGTTGCGCGATCTTCACACGAAGGTAGCTACTACGTTTGATCGACATTTTCAGTTTCATTATTCACCACTTGCATTTTTTTTACAAATAGTATTAAAGGTTTACCGAAAACTTGTTTTTTTTTTTTGTTCTTACTACAGCTGAATCGCAGCCGTGGAACTGAGCAAACGGAAACAGACTATTGAGAAGGCATCAACATTCCAATTTCAGCACAAACATTCCAAGTGCAGCTGCCTTCGGTTGGTTTTTTTTTTCGCTTATGATACACGGTCTGACGTGTACAGGCCACATTGCAGGCCATATATTACGATACTGATACTTTTTGGGTGATATATAAATGCAGACAGATGCAATCTACATATTACCGGAGTATGAAAAAAACATTGAGGGTAAGGTACAGCCTCAAATAAGTCTTGGCTGGCTTTAACATCGCAGTACATTCATTTAGAACACGCTACCGTGTGACGTGGTTGTTAGTGTTGGTTGAATGCCACGTCCTCGGGAAACAGAGGAGCAGAATTTTTTCCGTTTCCCCTGTAATTGTTTTATTATGTCTTTTATCATTTTTCAGTCGAAGTTTTCATTAAGTTGCCTGAACGCCAGGACAGAAACTGTTCAGCAGATAACTCCGACGTCGCATAGGTCAAATTTCACAACAAGCTGAGCACTTATCTTATACCTTAGCGAAATTTAGTGTAGCATATTCAGATACACTCATTAGATATGAAACTCCAGTTAACCGTGAAAATATTCCCTAATTGTGGATGTCACGCTTGAAAAGCCTTGAGTAATTGCGGTTCGTACAACATGGGTTTGACTTTGACTTTAATAACCTCATGCTGCGGCAAAAAGAATTGACTAAATATAACACATGCATCATTGTGTTCCTGAGATAGGTTAAAAATGAGAAACAGAAAATAACAGAAAATGGGAAAGCGAAAGGGTAAAAGAATCCGCCGAGATGTCATACTCTAAATTGGATGGAGCTGATATCGAACGTGTTGTAATTTTTGTATTGGTATTTTCGTCAGATTATTAGATTGAATTAAGTGACGCAGACAATAATACCGAATTGCACACCAGTATGTAATGGAGTGATTGCGATATTAACAAGAAATCACCCCTAGCATAACCGTGGTTACCTATGCCTTTTTATTGTTTTCTCTAACAGATGGCGACATAAAGTTCCCGTTTAGGTAATAATGTGCAATTCCTGAGGACGAGGCTAACGAATACCAAGGAAAAGTCATGTTTAGATAATTTTGCAATAATTCTCATAAGTCCTAAAGAAAGAATTCCTAGAAAGCATGCCACAGTTAGCACTATCACCACTTCTTAACACGCTGTAAAATGTCTCACAAAGGTGGTAGTATAAATGTTCATCATCGCAGATTGAGGATTAATATGGAGAGATCGAAAGCATTGGCAGAAACACTCGCAGAAGTTCACACTATTTGCCTAGGTGATGAAACGCTTGAAAACGCAGATGAACAAAACAATCTAGGACAAGTGGTCAGAAATGACATTCGCCAAGAGAACAAAATTTTGCGCAGTGTAGTTTAAGCGGGGCGCATTCGGCAAGCAGTCGGAAACGTTTAGCGAAGGGCTATTTTATTTTGAAAAAAAAAAAAGATTTACAAAAAGTGCGTCCTGCGGGTGATGCCCTAACGGGAGGAACAGTGCGGGAGGAATTTTAGGTCAGCCTACCGAGTCACGGAAAGAAGGATGGTAGGAGTGACACCTGAGGACAGGAACGACCGTTCGGGATTAGAAAACAATCCTAGCTGTAAAGAACCATGGCAGGAATAAAGGAAAAGAAGTGAACCAGGGCCGGCCATTGAAGTACCTAGAATGGGTGGCGCGTACGGGTAACACAGTGACCACCGGGAGACGGAATACAATTAGGGAAGGCTACTCGATTGAGAGATGAAATATAAAAATTCTTCGCAAAGAATTAGCTAAGACATAATAACGTCTTAGTAGGCGTGAATGTAGGGGAAAGGCGTTTATCCTGCATTAGACGTAAATACGTTGTGGACGATGATGGTAGCTGCAAGACGCTTGGAATTATGGTGCACGAGTTGCCAGCATAGAGTTTATTCACGGAAATTGTGGCGGGTGACAAACATGCCAAAAAACATGAAATAGGAAAAACTGTTTTACCATACACCTTACCGTTGTCCACAAAGAATGTTTTGCGGTCAACGCTTTTCGGCAGTAGTTATTAGTTATCAGAAACTTAAAGAAGCGCGTAGAAAAACCTCAAATAACACCAAACGCCGCGGTAGAAAAGTCAGCTAAATGTTTTAAGGAATATTTTTATTTCCATAGCCAAGGCTAGAAATGTAGAGGCAGAAATCCTTAAATGAAACCTGAAGAAGTCAGCCGCACTAACAGTAGGGCTAGTTTTGGGGGCTTCGAATGATTGACTTCTCTTCGTTAGACTCTGTTAAGTTAGGTTACGTTACATTCCAGAGAGATAAAAGTAGTGCCAGACGCGCCATGTTTTTGGAAAGCTCCGGTGGAGTGCATATAGTACCGAAGTATGGCATTCTATGGAAAGCCCTTTTCGTTAAATTACATATTAAAATTAATAAATATTGGGAAATAAATATAAAATACGGATACCGCACGATGTTAAACATTTTTAATAGTACGACACGCATGACATGTCGTCTAAGGGTGTGTTATCGCAATTCAAATAACGGCTAGCGGAATTGATTCTTTCGTTCCTTTAGTGGCACTGTCTCAACAATTGTTCGCGTCACGAATGAAATAAGCATTCAGTAAAGAAGCCATTCGGGATTTGCACCCCAAAGTGAACATGAATAAGAACATACTAAAAATATAACTATATAACTGTATAAATTCACACTTCCGCACTACAAACAACTAGAACTGTGAATATTTTGGCTGTAACAAAACAAGGTAAGTGTATCACTTTTAATATCCGAAAAATAAAATGTGCCCCCACGTGTTGAAAGCGCATAGCTTGAAATTATTCTTGTTTGGTTCACAAACGGCCGGTATGGACGCGCTCCCTCGCTCTGCGCTCGCTCGTCCTGAACGGCCGTAGTTTACAATAATTCGATTTCTTAGGTGCCGTTGGGTCTTCGAAGTGTTCTGAAGCGGCTGGGGCGATTAGGAGATTCTAAATATCTATCTGTCTTGCCCAAGAATCACCAAGTACGTAATGACGGATTCGGTGAACTGCAATAAAATGAAAGGTGTTAACGTTTTGAAATAAGAAGTTTTATTGCGCATGAACAATCATTCGTAAACATCAAACAGGGTACTGCTGGCTGTCTCTTCTCGCACTAGTAAAAGATCCTTAGTTCGCCGCTAAAATATCGCGACTTCAACGCCTTCATTATGCGAAAAGAAATTTATTTAAAACGTATCGAATGTGCCTCTGTGTCGTGCTGCAAGCTCAAATTTACCTTGTCACGAGTAGCTTTTTGCTAGGTCATGCATGGCCAGTTACTAAAAGAACTAAGTACCTAGTGGATACTGTGACACGCAAATGGTGAATGTTTTAGTAAGTGCCACGAAGTTTCTTTTAAGAGAGTACTCCTATAAGAGCTTACCCAGTCACTCTTGTTCGCCGCACAGGTAGCGTAAGCGTGCTTTGCTACCTGTGTAATTAAACTGCTAACATTACTCCTGCATGCCTCCGGGCATATCTCTAACACATTTTCTAAGCCAAAGGTCCCAAAGCATTAATTAGACCTATTTTTAGTTAGTGGAAAGTGCTGGCCGTGGTGTTAGTGATTCGGCCTCGAGCCCCATTGCGTAGGCCAGGGTTAGCGTGATAGACCAAGTCCCTAAATTTTACATTTCTGTTTGTTTCTTTCTCTGGCCAATTAAAACCATCTTCAATCATAATGCGGATGATATCAGCCTAATGCTTTCTGATTGAAGGTTGGGAAAGAACCAGAACGTTGGGAAGAATGGTGCTTTCGGTGCACCGAAATTTTTGTTTCTAATTGACTCCATGCTTAGATTTTTCAGCTTTTTTTGTGTTGTAGTTTGTTCAGTGTTTTTGCTTCCTTATAGTCCCGAATTCTCGTTTCTAAGGCCGCGCCATTTTCCAGTAAAAGGCAGTGATTCTGTCTCCTTGAATAACATCGCGCATCAAGTTTTCGTAAATTTTGCACAATTTCCTTAAACAAACCTGCAGCAACCACACAATAGGCAATACAGGGGAAAAGAAAAGCAATAATTTGGCGTCGTCAGTTATCGTCATTTAATAAAACTCGGCAATGGAGGTAAACAGCTTAGCAGTTGATTGAGCCCTACAACCCATTGACGGCCTTAAATAAGCACCAAGTGTGTGCACAATAAAAAAGCCAGGGCAGCGTTTAATTACATTGCAAAGCAATTAAACATCAGGATTGGACAACTAGGTGTCTGTGGTGTTTTTGAAATGTTTCAGGTATTACAAATCCCCAAAAGGCCGGTGTTTGATTTTATTGTTTGTGTGCGCACAGTAAAACTCTGATTATGCACCGAATGTATTATGCCACTGAACGATTTTTCTCGTCCAAAAAGTATTCGAGCGTTTCTCGAAAAAAACACAATTACGAGTAATCAGGGGAAGTCGTTTTAATTTCCCCTGCCACCACCCCAAGTACAAATTACACGTTACATCACAGAAGTCCGGGTAAATTCATGTAACCGCATTTTCAAGGTCCTACAGTCCAGACCATCTTCCCCACGGTAGTACTGTTGATGTAACACGGTCTTTGCAAAAGGAGTCTTTTGCCGCCTGCGGAAAAGCTGGAGGTTTTCCTTCCACGTCATAGCACCTTAAAAAACAAAGACAAACCTTTCCCGGGCACATGCCGCTCGCGTGACACACGCTTCATAGTGCGGAAGTCATGTCTATTAAGGTTGTTTGTTACCTGGGGAATGGGCCGCTTTGTGGGTTCTACCAATGCCAGCTCCGTCATTGATTTTAGGCGGGGTTGTGTTGCTGGGCTTGCATTTGCTTTTCTTATTATTGTTTCGCAAGCCACAAGACACATGCGTTTCCGGCTCTTGAGTTAATAATACAACCCTAATGAGGTTACCCTCGCAGCCCTATAGCGGCTAGGATCGAAACGCCGCGTTGCTGTGATACGTAATCGAGCCCAGTCGTTCCGACGCAATGCCGTTTTCTTCAATAAGGGGAACACCTACAAGAGATGATTTGACCCTGCATGCACTATTCCCCAGTTCTTACTCATGCATTGGGCGTAGGCTTGGTTAAAAATTGCTTCTTTTCGTGGATGTCTTTCAATGCATGCACCAGTAATTAAACTAAAATTTTATGTGAGGTCCAGCCTTTAGTGAAAAAAATTGCAGACTTTCTTAATCAACGCCTTGTGAACCAGCGTTGCTTGGTGAAAATTACAGAATAAATGAATATTACAGAATAATGCGCACTTATTCTGTAGTTTTCACCAAGAAGCACTGAATGGAGCCTATAGTCCATAACCGCGCTGCACTTGAAAAATAGGAGCATGGAGTACCCTTTAAAAGTGCGTGGTTGGAGCTTTTGTCTCTGCAAATAAACTTTTTTTACTTATTTCAAAAGTACTTATTAACGATCCGTCTGTTCGTACTTATCTGGGAGTAGTTCCTCTTCCTACTTATGTGCGTACCTAAAGAAAGCCTTCTTGGCTTAAAAACATGCTTACCTGGACAAACGCGACACATGCTTGAGGACCCTGAGGGTATTGTAGAGTTGGTCAGGTGTGGGGAATGTTTGCTGCATTTTTTCAAGAAGCATTGCAGTGTCCAGCTAGAGCCATAAAGGAACTAATGCCAGAGACTAAGGCGTGTAACCGCTTTTCCAGGCAACACGTAGTCGGGCTTTGTCATTACTCTCGAAAAGACCAGAAATAAAGAAGGTCCCACACAAGCGGTACGTTCGTGAGAAAAAACGCATGCTTCATGCCATCAGTGACGGGCAGCTTGTGGCAATTTGTCGGCGAGCATGTATTTTGCGATTGGCTAACTTCCGCATCCTTGTATAAAAGAAGTCCTTATGCATTGTTTTAGTCGACGTAAGAGCACTTCTTTCTTGACTTTGGCTGTTTTTAGAGGTCCGTGATCCTCAGAACTATTGTTCATAGAATAAAACAAAATAGACCCTTTCGTTTCATGTACTTTTATCGAGACATCATAAATTCTGGTGCAATACAATACCGCATGTAGGATGAATGCAAAAAGATTGTTCACAAAAACGCGATAGTGCTTGTCTGTTGTGAATAAAGAATTATAAGGCAGTAAAGGTCTCCTTAAAACAGAGGCGCAGTATGTAAAGCGATCTGTAGCTATTGTTGGTAACAGCTGCTCGCGTACCATGACGAATGGTGCATTCCGATAATAAATTGGAAGCAAACTGGGCTACAAGGAAAATTATATTTGTAGTGTTAGTCTTGTATATTTAGTTTGTGATGTCTGTTGAAAATGCCTCCATTGCTCTCTACCAAAGACAAGACAGGGTAAATTAAAGGTTATTTGTCAAATTATTGGATGGCGAGAGTGACGAAAAAAGATGAATTACGCAGACATGCGGGCCTGCCAGACGGTAAATAATTTCCAGACATCGAAAATTACTGCAATCTCTGGAAACCTGTTGGCCGAGTTTTAAGTTTCTTGAAGCTTAGTTACAATGCGTTACCAATATTTGTGAGAAAGTGAGAATTGCACTTAAAGGCTATCAACTTTTGCCTTTTTTTTGAATCAAGAAATGAAAACCATAACAATTTGATCCCTTCATCATACAAATTACAGTATTGAAAAATGCAAACTTTCCCTAGTTAACCCGAGTACCTGATTAAGGTGTGAAATTTGGACCGCGAGGATTGAGATTTCCCGACCAGTGAAATATCAAGTGTGAACTACCACTACACCGCAGAGTGGAAGGGGGGCTCCTGTTGTATAATTTACGTCGGGTGTGTATATGAGAAATGGATCAGGGGAACTGGTTTCCTGCAGTCGACTTGATAGGCACAGGTAACGCGTATTTCTGCTCAGCCCTTTCATTTAAATATTAAACCACCAGTGAGCTAGCTGCACTTTTTGGCTCTCTTGACAACACTTAGCGAGAACTATATCTACAAGAAATCTCTGCCAATGCCTTCACAAACACATTTATCAATTGGAGTGAAACGTTCAGAATATCCAGTGAAACATCCAAAACTAGTCGCTGTGTATCCAAACGCGAAGTGCCGTGCGGCCCATCTGAAGTTTCAATCACTATGAGTCCACACCCACAGGCTGCAATGTGGTCCCTGAGAAATTGCCGAGATGTTAATAGTATTCATCGTTTCCGTAAACCGGAGTAATTGTCCGAGCGGTAACATCGATATTAAGAGACGGACAACGCCACAAAACGCTTGCTTCCGTGGATAGGCGGTAACGCTAACTACGGGGATAGAAAGCAACATCTGTCTTGACAATTGTTGATAATTACACCCTGCCTGCCTCACCACTTTTTATCCCGACCTGCAACTACAACCTTTCATGAACTGTAGTTCGGAGGGACAATTTGATTTTGGTATCATAAATTTCCGTTGTCATGACATATTGGCGCGGTGCACCTTGTTATAGCAAGCGTCAAAACCTGCATCGTAATAGTCCAACCTCATGCAACGGATTCTCGGTGGTTTGACACGTCGGAGCTGTTTGGCGCCTACACGCGCCGGGGTGCGTCGCCAAAATGCAACGAAAAATGTGGGGCCGAAATATGCTATGTACTGTATGAATAGTTTCAAACTAATGCTAGGAGAATCAACACTCGGAATGAGGTCAAAGTGGAAGAGGTTCGTGCGGTGAATGCCAAACACTTAACGCTGTTCCGTTACGCCGCCGCACTGGTCCTTGCGTTGGTTTGCTACTATTTCCCTTGTCATCAAACACTTGAAATCATTAAATTAAGTGATCATGCAATTATTACATTGCGCACCTGGAATACTGGCCCTTTGGGAATTAGAAGGATGGTTGCTCTACGCGAAACATCGCCTAGCTGCTAACAGCCGACGGCTTTTGCGGTGTGTATGCATATTTTGATAGCTCTCAACGCTTCTAATAGCATTAACATTATATGGAGTTTGTAGGTAACTCGATACAGCCACTCAGGGGACTCTCCTACGATGTGGAATTAGAGGAAAACAATTGAGCTGCCCTGCCGTTCCAGCAGTGAGGCTGGACAACGTTCTGGCATTCTACGGAATTGAAAGGAATGATATTAAGGGAATTTTATTCCTCGGAAAGGAATCGGAATGCAAAAATCAAGGTACATGTTATGCAGCCAAGCCACCTTCTTGTCAGCAAGGTTTGGCAAATAAACTGCGCGGCGTGCGAACTAAACTTTTAAAGAAGGGCGATGACCCCGCGCCGGCGCCGGTGCCCGCGGAGGCCGCAGACGCGGCCGCGATGACGCCAGCGCCATCTCTCGCCCCCGCCGCGGATCCTCCCGCGGCGAAGTGCGAGGAGGTGGCGCCGCTCGTCGGCACCCCAGCAAAGAAAGAAGTGAAACTAAAGCGTGGAAAACTGTTCGCATGGCGACGCAGTGAAACATCCCCCTCGCGAGGGGCACGATCAAATGCAGAGCATTTCCGGGGGCGCACGACGTTAAGTAGTTTGCGTTACGTTAATGTTGTTGCACTTGTGGCAACTGCTGACGAGAGAGCGCTCGTCAGCAGTAATTTGAATGAGTCAGCGATATAAGGCGCGTTCGTAGCGTCCCATTCTGTGTCGGCTTTGTGGCGCAGTGGGTAGAGCACCATGTACATTGCGTTCGGCCCGCAGGGTCGAGGGATCGAAACCTGGCGCCGGATAGTATTTTCTTTTATATAGTGTAGGGGGAGAGGTGCGGACAACGACGGTGCGGACTACGACGCGACAACCCGGGTGACATCGTGAGTTACTGAAATGCTCTGCATTTAATAGGGCTGCCCACTCCGCAACACTAGTGCCAACACCCTGTGATTTCCTGCGCATCCGAAAAAAAAGATTGATTGATTGATTGATTGATTGATTGATTGATTGATTGATTGATTGATTGATTGATTGATTGATTGATTGATATTTTTTAACATTCTGATGGCACAAAGTCACTGTTGCCACGGAGCGTCACGTAAACATTAGCCGGGTCTATTTGAAATGTCTTTTATAGTATCCGACCACTGCCAAATCATGTAACTACTTTAAACATGATTAGTGTAACTGATAATTTAAACACCTTGAAAAAAGACCTCTTTTGAGTTTCGGACGAGTGCATGCTAAATGTGAGTACTCGAGGTACTTTCTTGCCCATGCAAGAGCTTTCTGCCCTGAAAAAGGTGTTAAACCGTGCACTGTAGTAAGAGAGTTCTAGAAACGACCTTAATATTAACCAAAAAAAAAGCCTTCCACGTTTTTTGTACGCGCGAACTTTGGATGCCAGTGATCAAGTGTAATTCTTTTCTTTTGAAGTTAGGGTGAAAACCGCAAGTGCAGAAGCGTACCTGTGGTTAGGTTGTAAGACGCAATCCCGCATTCGATTCAAGGAAGTTTACTTTCCAATGCCGACGGTTGATTTGTAGGCTCACACAAATCAGGTGGCAAGTAGAGTGTCAAGATAAATATTTATTGAGAAGCTTTCTCCCTTGACAAAAAATACTTTATTTTTCCTCAAGAATTTATGTTGAAGATTCTTGCAGACGTACTGTTGGTTGAGTTCCCGAATTTTTGAATGGTCTGCTGAAGGATGACAGTGTACGTTAGAATAGCCGACGCCATCTGGAAAGTTGTAACATATGTGGTCAGTTCGCTGCAGTCTAAATGCAATATTGAGAAACGAAATTTCGATTTTGGGGTAATATAATTTGCTTTTCGCACTAATCATAAGCAACACCAATTACTCTGTTAAAATTTATCACGAATACCTCTGGTATTCCCACGAACTAAAAAATAAACGCCAAATTGGGATTCCGGTAGCCTGCAAACCATCAGCTGGTTTTCAAAGGGCCGCCTACTGTTAGCAATGTCTGTTACTTCACTGCTTCATTTGGGAAATCCCAGTAGCAATTAGCATAACGTCCACAGTAGGTTTCATGATTAATAATGAGTAATTATGAAAATATCCTGGCAAAGTAATAATTATTTCCCGAGAGTATGTTTTAAGTACGGTAAAGCACTCATAACTGTAAATGGCTCCGCGTTTCTACTATACCCCCCAACAGAAATTTCTATCAAATTGAGCAATCACCCGCAATAAATATCTCATCGCAAAAAATCGTTTACATTGATGTGAATGCTTCCATCGCGCGCGGAATAACTAACATGATTGTTGTACGAAGTGAACGTTTATCTTGCGTGACCCTACTCTCGCTTGAGCCGTGGTTGTAAATCTGGCAATTCCTTTTTTGTTTTGTAATTGGTTATGCTATTTTTCAGGTTACTAGATGCCTTATACCAGCCCGCATCCCGACACTAGAATGACTGACATTTTTCCGCCATGACGGCTGCCCCGCTCACTTTGTATTTCGCACTGTGCGAATATTTATTACCCTCATACACTAGCGACGCGAATCACCACGGTACGAACACGTACGCACACGCGATAGATTACAAGCCGCTCTACAAAACTCAAAGCGAGTGATAGCACTTGAGTGCAACGGGCTCCTTTTGGTTATCCGCGGCACGATTTTGAATACAACTCCCAGGGCCCACACTTGGTATCCTGGTGTTGCGTTTCTTTATTCACAAGTCATAATTTTATTGTGTGAACTTGATTGAGAGACTTGACACTGTGAGGCCGGCACATTGCGTAGGAAACCGTTTTCTCGGCATTCAACCCCGTGCTTTGCAAACCACCCACGCGGACCTCTAAGGTGAGGGTGTATACGTGCACACGTAAGAGACAGTTCTGTCTGCTGAAGAATGACGGATTGTGCTTGCTGCCGCCGCACGCAAAACATCCGCTTAGGAAATGTCGGAATGAATCGGTATTATTTTACACATTTATTGGTATTGCCAGAAATAAAGGTGAAGAATTGTCGAAAAGCAGTTGCCTGAAACTTTTAGTGCATGCGAAACTAAAAAAAATGTGCGATGATCAGTAGAACTCAGTGCATCAGCCAAGCTTATTTTTGAAGATGCTACCCATGACGATTATGGCTCTAACAATAACTAAATTGCTTTTGGTCGAAAGATAGCGAATACTTACCAAATGGGCAGTTTCGAATACAGGCGATCTGTACTCGTCTTACAGTTTCCAAATTACCTAAAGAAACTTTATAATGGGCATTACATTCCTAATATAAGCTCTGCCACGGCTCAAAATGACAGTGCAACCCGTAAAAATTAGTTCGATTTTCTCTCCAGAAAGAGCAATATTTTTTTCAAAAAAAGTGTTTGGTTGATTAACCTGTGGCCATTAACTCGCTTTTCTGGCGGAGCACCATTTGATATTCCCGACTGCCAATCATTTGACGCTTAACAGGCTTTTTAAAGCGCGACATACGTGACATATCCAATCAATTCGTGCATAGCATCATCTCATATGTTAACTTGTCTGCAGCAATCAACATGCTAAAACTGCGTGTATATGTGGCAGAAGCCCCATCACAAATACGTCATGAGGTACATGGACGCCAAACTTAATAGCGGTGAACGCACAAGACCAGCCTCTTGTTGAGCTCCCACGCACACAACTGTACGCTTCTTGTTCACTTCTCTGCATTTCTTATACAAACACACTTGTGAGCCGTGTGCAGAAGATGCCATTCTCATCTACACCTCTTAGCAAGCACTTTTCCCCCAGTCTTGTCAAGCATTCGCTCACCACGTTGTTTCGACAGACAAGTTGGATGCGTTCACTGGGGTTCATTAATTGGCAACTTTAAGTACCTTAATCTAACCCGACATGTTGTGGAAATGGTTAAAGTAATTATACAAGAACCATTTTGACCGGTGGAGAAAGTGATCAGGAAGAAAAGGCCAGGTCAGATGGAACACGAACAAAATTAAGACTGAACACACATGGGCGTTCGCGTGTGTTCAGTCTTTATTTTGTTAGTAGAGCAGAAGACCTGTCTTTTTTCTCTTGATCACGTCCAGCCAAGACGCTTACAAAACCACTTTAGCGAAGAAAGTGCTTCCTCGCGATATGTAGTAGCCAACAACCGTGAAGCATATTTATCTATGGGTAGATAGCAGAGAATTTAAAGTTGTTCGTGGCATGGGCTAAATTTACTCAAGCATTTTTGTGTGAGCTTGGCTAAATCATCTGTACTCACCGACACAAGCAGTGGCGTATTGAGGTTAAAGAAGCCTGCTCCTTTTAGGCTCATGTCCTCAGGATCTATGGAGTTGTAAAGGTACCTAATCTGCAGAAGCCAACAACATCGACAATTAAAAATGCATTCGTTTCGGTACAACATTGCGTCTTATTCCGCCTAGTCACTCCCTTTCCAGCAAAAGTGGCATTCGGTCTGTAATAGCTCATCTTTTGAGATTTCATAGCTCAAGACCCAGCCATCAATTTTTACTTAGACTGATTAGAATACCGCAGCAATAGAGAGCCTTGGAATCGAATGTTTGCGTCCTAACTACTGGCGAGAAACCAGTTCTGTAATTTGTGTAACCTCCCAAGCAATTTCATTAAGACACATGTAGCATGGATACAGAATGGCACCACGAAAGCTAAGCTAGTATTATAGAAGTTGTCTGTAAACAACACTACAGACAAGGGCTTTCATAATCACGTCATTATGCTTTCCCGATGTTCTTCGTGGGAGCAAGGAGAACCGCGTATTTGTATTCAGGTTGAAGAAAATAAAACTTATTCTTGGTTTTCCGTTCTCTTTCTTCACCTTCGACCCTGCCATCGACGTCAGCAGTTCAAGCGCCGAGAAGTATGCAACGAGAAACGACAGTATTCCGCCAGAATACTGTCTCACGTCTGCAGCCTTTCGGGTGATCAAGTTCAGGAAAACTGCGTGGCGACATTACCCATAGCTTCTGCTCTACTAAATATACGACCATAAACATCATTGTACTTTATAAATTTTACACTTCGAGTTCTAGCTATTTTCGCGAACTGTGAACTCTTGCACCCCTTACAGATAATCGATACACATTACAAAGTTTAGCATTAGGGCAAACTATTTATTACGGTTCCGGCTATTTCGTCTTCCAGCGTACGCACCGCGCTGCCGGGAGACTATCAGGTACCGTACCGAAACCGGCCCTCTTCTCTGAACTTAACCTATCTTAGCAGCGTGGCCTTTCTTGGTCGAGGCTTTTGTGGGAAGGATTGTGATAACGCAATCGCAGGGATGTGGAAAGGGTATAGCCTAGCAAGGAGAAGAGCAAGTGCAAAGCAGACATCCAACGAGCTAAAGTAATGCTTGAAGGAGATGCATATATAGGCAAAGCTTTTGTAAACTACTAGATCTTGTGGCATCATTTACGCTTCTCAACATTGTTGAGCAAAAAGAGAACATTAAGGATATTTGATGCAAGTCATCAATACATAAGTGATATTCGCATTCTTCTTTTAACTAAAAATGCATTATTGCTTGATTTTTGCGATAGGAAATAAAAAAATACCCCGTGAAAAATAAAAAGCGCTCGTGGCGCACCCTCGTGGCGCTGTTCCAAGTTTAAAACTAACAAAAGGTTCCTGTACGTCGTGCGTGCACTGGAACACGGCAGACATGAATTGGCGTGAAAGAGCATCGATCTTCTGAGCTTTAAGAAATTCTATGAAGCTTAGCCTGGCGATTCGGGAACGCCAGGCAGCTTCGGTATTAACATCAGCGTTGCGCGACGTTCAGTGAGTGGAGCCAGGACTATTTTGCAGTTTCGTTCATTTGAGAAAACATCATTTTTCCGTCACTGTTTCTGGCCTACGAAATTGAGATCGCTCAGTTCCAAAAGGGTGTAACTCATCTGGGAAAACAGTAACATGTTTGTTTACCTTATGCATACTGGCAGTTGAACTGTGAATGATAGCACATCTTATCAGTTGGTTGCGCTCTTACACCCCGGAGGCTACTTTTGCAAAGAAGTGTAAAGTGGGAGAAGCCAATTTTGTTGCGGAACAAAACAAAATAACGTGTGCCTGCGCCTGTATTTCCCGGAAGTTTAAAAAATAAAATTTCTGAGTAATTATTCTGTAAACTGACTGACACGTATGCAGATTTTTGAACTCTATACGGATAGAAATATTAAAAAGAAATAAAATTTTGTTCGCGAACTCAAAATATTTTGAAAACAACAGTCCTGCAAACAGGGACGTAAGCTTTTTAGTGCTTCCCATTATTTACTAACCTGCACTCCGAAGTTTGAATCTTGAGTCAACCGAACCGTCCGGCACTCGTCCTTAATCTTCTTGGCCTGAAAGTATTTCTTGGTTTTCATAATAACGAAAAAAGAAGGGTATTTTCAACTCACATTAGTTGTTCTAAGTATTGTTGTAAAAATTAGTTTGTTAGAGAGCATCATAAAAAGGCGACATGCATTAATAGCTATGCATGATTTGTACTCTTACAACAAGTATTGTATTGACCACGCTTTGATATTCATTGAGACTCTTTTGCACAATGAATTGCTTTGGTTTCTTGTAAGAAATTATTTGTAATTTTAACCAATGTGCAAATTCTCTCCATGTCAAATACAACATACACTGTGGACATTGGGCGCGCGAACACACACAGCAGGTATGGATGGAGTATTTGCTGTTGGCGTCCGTTCTTTTTACCTATCATTGCAATTGCTAGCACTTTTTTGGTTAACGATTTTCGAACGCTTCGAGAAGGTTCGATTCCTTCTAAGGCATATTACATATTACAATAAAACGTGGTTTAAGCACAATGAAACTATACATCACACCACCGGAAAGGTTACTCGCCATACTGTAAATAAATATCACATGGTACAAACTATTTTGCTTCCTTGAGTAGTAAAAGCCGAGTAGACGATTTCTTAACTTTCCTACCGTTTAAATAAATTCTACAAGCGTAATTATCAATATAAATCCTGTGAGCATGACTCCTCCTCTATAAGAGCATGAAGCGTGCTTTTGAAATTTTCAACATATTTCTATAAAGCTAGAATTTTCCTAGTGTACACAAAGCTTCTCAAAAATCTTCTTGACCCGCCGCGGTGGCTCAGTGGCTAAGGCGTTGCGCTGCTGAGCACGAGGTCGCGGGTTCGATTCCCGGCCACGGCGGCCGCTTTTCTGATGGAGGCGAAAAGCAAAAACGCCCGTGTGTTCGAGATTTCGGCGCACGTTAAAGATCCCCAGGTGGTCAAAATTAATCCGGAGTCCTCCACTACGGCGCGCCTCATCGCCTGCGTTGCGTCGGCGCGTTAAACCCCATAATCAATCAATCAATAAAAATCTTCTCGGAATGCGAAATGAATATTTAGCTGAAACTTTCGGCCGTATAAATCAACCTCCACTTCATCGAAACACTACGTTCCCATTCAAGCAGAGTACAGTGCTTCACCACAGCTTTCAGAAGGTGCATGCCTATCTGAGAAGGTATACGAAAATCTTGTTGTATATCTCATAACACAAAATGAACTTTGATCCCTATAGAAAATGGCTCATTCATTGTTTTCTCTCTTCTTCTCTTTCTGTCTTAAACAAAACTGAAACAGTCACATTTCGACACTCAGATTTTTGGTAGTTTGTGTTAAGTAGTCACAAAATCTTACCATATTTTCAAGGGAGTGGCTTATGACGGCGAGAGTAGAGAATTCACACGACAGGTACCCAGCGAAGACGACGAAGCTGAAGTCCTGCTCGAAACTGAACCCTTCTTGAATACCTTCATGCAGGCTAGTACACGCCACTGCCAGGACCGAGAGGCTAGAGAATACCAAAGGCCAATGCCACAGTTCGTTGATGTCCTCTTTCAATCGCTGTATGGCAAACAGGTTCAATCTGATTCTTTCAACGCGAGCACAGACATCGGCGTTACAGAAGTATCCAACGTTGCATATGGAAATGCACTGTTTCAGACTGCGTAGTTGCTCGCCCAGGTACAGCAAAAGAACCTTAGCCGACGAGCCGAGGACGACCGCGTACATTGTGTTGTAAACAAAGAAGAAGAATAGTGTGACGATTGTCTTCAGCCACGAGCCAATCTGCGACATGGGCGGGTTGCTGGTTTGGGGTGCGAGGTATAGCGGTGGATTTGGCTGAGTGAGGGTGAATGTCACGCAGTAAAAACCGCACACAAGAGCCCACTGCACGTCAGACCAAAAGAAACGTGCATGATAGCAGCTGTAGGAAGATGGAAACCCCAGCCGCTTTTCAAAAGCCGACGCCCTTCTGTAGAAGGCTACAAGCTTTGGTGACCCGAGAAGCATCGACAGAAAATTGGCCATCCTCCTGAAAAAAAAGACAGTAAATGTGGTTCAATGCTATGTTTAAAGATCCAAATCATCTGTCTGCCGCTTTAGCAACATTGACTCAATTAATTACATTCCTATAAACGCCTCAAAGATGTGTCGTTCTGCATTGGTGGATACTCCGCAATAAGGCAAGTCCAATTTCCAACTAGAATTTTTCAAACTTCTGAATAATTTGTTTCGTTTTTCTGTATTTCTAGCGCTGGCAGCACGACCTAGGTGTAAGACAGCTATGTCTTACGAAACAATTTAGCATGGTAGTTTGGAATAAATGGCCCACACGAAAACCTGATTGGTTTAACTTTGATACATTATTCTAAAAGCCTTATCCGCTCTGCGAAATAAACATAAGGTTACTATTTCAGTCTAAGTGAGCAATTTGAGGCGTGCTTTATCAGTATTTCATCAGACAGCTGTAAATAACACCTACTCTCTACAAACAGAAAACATAAAAGATCGGGAAGGAGCTCCAGGACAAAAACTAGAGAGCGAGAGACACGGGCACGGCGCTGACTAGCAACACACGAATTTATTTACAAAGAACATATATGGCTGTTTGTATACACACTGCGAGGGAACAAAAAGGAAGCGATGCTGTGCCACACCGAAGGTATATCATTCAAGCACGCCTCTTGTGCACTCAAAAGCGCGCGAAAGCGCGAGCTGACGAATGTTGAACCTTTCCGGAAAATACCGTAGGCGTCGAAGATCACCCGTGTCAGTTTGTCTTTGCCCAGTTCCAGTACCCCGCACAAGTGGAGGTTTGAGGTGCATATAAGAAACCAGCAATGCGGCCACGTTGCTGCCAATTTATGATCGCAGGTTTCTCGCATGATCCCTGACACGCTCATTTAGACAAAGACGTGTTTGGCCGATATAAGACCTCCCACATGAGAGCAACATCGCGTAAACACTCCTACACAGTCTACGCATTTTTCCCATTGTTTTTCTTGCAAGCCGCGTTACGCTGGTCCTGCGAGTTAACACATTGCAGAGTTAACATAATTTGCTAGGACCTAAACACACTACCCGGTCGCATAGACTCGCGGTTTAAGATTTTCTGCATTTTGGCGATTGCAGTATTGGTTCTGCCGCTTCTCTGTGAAGCCACGTCGAGAATTCTCACATTACTGTACTCGGGACACCGTCCTTACTCATACATAGCTTGCACTGACGTCACTGTAGCCGCTATGTTGGAGCACCGATCGCTCTGGGGAAGGCTGTGAACTTATCTGCCCATCTCGAATGGCACTGCGAATCCCGAGAGCAGTACTTCATAAATGGCTGTGGCGGCGACGCATGCAAGCTATGTACTTAAGTTTTTTAACTTCGGCGCGTGGTTTCATCCATCGTCCGCTAGAAAGAACTTGCGCCGTTGACAGAACCGATGAAAATGGATTTGAAGATGGGCAATTTGTTTTATTAAAAGCCATATACCGGGTTTTATTATGTATTAGAACATATTTTATTTTGTTTCTGGCCATAATCTGGGCTTTCCTTGGTTTTTGAGAAGTAGGCGTTAATTTTGTGGCCTTGTTTAGTTATGTGACCTAATAATGCCAGGAGCAGTTCTCGAGAGAGACGCGCTTTGGTGTAATGCAACAGGTGCTGCCACAGCTGGCAACCATGTATGATGAGCACGCTACCACCGAGGGGGCGCATAATAAAGGTTTTTCCGCATTCGCGGCGCCTGAGAAAATCTTGTATCCTTTCTTTTTGCCTCCGCTGTATTATCGTTCCCCTTCCTTCCGCATTCCACTTGCCGCTCCTCCATATAGCATATTCGCTCGAGCTCTCACATCTGGTTTCCTGTTCCGTGGCTTCTTTTTAGCAGCAATGACGTACTTCCGCGAACGCTTGATGAGCCCGGCTGATAGCGGACGGCTATACCCATGAAGAAATCGAAAATGAGCCTAACAACGCCATCGCGTCATAACAGCAGCTTCCCCTGCAGTGGAACTTCATTCGTGAGTGGAAACACGCGTAGCGTGATGCGGAACACGCCGAGCACTTTTTCCACTTGGACAGTCGTCAGCGCTTGACTTAACCATAAAAAGAAAATCATCAACAAGGTGAAAAAGTATTGGTACGTCAGAGTTCACTCCTAGAAATAAGCTCTCCAGCTCTTTGGCGTCTTTGTCTCCCTTATCTTCTAGATACTGACCTTCGGCTGTTTCCCTGCTCACCATTTACAAACTAGAGCTAGTTTCCACTCTGCTGCATAACCATATGAGATTATCATGCTTCCTTTTTGAATCAATTGCTGAGGTTTAGAGTCAATGTATAAAAATATTACATTTAGGTGGCTCAATGAAATTGCTACTTCTTTAATTTCCCATTAACACTGTAAGGGCTGTCCAGCCGTTACCGTGTCTTTTGCGAACATATAAATCAAGCTCAGGTTGCATAACGTAAAAGAAGGCGTACCTACCTTGAGATAAGCGCCACTTGCATGATAACTCTGAGAAGACAATTGAGGTGGTTTGGCATCACTGAGAGCTGTCGGACATCAGCGATGAGCATACCAAGGTCCAGCCAGAGCAAGAATGAAATGCATGTGAAAGAGTAAAGAATGTAAATGCTCTTCCGTACAACGCGGGGTTCCGCCTGCTCAGTGTTGGAGAAAAGACCGGAGATGAAGAAGCTCCCGCACAAGCGACACAGACGTGCTGGAAACCGGATGCTCCGTGCCATCAAGGAAGGGCATCCCGAAGGCTTGTGACCAGAAGCGGAATTGATGCAGTTGGCAGCCACTCTCCGCATCTTCCTTGTGGAAAACCTCTTGTTCATTCTGCGATTCCTCGTGACAGCACTCGTTCCTCTCTCGTCAGTGTTTTCTCGGATGCCGGTGTTACCTTAGAAAGTTGTACGGAGATAAAACAAAAAGAGTTGTTTTATAAAATTCCTATTCAATTTTAGGTGCAATGATCTATGACTAACAAAATGAACACGCAAATGCACTAACCAAATTTGAGTGCAGTTTTGTTGATGGCACCTCATTTGTATTCGCCGAGGACGTGCGTCACGCAACTGAAGATTTTATCAGAGTAGTACTGCCCTTATATTAAAATTTATGTTAGCGCAGGGTTAAATTAAATTTTGTCGACCACAGGTGGTAGCTATTCTTTTATCACCCCTCATTCTCTACCAGCGCTTTATTTTCCCTTGAGTCTCCTATATACCCTTCTTTATTACGTTTGCTGCAATGCCTTCAAACCACAGGGCATCGAATAATCCTAAACGGGTAGGCGATCTAACAGCGTATCCCCCACACGCAAGCCTTCGAAAGGCTGCCGAAAACACATCGGTGTAGAGATTCTATCCCTAATTATGCTGTTTGTTATGTGGGTGGAGACGTGTCACTAGAAACCTGGAATGGCACCACGGTCTCCCTTTAAATCACACTCTGCAATGCAAAGTGGCGCAGCCTAGAATCACTACTACCTCGACGCGTGTGCTCGCGCGTTTGCTCTCGCCAATTCTGTAATTGTTATTATTATTATTTTTATTTTCAAGATACCTACATCGCCACGATGGCATTTTTGTAGGGGAGGACACGTACCATGTGCAGAACAGAGGAGACAAATACATTTGTACATTCATACACTTTTTCAAAAGCGCTAATTCATATTGGTTAAAAAACGAGCACCCCATGATCATAAACGGGAGAAAAAGAGATCGTTGTTTTGTAGGCTAACCAATTCATCTGACAACATATTGCAATCGCGTATTGTTCTTAGACAAATTGAATTCGCAGAAATACTTGTTCTGTGGGAATACTCTACAACATTTTGTGAATTATCATGACGCAGTGATACGTAGTTTGGCTCGAGGAGATACTGTTTTTTGTCGATACCAGTGTGATTGTAGTAAATGCAGCGGAAAAATTTTAAACTTAATTTTTTTACGTCATGGCTGCTGTGGTGCCCAGCTCAGGGTAGATTTAATAGTCGAGACGCTGGCAAAAGGGTCGTAATTGTTAGTAACAAAACACGCTGCCTGGTCTTGCCGCTTTTCTAATCTTTTTATAAGATACTGTTGTTATTGTAAAACAATCTGCCAGTACCAGGATAGCGAAGGCGTTGATTGTATTTGCATACAAATTTCAAGCACAGAACACGATACCAGAAAAAGCTCTTTACCGCAAATGTATACAGTATACTCGAAACTAAACCGGATGTCATGGATTATAATAGCAAAGACTGCCTCTGAATCGAGCTGGCTTGATGTGTCAAAGTTTATGTGCAACCCATCGCGGTGGCTCAGTGGCTAAGGCGATTCGCTGCTGAGCACGAGGACGCGGGTTCTATTCTCGGCCGCGGCGGCCGTTTTTGTCATGGAGGCGAAACGCAAAAATGCCCGTGTGTGTGAGATTGCAGCACACGTTAAAGATCCCCGGGTGGTCAAAATTACTCCGGAGGCTTACACTACGGCGCGCCTCATCGCCTGCGTTGCGTAGGCGCATTAAACCCTGCAGTCAATCAAATAAATCAAACTTTATGGGGGTAGCTTACACCGCCTAACAATATTTTTTACAGGAAAGGCGCATGCGTGAGGTGTGTGCCCTCAGAGCTGTGAACTGTTCTCAAAGTTTCTAGCAAAGGAACAGTGCAATGATATTTTGTAAGTGATGAGATGAGATGAATGAATAGCAGCCTACCATTGTCGCTGAAGAAGAAAGTGTATGACAGCTGCATCTTACCGGTACTCACCTACGGGGCAGAAACTTGAAGGCTCGCTAAGAGGGTTCAACTTAAATTGAGAACGACTCAGCGGGCAATGGAGCGGAATATGATAGGTATAACATTACGGGACAAGAAGAGAGCGGAGTGGGTCGGGGAACAAACGCGTGTTAAGGACATATTAGTAGAAATTAAGAAGAAATGGACGTGGGCAGGGCATGTAATGCGAAGGCAAGATAACCGTTGGTCATTGAAGGTAACAGAGTGGATCCCCGGAGAAGGCAAGCGGTGCAGGGTGCGGCAGAAAGTTAGATGGGCGGATGAGATCAAGAAGTTTGCGGGGATAAATTGGTCACAGTTGGCACAGGACCGGGGTAATTTGAGAATAATGGGAGAGGCCTTTGCCCTGCAGTGGGCGTAGATAGGCTTGTGATGATGAGATGTACCGCACTTATGATGACGTGGTGCTGTAGAGCCCTCTAGCCTTCACTAAACTGGCAACTAGACCTTCTTCAATTTCGGGATTTTGCGAATCTGTAATAGCTTCTGTGATGAAGCATCAAGTGTACGCTACAACTCACCCAAAGTGAACTGCGGATTAATCTGCTATCAAGTGCTTCACACAGGGCTTTTCTTCAGGGGTGAACTTCGAATACTGCGTTGTCTGCGATCGTTTGCAAGAATTTCCAGCAAGGCCGCTTCATTTAAATAATAAATCACCCGGAAAAAAGGTTCAATTTTTGTTTATTACGAAAACAGGAAGCCCTCATACGCAATATGTGTACCTCAAAGTGACCGTTGTCAATAGGAACCGACGTCTCCCTTTGATATTTAGGAACCATTTAACGCCGCCGATGACATGTAATTTCATAGGTTAAAAAGAACGACCCGCTGCGGCCCCATACACGCACAAAAAATGAGCCACCATTGCATCCATACAGGCTTGTATTATAAACATCGATCCACGCATAAACTCCGCCATGGCGATAAAGAAAACGCCGGGAGACTTTACTTCGCATATTGATCCTTCGAAACCGAAAAACTTGCATTTTAACGGGCGGTACTGTTTTATAAACGCACATTACGAGACGAAAAGTTCCGCACACCACTTCACTGGCTTGAGTTTTATGAAAAAGGCACCGAAATTACGTCCACGTCTTATTACTGTATTCATACGTTTTCGCGTACATTCTCCCACAAAATGCTTCCCCCTAAGTCACTTAAGCAAGTGGCCAACACGCGATAGCCATCGAATAATAATGCGTGTGGAGTCGTTTCTTCACATGAAATTTTCCTACAGTATCGAGCTAACAGCAGAAGAGTTCTTCACTAATAACTTAATGACACACTCCCTTGTGCGACGATCCTTAAAAACGTCACTAACCCTTTGTGATATTTGTGCCAGGAATTTAGAAAGGAGCAAGTCTGTTGCGTCAAGCCGTTCCTTATGACTGTTTTTTTTTTTTATTTGTACCTGGCAGGACATCATTGTAGTCTGTTCGGCAGGCACATTTAGCGTCTAGTGCTACTGCTCGCATCAGCAGTTCCGAAACAATGGCCGTCCTCAGGCGCCCTATAATTGAGCTAAGCCTATTGGTGTAAAACTCCCGCAAAATGATTACACCAGATATCTATTATATACTACACATGCCGGAAAAGAAGCCCCATTCTCAATATGTTATCCGCTCTTCAGTCATGTGTCGTCTAAGTTCAATTCACGGCCAGCATCGTCCCAGTACCTTGGTGGTATAAAACCTCTGAGCCAACCACACTGAGCAACCTGACATATATAATAAAGTGACAAAGTAGTGTTGTTGTATTCTAATAAACTTAATGCCTTAGAACAGCGGTTCTCCACAATGACTATCTCGGGGACCCCTTCAAGGATTTCAAAAGCGGTGGGAGAGCCCGCGATCAACCATGTTGATCCGTGTCATAATCCTCAAGAATTTGCAGTTGCAGCTAAAGTCACCAACATACCTATCAATGCTCGCCTCTCGTGTCTGTGTTTTATGCGTATGCGTGTCCTTTTGCCAAACAATGTGCTCTTGCAAAGCTAATGGTCACCCAAACACATACAAGCTGCATTTTGTATGCCTGGCTTTCCGAAGAGCTTGCCTGTCATGCAAAGCGCCAACGTTGAACAATGGGCGACGATACACTAGGTACGCCAAAAACTAAACGTCTTGTAGCGAAACCACCTTTTAGATGCGACTGCATCTCATTCACTCGCCTTGCCCCTCCATACGGCGTTGTTGTTGTCCGTCCACACCCCTCCCCCATTCTCCTCGCCGCGCGAGCTGCGCTCTCCGCCGCTCACCCCCTCTCCTCTCCGATAGCGAACACTCTCTCGCGAGGGGCATTGGATTGGATTCGATTGGGTTGGCTTGGCTTGGCTTGGCTTGGCTTGGATTGGATTGGATTGGATTGGATTGGATTGGATTGGATTAAAGTGTATTGTGTTGGATTGTGTTGCGTCATAGCCGCGGTCGTTCCAGCACCGGCGTTCCGATTTCGGGCACGTGCATAGACTTGATCCTCGCTGGAAATTGCACGGTGGTCCCGTTACTTCACCATCCACTACCCGTACACTTCAGCGACCACAAGGCCGTCATCGTTAACGTTACGCCGCGTGCTAAATAAAGAATACATCATACGCGTTCCGCACACGTTTCACGCAATTAGACAATCAACCCAACGGAAACACCAAGTGAACCCCCAAGATGCGTCGCATCTCCACAGGGTTCCCCTACTGGAAGGTGGGGTAATTTTTAAGTGCAGAGCACTTTATGGATTCGCCTTGTCGCCGTAGCTCGCTGTAACGCGCGATGTCAAGTGACTGCCGGAATCAGGCGGCGCAGCGAGATAACGGACCCAAGTGAAGCCTTGTGTACCGTCGTCTGGGGGTCACGCTGAGGCCAGGGGAGTGAAACTTCCTCTACCATGCATGCGGCGCGATATTCGCTCGCAGCGCCGGCCAAAGCCCTGGTATTTGGTGGCCGTACTAAAACATGGCAGCGCATTGCAGACACACACTCGGAGACTCCATCTTGATGAGGACTGAAAAACTGAGCGTTGGCGGAGGGGGGGGGAGGGGGGGGGGGTTATTTAGCGCCAAATTCAATTGGGATGCACAATCAAGGCAAATTGAGAGAGTGGGAGATATTCAGATAGAGAGCTCGCGACCTACTTTCTGTTGCACCACCCGCCACATGATCAAAATGGCGACTGTCGCGTTCTGATTGATAAAGTCTTTCGCATCCACTTATTTTTGCACCACATATTCAAAGTATGGCACAGTTTTGGTTTACTATTGCACACAAATTATTCAAGAATAAAGGGCACAGTTTTTATCGTTTTATTGCCTAAAGTCTTGCGCATCCACTTATTTTTGCACCACATATTCAAAGTATGGCATAGTTTTGGTTTACTATTGCACACAAATTATACAAGAATAAAGGGCACAGTTTTTATCTTTTTATTGCCTAAATGTACCATTCGTACAGAACAAACATAACTTGAATATTTTACGCTTTTAGTTGCATACAAAAGTGTAGGGCACATGGCCGCATGCGAATAACTAGGTATCAAGCCAGTACATATCTGTCCAGTGCCTTGCCTGTCCAAAATCCGCGTAGCCTCTGCTGGTGAAATGGGCAGAGCACACAGCCAATAGCTGCTGTAGATCTGACGACGTGATAAATGAGCCAGATCCTGCCTTCTCGCAAACTGCAGCCAAACGCGAGACCTGTAACATCAACGCGCACGTGTGGAGTACTTGGGTTAGAACGAATACTAGCTTTATTCCTACTTTCAGCCGCATATAAGATAATTCTGACGAAAAACTGGCATCTATATTCGAAATAAACGCTATCTGATATATTTCGCATCTTTCTTTCTTAATTTGATTTTTGCTACAACTTGTGGCAACACCATCAGGAAGCCAAAATTTAAATTAAAATCTGCTTTTATTATTCATAGACGGGCATACATAATTCGATTTGTGCGAGCGTAATGTTCTCTGGCAACGACCCACCTTTCCTCCTAATCTAAAATTTATTTCGGCAGAAAAATTCAGTCATCCCACACCAGGATCTCTAAAAAATTATTCATGCATATATACTCCCGCGCACTGCGTAGTCGTCTGGTATTTCTCGGGCCCTGTGGTAAACGGTCATAAAAACCTTATTGGAAAACCTGTAATAAATTATTAGCACAGGTATAGCCTGCATTGTCCAATTATTTATCGGCTTATAGCTGTAACTGCGTTCTTGTAAAAGTATTGTAATTGTACATAAAGCTGAAACTCAAAGGGTGGAATTAAAACACAAACTATAAATCATAAGCAATGTAATTAATATAATTAAGATAGTTATTATAGACACCCAGTTTCTGCATAGCTGGTATAATTATTGCTGCAAATTCATTCTGCTATATGCCGTGGGCTCACGTGAAACCAAAACGCAAACGACGGAATTGAAGCGCAACAAATGAAATATTGTCCGTCTAAACTCACAGGTGTAAATAGTTTATGCAGTCACCACTTAATTAACATAGTGCTAACAACCTATGGACCCTCCTGTTGAGCCAAAAGTCAATGGGAGTCTTCCATCTATGGACATAACTAGGCTGATAATAATAACGATAATAATAGTACTTCTATAAATCAGCAGTGGCTTAGCTCGGCTATACCAGTAGCGTGAGCTAAGGTGCAGCTGGTTATTCTTAGGTTTCCTGGTTGTCGAGGATTAGCTGGTTATCATGCTTACTGCTGCTAAAACGATTTCCAATCCAATCCATTCCAATCAACTCCAGCCCAGTACAATACAATCCAGTCTAGTCCAGTCCAGTCCGGTCCAGTTCAGTCCAGTCACTGCTCCTCGCGCATGCGCAGCACGGCTCTCCAGGAGCCACGCGAAACGGATAACAAGCGGCTACGGCGCAGCATCAGAATTGGCTACTGCGCAACGGAGGCGCACAGCTGGGCACGCGCCGGCGCCAGTGCGTCTACCGCGGCTATGAGGTCACTCCTCTGGAATGCGCAGACCGGCGAATGTGCAGACCCAATTCTGCACACACCCGTAGTCCAATTGGTTTGGATTTCCAATTCAATCCAATTTAATCCATTCCCATCCCATCCCATTCAAATTCAATCCAAGCCAATCCAATCCAATGCTCCTCGCGCTTGCGCAGCACGCCCCTTCAAGGTCCACGCGAAACTGCTCAACCTCGGCCAGTGTAGCTTACGCTACAATAATCATAACAACAACAACAATGACGCATTCTACAAAACAACTTCCACGCAGGCAATCAAAAGGTAATAAAAATACTGCGATTAAGCCTACACTGTTCTATTAGTTATTGTATCTGTTGCTAGAAATACATTTTGCTGCATATCGAGCATTCACTTACACAAATGCGACACACATGATCGAAACGAATTAAATTAAAAACGCACGTATAAACAAACATGTGTAGCTAATTTAGTCATTAGATTACTTGCCAGATGCTCTGACACCCAATTCGAATGTAATAAATAATAAATGCACGTGTATGCTCAAATTATATCACTACTGCTACAACCGCATCCTCCTTTGTAAACAAGCAGCATGCAGACCGTACCTTTCATCCGCCGGTATCCAAAACAATTTTATTCGGGCATTGCGTGAAGAATTTTGACACCACTCAGCACAGCACAATTTTTGATGACGGCGCGCATCCATTCATGCGGCTGTTTCGATGGAACAAACTTAACGGTGGTACAAGCGGCTTGGGAACTCCGTAGGCCGTAGCATACGTGTACGCGCGATAAGAAATGCTCCTTTTCAGCGGTGCTAGGTAGGAAGGCGCGGTTGCCGTTTTCCACTCCGGGTGGCGCTCGTGTTTTCGGACTCTTGAACTGCAGCTTTTAGGTTCACTTCCATATAAAAAACTCTGGAGTTAACAAGTCACCTGGTAATGGATATAAAATGCGAGAACAACCTTCATTTATGCTCGTATGTAGTAAAGCCCCCAGACGTTACGATCGCTGCTGCCACGAGACAGAAAAACGGCGAAGTTTCCCCCCCGGCTGAGGCTTCGAAAACCCCGCGGTTTAAACAGTCATAAACGTTTGAACCTCGTGAACCGCTGGCGCTTGTCATATATCTCCCCTTTGCTTAGCGTAAAGAAAACTGTAGTTACATTTCAGGCAAAATCAGTGTGTATAACCTGCAGCTCCCGCGTTCATTTAGTTACGAACGCTCGTTTGATTGCTTTTTACGATAGTAAGCGAAAAAAGCGGCCGCGCAACAAAAATATGGTGCGTTCGAAATGTCGCAGAAAGGCTCCAGCCGTGCAAAAAAAAAATTACGCGTTCGAAATGACACAAAACAGCTCCAACATACGAAATTAAAGCAAGCACAAAAAGAACAGAACTCCCGCTGGCGCAGTTTCAGGGAGGGGGGCGCGATCATTGCGAAGGCGGGAAATTTGAATTGCATATTTATCAACAGAGGAGTGAGACACGGTGGCGAAGAGCGTGATGGGTGGTAGCAGTGAGCTGATAACGGCGCCACCACCAATTATGGCTAATCATTGCTCCGCACTTCCGACCGCTTTCACATTGAGTGGAAGGGCTTTAATTTTTTGCGTTTCCAGCACGATTTAGCAAAAAGAAAACATGAATGAGGGTGGGGAGGTTGAAAACTTTCGGGGAGGGTTTGGCGGACCCCTGAAATGTCATCGCGGACCCCTTGTGGTCTTCTGTCCCCCATTTGAGAACCATTGATTCAGTAGATGCCGCGTAGATTTCTTGGCTTTGTTATCGGCTTCAGTAAACCTTTTCTCTTCCTAGTCATCCTGCTTATCCATATTATTTGAAATGATGGAACATACCTGCGTTCATAGATTTAGTAATGTACTGTAAAAATAAATCACTTTTGAATTAAAGAATAAACACCGCAAGGGAGACACTGAACCTTATTGTTTCTGCGCCACCTGGGTGCAGGAGACCAAAGGACACGCGCGAATTGGAATCAGAACCTGCTCATTGCAGTGGAGTTTTATAGCGAGAAAAATATGCGTTCCACTGAACAAAAAACCTAAGGTCGTACAGCGTCTGTAACAATTAAACGGCCCCGAAACCCACGTAACTCCGAACCATGCTATAGCGCGTCTTTCACTACATCAGGACCGAAGACTAAGACCGCGATTATAGCACCGACTGCGACGCTTTCCATAACGCGTGTGTCAGATTAATTAAACATAAATCAGAAAGCGCTGCGTAGGCATGCTCATTGTCTGCGACGCGCTTCACGACACGTGCTTCCCACTCTGTGAGATAACAGCTGGGCCTCGGCTGCAATGACGTGCTCCATAACGTTTGCTTTGGTACTCTGCAACACTTCCGATGAACGCTTTCACTCTTTCCTTCACGTCTAGAAGCATTGTCAGAACTACGGGTATCGCCACCACGGAGCAGCGCTGCATGATTTGCTCATCGCAGCAGAAATATCCTGCTTGCGTTTCTGCTTTGCTTTTTAATTTTTTTACAGTGGCTGTCTAACGCGTTTATTTCTCAAGCAGAAAGGAAGCGACCAATAGTCGCTACGTTGCTGTGATGACGTAATTCGAGCGCTCTAAGAACGCCAACTCTCAGAAAATACGGAAAACTCTATTGAGACGGGTTCCAAGTTATCCGATGGGCATAGAGCAGTAATTTTTGGGTGTGTTACTTTGTTACCCCCTATTCTAAGTACCGGATATGTTTGTTCCCTACGTTCTGAGAGCATATAAGATTGAGAAAACGTTCCGCAGGTTCCCTTTAAAACTCAAAAGAATACACGCTGCTCGTCAAAGCCATACGCGCTTCAGAACCCCGTACTGGTATTCTGGAGCATCAACACCGGAGGCTACTGACAGATTGGCAGTAGCAAAAGGTAGCATTGAAGGTAGTCCACAGCAATCGTCGAAAACAACCTGCCGGAGTTGCTCAGTGGACCAGGCGTTCTGCTGTTGAACCCAAGGACGCCGGTTCGATTCCTGGCCACGGCGGCCGCTTTTCTGATGGAGGCCAAAAGCGAAAACGCCCGTGTGTTCCAGATTTCGGTGCACTTTAAAATCCCCAGGTGTTCAAAATTAATCCGGCGCCCTCCACTACGGCGCGCCTCATCGCCTCGCGGGAGGAAATTGCTGGGGCAGTAGACTATACCCCATAATAAATTACAAGTAGTGGATGGTAAGTACTGCAGGGCTCCTTTAATATAAACCATGCTGATTGTAAAATAATTATTTGAGCGCGATGCTCGAATGAGCACTCAGCGGCGCTCAGCCCGACAATGTTGTTCCGCATTCAAAACGCATAATTGTTTATATATGTGTGACGGCGGTGCGTGTGTCCCGGCTTCTCCGAGCCAGATGAAAAAACTTTGGCCCCAGGAAGTTTTCCTGTGGGAACGTGTGGCAGCATCGCAAAGAACACATGTTTCCTTTTTGCCTCGGGGCGAGGCAAGCTTCCCTTCGTTTGACGCATCCTTGGCGGGTGCGCGGACAGCCGCGTCGTCCACTGCCGCTTGTAGCCGGTCCTTCTCGCCTTTCTCCCCGCCGCTGCTCAGACGTAGGAGGAGGAGCAGATAGAGAGGAGCGAACGGAGAGGATCGGGGGTTGGACTTGGGGCGACCTTCTTGTTATTCGGACGTAGCTGTAGGAGCAATCCGAAAGCGCATCCCTCCCAAGAGCTCGCACACTGCCAGCCTTCTCTGACCTGGTCTACACCTCGAGCCCGTCGAGCTACCGCTCCTGCTCGGCCTCCCCTTCCTGACCGCGGCCTACAGCTCGAGCTCGCCGAACTACCATTCCGGTACTGCCTCCCGTTGCTGCCCTCGGATTCACCGCGCAGACCTTTCGAGCCACCGGCCCCGCACTGCCTCCATCTCCTGGCCCCGAGACCCACTTGGCCCGTCGGCTTCCCGTCGACGTTTGACCACCCCGGCAACCCGAACGATTCCGCCCAACCTGGTGAGGAAGTCGGCACCACTGAGGCACCCCATTAAACGAATTGTTAATGTTTTTCGCCCGCCTCAGTGTGTCTCATTTCCTCCAAGCTCTGCGTGGACCCACCTTAATATACGTTTGTTACTAACCAATTAACGAGCGTCACATATGTGCTCAAAGTTGCTTTTAAGTGCGAATGCACTTCTTAAGCGAGCCTGAATCGTCCGCCGCCGTCGTCCGCATAGCAACAGCTGCGGGTGCGCGCGCTCCTCGTCTTCCTTAGCAACGGGGGGAGATGGGCGCGCGCTACTCTCCTCCTCCTCTCTCCGCTCAGTGACTGCGGGTGTTGGGCGCCTCCTCTCCACTTCGGGCGGGAGAGGTCTCGCTCGCGTAGCGGGCGCTCCGCATTCCGACGCGTGAGGGCGCTCGTGTAGCCCTCGCCGTAACGGCGGGCGCTACTCTCCTCCTCCTCTCTCCGCTCAGTGACTGCGGGTGTTGGGCGCCTCCTCTCCACTTCGGGCGGGAGAGCTCTCGCTCGCGTAGCGGGCGCTCCGCATTCCGACGCGTGAGGGCGCTCGTGTAGCGGCCGCGTGGCGCGGGAGGGTATTAGTCGAGCGCGCGCCGTCGTCGAGAGCGGTCGCTGGTCCTGCATCTCGATAACGATGATGGCGGACCGGGCAACGGTACCAGCAATAACGAGTGAAATATCTTTCTTTGTAGTTGTGTGCGTGTGTGTAATCTCTCGACTACTCATTAAGATCACGATATCCACCGTAATCGCGCAATCAACAACCGTGCATTCGCACTTACACACTCTCCCCCTCGGGGAAGTGCGAGGGAATTTTTTCACTTTTGATGACATGTCACCAACAAGAAAAGGGTCACATTGGTACGAGGGAGAATTTTAAGCTCCGTTCAAACCGAGACGAGTTGTGGGCAATCCCTCCCTTCCCCCCCTCCCCCCCCAAAAAAAAAACAATGCATTATTTGCACAACTCGGACTCCAGCACTCTGCTTAGTGCAAAGGTGATCGTTGTGTACTCTCCAGTCAAGTGCTCGACACTCCGCACAATTGCTTCAACCTTTATTCCGCTAAGCATCATGTTTCAATTCGAATGTTTTTACTCAATTGCGAAGCATATCATGGAAAACCGTATCATGTTGCTTTAATCAATATAATGCGTTGCCTTTTCAGTGTGCCCTTCAGTTATAATTATAAGTCATACATTAAAAAATACCTTGCACGGTTAAGCCTTGCATGAAAGTTATCCAGTGTACGCTAGTATGCTATGCATCGTCTTGTGAATCCCCCTTACCGTCCTGGCGATAACTGTGCAGTTTGGTGTGTTTTTAATTAGTGCTATTCACCTTGTTCTGGAGTACAGCACAGTGAAGCGTTTATTGCTTTTTTGTTTGTGCTCCCCAATATACAACAATTAAACACTTATGTGTCTTCCAAACTGTTTCTCCGGGTCTGTCTTTGGTTAAAATGTGTTGAGACGTGAAATAAATTTCCCCCTATGATGGGGCACACCCTTCTGTAGGGCACACCCTTCTATGCTTTTGACTGTTGTAAATAAAGTTTCTCCTCCCCGATGACGACAACAGTACAATCTTAAATCTTAAATCTACAACTTGCTATTTCGCTTATGGTTTCGAGACTCGCAGCGCCTCTATAAATTCGAGTGGAGAGAAAAAGTTCAGGGGCACCAAAGAGCTCCATATGATCGAGTGGTTGCGAAGGTACTAGCGTTTTGTTTTGGAACAGATGACGGTGTTATGTGTCCCGCCATCTTTTGCGGCTGTTGGTGTACATGGTTGAGACGATTCATGAATACGAATTGCCGCATACACACCACGCATGAAATTTGTCGAACGAGTGCCACATGAAAGGTAGCGCGTTTATTCCATGCACGGTACACATTGACCTGGTGACTATAGTGGCACGTGTCCAGAAGTGCGCATGTGTCCTCGCATTACCACCTTAATGATCTTTTTCTCTCTGCAATTTTTTTCTTCTTTTCTGGGTTACTGAGGGGCTAGCCAATTGCCCTTGTTAGCCCTACACACACGATATTAGCGGCGACGTCACTTGCCACTTATACAATTTTTTAGCCTAATTATCATGCTCATATTTCTTCTTTAGTCGCCAGTACATGTCTCTAACACAGGTTTTTATGCCACAGGCCGCAATTCATTAGTTAGGTGGGCCTTTAGTCGGCTATAATAAGCAGCTGTGCTAGTGGAGGGCTTTCGAGCTCGTCTCGCATTAAAAGGGACCGTAGCTATTATCCGAGCCAGCGCCAACTAAACGTAATTTCACCCGCCGCGGTGGCTCAGTGGCTAAGGCGTTGCGCTGCTGAGCACGAGGTCGCGGGTTCAATTCCCGGCCGCGGCGGCCGCTTCTCTGATGGAGGCGAAAAGCAAAAACGCCCGTGTGTACGAGATTTCGGGGCACGTTAAAGATCCCCAGGTGGTCAAAATTAATCCGGAGCCCTCCACTACGGCGCGCCTCATCGCCTGCGTTGCGTCGGCGCGTTAAACCCTACAATCAATCAATAAACGTAATTTCCCTTAAACTGATTTAGTTGCTTTGTTTTGCGGAGCCCCCCAATAAAACTCTGGTGCCATTGCGAGCAATCACTGGCTTTTTCTTTATACTTTCAGCAGCCGGTGATTTTAAATGCCAGGGACGTGTGACCTTCGGCCCCCACATATAACTAATACCTTCGCTTTAAAATCAGTTGCAGTAAATCTGCACCAGAAGGAAAGCAGTGCATGAAAACCCGAATACGTTCACCATGGTATTCTTAGCACATCAGCGTGTACGGAAATTCGGGGAATTGTCTACAAATTCGGAAATTATGATTGAGGTTACCTTCATTGTGAATTTTTCGTAGCCTGATGAGTATGCAAATACCTTCAGTTATCTTATTGTTCCAAAGTGCTCCTTTTCTGTCTTTTCGTGAATGATGTACACCCACGATTTATTTCGATTGGGTGTACTTACTTCGCTACGTATGTATTTCTCCCCAGATACAAGGCGTAGTACAGAGTTGGTCTGTGTTCACAATTTTTGGCTCGTGCTTCCATCGTACTATTTGTGATTTTTGCTTTTGTTCGTTTCGTTCGGGAGATGGATAAGGTTATTTTTATTTCGTTATTCACTTTTAAAATTTTTATTTTTCAATTCTTAGCATTATTTTGTTTTTAAATTCTGTTCAACCATCTGTCTTCATTTGCTCTGTTATAACAATTAAATGGGTGAACTCTGCCAATTATGCATTTTTGTGCAAATGCAGAGCGTTCACGGTTTGTCCACTTTCCCAACGTCTTATTCGTGCTTCCTCACCCGGAGGCTCTTCATTAGTAGAACGTACGGTTAAAGCTACCAAACAAAAAACCTCAACGCACATTTCCCTTAATTGTTTGTAGGCCTATTGCCCCAAAATTGGTAAATGGAAGAAATCCTTCTGAATACCGTTATAAGAATCGGTTCACAAATCTACTGCGATTCGTTTCTGGTACTTTTATTCAAATGTAGTGTTCTAGGACCAAACTTTTCTTATCAAAGCCGGCACATTTTTCGTGATAAGGTCTTGCAAATTGTCACAGACCTAACATAAAAAAAACTCTTGGTAGTATATCAGACTCGACGATTTTATGTAATTTTTGCCGCAGCTGACCATGCTGCATCTTATTTCGACCAAACATAAAAAAATCTCTTATTTGGGAGTGTGTCAGACTCGACTATTTTATGTTTTTCGCTGCAGCCGACCATACTAAATCTTACTTCAGAATGCATGCAGTAGAACGCCAGACGGTACTAACTTCAACAACGATGGTTCCCAAGGCGTTCATTATGAAAGCTTTGCAATTTCCTTTACGGAAGGCTCTACCTCGCATACCCGAATGTCTAACTACATTACCGGTGCATGCATTTAGAGACCCGCATGAAAAGCAACGCGCCATCAAACCAAGGATACGCCCAATGCATGAACAAGAACCGGGGAATAGTGCGTGCAGGGTCACATCTTCTCCCTTGGGTGTTCATCTGATTGATGAAAACGGCCTTGCGTCGGAACAACTGGGCTCTATTCCGTATCATAGCAACGGGGCACTTCGATCACACTCCGCTATAGGGCAGCGAGGGTAACCTCATTAGGCTTCTGTTAATAACTCAAGCGCCGGGAACGCGTGCGTCTTGTAGCTCGCGAAACAATAATAAGAAAAACAACTGCAGGCCCAGCAACCCCCACCCCGCCTAAAATCGATGGAGGTTGGCATTGGTAGAACCCACAAAGCGGCCCATCCCTCAGGTAACGAACCACCCTAATAGACATGACTTCCGAACAATGAAGACTGTGTCACGCGAGCGGCATGTATCTGGTGACTGTTTTTGTTCGTTTTCAGTGCGTTGTGACGTGAAAAGAGCGCCTCCATCTTCACTGCAGGTGGTGAAAGACGCGTTCTTTTGCAAAGAACATGCAAGAGTACTGCCGTGGGGAAGCTGGTTTGGACTCTGTGGCCTTGAAAACACGGTGACATGAACTTCGCCGTATACTACCCACTTTGAGGTAACGTGCTTTTTTTATTTGGTGTGATGGTGGAGGAAATGACGACTTTCCCTGCCTAACTGTAATTTCCTTTTCTTGAGAAATGTTTGAATGCTTTTTGGATGTAAAAATCGTTTTGTTGCATTATTCATTCTTGCTTCATCAGGGTCTTAATGTGGCACTCTGACCATAAAAAGCAAACGCCGTGTTGTGGAGAACATATATGCCTGTTTTTGTTGCAATTTAAAAAGACATCATAGCGACTTTTGGGGTTTTTTTTAAAGGTCAGCTGTTTAAGCAATTGAATACAAAACTCGTGTCTTAACAGTTTTGTCCTATGAAAGGTAGCACATGCTTAGTTATTATGGTCGTAATTTGTGTGCAGGTGGAAAATTGCAGAAACCGCGGTTTTTGAAAATAAGTAACAATACTCTTGTTGAAGGGTACAATGCTCCCAATTATCTCCAAAGAAACGGCAATATATCATGCTCTAAGAATGTCCGGCTCACCTAAACTTCGTGTTTCTACATTAGGCTGCTCTGGTACAGATAGATATTATAATGACGCCAATGACTGACGCACCGTAATTCCTGAGTATATACAGAGTACCGGGAGAGAACCTCTGATGGATATTTATAAGCGGCTTGTAAGCCAATAATGATGTATCAGAAAAGTTTGTGATTCAAATGGAGCGTTACTATACGCGACGTTAACCCATTTTTGTTCACTGTCCTCAAGAACCACGAATTTTTACCCCCTTTACTACTTTTTACACGAAATGTGGATTTCCCAAGTTAGTAATCCTTGAACTATGACCGCGTAAACAGAACCATTTCACATGGCATTTTAATTCACGCCAACTTGTAATTCCTCTCCAATTTCCAAATTACTTTCTCTCCGATTTGAAATTCCGAGGTTTGTTTTTTCGAATGGGTGCCGTGCGACAGAAGGGTGAATATCAAGCGCAGGACAAATTGTAGCATCCATACAGGTGTGAGACTGACAAAATTACTGTTCCTTTCTTCTATACTGTCCTGGCATCGACAACAGTTCCTAGTATTCAATGCCACCATTCCTGGTTACAATAAATGCTATGCTGTTCAAGCCTGCGAATTGCTGTGTTTTTTTCTTTCCACACCTGCTCATAGTCTCGCATTTTATTAACGTTTTTTTGCGCAGTTTAGACTGGTCTTCTTTTTTCTTGTTCTGATTTCTAAGAATGTACACAAGAAACATAATCCTGCATTTATCAATACGTGTTCGCCGTAGAGGACATGTGTTCCTGCTGTTTTGGTCAACTTTTTTTTTCCCCTGAGAGGGTAATTAGCGTCAGATTAAAAATAGGACAAGCCGACGACTGAACACCTAATCAAAGATGTTTTGCCAAAGTTTAAATTCCGTTCCTTACAGTAATTACCGAAGGAACACAATTCTGCGCGGTCTGCCTTCCGTCAAAAACGCTCCCATTCAGCTCAAAAATGCGTTTCACAATATTTGCCACTAACACAGCGCATTCTCATGCCTAAAATACGTACCGTATTTCCAACTCAACTTTCCCACTTTTGTGCTTATTCTCATTTTGTTTAGCGTGCTGCGACAAAGTTTGCATCTGCTTGTATTACAAATTGTGCCATTTCTGCGGTGTGTCTCAGTTTCAAGAAAATCCCGAATGCCATAAGGGAAACTCGAGCGGACATCCCAACCCCCCTACCATACAACTGTAAGCGTGATTGTGTGTCCCACGATTAACATACAATATAGTTTGTCGCTTTGCTTACGTTTTTGTACCATGCACAGAGCTAAAGCGGTGCGTTAGAGCACATTTTCTCCTGAACAAGAAAGGGCTTTTTAGCAGAGAAACCCTTGACATCAAGGTTGAAGGTTTGGTTCCGAGTAGTGCTGCAGTAACTTCTACAATGATGCGATGCGTTTATATTGTGATTTACATAAGCAGTAACACAAATACCTCCAATATTATTTTACACATGCATTTCCGTGGCGATTTGTGTAAGGCTACCTCTATTATTAGTTTACAAATTCGTATCTTCATTGCCATGTGCATCAACGCTCACTCAAATATCTTCCTCATCAGTTTGCACAGGTTCGCATCTTTTGATACGATGTATAAATCATACATCAGAAAACAGCAGGCCGTTTCTTCCAAAAAAAGCTGCAATTTTGTACCTTGGTGGTTGTTAGGCGGCGCGGAGTACGCCTTGGGATATTGCGCAATCTAGGAAGCTGCAGAATGAAAGGAGTGACCTTGTAGAACGCACAAAGCCAAAGCACCCGTGCGTAGCACTGTTCCGCCTACACGGGCAGGTGGTGCATGCATTCCGTAACGGCTCTCAACGCAGCTTGCAGTTTCCACGAAAGACGTTTGCCATCTTCTTCGTAACGTGAGTTTCTCCTGATTGCTTCCATTCAGGAAACTTTTTTTCCAACCTGCTGATTTATTTATGTATGTGGGTATGTAAGATTGTATGTATGTATTTCTGTGCGTATACATATATGATTGACTGTAGTGTTTAACGCGCCGACGCACCGCCGGCGATGAGGTTCGCCGTAGTGGAGGGCTCCGGATTAATTTTGACCACCTGGAGATCTTTAACGTGCGCCGAAATTTCGTACACACGGGCGTTTTTGCTTTTCGCCTGTATCATAAAAGTGGCCGCCATGGCCGCGAATCGAACCCGCGTCCTCGTGCTCAGCAGCACAACGCCTTAGCCACTGAGCCACCACGGCGGGTTTTGCGTATATCAAGCTTCCTAAATAACATCTCTAGGCATGCCGAAAATACTTTTGGTCGTATGCTGACCCCTTACAGACGCCCTTTTCTATTACGGGATTTCGAACTCTTCGAACGAAGCATTATCGTCTCACTGTGTTCCTGGTATGTGTCCTTCCGGAACCCCTTTTACCCCTCTTGTTTCCCCATTCTTTCAATCCCTCTATCGCTGCTGGTGTTTCACTGAATCGAAGTCTTTTACGTAACCTCTAATTACATGCAAAGAGTTTTATTGTATTCTGTGGATATCGCCATTACTTGGTTGATGGCATGAACCTATTTATTTAGCCTATTCGTAATTATTCCTGTTTTCTCAGACGCTGACAATTTGGGTTGTCATTTGTAAGGTTTTCCACTGTTTGCGCGGTTTACTACTGTATTTTCTAAACAGCTTGCATACAACCAACAGTATGGTAGTTGGTTGATAACTGCTTTCCTCTTTCTAGAGAGTCAGGGACGCGAGTAAACGAAGAAAAGTAAAATCAATTAAACGTTTTGGGTGTCGTAGTCTTTTTCAGCAATTCGGGATAATACCTGTAAGTACACCGTCAGAAAACCGTACTCAGAAAGCTTTGTGGTAAGATAAACGTGAATATGAGTATACCTTACCTTCCTGAACACAAAATTAAAAAAGATCCAAGGACACCTAAGCCTTTCTCTGGGATGTGGAGGCCTAAGCATGGACGTCTAGTCGAGCGTTTATGAAGCCTTGCATCAGCATCGTGTTTCCGAAGAGCTCTATAACCTTACCGCTAGAGGAGCTTTGCTTTTCTATCTGCCTCAACGCTTTTCAATGGCTTCCATCTGCCTCTCATTCATTGCGCCCTTCCTGTTCCTGCCTCCCTGTAATAGGAGGGTTGACAACGTCGGTGAATTTGACTGCTGCGTCAGCTCCCTTCAGACGCAGTGTTCTGGCTTGGACAGTCGCACCTCGCTACAGCCCAGTTTAAGCTCGCGCTGTTTAACGCCTCGCACTATGGAAAGCTTCCAGAGGAATCGTTTTTATATTTTTGTAGCGTAAGCTACACTGGCCGAGGTTGAGCGGTTTCGCGTGTGCCGTGAATGGTCGTTCTCCGCAAGCGCAAGGAGCATTGGATTGGTTTGGATCGGATTGGATTGGATTGGATTGGATTAAATTGGATTGTGTTGGATTCAAATCCGATCCAATTGGAATACGGGTGTGTAGAGAATTGGGTCTGCTCATTCACCGGTCTGCGCATTCCAGAGTGACGTCATAGCCGCGGCAGACGCACTGGCGCTGGCGCGTGCCTAGCTCTGCGCCTCTGTTGCGCAGTAGTAAAGTCTGACGCTGCGCCGGAGCCGCTTGATAGCCGTTTCGCGTAGCTCCTGGAGAGCCGTTCTGCGCATGCTCGAGGAGCAGTTACTGGACTGGACTGGACAGGACTGCACTGGATTTAATTGGATTGGAGTCTATTTGATTGAAATCGTTTTAGCAGCAGTAAGCATGATAATAAGCTAATCCTAGACAACCAGGAAACCTAAGAATAACCAGCTGAACCTTCCCTCAGTCTACGTATATCATGGCATAGCCGAGCTAAGCCACTGCTAATTTTTTTACCATGGAGGCCGACACCGGACCACTTGTCCACCCAAGCTTGCGCTGTATAACTACACGTACTATAGGACGCCTCGTCCTACATAACACCTAGAGATGAAGCATTTTTTTCTGTTACGGACGCAGGACGCCGACATTTTCACCCAATGGGCCTTTTAAAGGTTTCACCTCAGAAGTACTGTACGAGGCTGCTGAGTGTACTAAGTCGATGAATCTTGACCAAGTTGGGAGTACCGTACTAAAGTCGAGAGGCAAACCAGTCATACAGTTGCTACGGGCTATAGACCAATTGATAGACAGAATTAAGTAATGAACAGTAGACTACATCTTCACTGGAACAGAGAGTTGTACACATTATTCGTACTTCTAGTGATGAGTTGCAGCGCCTGCAGTATAAGCACCTTGAAAAAAACAACTTAGATCGACCCAAGAAGGTATGATTGATTGATTGATTGATTGATTGATTGATTGATTGATTGATTGATTGATTGATTGATTTATTGATTGATTGATTGATTGATTGATTGATTGATTGATTGATTGATTGATTGATTGATTGATTGATTGATTGATTGATTGATTGATTGATTGATTGATTGATTGATTGATTGATTGTAGGATTTAACGCGCCGACGTAACGCAGGCGATGAGGCGCGCCGTAGTGGAGCGCTCCGGATTAATTTTCACCACCTGGGGACCTTTAACGTGCACCGAAATCTCGTACACACGGGCGTTTATGCTTTTCGCCTCCATCAGAAAAGCGGCGGCCGCGGCCGGGAATCAAACCCGCGACCTCCAAGAAGGTATGGAAAGAAGACTCACAGGAGCAACGGATAGGAAATGCCCGTCTCGGATTAAGGAACCAATTCCTGTGGAAGATCTCCTCGCTGAAATTACGATAAAAAGGAGTCAGGCTGCGCAAGAGTCTCGGAGAACTGAGTGACTACCGGCGAACCACAAGGAAAATAGAGTGGCTACGGAAAATGCCAGTACAAGCAAAAGAACTTGAATAGTTTGATGGAGGTATGAGATAAGGAAGGTTGGTGACAGAGTACTTTTTCGGAGAGCGCAAGATAGAAGCACTTGCAACTCAAAGGCAGAGGACTTAATCATGCAGTGGCCTATTCAAACTTATTAAGATGCCAAAATTTTTACCTTTTGTGTTTCAACACGCCCAAGCTACACCTAGGCTGTGAGGCGTGCCGTAATGGAGGGTTCTTGATTAATTTTGACCGCCTGGGGATCATTAAAGTGCGCGGAACATCGACAAATGCGCGTTTTTTAATTTCGCCTCCATCAAGAAAGCAGCCCCCGAGGGAGTATCGAACACACGTTCTTGGGCTTGGCAGCAACAACGCATTTGCTACTGAGCCACCGCGGAGGTTGATGCCGCAGTTCTGTCACTAAGGTAGCAAAGTGGCGCTTACAGCCGCTGGTGTGGAAGGGCAGCAAAATAGCATATTAGGTGATTTTTCGTCGTGATGCCTTGATGCTGCCCAGTATGCAAGGCTTCGTTTCGCTCAGTCATTCATCCCGTGCACTATTATTGAGTGGAACAGTTTACCCGCACACATTGCCACCGAGAAAGACTCGGCTAAGTTTTTAGAGCTCATGCGCACTACGGTGACTAACTACTTTTTTGCTTTTGTTGTTTTGTTTTTGTTTCTCTTTTTTTTTAACTATTGTAAAACGCCATGCAATTGCTGCCCGTATTCATGGTTTACGTTTTGTTGCGGTTTTCACGTTGCATTGTATCTTGTTGTACTGCTTTTTTCTGGTTTTTCTTTTCTTTTTCTTTTTTTGTTGTTGTCTTCACACCATGTTGTATTTACCCCCCCCCCTATGTAATACCCTCTTCTAGAGAACCTGAATAAATAAATAAATAAATAAATAAATAACTGCACAAGGGTGGTCAAATGTGCATCTTGTAAAAGAGCTGTTTTTGTCAGAGAGAACCTTCTTTGTAGAGTTTAGTCTATGTAGTGTAGTCCACACTGGCCACTGATGTTACCAATTTTACCGATATACGCAGCACACCAGATCTTAGGGATTCTGTAAACACATATCTGTGTATGTCTCACCGAATGGGTAGCCAACGCCCTTATAAACTTTAAGAGGAGCGGAGTACATTTTGATATACACCGAAATGTGCGTTTTGAGAGAACTTTGGTACTCAGGTCATTACCCAACATTTACTTTTTATTGGTTTTTAATTTACAGGACATGTACCTCAGCGAAACAACTGGAAACGCGACATCGGCAACAGAGAAAATGAAGCATTTTTCTATCGGGCCTTTCACGGTGGAAGGATGGCGGCAAAATGCCGTGAAATGCGAAAATGGGGAGCACAAGACCAGCCAGTACAGCAACATGCTGCGGAGTTTCTGTTTGCAAGCACGAATATGCCGGCTCTGCGGTTGTCTTTTCATCAAGGACATGTTTGCCAAGCCTCCTAAGTATTGATACTTTTTTGTATTATTGAAAATATTGTATATACACACTCATTAGGATCAACTCGTTTAAGGCGAATTTCACGGTTATTAAGACAAACAACCCTTTTGCTGTGTGGTAACGTTCGCAATGCAAAAAAAAACGTCTGCTTAAGACTAATTTCTTATAATACGAACCACTTTTCACGGTTCGTTGGACTTCGTCTTAACGGGTGTTTATGTATACACCTTGAGTGCAAATTTTTAGAAGCCTAGCTAACCCCACTTACGCCAACCGAAAAAAAGACCCAAGTTGGAACTAATGCACAAACGTCTGAAACAAAAGTTTATACATTTGAGATAACGTCCAGTAAAAATAGAGTTCCCTCACATAAGCGCTTAGCCACGTTTTATACTACAATAAAAATAAACCTGCGAGGTAGTGTCACTACTTTGCACAAGTCACGGGCACTAAAAAGTGATGCGTTCTTCGGCATATGTAAGTTTCTCAAAAAAGTCAACATACGCGATAATGACCTTTTTTTGGTAGAACAAGGTAAATAATGCCGCACCAAACTTTTGCTCTGCCCCGCATTGCATTCAGTTCATCATCAAAACAGAGAACCGTTGGTGGAACTTCTTCAATTTTCTCAACCATGATGTTCAAAACAGCGTCACAGACTTTATTCGTCGCTGAAACGGAGGGATAATTCACTGGTAAAAATAGCCTATGAACAACACATAATGCACGGCTCTTTAAATACCACTGCTTTGTAGAAGCACCTGCCGTTTCGAAGGCACGACAGGTATCGAGTAAAACAACACAAAGTAGGCAAATACGAGTACTAAATTGAATTTCTCAGAATATAAAATTTCTTACGAGTACGAGGGCTGCTTGCAAGTCACTAAAAATACATTTTCATGCTCTTTAATGGATCGAATTTGTTTGGTTCTTGTTGTTACGCAAGCTTAATTGCTACTGGGCACATTGGTGTCACCTTTGGCTTACATCAAGCTGACATTTTCTTTGGCTGACAAGAAGCGAAACTGCAAGCTTTTTCTAATACAAACAAGGCGCAGCCCTCCTCGACTTCTTTGATTATCACACCCGTACGAAGTTATGTTGCAGATATCAGAGACAAGCGATCACAATTTTCGAAAGCGACTTTTGGTAGGCAGATTTTACTTTTGTAGGCAGATTTGGGAGGCAGATTTTACCCGTTGCGGCATAAGTCTGGATAGAAAGGGTTTTCTGGGGGAAATTTTACTTTCATACCATTACGTAAAAAACGTTATAAGCGATACCGAAGCAATGGTTAACAACTTTTAAATTTACTGCTAGTTTCTTTAATGCATAATATTCGTCGCTGGCATTTTTTTTCATTTATTGTTTGAGTACCTAAAAAGTAGTTATATCGCTTCGGTTTTTATCGGTCGAGCTTTTAAGGAAACAAGTTTTTTGACATAAACCAAGAAAAAGCGCATCCTTATTTTTGTTGCGAAATAAGTTGAAGTGAACGCACTCCTCTTGCTTCCCTTTTTCTTGTTTGAAGCTAATCAAACAAACAAAACTGCTTTTCAATTATATCCTTTTCTTGGATTTCAACCTCTTCCCTTAGGGCGCCAAGACTCGTCTGGATGCACTGGTACACCCTGTACGCTGCAATCTGCTTCTCGTTCTTTCTGTGGTTCGAGACAGACGTGGTGATCCGCCATGCCATCAATCTTAGTGACACACATAGACTCTTCACAAAGTCCCTGCTCGTCCTGTTACACGTCGTGGTCATCCTCAAGGCATGCGGAAACTTCATATCGATGATACTTGGCGGCCGCAAGATCCTCGAGTTCCTCGAGAAGGCGGAAGCTTTCGAGAAGGAGATTGGCATTCCTTCATGCCTCTGCTGCAGCCAGAAGGGCTACTTTTTGACCGACATTACTGGGCTCGTGACATTTGGCGCTTACTTCATCAGCTACACGGCTGCACTGTTTCACCAAGAGCAAAAACTTGATGACGATGGCCGGCTAAGTGAAAGCGATATTGTGTTCAGGGTCTGCGGTTTGTTCGCCGGTATCCTGTTCTACGCGTACGACGGCCTCAACTTCACAGCCCTTAGACACTCGGCCCAGGTGCTCGAATCCTACGTGATGTTCTTGAAGGGAAGGATTGATGACTGCGTCGGCCGAAAGCTCGTCGGCTGCGAGAAAGAGGCGGCACTGAAGGTGCAGACCATGCGGCTCCAACTGTGTACGGTTCTGGAGCTCAAGAACGCTATGAACGCCATATGGGATAAATCAGTAGTATTGTCGAGCACGGGACTCATTCTCGTCACGTGCATCTCGCTCTACACGGTCATCACTGAGGGCGTGAGGAGGACAGAACTTTGGATTGCCATTGGCTACTCGGCCTTCTCGTGCTTCGAGTTTTTTCAGTTGGCAAGAGTCAGCCAATGTTTGTCTAACGCTGTAAGTACTCTTTTCGCAAAAATAACTCTCACCTTGTTAAGCGGTATTGTCACCTTACTTCAGTGGCGATATCCCCCAGAAGTTCCGCACGACAAGAGATTCTGTATGAACCCCCACCATATTAGGCCAAATGACGTAGCGTAGGCTCTAAAACGGTGGGGAGCAGAATTTTTTTGCGTGCTTTCCAAATGTATCCCCTTTTAACACTCCCTCTGGCAGTCACCTGTAGTCTCTACCATTTTTATGCTAACGTTGCGGGCTATATCTGTATTGAATCACCGTTCTCGCCGGTGACGCGGCAACTCCAGATTTAAACGTTGGGAATTGTTTCCGCTCACAAGCTTTGCTTTTTACCTGCCCTATAGTTTCAGGCCCTCAAGCATTCTTGCCGCAAGACGCCTACCGTGGACGTCACAGCCGCCTATAGCCAACAGGTACTGAGCAGTTCACATTGACATTGCTAACGTAACAGGCTTGAATCAATGAATATCCTACGTTTACACCAGTCCCCAATTTGAATCAAAGACTTGTACACGATTCCCTCACGTAAAGCCTGGGGTAAATAGGGGCTGGCCAGCAAAACAATATAGAACACGATGTGGCTTACTTTGTGTTTGTGTGGCTTCACGCTGTTTTCGTGTTAAAAATATTGGCGTCCATTTCTTATGGCGCACGTTCACTATGTAATAAAAATTACATGTATGTTCACGTAGGCATGCATTTCTCACCAATCACGGCCAGTAACATTGATAGCATAAACGTGACGGATTTACAGTAGCTGTGTCTTTATGGATCCCTTGTGCACTGCTTTAGAAGGATATCGGCGCTATTCCTCTACCAAGTGCCGATTTCTTTCGTGCCAAGCAGGCATGAAAGCTTCATACTGCGCAAAACTTGCGTCAAACTTGCGTCAACTTGCGCTGTCACATCTGGCTGCCACTTTGGAACGTAAATTATCATAAAATGTGGAATTTGGCTAACACATATTCATCACCATGGCGTTCCAGTAAGCAATCCCACAAGATGCACAAGTCATGGCTAGAAACGCCCGAACAAGCAAGTTCGAAGCCAACAGCTTGCTCTATCTCTGCACACTTTTATGCCACACATAATTCACAGTTGGTCGCCAAAAGATGCAATTGCGCTACTTTTTTGTTTGTTTTATTCCAGCGTATGCATACCAAACAAGTTCAAAAATATTGCCAATCTCTCAATAATGGCTTGCAACCTGGCTATCTTCCTTAGGTGGAGTACTTACATAATACGATCAACCCTGACGATATCTGTCTCAGCGGAAGCGGTTTCTTCAAGATCAACCTAGCGCTTCTTGGCACAGTAAGTTTTTCGGAGTAGCTGAATATTTATTCTGGTAAAAGCTGCATGCGCAATGAGATGTCAAACTTCCACTAGGCTACCTTTTGGTGCCCGGACTGTTCGCCTGCCGCCGTTACTTGCGTAAACAGCGTTCCGTAAAAGAATAACAATGCTTAATATCGTACGGCAAATAAAGTATAGATAAGTATATATCAGGAGGTCGGGATGCATTCCCTTAACTGTAGAGTGACACGCAAGCTTCAAGAAGTAAGAGCACCTAGTTTGATTAATCGGTAAAATCAATAGAAGGAAGCACAATATACAATACAAGAATAAAATTGTCAAATCAGTAAAGTCACGTTTTCCTTTAATGATTCTGGGTCTACCGACGGGGTGGGTTCATCGTCACGATTTCTGACGCGATCCTTTATATACGAATGCTCAGTGTAAAGCCGATATGTGTGGTTTGACAGACACGCGGCCGAAAACAGCACGTAATCTTCTGTTACTGAAAGTTAACGCTACCCGAGCATGTTCCCACGAAAAAGAAATGGAAGGAAATGCATGCTCTACACAGCATGTGAGATGCTATTTGCTATATCTTGAAGCATCAAGATTAATTTAGGCTATCTGTCTACGATGGTCAATGAGCTACTAGGAAGGATAACTTGGCAACCAAGGTTTTGATTACTGAGGCCCGTTGAAAATACCGTATTTCAGAACCAAATTATTCATTGACAAACGTAGGTGTAATCAAGAGCCACCGAGCACTCCTCATAATGGTGTTCTTTTCCTTCATCGCAGATGGCTGGCACCGTGATCACGTACACAGTGATACTGGTGCAGACGAGCCCGGACCTGTCTGAAGCACCCTCAGCGCGTGAATCTGCGGCGTCAGCAACGACAGCACTGGCAATTTGAAAAGAATCCTGCCCGCGAAAAGCAAGCCTAAAATAACACGATTTGAAAAAAAAAATCATTAGCTACTGTAGCCGTTCTTTCAATAAAGAGCTACTGTCAAAAAAACGTCACAATTTCAATGCGAAACCATTATTATTTATTTGGTGGAAGTAAAGTAGTCGCCCATTTGCAACCAGACTTATTATTTTATGCCGCTCTCAATTACGCAAGCTTCAAGTGGAACCAGCTGGTTCATACGGTCTGGAATAGTTGCTGAAAATACAAAAAATACAAGAAGGGGCCAACACCAAAGAAAAAACAAAACGAAGCGAGAAAATTCAAGACGTCGAGCACCCACAAGAAATCCAGTGACTGAACTTCACTTTATGGCTGAGCGGAAATGGAAGTTTCTTCGCGTGGAATTTCCGTAAATTTCTAGGCTATGCATGCAGGTCCTTGAAAAAAAGATACTTCCACGGGCCTTGTTCCCTTCCTCGGCAGTAATGGGAAGTGCCACGGAGGAAGAACACGACGGAGGGGGAACTGCGCTTCCTAGGTCGACCAGATAACGTCACAACTTCTTGGCCTGGCTTAAACTAGTGTCTTCTTCGTAGGAAAATAACCTGCGCTGCGCAGCCGTGGAACGAACCGTGGCCGCCGTCATTTCGGCAATCGGGTGCCGCTACCAACTCCTTGGCCATCGCAGCTACGAAACTTTGCATTGCCTCCTGTATTTTATACAATGCCAAGCGCATCGCCCGCTTCCCAATGTGAGTGAATGGTACGCCTGCAGTGTCCATATGTCGCAAGGTGGGGCCCCGAGCTGAACCGGCATCACCCAACTGTAACTAAATTCGAGAGCGGCTTGTGCCTGGTTGCCAAGGCAACCGATGTTTCACGTTGTCGGAGTAACGACACTCTCGCTAGCGTTAGAAAACTCAGACCCGCGGTGGAGCACGTTTTGCCAACGTTGCCGCTTTCAGCCACGCGTCGCCCAAGATTAAAAGGTCACATGACTAAAGCGCTGGGAAGGCTAGCGATTGGGGGAGAGTGGCCGGAGTAGGAGAGGGCTTGGTTGGCCGTTACGGGCTGATGCGTTTGGCATTGTAAAAATACCGGGGCGATTAACTTTGTCGTCCGTGTATAACGACATTAGACAGTTTTAGCTTACAGTTTTTCACTGTTCGCTCCTCTCCGATAGCAAGCGGAAGAGTCATTGCGCATGCGTGGCTAGCTCCGGCGCAAGCGGCGTTACCGGAGCTGTGCACCGCTTTTCTCGCCGACCCCGTCGGGAACTGTCGCACGTGGCACGAGCCCTCGGTGGAGTGCCGCCCGACCACTAAGAAATATTGTGAGAATCAATCAGTTCGATGCGCTAATGCCCACGTCAAGGAGACATGGATAAGGGCCCTTGTACTACCGTGGCCAATTCATCGTATACTTCGTCTGCTTCCCAGGACAGTTATCATCATCATGCCGTACCTCATCTATTCTTCATACCCATCCTCATCATCATTCCTGGGGCTGGAGTTCTGGGTTGCCGCTCAGAATAAACGCGCTGTTTCCACTGCCTCTGCGACGTGTCTTCTGGGTGACGGCTGCCCTTGACGTCTCCCTGAATATAAATAAACGTTTTTCCTTCTCCTTCTCCTCCTCGCCGGGCACGCTTAGCGGACCGTCGCGGCAGCTCACGCTACTGCGCATAATTCTAAGATGGCTGCCCCCAGCGAGGGATTGCGCAACTGCAAACTCCGTTTCTTTAGTTGAAACGTGAGAGAATAAACCGCGAAAGCGCTTCCGAATAGACAAAGATGTTACACACCCCAACGAGGTTAGAACAGAAGCGGAAACCGTCGACCGAAGCGCAAGTTTACTTCTATGCGGCTCCCAGAAAGACGGCCTTGTCTTGACTATTCGAAAAGTGAACGGCCTATTTTAAATTATTTAGGACCATTATATCGTGTCAGCGACTAAATTATATTAAAAAAGTTGAAATAAGGCAATAAACACGGTATTTTACTTTATTTGAGTGACCAAGATACCAATTCTTAGATGTCCTCTTGGGTGAAGTTCTCTTTTGCAAACGCACAGGACACTACCAGTGACGCGAATGATTCCCCTTTGAGGGACATACGGTTTTCGTTTAGCTAAAGCATTTCTGCTGCTGACACTCTGGTTGTGCTGAGCGGGCCTTCGAAAGTGGAGCATTCCGTCCAAAACGGTCAGCTAAAGCTGTATCTTCTGGTCGCTCGCCTTCGCCGTCCGCAAGGGGCCGTTTCGCCTCCTGCAAATGTTCTTTCTCCGTGGGAAATCCATGTTCGAATGTAAAAGTAAATTGATATTGTAAGCGCAGGTTAGCTAGGGCCACAACGCCAGAGGAATATGCTTCCGGACAATCCCCCGCTAGCACAAGGTTATGCGCCAGTGGACTCGTACTTGGCACGCTTGGTCTTCCACACGCAATCATGCTTTATCATCGTCATCAGTTGATTATCATCTTCGACGCCCGTCTTGGTTGTTCTCTGTGGCTCGCTCCTTGTAAGGTACGACAAAGCTCGCCTAATAAAGACGTCCTCGAAGACTCCTGGTGCGTGCCTTATAATATATAAATCAGGGCATGGGCGCCGGCAGGATTTTGTCTGGAGGGGGGCAAACCGATTGCACTGCGGGGAGAGAGGGAGAGGACGAGGGGAAAGGGCACTTGTGCTGGTTTGGCTTGTGGGGTGGGAGGGTAAGTTCCCCTTTTGCACCCCCCTGCCGACGCCTATGTATCAGGATGTCGAACCGGAACCAAACCAGTATTTTTGCTGGAGCTGTACCTGAACCCAAACAGTTACTTTTTGAGCACGCTGAAGCTGAACCGGAACTGAACCCACAGAAGAAACGACGACTACCGGTTCACGACGAGACGGTTCTCGATAATGCGCAGTCAATATCAGTCGGGCTATTCTTTTTCAGGCTTACCTCTATCATTGCAGGCGTTATCTTCTTGAACACTTGTCTCCAAGCCCAACATACACACTCACGTAATTTGCCACTAACGACAACAGAAGCTAATATATGCTCAGTGCCGCTACATTACCCAAGACCATTGCCAGAAGGACTTCCCAGGATGGCCTAAGCCTTGGTACACAAAATAAGAGCCGGGGCTGCTCCTACGGAGAACGTGCTCGCGAAGTGGCGGGCATTCGTTCCCCATTACTCAAGACAGTTGAGAGAACGCCGCGAGAACGGCAGGGAGAACAACAGAACTGCTCGTGACGATGCTGCCGGGCGCTTTGAAGCCGATATTATATTTGAGCCCACTGTAACGCGCCCACAAGTCTCAAGACTATTTCTAGTGAAACAAGGCGCGCGTTTGAATCGTGCAAATACGATTTTTGCGGTGGTTAAAGGTGCATTAGTGGCGTGTATCACCAGGGAACGGTGCTATTTTCAGACCCAGTAGCGCGGGCTTGTAAAGCTAACTGGCCTACGTCGTGCTCGAAATAGGTGTTTCAATGTGCTGACCAGTCCCGAAAAGGTTTTTACGACGTGTGTTCAAGCACGCTGTTAGTTCTGCTTCAGGAGTGTGCGTGACCGTTGTTTTTTGAAGAAAAACAGCTTCCCTGCCGCTACACATTACATTGCGCCATCCCCATTGTTTTGATGCTCATTTTAGATGTAGAAGACGGTACTTTACACAAAAGGTCACCTTTAACCGATTTCCCCTCTTTTTATAACATCCACCAAATCTGCACCGTCGTCACTATATACCGTGACCTTGAAGGTTTCAATTCCCTTTTTGCTGTTTCACACCTACAACTACAGACTAACTGCATCGTAGCCTATGTAAGAGACGGTGAGAATGGTATTATGTCTTTATTACGCAACACCTATTCAAAAGATCTGGCATGCCACATTACCGTAAAAACCCGCGTATAATACGAGGTTTTTTTCCAAATTTTACTCTGTTAAATTTGTGCCTCGTATTATATGTGGATCCCAAAGCTTTCCCCCGAGAATTTGCACTTTCGGTTTCAGCGGAGGGAGCGCCATCTTGCTGTGGCGTTAGCTGGCTGCTGCTTCTCTCAGCCGGCGCCATTTTGATTGTTTTGACTACGCAAAGGATCTCGGCACGTTCACCGCAAGTCTATCAAGATGTCGGGTGCACTAAAACAGTATTCGGCTGCAATTAAAAGAAAAGTTATTTTATGTGCCGAGACCATCAGAAATTGCGCTGCAGGACGGCAGTTCGGCGTTACCGAAGGCAGCATTCGTGGGTGGAGAAAGCAACTGGTGCTTGACTGGATAAAGTTTGTGTGGTGTCGGCGGCCTGGAGCACTGTTGGGGATTCCCGTCAGTGCTCGTGTTGGACGCCTTTCGCTGCCACCTGGCCGATTCCGTGAAGAAGTTGTTGCACGAACCCCGCACCGAACTCATTGTCATGCCAGGAGGAATGACATCCCAGCAGCTGCAACCGCTAGACATTTGCATCAACAAGCCTCTCAAAGACTGCATCGGGTCCTGCTACCAAGAGTGGATGAGGACAGGATACCCGTGGGTGACAGCTACCGAATGGCTGACGCGGGTTTCTCCAGCGGTGCTTTGTGGCTGGATCGCGGATGCGTGGGCCAGCATTCCAGAGGAGCTCGTCAGTCGCTCTTTTAAGAAATGCGGCATCTCGAACGCCCTTGATAGCACTGAGGACCACTTTCTGTGGGAAGACATTTCCGACAAGGCGACTTCAGCAGACAGCGGCAGCGACCCTGACGATGACTAAACGGACGTCGGGAGACGGTGCCAGCGAAAACTGACAAAGACTGAACGGTAACTGCAGTGCAAATAAATGTTTTATGTGCTCTTTACCTCGCATTATATGCGGATGAAAACTTTTTTTCTGATTTTGATGTCCCCGAATTACACCTCGTATTATACGCGGGTTCGTATTATACGCGGGTTTTTACGGTAATTCGCCCTCTTTATCAAATGCCATTTTCTCCCGTTCCCATTTCGCAATACTACTGGCCATGGTGTGAGACAGGGAAGTCCAAACGGTTGCACCGCACATAATATTGCATACGCAGTTGAGCTGCGTGATTTTTTGGGCGCATAATTCGTAGAAGAACTTTTATCTCAGAATTTATAGAAAAAACCTCCCAACTACCCATCACAATAATTGGACCCCTGCTCACACACGCCTGCCTGGGAATGAAGCACTGCATGTTCAACCGGGTATTCTCTCCGAATCGTCAACCATTGAAGACATCCCCACCAAACCGCTGACCACCACAGAAGTCATTCTCACCCACTACAAACAGGCTCCACTACAAATATTCTCCGCCACACAACTCCCGCTCGCACACACCAGCATACACCTGGCAACGCCAATAAACAGGTACCTACTTCAACTGTACACAACTTCCCAACATTGTGCCTGCACTGCGCCCTAACACCTGTCAACCATGTAATACCCCACTAGAAACTCCCCCCCCCCCCCCCCTTGTCATTTAATGCTCGCGTTCCCCACTCCAGCCTCCTTGACTAACCCCACCCCTTCCCGTGAGCAGTGGGAGAGGCTGCTGTCCAGGTCCAATCATGAAGATCAAGCTATGATAATCGACTGGGCGGTGAAGGCGGTGTCCTCTCGCAGCCTCCTGGACATAGGAGGCTGACCACACTCGCTTCACTCACCTTTTTGTTCTCTAATAAAGGTTCATTCATCATCCCAACAGTTTCACTTCAGCTAGAATACAGGACCAAAACCTCACAGAAACCCATTTTGTGTACAACCAAATATTTACCTGCGCTCAATATTTACAGAAACCAGCCATAATGGGTGCTTGACGAAGCTCCGCGTGTTTATCGGCTTTAGTATGCACATTTTTATCAATGTATGAATAACAAAAGTGAAGCTGGCAATGAACTTTTCCCAGTGATGTCATTATAGAGGTAAGTTATGGACATAGTTTAATCATCTGCATGTGTACGCCCGTGTGTGCGTGCGTGTGCGTGTGTGTGAGAGACACCGAAAGACACGAGAAAGAGCTGACGGCTGGTCTCTTCTCGATGATATATATACGACAGAGTCCTAATGATATCACGCATTTGCCTTCTCTCGAGAGCATCACACTTCCGCCTTCGACACGAAACAGAAATAGCGTTTTAATATGGCGTTCGATTCCTGTCCTCCGATGCCGTGAAGATATGCCCGCTTTTTGCTCCACAACACAGTATTGGGTATAATCATGTTTTTACGTCGGAAAGGCTGACACAAATGTCTTTCGTGCGACAAAAAGGCCGGTAAAGAAGGATAATGTGGGCAAGTGCGGTATTTTGACCTTCAACAGTCGTAACCATGTGTAACATTTTTGTCAACCATCAATTTCCTTCATGACATAAACGCACATATTCCTATTGAACACACAACCAACAAGTGCGTTTGCATCTAGTAATGGCATCATCCTGGAGGGGAAACTGATTGTATATACACTTTTCACGCAACATTGCACTTGTCACGCCAGAGTGCGCGTACTCAACGCACAACCCTCAGCAGGCGCACAGAATTGGATTAACACCAGGGAACCATTCGTCAAACGAAAATGCCAACTAGCACGGCAAAGAGAACCATCGGATTAATCTTTCTGTTTGTGTAATGGAAGGTGCGACTACGGACGACATATTTTGTGAATGGGGGCGCTTCTAATGACCGCTTTACTTCCCTGTTTCTCTAACGTGTGTCCCTAATCGATATCTGCACAGAGCCAGAGGACGTACCTTTGCTTTGTCAAAGCCTTCTAGCCATTCTCTGGAAACAGCGTTTGTACAAGTGGATATTGCGTGGATGATCTGAACCTTTGGGAGACAGGTTTCTACAGAAAACTAACCAAACAGCAGAGCAGAGTCCTAAGACGAGGAACGGTTCTTAAGAAAAATCGGGATTGGGAATTGAGGCAATTTGTGAGTAAGTTTTCCTTTTCTTGTTAACTGACTCTGCGGTGGCCCGCTTCATGATTTTGTTGAAAAATGAGTAAGCGTGGTAGGCATAAAAAACGAAAGACCAAAATTCTGGTACAAATGGGGTTCTGCTATCTATAACACTTCTCCACCATTGTGGGGTGGTAAATCCACCTACTCCACCATATTCCGAGTGCCTAGTGTTGATGTCCTTAAAACTATTCGGTAGTTCCCCCTCCGAGCTGTCGTCGGACGCGATATATTTACTTTGACATATATGTCTAGCAATTGAACAGTACTTATAGGAATTCAAGAAGCATTCAGAAAGGCAGCATCATTTCGAGCTGGTATAAAAAATTCCAAGCTGCGTTTCAGAATTCCTGCTTTTATAGAACTGTCTTTATCACAAACATTGCAATAAGGGGCAAGATAATAAGCGTTATATTTCATTCACCAGGCGTCTCAGCAAATATAATTATTAATTTTCCTAATAGTCTTCGGTCCCCTGTTTCAATCTGTTGAATACAAAATCTCAGCGATCTATCCAGGTAAGCCAGCAGACGTGCATTGGTGCGACTTTTTTTTCCTCGTGGTAAAATACAGCGCTTTGACGGTATCCGTATTGATACTCTTCCTCCTATTGACGCGTTAGGCGCTATTCTCTGTTCTACTCATATTAGGATTACGTACCCTTTTTTATAATTTCAGCTGGCGCACAAGCATGCTCCGAAACGATGCCATGCCTCCAGGGTCACAGCATATGAAGAGGACAACGCCTAACACATGCTCGCACATGACAAAAAGCATCTGGAAACACTGCCTTCTCTATCGTGTTTTCGGCTGTCTCTTTATTTCAGGTTTTTACGACCGCACTCTTGCAAAGGCCAGGGTCAAATTCGTGAGCCCTTACATTTTTTGTACGGCCGCGTGGCTTTCTGTCGTCCTACCTTTCGGTTGTGCGTTCCTCTTCAGCAGGGCATACCTTACGTCACCTGTTCGTGCCTTCACTAAATCCCTCGTGTTCATTATTGCCGCCATAAGTGTCATGAAAAATCTGGCTAACGCGTTTTGCGTGGTGCTTGGGGCTTCGAAGCTCCTCCACTTCTTGCGAGAATCAGCAGCGTATGAGCAATCAACTTCTTACGCACCTCCTGTTGATTCCGTCTGCCGGAAACGCCGGCTGTCCGGCGCCGCGCGGAGAATCTCAGCACTTATAATAGAATCTACCTGCTACGTCCTTATTACTAAGACTTACCTGCGCTACCTTGTACAGGACTACGGCGAACGATGGCGTCCACTCATACTAATAGGCACCGTCATTTCGACCCTTGCTTTCTTTGTGTATGGCTCCATGCTGACCACAATCTTGAGTCGAACTTCAGAGGTCCTAGCTGACTATTTGCACCAACAGGTTGTAGCATTTTTTAATGTGCTCGCGAAAGCACCACAGGGGGAGCGTTGCAACAGGGCTGCCCACCAGATTGAAGAGATAAGGTTCAATGTGTCCAGGATCAAGGGACTCATCAGATCTATCGACAGCATCTGGCATACAGCCGTGGTCACATCAGCTGCTTGCCTCATTTTTTTGCTATGCACAACAGTCTACGCGGTTTCAGCCGATGGCTTGACACATCCAAGTGTGAAAATTGTCATTTCCCTCTCTGCATTCTCCCTGATCGACTTCGTTGACCTTGCTGCGGTGAGCCAGTCTTTGGTAGACGAGGTAAGACTTCACTTTTACATTTTAAATGTAGTAACGCGCCAAGATTCATTCTTTCCCGTGTGTGTGTTTTCGGTTGGGGAAGGTTTACAAAATACTGTTTCGCTGTTACATAAAAAGGCAATGCAATGTCCGGTGTATTTATCAATCAAGTTTCAGCAAATAGTGAAGTACTCTGCCTCAGATTTGAGCATTACATTATTGGGTTCAATATAAATACCGCGTTTAAAGGTGATAAGGAACTATATAAAACAAAGAGCACACTTTGCTGAAGTGACTAAATAAACAAAATTATTTCAGTCACTAAACTTGTTCAAGCAATTACCCCCTAAGATATTGCTCAGGTGCTTGGAGATTCGATCATAAAAACCTGTGAGCATACCCTGAAGCTGAGCACAGTACGTGTTACATATCCGTAGAGCACCACTTAATTTCAGTTGGGAATCGGGAAAGGCTTTACATGCGGGATTTATGGGCCTCTGCACGCGCGTTAAAGAGATAAAGCACGCTATACTAATTTCAAACGGAACTAAATGAGGCTTACTTTCAATTCAATTCAATTCAATTCAGTTTATTTCAACATCAAGGATGTTTGAGGCACAGACAAAAAGCCATCAAAAGGCTTGACAAAGGTACGTGCCCCTACATGGCACACAGTGGAGAGTAACAGGAGGCCGTGTACATATATTGGCAACAAAGCAATGACATGTTTTTCGCGTACAGAAGCAAAGCGCCACTTTAGTAAAACAAAAAAAACGATAACAAAGAACAGAGACCGTAGTATAGTGACTAGATCAGGGTATCCAACTGCGCGCAAAATAACGAGGACGTGAACACACTGAAGACACCACAAGATGCGTCAATACCAACTTGCCCAACTTTCGACTCTTTTATAGATCAGGGTAAGGATTTTTGTGCGCACCAGGAGGTCAGTAAAGCATTCCATAATGTGTGACGCTAAGAATAATAGTTAATCCAGCATTACAGCAACATATAAATGTCATTGATAACAAAGAAGAAACAGAATACAATAAAAAAAACAAAATATACAGGAGGTCTATGAGACCGCTACCACTACAAAAAAGTGTTACGCAGATCTTTAAAAGATAGTGTAAATATATCAGTTTCATGTTCGCAATAAAGTCGATTGAGCATTGAAGGGAGGCAAACTTTCAGCATTTGCTTTCAACGATTTGTGCGGCACGTGTAAACTTGCCATTGCTCAGGGCTGCGGGTTGCCTACCTTGCCTACCCATAAAACGAATCTGCATCAGGTAGTCACACGTTCTTTACAAAACCTACTTTAACATCTTTGTTAGAGAGAAAACGCAGCTGCGAGTATCGCATGCTCACTGTAATCAAAGTAGTAAAGTTGTTTAATAGTCTTTGTAATAAGTTATTGAGCCAAAGATTGCAATGTTTGGTTCTTCGCGACACCGCTTTTAAAAAGGCCCAGAAACTCAAGAATGCCACCAAGGAAGTTCGCTTATCCATGGAAGAATCACACTGCTTTGAACTTCAAGTAAGCGCAACAATGCCAATAGTAAAACTTACTCATCTAAACCAACAAACTATGCTTCTGCATGATTCTTCGCCTAGGTGCAGTTTCTACGCGACACCATTGACCCCGAATCCATGAGCCTACGAGGTGGAACTTTCTTTGTTCTCAACAAAGCCCTCTTGATTGCTGTAAGTATATTACCGCTAAGACTGTAACAAAACTAATCCGAGTAGTATGTTTTGAAGTTTCTGTTCCTTAAAACAAAACAGCGCTGTGAAAACTAACGTTGACGCCACAAAACACCCCCAATCAATGAAGGCAAGAGGATACAACGGGTCACTTGAAAGACGAGAAAATGTAATGAAAGGTACTTGGTCTCATGTAAATTTAGCTGAAGTAAATTATGTTAATTAATTTAATGCTAGTTTTCGCCATGATAACTCCCGCAGCCCAGGGTAATTTCTCAGCCTACCAATTGGCAGCCAATTACGCGAACGAGATGCTACTATTCTGGTTGGCTTCACTTATAGCACATCGCAACTTAGGCATAAGCGATGATGAATTGTCAAAAATTATCTACACAACTGCGATATATTGTTCAATTATCAGCTACGTTGTGATAGTTTCTCTCGTAGAAGAATACTTGCTCTGGGGCACTCTTTAAAGTCATCTTTAAAGGTCACGATGAACGGCCGACATCTTCAATTCAACAGCCAACCGGTGTTGTTTTTACCGCATTCTGGTTACGGCTTGATGTGCAAGATCATTTTAATGTTGTTTATCATGAAACGCGCCATAATTGAAGGTCCCCTTTAATTTCTCGGTTGGCTATAGCAAGCAGGAAGAATGTTTCTATGGCTCGTTGAAAAGACAGTGTGTGGTGTCTGAGGTGTGTCCGTGGATGTGTGTGTGTGCGTGTGCGTGTGCGTGTGTGTGTGTGCGTGCGTGCGTGTGTGTGTGCGCGCGTGTGCGCGTGTGCGCGTGTGCGCGTGTGCGTGTGCGCGTGTGCGTGTGTGCGTGTGCGTGTGTGCGTGTGTGTGTGCGTGTACGTGTGTGCGCGTGTGCGTGTGTGCGCGCGCGCGTGCGTGTGAGCGTGTGCGCGTGCGTGTGCGTGTGCGTGTGTGCGTGCGCGTGTGCGTGCGCGTGCGCGTGTGCGTGCGTGCGCGTGTGCGTGTGCGTGTGCGTGCGTGCGTGCGTGCGTGTGCGTGTGTGTGTGTGTGTGTGTGTGTGTGTGTGTGTGTGTGTGTGTGTGTGTGTGTGTGTGTGTGTGTGTGTGTGTGTGTGTGTGTGTGTGTGTGTGTGTGTGTGTGTGTGTGTGTGTGTGTGTGTGTACGGCCACCATTATCAGCAACAGCATGATGATGGAGCGGAGCTGAACGGGGAGGCCGTGGTATGTGGGTTTGTATGACCCCGCGTGCCCCTTGTGCGGTTGCATGCGTTAGTTCTCGCGTCGGAGCTTCGGGCTTATGGACTAATCCCTGGTTAGACACCTATAACGCGTGTGCAAGTGGGACGGTCGTTCGATTTTATATTCTATACGTCTCTCCTGCCGTGCTTCTTCATCTAACCTGGGGGGGGGGGGGGGGGGCAAGGACATAATCAAACCAAATTTAATGTATTTTGAAATGTTGATAACGTGATGTATGCGTGTTTATCAGTAACCTTCACAGAATCAAATTTTTTTGCTTGCTTCAGCATTTGGGTTCTATAATTTGTCCTGCAAAAGCTTTTTTTTTCAAATTTCATTAGAAACGTGGTCGCAACGTGACGTGGTCGCCGTAACGTAGTTGCCGACAGACACCAAATGAGGTGGTGCGAAAGAGTCCATCCGGAACGCAGCAGTTTTAGGCACGCTGCAGAAGCACTTCGCACTGATGTTCTCTCGTTTCACAGAGTCGAGACAAAGAGAGAAAACTTTGTCGGTGTAGTACGCCTGGGGACGGGGTGGCTGTTGGCTCAAGCCTGACACGCGCCAGGCGTAGGACATTTGAAAGACGGGTAGAGGAAGGGGTAAATGTGGCGGATTGCCCCTCGGCAATGAAGGGTGTAAGTCTGGAAGAGACTCCATGTTCGTTCCTGACCGTAATTCAGGAGGCACGGGGCGATACTTCCAGCGGGCGAAGCGGTATTGAGTGGCAGTGTCTTCATGTATCATCAGTAGATACGAAAGTTAAGGACAAATGGCTGTTTTGTTGCTTCCGCTCATATCGGCCCCTTTTGATATATGAGCATGAAATATGTTAAGGGCTGTTTGGTGTTTTGATAGCCCCTATAAATGCCTATTTTTGCTTTAGCGTCTTAGTGCGTATAGTTGCCTATAACTGCCTATTTTCCAAATCGGCGCCTATTTCAACACTATTTAGCCAGAAAATTTGCTTTCAAGTGCAGTTTGAGCTCGTTATTCACGTTACCGGGACAAATTGACTGTTTTGAATTTGATGAAGTTCAGCCTAGTCCAACTAATTCCGGGGAAACAACAGCTAGAGAGAGGGAAATTCTCAGTGACAAAAGGTACCATTTTGAATCCAAAAATCTGGAGATGGTGGTTTTGCTATTTTTTCCATTATTTTTGCAAAGAGTCTGATACTACGTCCACGTGCTTTCGCAAAAGATTTCTTTCAACATATGCAGTCGCATCCTCGGTTCTAGAGGTACACTGAAATCCAACTCTATTTTCAACGAAATTATTGCGCATCGAACGCGCTTTTGTTAGTCGATCACTCCAATATTGAAGAGCCAACGGCGCAGCATCACTGCACATCTGCGTTTTCTTACAGTGCAAGGAAATGCAGATGTGCAGTGATGTTCAGTGCACATGTGCAGTGCAGAAGGCTTACACCTTCAAGGTCCCGCTGCCTACTTGCTTTAAAACACGCTTGTCCACCAACAATCTGTTCGGCTGCAAAACACCTTTTAAAAAGTCCTTTTCAAATGATCGTAAGTGTACTTGGCAGTGTGCGAATGTCTTGCCTGTACAAATCGGATATCATTGTGTATGAGAAAATTGCCAGAGCTGTAAGCAACGGTCCTCATGTAAGGACATGTTAACTTCTTAAAAATAGTCGTCTGCCTTGCGTTTATTATTTGTCTTTTTTTATTGCATTGCAGTTTAACTGCGTCAGTCATACATAAGGTAGTGTGTGTTTACACTGTATATCCTGCTTTCAAGTATTCCTTTTCATGCATGTTAGTGACCATTCAACATGAATGTAAACAGTGGGCTTGTTGCATTGGGCACATTTTACCGCCCATTGTCCAACAGTTTTATGGCGTAATCGAATGCTAGTGTTCATCTGTTGGCGCGCTTGTGTCATCATACACAATATTTCTAGTCTTTTTGTCGTAGATAGGGGTCGCGCACGTCTGCGTTTGAAATTGTTTGCATTTATGTAAAAATTTTGGATAATATAATAACGACGATAGACGCCTACAACGTGGTTCTGCCGGCGTAGTTTCGACACCTAAATCATGTTTTCTTAATGCCGAACAATCCGTACGCAGTCTTCAGTCTTGACCCGGAAGGTCTGACGTCAGGGTAGGGAACGATACTGACCCTTCCCGATTTCAAGTCCTGCAGCAACGATGTGCGCTACCTCATTTTTCCCGAGGCCGGCATTAAACAACTTCCCCAATAAAACTAATCTGAGTACCCCCTTGTGCTTGAGGGTTCAGTAAAGCACGAGGTTTGAGCAGATTTTTTCTACTACAATTTGCCAGATAGAGGCCCTTTTTATAAGTGGTTTGTAGCATCCGGCACAGTTTACATTTGAACGCTCGAGGCTGATGCTCAAGTTCGACTGTTTTTTTTTTTTTTTTTTGCAGTTGCAAGAAAATAATTTCGTATGTTTCTTCCTCAGATTTGTAGGAAATCTGGCAAAAGCTTGTCGAAAATCCGATGATGCACCTGAAGTATCAATATAAACTTAAAAAATCAGCTCGACCGAGAAAATTACCTACATTCAAATGAAAATGTGCAGAAAAGTCACCAAAATTATACCGGTGAAATTATCTATCCGAAATATGCTTACAGATGGCCGGCTCTATAATTACCAATACCGTCATCTTGGCCCAAACAGGAGATAAGCTAGAAGCCCATATCGACGTCAGTAAGCTGGCAGGAATGGCCACGTAATACCAGCAAAGGTAAGCCCCTCACATAGTTGTTTAAGACCACCAATATTGTTTAGGATTATCTAACAAAAACATGATAAAATTTTAAAAACCCCAAAAAAAGCAGTCCGGCACTGTAAGACCACAAATCTGTAACAGTTGTATAGCTGAGCACAAAAAATTCACGCATTTCCACGAAGTGAATCATGACGAGTGGGCGAAGCACTGGGGATCGTTCTTACCGTAAATCACCCGTGGCATTGCCCACTCGCGCATGTAAATGAGTGACAACGCGTGTGTACAGTATATACAATTCCAATCCAATCCAAACCGATACAATTCAATTTAATCCAATCCAAATCCGATTCAATGCAATCCAACGCTCCTCGCGCATGCGCAACACTGTGCACACGGACGCCAGGGGACAAGCCACTGACAAAGCGAGGTCCTAGGTGCTTCGCCCCTAAACTTAACCATTAATTTTGTCGCTTTAAAGTGAGCATCCAAACACATTTTTGCCTGTTTTATTTCAGACAGTTTGGTGACTGCTGCTGCCGTTCACTGCGTAATGATCGATACTGCAATCTGGAACATTCGCAAAACCCAAAACATGGCAGCACCCTACACTAGACTGGTGGAAATCGCATGGTGTCTACAATAGTTGCAGTGTAGTTCAACTGCACCCTTGTTTTGCTTTATTGTCTACCTTCTTCGTGCTTCTAATTACAATAAATTGTGCGTAGGGAACGACAATAAAATGCAATGCCGTTTGCCGCGTTTGCCCAGCATCGACAGGAAACGTCTTAATGGTGCTCGACCTTTTGAACCTGAGACTGCCCGTTGCGAGCTTGCTACGTGTTCTACGAAAAACTTCAATGCAAAAAATCACTAAATATTGATTTTCACTATTTCAGTGGACACATCCAACACAAGGCAAGAAAAAATGATTGTTTTAACCACAAGCCAACGCTTTGAGCATGTGCTGCTACAAGCTGAAAGACGTGGACTATAAAGAAAATGTTTGTAACATGTAGGACAGTTTTTATGCTGTTTGGATTGCGACATAGAATGTGTGCCAATGAAGGTTTGTAAAATTCTGATGAGGTGGTGACATTCACGAGAGAGAGAGAGAGAGAGAGAGAGAGAGAGAGAGAGTAAATGTTTATTAGAAAAGAGAAGAGGTCCGCCTGAGAATCTGATCTTGGGCCTGCTACTTCCCACTGGGGGAGGGTACTGGGGACAAAAAGAGAAAGGAATGAATGTGGAAGGTATGATAAATGACAATGAAATAAACAAATGAACTATGTACAAGCAGTAAAACCCAGAAACGTCTCACATAAAACGGGATGCTGAATAAGATGATTAGAGTCGACTCTTCAGCACATGATTATGGTTCATAAAAAATTGAGACATTATTTCGCAGTCTGTTAAATTTTGTCGCAACCTAGAGCCGAGAATCCAGAGAGGAGTCACATAGAAATATAAGCAGGGCTTTAACGCTTGGCTTTGTTTCCTGTTGTCAGATCACGCGCCCAAATTCTTTTGTACGGACAGTGGGCGAGTGTCCAAGCGTTGTAATGCTGCCTCAAGGCTCTTTCGCTCACTAGAGTTCTTTGGACAAGTGCTAAGCGAATGTTCGATAGTCTCATGACAGCCGCACAGAAGGCAGTCCGGGCTGTCCTTGCGTCCGATTGTGTGGAGATAACTCCGGGTCAATGCTACTGCAAGACGCAGCCGGTGTAGCAATGTCTCATTACTTCTGCGAAGTTGAGGAGAATGAGTTCACCAGAATTTTTTTTTTTGCTCTGGATCGAGCCTGAGAAGTCGTTCATGTCGATTCTGCGGGTCAGACGAATGCAAGGCTGCAGCTTGTTCACGTGATTGGTAGTGTAGCGCGTTAGCATCTTGCCTTGTGATGGGATACCAAGTCACTGTGGCATCGCTGGCACAGCAGGCACACCACAATTATGACATTCATGGGGTTATTTTGAAGCCAATGAGTAGAGACACACGGTACGCGGGAGAGAAGGCGGAAACCCTTAAATGAACTGGCGAGGTCAGCCGCCCGACTTGCTACAAGCTAGCTAAGAGGGCAGCCCCAGATCAACTTGTGGCAAATCTTGTAAGGTTGGAACTTGCTCTTCCTTCAGATAGTAATGAAAACCTGATTCCCTTCACTACTCGAAAAAAGACAGAAAGGCCGGGGAAAAAACGAAAGCCGAGTTGTGGAAGCTACAGGAAGAAAACCGCGCGCGCGTCCAGTACCACTGGTCTCGCAAGTGGCACATATTTTTAAAGCACTAGTAGTCACACGCTACGAACCATATCGGCAACAACGTCACAGTTCCGAGCGATACGCTTAGGTGCACTAGATGGCTCGGATTGCCCACGATGTCGTGTTATTATTAATGACAGTGTACACGTCATACGGCATTGCCCTAATTTGCTGAGTGCAGACAAGAGGCCTATCAACAAGGCCAGCATCTCTAGGGAATCTTCCAGTTTTTATGACTGAATACTGCCAACAGGAAGAAGCCAGAGTGGGGCGGATGGAAGATTTCCTCGAGTCGTCTGGCCTTCACAGCTGGTTACTTTGTTATTCTAACTAACTTTATTTTCCTTTTTTTGATCTCTTCTTTCCTTATTCCCGCAATGGCACCAAAATTTGACAGTGCATGACATGTTGTCTGATCACAAAATAAATGCATTTTACCACGACCGACACCCGCCGCTCCTTTGTCTACGTCATCAGGAAAATGAGGGTAACACATTTCACGTTCTTGGCCCTTTCGAATGACTTAGGGACCTGTGCCTTCAACTGTGCTGCCCGCATCTTCGGATGTCCTTCTCCGTACCTATACATTTCTAGTGAGCGTGCCCCTGTTGTAAAGGTAAAGCCCCACAATGCATAACCTGTTTTGGAGTAACAGGAGCACCGTAGTTCGTGATGTTGGGCTAGATGGTGTAACATTCCTTTGAAGGGAAGTTGCTCTGGTAAGGCTCACAAAGACGGATACACACATTATCGCGTGAAGGCGGCGCATTAACATCAGCTTTATTCCAAACAAGGCGAAACATATAAGCTAGAACCAGAATATATGAAGTTCCGGAGAGGGGGAAAGAGGAGTTCCATGGGTAAAATGAGAAGATAGGGGGCGTCAAAGCCGGCCTACGTGCTGTGGTTAAAGAGATGTTTCTAAAAACTGAATCTCACGAAGGAGTGCTCACACACCCTGCCATGACATCAAGGCAAACGCTTGAAATATCTCAACCGACGTTCTGTGCTTGTCTTCGTAATCATGCCCAGTGTAAGGTCTCTTCAAAAGAATACTGGGTAGTTGAGTGGACAACACATCACAATGTTTTAATTTCTCGTTTCCCACCGTCCACCTAGAGTCTGCAAAGTTGATCACTCGTGGCCAATGACTTCAGCACAGACCTCGTGAAGAGTCAAAACAACCTCCAGACGGAGTTAGTAACACCTTTACCAGGTGTGCATACGCTCTCAGCATCAAGAACCTGGTATGAATGACACAGGAATCTGTCTGAGCATCGCCAAGAGCCCGATTTCCACAGACCAATGTCTACGCATCTCTACTTACATCATCTAACACAAAGGAGTCACGAGTCATTTGCACTGGACGTATAAACTGGGTTTGTAGAGTGAGCTACACAGGCCGAGGTTGAGCAGTTTTGCGTGGCTCCTGGAAACCCGTGCTGCCCATGCGCGAGGAGCAGTGACGTGACACGGCGCACAGAACGTTGCTCGCTGCCCGGCGTCTCTCACACACCCCCCGCGCCCAGCGTCTTCGCCGACCTCCGTTCCGCACGTGGCGGCCCGGTCCACTTGATGATCATGCGAGAGGTGGCCGGGTGTGGAACCGATGGCTCATGCGTCGCAGCAACACCGGCGTGCGCAGGTGGAACCAGCTTATCTCTGGGGCGATTGGTGACGCTGCTCAAGTGCAACTTGATAAATATTCATGTGTCACATCATGCGTATACCGTGTGTGTGTGGCATTGAAGCAGCAGTAAGCATGATAATCAAGCTAATCCTAGACAACCAGGAAAACTAAGAATAATCAACTGAACCTTAGCTCACTATACGTATATCCTGGCATAGCCGAGCTACGCCACTGATAATTTTTGTAATTTATACCCACAGCGAGTCCAGCCGTTACCTCGACAATATTCCTGCTACCATTTTGTTGTCTTTATATTGTAACGGGCACGGGCGGCAGATGACGCGAACCAGGTAGCGATGAAGCGATCTATTTGTATAATGCGAAATATTTACAGGCAGCCATAATTGATCCCGGGTTGGCTGCGCCCTGCGGGACTACGGGAAGCACTATATAGGCCAAACCGGTCGCTGATTAAAGGTGAGGCTGGGCGAGCATGATAATTCCACGAAAGGAACGGAGAACTCGGACCTCGCACTTCATTGTAAAACGTGCAATGGGTGTCAACCAGCTACTGGGAGTGCAACTGCAGAATATGCACACAAAGATGAAATGTGGAAGCCTCATGTGGAAGCCTCATCATGGAAGCCTACAAAATAAGGAAATCAGGAGACACGTGCGCCGCCCACAAGTCGATAACAGTACACGCGAATGGAGTTAAACAATCGAGGGTAACACGGGATGGTAACGCAAAAAAAGCTATCTTCATGTACTTTGCGCATGTGTTGTTATGGAACGATCGAGTGTAATGTGCGTGCGTGCGCGTGTGTGCGTGTGCGTGGGCGTGGGCGTGCGTGCGGGCGGGCGTGCGTGTGCGTGTGCGTTTGTGCTTGCGTCATTGCGTGCGTGCGTGCGTGTGCGTGCATGTGTATGTGCGTGCGTGCGTGCGTTTGCGTGTGTGTGCGTGTGTGTGCGTGTGTGTGCGTGCGCGTACGTGTGCGTACGTGTGCGTGCGTGTTTGTGTGTGAGTGCGTGCGTGTGTGTTCGTGCCTGCGTGCGTGCGTGTGTGTGCGTGTGTCTGTGTGTGTTGTCCTCTTCTTGTACATCGTCTGTCTGCGTTTTAAATATTGCCGCGAACCATACATTGGGCTTGTTTATTTGTGTTTTGCTTTTACCGCCCGGCTGCGCCGGTCTGTGTTATCTCTGCGCAAAGGGAAGCGCGTGTTCCATTCTTTCTTTCTTTCTGTGCCGCATGTGTTATCTGTTGTGATAGGGAGAGCATTCCGATCTAACGTGAACAGCCCAGAATAATCTTCTTGGATCTACTATGTTCTCGATGTGAATCGACGTTTCGAGAACCACGCGCGCCGAAAGATAAAAAGCCTGCAGTGCGGACGCCGGGGCATTCGATTCTGCGACGCTCGCCGACGCACGTACGTCACTTTGTTGACCGCTGCTTCGCCGCCTCTGTATTCTTTTCAGTTGTTAGGGGAGCACAAGTTCGCTCCAATAAACTTGTTTCTTTTCCAAACAACTGCGTCGTCCTTGGCTTCGTGACAATATGAATTAGATCCAACTAGGTCAATTTTCCGCTCTAGTAATGATAATGGTGAACAAATGAATTCTGGACTACGACGTGGCTTTGGCCATCTATAGACAAGAAATAATGTTTGCAAAACCAAATAATACGGCTTTTAATGACAGGGAGGTTCAGAGAAAAAAATACTGAAATAAATTATCGAGGGCTCCGCCTCACGCAATCATCTAGTTTTGCCGTAGTTTAAATTTTTAAACAAAATACATTTATTCGTTACTATTTATCCACCAAATTCAGGTTAAAATTATTAATTAGGCTATGTTCAGACTACCGACGTAACAGCCATATGGTGCGCTATGGACGTAAAAAACGGTGTTTCACGCCGTTCGGTTGGGTGAGACGTCAAATGACGCCATACATATTTAAAGGAGTACTGACACGAAATTTCAAAGTTGAGATAACTATGTAAAACGCTTCCTTTTTATCAGGAGATATCTCCCAGCAAGTTTCAACAGCAACCGTTCAGCGAAACATATTTAAAATCCATTTTAATCTTCGCCCGCACGAGAAAGCCCAGAGCGGGCCGACGTGACATCATCTGCTACGTGCCCCAAACTGCCGACGTCGGGGCTCCCGTGACGAAGCCGACGCGCTGGCTGTGGTTGGCGCGCGCTGCTCGGGCGTGTGTACACGTCATGGTTTTGGGACTGACGTCATGCTGCCCGGGCCTGTGGGGACGGCGAAAACCTCGGCCGGTCTGGGCGCGCGCGTGCGCTCGCTCGCGCGCGCTTCTAGAGAGGCAGCGATACGGCAAGAATGGTGACGTCATGTTATACATGCTGTCATGGCGGCCGCTCGGCGTTTTTCAGTCGAAACCGAAACTGGCACGAATAAACGACGCCGTAAATGAATGTTTACGCTGCGCTCGACCGTCTAATCTGTCATTCTATGATTAGTGGGCTGGTAGGCACGCATAGCAGCGAAAAAAACGTAACATAAAAATTTCGTGTCAGTACTCCTTTAAAGATATTACGACAGTTGTTTCAACAGACTTAACCCGGCCTTTAAAAAGTTGTAAAAACATCACAAAAAAACACACTACTGCAGTTACAGCAAAAAAAATTATTAGTGTACCATATTTTCCAGCGGTTCAAAACCAGCGCTGTAGAATGACTGGCCTCCCAAACACAATAGTTCGTCTCTAGAAACTCAGACAGCGCCTTCGGGTGAAACTAAAGCGTTGGCTACAGCCCTCAAGCGTAACATACGGTTACATTGACATAAATACCCAAGACAGCGGAGGGGAACACCTCCTCTACGGTAGGCTAGTTGGTATGGCATCAGAGCAGCGTATTGTTCTTCACATTCTTTTGAACGCTTCAAAACACATACCTGTTTCAACAACACAAAATGATAGACCATTCTTCTAAGCCTTCCACGGCGTTACATATATAGGTGCATTATTGCTATCAACATCAGCTAGCAACAGTAGATTCTATCTACGCTATCTATGCTATCTGTGATATCAAGAGTATCAATTTGCAGCCAGCTTAAATGGCAGACTGTATTATACAGTGACTGCATTTCTGAAAGCATGGTGCCTAAGCCTCCATATCATATCAAATATTTTGATAATCAGAAGTGGCAGAGGGGCATAAAATATTTGTGCCACGAGTGTTTCATTGCTGAACAAAGGATGTGAGGAACTGTATCGTTGCCGTCTACGTTATCGGCGGCTGTCTTGGCGGCTGAGGTCGGACGGCCCCGCTTACGGCTACTAAATATTTCAATGAAGACCTTGGGCATTTGGTCACGCACAAAATGAATTGCGAGTTTGGCGTAACTTTCCAAACAAACTTAATAGCGAAAAACAACCTCTGGAAGCCTGCTCGATCGATTGTGGCAGAAACGCTGCTGAATAAACAATATCGTTCAGCGTCGTGTGTCCTTTTCGGTATTTCATGACTCGCCACTTCTAAGTTTTTATTCACCTAGATTTTGCTGCAAGGTATTTTCTTAGTACGTATCTGAAGGTGGGGCAAAAAACTTACGAACTATCGATTCTTGCTGACGTCCAAGCGTCATCGCAGAACTCCATTCAGTGCTTTTCTCTTGCTTGTAACAAACAACATGATGGTGAATGCCTAAGCATGAACTGTGAATACAGGGGGGCAATAACACCGGGTGAAAACGAAATGCATTTGGTACTGTTGGGTTGACTAAATCAATCCCGGCAGGACAAGAATGCTAAAAAAGAAATAGGGTAAAATACAATTCATCTATAAAACATTTTCATTCAAAGCGACTCCTACTTTATATCACACAAGAACTGGACTCGGCTGTAGCTCAGTACATGCTGAGCTTGCTGTGGCGCTGGCAACATGTGGCAGCGCTTTCAAGGCCAAGAACGCACCGGTCATTTGTCTTCTACAACAATCACTTCATTGAGCAGTAAGTGCATGTTGCACGCTTATCTGGGTTTTACATACGTTGAAGTGTTTTGTGTACGCCAATTGTTGTCGGACTTTTCTAACTGTTCCCCTATCGATTTTGTTAGATCTGCAACAGGGCGTACGTTTGCTTATTAGGAATTAAGAGGACCACAAAATAGTGTACAATCACAGTGGTGTCTTTGAAAAACACTACAATGAACGAATTCCGGTTTACCATCACGTCCGTTATAAATGACCTCGACAGTAATGGGGAAGGTAACCAGGAAAACTTCAAATGTTCAATACAGATGGTGTTGCAAAAAAAAATCTCTGTAAATTTTACGGACAAATTGCATTGCAACAGGAACACTTCGCGTCTTGCCACACCACCCCCTGAATCTCTCGTCCCAGAAAGCCGCCCTTAAGTTGTGCGCATCCTCAACGTGTCAGTTTATCCCGCCGCTCGTTACGCGGCACATTTTTGTTTGTAACACTTACAGTAGATGGTTAAGGTTTTGAATCATTGCTTTGGTGACCCTGATTAACATTTCGTGCACTCTATTTTATCTTCACTACTGCAAGTTGTGGGAATTAAACTCCGCAATTGCACATTTTGAGCCCCGTCTCTGAAACATTTGCCACGTAATCAGAGTTTAGCACAGTTGTCAAGGTTATGACCGGTAATGCGTAATTGGAATTTGTCAACATTAAATCGAAATCACAAAAAAAAATTGTCAATCGTGACACCAGAATTTTCTGAAATTGTTTGTGGCACGGCACATTGCCCCACACTCCCCAAGAGCACATTTTGAGCCCCTGCTCCGAAAGATTTGCCACGTAATCAGAGTTTAGTACAGATGTCAAGGTTATGGCCGGTAACGCGTAATTGGAATTTGTCAACATGAAATCGAAATCTCCAAAAAATTGTCAATCGTGGCATCAGAATTTTCTGAGATTGCTTGTGGCATGGCACATTGCCCCACACTCCCCAAGTGCACATTTTGAGCCCCTGCTCCGAAATACTTGCAACGTAATCAGAGTTTAGTACAGATGTCAAGCTTCTGGCTGGTAACGCGTAATTGGAATTTGTCAACATGAAATCGAAATCTCCAAAAAATTGTCAATCGAGGCATCAGAATTTTCTGAGATTGCTTGTGGCACAGCACATTGCCCCTACTCCCCAAGTGCACATTTTGAGCCCCTGCTCCGAAATACTTGCAACGTAATCAGTTTAGTACAGATGTCAAGGTTATGGCTGGTAAGGCGTAATTGGAATTTGTCAACATAAAATAGAAATCTCCAAAAATTTTTCAATCGTGGCTTCAGACTTTTCTGAGATTGCTTGTGGCACGGCACATTGCCCCACACTCCCCAAGTGCACATTTTAAGCCCCTGCTCCGAAAGATTCGCCACGTAATCAGAGTATAGTACAGATGTCAAGGTCATGGCCGGTAACGCGTAATTGGAATTTGTCAACATGAAATCGAAATCTCCCAAAAATTGCCAATCGTGGCATCAGAATTTTCTGAGATTGCTTGTGGCACGGCACATTGCCCCACACTCCCCAAGTGCACATTTTGAGCCCCTGCTCCGAAAGATTCGCCACGTAATCAGAGTTTAGTACAGATGTCAAGGTCATGGCCGGTAACGCGTAATTGGAATTTGTCAACAGGAAATCGAAATCTCCAAAAAATTGTCAATCGTGACATCAGAATTTTCTGAAATTGCTTGTGGCATGGCACATTGCCCCACACTCCCCAAGTGCACATTTTGAGCCCCTGCTCCGAAATACTTGCAACGTAATCAGAGTTTAGTACAGATGTCAAGGTTATGGCCGGTAACGCGTAATTAGAATTTGTCAACATGAAATCGAAATCTTCAAAAAATTTTCAATCGTGGCTTCAGACTTTTCTGAGATTGCTTGTGGCACGGCACATTGCCCCACACTCCCCAAGTGCACATTTTGAGCCCCTGCTCCGAAAGATTCGCCACGTAATCAGAGTTTAGTACAGATGTCAAGGTCATGGCCGTTAACGCGTAATTGGAATTTGTCAACATGAAATCGAAATCTCCAAAAACTTGTCAATCGTGGCATCAGAATTTTCTGAAATTTTTTGTGGCACGGCACATTGCCCCACACGCCCCAAGTGCACATTTTGAGCCCCGTCTCTGGAATATTTGCCACGTAATTAAAGTTTAGTACAGATGTCAATGTCATGGCCGGTAACCCGTAATTGGAACTTGTCAACATGAAATCGAAATTTAAAAAAATGTCAATCGTGGCATCGGAATTTTCTGAAATTGTTTGTGGCACGGCAGATTGCCCCACACTCCCCAAGGGCACAGTGTGAGCCCCTTCTCTGGAATATTTTCCACGTAATCAGAGTAGTACAGGTGTCAAGGTTATGGCCGGTAATGCGTAATTTAACTTTGTCAACATTAAATTGAAATGAAAAATGTCAATCCTGGCCTCTGGATTCTCTCCTGAAATTGTTTGTGGCACGGCACATTGCCCCTTTGATATAATGTCAAGGCAACGCATGTCAAAGCTTGATCTTCGTTTCAGGTCTGGTCGACGGTGGCACGAAACAGGCCAGCACAACCAGGTGTCGCCACTTTGTAGACATCCAGAGAACAGCTGCTGGTTGTTTTCTAGTGCGTCGTTTCGCCCCGTGCCGTCTACTATTCTGGCTTTTTGGGTGTATGTTCATCAAAAATTTAACCGACAAGGATCCACATCAGGCTGCTCTGGTTTGGAAAACTCCGTACACTCTCTACACAGGAGCGTGGGTGTCCATAATGGCCTACTTCCAATGCAGCCTGATCGTCAGACTAGCCACCAGATTCGCTGCCACCCGTCGGTTCACCCATTTTCTCGCGTTGCTCGTAGAGCTCACAATAACAGCCAAGGTGTTCGTCAACCTTACCTCCATCCTTCTCGGTTCGAAAAAGTTGCTGGTGTTCTTTCGGAAATGTGCCGACTATGAAAAATTCTCAGGATTCCAGCCTCCCAACGTGCGCCAAGCACGGAAGGCGGAGTGGAAGGTCAAACTTCTGAGGATTGCAGTCCTAATTGGAACTGTCGGTATATCTGTCATGGTCATTGTTCTGATAGCTATGAAGAACACCAAGAAGGGACTCGCTATGCTTCCGGTTATTTTGCGCATATTGTCAGGTGCTGGATACGTCGTTTACGACTTACTAATGTATCTAGTCTTGACGTCTTGCTGTCAGACTATGGTGTGGTACATCCGTGCGGAAAAAGAAACCCTTACCGAATGTATAAAGGCCGTCAACAACAATGGGCCCGTAAACACAGTATCAGCGGGATTGGAGGTCTTGGCCGCTGCCAAGGTGGAATCAGTGCGAGTGAATTTGTGCAAGATCAGAGAGCTAAAGGCTTCTGTCAACGGCATTTGTAATGTGGCGATAACTGTTTCCACAATGTGTCTGCTCATAACTGTGTGTGGGACACTACACGGACTTCTGAAGGGAGCAGGAGGCTCGCCTATGTACGTGGCTCTATTGTATGCAGCGTACAACGCAGTGAGCTTCGTGGAACTTACAGTTGTCAGCCAATCTTTGCGTGATGAGGTGAGTATGCTTATGAGTCGTGTTAGCTTTGCAAAAGATTCACCCTTCTTGCGCAAACACGAATGAATTAAAGACGCGATTTTGAAAGCGCTATGGTCACGTTTGACCGTAAATGGACAGAAGAAAAATAAACGTTATTGATCCCGATACAATGTAACGATAACGTCCATTAGAGCGGCCAACAAAAAGGTGCCCCCTATAACACCAGGTGGACAATCAGCGTTCTGTATTTCTGTCGTGTCTTTGTGTGATGATGCCATAAGTGTCCCTGCTCCAAGGTAATGGCAAAACTTTATCACTAGCTGTAGATGAATGTTCATAGGTACTTCTTTGAATAAAAAATCGTCCTCTTTGACTTCCCCACTACGAATAGATCACTGGGCTCAGCAGTTCTTAGTTTTAATTTTGCGGAACAAGCAATTTATTACACACTCCAACAACATTCGTGAGAAGTGTCTGATTACCTATTGACTCAGCTTTTGACTGTGCCCATTTCATGATTTCAGCAAACAAACAAAAAATAACACGCAGAAACGTTTGTGGGAAAATATGTGGCTTGGGCGCTGTCTAAACTGTACAGCTGTGCTCTGAGCGACAAGTAATCGTGCGTGAGAATTCGATATTTGAACAATGTGTTTAGAAGTCTCTAGTACGTACAAGTGTACAACTGCAGTCTGAGCGACAAACACTCGTGTCTGAGAATTCAGTATTCGAACAACGCGTTTAGAAGTCTATCGTACAAGTGTAAAACTGTAATCTGAGTGACAAACACTCGTACGTGAAAATTCGATATTCGAACAATGTGTTTAGAAGTCTAGTACACGTGTACAGCTGTACTCTGAGCGACTGACACTCGTGCCTGAGAATTCGATATTGCAACAACGTGTTTAGTACAGTACAAGTATAACCGTAGCAAATCAAAAAGTTATCAATATACATTCATATACAGTGAAAAGAATAGACAGTTTAATTTTCATGAGCGTACACAGTTCACGTGCGCAAGCGTGAAAGTATACGTAGCCCACACGCATGTAGTACTAAACCAATATTGTATGTAGTATTAAACCCTTATGCACGCGCTCTCCGGCAAAACCGGCGCGTTACTGCTGTAGCCAATCGTGATCTCGCGAGCCCGTTGCTGAAGACGACAAACGCTACTTCGTCAGTCTTAACAGCTGAAAAAAAAGGCTGTTTTTCGATTGATACTTTGGGTGAGCGTTATAATGGGAAAATTAAAGGCAAAGTCTACAGCTTAAAACACGATATCGCACCTGGGGATTAGCGACGAATCTGTGATCGCTGGAAAGCGGGATGGCAGAGCCCTGCCATGTTGGTCTACTCTACGTACAGAAGCTACGCAAAGACCGCAACGCAAACTCGAATCTCATGTACGCCCACAACACCCACGGAGACCCTTCGCGTTCTCAGCCTGCGCATCATCATTATTCGTGAAAGCTCTACGTGCGTGGAGGTTCTGCGTACGTGAAACGAAAACTGTCTAATCATGAGTACAGAGTGGCAAGTTTTGTCGACTTCTTTCTTCGTCATCCGCAACTGCTTTAAAAGCTTGAATATCTTTATCATTATGATTAATCGTGGCTTCGCCTTTGTGAGGTTATGCGAAAAACAAAATGACCAACACCTTTAAAATTTTGGCTTCGGGTAGGTGAAGGAATTCTGAAGATTCGTTCCACCAAAACAAACTTAAATGAGAGCGAATGTCAAAATGGCGCTGGATGATCTTAAACATTACAGACTATGCAACTGATAGTGAGACCATCAAGTTGAAAGAATATTGTCCTCTCATTTGCATCTTCCAAGTCTCCTAACGTTGTGAGGTAATGGAAAGTAACACATGCTGTTACGGACTATATTATAGAGATTGCTTGGTGGGTTGTCTGGCATAGAATGTGTAATTTAGATTTTAGAGAGGTGGTGTTTCCGACTGTAACAATTCAGTCAGTAAGATTGCAGTTGAAGGTAGCTAACATATGCTGTACGCGTGTTTCTAATCGCTTCGCTGCACAGAGCACCCACGTGACGTGTGATGTCACTGCGCGCGCTATTCTTTTGAGCGCCTGCTAACAGAAACCCGCTGTTCGGGCTCTGTGGCCTCGATGTAGCGTACTGAGTAATGGCTCTGACGGCTTCTGTTCGAGCCCCGCACGTTTGTCTCAGTGTTTTGTTTTTATTGCTTACCTTCTTTTTTCCACGTTTACTTATTTTTTAAACACAAATCTACGTGTTGTTTTTGTTAATAATAGCGATTTGGTACGCTTTCGGTCGTTTTAGGTTTGGGGCGCAGCCAATGACGGCATTTCATTACCGTTCTGCATCGCGCGAACAGAGATGTCACGTGGGTGCTCTGTACAGCGAAGCGTTTGGAAATACGTTCCCCGCACACTCCCTCCACTGTATTGCATTGGCGGGAAGCGCAAATTAACACGAGAACACAGAAGAGAACCACAATACAGATAAGACGAAGCGCTCTTCTCTGTCCTCTTCTTCTCTTTTCTCTTTTCTTCTCTTTTCTTCTCTTTTCCTTTCTTCTCTTCTCTTCTCTGCCCTCGTGTTAATTTTACGCTTCCCGCTAATGCAATGTATTACCAACTCGCCCAAGCTTACGCACTTGCAAGTCCCTCCACTGTAAACAACACAACTATTGACATTTGCAATGGCCTCCAGGTCCAAAATAAATTTCGATGCTACTGATCCAAATCAGCAACTGCATTAGCTACAGTAACGCTAATATAGTTTCTCGTGTGTACCAACTATAGGTTCCAGACCTTCTGAGGTCTGCAGAATTTGATACGCCGGAAACTTTAGGCACGTATGTAAATAAAAACCTTGTGAAGCTGTTTTGGGTCTCGTGACCATGCTTTCCAAAAAGATCACCATAGTCATTGCCTCCAGGAACATTTTTTCTGCTTCAGACACACGAGCTGCGGAAATCTGTCTTATCAGCCACTATATTTCGGCCTTCCGGACCGTACGACCGACAGGCAAGTTTCACATGTAGCATTTTGTGCCATGCTGAAAGTGATATCTGTTCTGAACTGTTTCATTTGCAGATCCAGTTTCTGAAAGACACAATCAATCCGAAAGCAATGTGTATCAGTGGTGGAGGTTTCTTTCGCCTCGACCGGTCTCTCATCGTCTCGGTATGTATTCTGTCCTGTTGAGTCTCAGGAACTGCGGTCGCGTAGGTTGATCAGCTATTTGTAAACGTGTAACTACTGAAATTTGAGGCCCCTTTGGAATAATTTCAAAAATTACACCATCTTCCCGTGGGAAACCATGAGGAGGATGCGAAGCATCATAGGGGTTCCGTGTAGGTTCCATTGTGTTGCCGTTATGTTGTTTCATTTATCGGAGCACGAATGGGAACGTAGTGTGAACCCCCATGCAGAGACAGAGAAATGTATAGAAATGCAGATACAGCGAAGAGACCGACACCCGCGTTACCTGATCAAACACCTCCTGGTTCTCGCCTTTCTTTATTGCGTGCTCACGCTCCTACCCCGCTGCCCACCCTCTTCGTCCTCTTCTCTGGTTGAGCTGCAAGGCGCGTGGCGCTTCCCGCAACTTTCCCACGGGAAATTCAACATCCTCCTCTAAAGTTTTCAGTTCGTCGTTTCCGTTGACGTTCAGCTTCGCGTGCCTTCGTTGTATCAGTAGCTTCTTGACGTAGTTTGACTGAGTCAAGGACAAAAGGCGCGTTCGTAGCACTTTCTTCTGTCTCGGTTTTGTAGCGCAGTGGGAAGAGCGCCACGTACCTCCCGTTGCGGCCAGAGAGTCGTGGGATCGAAACTGGGCGCCGCTAGCTATTTCTTTTTTTATAGTGTAGGGAGAGAGGTGCGGACGGACGGATGACGGAGCCGAGAGCAAGAGATGCTTCGCATCTAAAATTGGCTCGAATCCACGCTGTGAAGGTGGTTGGACTGCGAAGCTGTAAACGACGCCCGCAACGATTACCCATGCGGCGTCACTTGAATTCACACACGTGGCTCTACGAAGAGTAAAACCAGAGGCTCTGCCAGCCGTTATCTGGGATTCGCGGGGGCGGCGTCACAAACGCAGCAGCGTCGACCGAAAGAAAACGAATAGGAGCGTCTTTCGAAGGGTGAGGGGGAGGGCGGCAAGCGCAACTATGGTGTCACCTCTCTCACTTCCTCCCCCTCACTTTTGTTTCTTCGCCGCCTCCAAAAATCGCCCTCTCACTCCCCAGACGCTGAATCCAAACCACCGTCTGTCTCCCCGTCCCCACGTGTGGGCGTAGCATAGTCGGCAAGACGGCGGGCTCTCGCTCCGCTGCTCTTCGGGCCCAGGGTCGATACCAGGCGTTGTCAGAAGTTCAGTTATGTAGCCTGGTTGTAGCCAGTAGCCAATAGTAGCCTGGAATGTTTGTTTGTGTAGCCAGTAGTAGCCTGGGAGTTTTCTGCTGACGCGGACACGAAAATTTTCTTGGCTGGTTAGAAGTATACCGCTTCGCAGTAACATTTCTTTGGCGACCTGTGTCAGCATTTGGATACAGTTCGCAATGCGAGAGAAAGATGCATTCACAACACACGCCGTTTTCAGTGATTGCTACTCTGAAATAAATATTAAAACTTACCCACACCTTTTTTTTACTTTATACACTAACTGTTTTCTTTCGCTTACAGATCACTGGAGCACTAATCACGTACACAGTCATTCTGGTGCAAACAAGCGACTAAATCACAGACACGAGTTTAAACGTCACATCTCTTGCGACTTGAACGACGTGATGCTCAGGACAAGGAAGCAGACTTTCTTGCGGAGTACAGCTGTTCTTGTTCTCGTTTCTTTCAATAAAACAGTAAGTTGAAAAAGTCAGAGGAGTGTTTCAATATGCCTCTATGCGGATAAATGCATGGAGCGGCTGCTTAGCGAACGACCTATCGCCACCCAAACCAAACTGCCCCAGTCAAGAAAGAAGAGTGCATTGCTGCCATAACATGAAGTTTAATTAACGTGCGCTTTAGTTTATTCCCATCTTTTAGGTGCTAAAAATGGGAGAATACAGTTTCACAGACAGTATATAAACAAAACGAAATCATGACATTACAAACCATTGAAACAAAATTCGAAAATTCCCACAGCCACAGTAAAGGAAAATGGAGAATAAAAAAAGGAGAATTGATTTTGTTTGAGATCTCTTCTAGGCTGATTCATAATTTGATATTTAAACACCCTCAAATTCAATTCACTACTGCGGCTTTATCCGCTTTCCGGTGCAGCAGTCCCTGCCTAGCCTCTTGGTTCAAGAACTCTGTGTGTGAAGCATCGATGACAGCGCACGAGAGGACAGTCACGAGGAAGGTGAAGGAGAGAAGTGAATTCAGCTCGCCACCAAAATTGTTACACAACCCAAACTTACTTAAATAGACTTCGTCGATGGCGCGTTCTTTATGATTCATACAGAAATAAACAGATCGAAAAATGAAGAATAAGATGGGAAAACAAGTGCGTGCACGCCGTACCTTCTTCCTGTCCTCATACTCGTTGTCGCGCAATTTTAAAGACGATAGTCTTTCTTGGGCTACTTAAACGCAGAAATTTTGGTCTGTCTGTCTGTCTGTCTGTCTGTCTGTCTGTCTGTCTGTCTGTCTGTCTGTCTGTCTGTCTGTCTGTCTGTCTGTCCGTCCGTCCATCCGTCCGTCCGTCCGTCCGTCCGTCCGTCTGTCTGTCTGTCTGTCTGTCTGTCTGTCTGTCTGTCTGTCTGTCTGTCTGTCTGTCTGTCTGTGTGTCTGTCTGTATTCAAAGGGATAAAATTATTATAAAAAATCCAGGTATCAATGATACAACGTAACAACCAGAAACAATTAAACAAGTGCAGCGCATGTTGCTACAAAACTAACAGAGCCCGAAAGTTGCCAGTTACAGACACTTACAGAAACAAACAAACAGTTTCAAGTTGATTGCAGGCAAAAGACTCACATACAAACAATTTAGAGTTGCTTACAACCAAAAGATTAACATGCGAGAGAAACAAGGATACAAATACATTCGCTTTAAGAAGGCCGCAATATACGGAACAAGGTCGGTGTTAATGTCACAACGAGTGCTGCAGCGCAATAACACACAATTCAAACACCAAAATCAATTGTAACAACAATAATCCCTAAGGACACAGGTCTGGGAAGCTGGCATGAATAACAACCCTTTTGTTCGACACCTCTATAAACCACGTAGACACATGTCACAGAAACTCTTCCTCGCCCAACAGGGCCAACTCGCCTTCGAGAGAGGTCCCGAGGTGTTGTCCGAAAAAGGAAAGCAAGGGCCACTGCATACGCAGCCTGCGATTCTGTGCAACGGCCCTGCAGCGATTACGCCATACATAGTACATAATCGCCAATTACTACGAATAGTTTGCCAAGGGGTGTGCCAGGGCACTGTTCTCTCAGTTGATCACTTGCAAGCCCCAAACTTGGGGCGACACGGCGTATGATGCGCCAAAAGCAACGCGCTACAGTGCAGTTTGAGAAAGTGTATGCCGTGGATTCTGCTTGACAGCAGTTGGGGCAGGAAGAGTTCTGTGTCACTCCCCAGCGAAATAATCTGTCTTTTGTGGGAAGAATTCGCCAAGCTTTTTGCCACTCGTTCTTGGCGTTCTCGGGCAGCGTACTTGAAGTCAGACGTAACCAGGGAAAATCTGGTGGATCCACTCGCCTGCCCGACCTCGCAGTAACTATTTTTTCTCACAGCCTGGCAGGTTGTTCATTTACAAAATCGAGATCAGCATCGAGTCCATGAGTTTCTTTAGCTAAAGTAATGACGCCCTTGAAGAGCCTCGACGGGATAGCTGCACTGGGGTGTATGTAGCTGCCATAGTTGGACAAAGAACCCGTCTAGAAGAACCGAGAAAGTAGTGGATCAAAGGTCTGCCCGGAGCTTCTGCGTCACTGAGAAGTGAAGAGACGACTCTAAGGGCTAACACAACTGGCTCATGAGGTCGATGCAAGGAAAACCATAACCACCAGAGCGGCGTGGGAGGCGCAGGGCATCTCTCGCTAAACGCTCCGTGCTCCCATCCCAAAAGAAAAAAATTGGGACACTTTGTGCGTAACAGGATTGGGGGGCAGCATAATCCTGGAGACAAAAAAGAATTTAGCAAGAAAAACACGATTTCTACATAAGATTTCTACGAAAAAGAGAAGTTGAAAGACCTATCCCGGGCAACATTCTTTTGAACGTCATCAACTGGCTCGGGCGACCTGTCTGGAGAAACACCTTCTTCGGTGAATTTGACGCCGAGAATCTTCAGGTCACTAACTATTTTTAGGTTTGATTGGGGGCGAGTGTAGCGTTTCCAAGAGGGAGGACAGCACTTTTTGTGACATTTAACTCGGCACCTGAAAGTCGGGCATGAGACACGAAGTCTCCTAAAACAGCCGTGAGGCTATCTGTATCCCGGACAAAAATAGTGACGTCATCTGCGCACGCAGACACTTTAACAAAGCCCTGTCCGGGCAAGGGGAGACTCCTAATTTTGGGGTTGTCGACGAGTTTTCTGATGAAGTGGTCTAGACATGACAAAAAGCAACTTAGCAAATACCATGTTTCTGCTGTATTCTGACTTCAGCTAGCTTCAGTCAAGTTGCACATTCACCTTGATTCACAGCTTTGATTAAAAAATATTGCCTCTGGTGAATAATCACGCTGATGTTCTGATAAAGATATTCTACCGGAAAAAGAAATCCCGTTGTGAACGCGTGCTGGTTAATTTTAAACCACAAAAAAATCACAGAAGAGATTTTGTAAGTATTTATTCCCGCGTCTGAGCCGTCCTTATGTGATACCTTCGTTCAGATAAAGTCAGGCGTAACATATTCAACAAAATCTTAATTCCGTTTCCGCTTGAATGTTGCCATTAGGTCACCTCTAATGGAATCCTTTGAAGGCTGGTTAATGACAAGTCCCACACCAGAGGTGCCAATGAAGTAATTGGTCTCCCATTTAGATGTTCCTGGAAAACAAAAGGGAAACGTTGACGTGTGTGCTTAATAACTTACAAAGCAGGTTAAACAGTTGCTGCTTTTTTGTGGCTGTACAATGTTTTCATAAATGCATACACACAAAGAGTTTGTCTTTTCCCATAACACTGTCAATAACGCTGAGAAAGATTACACCCATCTCCCAGAAGGGAACCATAAGTAGGATGCGGAGCGTCATGGGGGTTCCGCTTGCGTTTCCGTGATGTTGGTTAGCCAAATTTGGTGAATATGTGGTGAACCCCGTAATGCTCATATATCCTACTCATGGTTCCCTTCGGGGAGATGGGTGTACTTTTCCTTATTGCATGCGTATATACGCGAGTGAGACGAGATTGAAGTGGTATCTGTTAGTGTTTGCGCTGATGCTCTCACTTAATTGCGTCAGCACACTCACTGACGGGGCTGTTGTTTCCATCCTACTTCATCTGAAGAATCACGGAGTCAAGCGCAAGCACAACCGGAGTTGTTCTTGTTGTTGTTGTTGTTCCTCTTCTATGGCACGTACCCACGTGGGGGATTGGCCAAGAAACGGTGGTGTGCGGACGCCAGACCACCGCCGACGCCGCGGGACATACCCCCGAGCATAAGACGCTTCGCATCTAAAACGCACCAACACTGATTATATTGCCTGTGGCGGCAAAGCAGACAGGCATCTTGCGGTATCGTCCTAATAGCGGTCAAATGCGCAGCTTATGTAGTTTTTTTTTCACATTATGCACTAACAGCAGTTAATGCATTAAGCATAATGAAAAGCATAAAATGCTACCACAAACGTAGGGACCTGAATAAACGAGTAATAGAAACCGGAGTACGTTTGGAATTAAAAACATATGAGACAATCACCTAATATTCTCGTCTCGAGATTCCCCGGCGCCAATATATCTCATAATTTGTAAGGACTCGCCCCATTTGCGGGCGAATACTATCCTCACCCTTCCAAAGAGTGTTCAGGTTCTAAATCGTTTGTGAGCTGATTTATTTTTGTGTATCGCATTTTTGTCCAGAGCAAGTATAATGAAACCCACTTTACATCATCAAAATAACTGCGCATAAAAAATACCCTTTTCCGTGTCTTTCAGGCAAATATATTTGTGTAATAAAAAGAAAGAGCTAAAAAATTGGCCGCGTATCTGCTCCTTTCGGTGCAAGTGTCGTCAAAAGACGATATTCTTTGTAGACATTTGCCAAGTAAATGCCCCCCTTTGCTTTCCCGCTCACCTCTCATGCTGTTCCTGTTCCGTCGCGCTCACCCCAAGGTAAACACACTAAAGGTTTTCTCAAGGCGATTTGAATTTACCGCGTTCCACGAGGTCGCGGGTTCGATTCCCGGCCGCGGCGGCCGCTTTTCTGATGGAGGCGAAAAGCAAAAACGCCCGTGTGTACGAGATTTCGGCGCACGATAAAGATCCCCAGGTGATCAAAATTAATCCGGAGCCCTCCACTACGGCGCGCCTCATCGCCTGCGTTGCGTCGGCGCGTTAAACCCCACAATCAATCAATCAAATCACTGCTACAGGCGGAGTTCCTCCATGCCAGCGCTGCAGTACGGCGGAGACGCGCGTAAATCAAGGCAGCCGACTTAAAGGTTTATAGAACCGCGTGGCCGTGCTTCACGCGCGTTCCAAGCAGAACGTGAAACCTAGCTGAAACAGAAGGGAACGCCACTCACCTATGTAGGCTATCTGTTCGGTAACCACCATTTTGGTCTGTCTGTATGTCTGTGTGTCTGTATGTCTGTCCGTCTGTCTGTCTGTGACTCGATTCAGCCAACCGGCCAAAGCAAAACAATGCCTGCGCAATAGTCTTATATAGTCACAGCTAAATCTACCCGTCTTGGTCCGGTGTAATGTTCATACTTGTCAACATAGTTGAAGAAGAACAAGACATTACGCAAATATGAGACAACAAATCAATACAGAAGTGATATTTGCAGTGTTCCTTTATAAAAATTCAAACATGCTTGACTTTTGCGAAATTAAATACTTCATCAACTTCAGCAAAAGAATTCACTCCGCCGTCGCCTGCTGTCGCCCGCGCCACTATAGCTTCTCGCGTCATTTTAAGAAATCAACCGGCAACAGTCACGCAAGGTTCCACTAGATAGTTTCCACGCTCTGCTTGCAACGCACGTGGAGTAGGGAAACGCGGTTCTATAAACGATGAAGTAGGGTGCCTCGATTAACGCGCGTCTTCGCCGTACCGCAGCGTTCGCATCGAGACACCCGGTTTGGAGCACTGGAACGCGGGCAATTTAAAATGATTTAAGCAAACATTTGGCGTCTTTACCTTGGGAGGAGCGCGACGCAAGAGGAAGAACATGACAGGTGAGTGGTAAAGCGAAGGGAAGCATTTACTTCGCAAAAGCCGATAAAGACTATCGTCTTTTGACGTCATTTGCAACGAAAGGAGCAGATACACGGCCAATTTTTTTGCATGGTTTACTCTGGCGTAAGGAAGCTACCGCTTCTCCTCTGTGTAGGTCGGGACCTTGAAGGCTTTCTGGAAACGACAATTGGATATTCCGAACATGAATCCTTGAGTGGTATTGTATTTCCAGAGCGTATATTTTCTTTAAAATCGCTACACAAGCCAACTTGAAAAAGTTAAATTCGCGCTTTTTTGTTCACGGCTGCAAGCTTTAAATTGTGTTTGGCAACGGCGCCAAACTTATTAAACTCAAACTTTCTTTGCCTCACTGATAGATACCCTACGTGAAGACGCACTGCCGGACAGCCAACTTTACACAATAAGAGGGCGCATGACGACGGTGGGTTTCCACGAAGGCGCGTCAAGCGCCTCGGATAGAAAGACGCTTCGCGTGGTCGGAACTGTTACGACTCAGCCCGCCGCAATACTCCGCGGCGGTGCGGCGAAGCCTCCACTATGTGCGCCTTTCAAGCAGGCCCCCCTTGTCGGTGACTCACGCTTGCAGCCGACAATTCAAACAAGCTGGGACAGGCCTGGATCTCAGGCGCCTCGCTATCTATCGGCGCAATTGAAACCGGCGTTGGCAGACGAGGCAGGCATCAACCTGTCCGAAGGACACAGAAGCCGCCACGGAGACCTCCTCCCTCCCCTCTCTCGGACGAAGCGTGCGCCGCTACTACCGACCACTCACGAACTCTGGAAAGAGCGTTGTGTGTGTCTGTTCCGTTTCTAAAAGGAACGCTTGTTTTGACCGTTGGCGCTTTGGGTATAAAGTTACGTTTTGCCTACGGCTTCTGGACTTCTTCACGGCTGCAACATTGGCTGGCCGCTCACTTCAAACCACGCTACCACACGTATGTCGGAAGCGACGGAGCTCGGCTCGGGTCGGCCTTCCCGGATGCAACAGAACCGAACCTGGGTCCCTCGCGTTACGAAGACAACGTCTTCCGATTGCGCCATTCATTTTTCATATGGTAGGCTACTTACTGCACTACAGGTCAGTGTAGGAAATGATATTTACAATACATATTAACAACTATGTACACGTACAAATGAGTTGAATACAGGACATTGTCATGCACTGGCAGCTCACCTGGATGAACTTGAGGTTCTTGGATGCCTCTTTGGAATGCCCACTACTCCATTACTGCGACCACGTCTTAGGTCTCCACTCGCCATGGAAGACGAGAGTGTATCTTGTTGACTGTCCTGAACGCCCTCGGTCGGTGTGGAGGCGTTTTACGCAGATTGTGCAGTGGGCAGCGAGAGCCCTTGACGGGCCTGATTCAGACTGCGAGCTTCATGACGCACTGGCACGGGGATCGCGAGCGCTTACGGAGAGAGGAGATGGGGCTTCATTTGAGGGCTGTGACCGGGAAAACATTTTAGCTCGCGTCTGCACACCAACGACTTTCGTCCAGACCCTTCCCTCTCATCCCTCTGCCCCCCTCCCATTCTTTTCAAACTGTGAGTGTCACAAACTGCAACGTCACCCATTTGACAATCTTGCTTGCATAACTTTCGCCGACACTCTGCAGCTTTGCTGATTTACACTTCCCCGGTAAAACATGCTGACTCATGGCTCACATTATCCGCGGACGCATGTATTTTCCAGTATGCGGAAAATAGTGTTCTTTTCTTCTGTGAAACCTCTGAAACATACAGATTGATTGAATGTAGGGTTTAACGCGCCGACGCAACGCAGGCGATGAGGGCGCCGTAGTGGAGGCCTCCGGATTAATTTTGACCACCTGGGGATCTTTAACGCGTGCCGAAATCTCGTACACACGGGCGTTTTTGCTTTTCGCCTCCATCAGAAAAGCGGCCGCCGCGGCCGGGCATCGAACCCGCGACCTCGTGCTCAGCAGCGCAACGCCTTAGCCACTGAGCCACCGCGGCGGGTAAACATACAAAGCCACTCGCTGTAGCTCTGTAGCAAATGAAGTTACTGTTACAAAAAAAAAATCTAGGGAAACTTTCACTCATTCGCAAGACTTGAATCACGACGCTGTTGTAGGTGCGCATTGACGGACACATAGTTTCAGTAGCACGCCCTGTATGGGTAGTTCGCAACCTATCTTCCTCGGCCATGTGAACAACCCGCGGCCGGGCCATGCCGAGAACTGCGAGTCGACGTTGCGCGCGAGGTCTCTTGTACGATACTCGGCGCATGCGCACGACGATGCGAGCTCCCGCGCGAAGAGCTCTCCTACGATACTACGATACTAGCGCATGCGCACGCTCCTCTTGAGTGATGGGGCGGCCGCTATCGCACGCCTTTCCGTTGTAGAGTGGGTAATGCGACAGCTGCGCGGTGCCTACGGAATAACATTCCTCGCGGGTATTTTTCGGCGCGCACGAACCCCGAACTTACGGCCAGTAACAACAACTCCGCTGGTTAAAAAAAAAAAAAAAACGTGTGAGTGCTTGCCTGCCGAGCAGAGTGTTGGTGCTATGAGGTGTATTATTCGTTGAAGAAACATGTTCTTCCCATTTCACATGGTTGAAGAGGCCATAAACAGGATTCCAACGGTTGCGATTTTACGTGCGCAAACGCTGGAGTAGTATCCAAGGAACGTCCTGCCACAAAAATGGTTTTAAAGCGTTGAGTATTAGCCGAGTTATCGTTCATTAAAAAGGGCAAGCAATAAAGCCTGGAGCATTTAACCCTCTCATCGGCCCTCCAAAGCACTGTGGAAGCTGTGACGTCACCGACCAGACGCAAGAGCACCTAGCATGCTGGCTCGAGATGCGCGCAGCCATGGCTCCGCGTGGCGGCACGTCGCGCTTTTTTTTTTATCAGTTGATGGCCCTATGCTCCACCACCTCCTTCTACAGCTACTTCTGAGCGGGTGGGCCCGATTCGACCTCCGTGCGGCCGTGCTCCTCGCGTCGGCACGTCAGTTTTAGAATAGCAGAAACGAGCGTTTGAAAGCCAGGTTGGGGGTCCCAAGCACAACATGCTTGCTCACTACTGTAGTTGACGGTTTCCACTGACAACTAGCGGCCCGCTAGCGTTTCTGCATGCGGCGCTGTCGCGGCACAGAAAAGGCTTAGCATCGCCATCACCGCTTTACGAAGCCGCGCCGACGACGATCACCAAAGCAATCTTTCACTGCACTGTCACCACCTCTCACGCATTTATAAATTGATTTGCAGCAATAGTTCCGCTCTGGCGGGCGGAATCGCCGCGCATACATTTTTTTTCTGACAGCGTAGTGCGGCAGCCTTTTACAAAGCACTTATAAGTATACTTCCGATTTGCAAGTTCACGCTGACGAGAAGAAGTAAACAACAGTTCCATAAGCCCTCGAGCTTGTGTCTGCGAAAATGTAAGGCTCTATACTGGCATGCACCTTGTGTTCCATCGTAAAAGTACGTCATGGCCTTCAGCCCCCTCCCTACTTTTAGCACTCACCGTCAATGATTTTCTGAGGGAATTCTTCCCAAAGACCATCCCCAAAAGCCTGCCTGAAAAACGTCCTCTCACACATAAGCAATCTGCTTACGTCCGAAGCACAGACACTGTCGCCACCATTTGCTTTCATATAAACATTTATTTTCTGTATAATCACAATTCATAAACATACACCATTTGTGAGCTTGCAGCACTAGTCAGAATTAAATAGCTCAGTGACAAACCACTAATATGCCTCACTTTGGTTTCAAGCCTGCTCCAAATGTCGTACGACCTGTGATTGCATTTACCGGTAACATCAGTCCCCAGGTTCTGCTTCTCATACGCCACTTTGCTCTGGGATGCTCACAAAGAAGCATTTAAAAATGCCTTTGTGTCACAAGCAACATAACACAAAGTTAAACAAAGAAGGTATTATTCTAGAGGGAACGAATAGTTCTTACGCCAGCTGAAAGGCTCGGGCAGTAATTTGTGCCATCACCATAGTGGTATATAACGCGACTTTATTGTACCACAATACCATGCACATTGACCATTAAGACATTATGATCTGTTCATATGTAATATGTACCACTCAGACCAAAAAAAAAAAAAAATTCCTCAGTAAAAAAGATGCGTACAACTGCAGTTTTACAAATCAATGCCAGGTTAGCATACAACCATTTGATGGTTCTTTGTGCCAAAAACATGATCCCTGCATGACATATTTGTACGGTACTGAAACAGTTGTGCGGTACGTAGAATGCCAGTGAAATACTGAAATATACAAAAACTTCCCAACACGCGCACAAGGCATGGTGCGTCCAACTAAGGAATAACTCCACTGCATTTCTTCAGTGGGTGCGCTTGAAGAGTTGCTCGTAGAGCTCTGGTTGTTTCTGGGACAAGTGGAACTTGGTACCAATCTCCTGTATCTTCATCCGACGCCTCACATGGGGAGGAGGGCACCTGTTGGAAAGATATACAAAACGAACTGGTGTCTATGTTCACCGTGTTTTAAAAGGACACAAGTTACGGAATGTGTGGCATGTTCAGAAAAAAAAAGAAATTAAAGTACCGACTGGCCCGTCACTAAAGTATTAACAATGTACCAACTGGACCGTCAGCATACCCTTCTGAAATTAAAGCAGTTCCACTAAACGTGAAAGCTGTTGGGAAGCACGGAGCCTGGCACACAATCCAGGTTGCGAACCAACCAGGATTGTGTGCCGGGTTTGCACCCATTTTCTCCGATAATGGTTGAGCGCCTCTGCCATTTGAAACAGTGTGAGTGTTGGAGGCACTTGCTCCTGAGCAAAAGTTACTCCTACAATAGTTATCAGTATCGTCAGCTGATGAAGTCCTCCCCCAATGGCGTCCAACTGCTCTTACTGAGCATCAGCGGAACTAACTTTCTGGCCCACGGTTTTGGTATCTGTGCTCTAGTCTTTCCTATACCATTTTTATCCCATTTTCTCACCTAGTACTGTACCTGGACAGCCATATCAACTTGTACGTCCCTGTCATATGCCTTCATTGGGTGAGTTTGGCTGCAGGCATCGTGTAATTGCAAATTGCTATGTAATTTTAGTTTGTTGCATACTGTAGTTTAGCAGTTGGCCATGTAAGTGGCAATTGCCACTAAACCTATTTCACCTTCACCCCCACACACCATGCTGGGCTTTCATCCTAAACTGTCTGCCCAAGACGTTATGCTGCAGCTTCAGCATCAAATTTTCGATAACCCCTTTATCTCCCGGCAAGACACTAAAGTCATCATGGGCGTCGATTTGACTAAGGCATTCGATAATGTCACTCATCATAGTATACTGACCGGGCTTAACCAACTTCACGTGGGACCCCGCACCTACCAGTACATCGCCAAATTTCTCACTGGTCGCACAGCATCCCTTTCGGTCCAAGGCCTTGAACCGGACCCCATGCCCTTGGGCAGTAAAGGCACACCTCAGGGGTCAGTCATTTCCCCTTTTCTATTCAACGTGGCTATGCTCCAGCTCCCTCCCCTCTTGGAATACATCCCGGGCCTGCGCCACAGCATCTACGCGGATGACATCACCGTTTGGACAGCTGGGGGCAGCGATGGTGAAATTCAAGACTGCCTTCAGCAAGCTGCCAACATCATCGCCACTTACGTGGCGATGAACGGGGGCTCAGTTGCTCATCACAAAAGTCGGAGGTCTTCTTCTATCACTCGAAGCGTCGCCATCGTGATGCCTGTGCCCCTGATATTCAGGTCACGCTAGAAGGCAACCTCATTCCGCACGTGCCCTCCATTAGCATTCTCGGACTCCGAATTCAAGAAAATGGGGCTAACACTGAAATTATCCGCAGTCTCGAAAACACCACTGACCAGATTGGCAGACTCATCGCCCGCATAGCCAACCGCAACCATGGTCTCAAAGAAGCCAACCTCCTTCGCTTGGTGCACGCATTCATTACCAGCCGCATACGCCACCCCCTTTCTGAAGTTTACCCAGACCGAAATTGGACGCCTCCAATGCACCATCCGCAAGGCGGTCAAGCTGGCCATGGGTCTCCCTCGTCATACCTCTACTGAAAAGCTTCTCAACACCGGGACATACAACACCTTCGAGGAGCTGGTTGAAGCGCAGCGTGTTGGTCAACTCCCCCGTCTGGCCTCTACACCGACGGGTCGCTCTATCCTAACCAAACTGGGCATCTCCTTTGCTACGCAGCACGGAGATAAGGTCAAGTTGAGTGACTCTCTACGATCCCGCTAGAGTGTGGCCCCCATCCCACGGAATATGAACCCTGCCTTCCATCAAGAACGCCGCCTTGCCTGGGCCAAGGCCTTACACAAAGCCCACGCTTCGCACCCTACTGCCCTATACGTCGACACAGCGGAATATCCCGACCGTGCAGCCTGCGTCGCCGTAGTGGTCAACTCCCGAGGAGACTCTGTAGCTTCGTGTTCGGTCTCCACGCCTCACCCTGAAGGCCACCGCAATAATCTCCGACTCGCAGACGGCTCTGCGGAACTTTGCGACGGGTCGTGTATCCCCCATCACCGCACGTATCCTGCAGACTGCACAGACTCCGCCTGCACATTGTCCACGCCTGATATGGACTCCGGCCCATTCGTCCATTCCGGGTAACAAGCTGGCTAACGAGGTAGCCCGAGATTTCTGCTGCCGGGATGCCTCGGATGCTGCCTCTCCACCTCGGGCGGGAGGGAGGGATCGCCTGGTTACGTATCGGGAAATAACGCAGCACTACCGCCTTAGTCAGATGCACTTCCCTGGCCCAGCTCCCACTTTAAAACGCAGGCAGTCTGTTCAGTGGCGTCGACTGCAGACTAACACCTTCCCGCATCCCGCATTGTGCCACCTCCACTTCCCCACGCGATACTGCCACACGTGCACGTGGTGCCTTTTGCTTCCCTCCACCACATAGTAGGCGCGTGCCCCTCGCGACCCACCCTCCATCCTACTCTGTCCCTGCCCCTTACCACGGTAGAGCAATGGGAGGCTACTCTGCTCAGCCCCGACCAACAAGTTCAAGAGTGTGTGATTCAGCGGGCCGAACTCGCCGCTAGGGCCCACGGGCTTCTAGCCGTCGACTAGGGGACTGTAGTGTGCCGGTGCTCCCAGCCGGTGCCTCTTTCTTCACAGCTCTGGATAAATAAATTTTTTACCACCACCACCACCACCTATTTCACCCAGTCAAGAAAGATGCCATTTTTAGTGGCAATTGCCACTAAACCTATTTCGCCCAGTCAAGAAAGATGCTATTTTTAGTGGCAATTGCCACTAAACCAATTTCACCCAGTCAAGAAAGATGCTATTTTTAACAGTCACATAAAAAAAATTTCCCTTTCCAATCTAATTTGTATAGAAAACTGGCAGCAAAAAGCGCTTACCAACCAATCTGTTTGAAATAGAAACAATGTTGTAGCATTCCCCAAGTTTAGGATTTAGGCTGTCATTAGGAAAGCCAAGCAGAGAAATGATTGGAAACTGCTTAAGGGCGACTCACCTGATCGCATTCCTATCAGACTTATAAATTCAGGACCCACGAGATTAAAAGGCATCATGCACCTATATGAAAGGTTTTACAAATTCACAGAAATGTTCCTAACGGCCTAGTTCGCTTCTTTTTGAAATATATTACTTCTTTACTGGGAGAAAAAATAAACAAGAAACGCATTTAGGTTTATGTATTTTTCGCTAGATGCAGTTGCTGTCTAGCAAGCCAGAGTTTTATTTCTTTATTTCAGTACAGGCATGACATATTTCCAAAATAAGCACACTAGGCCTTTGTGAACATTGATATAAATTCGTACAGCTTTTCATATTTGTGCACAGCGGTTTTTAAGTGCGTCGGTCATGAAGTAGTCAGTCCCACAAAAATATTAGCGGGTGAGTCCCTTGTAAGCAGGACTGAATTCCTTTTCTAAGACGCAAGAACCCGACAGGACAGGGATGCTCACATTTCCGCCTCCAGCCTGCGCCGCCGGCATATGTTGAGCGCGGTCTGACGAATGAGCACTCCCAGCACTCGGCGACTCACAATCATGCCGTCGACCAATGGCAGGGCCTGCATGGTTCTGGACAAAGAAAGGCGCACAAGTGTTTTTGACAACACAAAACAGACTCACAGAACTACCTCATTTCCTCATTTAAGACCATTTCTACATAAAATACACATACAGTAGAATCTCGATAAACGGAAATCGCTAAACGGAATTCCCCATTAAATGGAACGGTAGCCTGTACGTCGGTTGGTTTTATATTCAGATAACGTAAAAAAACTTTCGGTAACCAGAACTACCATTTCCGCGTCACCGTGTAAACGGAACCGAAAGTAGAACTTCTTTCTTGTCAGACCCATTGCCATGAGCATCAGCTGCTGAAGATCCCGATCCTGAAGATGCAGTTGCAAGGACTCAAACAAACAAAAAAAAGATGCATTTTCTAATGCACAGTAAGCCATTGTCGCCAAATAAGGTTTGCAAATGCTCTGCGTAAATCTCTTGTAGTTTTCTTGCTTTCTGAAAAACTATCTGCTACATTCACCTTCCAGTGCTTAGAATTCCATGAAATAGTTTCAGGAGTTTGCACATGTGCGCACATAAATTTGCACTATAGCACATCTCTCACAGTAAACGGAACTCCTGTTAAATGGAACTAATTTTTTTGGTCCCTTGAGGTTCCATTTATCGAGCCTACTGTAACCAGTATCCTTCGTTTTTGTTGCTTGCATCAATCTGCTCCTGCCAAAATTTATCACTTGATGCATCCCTTTTTTTTTATTTACCCATTTTTACCGTTAATCACTCTTTGCTAGTACTGCGCAGTTTTGTTATGAAGTACCGTAAAGTACTCAAAGTATTTCGCACTTTTATTGGTTGAAACAATGTCCACAGCATGATTTGTTAAGTGACTTAAATATTTACCACCACTTCTATATTAAAGAAGCGCAACTGATACTAACCAGGCTTGTGGATTTTTGTTCAAGCTTATCAATCTCATTACCAGTACTCACCTACAGGGCAGAAACTTGGAGGCTTACCAAAAGGGTTCAACTTAAAGTGGGGGACGACTCAGCGAGCAATGGAACGGAAGATGACAGGTGTAACATTAAGGGACAAGAAGAAAGCGGAGTGGGTCAGGGAACAAACGCGTGCTAAGGACATATTAGTAGAAATTAAGAAGAAATGGACGTGGGCAGGGCATGTAATGCAAAGGCAAGATAACCGCTGGTCATTAAGGGTAACAGAGTGGATCCCTAGAGAAGGCAAGAGTTGCAGGGGGCGGCAGAAAGTTAGACGGGCAGATGAGATGAAGAAGTTTGCGGGGATAAATTGGTCCCAGTTGGCACAGGACCGGGATATTTGGAGATCGATGGGAGAGGACTTTGCCCTGCAGTGGGCGTAGATAGGCTGGTGATGATGATCCATCTCATTTCACTGCTCATGTTAACGCTAAAAGCCGAACGCCCACTCACTTGGTTCCCCGACTGTGCACTTTTATGCGGAATAGGCCACTCTGGAGGGCGTGGACAAAGATGACGAAGACATCTCGGTCGCCACGTGAGGAATATGTGTCCTGGCCAGTGTTGGTGGCTGGAAGCATGTCGGCTGCAAAAGATAAACAACACACGGAATCTTTACCTGCAGACCCTCGAGTTCAACAAACTTAGGAAAGGCTTATGCACTTTTATACGAAACAAAGCGCATTTAAAGGACTACTGACACGAAATTCTCGTGTTACATTTTTTTCACTGCTATAGGTGCCCACCAGCCCACTAATCATAGAACGGCACATTAGACGGTCGATCGCACCATAAACAATCATTTACGGCGCCATTCATTCATGCTAGTTTCGGTTTCGACAAAACGAATGCCAGGTGGCCGCCATGACAGGAAGGCACCCCTGACGTCACCATTCTTGCCACACTGCTGCCGGTCTGGACGCGCGCATGAGGAAGCGCACACACGCGCCCAGACCGGCCGAGGTCGTTACCACCTCTACGCGCCCCGGGCAGCAAAAAACCATGACGTGATACACATGGCATAGCAGCGTGCGCCAACCGCAGCCAGCGCGTCCTATTAAGATTAAAATGGATTTAAAATATGTTATACTGAACGGCTACTGTTGAAACTTGCTGGGAGATATCTCCTGATCAAAAGGAAGCATTTTACATAGTTATCTGAGATTTGAAATTCCTGTTTCACTACTCCTTTAAGGGTGTAAACAAAGATAAAAAAACACCCTCACTCGCCACCTGTGAAAATTATGTCCTGGCCAGTGTTACCGTATAAACCGGAATATAGGTCGAGTTTTTTTCAAAAAAAATCCGCACAAAAGTCACCCCCGTCTTATATAGCGGTCATTGGCAGAATGTAAATCGTTGTCTGGCAACAATGTGCAAGCGTAGTCCGTCGCCAATCGCCATCGCCATTCGTGTCGGACTGCTTTCTCGATCTATCAGGCCTTTATTTTATTTCGCTTTTCTCTAGTTTTTCGTCTTTTACTCGTGTATTATACGCGTGCGTGCGTACATTTCTGTACGTCTCCATTCCCAGATAAGTGGCGGCAGTTGACGCCAGTTTACCGCGGCGTTTAAGCTGACGGCGACTGAGTCACTGAGCAGAATGGGAATATGGCGGCGTAACGCCAGTTAGGCGTTTCAGAGAAAAGTGTGCGGTACTGGCGGAGCCAGAAAGCTAAGCTGTGCGCGTGCAACCCCCTAAACCGATCGTTCTGTGGACGTCAAGCGGTGCACCCTGAGTTGGAGAACAAAGTGGCGGACTTTGTCCGGGAACTTTGTCCGGGAACATCACTCACGATCCCTCCGGAAGCCATGCGCGGACCGGCTCCGCGAACTGTACAATGAGTGGATAGCCGGCGACAACAAAAAGACCTATACGGGCCGGTTGCGACCGTGTCAAGCTGGGTGTCCTTCTCTGGGCAGTCGCTGCCCGACGACATGGTTATACGAACGTTCAGGAAGTGATTGTGTTGATTGTGGGGGTTTAATGCGCCGACGGAACGCAGGCGACGAGGCGGGCCGTAGTGGAGGGCTCCGGATTAATTTTGACCACCTGGGGATCTTTATCGTGCGCCGAAATCTCGTACACATGGGCGTTTTTGCTTTTCGCCTCCATCAGAAAAGCGGCCGCCGCGGCCGGGAATCGAACCCGCGACCTCGTGCTCAGTAGCGCAACGCCTTAGCCACTGAGCCACCGCGGCGGGTACGTTCAGGAAGTGCTCCATCAGCAACGCGCCTGATGGCATGGAAGATGACAGTGCGAAGCAGTCATACTCGGACGACTCTGAGAGCTCGGACGAGTGACTTCGGCAGGCATAGTGAGTGGCAGTGACGGACGGGCGTCGAAAATAAATATAGACATCGTGAGTGCGCTTCTGTGCCGAATTATTTTTTTTGTCAACTTTTCCCACCTCAAGGTAGGGGGTCGACCTATATACCGGGTCGACCTATAATCCGGTTTATACGGTAGTGGCTGGAAGCATTTAATTAAGCTGCAAAAAGTTGGCGCAGCTTGACCTAGTGGTGAAGGCTGGAGAAACAACAAAGGTGGTGGCCTCTCTCCCCTTGTCGGAGACCCGGCTGTTCCACCCACGCAGATTTCCGAACTTGCTGCTCAAAACATGACTGGCAGGCCCGGATCGTGTTGTCCGCAGCTAGGGTTGCCACCTGCCCGGTTTTGGACCGGCCCGACCGGTTTTTTTAAACAGCGGGCCGGTTGCCGGTCCATGCTTAAAACCGGCCGCCATTGGCTGGTTTTTTGGCCTTCATGCCGTGATTATGTCCGTTTTGGCGTTTTATAAGCGTAAATTCAACAACTAAGACGATAAATATGTGCCGACAAGCTGCGCAAAGGCACGCGAGCAGAGAAAATACGCGGGCTAGCGCGCTGCCTGAGATGGAGGGGGAGCTAAGGTGGGAACAAAACAGCGAAATGCTACCGCCGCGGTCAGAAATTGCGGTTACTTTTCAGTGAAGCACATACAGAGCAATAACCAAGCTCTCAATCACTTTCAATACAAATGTTATGTTGGTTAAATTTCTCTATAAGAAAACGCTACAACAAGCCGCATGTCAAAAACATGGCGTCTTTTTTCAACACAAATTAAATATTCTATATACCACGCCCCCCCCCCCCGAAGGGCCGGTTTTTTTCTCGGGGAAAGGTGGCAACCCTATCCGCAGCCTTTCACATCTCTCCCAAAGTGGAACATGTCAGCACGCGCTAGCACCCGCGGCAACCGGCTTCACGAACTTGGTATCTGTGCTCCCCACTTCAGGCACTAACGCTTGTGAACTGGCGAGTAGAAGAGCACGTGCGAGATCACGCCATGAATGATGGGAAGAGTGTTCTTCAGGTGCACGATTCTGTGTGCTAAATATTTTTTATTAGTATTTATTTTTTGCGAGCTCATCACGTGACGCAAGCCCCTGCGCAAGCAAGCCTGGTTGACCACGAGCGCTCCTCATGAAACGCATGCTCACATGCACTCAGCCTTCTTTTTTTTTGTATTTTGTTCTGGTAATGCTATACGGCAGACCTAAAAGCTTAAACAGCTCCACTGTTCAAAACCAAACATAGACCCTTCGTCTGCAAACGCTCAAGTTCAACGAACTGAGGCACGACTTGTGCTTGTTTATGCGGAACAGGCTGCTATGAACGGTGTAGACAAGGCTGAGAAGCATAGCTCAGTTGAAATGTGCAAAAAATGCGCCCTGGCCAGTGTTTGTAGCTAAAAGTATTTCGGCTGCAGCGACAGACACAAAACATAGACTCCTCATCTACAAACCTCAAGTTCAACCAACTGAGGCAAGACCTGGAATATGAGGCAAGCCAAGGCCTGGGTTCTGTACCAGTACTGGATCACCTGAGGTTCCTGGGCTTCTGTTGGTACTCGGGCAACTTATTCAATTCACATTGGTCACGATAACATCACTGTGGCTGCACATGACACAGGTGTCCCTCCCTTGTTTTACATCTGGTGATTTTAGGTCACTCGTCTTAGAGCTGCAATTGCTAATTAGCTGTTGTAATGAACAAGGTGAAAGTACATCCACTTTTTTGTTCCATACTTCTCCAACGAAAGCCCATGCATTTGAGTTTGAAGAGCACACAAAGACCATCTGACATTCTCATAATTTCACTGTGAAGTAAACATCAGTGAAAGCAAGAAAACTCAGCATGGTTACAGGGTCCTTTTAGTGATCAACAGCAGCATAATTAGCATTTAGTATGTGCGTATTCTAATGCAAGCTACAGTTGTCTTGTGGGACCATCACTACCCAACGGAAGCTATCATCAATTCTTATCGTCTATGCCGGTGTTCGAACAAGCTTACTAACCCAGTTTAGCTTAACTCTTTTGTTACCGTGCCTATTGAAAATCGTTCAATTTGAACAATACCTTGAGAGCCCCTTTTCATATTGTTCCAGGCGTTTTGGGAACAAGTAAAGCTATTTGGGGTTAGCTCTGAAAACACCCTTTCAAAAGCAGTTTTCTTTTCATTTGTGCAAGAAAAACGTGATTTTTGAAATGCGTTTGCACTATCTGTGTGTGGAAAAGGGGCGTGGTCATCGTGAGTCACTGCTACCAAAGAAGAAGGCGTGCTGCTCGTAATTACTCTGCATCAGCGTTTGGTTTTTGTTGTCAGGGCACAAATAGTGATTCAGAAGATGAATTTCAAAAGTCAGGTTTGCACTCTGACAGTAACAATCCCTGAAATTGGCTGAAAATATCGAGCAGTGCCTGTCTGCAAAGTTATTTCATGATTTTGGGCTGTTTTATTGCCTTTGTGCAAGTTGGTTTAGGCTGTGTTGTAGTTCTACTTACCACAGGGCCCCTCGCAAACAGTTTACAACAGTTTTGGTTTCGTTTCTGCATCACGAAACTCATATTTGGCGCTACTATGCAGTTACCCAACCTCAAACCTATCTGCCATGGTGCCTTCAGCGCCCGCTACTGATCCTTGAAAAAAGCATGCCACTCGTGATTTCATCCCACCCTAAACTGATTTCTGTGATAAAAATTTCTGATGCAAGTCAAAAGATAACATCCAGTTGCCAGATATCAGCTACGACAAGCATAGCGCTTCAAACCAGCCTTGCACACCACCAGCTGTTTTGCCAGCCAGTTTCGTTTCCATACGAGGGTATCTCTGGAGGTCTAGTGTTGCTTCTTAGTAGAACTGTTTATTCGGACGGAGTCTCCAACAGGTTTGGTATTGGTTCTTTTGAAAATGTTAGGTGGCGCTGCAATGCAGGAGGGTTGTAGTGCGGAACTCTTTCTGTACCGTGACAGATGCTCAGCGAAAGTTTACAGGGCACAATTCTAGCGTATCGAACCTCATTCCTGCAGGCAGGGCTACAATAGCGGGTCAGAAGGGAATGATTAACATCAGGTTTATGTTTTGAGAGACCACTGACAGTGACCGTCAACAAGATTCTTCCACGTCGCGTGCTACTGTGCTGGCTGTAAATGCAAAGTCAGTCATTGACAAGATGTTTTTATGTCACGTGGGGACAAATTAGTGTCTCTGATAATGTCAAAGCGCCAAGTTTCTCCAAAATCGCACATTTCGAAATGGAAGTTGGGCTTCACCACATGGCATGGGCACCATGCGTGCTAGCATTTTTCTTTTTTATATCTGACAAACTGTTCCGCGCAAATCAACTTTTTTTCTAGGACATGTTTCTGAAATGTTTCCCTACAAAATGCTTATTCAAAATTGTTTCTACTACTGGTCGTTTTTTATACACAATTCCTTTTTATCATTTTCTACAACTTGACAAAAATTTTGATTTTGATGCTTTTTTTTTTCGCAACTATGATATACGAAAACAGTTCAAGAACTGGTGTTCTTGGAAAGGGCGTTCAATCATCTGCATTTTATGTTGCTGCAATTAGTGCCCAACCAATACGTTTAGCTGAAAAACATGTTTTCTTAGACCGCTAAAAATTGGTTTACTCCCCACGGTAACGAAAGAGTTAATGCATGCAATGTACTTGAGCAGAGCAATGCTTCAAATTGAAGGATACCAAATTCACACCGGCTGTGATGGAATCATCAAGGTACCACTGCATTCGACGGGATCAAAATGAACTCACGGTCATCTCATCCCGATGATCCACTTTCAATCGCAGTTAAGGCTGGAAGTTGGGCTAGTTAATGTTGACTTAGAACCATTTTACCAGTGAAAAAAGACAGGGACCTAGACAGGAGCAAACAAGACGAACAGTTGAATTCTAGCGATTGTTCTAATTGCTTCTCTCTACGTCCCAGTCTTTTTTCGCTGGTAAAATGGCTCTAATTCAATCACAGCTTTTGCCAGCTGATCGCAATCATGCCAACACCTCGCTCCCAAATGTTCTACCATGAGCAAGTTAGCAATGTGGTCGACACCTTGTCTCCCTCACACACAGCCCCGGTCCATTCACCAGAAAGAGAACACTCGCTCACCCAGAGGGAACGAGACGTGATCCTCGAAGCTCTCCAGCCAGACGACCAGCACCTTGAGTTCGGCCAGTGACACGTTGGCCGAGCGCGCCGGTCGTGACCGGGCCGGTCGGGTGACCGTGTCCGTGTTGTCCATGTTGAGGGACATGGCACGCGCCTTCTCCGGGGCGCCTTCCGAAGCCTCGTAAGACGGCATCATGGTCGCCGTGCTCCGCTCAGGAAAGCTGTCCGCTGCGGAAAGAGGAGAGCCAACAGTGCACCAAATGAGGGTCGTCATCATCATCACCATCATCACCACCAGCCTGTCCAGGCCCGCTGCAGGGCAAAGGCCTCTCCCGTAGATCTCCAATTACCCCAGTCCTGGGCGAACTGCGGCCAATTTATCCCCGCAAACTTCTTGATCTCATCCGCCAATCTAACTTTCTGCCGCCCCCTGCCACGCTTGCCTTCTCTAGGGATCCACTCTGTTACCCTTAATGACCAACGGTTATCTTGCCTTCGCATTACGTGCCCTGCCCACGTCCATTTCTTCCTAATTTCTACTAATACATCCTTAACACGCGTTTGTTCCCTGACCCACTCCGCTCTCTTCTTGTCCCTTAATGCTACACTGATCACCTTCCGTTCCATTGCTCGCTAAATCGTCCTGAATGTAAGTTGAACCCTCTTAGTGAGCCTCCACGTTTCTGCCCCGGTCGTACAGGCCATATGGGTCATACAGGCCATGAAGTCCACACAAAAGCTCCCTATTCTGAAAGTTAACAAACCCTGGCATTTTTTGTCATTCCTCTTTCTAAGCATGACAATCTCTCTTGGGCTACGTCAACTCAGAAATTTTAGTCTGGTCTATCTATCTGCCCATCGCTTGATTCAACTATTTCCCACCTGGCCAAAAAATGGCCATGTATCTGCTTGCTTCTCTGCTTCCATGGCTCATTATTCAGCACAAAGAAAATTTCAGGAACACCTAACACAAAATGTGAGTAAATAACCGAGAGCACCAGCATCCACTCATTGAGCAGATTGGTTTTTTGATAGCGAATGAAACAATATAAATTATTGCATCCTGCATTCGTCACACAAGGAGCGGGAAAGGAAAAAGTGTGGGAAACAGGGAGGGAGAAAAAGGAGAGGGATTTGTGTGGCAAGTGCAGCAGACCCTCTTTTGTCCACATTTTCAGCGGAGCAAACAAATACACGCATGCCTGTTATCGTAGAATACCGCATTTTCGCGCATATAACCCCCCCCTGCATATAATCCGCACCCCCCCTTTCAGCCCACCAAAAAAGAAAAAAAATCCTGGCGTATTGCCCACGCATTTGGTACAGGCAAAGCTGCACCAAAGCTACTGCTCAAGCAACACATCACATACTATGTAGACAGAAAAAGGCTACATTTAGCAAGTAGAATACACTGACTGCAAGGCAAAAAAGCCACAATTCACTCAGTGTCACTGCTTTCGCTGGAGCTGTCACTTGAGCAGCAGTTTTCACAGTCGTACACAAGTTCATCTTCACGGCACAATGTGCAATGCAGCTTCACGGCACAACGAGCATTGCCGTGAAGCTGCACTAAAGGAAAAAAAACCCGCATATTATCTGCACCTTTACTTTGCCACTGAAATTTTCATATTTCTCGTGCAGGTTACACACGCAAAAATACGGTACAGCACGTGCCTGGCTTTTTATAAAGATTCATCAATGCGTTCATCGCAATGCTGCAATATGTTTATCGCAATGCATCACCACCCTCATCAAGATTCCATTCCTTCAGAAGAGACAGCAGCGCTGCGCATTCCACCTCCTCATGTGAGCACCAGGGCAAGGAACGCAGCTCCACTCCATTGAGAAGCAGCGGCACATGCGTAAACAGCTGTGCAGAATAACACATCATCCATCCAGGGGTGAGACAGCTGAACCAGATTTGGGAGCAGCTTTTGGAGCAGCGAAATTTAGATTTTGGAGCAGAAGAACCTTGATTCGGAGCAGAAGAACGACATTTATTATGTCACCTAGGAGCCTAAAAAATCAAATTTTTGGCCACTCGGGAAAAGGGGGAAGTGCGCTTTTTAATCGGTTTTGAATGTACATAACACTGAAACAGCCTTTCAATAAAGTTTTTTCTACCTGAGCATCACAAGGAACGAACTACACTACCTTTTTTCGAACCATTTTTACATTCTTGGGCTCTATGCATAGATAACGAGGAGTTCCGTTGCAAATATCGAATTGAAAAACTAAGCAATTTTAAGGAATTTTTATTATCCCGTGAATGCTAAAGTTGTTATTTTTGTAATCCCAGACTCGGCATTACGCACAACTAAGAGCCACGACAAAAGTTGCGCAAAGCGAGGTGACAGTCGTCGCACCCTACCAGCCCTCCCATTTCAAGCCCCAAGGTGGGCGTTCACTACGATCGTAATTAGAGTATTGGTATGTTTAGTCACCTCCCTTTTGGCATTAAATTTCAATTCAGGTAGATGAACCATTATTACTAGCGTGCGATAATAGCCCGTCCCGCTATCGGACACTGCTTGAACATTTGGCGGTGATGCAGCTTGCGTTGCCACTTCTGCAGTGTCCATCGTCCCACTCCCGCCACTCGCAAGCTCACTGTCAATAGCAACAATAACTCGGCGTTTTATAATGCCGCAATGAGTCCCAAATTTCACTTCAAGCACGCACCGCGCCTCACACTCAGAACGAAACACGGCGATATCGCAGGTACCCCGTTGTTTTTGATGAACCCCCGTCTTTCAAGTCGCATAACTTCCCGCAACAGGTCAAACGTAAACCCGGCCACCCCCATAACCAAAACCGCGATAGAAATCGGCGAAGAGCACTCTGCCTGAACCACGAGAAACTGCTTCGCCCAGCGGCCATGTTTTCCAATCTTCACCGCACCAATACTGGCCAGTATATTCTAGGCACTATAGCACCAAGATGGCGGCACCCAGTATTGTCGTTCTGGAGATGCGGTGCTCCCGAAATTGCTGTTTTAAAATCAACTTGCACAAGTAGTTTGTGAAAACTTTATATGGGAAAACTTTAAAAATTCGCACAATATAACATGTGCAACCTGACATTGTGACTTTTCGAACAAACTATCCCGTGGACAATTTTATGCGGGTTTTTTATTGAATGATCAATCAATTAAACCTTTACAAACAGCATCACCTTCAAGGTGCTGGAAAATTATGTCGTCAGTAAGCATTTTCCACCCCTGAAATTGACGGAAGCGTTAAAATCCTTGGCGCTCATACTCTTTCGGAGCAGTTTGGCGCAATTTTTGCAATTTTCAAGCTTTTGGAGCAGCCTGGCGCAGGAAAACGAGTTTGTATCAAAACTGTGCAATATGCGCAGCTGTCTCACCCCTGTCCATCCCTGAGGTGGCGAGATAATATTCCCTCCCCCAAATGGCATACGATAGCAAACTCGGGTGGGAGATATCAGCTCAAATTAGGGTAAAAAAAATGAAGGAAGCCCACACTAACGCGCAAGACTTGAAGGTAGCGAAGCAGTACGCAACCTTCTTGACCACCACGAAGGTTTAAGTCCAAGACTGCAGCCGATTTGCTTCTTCTTCCCTCCCGCAACAATATTCACTCCATCATAGTTGCCATAAGTGTGACCTTCCCTCATTTTCTTGGAAGTGACAATCACTGGGCATCACCTTGGAGGGGCGTACGCTATGACGTGTCTTTCTCGTTCGAGCAAGGGTTGCCACGATTATGGCGAACGCTGGAGTTCTTTATTGTTTTCTTTGCCAATCTTGGCCAATCTCTTTAAGTTAATATGCTTGGCCTGCAAACATGCGCCGCAGACGCTGGGCAGTTGCCGCGAGACACGCACACGCACACACGAGCGCTCGGCTTTTTGTTTTGTTTTGTTTTGTTTTTTAACTGTCGGGTGGACGCCACAATCTTGGCCAATCACCCTAGGTGGGTATGCTTGGCTTGACAAACGTGCGTCAGGGACGCTGGGTGGTCGCCGTCAGGCATGCACGCATGAGCGCTCGGCAATTTCTTGGCATTTCTAACTGCGGACAAGAAAAATTACGATTTGCTAGGAGCTTCTCTGTCAAAAAGTGAACTCTGGCCAGCACGTAGATTGGAGCCCTGAAAACTGACCATCAGGGTAATGGGGTAACTATCAAGTGATGGCACAAGAAATAGGAGTGAACCAATAACTCGATGAGGGGGTGAATTAAAGAAATTGGGTGGCCAATAACGGATTTGGATAGCACGGGATAGGAGCACTTTCTTGTCTTATGAAGAGGCCTTTGTTCTATAGTGGAAGTCAACAAGGTTGTTGCTTTTGTTGTTGTTGTTGTTGTTGTTGATGATGATGACGGTGATGATGAGTTTATTATAAACACACCCTCCTTGCACTTGTGATATTGTGTTCTGAGATAGCTTGATTGATTGATTGTAGGGTTTAACGCGCCGACGCAACGCAGGCGATGAGGCGCGCCGTAGTGGAGGGCTCCGGATTAATTTTGACCACCTGGGGACCTTTAACGTGCGCCGAAATCTCGTACACACGGGCGTTTTTGCTTTTCGCCTCCATCAGAAAAGCGGCCGCGGCGGCCGAGAATCGAACCCGCGACCTCGTGCTCAGCAGCGCAACGCCTTAGCCACTGAGCCACCGCGGCGGGTTTCTGAGATAGCTACAAGTACAGCAATGCTGGTGCGATGCCGATCGTTAAGCGTATCGACACAACATGTCCCACCACCCCACCAACATAAAAGATACCAAGCCATCCTTATTTATGATGATAATGCATAGAAATGAGCTAAGAGAAACAAATTATTTGCAAAAATGTTGGAGCCAAAAGGGGCGGGCTTAGACTTGAAAAAAAAACGCAGTAGTTTTGTTCAGATCTTGCTTGCACGAGGGAGCATAGGGCTAAAAGTACAAAAGCTGTGTTATAGACAAGTATTACCCCATCACACAACAAATCTAATGGCATTCAAAGTAAATGGCATTAGCAGTGATGCTACCGGCTTAGGCCGCTTTGGAGCAGCTTTTGGAGCAGGCAAAAATGCGTTTCGGAGCAACAAAACCAGCTTTCGGAGCAGGTGTTGATAGAAGCAATTTTAAGACACGTATTGCATTCATGAGATAGATAATCGCTAAAAGCACGCCTTTCAAGGATAATAATAAATTAAAAGAACCCAGAACATGGATATTTTGTCCCCATTTTCATCAGTCTCCTGAAGAATGTCTGCATTGAACTTTTTTCAGCAGTCTGCACAACAAAAATTAAAAAAAAAAACAAGCTCTCATTTTTACACAATAGAAGATTTACTATGAACAAACTAAAAATTGCTCATCACAACGAACATGCTGTGTAAAATCGAGCACTATTGGAAGGCTATCGTAGGAAGGCTACATCAGTAGCGCCACGGCTTTGACTGCATACTTGAACATCACGCTCCTCCCCGTGTTGCACATGAGTCACTATTTAGCAGCATCAGCGCTGCCACCGCAAGGGTCTAAAACGACAAGCCACCGATAGCAGCGCTATTGTTAACAAAGGCAGCGGGCAGCCATATCTGGCAACCAACATGCAGCAGGCTGAATCTTGCCCCTTCACGACAAGTTTGCCGCAGGTAGCCCATTAGCCCCCCTCCCCCCTTCCCCAATAACCCCGAGACTATGTTAATTCCTTGCGAGGCCACATGCACGCATTTCACCTTCAATTTCCACGTATGTGAATTCTATGCCTCTATGAACTCTACATGAAATCTAAGACGGGCGTCGTCAATGCGTGCCGTACTCGTTAAGCTCGGAAACGTCAGGTGTCGTGAAATTGCCGTACTTGCTCGCCAGTGCACGGCCCGAACTATGTCACCGTTTCCTGCCCTTGCATACTATTTTCTCCCCCCTGCACTTTGTAAATTCTCATCTGTTTACAGTAAAATCTCGATGATATGAATTTCGCGGCACCGCGAAAAGTATTCGTATCATCCGAAATTCGTGTGAACAACACAGACCAAAAAATTAAGCACTAAAACTAGGGGTGTGCGAATATTCGAAACTTCGAATATTCGATTCGAATTTTTTGGTATTCGATTCGATTCGAACGACACTTTTATTGTTCGAAATATTCGAACCACCCAAAACAAAAAAAAAAAAAAAAAATTCAGAGCGTGTCTGTATCGGTGTTTATTTACAGTGGACTCTCGATGATACGATTCTGGGGGTGCGAATTTCGGGGTGATAGGAATTTCCGAAAAGTCCCGGCGAGAGAGAGAGAGAAAAAAAATTTTTATTTCTCCAGCAGAGGCTGATGTGTGGGCGTCGCCCCGTGGAAGGCGTCCCTAGTCCGGGATGCCGGCGAATTGCATCGTTTGCAATGGGAAAAATTTCGGCTGTTACGAACGGACCTGGGCGGCCCGGCGGAAGATACGAACGAGCCGGCGAGGCACCCGACTGCCGAACGAGCAAGTGACGGCTCTCGCTCCCCTGTTTGTCACTCTTTCTCCAGAAACGGCCGGGCTGTTTATTTCTGCTCGCGAAAACGCTCTGCGCACGCCCAACGCGCTGATACCGCCGCGAAACCACCCCCACGCTGCGCGCGGCGCGGCCGGCGGCGTCAACATGGCGTCGGCTCCAGCCGCGAAGTGGCGCGAGCGCTCGAGCGACCGCTTTTAACCGCTCTTTAAAATGCGGCTCAAGGGAGACACGAAGTTGCTTGTGCGGTAAAGGAGCTGATAATGCACGCGAAACGGTACTATAAAACATCATACGCGCCGCTAGTGAAAGCGCCCATAAAATATTTGCCGGGGTGCTAAGCCTAACCATCTCCGGCGGAGCCAAGCCGGCTGTCTCGATCTCATCGCAAGTAGTCAGGCTCCTCCATTCTGCCGCGCGCGTCGTGCGTCATTTTCTGACCGAGGTAGGCGCTACCGCGGGCGCGAAATCGTCGATGTGGGCGTGAAAATACAGCGCTCGCAGAGCCGAGGCGAGCAAATCGCGTGCAAAAACGCACCATGCGGTTCACGCTTGGCTGTTGCGGCGTGTAGCGAGCTTGGGCACAGCGAGTGAGGAGACGAGCGCGAAGCTTTACGTGCTCCAGAAAGGACTGCTTTGCGACACGGGGGTTAAAAAAAGCAGAAAGAATCACGAACTTCTTCACGCGAAAGTAGGAAAAGAAATAAACGAAAACTTTTTTCAGCGCTAAATTTTTTGGTCTGTGTTGGTTCATACGAATTTCGGATGATACGAATATTTTTCGCAGTCCCGCGAGATTAGTATCATCAAGATTTTACTGTATCAGCGCGCGGCAATGTGCACGGGCTTAGGCATGCCAGCTACTAGTGTCTCAAGTGAGCGGCTGTTTTCGATATCTGGTAGTGGTGACGAGCAGGAGGTTGTCACTGCTCCCCGAACATGTCGAGCAGTTAACCTTTCTCCATGTTAACATTTAAGTGAGTGCAGACATTAACCTGTGGAGTGCAATGGTATTGTGTAATTCCTAATTTTACTTTGTGTGATTTGTTGTGCAATAAAGTTGCAGTTTTTGTGTCTCTAGATGGTGAAAACATTAATTTTACAAAAAACAATAAGTATTCGTATTCGAAAAATATTCGAAAAATATTCGATTCGATTCGAACTTTGTTTTTATTATTCGAATTCGCTTCGAAATTAAAAAAATTGATATTCGCACACCCCTAACTAAAACAAGTTTTCGATTATTTCTTTTACTTTCGCGTGATGAAATCCGTGACGTTTTTCTGCTTTTTTTAAACCTCCATGTCGCCGAGCGGTCCTTTCTGGACTCATCTCCGCACTCGCGCTGCCCAAACTCACTCACTACAGGAGCGTTTTTGCACGCGATTCGTGCGCGTCTGCGCGCCCGCGTCGGCGATTCGGCGCCCGCGGTCACAAAATTACGCGCGACGCGCGTGGCAGTGGGAGGAGCCTGACGAATTGCGCCAATGGGAAGGCGTGCGCCTCATGGCGGCAGTTACAAAGCCCCCGAGACAGCCGGCTGGCTCCGGCGGAGATGTTTAGGCTTAGCACCCCGACAGATATTTCATGGGCGCTTTCACTAGCGGCGCGGATGATGTTTTATAGCACCGTTTTCGCTCACATTATTAGCTCATTTACCGCACAAGAAACTTCGCGTGTGCTTTGAGCGGCATTTTAAAGTGCGGTTAGAAGCGGCCTCTTGAGCGTCCCGCACCACTTCGCGACTGAAACCGCCGCCATGTTGCCGCGGCCGGCCGCGCCCCGCGCAGCGTGCGGGTGGTTTCGCGGCGGCGTCAGCGTGCCTGTGGAGTGCGCGGCGCGTTTTCGCGAGCAGAAAACAGCTTGACCGTTCCTGGAGAAAGAGCGACAAAGAGGGCAGAGAGCCCGTACGTCGCCGTAGCTTGCTCGATCGGCAGTCGGGCGCCTCGCCGACTCGTTCTTATCATCCGCCGGGCACTGCAGGTCCGTTCGTAAGAGCCGAAATTCTTCCCATTTCAAACAGTGCAATTTCGCCGGGACTAATCCGAAATTCGTAACATCCAGAAATTCGTATCACCCAGAATCGTATCATCCAGATTCCACTGTAACTACAACTCCTGCGTCCTCATCTCTTGCCTACTTTTCTACCAGCACAACTCCGCAGGCCCCCGGTCGACGCGTACGCTGTCGGGGCGCGTTGGCGAGCGAGTACGGCAATTTCACGAAGCCTGACGTTGTTGCCGAGCTTCACGGGTACGACACGCACACGGGTACGGCACGCACATCACGACGCATATCGCGGCCCGAAGACCGCGAGGCGGACGGTCGCGACGGCGGCAGCCGGTCTCGCGCGCCCAATAGGTGCGAAGCGCACTGCACGGAATTAACAGCCTCGGGTATACCCGAGACTGTTAATTCCGTGAGATGGGTAAACTGTTAATCTCCCCATCTACCCCTCTATACAGGGGGAGATGGGGAGATTTCCCAACGCCTACGAGGCGCCAGCAGCAAAACGCATCATCGCCGTTATCGCAAGATTCGCAACAACGGCCAGTTTGCCTTGGCTTGGCTCGGATTGCGTCCTGAAAACAGGTACACCGCGATGTCGCTTTCAATGTGGAACCTCAAGTAGTTAGTTTCGTTTCTGAAAGGGGGACGTCCACCCTTCGGCGCAGGTTGGGCGCAGAAGCGCCAAATTTAGAGGAAATGTAGCAGGATGTAGCAGCCAGAGCACTTTGGCGCAGTTTGGCGCAATTGGCGCAGCGGTAGCATCACTGCATTAGCGGTTAATGACATTCGGTTCGGCCGTGCGGGTCTACACGGTGAAACAAACGTCATCTGATTGTGATAGCGGTGACGTTTAGAGAGCTCGCAAAACCACAAAATTATATTTTACGCACATCTAGAATGTTTCTACACATAATACCTTTTTAAAAACATAACAAAAAAATTATTTTTTTAATAAAAATAGGAAAATCACCGGTTTAGGTGGCATTTAAGTAGACATCACAAGCCGATACAAGTCTGCAAAAAATCCGTACTAGGTAGCGCGTGCAGTGGGGCGAGATTTTCTTTAGTACTTCTTTGTCTTTCTTTATTTGAACAACAACACAAAAAGGAAAATATAAGTTTACTGACAATTTTTAGAAGCAGTATTCCTTAGTTTATTACTGAATCTTCTTGTCTAGCGACGCGCCACTGCTGTAGAGGCTGCTCATTTGGCTGCGGAATGAGCTCCCAAACCTCAGTTAGCCGCTAAATGTCATTCACGCCTAATGTCATTCAGTATTCTCATGTAGCACCGAATTAATGACATTTAGAGCGAATGACATTTGCTCTAATGTCATTAGATCTGCCATATGACACAGGTATAGGTTGCCCTCTGTACTTTGGAACAACATGCTTCGAATAAACTGCACGTAGAAAAATTTTCCCATTACCCACCTTTGGGCCTTAGGGTGACCTCGCCGGAAACCACGTCCTGTGGAAGGCTCTTAGGCGACGGAACTACGAAGACAATCTCGGAAAGCACGTCGGACCAGTAGAGCACTTGGTGGTGGCCACTGTACAGGCTTCCTCCGTGATCCGCTGGCAGATCGGCTGCAAGAAAGACATAAACATTTTACACCCCCCCCCCCGTACACAGTCCAAAGGTCCGACAAGTGACACACGAACCCAACACCTTTGGTCGGACTTGCACTTAGCGCACAAAAACATGAACTCGCTGTTCTACTTCATATGGACCTTCAAGTTAAAGTAAGATATGGACCTTAAGTTTTACCGACCGTTCTTTAGTCATGGCCACAAACATCTTTAAGATTAACAGACTGCGAGTGCCAGCTCGATTACGCAAGAAGGTATGAGGAGCCAAGGTGATTTGCACCTGTAGTGAGTTCCATGCTGCTAAAGAACACAGCTGTGAGTTCGCGACTTGACCCTGTTTCAGTCCTTTTAACCCTTTCTGTACCATGAAAAAAAAAAAAAAAGAAGAAAGAAAGATGTACCAAATTTATCGAAAAATGTTTTTCGCTCAATTTGTAGAGCTTTTTTTTCTGGATAAAATGGCACCATTATTTCAATGAAATAAAGTTCCGTCATTTTTTAATTGCATAAAAAAAATTGCTGTAAGGTGGCTTCAACGGCACCATTATCTCGATGAAATATGTTCCTTTATTTCTTTAATTGTGTAAAAAGGTTGCTCAAGGATGGCTTCACCGCATGACCACAGTGTCTTGCAAGAAAAGCGCCATCAGGGCTCCAAAATGAGCGATGACGAGTATAGTTGTCATGACCGATGAGACTATACTCGTAATTGATCATTTTGGTACAAAATCTCATGATGACTATCTTTATCAATGGAAGCAAAAGGCTTCAACGAAGTTCTTTAGGGTGAAGCACCTTAGGAACTCGGGCTGTCGGCGTCTCCTGTCACCAAGCGACAGGAGACACCAACATCTTCTGCCGTCATGTTGTCAAACGATGGTCAAAAAAGTGTATAACGAATAAAACTGGTTCAAAATAAAGTAACATGATAAACAACATGATAAACCTGGCTAAAATGACACGTAAACTAACATATTTAAGGGTAGCTTGACTGCGGCAGCGCGCAAGCGATTGTTTAAGCGTGGACGAGCGTAGCTCGTCTTCGGTCGGAGCGGTACAACCCGTGTGGATGAGCTCAGCTAGTCTACGGTAGGCAAAGGGTTAAAGCAACAGCAATAAACGGCCCCTTAAGCAGATAACATGGCCACACCCACCGAGAGTATCTTTTATTGTTTTTTTTTTCTGTAGGTGTGTGCGTGCATACATGTGCGCATGTTGCTTGGAGTTGCTATAGCGTGTAACACCTTGCATGCAGTGCGTGCCTACGTTCCTCTAGGAAAGATAATTATCGGTTGCAATTTTTTCTAAGTTCGGATCTACCACGAACCGCGCACTCATCGATGCTTTGCTCATGCAAATGTGCAGTCATAGTTTCCAGCAACTGCTTGCGCTATTTCAACTGCGATTTCAGGATGCTTTCCCAGAGAAAAAACGTGAGCGTGTTAGAATGGAGTAGATGAGCGTATGCTTAGGAGACCGCGTGGCATGCAAATAATTTGTTATTTGCTGAAACATTCGTACATAGCCGATTATTCGGAAACTTTCGAATATGCATTTTTTGAATCGGATATGCTTCAAATGAACAGAATATTCAATTCGTAATCGAAATTTAGAATATTCGCACACCCCTACTTAGGAGCGAACATGCAAGGCGCAGAACAATGCAGACCGCGTGCTCACCGATGTTGAAGTCCCCGCTGGTGACCCTCCAAGAGGTGGCCACGTTGCCCGTCCACCCAGTGTGCATCCCCACGTCCACTGGCCAGCCTAGGGAACGCAGGAACTCGAGGAACTGTGGGTGCACGTTCCGGCTGCTTGTCTGCAGGGAATATGAAAAGAAAACCAAAATTACACTATGCTCACTAGAGGTACACATCATGCGCAGAGTCTAGGGTTTGAAGTTTGGGCCTATAAGGTGGGAACCAGAAAAACTGGGCCCGTTTGCCCGTACACTTAAGTTCCCAATTAAGGGGGGACACTGGTCTTGAGGACTGAAAATTTGCCAAAAAATCAATTTTCTGTATTAATTTTATTTGCAGTCTACAGGTCCCAAAGAATGTACCTGCAAAACATCATAGCTGTATCATAAGTATTCACAAAGCTGTTGCCCTTTGAAGTCGCCTAAATGGCCATTTTTGCCTATGTTTTCTCAGAACCAATTTTTTTCCCCACATGGTCAGCTGTCGGGTACAATATCTTTGGGATGTACTGGTTCGATATGTATCATTTTTGCAGCATTTGAAAGCTTATGAACTAAACAGTGCAATAAAATAAAAAAGTATAGGATTTCTTTTTGTTGGCGCAAGATTTTATGCAGTTGGTTTTACAAAAACATTGAACATTGATGACCTGACATTTATGAAGTTTACAGCATTTGCAGAAACAAGGCTAAAATTACTACTGTGGTCCTTACGGAGCACAAAGGGATAAAACCTATTTGAGTATTTCATAGGTAGATAATGAAAATATTGCTCCAAACGGAGTGGCATACCATGTTGCACAACTCTAAACTTACACGCCATAGACGAAAACCGGCTGTATATTTGTGCTTAGGATGTTAAAATAGTACACCGAATGTGTAAATCTCAAGAACATGGGTTAAAAAATAACAAAAATGTCTTCAAGACTAGTGTCTCCCCTTAAGTTCTCACTTACAAATAAGACGCCAATAAGTAGAAGTCGGTCACGGCAAATAAGCCGGTTGCCAGAAAACCCGACAGGAACTCTACCTTAACTGAGCGTTCGTATCAGTTTTGGACACGCGACTTATTACCTAGACAGCGCTAAAGTCGTAGTTGAGAACTTACCGTATTTACTCGCGTAATCCTCGCACCCCTAATGTGAGCCACCAAAACTTGAATTTTTTTGGTTCCTCGCATAATCCTCGCACCCCCAACTTTGCAGCGGCGAAAGTTGCCTGCTCGCGAAACCCGCATGGTGCACGCGCTCTCCAACGCGCGCCCTCCCCCGCCGCCTCTCGGTTCGGCGGAGAGCGCTGTTTATCCAAGGCCATCCAGGTGCCCTAACAACCTGCATGGCTACTCCCTAACAGGCGCCCTAACACGCTATACTCACACTGTCCTTGAGCCGGTTTCGCGCATGTTTCGCGTGCGCGCAACTAGACGGTGTTCGCGCAGCCCGCTGTCGTGTCGTCGTGTCGCCGTCGTGGTCCCGCCGTTGAGCGGCAGCAGTCAGTGAGTTACTCGCGTCAGTGGTGGATAGCTCACTGCCGTTTTGAGAACTTTTTGATCTAATTGTTTTGTGCTTGGTGCCGCTTCGCCATGGGGAGGAATGCCAGCTACACTGCCGCTTTCAAATTGAAAGCGAAAGAGTACGCGATCGAACACGGCAACCGTGCCGCAGGCAGGCGCTTCGGCGTCACCGACTTCAACGTGCGTTACTGGAGTGCTGGAGTAGGACACGCACATACGACGACGAGATAAGGCGCGCGCCAGAAAGCAAAGGCGGCAATTTCATGATCGCTGATGGACGGGAGACTGTTTACGTTGTAAATAATAAAATAAAAAGAAATAACTGCTGTTGGCAACACTGAGCTTACCTATACAAAAAACGACCGCTACATTTAGCGGGATTGGCATAAGGCAAATTGGCAACACTGTGCACCGGATTTTTTTTTTCCCGCATAATTCTCGCACCCCTAACTTTGCATTGAATTTTCCGAAAAAAAAGTGCGAGGATTATGCGAGTAAATACGGTATTTCCACACTTATCGCGTTCGGGCAAACGGGCCCTCGTGTTGCCGTCCAAGCCCAAACTTCAAATGGCTGTAACTTATGCCACAGACCAGATAGAATGATAATGTTAGTCTCATTGCACTCCTTGATTTGCGCACAGTTCACTGGTATTCTGTTCAGCTGCATCCCTCCAACAGTTTTTTAACAAAGGCTGTCAAAAAATCAAACATAAGAATTCAAATAAATTTGAATATAGTTGTTTTACACACAAATTTTATATCTAAAGTCAGAATGAACAACCACATGCATCCCCCAATTTCTTTAATCATAACTGTAAAAACAAAGTTTTTTGGTTTAAGACCAGTGTGCCCCTTTAAAAACTTGTCCCCCGCTGAAACAATAATGAAAGGCAGTCTTTCCTATTCCTTTATGCGGTTTTCGAATTGTGCATTGAAACCGACGGAGCCGTTAGTAGTGCCACGTTTAGGCATAAAAACGACACCACTGTTCATGTTTCAGAAAGTTTATTGCCAAACTTCAGCTATCTCCGCCAATTTATTCTTAAATTCCTCATAGTTACCCCACTATATCAAACGCTGGCTTTCATACCAGCTAGAGGACCTCCACTCCAGAAAAAGCAGTTGGCTGCTCCTTTTCCTTTAGACAAGTCAGGGTATAGACACAAATCAACCACTGAGAGAAAACATCTACAAAAATGTTGAAGAGTAGTCCCATTAAAAGTTTTTCGCATCTACGAATGAGAGAACTGGACTCACCACATTGCTGAGAATCTCGAGAGGCGTGACCTGTCCCTCCTTGACGTAGAAGACGAACACGGTGTCGTTGGTGCGAGACGAAATGCGGTCCAGGCTGTCCAAGGCGGCGTGGAAACCCGGCTGGCTCTGGTTGAGCGCCATCAGAGGCTGACCACCCCCGCCGCCCGATTCCCCCACCTGGTTGAAAGGAAACAAGCGCTCCATGGCAAGATCGTCGTATAAGCACCAGTCGTATAAGCATGACCACGGCTCTGGTGAAAGTCATCCTCTCCCCTTCCACTGCGTCTTCTTTCATGCCAGCACCTTAACACACACTCTTTCTCTCTCCTGTTCTGCTCTCGACAACTTTAAAGGAACCATGCAGACAAAATACAAGATTGGTTCATTTGAAAGATTGCCTCGTTGGAATCATACCGACACCACCTTTAACGTAAACTTCACTCAAATAAGCTGTATAATTACGAAAAAAAGGGCATGGCCATGCGACCCCCTAGCTCATTTCCCGCAACAGAACCTATGGTGTCATACGTGGCAGCTCTGCGATTGGCTGAGACCGACAAACGCAATTGCAAATTAGGCAGAGCTTATAAGCTTGCCGAACGAGCTATTTGCGCTAAAATGTAATGCCTATTCATTTTACAGCGGTAAGAATGGTGCGGTAAACAACGAAAGCTACAAAAATGCACGTAAACATAGAAGTACCGATGCACACTGCTGTTGGTACTGGGCGCACCACGCTGGTTTTAGCTGCACAGCAGTCTGCCGCTTTTGAATTGTCTTACACGACACTCGCCGATTGGTGTAGGCGACGTTGTCTTACGTGACCCTGTTTGTCGCGCATACCTCATGTTTTACAGAACAATTACTTTCTACCGTAACAAACACACGCCAGGTGCAAATACGGTCAAAAACAAAGCAACAGCGGGCAATAGTCTGCGTTTCAGTATGGCAGAGCCACCTGGGAGGACTGACGCTAAGCAAGGCTGCAGAGCCTAATGACGCACTGGAAGTTTGTTTGAATACCCGTCCTTGTGACTTCATAGCAGACATCACGAAAACACGCGATTTGGCAGGAGAATCAAAATTTTAACCTAAATTGATTAATTTCGCAGTGAATACAGCATCATTTGCTGCCAGTAAAGCGCTGGGGCACTATAAAACACAAAATCTTTCGAATAAAACAAACTTGTATTTTGTCTGCATGGCCCCTTTAATGCCTCGTCGTATCACTTTCTCAAGTGATATGATGAGGCCACCCTAGAGATTTTGTGTATCTAATTTGCGAACAGGATCAAGATAAAGGCAGTGCCTAAGCTAGCTACCAACTCCAGCGGCTTGATCAGAGTGGTGAAGTTTGGAAAACAGAGCGAAAAGCTGCCAAGTTATCGATAAAAAGTTAGTGCTTCTAAGCTGGTTAGTTCATGCGACAACTCAAAAGCATAACAACATACAGAAACAATTAAGAACTGGATCGGGCACAGGTACACTCTGCTCATTGCAAAATTAAATCGATCGGAACTCCTCGCATTTCCAGAAAAAAATAATTAAAGAAATGCTAAATTAGTGGTAAATAGAGAGACTGCCAGTCAATTCCCTCATAAATAAATTTAAAATTGCTCAACGTTCAAAGAACTTTCAAAAGTTCCCTACATAGGAATCTGGGAACTACTAAACCCCAAGGTACACAGGTGCCTTAAGGCACAAGGCTCAAACGAAGCCTGAAGAATCGACACATTTAAAAAGACTTTTCTTGTCAGAACGATTGTGGACTGGAACTGCCTTGCTGTAGATTTCTTTGAAAATGTAGATACAGTTGAATCTTTTGTTGCTAAATTAGAATTGTTTTTGTGTGTAGTTCCCACTCTGTAACAGCCCAACAGGGCTTTCAGTATTGTAAATAAATAAATTAATACCATATTTTCCAGTCTATAAGTCGCACTTTTGTATAAGTCGCACCCCCTCAAAAATGACAGTTTTTCCGAAAAAAAAACATATATAAGTCGCACCGGTGTATAAGACGCACCGCTGTACAAAATGCACTTGTTAATCAGGTAAACTCAAAGAGGATCAGGTCGTTAGAAAGTGAGGCGGCCGCCGCCTCTGTATGCATCCCCCGGTAAGCAGTGCTAGACACGTGCACCTACCGTTCAAAATCTAGACATAACTAACTTCTCAAAAATGGTTTATTAATACACACAGATGGCATGTACTTAAAGATCGCTTTTAGGCAAAACCATCGAAGCCTTTTTCCTCCAATTCGCTAACAAATGATTCATTCATTTAGACCATAGAGCTGTCTCTTAATGTGCGTTGACGTCAAGCACACAGGCACCTTTTCGAGCGTGGACCACGCGCGGCCACCACATACCAAATTCATTCCATACATAAGTCACACTGGTGGATATGACGCACTAATGAAAATTTCAGAAAAAAAACGTGACTTACACACCGGAAAATACGGTAAATAAAGAACAACCACCACGCTTTGCATACCTTGGCAACGTCGTCCCAGAGAAAGCCCAAATGTGACAGGAACAAGCGAGCCGTCTGGAACTCCTGGCAAGCACTGAAAGTTGCAAAGCACGATATACTGTGAACACCAAGTCACAACGAACCAAGCAGCAAAAATACAACATGTCAGAAGCTGAAGGATAGTTCAAAAAAGCAGCATTAGTAGAGGTGTTTAGCGATCAAAGAGAAACATCGAATGAGTGCTCCGCAGAATCATACGTGCAGTAAAACTTGACGTATTCCTAGCGTGCCATTGTGAACTGATCAAATTGGGTATTGTCTGCTCAGCAAAAACAAAGTTGCCCTACCTTCTCTGGTCAGTGGAACTTCTGGCAAAGGACATTTCAGAGCGTTATTGGTTGAACACGTGTACGATTGCTGCACAATACCGTAACATTATTTGCGTTTGCAACAGCCCTTTTTTTCCATCTTGACAGGCTTTCTTCGAACTCAAACTGCGTGTTTGTTTGAGTTCAAAGTTTTTTGATATTGGAGGTCCAGTTTCACTACTCCTAGAATTTTCTGCCTTTTTACTATGCAGACCATCGACAAAAAAATCACTGCATCATTTTCCTAAAAATGGCGATTTTTCTGTTACTCTTCAAATGTTGAGTTTAAGGTGGCGCATTGTGTGGCTACTTTCAGCAATTTTCCAGCGACTTTTTGTCCTGAGGATCTGGTAACCCTGGCAGAATGCGAACACACCAACCATGGGAAGTCAAAATCCAGGTGGCCGGTAGATCGCAAATTTGAAGCTCCCGTCAAACCAACAAACACAAAAGCACATACGGTACAACCCCACAGCGATGACCGAACACCCACTCTTCTCGCCTGATTGAAGTTTCTTCCCTTCACGACGCTCTCTCTCGCCTTCTCTCTGCTCTCTGCCTTATCAGTGGTTTTCAAAACCGTGCTGTCACTCCGTTGCTCTCTTTCCTTCCTTTTTTTTTTTCAATAGCTGCCTCGCACTATTGTTCCTTTCACTTCACCTTGGCAGTTTCACACCCTCACGTTCCCCCGTCTCAACTTGTTCGGCTGTTTCGGCCATGCAAGGTACATGGCTGGCAGGCTAGCGCAGATGCCGTGGACAGGAAGAGGGCACAAAATATGCGTTTCGTTTTTTTAGAAACTTGAGACCTTAGCTAAAAATTTGCAAACTACACGACGACACGCTAAATACAGTAGAATCTCAATGATACGATTCTGGGTGATACGAATTTCGGGATGATACGAATTTCTGAAAAGTCCCGGCAAAATTGCATTGTTTGCAATGGGAAAATTTTCGGCTGTTACGAACGGACCTGCGCGGCCCGGCGGATGATACGAACGAGCCGGCGAGGCGCCCGACTGCCGAACAAGCAAGTGACTGCTCTCTCTCCCCATTTGTCACTCTTCTTTCTCCAGAAACGGCCGGGCTGTTGTTTTCTGCTCGCGAAAGCGCGCCGCGAAACCTCTCGCACGCTGCGCGTGCCGCGGCCGGCGGCGGCAACATGGCGGCGGCTTCGGCCGCGAAGTGGCACGGCTGCTTGAGCGACTGCTTCTAGCCGCTCTTTAAAATGCCGCTCAAGGCAGACACGAAGTGTCTTGTGCAGTAAAGGAGCTGATAACGTTGCCGAAAACGGTACTATAAAACACCATCCGCGCCGCTAGTGAAAGCGCCCATAAAATATCTGCCGGAGTGCTAAGCCTAAACATCTCGGGCGGAGCCAGTGGGCTGTCTCGAGCGTTTCGCAAGTCGTCAGCTCAGCGTCTTTTTCTGACCGAGGTAGGAGATACCGCGGGCGCGAAATCGTCAATGCGGCCTTGAAAATACAGCGCGCGCAAAGCCGAGGCGTGCGAATCGCGTGCAAAAGCGCACCATGCGGTTCACGCTTGACTGTTGCGGCGTGTAGCGAGCTTGGACACCGGGAGTGAGGAGACAAGCGCGAAGCTAGGCGAAGCGTTACGCGCTCCAGAAAGGACTGCTTTGTGACGTGGAGGTTTAAAAAAAGCAGAAAAAATCATGGATTTCCCCACGCGAAAGTAAGAAAAGAAATAAACGAAAACTTTTTTCAGAGCTCAATTTTTTGGTCTGTGTTGGTTCATACGAATTTCGGATGATACGAATATTTTTCGCGGTCCCGCGAGGTTCGTATCATCGAGATTCTACTGTATACCAGTCTCAACAAATTCGTAGCCCTATCTTTTGTGCAAGACCGTCCACTAGGCCGGCATTTATCCGTACCCCAATCATACGACGCTTTCACGCGGTCCCTTGAAAGTCATATTATCAGGGTTCCACTGTATAATTATGTATGTGTACCTCTATAATCATGTACGTATACCCGTATAATAGCAACCCATATACTGAAATTTGTATGACCGTATATGCTGTAGCCTGTATACTGAGGTCGTGTTATTGGGGTTCCACTGTACAACCATGTACGGGTACCCGTATAATAGTAACCCATATATACTGAAACCTGTATGACCACATATCCCATAGCTCTTATACTGAAACCACACCCACCTGGGAGCCTGGCAGTCTGTGGCAGGGTCGGGGAAGTTCTGCTCCAGCATGGCGTCCTCCCACTGGTGGCACACACTCTTCTCCACCTTGGCCTGCTGGTCCAGAAAGCCCAGCATTTGGGCCTCTTCCCGAGTCAAACTCTGCGATGCTGGGTCTGGAATGCTCTTGTCACTGGAACAATAGGGAACCGCGGGGGCGAAAATTCACTGGGGCACTGAATGCTGCTTACGTGCTTTGAAGGCGAAAGCCTGGAGATACTTAATAAAGGAACACTGACGCGAAATTCTCAGATAATGAATGGCAGCCTACCATTGTCCCTAAAGAAGAAAGTGTATGACAGCTGCATCTTACCGGTACTCACTTACGGGGCACAAACTTGGAGGCTCACTAAGAGGGTCCAACTTAAATTTAGAATGACTCAGCGGGCAATGGGGCGTAAAATGATAGGTGTGACATTAAGGGACAAGAAGAGAGCGGAGTGGGTCAGGGAACAAACTGGTGTTAAAGACATTTTAGTAGAAATTAGGAAGAAGAAATGGACGTGGGCAGGGCAAGTAATGCGAAGGCAAGATAACCGCTGGTCATGGAGGGTAACAGAGTGGATCCCTAGAGAAGGCAAGCGTTGCAGGGGGCGGCAGAAAGTTAGATGGGCAGATGAGATCAAGTTTGTGGGGATAAATTGGTCACAGTTGGCACAACACCGGGGTAATTGGAGAATAATGGGAGATGCCTTTGCCCTGCAGTGGACGTAGACAGGCTGGTAGTGGTGGTGGTGGTGGTGGTGGTGGTGGTGGTGGTGGTGATGATGATGATGACGATGGTGACGACGACGACACAAAATTTTCATGTTAGGCTTTTTTGCTGCTACAAGTTCCTACCAACCCACTAATCATAGAACTTGTTAAATGGTTGATCGCAGTGTAAATAATCGTTTATAGCCACATTTATTCTGTCAGTTTCAGTTTTGATGAAACAAACACCGAGGTGGCTGCCATTACAGGAGGGTGCACCGACACCACCGCTCCCGTCGCACCAAAACCGGCCTCAAAGCGCATGCACATACGTCCACACGGCCGTAGTTGCACGCCCCAAAGCAGTATGACATCAGTCCTAGAACTATGACGTGATGTACAAGGTGAAGCAGTGTGCGCAAACAGCAGCCAGCTCTTCGGCTATGTCACAAGAGCCCTCACATCGGCAGTTTGGAGTGAGGAGCAGATGGCGTCATGCTGATACCAATGTCAAAAGGGTATCCGTTCTGAGCTTTTTGCAGCATGCCAAGATTGAAATTGATTTAAAATATGTTATACTGAACGGTTACTGTTGAAACTTGCTGGGAGATATCTCCATATACACAGGAAGCCTCTCACATAGTTATCTCAGCTAAGAAATCTCGTGTCAGTACTCCTTTAACTACTTCTTTACTACTACATCACATCCACATCTCTTTCTTCACTTATTTTTTTTTTTTTTGTCTTCTGGTGCGGAATTACTTCGACCAGCTTCTTTTCTGCTACACCCTGTATGCGTCTCTCAGCTTTCATTTCTTCCTTTTACAGCATGAGGCGCGCAGTGTTGTACAACTGTTACGTTTCCGATTCAAAGTTTTGTGAATTTCATGACGCATTAGCCCCTCAAAGCTTCCGTTGCCTGGCCAATCCGCCGAATTTGTGTGGGCTACAAAGAAAGAAACAACAACAAAACTTTTGTTCTACCACTTGCTACTACGTGCACTGATAGCTCAGTGAAATGCCTGCTGCTGTGAAGACTAGGGTTTGAAATCCCATTGGATCACGAGTTTTTAATTAATTCCTTATAGGGGCAGCCGTTTTCTTGCACGGACAACAACTACAACTGCAGCAAGAACAACAAAAATGGTCTTTCACAGAGTGAGGCACTTAAGACTCGCTGAATAAACCCCGCATTACCCGACACGGAAATCTCCAGCCCATGTGGGAAAGTTACCGTATTTATTCGAATGTAAGGCGAGATTTTTTCCAAAATCCGTGGTCTCAAAATCATACCCCGCGTTATTTTCGCAGCTAGGTGTGTGTGTGTGCAAGTGTGTGGTGTACGGCGATTTTTTTTTACTTTCCACACTGCACGCTCGCCTTATAATTGAATAAATACGGTAAAAATGTTTCAAGCTGTTTAAAGTAGCCATGAAGAGAAAATAGAACTTCGTTTAATTTGATAGAACTAGGATTCAGTATCTCACTCAGCTCCATTACAGCCACAAAAGATGTTTTTTTAACAAAAAAAGCAAGAAGTATTTAAAAACTTTCAAATTTTGTGCCACAGGGACGTGTTATAAGCAAGAATGGCGTCATATGGGCCAACAATAAAGCATAATTTTCAGTGCGTTAACTGCACGTTAGCATTCAAGTGATGCGGTCAAATGGAACTGGAGGCCCCAATACAGACGTCCAGTCATGTGTCGTCGCGACAGGTCAGTTTGGCGGCCGCCAATCGCACAAACAAGGTTCCGTGACGTCATAGAAAAGTTGCGGGAAATTGGCTAGGTGGTCGCGACTGCTTCACACGTTTTCTTTCATATCTCCGTTATTTGTTCGAAGATTGCGATGATATCGGTGTCATTGTTATCGGGACTAAGCAGACTTTCTAATAAACCCAACTTGTATTTTATCTTCATGGCTCCTTTAAATACACCGACGTGCAACCAGACAGTCAAACAATGGTCACCTTGTAGGATTGTCGCCCACTGGGGACTCTTGGGTACAGCGCGAAACAAAACGACACAAACAGAGGCGAGAAAACGGAGCAAGATGAAACTTGTCGGCATCCATGTCATTTTTCCTGCGCTGTATCCAAAAATGAACCACCAGCATGTCTAAGCTTACACCTTAGCGTTTTACATTGCTGCTTTACTTATTTTATTCCTGAATCCAATGCAGTTGGCCTGCTTCCCAATATCTATTGTACTGCAACTGCAGCCTTCATGCTTGAGGGAAGCCCTAACAACAAGCTAAGCCTGAAACTATGTGCGATTCCAAAGGTGTTCTGTTGTCCAGTCACAAATGTAGAAGCAAAACGTGCGAATAAAACAATGTAAATACACAAACACCACAAAGCACAAACAGAAAAAAATACTTTAAAAGTGAAGGTAACGCCCGCTCCTCTCAGCTACAATAATCAGTTTCAAAACAGTGCAAGGCACCCTTTGAAAGATGGGAATATTACAGTAAGCACCACTCACATCTCGCAAACTGGAATGTCTGCGATGCTCTCGGGGAAGAAAGATGGTAGCGGATTCGTTCCGACAACCGGTTCGTAACAGGGCGTCGGTCGTCCCGGGCTTGCCGCAGCACTCCGAGACCCAGACTGCATCCAGCAGAGCAAGCATTCTCAGCAAAGCTTCAATGTCACCAGCGGTCCAAGAGTAAACTTAGTCAAAACAAAAATTTCGCTCCCCTCGCTCACATTTTCTAGCCCTAAAAAACATTAGTGTCGCATTTCACAAAATTATTCTAAGATACTCTTTACAATGGGACATTCTTCATTACATTCCTTTTTTATGTGTGTTTTATTATCATTAGTTTTTTTTTACAACTAAAGTTTAGAAGTTTTTTTTTAGAGTCCTGCAATGTCCTTGGATGTGCCAGCCTGGTGAGCAGGGTTCCCCTGAACTATTATGTTATCAAGATGATTGATAAAACAGCTCCAAAAAGTGTTTTAAAAACTGCTGTGAAAATATCCTGCATTGTTATTTAGTAAGTGCAATTCCGACGACTTCAAACCTGCAAATTAAAATCTCCAGCTCAGTCGATAGGACACCAAAAATCCCGTCCCAGAGGAGCAAATGTTGAACTGGCACCTTGCCATATCTGCCGCACTTATTTCTAACAACTTACTTATTTGTAATTTCTAAGAACTAAAAACTATTTCTAACAGCTTATTTCTAACAACCTCGACCGATTATTTGTAATTTCTAACAACTAACAACTATTTCTAACAGCTTATTTCTAACAATTTCTGCACTTAGACCGAGACTGTGCCCGCAATATTTTTTTTCTGCAAGATAGCCACAGTGAAAGCACGCATAGTTTGAAGCACTACGAGTTACCAAAACGAAATAAAATCTCAGTATAGTTGCACTCCCGCCTACTTCTCAAAGCTTAGGGTACTTCGTGTCACTGAAAATTAGGCCATAGCAACCAGGTTGTAAACTCATCCCAAGTACGTAATTTCATCAAAATACAAGTTAAGCAAAACTCAAGTAGTGTATACACCTGGTTTTGAAGAAATGAATTGCCAATGGCTACCATAACTACTCCCCTGAGCAGCAAAAGTTTGGGAGCACATTTTCGTAACAGCTTTTCCACTACCTCCAAATGTAAGTCAACTGTGCAGCTCGTAAAACCATGTAACATGACTACCTAAAGTCCTTTCTCAGTTGCCAGCAACTCTTGCCAAAAAAACCAACCTTGTGTCGAGGTAAGTGGCGTAGCTGCATTGTCCAAGCGTGTCGTCCAAAAGGGACCCGCACCAACAGCGTCACAGTCGGCAGTGCTCCTGCATTTCGATGAAGAATGGTCATCACATGTACCTAACATGTCTTTAAATGTACTTTGTCATCAAGTCAGAAAAAAAAATGAAGGAAGCTCACACTAACACGCAAGACTTGAAAGTAGCGAAGCTGTATGCAACCTTCCGAACATCACGAAGGTTTAAAGGAGCCATGAAGAGAAAATACAACTTCGTTTAATTTGAACGAACTAAGATTCAGTATCTCACTCAGCTCCATTAGCGCCACAAAAGATGTTTTTTTAATGAAAAAAAAGCAAGAAGTATTTAAAAACTTTCAAATTTTGCGCCACAGTGACGTGTTATGAGCAAGAATGACGTCATACGGGCCAACAATAAAACATAATTTTCAGTGCGTTAACTGCACGTTAGCATTCAAGTGATGCGGTCAAATGGAACTAGAGGCCCCATTACAGACGTCCAGTCATGTGTCGTCGCGACAGGTCAGTTAGGCGGCTGCCAATCGCACAAACAAGGTTCCGTGACGTCACAGAAAAGTTGCGGGAAATTGGCTAAGGGGTCGCGACTTTCACACTGCTGGCCTTGCGCTAAAAAACTCCAACCATCATCATCATCACTGCTTCACACGTTTTCTTCAATATCTCCGTTATTTGTTCGAAGATTGTGATGATATTGGTATCATTGTTATCGGGACTAAGCAGACTTTCTAATAAACACAACTTGTATTTTGTCTTCATGGCTCCTTTAAGACCACAATTGCAGCCAATTTGCTCCTTCTTCACTGCCGCAACGACCTTTACTTCATCAATGTTGCTATAAGTGTGAGCTTCTTTCATTTTTTTTATAATTATTGGACATCACCTTGGAGAGGCAGGCATTCATTATAACATGTCTTCCTCATTCAAAGCAAGTGTTGCCATGATTATGGCAATGGCTGTAAATCATTTTTTGGCCAATCTTGGGCAATTTCCTCAATGAAGTGTGTATGCTTGGCTTGACAAACGTGCACAGGGGACGTTGGGAGGTCGTCGCGGTTCACGCACGCACGAGCACTAGGAATTTTCTTGGTTTTGTTACCTGCCGAGGGGTCGTCGCGAGGCCCTCGTTCTGGTGCGCGTGTGCTTGGCAATTTTTTTGGTATTTTTAACTGCGGACACGAAAAAATACAATTTCCTAAATAGCTTCGCTGTTAAAAAAAGTAGGAAGCAAAGAATGGGGGGCGGCTCTGGCAATATGCCACTCAGAAAACTACCGGACTGAAGGAGGAGGTTTTTCAGATAATAAAAAGAGGTGAAAAAGCCACACTCCGCTTTACAGCAACTGCGGATGCATTTACGAGTGATAATTAAAGAGCGCTAGCATTAACAGTCACACTTTACCCTTAAAAAATGTTGTTGCTCAAACTGGTTGCCAGATTTTTCTTAACTTAGCAGCAATTAGTTACTCGCAAAACAACACAACGTAGTTTCCACCAGCATGAATTACAGGGCCCTCAGTTATTACATCTGCCACGCTCTTAACAATTAACCAAGACCGAAATTTCGCACTCAAAGTCATTGCAAACACCACTTCCAGGGGAGGCTGTGGGCGTTTAGTGACAATTATGCAAAAATACACCCACAACCCCCCCCCCAAAGGGTATGTGAAAAATAGCAACAGATGTTGCAATGATGCTTTAAAGGGGCCCTAAATAGGCTGCCAAATGTTACGATTTTGCGTGCGCAGTCACTGGAGTACTATCCAAGGAACGTCATGCCGCAAAAATTGTTTAAATGCGTTAAGTATTAGCCGAGTTATCGCTCATTAAAAGGGGCCACCCATAAGGCCTGGGGCTCTCCTCCTCTAGTAGCTCCTCCGAAGCACTGTGGAAGCCGCGACGTCATCGACCCGGCGCAAGACCACCGAGAGAAACAGGGCAATCCATCACCCTCCTTGATGTACGTGCAGTCATTGGCTGCGCCAAGCCCTGCGCACGCTTTTTTTTTTTTAGCACTCGACGCGCATGCTCCGCCCACCAGATTCCGGTTGCACGGTGAGCGCTGTCGCTGTGGTTCGCGTTCGCGGCGCCGCACTGGGCAGTGTCTCGTGCGTCATAGAGGCGCGTCAGACCCGAAAAGAACTGCGTCAGAGCGCGCAAGTGTGGCGGCAAGGTATGGTTGGTGAGCCAGGAGGGAAACTGAAATCTTTTTTTCGTGTTTGTGCGGCCCCTGCTTTACGCAGAGGTGTAATATTTGGTACACGTTGTCGTGAAGGGGTACTCTAGCGATTGCGCGATTGAAATGGCGACCTTCGGAAGCCTATTTAGGGCCCCTTTAAGGGGAGATGCTCCTTGAAAAATCAAGTTTTTCGCACGAAATTTTGCCTGTTGAAATTTTGAAATTTCGCCGGATGCGCGAGCGATAGACGGCGCACCAGTCCTGTAAAATACAAAAAAAAAAGGAGAACAGAGCCTCATCAGTTTCGCAGGCGCCCTTGGTCTGCGGCAGGCGTAAGAAGCGAGAGGCGCCCAATGGGCGATACCCAGTGCGCGCCCCCTCTAATTTGACGTATTTCCGCAGTGTGGCAGCCCATGCCAAGCAAGAGACGTTCATGAAAAAGGTGCGCTTTTTACACATACAAGCGATGACGTACACATACATTATTGACCATTTTTAAGGTGTTTGCAGAGGACGTATATGTAGGTCCGTGACCCTGAAAGGGTTAAAAAAAAAGTTTTCGAGGCGCACCTCCCCCTAAAGCGAACATTTCGTTCAGAAGGTACGTTTTGACATTGCTGGTCTGAAACATGGCCACAAAATCTCTTACAGAACACTACGAACAACTTTTGCTGTAAAAAACAGTGATCCCCACACCGTATGGTATATCCAGGCCCCTGTCCCATAGGTGCTGACAACACCAACCTTGGTCATTGCCCAGGTTCTGCTCCAAGACCGCAATAATGGCCGAGTTCTGCGAGACGAAGTAGCGGAAGTGTTTGCCCACGGCCTCGGGCAGTGAAGGCGTGGCGTCGGCATTGCCAAACTTGAGCAGCGCCTCCTCATCGAGCAGGGAAGACAGGGTCTCAGGACCGGCCAGCTTGGGAAAGTAGCCCTGCGAGGGGAAGAAGACGCATTCACTGTACTCCTCCGGTCCTAAAGTGCCCCAGCACCTGTCTTCGACAAAGTGAGAAAAAAAATTGACCACATATCTTTACTACTTCGTTGCAAATGTCGTCGGCAGACAATAGTCTTCTGCCATCCCTGCCATGTAAATCTCTCTCTCTCTCTCTCTCTCTCTCTCTCTCTCTCTCTCTCTCTCTCTTATTCTCTATCCTTCCCTCTCACTCTCTCCCTCTTTTTCTATCTCTCCCATTTTCTTTTTCTCATTGCCTCTCTCTCTCTCCTTCTCTCTCCATTCCTTTCATTCTTTCTCTTCCCAGACCTCTCACGCTACCTTTCCCATTTCACTCCTACCACAATAAATACGGCAGAGGTTTCCTCAAGTTAAAGTCAACCCAATTTTACCGCGTTCCACAGCTCTTGCGGAGTCTGTCAGAACCCTTCATTACTGTTGGACTTCTTGGAATTCCACCTGAGGTCCAGGCTCGGGCATGAGCTCTTTTTGTATTTCTGGATCAAAATATTGTTTCCAACGGGTTGTCGCAAATATCAAGCATCCATCTATGTATTTTCGGTTAAAATAGGTAACATGCCCTAGTACCAGCTTTGTATTGATGTTTTGCTTAAAACATGCCCAATGTTTCTTTTTGCTCAACAATGTTGACTAGTGCGAAGTATGGCACCAGATGTGGTGGTTTGGAAATGCTTTGCCTATGTAAACTTCTCATTTCAGAATTCTTTTCTTTTGGCCGGGTGACCGACTGACAGACAGACGGACGGACGGACGGACGGACGGAACGGAACGGAACGGAACGGAACGGAACGGGACGGGACGGGACGGGACGGGACGGGACGGGACGGGACGGGACGGGACGGGACGGGACGGGACGGGACGGGACGGGACGGGACGGGACGGGACGGGACGGGACGGGACGGGACGGGACGGGACGGGACGGGACGGGACGGGACGGGACGGGACGGGACGGGACGGGACGGGACGGGACGGGACGGGACGGGACGGGACGGGACGGGACGGGACGGGACGGGACGGGACGGGACGGGACGGGACGGGACGGGACGGGACGGGACGGGACGGGACGGACGGACGGACGGACGGACGGACGGACGGACGGACGGACGGACGGACGGACGGACGGACGGACGGACGGACGGACGGACGGACGACCGACAGACCGGCAAACAGACTGAAAGACCAAATTGTCAGCTTCAAGTAGACCTAGAAAGAGTTAAGTAGCACTAGCATTTATAAAAGATAAGGCAACAGCTCAGAACTCTTTGCCATGTCCCTAATGAAACTCTTCAATTATTGCAACCACTCATCCAGTTAAACCACCAATTTGGTCCCCTGCGCATCTTCGATAGATTGTGTAGGTGGCGAGTCTCACCACATGGTCCATCATGCAGGACAACAGGGCCTCGGCAGCATCCCGAACACGTAAAGAAGACGGCTTCAGCTCTTTCTCCGCCTTCAGCTGAGGAACGTCCGACACCTTTGGCTGCGTACACGAAACAGGGCAAAAATCTTCCGAAGAGAAGGGAAGAAAATCTGCCTTCGAACGCATTCTTAATTTATTTTTTTGACCAGCAAATGCACAGACAAATCTTTTTGCTTAGAACCAGACATGCATCGAAAGCTCATACGTATTAAAAGTGTACAGACGTTCGTAGGTATAAAAATAAAACATACATAAACTATGCATATATATATGATGTATGTTCATATTCACTTTTAATACCTATGTATGCATTAATTCATATATTTATTTTTATTTTTAGGCATTTTTCATTTTTTTATTTATTTTATTTTTAAGCGTTTTTGGCAATATATACATATTAAATATGTAAAGGTAGGCAGTCAAGAATGCCAAGGAAGGCAAAGGGGAGAATCAGGCAGGTCATTTATTATTTTTGAAGCAGATAGAGTTGTTGAAATGTTTTTGAAAGATAAAAGAAAAACATGCCCATCAGGTGGGATCCGAACCCACAACCTCACCATGACACCCACCTGGCAGGCATGTTTTTCGCCACTTCCTTTCTTTCAAAAACATTGAATGTGTACTTACATTACTTACATCCTACATATACACACACGTTAAAGCAGGAACGCCAAAGAAGGCGACGGGGACAAGGCGGTTCAACTTTTATTCTTCTTGAAACAGATTTATTTCTGAAATGCTCGAAAGGTAGAAAAAAAGAGGAGAAAAACATGCTCCCCCGGTTAGACCCAAACCGACGACGTTCACAACTAGGTTACCGTGGAGGCTGTGTTCCCCTCCACTTCATTGTGCATTTACGTGAACGCAACTGTTTCCTGCCCTCGAGGGTGGTGGCCAGCACCGCTCCGACAATTCGGAATCCGGGGTTAAGGGGACCTTCCTTTTCAAGCCAGCAAACTGGTCTTAGAGCCATTTTTTTATTTACTCATTAATTAAAATTAAACTGCACAGCATTATGAAGTTTCTTGCGCTGATTTCAAATTTGCAATTACATTTTTTGCAAGTTGACTATTTTTCGAGATAATGAATATTGCCATTATTTTGGGTCACAATTACAAAAATACCATGCCATACAGAATGGCTATTACCACATGGCTAGGCAGACAGATGACTAAAAAATACAATGATGGAAGAAATTTATTTATTAAGCTATTTTTGGTCATTTTACAATGCACTGAACTTCACCCCTGTGCTCTGCCAGAAATGGCTCACAGGTGGTGTCAATTGAACGCTATAATAATTTTGCCAAGCCTCCACTTGAAAATTTGTTTCCAAAATTGTGTTCTCCACGCATTTAGGTACCAGAAGCAAAAGAAATTACAGTCATATCTGCTCTGGGTGCCGATATATCCGTCAGCAAAATGCTATCTTTGCATTGCAAGAAAAGTGCAATTTTACCATCGAATTCAGCAAACTTGGCCGTAGGGTGCACTTTAAAATGCTATTTACATTAAAATATGGCGCCTTTTGATGAGAAAATTTGCAGATGGACAGAAAAATGGCCATGGATGCCAAAAAGGCCGTTTTTCAGAAAATGATTTCTTGACCATTTCTTGGCCCCAAATACCCATCTGCCCCATTAACACCCGGGACGTGACTCAAGGGTCTATGACATGTCAGGAACGGTCAACCAGCGAAAACCTTTTTAAGCCACCTATGGCACCAAGGCAGCCGAAACTGAGGGCCTCGTTGCATGTGCAGAAAATACGTCCTAAGGATACAAGACGGCTACAACGAAGAGGGCACCTGCGACTTGGAGCCCGAGATGCCGAGCTCGACGACCTCGAGGACGTGGTGGACGCTCTCCTTGTCCTGCAGCAGCAGCGGGTGGGCCACGAGCCAGGCGGTGAGGCACTGGAAGGCCGCCACGATGGTCGAGTGCAGGTCCCGCGAGTGGAAGGGGGGCGGCCGCTGGCACTGGTACACTATGAAGTCGCAGATCCACTTCACCGCCCGCGGGCACTCCAGCGAGTCTGCGAAGAAATCAGAGCATGAGCGCACGTTATGGCACCTCTGGCATCCATTATGGCCTTAAGGAACGGTTCTTAAAACAATTTCCTTTAATTTTGAAGTAAACACTGTGAAACTTGTCAGTCTTGCTGCTTTTCCCCCCACGGATTTCAAATATGCCATTATTTCTTGAGTCAGTCGATTGGTTCCCAAGATAATTAGAGATGATAACTCATTTTTGGAGGAACAATAGCCGATACATGGTGAGCCATAAAGCTGTAATCTTTATATTTTCCAATACTATGAATTTTGGTGACTGCAATAAGAAAATCGGTTTATTGATGCATCGCTTGGGACTAATTTTACAGCTCACTAAACCTTGTGTCTGAAATGGGCATTCAAAATGGTTCCCTGCCACTGGTGCCACTAAAGTATAATGAGCTGTAAAATTAGTCCCAAGCGATGCATCAATAAACCGATTTTCTTATTGCAGTCACCAAAATTCATAGTATTGGAAAATATAAAGATTACAGTTTTATGGCTCACCATATATCGGCTATTGTCCCTCGAAAAATGGCTGATTATCTCTAATTATCTCGGTATATAATTGCTCACTCAAGAAATAATGGCATATTTGAAATCCGTGGGGGGAAAAGCAGCAAGACTGGCAAGTTCCACAGCATTTACTTAAAAATTAAAAGGAGCAGTTTTAAGAGCAATGTCCCTCCTAAAATACCAACATATGCAGCCTATGTGCACATGTACAATGTGAGCACATATGTGTTAATTTTAGTTTTTCACTGAGTAAGCAGTGCAGAATTCATGCGGCACAAATTAGGCACTATTTCAGCCATACAGGTTATATAAGCACTGATCGTGACTGCTGACTCCTGAAAATTTCTATGTCCAGCGAGAAGTTGCAAGTGTGCACTTCTCATTTCACAAAACTTGCGCAGAGTTGGTTGTTACATACTTGAATGAAGAAGAAAACGTTGGCGCAAACTAGATGAGGACAAAGAAAAGGAAATACGACAGAAACAGGCGCCTGTTTCTGTCGTATCTTCTCTTCTTTGTTCTCGTCTAGTTTGCGCCAACGTTTTCTTCTTATTCAAGAGTGCACTTGTGATTCGTTCCATACCCATCAGCAATAGGTACGGAATTTATCCGTACTTATGATTTATTCCGTACCTATCAGCGATAGATATGCATTCCTACGGGGCCCCATAGGAATGCATGAGAAAAGCAAGAGCCCAGAGCGATAATCACGGAAGCCCACTGACCATCAAAATCGCATTTTTATACAATGCTTGTACAGACTCAGCCTCACGCCTTCAGCCTAACTCAGACCAATACTCAACAGCGAGTTAAACTACCAATCAGTCTGCACTAATGCGCTCGCAATTGAATAGGCTCACCCATAAGTTGAAGAAGAAAAGGCAAGGGCGCCGATCATAAATGTGCTACGTTTAAAAGTTTCGCACTTCAGCTCTTATGGGCATACTAACATTGTGGTCAGCATTCTTGCCTTTTATTCTTCAATGTGCATCCTCACCAGACAGGCTTCCGTCATACCCTTGACTTCACCCCGCGAGCTTGTTGCAATAACGACAGCTGATGGACTTTACTGAAAACCTAGAACCTCACAAAACTTGCGATTGATTTTTGCAGGCCACTTCTGTTTACCAAAACCTTGGTGGACAAACTGTAGAGCCAGATGCAACATATTCTCATCTTCAAAACAAACCAGCAAAGCGCTGTAAGCAGGCATGGCAACTTGGTGATCAACAAGCTCGGATCAACAAAAAACCAGCCTTGCAGGTATTTTTCGTGGTTCAAATAGGCACGCAACTTTGCACAAATTTCGTGCAGACCTCACCTTGCTGGGGCTGGCGAATTCTTGCAAGCCCTGAAAGAACCTCGAGGGCGGCCAGTGAGACATGCAGATCCGTCTTCCACGAGGATATCAGTCGGTGGCACACGAGGTAGATCGAACGCACAAACAGCGCGTTGGCCGAATCTGGAAAAAGATAGGCAGCGGTTAGAATAGTTAGAATAAAATGATTAAAGGTTGAAATAGGCGAGAATACAATAATTACAAACTGATCTAGGCCCAAAAAGTAAGCTGCGAGTTGTCGCCAAAAACGGAAACATGCACGGATCTAAAAAGGTGGTTCCACAAAATCCATGCACATGGCCTAGCCAAGAAACAGATGCAATAAAGATTTTTGCCTCTGTAAAAATGCTTGCTTAGTTGTTTAGGTGAAGGGAAATGCAGAATCCAATTTATTGCAGACAGTAAGTTTGATGATTTTTTACGTATATGAGCTAATTCAATTCGGTATTGCCTTCAAATGCCAAAGAAACTGCTGAAGGGTCCATCGTTTTGGTGCCATAAACATGTGCCTGTTTTAAATATCCACAGGACCTAATATGTGCGCCCCTTTTTTTCATTTCTTTATAAATAGCGATGACTAGTTTCTAAAAATAAACTTTACTGCAACAAAAGCAATAAAAGTAAAAATTGTAGCAAGTCAATTCCCTTCAAGACGCTAGAAAAACCATCAGAAAAAAAAATTACCCTCAGCCATTATTACAAAAAAACAATAAATTTCGACGTTCAACCTTTCATTAGCCTATGATCATGCAATGGGGAACTTTTATTTCGACTAGTGAAAAAAAAAAAAGTGGATACAGTGTTGTATGCCTTGTTAAGTGCGAACAACAATTTTTGCAAATGTCTGAATATTCTGAGACTCTAAGGGAATATGTGTTTCTGACTTACACGCCAGTAATGCCAAATCTTAACTTTTAATGCACCAGTAACGCCTATATTTAAGCCCTCCCACAAAGTGCTACTGCCCAATATTTAGTTTCACAGTCATTCTCCAATCCAAAAGCACAAGTCCACACATGGCATCGCAAGGTACATCAAATACAGCAAAAAAGTTATTGAATTTGCACTAGCTACCACCCCCCATTTTTTTTTTTTTTGTAACTAAGTGGATTTATTTATAAACTTAGGAGATTTGTTACTGAAGAGTACTGATTAATCGATCCAAAAAATTCGCAATTTCTGTTTACATCCAATCCTTTCCCTGTTACAAAGCAACAAACACTGCCCTCCAAAAAAGAAATTACTCAAATGTGAAGTCCATTCTAGATGAATGAAATGAACAGCAGAAACGAGAAACATGCTACAAGACTCGATACAAGACCAAAAAAAGATTACAAGACCAGATTTTACGACAATGAGCAAAAAGAGGAAAGTACAGAGTCATACAAGCCACGCAAAAATACTCCACACAGGGTTTAGGACGCAAAAGTTAGTGGCACAAACACACAAGTCATTCAGTTGCACAAATGGCTCTCCGCAGCATTGCATGAGCCACCCGCAATACATAAATCGGCGTTCACCGGCCCACACAAATACTTGAATGAAAAGCATTTCTCTGAGAAGCACACTCCACACAGAGAAGACTTGTTTGATGCATACGTAATATGCAAACTTTCACACATGCAGCAATATCAGCCATGCCGCACACAGCACCGCAAAAATGCACACGTTGCACTTTAATTCGCAAATAAAGTGTTAGAATTAGGCTGGCAGGAAGACCTTAATTTTGTCGAGCAAGCGTGATGAAAATGCTCAAGAACCTGAGCAAATAAAAATGCCACTGTCCTTAGCTATGAGCGAGTATTACTTGGTTTTCCAATAATTATACCACTACTCTAACAAAATTAACCCTTTCAGCCCTGATTTTTTTTTATTTCAAGCAATACAATGTTATGTACAAGCAATACTTCAGAAAGTCAATTTCAATTCTACGTCTGCATAAAAAATTTCCACAGAAGCAATCGCGATACACACTCAGTCAACAAATGCAACACATCGCAAAGAGACGAACTGCACACAAAAAATGCACACAACAAAAATTGCGCAAACTGACAGAATTGGTCAGACCACAAGACACTCATTCTGCAGCCCGAGTTGCGCACACCTAAAGGGGTCACAAAGACGAAATGCAAACTTGTTCAATTTAAAACAGTCGCTCAACTCTAGTCGAGCCACAAATCAAATTTTGTGCTACACACTGTAAGCAGCGATGCAACAGCAGCAGCAGTGATGCAATAGAGGCCAGCAGTAAAACATAGTTCATCATCATCACCATCATCATCCCCCGCATTTATCCCCGCGGGAATTTATCCCTGCAATCTTCTTGAACTCAGCTGCCCACCTAACTTTCTGCCGCCCCCTGCCACGCTTGCCTTCTCTGGGAATCCACGCAGAGCATTGCTTTTGTCTGTTATAGCACGTGCTATGTATTGCTGCTGGCACATGTCTCTGGGGAAAAAATATCTTGGCATTGTGCCGCTGCCTAGCCTAGCATTCGAAACACCTAACAGACATAATCGTCAACCAGCATGTATTGTTTAGAGTTGTCCTGATTTCATCGTGTATGCATGCTGGTAAAACTGGTAAATAGTTGCAGGCTACCTAAACATTTCTTTGCAGCTTTAAAGGAGCCACGAAAACGAAGTACAAGTTTGGTTCTTTAAAAGGTCTGCCTTGTCCCAATAACAATGCCACCAATTTTATCCTAAACTTCGAAGAACCAATCTAGGTGTTAAAGAAAACGTATGAACCATTCGTGACTCACAAGTAACTTTCGCGTGATTTTTTGTAACGTCACAGAATCTTGTTTGTGTGATTGATTGTCGTCGGCTAAAGGCACCACCAACAGACATGACTAAGCGGTTGTAGTAGAGCCTCTGGTTCTGTTTGATCATATCACTTAAGCGCTAACCTATAGTTAACACATTGATAACTATGTTTTGATAACATTGATAACCGGATCTCAACCATGAGGCAAAGATAATTAAAAGGATAAAAATGGGGTGGAATGCATATGGCCGACATTCTCAGATAATGAATAGCAGCCTACCATGGTCCCTGAAGAAGAAAGTGTATGACAGCTGCATCTTACCGGTACTCACCTACGGGGCAGAAACTTGGAGGCTCACTAAGAGGGATCAACCTAAATTGAGGACGGCTCAGCGGGCAATGGAGCGGAAGGTGATAGGTGTAACGTTGAGGGACAAGAAGAGAGCGGAGTGGGTCAGGGAACAAACGCGTGTTAAGGAAATATTAGTAGAAATTAAGAAAAAGAAATGGGCGTGGGCTGGGCATGTAATGCGAAGGCAAGATAACCGTCAAACAAAGCTGTCAAACAATCAAACATAAAAATCCGAATAAAAATGAGGCTAAGCCAATTTAACAGTATTTATTGACAAATATCATCCGCACATACAAAACAGCAGACTTCGTTGGTGGTAGGAATAGATCTCTTCTGTATTCTAAATAGGACAGGAGAAAGCACCAACCCTTGGGGAATGCCCCTGCTCTGATCTAGTGTAGATGTCTTAAAAGCAGGCTCCCACAACCGCTTGAAGATACTATATACTTTTTCCCAGTCACAGCAAACCCGCCTGCTTTTAAGACATCTACACTAGATCAGAGCAGGGGCATTCCTCAAGGGTTGGTGCTTTCGCCTGTCCTATTTAGAATACAGAAGAGATCTATTCCTACCACCAACGAAGTCTGCTGTTTTGTATGTGCGGATGATATTTGTCAATAAATAGTGTTAAATTGGCTTAGCCTCATTTTTTTAAGAGCAGTGCTTGTTCTTACACACATTAGTACTTACTAACTTGAGTCTAATGAGCCCCTCAGCTGAGCTTTTCATTTTCAATACTAATTCGCTACACTCATAGCAAGGGCCTTGGTTATGGCAGTATTGGTGCCGTAGGTAGTCTTAACGCCAACTGCACTCAAATTTACTTTGAACGTACCGCACGTACCACCAAACCAACTGGGGCATGACTGGCAGCCCCATTACGTGCCTTGTTAATCAGTTGGAAACATTTAAAGTAGCTCTGCCGCAGGTGACGCTACACATGCCGGCGGATCGTGCAAACAGCCGTGAAGTAGAAGTGACATTTCGACCAGCCAGGCGCTCGTTCCTCCGGCCAGCCAGGAGAACCAGTCAAGTTCTGCTGGGCATGCTTCTCCTAGGGCTGCTGTGAGGGCGAAGCGTTGTGCGCAGGTTTGCTCCAACCAGATGGCCACTCACTCATCGGCTGCGACATCACTTCAGCCTGGGCATGATGGCCACGCTCTCCTCAATTTCGGTTCCAAAATCACCGATTCCTTTGCGCTGTGCATGCACGTATTTCAGCTGCCACATTTTGTCTCTTGTATTTTGCAGTCTTTTTTGGCAGACTTTGTGCAAATAAGCTTTTCAAGTGGCTGAAATTTTGAGTGCAGTTGGCCTTCAAGAGGTTTCCCCACTGGTTGAGTGCTCCCGACACATCTTCGACGCTCGAGTCACAGGCCAGAGGTTAAAAATAAGGTACTTTTCACCCAGAGTTGTCAGAGCTGTGCTGACTATCCCATAAATGCACAAGAAAGTGGGAGAAACACATTCTTTTCGTTATCCTAGTTGTTATGGCATGAGACGCGCATTCTGAAGGTTCTGAGTTCGGGTTCCACCCGGGCAGCATGTTTTCTTCAACTTTCTTTCTATCTTTCAAACTCGGCAAAAAAATATATCTGCGTCAAGAAGGAAAAAAATTATGAACCACTTCCCCTTTGCCTTCCCTGGTGTTCTTGACTGCTAGCCTTCCTTTCTGTGTGTGTATATACCAGGGTGTCAAACCAGAACCAAACCGAACCAAAAATTGGAACTGAACTGGTATTTTTGCCGGAATTGAACCCGAACGCGAACTGTTATTTTTTTAGCACGGTGAACCCGAACCAGAAGTGAACCAAAAAAACAAATAACGGTTACCGGTTCATGCCGAAACGGTTCGACCCTCTATTGTTGATATTGCACAGACAATGCAATTCAGGCATTTTTTTCTTTCCCGTACATCAACTTCGTACCCGCTCGCACACTTTCCCCTCCAGACAATTGAACATTATCACGCTCTATGTAACAATAGGGGAAATGAATGAGCACCAATGTAGCAATGGTCTGTTGCTGCTTGAAGCGCGAGTGTAGTACAAGCTGACCAAACAAAATGTCATTCTCGGCAGCTTGCAGGAGATATAAAACGACTTTGCCCTTCCCTAGCTGCGACTTTATTGGAGCAATCAGGCTGCAGGAGGGCTCCACTGCGCAGCAGCTAAAGCCCACACCCAATGTGTGCAAACTTTGCATTTCATAATTTGCTTAAAAGGTCTGAAATTGTTAATACTTGACAAGCGTGACCGCAGGAGCTACTCGGTGGCTAAGCCGTTTGCTGCTGACCACAAGCGGCCTCGATCTCCCTTCCCCACAACCGTTTTTCTGAAGTAGATGGAAATCGAGAACGTCCATGTATCGAGATTTTGATCCACGTTTAATATCACCAGCTGGTTAAAACAAGTCTGCCGGCCTGCAACATAAGCTGCGCCTCGGAGCAAAGATATACCTAGCATGAGGCATCAAATGCGCCAGTTTTTTTTAATGTGTTTACACGGAAAACAACAAAAAAGAAAAGACGAATCACGTTGTTTTAAAATATTACGGAAAAAATAGGTAAAACCAAATAAGTAAAAAAAGTACCAAAACACTGCCTTTCACCACCAAACGTGACATCAATACGAAGAAAGTGAGTTCCGTGGTCAGTTTTTGAGGACAGTACAGTGGACAAGTTCCATTTTTTATGGATACAAATAACAACAGATATGTTAGGGAAAACTGTTAAGGTGCGCACTTAGTCCCTTGGCAAGAAACTGCAGCCCTCGACCTTGTCTTGGAAGCAGAAACAGTAATAAAGCAGATGACACGTGCACAAGAGCAGGCTGGTACCTCACACTATCCCATTCACCCAGCAATCATCTTTTCTGCTTGTACTGCAGTTTTTTCAGATCTGCTTTTTTTCGAAGATGAACTTGTACTGACTGCCCAACTCACTACATTACTTCTACTGCTGCTCGTTCTGGAGGGGAGTACTGCTGTGGACGAATTAAGGAGCGTCTACCCAAAAATGTCCCATCTCATGCTCCGCGCGTCAAATAATTCCCTTTCATCTTGTAACGGCATAACTTGTTATAAGATTCCGCAATGTAGCACACGGAATGATGGCCGGGGGTGAGGCGGTACGATGACATACTGATTGTAATGCACACATCCTGTATAGCTATCGCAAAAGGAATTGCAGTGGTCAGAGCAATATTGCAGTGACAAAGCGTTAACTAAAGCTTACTTTTAACAAAAGTGTGGCTAACACATTCGATAAGGTGACAGCTAACAAATTATTGAGGGTGACCAAATAATCTAATTCATTGGTAGTATTTATGTGCCTGTGGTATGATTTTACAGTTTTGTTACAACTATAAAAAATGTGCGCCATTGGTACTAAACGGTGGCATTTGGGCGAGCCAGTACGCAGGCCTGAATATAAGGCTTCAAGGTTAGCGTGATTGGCGATTCCATAGCGACGATTGCGATTTGAACAAAAAAGGAAAGGGCAGAAAATATATCCCACCGTCATATCTCTTGGCGGTGGCTTTATAAATAGTCGCTAGGACAACATAAAGTCTGGGCGAGAAAGTAGGTGGTAAATCGTCGCCACTTCATCTGTTTTTCTAGTATCTCGTAATTGTTTAAAGTTTGTTTTGCAACTGCGCCACTGGCCTTGAGGAACAGCAGCATTTTTATTTTGTGTTTGTATTTTGATTTGAATGTCATTTTAAACTACTAAATGTTTTTTTTTTTATTATTTAAGTGATAATTCAACTCATCGAACTGGTTCGCGAACCGGTTCAAGCTCCCGAACCAGTTCGCAAACCGGTTCAGTACGTGATTTTGTCAACCGGAACTGAACCGGAATGAATTTCGCCTGAACCAGAACCGTAACCGAACTGGTATTTTTTTGGGTTCGACACACTGGTATATATACAGCTACACACATACAGGGTGTCCCAGCTATCATGCACCAAGATTTAAAAAATGAGTAAAGGCTTAACTCGAAAGAAACCAGGTGCATAATGTTTGCAGTACTGTGAAGAAGCGGACAGTATTTTTTTCTTTAATGAGACTTAATTAACTAATGGTAATTAATTATCTAACTCGAGAAATACTGTCCTAATCACTAAAGTGTCAATGAGGCACTTGTAGGTAACCACGAGGGGCATCTAACTGCGGTATTTTCAGCGATGAACTAATTGCGTACACATTTATTCTGACTGATAAAGGAAACCCGCGAAATATGAAAAATACCACGTGACGGCACCTCCGCGCGCACCGTAAAGCAACGCCCTCAAACAGGCTGCCTCTGAGTTAGCCAGAATGAAATAGACAAAATAAAGAAAGAAGAAATCGCGACCGAGTTTGTTCCTTATCTGCACACGCGTCCCGCGAATCTTGGTGCTGCTGCTCCTTCCATGCATGCTATTATCGAGGTGATGCGCTGTCTCTTCGGGCGGGTAACACGCGAAGCAGTTGCTTTCAATCAGCTTTGTTTGGGGACGCTGCTTTACAATGCGCGCGTAAGCGTCGTCACGTGGTACTTTTCATATTTCGCGGGTTTCCTTTATCAGTCAGAATAAATGAGTACGCAGTTAGTTCGTCGCTGAAAATAGCGCAGCTAGATGCCCCTCGTGGTTACCTATAAGTGCCTCATTGACACTTTAGTGATTATGACAGTATTTCTAGAGTTAGATAATTAATTACAATTAATTAATTAAGTCTCATTAACGAAAAAAATACGCTACGCTTCTTGACAGTACTGCAAACATTATGCACTAGGTTTTCTTCGAGTTATGCAATTTCTCTTTTTTTAAATCTTGGTGCATGATAGCTGGGACACCCTGTATATATATGCAACAAAAGAAAGCTATGCAGGTTTTCCCAAACTTCAGAACTGAAGAAAAATCCATACTGATCGATAACATTTGGTCTAACTAAGCTAAGTTGAAGCAAGCTGCTTGAACTCTGATGGTAAATCAATCCACAGCCAAAAGTGAAGACAAGTCTTATCGGAACATTTATCCAATCTGTGAGTCATGCAATTCAGCAATGACAGGTTTCTTTTTTTCCCCAAAATGGACAAAGACGAAAATAATAAACAGCACAACAGGACACCTTCTAATCTTGCTTGTCAGTCCTCTCCTCCACTTGTCAACATACGGAAAATTTGGAGTCGCCATGACTGTATCGTTACATCCGATACAACGCCATAACCGGTATTATGCCATAACCAGTACTGTTACAAACGGCTTGAACTGTAACAGCACGAGCATGCCTGCCAATAACCAGCGGCCAGCGTTGTAGCCACCCACAGACAGCATTCCAACACATCCGTGCCTTCTTCAACGGCCAAGGCGTGGGGCAAACACGCACGCCCTAGACGCACACACACATGGCACACAGAAAGGCGCAATCAGTGACTCCGCCAACAAGCACGTTTACCGCATTCCTCCATCCACCAATCAATGTCCGAGTCTGAAGAGTTGCTGCGATGCTTCCACGGGCGTGCAGAGCTGTCATCTGCAGAGTGGGCATGCCTCGTGAGGATGATGATGCCGATGGTCACACCCACTGATGCATAGCCTCAAGAGATGATGCATTTCTCTTCCACATTCATCATCATCAGCCTGTCTACGCCCACTGCTGGGCAAAGGTCTCTCTCTCCCATAGACCTCCAATTTTCCCGGTCCTGTGCTAACTGCAACCAATTTATCCCCGCAAACTTCTTGATCTCATCTGCCCATCTAGCTTTCTGCAGCCCCCTGCCACGCTTGCCTTCTCTAGGGATCCACTCTGTTACCCTTAATGACCAACGGTTATCTTGCCTTCGCATTACATGCCCTGCCCACATCCATTGCTTCTTCTTAATTTCCACTAATATGTCCTTAACGCGTGTTTGTTCGCCGACCCAGTCCACTCTCTCCTTGTCCCTTAATGTTACACCTGTCATCTTCCCTTCCATTGCTCACTAAGTTGCCCTCAATTTCAGTTGAGGACGACTTCCACATTAAAAGACACTAAATTTTTACAATGCTAAACCACCAAAAAGTGGGCTTTAGGCAGTTTGGCAACGGCCCGATGGGACGTCAAGCTCAACACAGATTATAACTATAGTTAAACCTCGATGTAACGAACTTCAATGTAACGAAACCCTCCATGTAAGGAACCACGGAATTTTTCATAACTTCAAGTGAATGCACACCATGTATTTTCACCCTGTGTGTAACGAAGTCCCGTTAGCGGGAATTTCAATGTAACAAAGTTTATGGAGAACTAGGCACGAAATTTAGGTTGTAGAGGTATATTTTGGGAGACGCAAGCACTGAAAGGGAGTCTCAATAAAACACGGCAACACGGGCCACTCAATGCCGCGGATGCAGTGAGCCACGGAGTCTGTGAGCGAACCCCTTGCTTAAAAGTAACCTTCAATTTGTGTGCACGTTACAAGTTACAATCGGGCTCCAAGCTGAAAATGGCTTCTAAGGGCTGAGCAGCATTTCTATGAGCACAAACGCATCCAAAAATATAATTCAATCCAATCAAAACAATCTTTTTCTAAAAAATTTAAAAAAAAAAAACTTTCCTGCAAGCTACAATCAGGGGCACGTTAGAATTGATAAAATACGGAATACATTCTTTGTTTAATGCGGAATTGTCATTACGTCTTTCCTGAAATCCATTTTTCCCCAAACCTGTCACAGCCTGCAAGGGCTGACACTATCGGAAATAAAAGATAAACAAAAAGATAAGAAACTTTACGCAAAAAAGTAAACATCGCTTGGTTCTGCATCAACAGCGTGAATCCTCCCCACCTGAGCAGAGTAGGTTGGAGTAGGCCATGCTGGCATTGTCCTGGCCGGTAGAGGGCGCCGGCTGCGTGACCTGGTTGGCTTCCTCGTACGCTGTCGCGTCTTGGACGCAAAACAGCAGCCCACCTGGACCACAAGTTGAGCACTTTGTTTTACTCCGTGTTTCTTGCACACCTAACACCAATAGTTATCTCGCAAGTTGCTTAACCCCTTAATTAAAGAGGCTGTGCAGACAAAACAAACACAAGTTTGGTTTATTCGACAGATTGCTTCCTTAGAATCATACTGACGCCACCTTTACTAACGCATACTTTGGTCAAATAAGGTACATAATTAGGAAAAAAAGGGAATGGCCACTTGCTCATTTCCCGCAACAGAATGTCATATGTGCCAGCTCTGTGATTGGCTGAGGCCGGCAAAAGCAAACGCAAATCAGGCAGAGCTTATAAGCTTGCTGAAGGCACTATTTGCACTTATATTAAGGGCACATTATTTTTATAGCACTAAGAATGGTGGGGTAAACAGTGGAAGTTATGAAAGTGCACGTAAACATAGAAGCACCAATGTGTGCTGCTGTTGGTACTGCGCGCACTATGCTCGTTTCAGCTGCACAGCACTATGGCACTTTGGGGTTGTCTCAGACGACACTGCTTGAGTGACATAAGCGACATTCCCTTACGTGACCATACTTGTCAAGCGAACAGCATGTTTCACAAAACGATTATTTTCTGCCTCAACAAAAACAAGCCAGGTACAAATACGGTCAACAAAAAAGCAAAGGCAGAAAGCAGCCCGCCACGGTATGAGGGCACCATCTAGGTTTACGAAGAGTAACAAGGCTCCCAGCACAATTGATGTCATTGGTGACGTCACGAACAACACAATTTGTGGGCAGAATCAAAACTGCATACTAAATTGATTAATTCGTCAGTGAATAAAGCATCATTTGCTTCCGGACAAGCCCTGGGGGCACTACAAAATACAAAATCCTTCAAATAAAATAAACTTGTATTTTGTCTCCATGGCCCCTTTAAGGGCTTATTAAACAAAACAATAATGTTCCAAAATTGCCCATTTTTTATATGGCATGAAATGTTTCAGTTCAAAAGGACGTAGAATGGGGCTAGTTGGTACTGCTTCATATCGATTTGTGCTGCGTATATTAAGACGAACTGGACAACAAAGGGACTGGGACGAAGCCCAACTTCGTCCCAGTCCCTTTGTTGTCCAATTCGTATTAGTATATGCAGCGCATTTTGATATGAAGCAGTAACATGTGAAAAACAAAACATTTGCAAAAACATCTTACGCCAGATAATAATGTTTTATTGGTCATTCCTTTCTTCATCACGCAATACTAGATACCTGGGACATTTGCAGTGTATTCGGAAAAAATTCAGAATCGCTGTCCCTGAGCACACCATTGCTATCTTCTTCACTCGAAGAATCAAGTGCGATAATGATGTCTTCTTCACTTCAGCTCTCATTATCTGAGAGACAAAGACAAAACAGCGTACGAATGGGGCCGCGTCTGTTTATAATGCGCTGAAAACACAAGCCACGCATTTCGCCATCTAGTGTGCAAATCTCAAAGAATAAAGACACCTATGATAGTACCTGTGCTGCCATCTATGTTTAAAACATAAGGCACCATTTCACGAGCTGAGCTCATCAAAAGCCACTTAGAACCTTGGGAAAGGACCAAGGGTCGTCATAAGTAAAAAAGCGACGACTGCTCATGACGAGCTCAGGTCGTTGTAAACCCTAAAGGGGTTAAGGGGGGACGCTGGTCTTAAAACAACTTCGTTTAATTTTCAAGTAAACTCTGTGAAACTTGTCAGTCTTGCTGCTTTTTTCCCACTGATTTCAAATATGCCATTATTATTTCAGTTGGTCAATTAGTCCCCAAGATAATTAGAGATAATTAGTCATTTTTGGTTACAAATAGACAGAACAGTGTAGCCATGACTGTAATATCTATATTTTCCAGTACTATAAACCCTGGCGAATGCAACGAGAGAAGCAGCTTTTTTTAAACATTGCTTGGGACTAATTTTACAGTTCATTAAACTTCTGTGTTTGAAATGGGCACTCAAAATGGCTCCTTGCCACTGGTGCCATCGAATTTAATGAGCTATGCAATTAGTCCCAAGCAATGCATCAAAAAACTGCTTCTATTATTGCATTCACCAGGGCTCATAGTATTGAAAAATATAAAGATTACAGTTTCATGACCAACACTGTCATGTCTATTGTTAGACCAAATATGGCTAATTATCTTTAACTATCTTGGGAGCTAATTGACTTGCTCGAAAAATAATGACATATGTGAAATCGGTGGTGGAAAAGCAGCAAGACTCACAAGTTTCACAGAGTTTACTTGAAAATTAAATGAAGTTGTTTTAAGACCGATGTACCCTCTAAAAACCCCAGAAACTAGGTAATAGCCTCAAAAAGCACTCCTCATCAGCTTTACCCAAGCACTGTACAGTTGAAGCAAAGAGAGCGCAAACTGTTGACTCACCGAGCAGCATCTGCGTGTTGGTTGAGTCACTTTCGCTTTGCAGGGCTCCAATGAGCAGGTTCATCAGGCGCGCTCTCAGCGACTGGAATGTTATCGTCTGATTGGTGCCGAAATCTGCAACAGCAACAGGTGAAAAGAGAAGACAAAACAGCGATGTTGATACACTCATTCGCAACGTCTACTCTGCTGTATTACTCAAACAAACAAGTAGAAATTTCTAAAACAAGAGAAAGCCAGAAATTGTAACAGAATTTACTCTTTGATTTTGGAAAGCAAGAACTTGGCGCTGAAAGTTACATCTCCTGAAGAGAAAAGGACAAATTTTCGTTTATACATGAATGTTATCAATGGCGTTCCGAATCATGGTAGATTTCTTGAAATAGCAATTGCAATTTAACCGCTGCCACGATTATAAATTCCCATAGAAAAAAATGGTTGCTGCAACTTTATAAACAAACACACTACAGCATAAATTCATCCTTAGCAAACATTTTTAGCTATAACAAAACTCTTGCAAAAATGTCACTATCGTTTTTAAGGATTCATTGCTGCAAAAAATTCAACAATACTTTTTTTTCAGTAATCATCTGTTGTTCCTTTCTGCCAGCACATAACAATACACAACACTTAAAAGATGCTTCAAATAACATGAAAGTGCCAACACTTGACTCTTTACCAGCATGTACACCCTTTATAAAAATTTTCTAAGCCAATCCTAAGCCTTCTCGACCACAAAGAATTCAAAGAATAAGCTTTATCTTTCATTGTGACAAAAAACTTTTATGACGGTAAGAAAGAAAGGTGTTTTCTCTAGCTTTCCTGCATAGAACATTTCAGCCTTGCTCAGAATGAACCTTTCACATCAAATTTTTTGCAGCCAGCACGTTTCCAGTTTGGCCTAGAAAATTTTGACAGAGACTGTACACGTAACATGAGTAAAAGATCACACAGCAAAACTGATGTGCCAGTATTCACCTATAGCAACCAAAGCCTCTTCCTTTACTACCCCCTCCAATTTGTTCGGCTTTGAAAACCGCAGTGTTGTTGCCCCAACTGTAGTAATGTTTGTGGCATACTTAAAGGAGCCATGAAGAGAAAACACAAGTTTGGTTCATTCAAAAGATTGTCTCGTTAGAATCATACTGACACCCCTTTTAACGTAAACTTCGCTCAAATAAGCTACATAATTAGGAAAAACGGGAATGGTCATGCGACCCACCAGCTCATTTCCCGCAACAGAACCTATGATGTCACATGAGCTAAGCTCTGCGATTGGCGGAGGCTGGCAGAAGCAGACGCAAATTAGGTAGAGCTTACAAACTAGACGAACGAGCGATTTGCGCTTAAATTTAGGGCACATTCTTTACAAAGCAATAAGAATGATGGGACAAACAGTGGAAGTTACGAAAGCACATGTAAACATAGAAGTACTGATGCGTTCTGCTGCTCGTACTGCGCACGGCATGCTTGGTTCAGCTGCACAGCACTACGGGGCTTGGGGTTGTCTCAGACGACACTGGCCGATTGACGCAAGCAACGGTGTCTTACGTGACCCCATTTGTCGAGCGAGCACTGTTTCAGGGAACAAATATTTTCTCCCAGAACAAAAACAAGCCAAGTTTAAATGCGGGCAAAAACAAACCAAATGCTTGCCACGGTATGGTGGCGCCATCTAGGTTCGGGTAACGTAAAGAAACACGGGAACAAACCAACACCGCTGTACAGGGTGGAGACAACCTTTGAACGGTCCCGTGCCGCCGCAATTGGGCCAACGGGCTCAACGCGTTATTCTTTTCGTTTCCCACGAGACCTAGCAACGCGAAATAGACAATATGATTCAAACGTCTTCAGTAAACCGCGTTGCGGCGATAATTTTAGCACGTTTTTGACACAATGACTTGCTTCGGCGGCGAGCGAGCAACCCAAAATGGCGGCGCCAGCGTATACGTGTCTCTACCCTGTACGGCGGATGCGTGAATGAAGGGATTCTAGGCTGCAGAGCGGTCTGTTCCTGTGATGTCATTGCAGACCCCAAAGACAAACGATTTAGCGGGAAAATCAAAATTTTAACTTAAATTGTTTAATTTCTCAGTGAATAAAGCATCGTTTGTATCCGGACAAGCGCTGGGGGCACTATAAAACACGAAATCTTTCGAATAAAACCAACTTGCATTTTCTCTTCATGGCTCCTTTAAAGAGGCCATGCAGACAAAACGCAAGTTTGCTTCATTCGAAAGATTGCCTCGTTAGAATCATACTGACACCACTTTTAACACGCGCTCAAATAGGCTATATAATTAGGAAAAAAAGGGCACGGCCATGTCACCTACTACAGTTAAACCTCGTTATAACGAAATTGAAGGGGCGCCGCGATTTGCTCGTTATAGCCAATATTTCGCTATAGCCGTAGCCGACATTTACTGCAAATAATATGCATAGTAATTACCTTAAACAAAAAGCGGGCGAAATAGCATCTTGCTGCACGGCGATAGTCAGTAAAATAAACACATTCCGGAGGTAAAAAGGAAAAGTCACGAACCTACTTTATTGCAGTTCAAAACTCGTATTTCAAACAGACTTGGCTACGAAGAAGTCCGCAAATGGACATTGATGCACCTTCCTGATGCGAGCGATTGCTCCCTCAGCTGCGGCCGCTACGTTCACGCCATCTTCGCCGCCCTCGTGCGTGCCGAAGTAGCGACGCAGCACGTCCACCGCATCAGCCTCCGACGCCGTCCTTAGCGCTTCTTTTCAAGCCATGGGCAACAGCGCTGACGATGGACTCTCGGTTGCTCACGATGCACGATGGTGGACAGCATACTCGTCCACAAGTCAAAGTCTCTTTGCCACCTTGACGGGGTGCACCTTCCTTCGCGCCCTACGCGACGGCTTTTATCATAGCCGTGTTCTGTTCAAGCGTGATAGTCTTTCGCTTTCGCTTCCCGCCTGTCGCACTCGCGTTGTTGTAATCACGCCGGCAGTACGATAAAAGATATGCCAAAACCCACGCACACACAACTACGCAGCGACGCCGGCGATACGAAAAGAGGAGGGAGGGGGGGGGGGGGGGGGGAGAGGAAGGCGACGCAACCGCGTGCGCCGTGTGCATTGGGGTTCTTCTCGGGCTCACCGCGGATAGTCCGCGGATTCCCCGAAGCCATAGGGATACGTGGGAAAATCGAACGTCGAACTGCTTCTCGGGGAGCCCGCGGTGAGTCCAACACTGTTAATCGAAGGGCCCCATTGTCTGCATGCCGTGCGCAGCGAGAGGAGGGGGGGGGGGGGGGGGGCATTCGCAGGCGCAGCGTCCGCATGGCGCGCCAGCCAGCTTCGCGCGCGTGGCGGGAGTTTTGAACTGCTAATACAGTTGCCGCGTCACGCACTGTCTCAAATCTGCGTTGCGCACTGTTGTAAAATTAGCTGAAAATTTGATTTCTCAACGAAATTTGTTCGTTATATCCCGTAACGGGGAAATTTTACCTCATTAAAACGAGGTTTTAAATACATTGGTTTCTATGGGGACTTTCAAGGGGAATTATGATTTGCTCGTTATATCCATTATTTCGTTATAGCCCTTCTCGTTATAACGAGGTTTAACTGTAACTCATTTCCTGCAACAGAACTTTTGATGTTGTATGTGCCAGCTCTGTGATTGGCTGAGGCCGGCAAACGCAAATTAGGCAGGGCTTATAAGCTTGCCGAATGAGCTTTTTGCGCTTGAGTGTAATGCATGTTCATTTTATAGCAATAAGAACGGTGGGGGGAAACAGTGAAAGTTACGAAAGTGTACATAAAAGAATTACCAGTGCGTACTGCTCTTGGTACTGCGTGCACTATGCAATTGTTTAGGCTGCGCAGCAGTCCGCTGCTTTGTAGTTGTCTTACACGACACTGGCAGATTGGCATAAGCGATGTTGCCTTACGTGACCATATTTGTGGAGCGAACACCATGTTTCACGAAACGATTACTTTCTACCTGAACAAAAACAAGCCAGGTGCAAATACGATCAAAAACAAGGCAAAGGCGAATAGCGGTGCAGAGCAGTATGGTGGCGCCATCTAGGAGGAATGACGGTAAACAATGCTCCACAGTCAGCTGCAGAGCGTAATGGCGCACTAGGTTTTGCTTGAAGACCTGTTCTTGTGACGTTATTACAAACGTCACAAAAGCATACGATTTGGCGGGAGCATCAAAATTTTAACTTACATTGATTGATTGCTCGATGAATAAAGCATCGTTCGCTCTATATAAAACACGAAATCTTTCGAATAAAACAAACTTGTAATGTGTCTGCATGGCCCCCTAAAGGCCTAACTTTGAGTCAAGAAAAAATGTACGAAAATGGAGCAAAGTTCACCACCTACCCTTGAGGTTGAGGTTCCCGTAGTGCAGTGGCAAGGGGAGCATAGACAGCAGCAAATGTGTCGAAGCCCAGCGCAGCTCCACTTGGGACACATTGGGCACGGACCTGTCAATTCAGAGACACTATAACGCAAAGTCTCGTAAATGCACTTTAAAAAGGAACAAAAATTACAAAGGAAACCCAAATCTGTTTATGTACGTGTGAGGATACAAAAGAATAGGGGCATTAATCTTTATCCCTTTCAGTCATGAATTATTATATTCACTGCAGAAAAATTCCATACTTGGAGGTTTAGCAGTGTCAAGCGTCTAGACGTAAGAAAAAAAAGAGGTTCAGTCTCTCTAGAATACTTATTACGCAAATGGCATCGCGTCCTCATACGGAGACACCATTACTCAATCCTGCTTTTAGCTATAAAAAATAATAAATATCCTGAGGCAGTTTACAAACAAGGAGGTGAAATAATAATTTCTGCACATGAAAGAGGTGTTTTTAGCCTTTATATAAATGATTTACGCCACAGTAAAAGAGAACTTAGGACGGCAACACACCGGAGACCCCAGAAAACTTGGCGGCAGCGTCCATTTTGAAATGATGTTTATGAGTGCGGTTCCGCCATTCCACATCACATGGTGCAACCTTTCACTTCCGTAGGTTTCGAACATCAGCCGCACCGCTCTGCAGCATGAACTCTTTTCGTTTTCACGAGGAAAACGACGAAGAAAGTCGCGTCTCCAATGGAGACACGGTGACTGAAAGGGTTACCGTATTTACTTGCATAATGATCGCACTCACGTAATGATCGCACCCCTGAAGTTAGTCGTCAAAATACGACTTTTTTTTATTTCCCACGCAATGATCGCACCCTGAACCTGCCGCAGCCATATGTTGTATGTGTGCCAAATCTAGATGACGATTGTCGTGCTTACCTTAGTTTCTTCCTCTTTCAAAGTGGACATGGCTACGTTATTGCCGCGGACTTGATGATATTAGCGATAGCGGCAAGCATGAGTTCATTATTGGTGGGGAAGAAACTCTCACTAAATGCAGATAATGTACTTAAAAGACAAAAAAATGCGCTCGGCTCGTTGCATCGGCAGCCGTGTCTTGATGTCCCACACTGTGACAGCAGCAGCCACTTAATGGTCGGCCTGTTCTCACCTCGCAGCAAACTCGTTAAGGCGCGTTCCGTAATTCCGTAATTCCGGCGCATTCCGTAATGAAAACACTTCATTTGGCGTCACTCAGTGGTTATTCGGTGGTCAATGGAGTTTTTATTATGTTTTTATTTGTTATGTTTATTATGTTCATGAGACTTATCGTAAACACTCTGACCTGCAACTTGCGTTTTCTGCGCTGAAACTTTTTCGCGAAAAATTTACCCCGTGTAATGAACGCACCCCTATATTTGCATCATATTTTTGGAAAAGAAAGTGCCATCATTACGCGAGCAAATATGGTATGTGGGACCACTGATGTCGAGGCAGAGATGATGCCGCTGTGCTTCGCTTCCATCAGAAAAGCGGCTGCGTGGCCGAGAATCGAACCCGCGTCCTCGCGGTCAGCAGCGTATTCCCTTAGCAAGAAAAGCAGCCTTGCCTGATCTTGGAGTCCTTGTCGGCGCAAAACACCGACTCGAGAGCTTGGAGGAACGGGGGAAGGAGGATGTTGACGCCCTCCATGTCTTGGTGGAAGAGGTCGCACGAGTTCAGGAGGATGCTGGCCACCACCTGGCTTCGTGACTGGTGGAGAAGAAAAAGAGAAATCGGGCGTACCAAAGCTGCGTTGATTTATCCTTCCCCCAGGTTATAGACAACCACTGTAACAAATCCGCACCTCTCAACTATAATCAGCTAAATACGGGGTGTCATGTCGATATATGGAACACTTTAAAATTTACTCCTGAGTGAACCGCTGCTCCGTTCACGCTCAAACTTCACACTTTGTGGTCTATCTTGTTTGACACCAGGAGCAACAACAGTACTTACCTGTTTATTCTAAAAATAAATAAGAACTAGTTTCACCTATGGGAAAATGGCGGCCAATTTGGACATGCAAGTTGATCTTGGAACAACGGAGTAACCTGGGATATGCACTACGAAAAACGCGATGGCGATTTGCGGTAGGAAGGAGTGAGGTAGCAGACGATCGGAAAACCTCTTTTTTTGATGGTTTATGATGGCTACAAATAGTTGCACAAAAACTCACATGAGTCATAGTAAAGTATTCCCACCATTCATGGTTGTCAATGCCAGTTGTCAATCACGGTTGTCAATCATGGTTGTCAATACAATTGCCGTGAATTCCAGCTTGGGATGAAGTCCCCATTGTTTGAATCTGTTTGGTGGATTGATTGTTATTGATAGATTGAATTTTTTTAGATTGATTACATGTCTTGTCCAGCCTTGCCCCATTAAGTTGTACCTTAAACTTTTCTTGTGGGGAGCAAAAACAGACAAACAGAGGGTAATAAGGCAAGGCCAGACAAGATGTATAGTCAAACAACAATTCCAATCCATGAACTCTAATAAATCCACCAAACGATTTCACTCGATATCGAATTCACCCAAAGCTGAAATTTACAGCAGCCTGGGGAGTCTATTTCCCCAACTTTCCCCAGGCTCAACTCAAAAGTAGTTTCCCCAACTTTCCCTAGGCTCTTCCCCAGGCTCACCTCAACGTTCCCCAGAGAGGTAGTTTCCCCAACTTTCCCTAGGCTCTTCCCCAGGCTCACCTCAAAGGTAGTTCCCCCAACTTTCCTTAGGCTCTAGGCTCTTCCCCAGGCTCACCTCAATGTTTCCCAGAGAGGTAGTTTCCCCAACTTTCCCTAGGCTCACCTCGATGTTCCCCAGCCCGTGCTGTAGGGAGAGGTAGAACCGCGACAGGTAGACGGGCAGGATCTCCTCCCCAGTGCGCTTGGAGCAGAACAGGCGGCACAGAGTCCCCAGAGCCTCGGCCTGGCCGGCTTCGAAGCTCTCCCACGTCAGGCTCCCGGGAATCTCGATCGGATCCGGCAGTGAGCCGCCACCAGTGACGCCGCGACTCGAGTCGATGACCGAGCTCGAGCGAGACTGCAAGCTCGACTCGGCACCTGGAAGACATTCCAGGCGTGAAAATGGACAGAGGGGGGCGTTTTAAGTTTCAAGAAGCAGGTACAGACTTTGCCAAAAAATGAATTCAAAATGCAAGCTTACCCTCTGCATCAGGCTGAAAGGTTTTTCTCTCAGAAAACTAGGAAAAGCACCTTTCTTTTTTTTACTGTCATGACATTCTGGCGAGAAGCAGGTCATTAAGCAGGTTATTCGTTTACACAGCATAGAAACCAAAAGTTTCTATGCTGTGTAAACGATGTAGCAGAAAATGAAGAATTCAAAATGCAAGCTTACCGACTGTGTCAGGCTACAGAGTTTTTTCCCAAAGAAAACTAGGGAAAGCACTTTTCTTTTTCTTTTTTGCTGTCATGACCCAATCTGGTGACTGCAACATGTGCCAAGAGTGCTGAAGAGCAGAAAAGGCTACAGTCAGCTTCTAGAATCAGGTACAGTCATTGCCAAAAGTTTCTGGACCATGTAGGAAAGTTTTTACGTTACAAAGAATTCAAAACCCGAGTTTACCCACTGTGTGAGACTGAAAAGTTTTCAGCCAGAGAGCTGGCAACAAAAAAACTTTCCCTTTCACTCTCATAAAACAATTGGGTAACAGATGAATGCTAAGCTTTTGCTTTGAAAACTTTGTGGCCCGGGAACTCTAGGTGAGGCCTAGAAAATTTAGACAAAGACTGCACTCTTCTGCAAATTTGATAGTATTGGGGAAAAAGTTTGTTTGTGATTTGCTCAGCTGTTTTGCCATCAGCTGACATCTTTTATTGGACCCATGGACGTCATTTTTTTCTGCCTTCTCTGCCGCATGCTTCAAATTAGCCGTGGTGGAATTTACTTGCATTCGAATTAACGGGCCTTCTAAAGAGCTTTCTAAGCGTCACTGACGGCGACTGTCCCGTCCCAAAAATGCACTGCAGGAAGGCTGATTTGACACAATGGGTTTCACAACATGATGAAAAGAGAAGGCCCGAGAAAAAAATGCTTCCCGTGCTTGGAATCAAACCTAGATCCCTCGCGTTATCAAGCCAACGTCTATTTGATTGCGCCATTCCGCCACGGACAAAAAAGTTTGGATTTTGGACTTTGACTTTGATTAAGGTTGCATGGGAGAAAGCTTCGTGTTTTAAGCGGCACATGGGTCTTTGGGCACATGGGCACATTGCCCCAAAAAAAAGGCATTTTTTTAGGTATCCTTTTTTCATTACGTTTGCATAATGTTTCCTCTGAAAAGTTGGTACTTGAACAGTACAAGGTACTTATAAAAGCCGTACAGGCCCGATTTTGATGAAAAAAATCATTTTTCCATAATTTTCTCCTTTTTCGGCATGAGCGATATTGTAGCAATAGAAAATTCTCAAGGGGTACATCCCAGCATGTAGAGCAGCTAGAAAGATAATTTCTTTTGTAGTGATAAGCTAAATGTTTAAACTACCAAATATGGGGAGCAGATTTTGCATTTTGTGTTTCAGAAGTTCTTTAATTAGCAGTATTCTTAACTGGTTAGCAGGAGTACTTCAATTCTAGAAGTTAGAAATGACATAAACTTTTATGTGATTGCAAAACAAAAAACTGCTTGCCACAAGTCATTCTCCACAACTTCTGGTATCTATTCCTCCCTTGCTGGTAATTTTTCGTTTATTAGTTTTTTCCCCATTGTTCTCAAGAACAATCAGGAAAGATTTTTAATTATCTCAGAAACTAAATGCTTTACATCAAAACTAACTGGATATTTGCAATCAGCTAAAAAACTGAACACGCCCATCAAGTTTCATGAAGATTGGTTGGAAAGCAAAAAATTTTTTGAAACCAGTGTGCCCCCTTAAGGGGGGACACTGCTCTTAAAACAGCTTCCTTTAATTGTCCAGTAAACCCTGTGAAACTTGTCAGTCTTGGTACTTTTTTTCCACTGATTTCGAATAAAGCATTTCTTCTTGAGTCAGTCGATTAGTTACCAAGATAATCGGGATAATTAGTCATTATTGGAGGAACAATAGACAAAACAGTGCTAGCCATAAAAGTCTAATCTGCATATTTTCCATTACTATGAACCCTGGCGAGTGCAATGAGAGGATCGGTTTTTTGATGCACCACTCCGAACTAATTTTACAGCTCATTAAAGCTTAGTGGCACCAATGGCAAGGAACCATTTCGAATGCCCATTTCAAACGCCAAAGTTTAATGGGCAGTAGAATTAGTTCCAAGAGGTGCATCAAAAAACCGATGCTCTTATAGCACTCACCAGGGTTCATAGCATTGGAAAATTTCAAGAGAACAGTTTTATGACTAACACTGTTTTGTCCATTGTTCCTCCAAAAATGGCTAATTATCTGTAATTATCTTGGGAATTATTTGACTCACTCAAAAAATAATGGCACATTTGAAATCAGTGGAAAAAGAAGAAGCAAGACTGACAAGTTTCAAAGGGTTTACTCAACAATTAAAGGAAGCTGTTTTAAGAGCAGTGTCCCCCTTAACTATCTTTCTCTCAAGAAAGGGGCTTTGATTTTTTTAACATCGACTCATATGGAGCCTGGCCGGACCAAATCCCACAGTTCAAATAACCCATAAATTCAAATTATTAACATTCAAATTAACGAGCATCCACTGTACACGGTTTGAAGTTACTTGACGACGGAACCCTCCGTACCGTCGGTCTGCACGTGGCCTGATCCGGCGTGGTTGTCCAGTTCAGAGCCCACCAGGGCGGCTTCGAAGAGCCAGGCACCAAAGAGATGGAGGACCGAGTTGCAGCGCGGTCGCATGGGTGCCGGCATAGACCGCAGCTGTTGGGGGACCGTGCTGCAGGCTGGGGGAGTCGGTGGCGGCGCTTGCGGCGACGACGGTCCCGACTGGAGACCGGCCGAGGAGACCGTCGTTGACGTCCCACTCCTCATGTTGGAGAAGACGCCGGGCTTTGACATGCCTGCCCGAAGGGAAAAAAGGGAGAGGGAGAGGTGTGGTTGCTAAAGACACAGGGTCTTCTTGATGCTTTTTATTTGAAATAACTTCCAATTAACCAATATACTTGGTTTTAGCTTCGAATTATCTGACAATTTCTTCCGCTGAATCGCATGTAAAATTGACAGGACCAGCACATCACCTCTAATTAACCACAAATTCCAAGTAAGCAACTTCGAACTATCGAATGTCGACTACATTATAATTCCCCCTTGAGATATTCTAGCGCCATTTCGACAAGTGATCACCTTTGAGGTTGGAGATGGCCGAGATGCGCGTCGCTCCCCGCCGCTGGTGTGGCGGTGTCGTGGTCGGCGTCATCGCCGATGACCCCGTGCTGACCGTCGACAGCCCGCTTGCGGTGGACGAAAAGCTGCTGTGCAGTGACAGGCTCTTCTGGTGCTCTTCCTCAGCGGCCACCGGGCTTATGCCTGATGGGGGACAACAAAAATGTTGGAGGTACAGTATCGCCCACTTATAGCAAACCCGGTTTTAACAAAATACCAGGTATAACGAACAAATCTTCGTTTCCCGTTACCATTTGTATACATAGATTGTACGTCCAGATACAGCGAAAAACGGATATAACAAACTGGTTTCCATTTCCCGATGTGTCCGTTATAAGCGGGCTGGACTATAATTCCTCTTTAGATGGTAGTGGTCGATAAATTGATCAGACTGAGGAGAAATCCCGAAGGTTGAGTAAGTTTCTGCGACGAAAAACTTGACATCCACCTAAAATGCAGTTGTGTGGCTACACAGGAGAGCTGTACAGCTTTCTCAGAAACATCGCAGTTGGAGAAAAATTCGTCCTGGTCAAGGATTGGAACCCGGGACCACCACTTAACCGGAGCAGTCGCTCTACCAACTGAGCTAACCAGGGGGCTAGCCGTTTTTAGCGCGAGAGCGAATTTATCAACAACTCGAAGTGAGGGACAGGTGTAAATCGACCAGATTGAGGGGAAATTCCACCTTTGAAGGAACCCGTACGGAAATCAAATACAGTAAAACCTCACTGCAAGAGACACTGTTACAAGAGACACTTGGTTATAAGAGATGTTTGAATGACGGCAGTTTGGTTGGTTTTCTCATGTTCACCATGTTAGCAACATTGCATACAAGAGACCTTGGTTACAAGAGGCACGTTTTTTGGCTCCCTTGAGTGTCTCTTGTAACGAGATTTTACTGTACAATGCGAGCCGATGGGTGCACTCACACATGCACAAGCACACAACTCCTCTCAATGCACTCGCTAACGGCTCGCAGGGGGGAGGGTACACCCATAAAGAGGGACAATGGCCTTTAACTTACTGCCCCCTCACCTGCCTCTCCGTGACTTCTACATCATAGCAAGTACAAAATAACTTGAACACAAGGGAGGGAGATGCAGACAGGATGGGCACTATGTGTATATGGTGTAATCTGTGTGTCTATGACGTCTACAGCCCTGTATACATGGTCTTGACAAGGCCTGTACAGCCTTTCATGACCCTTAGATTCAGCCCAATAAGCAGGTCAACCCACCCCCTGCTTGTGGATCAAACAAGCTTGCTCCAATGCCTTTTCGACTCAGCCCACCAGCTAATACAAGGATGATCTAAATTGAACCTACCCTCATCAAGTCCGTAAATAAGGGCCTACAGGCCTCTTCTCTGCATTCGTATTCTTTTGCACTTATTATGATGTCTGAACTCAATTACCACCAATTCGCCTCAGCTTCTGCACTGAGTAGTCTCACACAGATACAGTTTTCGTTCTCTCGTTCTTGCTTGGTGCGAAGGATAGTAACACACGGTGGAGTCATACACAAGTGGCTTCGTGACAGCCGACTTAGTGATGTATGGCCTGCACCACCATTTCAATGACGGCATGGGTTAAAAGAAAAACCGTCGCACCGAGGAAGGCATCGACAAGAGTGGCGATGCCCGCCATGGCGCGGTGGAAGATGTGGGGGAGGGCGGCCAGACAGGGGCTCTGGGAGGGGTCCATGATGCAGTCGGCCTCCTCCAGCAGTCCGTAGAAGCCCTGGCTGACCACCTCCGGCCGGCAGAGGTCCACGGGGTTGCCCAGCAGGTGAAGGAAGCGGTACCACGCCTGCGCCAGCTGCTCCCCGCTCAGCTCCGACACCGCCGACGGAACCTCCTCCTCTGGCAGGGCGGGGAAAGGCAGCACGAATCTCGGTCATGTGACGTACACACACACACCAACGCCGCCTGTAGAAACATTGCCTAACGCGTCGCGCGCTTTTCAATGGGAAGGGTAGGTGACGCTTAGTTCAGGCACTTATCCACTATGTGGCACGGGCCGGCGAACATCTTGCCTTACATCACTGCTCGCGAGTCGCGAACGCTGCGCCCACTTCTACGACTTGTTTCTGACAGCTTGCCTGTTGGGTTTCAAGAACCGTTCCGCTCACATCTTAGTCGCGACGGGGCGATAGTTCTGGGGCGCACTGGGGATCTCGTTCAACATGTCCTCACTTCATACTTGCGGCATTTTTCCAAAGATAACTGACGGAGGCGTAACTGAAATAGTGTAAGAACATGTTAATTGCCGGGTAGACAAACAGTGAACAGAAAAAAGATATTTTCGGATGGTGCAGCCATTATTTTACTGATGTTTTTCTCTTTGGAGGATTTAGGGAAGTAAAAAATAATTGCGTGCACATTTTTTGTTCAGGCGCTCACTTCTATCGTTACTTTCCAAAAATATTACGTGCTCGTAAGTTTCAGAAGATTATAGAAAACAAAAGGATAAGCATCAGAGGGTCCTGCCACGCTGTCTGGGTGCTTCTGAAGTAGATTTCTCAATTTTAAAAGCGCGTACCGATGCGGAGTGCGAACAGCGGGCACAAAACAAGACCGAAATGTGGAGGGGAGAGAGGGGGGATGCCCCACTCAGAAAATTTCGGGGCCCGTGATCCAAGTTGATAAGCGCGCAAAGCTGGCGTCAGCTTCCACCAGCACAAGCGGTTTTGCTCCGAGGCAAAGGCGGTTTTATCAGCGACGGACCAAGGTAGACAGGCATGGTGAAAAAGAATAAGGCATAGGAGCGCCGCAACGGGAACGCTAAACAAACTCTCAACTCTTTTGCATAGTTTCCAAGAAGCGGCGCTAGCTGGCGGACATGAAAGCACGCAGGAAGGCTACGGAGCGGGGAAGGGTCGGAAAGAGCAACAGGAGTGGCTGTTTGGCCATTTTTCGCTCACGCATTAGGCAATGATTATACAGGCGGCGTTGCACACACACACACAACTCACAAAGAAACACATCCCGACATCACACCTTCTGCAGGAATCATCGCCCAAACACACTTTGATACAGTGAACCGAAAGAAGGGACGTTGCCACTGATATGCATGCAGTAGTTTATGTCACAAGCTTCACGTTTAAATTTCCACTGCTCGTCCTTTTTGGCCTCATTTGAACATGGAACCCGTCTGGATGGATTCGTTCTGTGTTCCGTGTACAGGTTCTTTACGGGTTTCGTATGGATTCCCCATATGGGTTTCGGGTTCCATACGGGTTCCAATACGTCTTTGAGCTTTTTGACTTGGCCAGTTACCACATTACTATTTCTTCATAGAATGCCTCACGAGATTGACTTTCGTCAAACCCTTAATAAAACACAGACAACTCACCCATTACTGATGGCTTCAGGTGTGTAATTAAAGCTAGGATGCTAATCCACCGAGAGCCAACTTTGGGGAAAATATAATCAAGAGCCATGTCACCATTGTCATTACATAAACCTTATGTGAACCAGCAGGGCTTGCATAAGGGGAGGGGAAAGTGAATAATCAAACAACAGCTGATGGTCTTACAGGCATAAACACGAGCCACGTTCATAGCCCAAACGGTAAGTGAGAAAAATAGATGTACACACGAGAAACTGCAACAATTATTAAACTAACAATAAATGAAATTATCTATGATTTTTGCCCAATTATAACACACCCACACACCTTTTTTTCCCTAAAACTGGCCTTCAAATTTGTCTGCACGTTACAACCAGGCTCACAAGCAATATCGGCTTCAAAGCAGCTAGCAGCATCATCATGTGCACTAGCTCCTCCCAAAATCCGAACTAATCCAATCCAAAAAAATCCATCAACGTGACGCCAGCCTATTTTGGCATACCCATTCCACGATGGGCAGATGAGATCAAGAAGTTTGCGGGGATAAATTGGTCGCAGTTAGCACAGGACCGGGGTAATTGGAGATTAATGGGAGAGGCCTTTGCCCTGCAGTGGGCGTAGATAGGCTGGTGATGATGATGATGATGATGATGATCCCTCAATGGGCACATTTACGCCAGCTGTTGCATACATTGCTGCTGCTGCAATCATTTCAGTCATTCATTTCATTTGAGAGAGAGAGAGAGAGAGAGAGAGAGAGAGAGAGAGAGAGAGAGAGAGAGAGAGAGAGAGAGAGAGAGAAGGGGGGAGGGGGGTCCTCACCCAGCTTGATCTCGGGGTAGTGGTGTCCATACATGAGGCGCAGCATGGCGGACGTGAGGAACAGGTTGGTGCGGTTCCATTGCTCCACCAGGGCGCCCCGGTGCCGCCAGGTGCAGCACAGCTCGCGCAGTGTCTTCCACAGGTTGGGCGACGGGAAGCAGCGGTCACACGCCAGCAGCCACACCTCGAACAGCGCCGTCAGGATGCGCTCGCACAGGTGCGAGCCCATGTCGTCTGTGCGTCAAACAAACCATCAACCTATCCATCCAAAGCAAACTCAACAGAGCTTCCTACCGGACAGCTTGCTAATATTTTTCTGCCTACGTTGTTTTTCCACCTAAAAAACACTTTCAGCAGTAATTTCACATACAAAAAGCCGCAATCAGTCCCCAATGGCGGCGACAATGCACGCATTTCCACAATAGGCATCTCCAAGCTTTAAAAGGTTTACCAAATAATTCAGAACAAAAATCTTCCGCTAATTTTTCCAGTTTTGTTGTTCCCTTTTGAGACTGCAGAAATTGCAACGCCTATCAGTTCTTTCTTTCTTTTTTTTTTTCTTTTTTTTTTTTGTATTCCGTGCACCCAAGGATGTGAATTAGATTTCTGGGCGCAGCGCCACTTTCCAAAGAGGGCAAGAAGCAAAAATGCCCATGTGTAAAGATTTCGGCACACATTAAAAAAACCCCGATCGTCAAAACAAAGCCACAGTCGACCCCTACGGTATGCCTCATAGCACAGACGTAACTTAAACGCATAAAAAAAAACCCACAAATTTCAGTTTTCAGTTTTTGCCACATAAATCACCGGGGTAAAATCCCCTAATTCCTTTTTCAGCCTACTGCCATTTTTAAGTTACCACACACACGCACAAATTCTCGCGCACAACCAAACGAGGATGCGGGGGTCGATTCCCAGCCACGGCATTCGCTTTTCTGATGGAGGCGAAAAGCGAAAACGCCCATGTGTTCGAGATTTTGGCGCACATTAAAGACCCCGACCGAGGTGGTCAAAATTAATCCGAAGCCCTTCACTACGGCATGCCTCATCGCCTGCTCTGCATCGGCGTGTTATACCCTACAATCAATCAATCAATCAATCAATCAATCAATCAATCAATCAATCAATCAATCGTGCACAACCAAACCGATGCATTTCCACACTGAGATCTTACGCCATGTCCGGGCAAGAGGCTAGCAACGCACCTTTCTTGGACGGTGGCGCAAGCAGGATATCGTTGACCGCCAGGAGGAAGCGGAGAATCTCGTCCCAGGTTTCCTTCTCAATCTTTGTCGAGTCTTGAGCGACTGACTGAAGCCTCCGAAGAACCTGGTGGCACAACACCGCCTGACGACTGATCATGTCGGTGTCTAGAAAGGGAACAACCAATAAACAAGAAGCCTTGAAAGGTGTTGTTGTTTCATTCAAGTCGTTTCAGATTGGAATTGCTTTTCCCCAGTGCAGATACACCTGCGCAACCCTTTGTTCTTTTGAACCGGGCCCTCAGCATTGTTAATCCGGCCCTGAAGACAGCATAACAGTTTACAAGAAAAAAAAGGAAAATCAGGGTTACGACACATTTTGAGTAGATGGTAATGACATAATTAATGGTTATGGTTGTAATCATACACGTGAAATCACACACACAATCAATTCATAGTCCCCTTTCAGGACACCCTAGGAAACAGCGTGAAGAACACCTGTTGTGTACCCAACCAGCCCAAAGTCAAGGTTTAGTCCCCCTTCAGGGATGAGATCAAGTTAGTCTACTCTGTTAGTCTGTTAGTTAGTCTGTGTTAGTCTACTCCTCTGTTGTCCCATTCTTTCGCGCTGTTAATCTCAGAAATATGAACCAACTGGCCCGCCTACAATCCTTGATGAGATCAAGATTGTTCTTCATTCCGCCAGACTCTACTGCCCCCGTGAAGAGTCAACACCTCGTTGTTGTGAAAAGTCGTCGTTGCCATGAAGAGTCATGATTACCTGTCTTACCACGTAAGTGAAAAGGCAGGCAATGACAACGGGTCGCTACGCACGAAGGGACAAATTTTTAATGGTAATAAAAATATTCTACGACCAAAGGGAATGTTTTAACTGAGGCATGTTTCCAAGCGCAAAAAAGGAATGAACACAGGAGAACAACGTGGATGGGACAGACGTTCGCATACTTCTCCTGTGCTTGTATCTTTTTCACACTACAAAGCATGCATAAGCTATCCCAGTGTCAACATGCCCAACTTCCTGTTCTAGGAAATTTTTAAGCTCATTATACACGTAATGCGCAACACAGCGCACTGCACTGAGACTCTTTTTGAATGGGGGAGAGAGAGAGAGATAGGGGGGAGGGGGCAGGGAGGGGCAGAGAGAGAGTGAGGATCAAAGAGGGTGGAGAAGAAGAGAGGGGGAGTGAGAAGAAAGAGGGTATGAAGAGGAAGGGAGAGCGAGGGACCGAGAGAGATAAAGCGGAGTGGGAGAGAGAGAAAGGGAGAGAGAGAGGATGTGGGGGCGAGGGGGGACAGAGATGGTGGGATATGAGAGGGGGATAGAAGAGGAGGAGTGAGGGTATGGAGAGAGATGGAGAGAGAGAGGGCCAGAGATAGATACAGAGAAGAGAGGGAGAGTGACAGGGAAGGGAGAGAGAGAGAAGAGAGGGAGGAACAGAAACATGGTAGAGAAGGAGAGAGGTGGAGGGGGTGAGGGAGAGAGAGAGAGAGAGAGAGAGAGAGAGAGAGAGAGAGAGAGAGAGAGAGAGAGAGAGAGAGAGAGAGAGAGAGAGAGAGAGAGAGAGAGAGAGAGAGAGAGAGGACCAACTCACGGCTGTCTTCCCGAGGCACGAACAAGTTGTACAGGTGTCGGAGCATCCGACGGACATACTGGTTGGCGTCCTCCTGCACGGGCCTCGGGACGCACACCTTGGGCTGGGTCAGAGCCTGCATCCACTCGCAGTAGACGTGCACGCAGTCTCGGATGGCCTCGTGCTCTGACAGCGGAAGCTGCAGCCCAAAGCAGATCACCTGGCCAGGGGGAGCAGTAAAGGTGGATTGAACAGCAAGTAATCGCTATGGGCACTTTAAGTCTGTCTACATCGTGTGAATGCAAGAGCCTGGCAATACTTCACGGCTAGTATTGCGGCTAGTAAGCATGCAGCTAGCCATGTTCACCTGTTGCACAATATGACGCGAGCACCATACAATACACACTAGGCGAGCTCGTGTTCCACTGCTGGCAACAAAATGATGCAGAGCGGTGGTACAGTAAAACCTCATTACAAGAGACACTTGTTTATAAAAGACAACTGAGTAAAAACGGTTTGGTTGGTTTTATTATGTTACCCATGTTAGCAACACCATATAGAAGAGACCTTGGTTACAAAAGACATGTTTCCTGGGTCCGTTGGGCGTCTTTACTGTAACATACTCAGTTCCAACTCTGCAGACCCTCGTTCAATTTTCCCACAAAGTCAAAGACAGCCCCAGCCACGTTCTGTACCACACAACAACAAAACCTGTTTTTTTTTTTCCCAATTGGACTTGAAGAGGCCGTGAAGACAAAACACAAGTTTGGTTTATTAAAATGCTGCCTCGCCCCGATAACAATGATACCAACTTTACGGCAAACTGCAAACAAATAATCGAGATACTAAAGAAAAGAGATGAGGCAGTAGACTCCCCCAGCCACTTCACGGCAATTGTTCTAAGACGTCACAGAACCTTGTTGGTGCGATTGCTGGCTGCCGACCTACGCCATCGCTGAGAAACATAAATTGTCGATTGTAGCAGGGCCTCCAGTTCTGTTTGATCAAATAACTTTAATGCTAACAGCAAGTTAACACACTGGTAAAAATGCTTTCAGCACTGGCCCATATTATGTTCCGGCAGCACAAAATTTGAAAGTGCTTCAACGTTCGTTTCGTCTGAGTAACGCCTGGTGGCGGGCTTGTTGATTGAACGTCATTCGTTGGATTGCGCTGGTTATAACACAAGATGGACTAAAGAGGACATGTACACTTGACGTATATAGACTGCACCGTATGTAGACAGCGCAGCCTATACGTCAAGTGCAAGTGCCCTTTTCAGTCCTTCTTGTGTTATAATCAGTGCAATCCAAGCAATGATGTTCATTTCGTTTTTGTTTTCCAATTAAAAAAACGCATTTTGTGGCTGGCATGAAGCTGACTGAGTGAGTCACCAAACGCAACTTCTTTCAAATTGAACAAAATTGCATGTTTTCGTGTCCCCTGTAAGGCTCTAACGCTGTAATGCCCAAACAATGAAAAGAATAGATAAAAACTGTAATGCTTTATTAAATTACAATTTGTGACTCAAACAATAAATAAATGCAAAGTAAGCAAGTGTGTGTGTGTGTGTCTATATATATATATATATATATATATATATATATATATATATATATATATATATATATACATATATATATACACACCTGTAGGTGTATAATGTATCATATACCCAGTGAAAGTAGGTGCAGACGCACCAGGTGCGCTTACAATGGAGGAATCCATCTTTCAAACTGTATTGGGGACTCTATGCAGCCAATTATCAAACAATAGTTTCTTGAAAAACGCTTAGGAGGTATCAGAAATGATACAGTGGGCATTTCTTGGTGGTCGAAAGGCCCAGGTGCCAGAAAAAGAAAACCGAGAGATGGTGTATCTTATATGACATGTTGAGAATGCACGGTTAATGATAGTGCATGGTTGCACATTACCTCCATGCACCAGTTGACCTCGATGTCGGAGACGAGGGTGCTGGGTTCACACTTTGGCGTGCTGATCCCCAAGTTGCTGGCCAGGGAGTGAAGTACCGCGGTGACCACATTGCGACCGGCCGCGCAGGGGAACTTCTGGAGAACGCTCGTACAGCGCTCCCGCGCATCGTCGGTCACCGGAAGCACGAGCCAGTCGGAGTACATCCTAGAGATGAAACAAAAATCAAACTCTAAATTTTTTCAAATTTTAGGTGTTTAACGTTCCAAAGCGAAACTTGGGTTATTAGGCATGCCGTAGTGGAGAGCTACGGATTAATTTCGACCACCTCACCGATTTTTAACGTGTCCCAAATTCTCGACCCGTACCGTAAAGTTACCAAGCGAACGCCCACCCCCGAAACATCGCCCGTACTCCCCTTTAGGGGTGAAATATTCAAATTACTAAAGCACCCCAAAGGTCACCCACACAAACTTGATGATTTTAGCACCGATGAGTAAGCAAAATAAACATGAATCTTCTATTCATGTGTTGATGCAGTCACTTTTGTCCTTTCCATACTCGAGACGAGAAAGTTCGCTAATCTGCTATTTTTTCTTGATATCTCCATAGTTTTGGTTGACGGTGCGGCCACTTTTTTCTACTTTTTCGCACCTGACCCAAAAGATCGCCCATCTAGAATTTTTCACTTGCTATCTCTGTACTCTGAGTGGGCGTTCTTTCGGAACTTTACGGTAAATGTTGTCACTTGTCGCCTCCATCTGAAAAGCGGCTGCCGCGGTCTAAGGAACGAAAATCAAGTTTTGGACCATTGAGACAAGCCGTTGCACCCTGCATACACACATTACAACACATTATCAGGTTTTAAGTTCAGAGTGGTTGTCATGCCAATTTAAGCGCTTTTTTTTTTTGTTTTGTTTTTCGTGTCGTGAGAACTGTTTTGTTCGAAGTACCGCTTCTCTCAGGAATTTCTCCTTCTCGTTGACTTCGTGACACTGGCTTCAATAAAGTGATTACGGCTTCAAAGGGCGACAATGAATGAATCGAGAACATCGGTAATGACACTAATAATAAGGTGGAAACAATAACGTTGGCGTTAACGATAAGTCAGGTGAACACCCAAATTTCGGAGACTGGGATACCATCAAAACACAGTACAAAGCAGTGTGGCGTAACAGTTCCTGTACTCTGTGCCGCATCTGTGAAGCAGCTTCTCAGTATATTTCTATTATGCTTCGGCATTAACTTGGCTGACAACTGTGTTTTTACGGCGTGTTTTTTCTCTATTTTCCCTGTGAGTTTTGTATACTGAAAAGTGAGAGAAAAAAATCCACTGATTGAGCTATATATGCCGCAGTCACAAATTGGAATTCGACGAACTATGCCGTGTCATTTTAACAGCCTGTCAGTGAGCGTCAGTACTAGCAGTTGGCTTCAGCTAGATAAACTCAGATTGTCTGGTTTTCTACAGAACCGCTACAACGGGCAGAAATAAATCAATCGATTATAAATCAGCCGCAGGTGCTAGGATTCACAAGTCTTTGCACCTAGTTCTTAAAACGGCGTCAAGAGTTCCAAATAAGAGCCGACAATCTGCCCTCACTTTGGCGTTAGACTGCGACAACTTCAGATCACTACAGACGCACAACAGTTTACGCTGCTGCTGCAGTGAGCCACTGACGTTCAATAATGCAGTCGAAATAACTGCGCGAACACACTGTACAACATACATCAGACTGAAGAAAAGGAAATCTGGAAAATGATCACGCATCTACGTTTACGACAGCATCAGGAAACACGGACAATAATGACGAAGGAAGCAACGATCTCACCTGTCTCGTTGGCGAACCATTTTGGGCTTGAGTGCAGCGCAAGCCACTTTACGAGAAACTCTTGGAACAGAGTCGGAAAGTCTGTCAAACACTGCCAATCACAGCTTTCTCGGCGAAGCAGGCGAGCCTAAAATGACACACCTCCTCCTCCCGGAAGGACTTCATCTGGCGTGTTCAAAGTTGCGACGCCGAAAAAAATACCGCTGGCTTCAGAAACGATGTACATTACAGATCTGTACAAATCTTCCGCTTGATCATAACTTGGACGCAGGATGGCAAACAGGTTAACACAGCACCGTGACACGTTTATTACATGCAGCACGACCGACCCAGGTGATGCGATTTCAAGCTGATGCTTCCTAACTTGTCAGGTAGTACAACATCGACGACAACACAAAAGTACGGTAATATTGTCTCCTCATTTGTAATTGCGCCACTAGGTGGCGCAAACATTTTAGTGGCTGCATGGTAGTAAAGTTGTGGCGCGAAGCTCGGAAATTGAAGGCTGCACTGTGTGATTCTGCGCGAGCATCAATAGCATCAATAGCTTACTCAGTCTCTCATACGCTACCAGCCCTACCGCAGCGAGTACTTCCCCCGTGGCAGTTCGTGCAATTTAGAGTGAACTAGAATCCCAAGTATTCTAGTTCACTCTAGTGCAATTGAGTGGCAACAAACCAACTGACCTTCGTCGTCTAGATTCCAACATTTCAGCGTCTGCCCTCAAACAACCTCACAAGGGATGAAGCAACAACGTTCAGACGACTTCAAATTAACACGTATCCACACCGTACCCTTCTTCATGCCATTTATCCGACAGACTATCCAGCCACCTGCCACTACTGCCCAGCGCCCGGTACCCTATACCATCAGGTGTGGGAGTGCCAAAAGACACCGGACCTGCACCCAATTCCCAACCCCTCTATACAACAGTGGACGGCGCGGTTGACCAGCAAGGACCCTACGTTCCAGCCTGACCTGGTGCAAAGGGCCCGCGCAGCCAGCCGCAGCCAGTGGATCCCGGGTATCCCCTCCACCGGGCGGGTGCCCTAACAACTGCACCTGTTGTTTTAATAAAGATTTTCCTCCTCCTCCTCCTTCCACCCGGCTCCACCATATTATATGACAACGCCAGTATACAAGATACTGTGATTGCCACTGCCATTCATTGCACTAGCCACCCAGCCTTCAACCTTGCAGCCATTAGAGAGGCTCTTCTGGCTGTGAACGGACTCACTTTTTCAACGTAATTCGCACCGATGCCCTTCAAGCAGTCAGCTTACTGCGGTTTGTGAGCCGTAGCCCTATGCTGGCCCAGAGTAATCACCATCTTGCGGCACGAACTGCTCACAAGATACTGATTGAATGGGTTCCGCGTGACAGCTACTGACGGCCCACTGCAAGGCAGACGTAGCAGCCCTGCTAGCTGCCTCCATTCCATCTCCGACTTCCCCGTTAGAGCTGGATGATGCGACTCTCCTGCTGACTAGAAAGGAACACCTCCGGCGCCGCACACGTGCTCTAATTCCACCGTGTGCTGCCACCCTATCTCCGGGTCTTACTCGTGTCGAGGAGGTTGCGCTTAGGAGGATCCGGGTGGGGGTGGCCTTAACTCTCGCCATGACCCGCCAATGGCCTCACTTCAAAGATTGCTTTACAGACCCCGGTTGCCCAGTTTGCCACCGCATGCAGCGATGCAATAGCCGACATACACCACTTGCTGTGGTCTTGCCTCGCTTTGCGTCCTACGAGACTGCGACATCTTGCGGCGACAGGCCTCCGCATACAACGCATGGATATATGGGCCCCATCATCGTTCCCTCATATATATTTTAATGACGTCACACACATTCACCAATCACCGTTTCCAGCCATTTCTCCCCCTATACGGATGTCCTCCTATGGTGGTGGTGGTGGTGATGTTTATTGACGGGTGGACCTAGCCTTGCGTGGTATGCCGGCAATCGCTCACCCGATCGGCACCTTTTACCGCTATGCTCGGGAATTCACCATGATTCGCTGAGGCTTGTGACCCTTAAAAATTGCAGGATCAAACGAAAGATGTCCCTCCTCGTGATCCAATGGCCTTTCGGGAAAATTAAATCGTTCAAAGAGGCATGCGGAACGGCTTTCCCTCGCAGTTCTTTAAACAAAGCTAACCGCTGCTCCGCATGCTCTCGGCAGTCCATAATAAAATGACCGATGTCGCCTATAGCACCACACGTTCCGCACAGAGGTGAAGAGATAATGTTCAGCTTATGAAGCCACGCCGGTGTCCGCGCTGAGTTGGTCCGGATGCGGAACAGTAAGCTTGCCTCTATCCTCTTCATTCCTTTGGTAACACAAGGTCGACGTTGTGGTCACCAAAGAGAGCGGAAATGATCTTGTATGCTTTATACGCGAAGCGAAGCGAACATTCTCCTGTTCATCTAACAAATTTGCCTCCTCATCAACTCATACCCCTTATCTATGCCCTGTGGCAAAATAAACGCTCCAAAAAAATTAAAGTGAGAACGAGTGTAACAGCGTGAAATTGGAGGAAACTTGGCGATAATTATTTGATGCGAAAAATATGAAGCTATTCGAAGTGCCTGCGGCGCGTTGCATGGTCCGTGCCTGTGAAATAAAACACGCAAAATCGGAGCGCGCCGCTAGCCATAGGAAGGGATTCGCATTTGTCAATTTCTTTTTCTTTTCTGGGTGTGAATTCAAAATTATTTCCAATCGATTTAAATTATCTTTACGTAGTGCTCCTCCAGTATAAAGAAAATTTCTCTCTCTGCGCACTAATTATTGGCCGAACCCCTGATTGGGTATGTTCCACACTGTACTGTTCAATAACCGTCACGCCATTTCATTTTCCGAGCATGTTCAATTGCGTGCGTTCTCTCGCATGCGTTCTATAATTGCATTCTATAATCTCATGCGTTCTATAGCTATTCCACAGAACTACTGTCCTAAAGATGAAGGACAGGTTACAAAGACAGTGTAATTAGTTTGATTAGTTCGCGGTAAAACTCATCGTTAAGGCTTTTAGTACAGAATGGATCGAAATTCAGCTTGCTCTTGTAAAGATGCTAGAAAAATTCAATGATAATGACATCATTAACCATCAACCAAATCATCATCCTCCTCATAAAGATCACATCTAAATATTTTTTCTATGTCGGAGTACGTGTTTTGAGCGCCGCAGATACACCTTGACTATGAGGCGTGCCGCAGTAGAGGTCTCCGGAATAAACCACCTGGGGATCTTTAACGTGCGTCTAAATCACGACACATGGGCGTTTTCGCTTCCCTCCTTCATCTGAAAAGCAGCCACGCGGCCGAAAACCAAATCTGTGAGCAACCGAGCGGCGACGACGACGAAGACGATGACGCAGAGGCCTAGGCCAGCTCGTGCCTCCCAAGTCGGTCGCTCGTAAGAACCCTGCGCCGTTTTCCCTAAAAGCGTTGCTGCTGCTGCGGTAAAAACCCCCGCTGCTGCATTCATCACGCCATGAGGACGACCCACGGCCAGCGCTGCGCTCCGTCTTCCTAGGTGCCTCGAAGACTCGGCGGGACGGTGACCACGGTGACGGCATCGCTTCACCCGAGACGCGCGCCCTACGCTAGGAGACCGTGAGCGCAACGTCGCGAGCGGCCGTGATGCTGCTGCTGTTGCTAATCGCCGGCGCGCTCGTCGGCTGCATAGCCAGCACAGACCAGGAGCACGATTTCAACGACAAGTTCCTCGACACGCTAATCAAGACAAAGGACAGCCGGACGTTTCTCAACGACCTCATATACAAGATACAGCTGCTCCTCAACGACACGGACGAGCAGCACCCAACTCAGGCTGCGTTGCTGCCGCAGGGGAATTATTCCAAGCGGACCGTCAAGGTGTCTTCGCCATCACCACCAAGGTACGCGGTAGCCGACGTCACCAAGGTCGCCCCGTCGCTCGTCCTCCTGGCCAACGGCTCGTTGGAGGTGGTGCCGCAGGGCAACGTCACCAGCGTCACGGCCACCGAGCATCTGCTGCTATTCAACCAGACGGTCGTCGTCGCCAACGACACGGTGATGGACGCGGCGGCCGAGAAGGAGATGAAGAAACTGGTGAACCAGGAGGCCAGCCAGAGGGTCGCCACTCTGGGCGTCATCATCTGCCTGACATTCGTGGGAACGGCCACGTGCATCGTCGTCATGGCGCTCTACTCGTCCAAGTTCAGCGGAATCGTGTTGCTCAGCAACGGACGCTGGTGGTGTCCCATGGTGACTCGTGGGAACGGCGTCGAACGCCAGCTGCTCGTCTGAGGCACGCCGCATTCATCGTCAGTGTGGTTACTTGTTCGTGTAGAGTGCCTCCCCGATCCCGGGGGAATCTCGCTTTTTTTTTCTTGTCAGGAAATGGGGCGAATAAAGTACGGCGGGGCGCCCAGGCATGTCTTGAGTGGTGCATGGATATAACGGTTAGAACGGCCTGTCGCGTGAAGTTGCCGTCGAGTTGTTCGACGTGCCCACGACAGGCCAGTCGCCTTCATTGAGCTTTTTTGAGGTGATGGTTTTGCAAGAGAAAGAGCTTTGCACAAGTGGCTTCTCACATTTCCTACAGACGCTTTGATTTAGAGTTTCTTACTACTAAGAACCTCTTTGTGTTTTAAGAACGGTTTTGTCAGTCGTCGTATTGTCAGCGCTGTGTCAAGCATGCTGTGGCATACACTCCTCCGTGCCATAAGTCTTATCCTATTGATTGTGTACCGGACAGCGTTGTCGGAACACAAGTAAAGGAGACGATTTCATCAGCAGAAGTGCTCTGTCACAAAAATTAGGCGACGACCAGCCGTCGTACAGCGGCGATTGACGGCTGCAACTGGTTCGAAGTGTTACAGGGTTTTAATGCCCGTTTTCCGGCGTGTTCGTACTGCTGTGAACAAAAATGCCAACAGAACCTATTGTTGGTAAGTATTACGATGCTATTGTAGTCATCATGCATGCAAAGGACTCCCAAGAAGCTCTATACATACACAACAATAGTTGTCCTTGCCAACGTCACTTTCGCCTTGACTTCTTCAGCGCAACGGATTGTATAGGCCGCCAACAGCAATTCCAATTGACGTCATTGTACACTGCTAAACGACGGATTTATTTATGTATACCACCCGATGACATATTGCATAAAGAGTAGGTGACCTTGGGGAAGCAAGACGTGTTCGGCGGCTATTTCTGAATTGGTGCCGTTCGAGTGCTTCAAGGCATATACGGGGATTTTTTCCTGTCTTCGGATATATTGCTAGACACTCAAGCTCCGCACATGAAACTTCGGCATCGCGTACTTTTCTGCCGATGAACACGGTAGAGAGGTCACTGGCTCACTTGCAATTGGTGGCTCACTAAGGTAATGATGGTAACCACTGGCTACTGTGCTTAACCAGCGTTAAACATCCGTAACCACGGGTAAGCACTGAACACTGATAAGTAACCAGTGCCACCAATGGCCAGCGACGTCTATACCGTGTTTAAAACGAAGCTTTCTAACCTCACTGATGGCGGTCGTCCCGTCACAAAAATGCACTGCAGGAAAGCCAACTTTGCACAGTGGGTTTCACAAAACGATGATGATACGCGAAGGCCCATCAGGCGTGCAAACAAAAAAAAAACGCTTGCCGTGGTTCTCAAGAAAATTGCGTACCCAGTTTTGGGCCCTCCTCCCATTCGTCTTAGCAGCACGTATCCGGGATGGAGCCCCAGGACTTACTACTTGGATAGGGGCGTGCCCCAGGGCTCTATCCTGGGGCCTGTGCTTTTCAACCTAGCCATGGCCCGGGTTGCTCGTACGCTCGAACGGGACTCTGCCGCTCGGTTTGCAATATACGCTGATGATCTCACGGTTTGGGTAGAAGCCGCCGACTTTTCCGACCCGGATCACATGTCGGACGAACTTCAATGTGCCGCTAACAGCCTCAATGAAACCCTTCCGACACTAGGACTTGAGATTGCCCCGGAAAAGACGGAATTTCTCCTTGTTCATGGTCGCCATCAGCTCCCACCAGATATACGCAAGGTCATCTACCTCGGCGACACGCCAGTCTCCCCTAAAAGTGGGCAAATTCGTATTTTAGGAGTCCCGGTGGCCAGCAACAATAGCGCTAAGTGTTGGATCAGCCAGCTTGAGCGCAACTGGAAACCCATGCTTCGTCTCATTTCGCGCATGTCTAACAAGTACGGCGGAGCATGCAGTCAGCCTGCCTTACGCTTACTCGAGCAGTGGCAATGAGTCGACTTACGTATGGCGCACCTGTCTATAAGCTCAACAAAGTGCATATGAAGCATCTTCACGTTCTTCATCGGGCCGTTCTTCGCACCATTACTGGACTTCCGCGCCATACCCGCACGGAAGCCCTGAATCAATCAGCCCCGGTACCCCCGCTCGAACTGCTCCTCGAGGAAACCCGACAGCTGCACGAAGATCGCCGTTCCTTGACCTGGCAGGGTGCGGCTCTTACAGCTTGGGACTCGCAAATGGCGCTCCCCCAGACCCTACCGCAGCCTCCTCCTCCTCCATGGAAACGGCCCTTAGGGGTTGACAACGTGTAACGCATAGGCGTCCCAAGATCCCGATCCAGAGTTCGCCATCATGCTGTTTCTCGCACTCTGGAGGCTAAACTCCCTGATGAACAAGACATTTACACAGACGCGAGCGTGTCTGCTAGTCGCATGGGACTTGCTTGGCGATGTCCAGGTATACCTAGTTTAGACGGCGCTCGAACTCGACAAACATCCACTACTTCTATAATGGACGCTGAGCTACATGCCATCCTCGCAGCCCTCGACCACTTGACATACGAGACGTCTACCCCATTACCACTCCGCATTCGGTTCCTGACTGACTCCCAAATGGCGCTACGTGAGCTCCGGAAACCCTTCTCCGATCACCCTTTGGTTCATCAGATTCAACATATGATTAGTCTGCTTGCTCGCAATGGTACCTCTGTACGTGTTGCGTGGATACCAGGACACATGGCTCAGGGTTCCGGCAACCAGGCTGCCCATGAGGCAGCGCAGGAGAGTCTTCGAGTAACTCCTCCACTGGTTGACAGCCCTGCTCCCCCGCTCTCCCTCAGGCGACAGCTGGATCACGCTCGGCAGGCTAGGCACAACCGCCTTGCCGCTGCCACTCCTGCAGGTTTCCTGCATAACGGCCCATCCTTAACTCGTCCTGCCGAAGTTTTTATTAACAAATTTCGCGCGAACACGGCATTGACTCCCCACATCACACGCAAATGGCATCACCCGACCGGCGATCCTCCGCCCTATTGCCCATATTGCAACACAGCTACAATAGCAAACCTGATCCACCTTATTTGGCACTGCTCTGCGTACCCCTCCTTCCGCCCCATCCTGTTAAATACCCTACCCAATCCAAGCGAGATACCCCCCACGACATTCAGCGACCCCGACTTCCTTGCTGCCCTTGGGCGCTTCGCTCTCGAGAGTGGCCTCGCAAAAGTAGTTTAGCCGGGGTCTACCACCCCTATGTGTGCATTCAGGAACTGACTATTCCTCTCCAGGATCTTCAAATGAACATCACCTCGTGACCACCTCTCCCCTCTCCTTTCCCCCCTTCTCCGCCTTCCGGCCCCTGGGCCCTCCTTGTGTTACTAAAAGACTCTCTCTCTCTCTCTCTCTCTCTCTCTCTCTCTCTCTCTCTCTCTCTCTCTCTCTCTCTCTCTCTCTTTCTGCGAATGCCCGGTGGTTAAGGTCGCGGGCAGTGGCACGCGCCACCTCATTCCCAGTATATAAGGGATGTATGGGCTGGTTGGTATCCATCCAAAGCGAGCACTTTTCCTTTGAGACGCCCCAAGCCGAGGCGCCACCTTCATGTTACATATCCCATAGATGCAAGTGGTGTTACTGTACGTGCTCTAATTTCCACGAGTCGCCCCGCCTGATCCACTGTAGCAGGAAAGCGGAGGAGGGGGGATTCGACTGTCATCCCATGGCTGGAAATGGTGGTTTCGGCTGCCAAGCTTTGGTCAGTCGCAATGACAGTGGTGAGTGGGTGACTAGGTCCCTCTCTTGGGGTAAAGATCGTCCCAAGAAAGCTTGGAGCAGCTCCCAGAAACTTTGAGGGCAAGTTCCTTCCAAGATACCGATACGTGATACGGACGCAGGCCCTGACAGCCTGGGTGGCACTGGCTACCGAGGTTGGCTCTTGGAATGGCAACTAGACCAAATTGCGACGAAAAATGCTTCTTAAAATTCCACGAAGTCACAACCCTCCTTCATTTCATAGGGAACGCATGCCTGGCTTCCAACGCGAAGGTTCATGGTGTTGTGGCTGGCCTTCCCAGTGCTGTCATCGATGTTGGGAATCAGCCATCCCGACGCTTACCGCTGTTGGGACTGGGCCATCTCGCCGCAGCCACCACTGTTGCGACTGGCCATCCGAGCGCAGTCACCGGTGTAGCGGCGTTTCCTTGATCCGTGCGCTATCGACGCGGCGCAGAGCAGAGCTATGAAGTTCTCGAGCCGATGAAAGTTGAAGAAACATTTATACACAGTATGTACAAGGGTAACAACAGCGTTACATGGCTCGCACAAAGGCGACAACACCTCTCCACTCGTTGCCTCTGAAGAGAGCCTCCGATAAGTGCCTCCGGGCGGGTTTTTACACACGGAGAGTCCGTTGTAGCCGCTAGCGGTTTGAATCGCTCCAATCAGGACTCTCGCTGGCCGAAGTTTGAAATCCGACGAATGGAGGCGAAGCAGTTGCGTCAGCCGAGCCGCCCCGACGGGGAAATGGGAGGCGGCGCCGTCGCCGTCTCAGCGAAGCCGCCTCCAAGCATGTTGGTTGCCGGTCGTTCGCCCGATGCATGATTCGGCCGAGCCGCCACGACGGGAAAGGGAGAGGCGACTCTGCAGCGATGCGAGTTTGGGCCTGTCGGCCGCGGGCGGTTTGGTCTCGTTTGGTCGAGGCTTGAATCAGCCCCGCTGTCGGCGCGCCGCCCCGTGCAAGTAATTTGGGCCGGGCGCTCTGGCACAACACTGGTCACGAAGAATCATGTCCTACGCGAGGGGCTCGTGAAGGCCAGGTCTTGAACTGACACTTGGGGACGCAGTGGTCGGTGCCGAAAGAGTGGTCTCAACTTTTCTGGGAAACGACGAAAGAGGGGGTTAGTGCACCGACTGGGGCAACTCTCCTTGCTGAGTGCCGGCTAGTAGGGCCGGATTGATCGCCTCCACTGGGTTTCCGGCCAGCAGCCTGAAGACTCTTGTTCCTGTGTGAGGAAGAGTAGGCTGGAAGAGGACATAACAGGTCACGCAGGCCGAATTCGACCAGGACACTATATCCGTCCTGGCGAACAAACTACCGGCACCCAGAGCAGCTCAGTACCCGGATTAGTTGAAAACTTCCTCGGTGAATCGTCAGTACCCAGGATCGGGGCCCGCCTGAGGCACGGACCGTTGAAAGGAGGGTCCCGGAAGGGGCTAGTGCTGCCACCCCCTCCTGGGTTCTCTCTGTCTCTGATGGTCCCAGCAAGCAGCACCTGCGGGTGAGCGGCAACCCCGTTGCAGGGGCCGCACAATTGCTGAATTGGCAGTCTCATGCCCTCCCTGAGGTGAGAGGTTAGGCTTGAAAAGATTGATTGATTGATTGATTGATTGATTGATTGATTGATTGTACGGTTTAACGCGCCGACGCAACGCAGGCGATGAGGCGCGCCGTAGTGGAGGGCTCCGGATTATTTTTGACCACCTGGGGATCTTTAACGTGCGCTGAAATCTCGTACACACGGGCGTTTTTGCTTTTCGCCTCCATCAGAAAAGCGGCCGCCGCGGCCGGGAATCGAGCTCGTGACCTCGTGCTCAGCAGCGCAACGCCTTAGCCACTGAGCCACCGCGGCGGGTGGCTTGAAAAGAAGTCAGACATCTATAGATCACAACAAAAACTCGCTGTCCCCATTCCCTTCCCATTTACAATTGCCCATTCCCTTTTTTCCCTCTTCCCCTTACCTTCAACCCAACCCTTTCCGCCACTTTCCAGGTGAGATCAGGGGGGTCTCCCAGAGCCCTAGTCGCTTTTCCCTTATGCTGAGCCTGTTCCCTCCGTCGCACCCAAAAACCTCGATGCCTAAAACAGTGGGGTTAGCGAGGTCTCGGGTATCGAACCTGGGGCCTTTACGTCATGAAACCGGCAACCCAACCATTGGGCCACCCCAAAGGCCCGAGAGGTACGGGGTTAGCAGTGGCAGGGGTCAATAACATGTGCATCCAATTGGAAAGGAACAAAAACCCTTGCCGTGGTCGGAATCGAACCTGTGACCCTCGTAACGTCGTGAAACCGGCGCCTATCCGATTTAGCTATCATCGCGTTTTTTTCTTGCCTTGCTTATTGCATTCGGGGTACACAGCTTTTCCTTTGGCTTCGTAGCGCGGGCGTTGGCGTCGGACTTGGTCGCGGGTTCTAGCGCGTGCTGACGCGGTCCACTTTGTGAGAGGTGAAAGCCTGCGGGCGAAACGATCTTGGCCTGCCAGTCATGGAGAACTTTCAGCGGCAAGTACGGAAACCCACGTGAGGTGCGGCAGCTTGGTCTCTTACGAAGAGAGAGGAGCGGCCAGTTCTACTGTTTCTCCAGCATTGCACCATCAGTGCAAGCTGCGGCAATTTTTATTTCATCTCCACCCTCGTATATGGCCCAAATTCCACCTGCCATTTGGCCGATTCATTTATTTAACAATTTAGTATACAAACCAGTTGTACTTGGACGGTACCGGTCGAGACAGTTGATTTATATTCGTTTGCGTCATTTACTCAATGTAGCAGGAAAACCCGCTTTCAGTGCTGCGCAGTAGTCATAATCATCAGCCTGCGCACGCCCACTGCAGAGCAAAGGCCTCTCCCATGGATCTCCAATTATCCCGGTCCTGTGCTAACTTCGACCAATTCATCCCCACAAACTTCTTGATCTCATCTGCCCCCCTAACTTTCGGGTATCGGTGTCACTCTAATGCAACGTCGGACGTCGGATGGGATGGGTTGAGTGTGTGCGCGATTTAGGAGGGGGTCGGCCGTTGTCTCGTGCGACCTTCCTTCCTGGCGGTGTGAGGGCGAGGCGTTTCAAGGGGAGGCTGGTGCTTCGATAAGCTGTGAAAAAGTGTTGTGTAGCCTGAGCTGAAGAAGTTTTTGATTAGAGCTACACGCTGGTAACTCCGGTAAGAGGATGAGAGGTGTAACGTTGAGGGACAAGAAGAGAGCGGAGTGGGTCAGGGAACAAACGCGTGTTGCGGACATAGCAGAAATTAAGAAGAAATGGGCGTGGGCACGGCATGTAATCTGAAGGCAAAACAACCGTCCGTCATTAGGGATAACAGAGTGGATTTCTAGAGAAGGCAAGCGTGGCAGGTGGCGGCGGAAATTTAGGTGGGCAGGTGAGATCAAGAAGTTTGCGGGGATAAATTGGTCGCAGTTAGCACAGGACTGGGATAATTGGAGATCTATGGAAGAGGCCTTTGCCCTGCAGTGGGCGTAGACAGGACAAGCTGGAAGGCTAAAGGCTGATCATCAAGCCTGCTGTACTTGCTTGGCTTGAGCGCAAGGAAAGGGGTACCGCACGTTAGTCTGCTGAGTAGAATGGCTTGGACAAGTTTGCACGTGTCGTACTCTTTAGGGTCGTGTTTCTGGCCACAGATTCTACGAATCAGGTGTGCGAGTTGGGTAACTGTCGCTTGGAGCTATGGCAGAAGTGCAGTCCCTAAACCATCGTGATCGGATGATACACCGAGGACCCGAAGGTTTAGAGGGTTTACATGTAGTGCCTCGTGGTTGGAGGTTGCTTAATTAGTGCTTCATACACCACTTGATGGATGGCGTTTTGATGATCCTACAAAACCCAGTGGTTGTCTCCAGAGTGAGGTCTTCTGCGTAGAGTTCGTGGTGGATGTAAGGGATAGCGTCCAGTTTCCTGAGTAATGAGAGGAGAGCCATGTTGAAAAGCAGGGGGATATCACTGAGCCTTGGGGTGTACCTTTGGCGTGTGCATCGAAGCTATGGGATTTGTGCAACCCCAGTCTGAGTTTGAGAGGAATGCCCCGACATAGTTGTAAGGTTCGGAGTGCGCAGTTTGTGGTGAGGTTTTCCAGAATAGAATAATCGGTGACATTATCGAATGCGCCCTCGACATCCACAGCGAGGATCGCTTTGGGAGCGGTTCGGCTGAGGTGGTCTATGACTTGATCTTTCTGTTGAATCAGAATATCTTGCGTTGAGAGATTGTGCCGGAATCCAAACATGGTGAGGGGGTAGAGGTGTTGGGCCTCGAGGTAGGCGTGCGGCAAGGCTTTCGTGAACCACGCGCTCAAAGAGTTTAATTGCCCAAACACTACGTGAGAGCGGCGATCCCGATGGATGTTGCGGGGATTCGTTTGTTAAGTTCAGGAATCAGGGTGATGTCCGAGTGTCTCCACTGTGCTGGGAGAGTACATTTTGCCCATTGATGATAGTCTTGGGTGTCTTGATCCAAATTACGGAGGAACGGCTGGTGACCCGGGCCCTAATAGACCCTTTGCAAAATGGCCAAATCGTTGGCGGCAAAGCAACAAGCCACTCTGGAAACGCTGTGCACCCGCTGCGCCGCCATCAGAAGGGAAGCGAAAAGGGTGCGAACACGGAGTAGCTGCCGTCCGCCGCGACGTAATGGTACACGCTTCCCGTAAAGTGAGCTTCCCATTACTGGGTGGGTAAATAACCTAGCTGTAGTTCCTTTGATAGAAGAGCGGCATATTCTGGATTTTTATTCGACGAGATCGTCCACTGAGAAGAGGTCCTACGAGAGATCCTACAACGCCAACGTGGATTCGTACGTTACACCGTCGTCCGTGTTGACGAACATCAGCAAGAGGATTTGTTGCTAATAACAAATAGCCTTAGTGCTACCTCCTTGTTTAGTTGTCCAGTTCTAATTGTGTTTCCTGACTCCTAAAAATGATGCATGGGCCAGAAGATAGCCAAAACAAAACGGGAAACTCTAAAGACGTGCATCGTACGTAGCTTTTGTGCGGTATCATTTACGTATCCGTGCCGCTTCCAGACAGGCACACAGAAGTGCGAGGGCATCGTCCTTTACAACGCTACAAGAGCGTTAGCACGTACATGAAATAAGCAATAAAATCTATATGGGTCAGCAGACTCGTGCAGCCGTGGGCGAAAACGTGCAGCCGCAACGGCGTTCCTACGAGGTGCTTCCTTTCCTATGGCGTCGTCGCGTTCACCACCAGTGTTGCCACCGCTGAATTCTCAGTGTTGGCCGCCTTTCTGCAAAGGGTATATTATAAGCTTCATAGTGTCGCATTGCACGCGAGTTTCGATAGTGCTTGTCCAAGGTTTCCTTGAGTAAAAGAGTGCATCCAGATTGAGGTTGGGTGGGAGGGCTAGGATGAGTGACGGTGTTGATTCATTGATTGTAGGGTTTAACGCGCCGACGCAACGCAGGCGATGAGGTGCGCCGTAGTGGAGGGCTCCGGATTAATTTTGACCTCCCGGGGAACTTTAACGTGCGCCGAAATCTCGTACACACGGGTGTTTTTGCTTTTCGCCTCCATCAGAAGAGTGACGGTGTGGCCAACGAGGTGGTCTCTTGTGCAGTGGATACAAGGGCTCACGGAGAAAGGTCGCTGTTGCCAATGACCTGAAGAATCTGTTGGTAGTGGTTCGAGAATGAGAGCTCTCTATGAGGTAGCGAAGTATAGTTCCCACGTTCGTTTACTGCTGAAGGTTCCTTTACAGCGACAGCAAAACGATTTTTGTGGGGTATATGATCTCTATCCCAAATGAAAAGGAACCGAAGCGGTTTCCTCATTCTTTCCTCCATGGGTTTCCTTGATAACACCGCACAACGTTCGAAAGCGGAACTTTTAAGCTGCCAAAATGGATACTGGCCACCAGGACAGTGAGCCGCGAGGCAACATGCTTTTAACTGTACATGAGATGAAAGGAGGTATTTAAAAACTTGTCCGCAGCTAAAAGAAAAATAAAATGGAGTCTTTCCAATTCCTTTATGCGGTTTTGGAATCACGCATTGAAACCGAAACAGAGCTATCTGCAATTCTGCATACGAACGGTAGTGCCACGTTTAGACACCACATGGCGCCACCTGTCAGATTTCGGAAAGTTGAGTGCAATTAAAATTATTTCTGCCAATTTATTTAGAAATAATGTGTAGTTAGCCCACTACCTAAAATGCCGGCTAAAATGCTCGTTGGCTTGGCTGTCTGGTCGCAAAAGTGCACCCATTTTAGATGTTCTAGGGCGTGCGGATATTCTTGGGATTGCCGAGTAATTAGAACGGTACATTTTTAAACACGGTAGTCTTTCTTAGGCTACAAAATGCGAAAATTCTGGCCTGTATACACGCTTGTCCCGCGATTCAGCCGCCCAGGCAAAACGCAAGAGAATACTTTGAGCGAGGCGTTTATATAGGAAGAACATTCCCCAACTAATATGAATCTGGTGGCAATGTGCATACTTGTCAAAAATGTAGAGCACAAACATAACTGGAATATTAGAGGCATAACATTAATACGTAAGTGACATTTGCACTGTTCTTTCAATTACTACATGGCCGCTTTACTTTCGCGATAGCAAATGACAAATGACAGGGCGATTGCAGTGGGGCCTATAGTTCCTTTTGACGATATCACTTGAGTGTTTACGTACAGTTAACATACTGATAACTGTTTATAGTGCATGCCCATATGACGTTACTCCTGCCCATATTACATCAATACATTGAAAAAATGTTTTGACCCCAAAATACAGAAAGCGCTCGCGCGCGGCACGAGCCCTTCTGGCGGCAATCCAAAAAAAAATCCAACAGTAACGAAAGGTTCCATGGAACGAGATGGGAAAGCGTCACAGTTTGGCGGCAGGGAGGGAAGAAAAGCATTTACGTGGCAGCGGCGGCCCAAAACTATCACCGCATTTCGTCATTTGCAGCGAAGCAAGCAGCTGATACGCATCATATTTTATGGTGAGGTTTTGTGGCGTTGGCAACGCTTTACAAGGCTACGACGCTTGCCTCTTAGACGTGGAAGCGGCGAGGGCAATTTTGTGGGTGTGGGGATGCAGCTGTTCGAGACGGTAGTAGTCCATTAATCAATACCGCCCTGGATCGGACGGGGGGACTCTAGGTCTGCAACTGAAAGGTCATATGAGGGCCGCCATCCAAGGTGTTTAGCCACTGTGCGAAGATTAGGGTACATCGTGGATGTAAATTGCCCTACATGTCATCCACACTACTAGTAGGAGCGGATGTTAAATTTGATATATTTTTCTGAAAACTGGGTGAACTTCGAAGGCCACATCAAGGGCGCCTTACAAAGCCCTTGGTTCAACACAAAAAGAAAAGCATGCTGCATGTTTCAGAATTAAGTTCCCACTACCCTTGAATGTTCTCAGATGAGAACTAGTATGATATATCGGTAATTTTAACTATTCACTACCATGCAATGGCATCGCAGATTTGGAGTGATACTTTGAATTTCAGCAGTTTACCAATAGGTGGTGGTGAAAACATTTATCGCACTCATTGGGAGGTGGAAGGGAGCTTTTTTGAGTGGCAGTCATCAGTCCAGGAATCCATCCTGCACAGCCAAGTACATGCCGAGTGGCAACAACCCTTTACAATATGCATTCCAACCACCACCTAACTTATTGAATGATGTGGAAACGACTTCCACCCTATGCATCTATCCTCGCCGGACACAGCAGCCACGTCCCAATGTAGTCACGCTTACAGGTGCAGTCAAAAGTAATTTGAGCACGGTCTCCTACTAAATGTACAAGAATTTCTCCCGGCAACTGCCTGGCTGCATTGGTGTGCGTTTAAAGGAGTCCTCTCTAATGTAAAAAGCTTCCTGTAAGACAAATATTTAGCGGCATTCACAAATCCTTGTTCCAATTGCTTATGAGGGCACCTGCACATGCTGTCCCGATGAACGCAACCTTCATTGATGTCACCAAGCAACAGCCATTGCCCTAACTACCACTCCCCGCCCTGAAGTAGCGACTATGCTCACCTACTCGCTGTTGTGGGCAGATCTCGCAGACACCTGTCTAAACAACTACATTGCTGCATCAGCCCTACACATCCTCAGTAACTTTTACAACCCAACCTCCGCATCGTATGGGCACCTAGGCATGCAGCCACTCCCAGGAATAAAGTGCCTCACAATAAAGCTCTTTCCAATGATGGCCAATACCAACCCCCCCATAGGATCAAGCTAACCCGCTGAGCAGCTAAGCGGATTTAGCACTTTACCAACTCGCTGGGGCCTTCTTCCACCACCCTGGCACCTCTCGAGGAAACTGCTGCTTGGCTCCGGGTCTTGACACCTACACCAGTCCTAACCCCAGCAGCTTTGGTCCCACCCACATCTTAATTTCAACCTCCATGACCTCCCTCTAGCTTGCTGTACCACAGTATGGTCATACCAGGCCACCTCAGATTTTCCCTCCCCCACTTTCAATCCTTCTCACCATGGTGACATTCAACATCGTGACCCAAGCAAGGACAGCCAGTTGAAGTCAAGGCAACCCAGACTAGGGAGCCTCTCTGCCCGATAAAGATTAATTTACCTCTGGCTTCCCCAGACTTTGCAGGGAATCTTTAGTTTGCAGAAAAATATGGACAGGTGCCTGCACAGGAATATGGTATTGCAGAAAAAGGAACAGTCCAGGCTATAATTGACGCATTGCTTCACTTCCCCCACAGACACAATGTGCAAACAGGTGCAGCTTTAGGATGCATTCTGGAAGTCCTGTGTTGCACGATGGTTGCACAATTCACTGTTGCACAATTCACGATGGCTATAGTAATAGCTGTGGTGGAGACTCATGAATGGTGCCCATTGCTTACCTTGTGTGCCACATGGTCTGAAAAGGAACAGATGGGCTGTGGAATCCACACACCATGGCTTTTCCCACGACTGCAAGAACTCTTACACAGGCTTGCATGACCGGTCAATGCAAACAGGACCAAATAAACGAACGCAGATTGAAAAGTTTGCATCAAGTTTATTGAGAGTATAAACATTTGACGGCAGGGAAAATCCGAGAACACGATGCAAAAAAAATTTAGCATAGAAAGGCTTAAAAAGGTCTGGACATAGTGCCAGCACTGACAGCGCCATATAATGTTAAGAAACTGCACTGCCTATACTTGTAAGTTTGTAGACTTGGGCGCAACTGATAGAAAGCACGAACGAAGTAAGAGCTACGCCAGGTCGCGCTCAAAGTTGCCGAGATCTCGTCGCGTGTACAGACAAGCCGCGCACCGAAAATTTGTTCCGAAAATGCTGCAAGGCACCAGGGCGGATTTTGTGTAACGAGGAAAAAAAAGTTACCCTGAAGCCACAGGAACTGCCACAACTACATTGCTTGTGACTGGTGCCGCACCACGACCGAGTGAAACGGCCAGACAAAGCCGTAGGAGTGATTACACCAGGTGGTGTTGATCCGTAGAAAATGCTGTTCTGAAAAGTTGATCTCCAATGGCTGGGCAATAGCCGCGTTGGAAGAAAAGCACCAATTCACTAGCACAGGATACACAAGCTCGTAGCCACCACTCACCACTACACACCTTGGCAGATCAAATCCTGAAAGACCGGCTATTAAGGCAATACGCTAGGCTCTTAGGAGACAAACTAAACGCTTTACGGACGACCCAGCATGACTGACGTCAACAGACAGGCAGTCCTGTAAAAAGCAGTACAAAAGAATTGGCACACGACATACTACCGCTACTGCAGTTCGTACACACTAAATCTTTCGGCGAGAACTCTTGTATTGCAAAACCTAAAAAAGCCGATGGAACCGCAGCTTTTGATCATGTACACAGACCAGGTGGTGCAAGGGTACACGTAGCGGCAGCAAGAGAAGCGCCAATGTGCAACGACTCTGGCCTTACCTGGGTGGCTAAACAATGTACAAACGTGCAGTTATACGTAAATTACAGACAAAAGTGAACCAGAACGGGAGCACTGATACCATGGCACAGAATCCGCATAGGCACGCCGAACTCCAAGCAAGTATGAAGAGGAAACAATGCGAATAGCAATGACACAAACTGTGCTTCAAGTGGCTGAGTGTTGCCAAGTTGGTAGCTTCTGTGCAACCATATCAAACTGACTGCTGGGAAGTAGTTTTGGCACGCAAACAGATTCCCCTTCAAGCACAGCCCACCACCCGAAGGTGGGATTCGTCTCGACCTTAACTACCGTGTGCATAAATGTTGCACAACACCGAGTAAACTAAGGAAATACGTTAGAGGCAACTGAAACCTGAACGGAAGTGCACACAGGAAAAGAGTCGCGGGCAAGTGCTCTTCACACAGCTTTTGTATAGGAAGGCAAGCTTAACACAATGCTACAGCCTTTGCCCGCCATGACCCATGTGTCACGACCTCCTTAAAATGCCATGTCTTGTGTACAGCGTTCACAGCGGAGTTCTTCCACAATGTGCACGCGGCCGACGCGAAGTCCTCTTCGTATGCTGGAGCATGACCATGCCTGAAGGTGCTCATCGAAGTTTAACACTTGTAGCGAACCACTGCCTGCCGTGCTCAAACCCTCCCCATCCCCAGAGTCTCATCCCTCCCCAAGAGCATGATTGGAGTATGCGAGTCACAGCGCAGCCGGCCCGCAGCCCAGGGTTGTGTGCGGGGATGACAAGATCGTCTTCACTCCTCCACCTTGGGGGCCTCTGCCGTGGGGCTCTCAGTTTTGACTTCGGCGGCGACCTGTGGGAAAGTCAAATGTAAAGTCAAATGTAAAAAAAGGCAAGACAAAGTACGTAGATGTAGACAATGCTAGAGATGTTGGTACTGCTTTGGGAGCACAGGAATAGGACCTAGTTGCAGGCACAAGTACAGTTGGTGAATAGTTGATTTGGTGACAAACAGCCGCAGATGCTACTGAAGCATAGGACAGGTGTGGCACCCAAGTCATGGCGGGTCCAGTCTGTCAGACTAATTTTGGCACTTCACAGACCACAAAAAGACCACTCTCATGGCCGCACACTAGGGAGCACATCCATATAGAAAATTGTGGATTTAACATTTGGAGACTCCTACAGCCATAACAATGAGGTGTTGGAAGGCATTAGAAGAAAGAAAATTCACTACGGCTACCAGTAGCAAACCTTGGAATGGTTTAAGATATCCTTCAAAGACAGTGACCAGTGAAGGAACATTGCATCACCATGGCTTACTATTGTAGAGAGACTGCAGTTAATGACTTTCCAGTTTAAGATAATATCTAGCAAGAGTTACATTTTACTCCCGTGCACGTTATCCATCAGCCAACTTGTAGGGAATGGTTGGAGACCAAGCAGCAATACACCGCTGAAATGTGTTTGAAAGTAAAGCATCCCAACGCACTGTGGTCATGTTAAAATGACGCTTATAGACTGCTCAATGTAACAGATGAGCATATTTAGTGCGGGAAGGGCTAAAACAAAAGGTTAATCACCATCGTGGACACCATTTCATGGAGATGTTGACATCAAATGCTGAAAGAGGCAACGTTAGAGCTGATGGTTCCTCCTATTCTGTTGTGACAGCTCAAAGTGACAACACCAAATAGTGCTAGCAGATTTTTTTGGTTGATTAAAAATTTCAAATTGGGTTAAGAAATCACCCAACGAGGTTTGCAGAAGGTTCACGCATTTTAGGGAGTATTCATTAGAGGAGAAAGGAAGCGAAAGGATACCTAATTTAAATTTGACAAGTAAGCCAGGTTGAGTAGTCAAGAGTTGCAGTGGGTAGGATAACTAGGTAAAGTAGCAAAGCAGTGGTCGCAGTGAGCCATGGCGGTTTATGCAAAAAATGCAACAGTTAGTAGCAACATCCCTAACCGCATGTATTGTTTGCACAAAGCTTTGAGCACGGAAGTGCTGAAGCAAAATAGCTAACTTCAAGGAATTAAAAAGGCCTACTGCTGCTACTGATTTATCAGCAAAAGCAGGTTTCTGGTAGAAAATTGAACAGAACCACCACTTACAGCTTCTTCAGGCCTGGATTCCGTGGGACAGGTCTGAGGAGCAGGTGCCGCAGGTTCGGCCACAGCGGTGTCCTCCGTAGCCACAGGGGAAGCGACCTCCGGTTCTTTCTCGGTCTTTGCAGGCTCTTCAGATGGAGAAGAGGCAGCAGGAGCCTCCGGAGTAGATTCCACAGCAGGTGCAGCTGGAACCTCTGGAGACTGAGCAGGCTGCTCAGCGGGCAGTTCTGTGACAGGTGGAAGGTCAAGGTCTGTGGTTTCTGGCACATGAGCTGGTGCAGCGGGAGATTCAGCAGCAGGCGACGCTGCGGCAGGCTGCTCAGCGGCCGCGGCGTCTTCGGGCACAAATTCAGTTGGCTGGGGTTCGAGGTATCCTGCGCCTACGAGGGGCGATGTCACGGCATCAGCAGTCGTGGCTGGTGGCTGCTCAGCAGGTGCGGCGGGGGCCTCTGTGGTGGGGGCTGCTGGCTCTGGTGCCTCGGCTGGCTTTGCAGGTTCTTCAGCAGGCTTCTCTTCAGTTGTAGGCTCGTGGACTGGCTGCGGCTCCTCAACTGGCTTGGCTTCTTCAATTGGTTGGGCAGGAACCTCGGCCGGCTTGGCCTCAGTCAGCACAGCAGCTGGCTGAACATCCTCAGCGGGCTTGACTTCTTCCGCTGGCAGGGCTTCCGTAAGCACAGCGGCAGGTTTGACATCCTCAGTCGGCGCTGCAGGTGCCGCTACGGGTGCGGCTGGCTCTGGAACTTCTGCGGGCTTTGCATCAACTACAGGTGCTTCGGGTTCTGCTGGCTTGACTTCTTCCGCTGGCTTTTCAGGAGGGACGGCGACTGGCTCAGCTGGCTTCTCGGCTACAGGTTCAGCTGTACCATTTGGAACAGCAGACTTTGCTTCCGCACTGACCTCGTCTTTTAATTTCTCAGCGGTGCCGTTGGACGTGACCTCCTTGGGAACATCGACCTTTTCCGCAGGAACTTCGATGTCCTAGAGAAGGAATAGAAAGAAAAAAGGCGCATTAGTAACAAGGTATGTGCACTGAAAAGGCCCGAGTACTTGGCACATTCAGTTATTTGCTACAGTAAAAGGTGTCCTAGATTGCTCCAAATGCCACGTAATCCTCGACATTCTTACCTCTGCACGGCAGTGAGAAGACACACACACACACACACACACACACACACACACACACACACACACACACACACACGTGGACCACTGGACGTCTCACGGACGACCGAAATCGCATGTATAACGAATGTTCATGAATTCACAGAATCAGATGTATTAATTAGAAGGATATGTTCAACGAATACTACACCGAGGAATACCAATGCATTTACGAACATTTTACACTTGCTTAACACGTTCTGTTAGCGGATTTCAATTCCCACGTACTCTTCCCCCAAAATATCGTTGGAGTGAGAGGTGCTTCAAGTTGCAGAAAAATAGGCTTAACAGTAGTAACATACGAAACTTGCAATATACAAGAAAGGGTATTGATGCACAAATTTTAATTGAAGTACAGTAGCCTTTTCATTTTTGCTTGTACTCAGTTTCTGCCGTTATTTGATGCTTCGCGGTAACCGCTTCCACGGGCGGATGTCGTCGGGCAAACGAAAATTTATATCCTTTGTACATTCGTTGCTGGATCTCCACAGTACGTCCGCAAATTCACATCCAGACATTGACGCACACTGGCAGTCAAAACCTGGCATTGGATGTTCGGCGGTTTTTCGGACGTTCCAAAGACATCCGTGGTGCTTGGACATGTCATAATGTAGACACGGTCGCATGGTATTAGCCATGCTAGCGCGTGTTCCTAATATAAAGGCAAGGCTTTGTGCAAGTAAGATTGTGTGCATGCGACAACTGGGCCCAGTGCGGCATAAGACACGGGGAACGAAGTGGAATTAAACTGGATGAGGGGGCATTCCATTTGGGCATGCTGAAATACATCTCTGGACGTATTGCATACGGCACAATAAAGACAACTTTTAGGGAAATGATAACTGTGCTGAACGTAATGCAGAAATGTAGATCAATATGTTTAGCAAACAAGAACCAGGCGCTTCCAGGGTTCCTACAAGGATAACTGCAGAAATAGATGGCTTGTTGAGAAATGCACGTCTGCTGAATGTGGGAAGGACGCAAAAAAAAATCCTTGACGAGTGGCCAAGTACCCACCGTATAAAAATTTCCCTGGACTCTTAAATGTGCAATGCAAAAAAAAAATGCTCTTGGAGTTTTTTTGCGGGGAGCGGGGGCGCAGCACAGCGAGTGCGACACTGCAACAGCGACTCCAAGACACTGCCGCATGCCAAAATTAAAACGACTTGCAAGGGCGTCCCCGTCAGAACAGGAAACGAAGTGCGCAGGGCCCAGAAGCGGCCGGCATTTCGACAGCGCGCGCGAGCAACTGCGGCGTCACGTGCGGCGAGGGGCACGAGGTTTTGCGGTAATCCTGAAGCACGCCGGCGCGGAGGCGGGAAAGCGGCGCGCACCGGCTGCGATGTTTACGGTTTGCGCGCGCGAGCCGCGCAGCAGGCTGGGAGCCAAGCAGTGATGACGTCACGAGAAGAGGCGGACGGGCCTCCGCTACGCGGACGAGAGAAGCAGCGGACGCCCCACAACGCGTCACGGAAACGTTATCGAAGGGAACGAAGCCGTTGATGGTAAAGGCTTCGAGATGAAATAACGCAGGCAAAATTCCAGTAGAACTGCTTTGGAATTCAGGGGCACCGATTGATAGATGAAACCGAGTGCTACTGGGAACATTTCAAAGAACCACTGTCCTGCAAAAGTGTTCCGTGCACTGCAATTTGCGGTCGTGCGTTTGTGAAACTTGCGCGCGAGTGTTCGAAACATATACACCCTTTGGCAAAATTTTCTAGGCCAATCGTAAGCCTTCTCGAGCACAAAGAATTTAAAGATGAAGCGTTACCTTCAAATGCGACGAAATTTATGACAGAAAAGAAAGGTGTTCTCTAGCTTTCCGGCATAAAATGTTTCAGCAGTGCTAGGGAAGTAAGCCTCCATTAAATTCTTAGCGGTCTGCTCAATCGGGCTTGGCCTAGAAAATTTGGACAATGACTACCGTTTTTTACGTCGTTCTTGCCTCCGGAGAGTTCACCCACGCTGTCGAGTTACGATTATGATCCTTGACAGTTAATACGGCGCAAAATAAAAACAGTAGTTATAAAGCATAATGTACCAACTCGCCCATTTCAAGCGTGTTACTTAAAGTTTATGAACACGCAGAAGACCACGCCCACGACCATCTTTTTCCTAACGTTATTAGAGGTGCGGACGCTTTGATAAGGAAAAACCGGCATTTCATGTGGTAGGGTACGTCAACCGTTTAAAGCCGATTGATTAGTGCCGGTATTTCTTTAGAGGACACATGAACAGAACGTTTCACGCCCGGAGACGCGTCCTGTGACAGCCGGACCCAAATAGCAGCTGGCAGGGGGATTAACAGCCCTGCGCTGGCGCCCGCCTGGCCAGGAAGCGCGCTCGCCCTGTGAAGTTATACATAGCGCGGAAAAAAAGAAACCGCGCGTGATCTCTGCCATTGCTGTGCTCGAAGGCCGTCGCTTCCGCTAGCTGTGCTAATGATCATGACAAGATGGCACTACACGACAGGACGCACGTTAAACGGGTCCTCGGTGTCGAAAGGGTGCAACGAAGAATTAACTGTTCTCTTGAGGCGCAAAGTTAAGCAGTAAGGAATTGACAGAAGCCGAGTTAGTAATATCGCTTGAGAGCACCGTGATATAACATTTGCTTTAAACGGGAGCCATACATACAAACGTTGCAAAGCCTTAGAGTAAACATGGTTAAACATGACATGATTAGCAAAATGTAAACATGACGGAATGAACGAATGTGCATGACCGGGTTGCAAGTTGATGTTGGTTGTTTGGTTCATTGCCAAGACTTAATTGCGGCACTAGAAACGAGGTCGGAAATGCAGGCAGAAAGCAAACGAAGGCCGCAAGCGTTATTTTAGACTGTTTACCTGCCACGAATGCACCTGCACCGGTTAGTGGGAAATGCTTCAACACGAACACGCAGAAAAAGGGCTTTCTAAGACGGGAACAACCTAAACGACGACACTGAATGTGGACGAAGGTAGATTGTGGTCTAATTGCCGATACTACAGGAACAGGATACAATTATTGTACAAGAAACCGCATTGTAACCAGGCGATACATTTTGAGCCAAATTTAGTACGCGCTGTTCGCACGTGAAAGCAACCGCGAGGATAGGCCAGGCTAATCACGTTAGATGTGGCACGGACTTGCATTTTGTGTTCTGAACTAGGAGAAGCATCGATCAAAATTGAGCGGGGAAAGTACACCTGTGGACCACAACTAAATCGAACCACTACTGCGGGAGTAAAAGCCAGCCGAGAAGGCCCCTGGGCGAAGTGACACCGATTAACCGCAACTCGAGCGAGTGAAACTTAGAAGGCTACAAAATTGCCAGCGTGACAGTGCACAACGCAAGGGAGCGCCCCAGCGCGACACAAATCTGCAACTCCACCTATACGCGCAAGATGTCCTTCAAATTCCCGAGTTAGTCTGCAGTGTCAATATCCATCGAAATGCTCGTAACGGGTAGTAGTAGTTCCGATTACGTAGAGGGCTTCCCACGTCTGAACGCCGTCACATGTGCGGCACTTAGGTTACTGATTTACCGAGACACGACGTCGGGCTTTCGGACAGGCCGAAGTTCACTACAATGACTCGAGCAGGCTTCAACGCCATGTACAGTTCAGCTCAAAAATAGACAGGGACCAGAAAAAACAAGACAGGAGTACTCGTGGTGTGTCCTTTCTAACTAGGCCAGTCAATTACGTTACTAAATCATATTTGAAGTTTTTATGGCCCGTTCCTCGTTGCGACCTCAACGTCATTCCAAGTGCCCCCAAAAGCTAGATAGCAGTGGAAGCAAAAGCGCAGTCAGCAAATGAGTCAGGAGGCGCGCATTCAGGCAACCCTAAAGCACCGTGGACATTGAAAATGCGTAGACACTTGCGGTCGCCACCCCAAAAAATGCACCCTCCCCGATGCAGTTTACAATCGAACCAGTGTCCTCTTAGTCACCCACGCAATCACCTGGGCTAGTGTATTGTATCGACGCCGCTTGTATGCCATCCGCATGCTCCAACAAAGGTTACGGATTCCCCCCACGCCCTGCGGGGTTCGAGCCGCCCAGACGCGCGACCTATAAATGCGACAACATGCGAAAAGACTAGGCGACAGGAAGTCTGGACGCGATGAGTCAGCGTGCGCCATTCGGCGGCCGGATGAACGCCGAGCGGTCCGGAATAAACCGCACCCGAGTTGAGAGCAAGAGGCACCCGATGGGGGGCTGAGCACCCCCCTGTCATCCGCCCCCGCGCCCCCCTTTCTCTTACAGAGGCATTCGGCCCGTCGAGCCCGCTACGTCCACATTAGGAAGAACAGCCCCTCGCCCGCAGTCTGGAGTTTGTGCCCCAACAGAGCTGCCGCCCTGTCACACGAGGGAGGGTTCACGGTCGTCCGGGGGGAGTCTATTCCGGGACGTCCAGACGGCTGCTGGTTCCCGTCAGCGTCGCTCTGGGCAGAGACTTTAGCCGAAACGTCATTGCCCCCCGATAACAATAACCGCGCTGGCCGGAGCAGCTGGGAGGCAGAGTCAGCACACGCGGTGCTGCTATGGAAATAACTTCGTCCGACGGCGCGGGGTTGACGGAGGCGTCGCAACCCTGGTCTATTGCACTCGAAGGAGGTCAACAGCGAGTTCTGTGGGATAATGGACGGTGCACGCCTACAAAATGTGGGCGGTTGTAATCACCGAGTGTAATTGCCGCAGTCCTTAGCGGCGACGCCGCGTTGTTAAAGCGTCCCGAGTGCGGAAGAGGAGACATTTGTGTCGTCGGCTGGCGGAGTCACTGGCTCCGCTCCGGTTGCTCATCCGAGCTGATGAGTCAAAGCACTAGAGTCGACGGATACCGAATCCAATTTGAAGAGGTTGGATGGGCACACCGAGAAAACGGAACGTTTGGAAAATAGTGCTTCCTCAGGGTGGGGCAACAATAGAAAGAGACAACGGCTGATCCTTCCCACGGTTGATGGCGCTTGATGAGATTGCCGGTGACCAGCGGTTGTAGTTTCAACAGCGCGTGGCAGATAGGCTTTGTTTGAATCTCATTGGTTTAGTTGGGTTTAAGGTCGCACAACAAACGTCAGACTTAAGCCGAAAACCAGTAGACATCGACACGTGACAAAAACTGGCACCGACCAAGAATGTATAAAATCCAAAAAAGACGTTTCGGCTCCCGTACGGGTGCCTTGTTCACAATAAATCTTTCACAAGTTTGTTCACAAGTTTCATTGTGAACGAGGCAGCCGTACGGGAGCCGAAACGACTTTTGGATTTTATACGTTCTCGGTCGGTGCCAGTTTTTATTGTCATGTGTTTTCCTGACCAGACGGGTTTCCGTCCAACCCTCGATTTCAGACATCGACACGGTGGAAAGTGGACAGTCGACACAGGGTACTTGTGCGCTATCACGCACTGGGAGGAAGGGGGGGGGGGGGGGAGAGAGAGAGAGATGACAGGGTTGAAAAAAGAGCAAAGAAAACATGCAAACAGGGGCGGAGAGACGTACACGCGTATTTTTTGTTTGTACGACATGTAATCCCGCATTGCAGTAGTTACGTAGAAATTTTGCGGGTGTGATAATGAAAGGGGCGAATCGTGCGCTGAATGTGGACGAAGGACACGGTCAACTAAAGACTCGCGAGCACAAAAGTTTCATGGCCCGCACTTGGTCCAACGTACCGCAAGATTGAAATTCGAAGCAAGATTGGGCAAAACGACATTTTTGGTCGTAGACGGCGCCCAGAAGCAGAGGCCCTGTCAAGGCTAACGGGGAAAGCAGGTGCAGCTAAATGTGGACCATCGGGAAGGTTAAGCGACTGGCCTGGGAGCTGGATATAGTGGAGGGGGTATTCAACAGCCGCTGCCGAGGTGAATGCGCGATTGAAGCGGTGGGGGATGGAGTATATAAGCTACACGACAGTCATGATAGAGATACTACAGGGGAAGTCAAGAATGGGGTAGCACATACAGGACCAAAGTGGCCCTTGTCTGTCAGACAAGCTCATTCACGTGCAGCTGGAAACTTCGCGGTGTCACTTGGAAGCAAATCACCCGTCAATTTGAAAAAAAAAAAAAAGTGTAGGCTACTGCGACTGCAGCACGGAGGATGGACCCAGCTCTACACCCACAGCACAACAGGAATGACCCCGATGAAGACACGGGTGTGAAATCATTTTTGAATGTGCCTTCCACTGTACTGTTAAGGGGGACTAACCTGATACGTGTCCATGGGACTTGTTAATTTAGGACCCATGGGCTTAAAAAGCATCGTGTTCTTTTACTATGTTACTAACGGCCCAGTTTTCTTTTAGAAATCATTAACTGAATTAAACAAACACATTTTGGTTTATATAGCTTACACTAGATGGCGCTAGCTCTAGCAAGAGAGCTTTGATTATTTCAGTACAGGAGTGACATATTTCCAAAATAAGTGAACTAGGCCGTTCGGAACATTTTCATGGATGTGCGAAACTTTTCCTACTGGTGCACGCTGGTTTTTAAGACCGTGGCTCACGAAGGAATGTTAACGGGCGAGCCCCCTTACGCAATACGCACGGATCGTGAGAGCTGACGCATTTTAACAAGTGCAGCTTGCCAGGGTGCAGAAGGCCGGCTGACCGAGTTCCAGAAGCGAAAGAACACTTCTGGCACGCGCTGGTAACGCTAACGGGGGGACCCATTTCGTTTACTCTCCCTCCTTTTTCCACGCGTCAACGAGCAGAAGACACTTGTAGAGGCCCGCTCCCACTTGACAGCGAGCCGCGCTCGAACACGCCCACCCATCGTTGACGCAAAGCCAGCGAACGTGGACGGCTCCCGTTTGACGAAACGAGCCGCTCGTCACGTCGGCTGACGTTCGAAGCGATGCGACACATTCAATACCAGCGCTGACAGCTGCGCCGACGTGCCTCCGTGACAAGGTCGCGGTTTAACACAGGCGCAAAAAGAAAAGTGGCACGTGGTTGTTGGCACGAACAGCGGTATGGTGTCCGAATTTCGAACACGGCCCGGGTGCTCTCTGAAGAAAAACGCCGTTTGGACGAGTTCCCAGCAGCGATGCATCTAGCGTGCCACGAAACACTGCTTGGTGTAAAGGCATCCACTGTTACGTCGCACACAAAGCCCCACCAGATAACGCCGATGCCGCAGTACAGTATTGAGTGAGGACTTGTTCGAAGATAGGTACGAGGATTAGGCACGGCAGTTTAGTTGCTTTGCATAGTTTACAGTTTAAAAAGTAACGTAATGCAGCAACTTGAAACAATTGTTGAAGTTGTTTCGCCGTAAAAATTACTGTGCTCTGATACGCAGATAAGAGGTACTGCTCCCCAGATTCGATGCAGCAGCTTTTACCCCGTCTTAATCTTGAGCCGGTTGGCAGCGAAACAGTTCCGGTGCTTTGGAAGTGTGGCATGTTTGAAGGAGCACTGCAGGCAAGCATACTACTTGCAGATACCGTTCAGTATCGCTAGTCCGCCGGAAAGGGGGCAAATTGACAGCACAACCGGCAATATAAGCATGAGAAACAGATTGGCAGTATGACCAACTTGGAAACTTGTTCTGGCAGAGACGTTGCTTGAAACCGCTACAGTCAGGGCGTTCACAACGAACCACAAAGCTTCTGAGGAAGCCCGTAGGTCACGTAAGAGCGGGTCAATTAAAGGCGTATCTCTTTAAACTGCCCCCTGCACACCTGAGAAAATGCTGCTAACTGTAACTGCACGTATTCTAACGCAACAGGAAAGCACCAAAATCTAGCTAGGTGGATGAATAGTTCAAATCCTGAGGCCACTCGGGAATCGTATCAACGACAGCTGAAGAATCCGACATAACGAGATTCACACGAGACCGTGGTGCGCAGCCGAAATTAAAAGCCCTAGTCCAAAGGGGTCGTCGAAAACGCAAATCAAGTATAGTAAGTCACGAATGCGGCGCGGAGACACTTTCCAACATGAGCACCCCAAACCGCTTTCTCCGGAGTTTAGACACGAAAGCAAACGCAACAGCAGGGGAATTAAGAAAGCCTTAGCGGTGGCGCAATGTAGGCTACGGAAAAACAGTACAATCAGAAAGACAACGCCCTAGAATGAATGAACAGAAAAAAAAAAAAACCGCTGCCGCCAGTTCAGCGACGTTGACAGGCACCCACCGCTACTTAAAATGCGGTTGCGTAACGTGCGGAATAGATTAACGAGTCAGACCACATTCACAAACGGTCATAACACGCCCTAACCTGCACCCCAACTTCCGACCGCATCTAACCAAAACCGCGATAGAGCCGGACAAACGAAAGCGGACGTTCGAAAAAAGGCGGACGCAACAAACGCATCGGACAAAAATGCTGCTTTGTCCATTGAGTTAATAACTAGCCTAGTCTTCTACATCAGTAAGCGGCTGCTCCACAACCCCAAGTTCCCGCCCATATACTCGAATACCGAAACGGCAGCTCAAGACACAGAAAAAAAAAAAAAAAAATAGAACTACGCACCATGTTCGTAAGCACGGGAGAACGGGCTCAAGACGACCGAGTGAAGGGAGCTCTTGGCCACGAAGACTCGAAGGAAGAAAGCGCAGGCTAGTTTCGTGCACGACGACGACGACCCGCACAGTTACGAACGGCTCTGGTGCCTGGCAGCGAGCGACTGTCAAACGATACGCCGGCGTGCCCCGTTTAAACCTCGAGATGGCGGGGCGGGGGAGGGGGGAGGAGGAAACGGGGTGGGGGTGCCGCCCGTCGAATGGGGGGCCGGGAATAGCGGTACGTCGACGTGACGGTGCCGTTCCTTTCCTAGATCAAGTGGGCGAGGGGGACGCGAAAACAAAATTGCGACTGCGCCACAGGTAATAGTCACGAGGCCTTCTTGCCTTGTTTTTTTCGTGTTTCTGCGCCGAAATGAAAGTGTTTGACAAGGGGTCGGTCGAACACATCGTGCACGCCACTAATTCGCATTTATATACCGGATAGGCTTTGCGAGGCCCCAGCCTTGCGTGTCTTATTCTTTCCGTTTCCTTTTCAGCCTATTCTGAAGTTACGTGTTAATGTTACGTAATAACGTGGGCTTTTCTTTTCCAGTTGGTTTAAATATAACATAAAAAAAGGCTGGTAGCCGACGTAATGCTGACGTAACCTGGTCACTGCCACACGTCTTATTTTTTCGTTAGCTTTCCGGCTTATTTCTAAGTTACGTGTTAATGTTACGTAATAATATAGTCTTTTTTCCCTTGGTTTAAATACAAGAATCAAAAAGTTCGTAGCCGACGTAACGCTGACGTAACGTTGTCTCTGCCATCTGTCTGATTTTTTCGCTTGCTTTTCCGCCCATTTCCAAGTTACGTGTTAATGTTATGTAAGAATGTGGACTTTTTTTTCAGTTGGTTTAAATATAAGAACAAAAAGCTCGTAGCCGACGTAATGCTGACGTAACGTGGTCTCTACCATGTGTCTTATTTTTGCGTTTGCTTTTTTGCTTATTCCTAAGTTTCGTGTTAATGTTATGTAATAATGTGGACTTTTTTTTCTCAGTTTGTTCAAGAACAAGGATACAAAAGTTCATAGTCGACGTAATGCTAACGTAACGTGGTCTCCGACCTATGTGTCTTATTTTTGCGTTTTCTTTTGAGCGCATTCCGAAGTGGTGCTTGTGAATGTAGCCCCTTTGTTTTTTCTAGAATTGAAACAATTAAAACAAGAATTTGAAAGCTCGTAGCCGCTGTAATGTTCAGAAAAGACTATTCAACACGAATTATTTTTCCCCCGACGCACCGAACAAATGCGGGATCTTAAACTAACATTGTTACGGCTCCGGATTTCGGGGTTTTAGGTACATAAAAAATCAAAGGACGGTTTTACACACTGAAGACGCACTCCTGGAATTATAAGACCCGCTGTATGGAATGGCCACGGATTAATTAACGCGACCTTGCAGTCTTTCAACGCGCGCCGAAAATTCATCACACACGGCCGTCTTACTTATTTCGCATTCGTCGGAAAAACACGCGCAGCGGTGATCAAACCAGGCCACGCACGAAACACAACGGATAATCAAATCCGCCGCAATTGAACGACGTTTTACAACCAGCGACGTCTTACAGTAACCTTTCGCGTTTTTGAAACACGTAGCAGCTTTTTCTCTGCCAGGACTACCCGCTGAGTTACGCCGCCACACATTGTCACGCGAGCAGGATCGTTAATTAATGACCGAAGGTGACACCGTAAACTTTTAAGAGGATGGTAGGTTTGTCGCCTTGGCAACTTTCTCCGTTCCTTCTCGTCGAAATTTCCCCGCTTAATTAAAAAAAAAAAAAACCCGGTCATTTCTACTGACGTGAAACCTGGGGAGGGGGCGAAGCATGTAGTGTATAAGTGTATTCTTGGCGCCTTGGCGTTTTTGACAACGGAGGTGAAACCGTTGGTGGGTAGAGGTATACAGCTTTGTTGTAAAAGTATCTTGTCTTTGAAGCACGAAGCTTTCAAGCGCGAAGCGTAAACGAGTTCCCCGGTGTTTTTCTAGTACGCGTTACGTTCTAGCGCGAGGCGTAAACGAGTTTCCCGGTGTTTTAGTACCGGGACGACACGAAACGATTACGACGACGACGACAGGAGACGCCAAGGGGCTTCGCCCCTACAAGCGTAAAGAGGTTTATCACACCTACGAAAAGGCGCGTTCATTTGCATCAGCCATGCTGTCTCCTCAAAGTAACAAAGCGCTATTCCCTTGCCAACGACAGTGATTTAAAAAGAGAAAAAAGAAAACATCCGCTAAAGTTTAAATCTTCCCGCCTCGAGCACGGGTTCTGCGCTCGAGCTTTAAATACTCCCCGCTAATTGATTTATCTCAAACGACATTCAACTGCGCCGTGATGCAGCGAGCGACACGGGCAAACCCCGGGAGCAGCTACGCAGCGCCAACAAAACACGCCTCGCCCCTGACCTATTCGTCACCGCAGCCCGGCACCGAACCACCTTGTGACGGAACCGCGACTGCCCCGATTAACCGCGAGCTACCCTCAAAACAGCGACTTCCCAGCGAAGACCACCGGCGCATCCTCCTCTCTCAAAACCAACCCCCTCGCAAACGCGGCCGAGTCGTCTCCCTTCCGTCTCTGCAACGGGTGATTACGAAATCCGTCTCCAGCTGCCGCCGTCACGGCCTGCTGTTATCTCTAAGGTGCACGGCTCCCGAACACAAACAACGGTCGGGTTGGGAAACTGACGCTTACGTTCTCACGTGAAGCTTGTCGCCCTGCATCGCCTCAGAGGTAGGAACAGGCGACGGAGCACTCCCGGTAAATGAATGGCAAGTTGGGCTAGTTCCTGTCGAACCATGACGTCCGAAACAGAAGAAACGACGAAGAAACAGCGCTGCGCCGTCATCCTTTCTTATTTTCCCCGTGTCTATGTTGCGCTGTTTTGAACAGCACGAGCGGTCACGGGGAATCGGATATTAGCATACCTCTGCCGAGGGGAGAGGTTCAAGACACCCACGGTCGGCGCCGCCCAGACCGACGCCTCTTCCGCGGTCTCGGCTGTCCGTAAACGCAGTCACGTGGTCTCGCAACAACGCAGTTGGGAGCATTTATATTTGTGTCCGAGCACACGGGGGCTGACGCCCCTGACAGGCAGAAAATGCGGGACATTCGGTGTGAGCGGAACTGCGCAGTTAACGGGTCGTCGTCTTCGGTTTCGCGGAGCGTCTGCTAAAAGGCACTGGCCTAATTACCGGGGTACTGAATCAGATCAAAATATACTTTAAACCGCTGCGGAATACACCAGGAAAAAGAAAAGAAAGTTCTAAGGGCCCTGGCAGCCCCATTTAGGCATTTAAGCTTGTTGCGCTGGGAGCGATAAACCATTTGATCTCTGGACTTAGCTGGCGGCGTTATGCGATGGAAGGAGTCAACTGCGCATGTGCAGAACTGTAAAGATCGTGGCAGTATCATCGTCATCATCATCACCAGCCTATCTACGCTCACTGCAGGGCGAAGGCCTGCTAACTGCGACCAATTTACCCCCGCAAACTTCTTGATCTCATTTGTCCATCTAACTTTCTGTCGCCCCTGGCACGCTTGCCTTCTCTAGGGATCCACTCTGTTACCCTTAATGACAAACGGTTATCTTGCCTTCGCATTACATCCCCGGCCCACGTCCATTTCTTCTTAGTTTCTACTAATATGTCCTTTACACTAAAAGAGTTCACTAAAGGGTTAACACAAAGGCTCACTAAAAGGGTTCAACTTAAATTGAGGACGACTCAGCGAGCAATGGAACGGAAGACGATAGGTGTAACATTAAGGGACAAGAAGAGAGCGCAGTGGGTCAGGGACAGTATCGTATTAAGGTTTAAGGTGTAGCCTCCAGCAAGGCGAGACAGATCTATATCTCTTTGCTTCTATCCCTATTACAAGAACGACTCCCTGAAATCCAAGCCTAATCAAACAGGACTCAGTACCGTGTTTTCTCGGTTCTAAGCACCCACGCATTTTGCTTGTTAGTTTGGCGGGAAGGGGGCTGGGGGAGGTTAGCTCATTACCGTATTTTCTCGGTTCTAAGCACCCACGCATCTTGTTTGTTAGTTTGGCGGGAAGGGAGGGGGGGTGGAGGAGGCTAGAGTCAGATGGCGGCTTAGAGTGGATATAACCCCCAGTTAAAATGTGAAAATTGTTTGAAATATTATTTCAGCTGCAACGGGCATGGGTGATTAGAATCGAGGAAATACGGTAGATCCAATCTACGCCGGCGCCCCGACAGCTTGGCACCAAGACGACCCGAGCAGGCACCGAGGGGTTGGGGGTAATGATGGGCTGCGGCCTGAAGCGAACTCGGCGGTAAGCACATGACGGGCCGCAGGGCTGTGGGTCCCGACCGGCGGCTTAGAACGGAGGGGCCATGTGGCGCACGCGCGCTCTGCTATCTGGAGTACCCGAAAAAAGAAAAGTGCAACCACAGCGACGCCCATCTACTTTAGGTTGACGCAACCCTGCCGTCAAGCCGTCCGCTATTTCACGATGAGAAGAATAAGGCGTGAAGCAAAGTGTAAGCACACTCACCACCGGCGGGCTTGTCATTTTTAAGGAACCCTGCTACACTTTCTTAACGAATAAAGCGTAACGAATAAAGCGTAGTTGCCCAAGATAACCACCCAAGAAAGAAACACCGCCCAAGAAAAAAACAGGAGGTCCCCTCTTCAGTCTCTGACTCTGGGACCTCCTTCTGAAATCTTCTATTGTATACATTCTTGTTGTAACACAAAATGAAACAAATTCAAATTCAAATTCAAAATCAAGCATTTTTTTTATTTCAAGAGGTCTCGCGTTTTTTTTTTTTAATTTCAGGATGTCTCCTGTGTCAGCTTGGTTAAATGCTGTCGTTGGACGTTCTTGAAATTTAAAATCATTACACTCAAGAACATACACATCACGTCTTTTTCTATGCATACACGTTTCGAAATAGCTTTCGCAAACGAGTAGGGTAGCCTTCGAGACGTAACGAATTTCCCAACTTTGTGGATGCTTCCATCACTCGTCTGCTAAAATTAACCACCCAGTGAAAAATCTAAGTTTTTTTTTCGAAATTTCGCGCATGCTCAGTGGAGCACAACCAGAGAGGCCCACGGTTAAAGCTTGCACTCTACCAAGCAACCCCAGTGACAAACCCGACTCGACTGGGCGGTGATCTCACCACCGGAAAAAGCAGTCAGAAAACATCTCCGTGACTAAGCGAGCCAGAACTCGCTGATGGCATTGAACCCCGAGCCAGATATTGCGCCGATAAAGAGGAAGCGCCGATAGCCGCCTCGGTGGCACCACGAACATGGGCGGCAAACAAACCAACGTTTATCGGGAATTCTCTGTTAAAGGCGAAATACGTGTTTGGGCCATTAAACAGACTCCTAGCTCTCGAAAAAGAAAAAAAAAAAAGCTGTCGTCAGCGCTGAGGAACCTGGACTCTCGACGGCCATTTTCGGAGGGAAAGATTCTGTGCCACTGGCCTTCTCTGTCATCCGCTCAGAAGGCGACTAAGGAACTATTACGTTTTCTACGGGCGACGAACTTGAACACTAGGCTATAGGCTGAGAGCCTCCAGTGTCAATCACTGTCAGTGCGTCAGTGCAGGGCATACGTGTCTGGTCCAACTTTTCCTCTTTTTTTTCCTCTCTCTTTTTTTGCCCATTTCCCCTTTCCCACGTGCAGGATAGCAAACTAGGCTCTAGCCAGGTTAACTTTCCTGCCTTTCTTCTACATTCTTCCTTCCTTCCTTCCTTGTCTCAAACTTCAAACAAATAATGGAGATATTAGGGAAAACAGATGCAGCAGTGGCCACTCCCCAGTCACTTTCCCGCGATTTATCTATGACGTCACAGAATCCTGGCCCTGTGATTGGCGGACGCCGACCTGCGTCACCGCCAAGGAACAAGAGTGGCCAATAGCAGCTGGGCCTCTAGTTCCGTTTAATTGTATTCTCTGAACGTTAACGCGAGCTAACACACAGGTAATTGTTTTTTTTTTGTGAGCCGACCCATATTACGTCACTGCTGCCCATATTACATCACTGCAGCGCGAAATTTGAATTTTTTTTTTTCAAACTCCGGCACGCATGTCCAATAGGGCAAACAATCCGCGGTATTTAAAACGCATTTACGGCCACACCCAATCTTTTAACTTGTCGGCACTGCCAACAGCGGTAACATTATGGAATTATCTTCCCGGCACACCCGTTTCAATCACTGACCATTCATTATTAACGCGTAGCATTCTTTGCCGAGCACCCCCACAGCCAGCACCGAGTAACGCCCTGCATTTCTACAAGAATGCAGCAATCACGGAGTTCCACCTGTAATCGTTATAATAGCGCAAATCGAGATAACTGGTAGCACGAAATTTTCAAAATACTGAATAACAAAAATATAAAAAATTACGGAAAATGGCGAAATGTGTAACGCCCTGCATTTCCACAATACTGCAGATTTCCCGAAAATTTGAAATGTAATCGTTATAATAGCGTAAATGGAGATAATCTGTGGGAAAGTATTTAGAAAAACGAATAAATTTGGCTGTCAGGAACTCACACATTCACGACAACACACTCAAGACAGGCGGCATAAGAATGCTACGCATTAGTAGACAATTCTGTGAATTTATACAGAATTTTTCGGCAACCAAGTGTAGCAGCATTATTCATCCTAAAAATGTAGATTTGTATATGTGCGTATGTGTTTTGTCGCCTTTTTGCTGATTTTGTAGCGTGAGCTACAGTGGCCGAGTTTGAGCAGTTTCGCGTGGCTCCTGGAGAGCCGTGCTGCGCATGCGCGAGGAGCAGTGACGTCTCACTGCGCACAACTGGCGCGCCAGAGCCGCCGCCACCGCGACTGGATTGGATTGGATTGGGTTGGGTTGGATTGGAAATCACTCTATACGCGGTTACAACTCAAGAATGGCACCACCTCATGTAGTGTATCACTCCGCCAAAGCGCCGGACCCGTGACGTCAGTGCGCTCGCGTTTTGAAAGGGGTTTGCTATGAATGCGTGATATCGTCTGCCTTGTCTCACGCAGTTTGTTTGTCGTCACTGGAGTCGTTTATAAGCATATAAAGTCCAAAAAATCGCGGGAACGCGCGGGAACGGCTCACGCCATGTTCAAAATATTCCCAGTAACGCCCTACTTGCGCCGCGCGGAGAAACATTCGGCTACGGTGATAAGGCACAGCGGCAACTTCCGGTGCCGTTCTTAAGTTGTCACCTCTTCTGTTAGTTATACTGTATTACCACATTGTATTGCTTTACACCACGTTGCTTCGGTTCAATTTGTGTTTTTGCTTTTCTCGCCCCTTTTACTCAATGTTCCTACGAGAACCTGTAAGGTAACGTGAATAAATTTTAATTTGAATAAATTTCTCGCGTTTTCTTCGGTTACAAAAACGTCTTTCGTGGCTGAAACGGGCTAGCTTTTTACTGGAATGACTAATATTTTCACATTCAAGAAAGTTGTATTTTTTTGTCCCCTGTATACACCTGCGCCTACACCGAAACGACGAAATTCCACACGCATAAACCGCGAACCGGACATGCCTTACGAATGCGAATTACTTCTTATCGTTCTATTTCGGCGTGCCTGGTTGATGAGAGGATCCGAAGTATACGACACAGCATCTATGGCTTCCGGTCGCTAAGACAGGAATTTTCACGTGTAGCCATACATGCACTACCGCGTACCGTGGCACTCCGCCAGATAAGGCAGCTAGTGAAAACAGAAAAAAGCACGTGCGCGGGGTGTCATTAACTTGCGTGTTGTGAATACCAAACCGGTCGAAACCGGCCGGCTACCGGCCGGGCGACCTTGTAAGCGCTCCGTGAACATGGAGCGATTGTTCGGGGATGTCTCAACGGTACCCGAACCCAATAATTCGTTTCTGTGAAACTAGGGCTAGAATTTGAGAAGAAAGTAGCGCTGACCAGCTTATTCATTATTAAGCCTGTGCTTAATTCGGGCCCTGGGTTTAAACCATACATCGGGTCAACCCTGGTGTTCGAGACATGCACGCAACCCTTTGCGGTGAACACTGCTGATTTTAGATCGAGCATAGATTTCACGTATGAGCCCGAAGTACACAGTAAGACATTCTGGTCCATTTTTTAAAAGCCTTCCTTGGTTCAAGCCCTTGCCAAGTGTCCCAAATTAAAAGTTCCTGTCAAAACAGTCTACTGCCGGGCTAAATATAAATACCACAGAAAGTGACGGAGAACGCAGTCGCCCAGATAGCCGAATTGGTAAGGCATCCGAGATCTAATCGGAAGGCGTGGGTTCGGTCCCCGCCCTCGACGTGCATTTTCTCTTCACTTGCTTTCCTATATAGAATTAAAATCTTGGCTGCCCTAATCCTCATAAAAAAAAAAAAAAAAAACCCTAACAATTCCCCTATGCGTTCTAGACTGTCGGCCTTTCCTTCTCTCTGTGTATGTGGACACACACACGCACACTCCTTTCAGCTCTGGATTTTTTTATTACAAGCAAAAATTGTTTTGCTGCATGTTTTCGTACAGCTTCGAATTTCAGAAGCACAGAAATGAAAAATTACGCTACTAGTGCAAGTATTTATTAATTTACAGGCTTGACAATCAATTCGGTCATAGACAATTAAATTCTTTCTTTTCCGTAAAAAAGAATTTGTTTCTTCTTGCCGTAAAACCTATGATATCCCAATATTACAGAAAGAAAAAAATATAAATCTCGTAATCGAAATATTTACAGATTTACAAACATTTTGACAAACCGGAATTTCCGTTTCCTCACCCGCCCTGTCGTCCGTCCCACCATGCGTCCACTCAAGCTTATTCTGTTTCATATCATCCAGCCCCGCGAAAACTCAACAATGGTAATGCCGGTCGCAAGAGTTCTCGTTTTATTCTTATTAAGGCACTGGAGGATGTTGTGTGTGTGTGTGTATATATATATAAGTAAAGAGTCGGATACACAGCAAGAACAATAACAAACAAGGTTTACTTACGTAGCGGCAACGGGACTTGACTTCATCAGAGTAAAGTTACATGATCTTGCTGTAAAATCAGCAGAATCATGTAACTTTACTCTGATGAAGGCAAGTCCCGTTGCGGCTGCGTAAGTAAACCTTGTTTGTTATTGTTCTTGCTGTGTATCCGACTCTTTACTTATACTATTTCTGCGCGCTTTGTGAGTTTTATCTTTCTCTAGATTTATATATATAAATATATATCAGAGAGAGAGAGAGAGAGAGAGAGAGAGAGAGAGAGAGAAACTGGCGAGTCTGACGGCGTTAGCGGAGCAAGGGCACTTAGCTTTGCGAGCTAGATATGCATGACTCAGAAATAATAATGAACCGATTTCAAAATTAATGCACTTCTGCACTCGGGTGCGTTATTATCATCATCACCATCCTGCTTATATAGCAGAGCCTGGTATCACGACAATTAGAGCTCCATCAGCTATCGACCACCACAGCGAAAAAGTCCAATTCTCTGTACAAATCTCCCAAAATAAATGCACGACGCGAAGCACGCTATACGACGAAGGGCCAACCAACACAGCGTTACCTTAACAGCGGAAGTGGAGGTGGCAAGCAGTGATAGGCGGAAACGCACGTTTTCCCACACGCTGCGCGCATACGTAAGGGCTAGACGACAATTGTCCGCTCGGAACAAAGCAGTCCGGCCGTAAGCGCAGCGACCTTGACGCGTCCTTGGCCGTGTTTACAGACTTCGATCGTGGCTGACAGACGTCTAGGGTTCGGATGCTTCGCTGTTGGATCGATTCTGTTTGCGCAACGCGAGGCTCGCTTAATTGGCCATTGTGGACCCTCGCGCGCGTGACTGCACAAGTCGGCCGATGAGGAGGCATGCTTCTTTAAATCTCGTTTTTTTTTCTTTCAGGATGATTTCGTGGACGCCTGTTCATGAAGCAGTCATAAACCGCTGTAATAAAATTACGACGTCTTTTATTGTCCTCTATTCCTGTCCTTGAAAGTCGCCCTTTGTAGGCTCGTGACGCAGGAACTGGAACATTCGGTGGTCAAGTCGGTCCACGTACCTTTGCAAATATCTGAGCCAATACGAATTTCGGCAGTGTAACTTAAGTTAAGAATGAATGACTTTCCCCAATGTATAATTCACACAGAAAAAATACAGTTGATTGAATGATTGATTGATGTTTACGCGTTTGGACTTAAGTTCCGCAGCTACGAACCTGGGATATGGGCTTCGCCATAGCGGGGGACGCAGTGTAGACAACGAATCAAAATGTAGGCAATCTGGGGTCCTTTAAATGTCGACTTACAAGCGTTTTCGTTTTAAGCACCCATGAGTCAAAAATTGGCGCAGCTTTGCACTAGTGGTCCAAGGCCGGAGAAACAGCTGCAGAGCTGGCGGCCCCTCTCCCTTCACCGGAGAACCGGTTGTTGCCCCTTACGCGGATTTTCGAACTTCCAGCTGAAAGTTCTCCATGACTGGCAAGTCCAGGTCGTTTTGTCGGCTGCCTTTCCCATCTCACCCAAAGTGGACCGCGTCACCAGAATTTTCTAGTCACTCAGTCATCCAGGTAGGTTACTGAATATGTACGTTGGACTCGTTCAGCACTGACAGATAAAAAAAAAAAACGCACTTTCGCAACGCAGCATTGAGAATAAGGACCCATGGTTTCGTACCGAAGGGGTTACCATTCTTTTTGAAGCGAAGCTTTCAATGTTTCACTCACGGCGTCCGTAGTTCACCTCAAAACAAGAAAGCCAACTGTCTCGGACTTTATGATCGTAGGTGAAGTGAAAAAAAAAAAAAAAGGCTGCGTTTAATCTCACGGCAGCCGTGAGAATTACCTCCGAGAATTTCTCACGGCCGCTTCCACAAAAGCTGGCTGGCCTAAAAATTTGATGAATAATTTTTGCATCCCAATGTAACCTAACGTAACATAACCTCACCGAACCTAACGGGACCTAACCGAAAGCGTCATAACCTACCCAAATCCAGCCAAACTGCAACAAACCTAATATAACCCAGTCCAACACAGAACAAAACCTATATTAAACGTAATTCAGCCCATTCTAGAAGTCCTGTGCGCCGATTTCTTGATACAGTCGAAACCAGAATAAAAAAATGCATTAGAAATTCACGATGACCGAAACATTCCGAAAGCTAAAAAAAAAAAGAGAAAAAAAGAGAGAGACATCGCAATGTCGGACTCGAGCCTGAGCCTTCTCGTTTAAAACCAAGTACACAGCGCTACTGGGGCAGCTCCGAACACAGCTTTTTAGGGAATATTTTAGCATCTCCGGGTAGCGTTGTTAGCCAATGAGAGGCGACTGCCGTGAAAAATTTATGACGGTAATTATCACAATTGCCGTGATGATAGTACCAAAAAATATTCCTGTGGTGGGATTCGAACCTGGGTCCCTCGCTCTATGGAGTCGACGATTATCCGATGCGCCATTACGACTCGTTCGAAGCTAAAGCGAAGCAATTCTATGTCCCACTGATGGCGTCTGTAGTCCACCTCAAACCCCACTGCAGGAAAGCCAACTTCCGCCTGTAAAGCGTACTCTGCCTCAGATATACTCTTACACAGGTGAAGCCTGCTTTAAGTTTTAGCATCAATGGAGGAATTCCGCACGAGAAAGCTTCGCGTTAAACCATCGTCGTCGTTAGACGGAGGGGGTGCATCAATTTAGGGGCGACGCCCCTTAGGGGCTAGGGCTTTTGGCGTCTCCTGCCGTCATCGTAATCATCGTATCATGTAGTCACGGTACTAAAACACCGGGGAGCTCGTTTACTCCTCGCGCGGGAACGTAACGCCTGCTGAAAAAAACACTGGGACACTCGTTTACGCCTCGCGTCTCTCGTGCTTCAAGGACAAGAGGCTTTTACGGCAAAGCTGTACACCTCGACCCTCCAACGGTTTCATCTCTGCCGGCAAAAACGCCAAGGCGCCAAGAATACACTTGTACACTGCACGCTTCACCCCTCCTCAGTTTTCACGTCAATGGAGAGGGCCGGGGATCTTTTTTTTTTTACGAGCGCGGTAATTGCGAGCGCCGTCCCACGTACGAGGATGCCGTAAGAGTCAAGCGTGAACGGCCGACACCGCAAAGAACGCGGACGCGCAGCGTCGGTGGATGCCGCTTTTAAGGTAGCCGCGTATTTCTTTTCTTTTTATCTCCTGCTGCGTTAGTTAAAGCGCTACGTGACTGGATATAGGCGCATAGTTAGAAGGCCGTCTGGTTTTTTCTATGAATAAACCAAAGGGAAACGTGCGCCACAAGGCATAGTTGGCGGAATGCGGAGGACACAGCCAGAGCCGCAACCGAGGCAGTGGCGCATACGCCGCATTTTATTCCCTTTTATGTGAGCACTTAAAAAGAGGCAGGAGAACATGATGAGAAAAAAATTTTAACTTACGGAGGATGGCCAGAAGTTTTTAAGACTTGATTGTAGGGTTTAACGCGCCGACGCAACGCAGGCGATGAGGCGCGCCGTAGTGGAGGGCTCCGGATTAATTTTGACCACCTGGGGATCTTTAACGTGCGCCGAAATCTCGTACACACGGGCGTTTTTTGCTTTTCGCCTTGTAAAAGTCTCTTGTCTTTGAAACACGAATCTCTCTTGCGCGAGGCGTAAACAAGTGTCCTGGTGTTTTTTTAGTACGCGTTACGAGGCGCTCCAGCGCGAGGCGTAAACGAGCATCCCGGTGTTTTTTTTTTTTTAGCACGCGTTACGTTCTAGCGCGAGGCGTAAACGAGTTTCCCGGCGTTTTAGTACCGTCACTACATGAGACGACGATTACGACGACGACGACTACGACAAGAGTCGCCGACAGCCCCAGCCCCTAAAGGGCTTTACCCCTACAAAGCCCTAGACCAAAGAGGCGACCTGTAGTCGGGGAGCCGCCGTAGGTTCCGCCGTACTCGCCTTTATTCGGAACCGCCGTAGGTTCCGAATAAAGTTTTCTCTCTTTCTGTGTTCAAATCGCGTCAGCACTTCCACTTCTTAAGGCGGGTAATGAGGCACGTGCGGTAGCGGCCTTACCCCCTCCTTTGACGCAGCTGTGTCCCTTACCCGGAACGCGACCCCCGGCTGGCGCAACTTCAACTTTTTGGACCATTCTGTGTACCTCACAGCTGTTTTTTGTACCCCAGGTGTCCCGTAAAACATACCTAAAGCTTCCGCAAAAATAAAACAGCGAAACAAGCAGTCCACGATACATTGGAAATCATTCAGGATCCACACCTGTACTTTACGTGACATTGCGATTATTTTAAAACGAAAATGTTTTATTCCCGGAAACACGGATGATTTCGCTGACGTCATATCCGCCACGGAAGTGACGCGAGTACAACGAAGAAAGAGGCCTGTAAGGGGTGCACCCCTGCATACAGGGTGTTCTTGCGGGGAAGCTACATTCAGTACTAAAGAGTACATTAAACTTAGGGTTGTTCGTTTTCGGGTTTTATATTTGAACACGAAAGTGTTTTATGCCGCGATACCCCAAGATTTCACTCACGTCATATCCATCACGGAAATGACGCGAGTAAACCATTGCCGAAGCGACCCGCCAGCAGGGCGTCGCTCGCCAAGCACACCCACAAGACAGCCACCGACCCGCAAATCATGCTCAGCTGCAGATTTCGCTGCACATTTAACTTTCGTGTTTTACTTATTGCCTGGACAGAGGAATCAACCAGAGTTTTTTTTTTTTATTCAGTTATGTCTGTCGTTAGAGCACTGCAAAACGAGTGACAACAAAAGTTTAAAAAAGGTAAGCATGCTGCGCAGCCTGTGACGGAGCAGTTATGTAGTGGTCATTCAATGAAAGGCAGATCAAGCGGCTCCGTCATTACTCCGGCCTCCAGGAACGCGAAAACTTCAGCAAGAACGGGGGACAGACCGTTGCCCCAACTCACACAACTCTCACCCGCTCACGCTCTTCTGCAAACATACTTCACCATCAGCCTATCAACGCCCTGCAGGGCAAAGGCCTCTCCCATAATCTCCAATTATGCCCGTCCTGTGTCAACTGCGACCAATTTATTCCCGCAAACTTCTTGATCTCAGCTGCCCATCTAACTTTCTGCCGCCCCCTGCCACGCTTGCCTTCTCTAGGGATCCCCTGTTACCCTTAATGACCAACGGTTATATTGCCTCCGCATTGCATGCCCTGCCCCCTCCCATTTCTTCCTTTTAATTACTACTAATATGTCCTTAATTAACACGCGTTTGTTCCCTGACCCACTCCGCTCTCTTCTTGTCCCTTAATGTTACACCTATCATCCCCGGCTCAATTGCTCGCTGAGTCGTCCTCAATTTAAGCTAGCAGATACTTATTCCAACATTAACATTACACCACTCATGCACGGTAGGTAGCGTTTAAAATTTATCACTCAATCAAACGAACTCATTAATCCCTCGGTGGCTTGAAATGTTCCGAATGAGTTTTGAAAGTTTTCACCACGATGCTTACGATTATGGTGATGCTTAAATGCCCCGAATTTCTCCTCAAACCCCCCGCAATTTCTTCGGCTGGTTGCGGGCTGTCCAGCACGTCGGGGAGTGAGGTATAACGGCACAGAAATGCTTCCCCCTGCAAACACAATTGATACAGTTACGTAGCTATATGACTAGCGATAGATACAGTGTAACAAAGGTGAAATAAGGACAAGAAATTAAAGTACACACAAACAGCGTATATGTATGTATGTGTGTATGTATGTATGTATGTATGTATGTATGTATGTATGTATGTATGTACGTACGCACGCATGTATGTATGTATGCATGTATGTATGTATGTATGTATGTATGTATGTATGTATGTATGTATGTATGTATGTATGTATGTATGTATGTATGTATGTATGTATACATCGTCTACCGCAGCAGAACTGGTCGGTTTACACGAAGCGCTCCGCACCATTTCTTGTGAAAGGCCCCAGCAGAGGACTATTTTTTGTGACTGCAAACCAGCGCTGCAGGTACTAGGTACCCAATGAAGCGAGGCGCGTATGATCAGCTGACCACTGATGTCGCTATCCTGTTTAAAAAGTTGAATGAAAACGGCAGCAGGGTGGTGCTTCAGTGGATGTCAAGTGACTGTGGCGTCGCTGGAAGCGAGTTGGCGGATGCAGAAGCACGGCAGGCACACCACAATGGAACTCCCTTGGCTATACCCATCACAAGGCAGGATGCTAACGCGATACTTTTACTGAGCACGTAAACAAGCTGCAGCCTTGCATTCATCGGACGCGCAGAATCAACATTAACGCCTTCGCAGGCTCGATCCAGAGCAAAAGTTCTGGCTCACTCATGCCCCTCGACTTCGTAGAAGTCAAGAGACCTTGCTACACAGGTTGCGTCTTGGAGTGACATTGACCGGAAGTATCTCCACGCAATCGGACGGGAGGACAGCCCGGACTGCCTTCTGTGCGGTTGTCCATGAGACTATCGAACATTTGCTTAGCGCTTGTCCAAAGTACTCTAGTGAGCGAAAGAACCATGAGACGGCTTTACTACGCTTGGACACTCGCCCTCTGTCCGAACAAAAGATTTTGGGTATGTGGGCTGACAACAGGAAACAAGGCCTAGCCGTTAAAGCCCTGCTTACATTTCTCAGTGACTCCTCTCTGGATTCTCGGCTCCAGGTTGCGGCAAAATTTAACAGACTGCAAAATACTGTCTCACTGTTTTTTTTTCTTTTTTTCTTTTGGGCGATAATCATGTGCTGAAAAGTGGACTTTAATCATCTGTTTTAGCGTCCCGTTGTATATGAGACGTTTATTGGTTTTACTACATGTACACAGTTCCTTTATTGACTTCATTGTCATTTCCCATACCTTCCATATTCATTCCGTTCTCTTTTTATCCCCAGTACCCTCCCAACAGGGGGAAGTAGCAGGCCCCGGATCACTTTCTCAGAACGACCTCCTCTCCTTTTCAAAAAACATTCACTCTCTCTCTCTCTCTCTCTCTCTTTCTCTCATATATAAGCTAGAAGTAATGTGATGGGCATACATCCATAATTTCTGGCTAAGGTATTTCGCGACACCATAACCATACTACCGGGTGTGCTGGTTGACTACGTTCTGAAAGCAACTAAGATTTCGAAAAAAAAAAAAAAAGCTGAAAAACGTATTGCAGGGTCCCTTTAAAATCACGAATTTGATTGCTCAGACAAGTTTCCGAGAGGAGGAGGATGCGTGCGATGTCACATCTAGCGTCACTGAATAAGATACGCTGAAGAGTACCGTCACTTCGTGCACCCTGAAGCATCTGGGGGCCATTTTGTTTCCGGCTTGCAGTGTTGCCATCTCTCTCAACGAAACCGCCGCCGATTCGGACGGGCAGAGTGTGACCGGCCGCTCTACCATCCGCGCAGCAGAGAGAAAGGGAGAGGAGAGGCGCCCAGAAACAAAATGGCTGCGCCCATATGTAAACAAATATCACGTGGTGCCCACCGACCAATGATAATCATGGCGGCACATAGCAATGAGAAAAAAGAGTGCCGATACTCTAAAAGCCTCCATTAAGTGACGCCAGTCACATCCGACGGAGACCGTTCGCCCTCACCTTGGTGGCGTTGGCGACCCCGTCCTGGAGCGCGGCGTTGGCCACGTCCCCCGTGGGGGTGATGGTGCCCTGGGTGTCGCCGTTGGCCGCCTCGCGCTTGCTCTTGCGCCGCTTCACCTTGTCCTTGGGCGCCGGCGTGATGTCCGCCGAGCGCTGCTTTCCCAGCTTCTGGCCCATGCCTCCTCACTCACTCGACGCTCGCACTGCGGGAGGACAAGGCGGGGGGCGCGCCCACTGCGTCAAGGGAGAGAACAACGATGGCAGGAAGCGCGGGATGAGTTACCGTATTTCCGCGCTTAGAATCCGCATCCCCACTTTCAGCCCGTCGGAAAAGAAACGACAAATCCTCGCGTATTGCCCGCACATTTGATACAAGAAGGCTGCACCAAGGCTACTACTGCTTAAGCAACACATCACGCACTATGTAGACGGAAAAAGCGTATATTTAGCACGTAGAATACACCGACTGCAAGGCGAAAGCCACAATTCACTCAGTGTCACCGCTATCGCCAGAGCTATAAGTTAAGCCGTAGTCCCTCACTGTTCTACACAAGGTCATCTCCACTGCACAGCGCGCAGAATGCAGCTTCACGGCACAACGCGCATTGCCGTGAAGCTGCACTAACGGATAAACTCCGCGTATTTATCCGCACCCCTACTTTGCCGCTGAAACTTTCGCATTGTTGGTGCGGGTTCTACGCGCGAAAATGCGGTATCTGGTAGCTGGACTCGTTCTTCGCGTTTGTATAAAAAACTCTGCCATCCCTTCCCAAAGAAAGTTGATAGAAGCACGAAAGCTTTCTGACATCAAAAATACCTTTGCTGAAAGTGCGCCCAATCGATCGTCAAACATTTCAAAGATCCAAATCGCAAACGAAGGACGAGGCCACGCGACGATTTTTCGAGCACTGTGTAAACGAATCTACGAACGATCTAAATGTATACCAATGTGTGGTTTATGAGATGAAGGTATACCATTGTACTCTTCCTTCGTGATCGGTGCGTGCATTGTCTCGTCTAGAACCGTTTCTTCTACGCGATTTTCAAGTGACCCTTGTGACACAATAGAAGCCCGGTTGCACGCATGCGCAGTGTGTCCGGAGATAATATCAGAACTTTTTAGTCGACAAACCGGTCTACGGGGAAATGCATTAGTAGTATTTTGACAGCGCGTCATCCGTCGCACTAAGAAAGCTTTCGCTTTAACTCTAAAACTACGTGTAAGAACTTGCCACCATTAATATCGAGGCCTGCGCCGCCATGATGTAAAAACAGCGCGGTAGGACGAAATACACGAGTAAAGGAACCACACCGGACGAGCGCTGACTATCAACTGAAAACTTTGTTTGACCGGAAAGACATATATACATAAAAAAGCATTGAAACGGGCCGTTGTGTAAATGTGCGTTTGAGAGAGCACTTCAATTCTTTGAAGGGCTCTGTCGTTTGTTCGTGTTTGTGTTCTACGCGCTCATGTCAGCTCCAATTTGGAAAAAAAAAAAAAAGCGGTCTTACTGTTCCGTCATTCTAATCAGCTAAAGCGCGAAATAATAGAGGCGTGCTATATAAACAGGCTTGGTGACGAGTGCATTAGTCAGGCATCCTTTACTTTACATGATAAAGAAGTGGTTTATCGTGCTTGTGGTTGACATTATGAAGGAGCAAACTAGTTTCTCCCCCTTTTTTTTCGCTATCAGTGTTGGTATGACACAGATGTTAGCGCATGCATCGTTTCAATGTTTTTTTATGTATATATGTCTTTCCACTCAAATAAAGTTTTCAGTTGATAATCAGCGCTCGTCGTGTCTGGTTCCTTTACTCGTGTATTTCGTCCTACCCCGCTGTTTTTACACCATGTCGACCTACCAACTTGCCCAACTTGACCTACCAACCTGACCTACCAACTTGACCTACCAACCTGCGCCGCCATGCCCAATTCTGCAGTCCCCATTGTTTTGGCGTCAGTTGCACCCATGTCACGGCCTGAAGGCCTACAGTTTTGCAGTTACCGCTATTTTGACGGAAATCGTACCCACTCAGACGCAGGAAAGCCCACAGTTTTATTTTGAAATCCCGAGTGGTCCAACTGTTTTACAAGGTTCATTCAAGACCTCCTCTCGCCTCCTACCCCACGTCTCTCGTTCGCTCGCTCTCTCTCTCTATCTCTCTACGCGTGCGCGTGTGTGCGTGCGTGTGTGTACGCGCGTGTTTGTGTACTCCTCGCAAAAGCAGACCGAAAAAAAAAATGAAAGAAGAGATACGCTAGTTCCTTTGCGGACCAATTATCCAAACAATATAAATAACCCTCTCTCTGAAGTGACAAGCTTACCAATGCGCCGAATTTAAAGGATGTCAAAGCTTACTAGGGACGAGCGAAATAAATACTGAGAGAACAGACATCAAGCCAACTAAGTCTTACGTGAAGGCGCGCTAAGCAGCCAGCGTTACTAGGTAAAAGTTCGTGATGCCAAACCCAACCCCCGCTTTCTGCAAGTCCGAAGGCCTTGCAAAAGGTCAACATCGCGCCAGCGCTTGTTTACAGTGCATGCAATGCGATCGACAACACCCACGCGACTGGCGCGCTAGGAATTGATTCAATTAGTCAGCACCCTCTGATTGCTTCCCAAATCAAGGAGCGGCCTAAGAGACAAAAAAAAAAAAGCAAGAATCGCTATCACCCGTCATGCCAGCCTAGCGAGTGCGTAAATAAATAAAATAATAAACAAACAAAATAAAATACTAACAAACATACATGAACACAGACGAGCAAAACGTCATTCCTATAACTTCATATACTTGCGTGGGGGCTAACCAGTTTCCATCGGCTAACCTTCCTGCCTCTGTTTATCCTTCATTTCTTCATCTGCACGAGCTACAACGTTGAAATTTACTCTTCGTTTTTTTTTTTCTTCTTTTAGCGGTCGTAGCGCCGGCAGAGCAACCGTTGCGGTGCCGCCATTTCTGCGAAACGCAGCGACAACGGGACAAGTGCTGCCACCCCGTGGAAGGGACGCACACTACGTGAAACCGCGATCTCGTTCGGGCTCATTTTTTTCCCGCCATTTGTTGAAAAATAAATGTACAAGAACTTCAATCTCTCGAACACCTGCGATCGTTTAACTGAAGTCGCTAAACTTATCGCATAACCGGGCGACTCTCGTCTAAACGCTGCTCCGGGTACGCAAATCAGTTGTTTTTCAACAAAGCGACTTTTTACAGGTGTTTATTCGCACAGTGAGATGGTATTTCAACAATTTGAGATGTTTTTTTCGCACAATTGTTAGCATCGGAGTTATTCTCGCGCAATTAAGACAGCGCAGTACAATTATAACAAGAAAAGTAAAGTCTCTTTTCTTTTTTTTTTTTTTTTTCCTCCGCCGGACCAGGAAGCCCTGATCTCTCGGGCGAAGGCGGCGGCGACCCTGCGCGGCCTACCGGAATAGGATGGCCACCCACCGCTCCTAACTCTTTCTCTCCCCCTCCCCTCTCCCTTTTTCTGAATAAACGTTTTCCTCCTCCTCCTCCGCCGGCGCTAAAGTTGCTTCTACCGCCCGACACCGGAGCTGCGCAGAAAAGCGAGCCTCCCCGCGTCCTTGGGGCTGGAGGCCCGGCACGCGTTCGCGATTGCGCGATAACGAAACGAGCGAAGCGCTCCGCGGGCGCATAAAGTAAACAAGGGGGTTTAAAAAACAGCTGCAGATCAGGGAGGGTTGATAGAGTCCTACTTTTTCTGCTATCTTGCCTGAACGCTGCAAATGCAAATGACTTGCTGTGCAACGGTGCGCTGTACTCTTCAGACACAAAAAAATGTCTGCATGCCTTTCTAGAAACGGGGATGTTTGCCGCAAAAACAGTACACATGTAGCGCGAGCTGTTTCAGTGACCTTTAAAAAGGGAATCCTGTGTATCGGTTTGTTTTGCCATTTGCGTTCCTGCTTTGTTCGTCAGAGCAATATTTTGAATATCCATGACGAAAATCGTGGTGCTGGGCGTTTCCAATTGCGATGTAGAACGCTCGTGGAACATACGCGTGCTAGTTATCTCTGACTTGCCTCTTACTCGAGATGTCAGCTGAACCTTCAAGACAAGAGGCCTATTAGAATAGGCAGAATCTGAGCTAGTTGGATCGTAATTGATTAAATACTGGTCAGCCTAAACTTAACCGGGGACGCAGACAATGACGAGAGACGAAGCACAAGCGCTGACACTACCAACTGAATTTTTATTACGCCTCACCTTGTACATTTATACCCTCTAGCCACGTGGTCCCAGAGGTCTCTCCACGTGGTCTCTCGTAATTGTCTGCGTCCCCAGTTAAATTTAGGCTGACCAGTGTTTAATCAACAAGAGGACTGTTCTTGTCGAAAAGTTTGCCCCGGTTTTCTTATGCAATATATATCTGTATACAAAAGGTTATCACTAAAAATTAATTCCTTCGAAAATTCATACACTCTTCCCCACTAGCAGACGCCTCAAAGGTAGACAGTAAATACGCCAACACGGACACGCAAAGCCGCAAGGTAGCCAAAAAGCCGCTTCAGCGTCTAAAGCGGTATGCAGTTCACAATCGACGACCTGATGGAAGCGGCAAAGCGCAGCAACCTCGGGCAGAAGTATCAGTTTTGTCCATTTCATGTCCACTTCAAAGGGTCCGTTTCGAGAGAGTGGTGATTCACTGAAAGCAGACGACCGAATGTGATGCCGCGCATCTATGGGTCAAGGGTCTTGAAGTGCAACTGCATCACGACTGAAACGGACGCAAAATGGGCATTTTCGAAACGGACAGAACTCAGAATAACGCCCCTAAGCCCACCCACACAGAGTCCATCCACTTGACATGCAGAGGTGAGTTCCTGAGCAATGAAAACCACTAACCACAAAATAACCTTTTATATGCGACTGCCTCTCATTCACTCGCCTTGTCCCTCCATACGGCGTTGTCCACACCCCTCCCCCTACACTATAAAAAAAATAACAGTAAGCGGCGCCCGGTTTCGATCCCACGACCCTGTGGGCGGAACGCGAGGTACATGGTGCTCTACCCACTGCGCCACAAAACCGAGAGAGATTCAAATGCTACGAACGCGCCTTATATCCTTGACTCATTCAAACTACGTCAAGATGCTACTGATACAACGCATGATGGGGCAATGATTAACACTTGCAATAAAAGAAAAGAAGCTCCCAGTTACAGCAACAATGATGGAGTAAAGGTCGTTGCGACAGCGAAGCCCCAAGCATACCACTTAGAGAGATTGACCAAGAGTGGCCAATAAAACATAATAATAATCATAAAACATAATAATAATACGCGTTCCCGAGACGTTTCACGCGATTTCAGAATCAATCCAACGGAAACACCAAGTGAACTCCACGATGCGTCACATCTACACAGTGTTCCCCTCGCGGGGAGGTGGGCGCTTTTTTTACTTGCGCCTTCTTCCAACACACGTGCTTAAGCCTATGCTAGTCTAAAACGTATGTACTTCACTTCGAAGTTGATTATTAGGCTTAACGCGCCGACGCTACACAGGCGATGAGGCACGCCGTAGTGCACATGAAGGGCTGTGGATTAATTTTGACCCCCTGGGGATCTTTAACGTGCGCCGAAATCTCGACTGCGCCTCGAATATGCGGACAAAGTTCGTCTAGCCATCACTCCACGAGAGTCTCGTCGGTCGCTTCAACTTCACTGCTTCCATTTTTTTTTTATTAAACGCACGCAGCTGTTGCCTGCGGAAACGGAGCAGACCAGTGCAACAACTCTCCAGCAGCTCGCCCAGTCGAAGCCCCGTGGTAGTGCATTGACGATAGTAAAACAACGACTGCATCGACTGCAAGAATCTGACTCTGAGGCCTACTTCCCGGGCCGCGGCGGCGCCGCTTTTCTGAGGGAGGCGAAAAGCGAAAACGCCCGAGTGTTCCGAGATTTCGGCGCACGTTAAAGATTCCCAGGTGGTCAAAATTAATCCAGCGCTCTCCACTACGGCGAGCCTCATCGCCTGCGTTGCGTCGACGCGTTCAAACTTCATAATCAATCAATCAATCAATCAATCAATCAATCAATCAATCAATCAATCAATCAATCAATCAATCAATCAATCAACTCCGAGACCTGAGCTCCAGGAGTGCTGCGCCGCATGTTACAGTGTTTTTACGGCTCCTATACGAGGATATATCGCTGCTACGCAATTCAGTTTAGAGCAAAGCTTATATGGATAGGATTACAGGTATTTTAGGGGCGACGCCCCTTCGGGACTGGCGCTGTTGGCGTCTCCTGTCGTCGTCGTAATCCTCGTCTCATGTAGTCACGGCATTAAAATACAGGGAAACTAGCTTACGCCTCGCTCTAGAACGTAACGCGTGCTAAAAAAAACCCCGGGACACTCGTTTACGCCTCGCGCTGGACAGCCTCGTGCTTCAAAGACAAGAGACTTCTACAGCAAAGCTGTATACCTGTACCCGCCAACGGTTTCATCTCCGTGGGCAAAAATGCTAAGGCGCCAAGAATGCACTTTACACTGCCCGCTTCGCCACTCCCCAGGTTTCACGTTAGTGGAGATGGCCCGGGATTTTTGATGTCCGCGTGTCTTTGAAGTGCGAGGCGTTGGAAAACGGACGTCCCTTTGTGCGCACGCGGTCACCAACCAGTCGCACCCCGGACAAAACACTACTTAGAACTCAGGCGTATACTAATCATCATTTGGATATGTAGTTATCAATAGACGCCATTTTTAGTATCAGCATAGTCTAAAATAAAAGTGTGTGCGCCGGTAAAGGTGAACAGCGCCGGAGGAGGGCAGGCCGCCACCGCACGTGCCATACGAGCCTCCTTCAGAGCTGTTCTGTTGGGGCGAACACAGGCCTCTTGACGATGGCGAGTGAGCGGAACGAGCTTCGGAGAATGCTGTCCAGAGGGCCGGTCAAGCGGCGAGGACGGGCGCGGTAGCAAAGTTCAACAGGAGATCAACTGAAGGTGCAACTAGCATTTCGCCTTCACATTCTCGGAAACTTCTGAGCATCCCCGAAATTATTTTTAGCATCGCGTCTCCGCCAAATAAACCCGAAAAAAAGAGTTAAAGCCATTCCGCTGAACGTGAAAGCTGTCGGAAGTGCAGAGCAGTGATTCGCCATAAGGGGTAGCAGCGCCGTTACCCGTTCACTGCTACCAACCAATGTAATTCAAATTTCCCGCCTTCTCAGTGTTCGCGCGCCTTTGACTGAAACTGCGCCAGCGGGAGGTCTGTTCTTTTTGCGGTTGCTTTTCCTCCCGCACGCGCCAGCGTTGCACTGCCACTTTTTATTCGCTTACTATCGTAAAAACCAACCCACGAGCGCTCCTCCTGACTAAATGAGCGCGGACGCTGCGGATTAATTACGTATATTTTGTCTCAAATGTACCTGCACTTCTGTTTGCGCTAGACATCGAAGAGATGTTGTGACAAGCGCCAGCAGTTCACGAGTTTCGAACGCTTATGACTATATAAACCGCTTGGCTTTCGAAGCCTCTGGGTCACGCCGCGACGACGGAACGCAGTGTGACTCTACTTAGGTCCACCGTACGAGCTATAGCTACGACTACAAGGCGAGCTCCTAAAAAAAAAAAAAAGCACAGACATAAACAGTGAAATAGTGAGTGGGTTGCAATCTTGAAAGAGAGCGGCTGCAATTGCTAACCCTCTCCCACAACCATTTCGTTTGTACTCCCCTGCAGACGACACTTCTGCGCTAGTTTAGAAGAATATATGGATACTATACTACTACAGTAAATGAATGCAGGCGATCGAGTGTAGTCTGTTTCCGTCGTAAAATTCTAAAATACAACTTACAGCGAATACTACTCTCCAGCCACGCAGGGAGTACATAGTTTTAAATAGCGAGGCAGACATCTGGCGACAGGTCATCCGTTTCGACGAAGGACTGATTCACGGACTTTGTTCCCGGCTGCACGGGTTGGCGCCGCATGATACGCGCGCTGAAAAAAGAAATACATTCGCTGCAACGCGATACACAGACAGTCAACGCCATTTCCTGTAGCACGATACGCTTCCAACGAACGGCTGGGCGAAGACGCCGCTCAGGAAGAGGGCGAGGGAGAAAGAAGTCTTGGCGGTGTTCGCAGACAGAGGACTACAACGCACTTTCTGAAATCAGAGACCGCTCTCTTCGCTTGCACTAGCCCTGCGGCGTGGCGGAGCTGACACAAAACTTGTGGCGTCCTCGAAGCTGGTTGAAAGGAATCTCATTTAGCACATCGAAGTCTTCCAACAATCTACGTCCCTATATTAACTGCGAAAAGACAGCGTATACGCTAATACAAAGTAGCCTGCGTAAGAAGGAAAGTAGGCCGTTTGAACGGAACGGCTGACATATCGGGAACGTCCAGCATAGTGGGCGTGAACTGTCGCATACATAATGGGGACGCTTCTACGTTCTGGGGACGTTCGCAGGACATCAAAGGGGCCATGAAGGCAAAACACAAGTTGGGTTCATTCAAAAGACTGCCTCGTTAAAATCACACTGACACCACTTTGAATGTAAACTTCGCTCAAATAAGCTGCATAATTAGGAAAAAAGGAAATGGCCATGCGACCCGCTCGCTCATTTCCCGCAACAGAACCTACGATGTCATACCAGCCAGCCCAGCGATTGGCGGAGGCCGGCAAAAGCAAACGCAAATTAGGCAGAGCTTATAAGCTTGCCGAACGAGCTATTCGCGCTTAAATGTAGGGCACATTCTTTTTAAAGCAGTAAGAATGGTGGGGTAAACAGTGGAAGTTACGAAAGCAGACGTAAACAGAAGTACCGATGCGTACTGCTGTTGGTACTGCGCGCACTGTGCTTCGTTTAGCTGCACAGGACTGCGGGGTTTCGGGGTTGTTTCAGACGACCCTGGCCGATTGACGCAAGCGACGGTGTCTTACGCACTCTTAAAAAAAAGGTCGGAGCATTCACTAATGTAATACTAACAAGTTACTTGTCCCAGTATACACTAGGTACTTAGTTACTGGAGGTAGTAAATGTAGCCCTTGTCAGAATTACTAACCGAAGCAGGCAGTAAGCACTACTACCCCAACTAGTAAAGTCCCAGCGATAGCACTTTTCTGAGCTACATGCGTTTACTAACTGGCCATGCAAAACCTAGTCATAAGCACGACCTAAATCTAGTGCTACCACTTCCTACACTCAGTTAATTTACTAACCATGCAGTTGTTAGTGCCAGAGCCTACGTACAAAACTGCGGGGTAGTAAGGTTCGTAAGGAGTTAGTAAACACGGCCGTTACTACCTTTTTACGACCTTTTTTATTAAGAGTGCGTGACTATATTTGTCGAGCGAGCACTGTTTCACGAAACGATTATTTTCTCCCTCAACAAAAACAAGCCAAGTTTAAATGCGGTCAAAAACAAACCAAAGGCAGTGAACGGGCTTGTATGGTGGCGCCATCTAGGTTCACTAACGGTAAACAAGGCTTCGCAATCGGCTGCAGAGCGGTCAGTTCCTGTGATATAATACGCCTCGAGCGCGGCCTGTAGGGGCGCCACTGAAATCCCCCTAGCGGCCCGTTTCGAAAGCAGGCGCGGGAGTCCGCGCCCCGCTCCCCAGTGCCGCCGCTGCTTTTGCGGCACGTTCACGACTGAGATTTACCGTTTGTGGGCGTTTGAAATTCATGTTTGTGTGGAGCAGTCACTATGTTCGCAAATGGGGTGTGTTTACGAGAGTGTAAATGTTTCCGACGCGATCTTAGTGTGGTATTTTCGGTCTGTATAAGCGCCAGGTGTGTGTCACAGGCCAGCGTCGCGGAACCGGCGTATGATGGAGCCGATTGTAGTTGCACTGACCTGAATTTACTAGCCGTGTCTCCGTAACCACCGGTTACTCAGATGTTCATGCTACGGCTATACACTACGATTTAAATCGGTTTTGTGCGCTTACATAATCAGCGGAGCACTCATACCTGACAGCACACCAGTTACGTTTGCCAATATTATACCTCAGATATTGATCAACACCATTTACAAGCCAGTCTGTGTTAAATTCGGGAATATTCAACAAAAGTACGATGGACAATGCATAATTATACTCGGGGATCAGCACACGACAGAGTCGTCTTGTCGTGAGGTGCGCGCCCGCAGACCTTCATCTGCTATATATATCCTCTGCGAGCAGCGCGGAGACGGGCTTACAATATAATCCGCGTCCGCGACTAAATGCTTCTTCGAAATATCGTCATATGGCACAGGGAGCGTGCAGAATAAACCAGAAACTGAAATCAGAGGGCCTTATCACATACCACACTCTTCCAACGACTCATTTCATCGCTTGTTGAACAGCCTACCCTGCATACTTCCAAAAATGCGTCCGCCGTACGATCAGCTCTTCGTTGAAGTAGAAAAAACAAAAGGAAAGTGAACGCGAGATTTATGTGTGGGATTACTAAAATGTTCATTGCTTGATTCCGCTCCGCATTTGTACACGGCGTCCCCCTCCCCGCCCCCCCACCGATTTCTCGCGAAATAGCAGTGCATTTCGCGTATAGTTGGTCTAGTGAAACCTACCTGGCTTAAGTTTAGACGAACGGCTTTAGCATGTCAGAAGCTGCACTGTTTTTTTTTTCTTTTCCGTTAGAGCTATTATGTTTCTAAATTCCGCATTGACACAGCATTTATTTTTCTGTGGTTTCATTTCCTTGGTTCTTGCTATATGGCGTGTGTGGGCACATATTGAACGACGCATAGGCTTGGAATATACTTTACATTTTCGCATGGTTTATATTCTTATTAAAAGGCATAAGTCATTGTCCGGGATTGGGTAATCACATCCCCGAAACATATTTTTCTGCGGCGTATATATGCGAAACGTAGCCGCATTCGTTGTCCACGCTGCAAAATGAAGCCAACCTCTCATTGCGCCAGTATCAGGTCTAAACGAGGCGTCAGTAGAATTCCTTTGTGCCTGATGTTTTGGAGGTGACATGGGTGATATGTTGCTGCCGTCGCCGACGCCCGGAAGAGCGGCGACGAAGCGCGCAGAACCGTGTCCCTGGGTAGCTCTTGCAGGCGATCGCGTACTCTAAGAAGACGCAGCTGCTTTTTAAGTGACCTAAACGTACTCTTTGCCTATAGTCGTCACCATAACAAGTTTTTTTTAGGGCGCGGAAAGGCGAAAAGAAGCGAAATAGAACCAAAACACTGCACGAGCCCCTATCAGTCACGCAGCGCAAATCCCGTCAACGCCGCGGAGAAGCGGCGGCAGGCGGCGCAGCGATCGCGAAGCTCGAGGCGTATTGCAGACCACGAAAACACACGATTTAAAATCAAAATTTTAACTTAAATTGGTTAATTGATTATGAGGTTTAACGCGCCGACGGACCGCAGGCGATGAGGCGCGCCGTAGTGGAGGGCTCGGGATTAATTTTGACCACCTGGGGATCTTTATCGGGCGCCGAAATCTCGCACACACGTTTGACTTAAATTGAAGTATTTCTCAGTTAATGAAATGTCGTTTGCATCCGGGCAAGCGCGGGGGGCACAATAAAACACGAAATCTTTCGAATATAAAACAAACTTGTATTTTGTCTGCATGGGCCCTTTAAAGTGCCGGGAGGGGTGTGACTTGTGCTGCCGACTTTTGCATGAACGCAGACCACCGGAGCACATGTCGCGACAAGAATACGCATTCTTCGGACGTTTGAACAAAAAGTTCGAGGAAAACTATAAGCACTGCTTACGGGTTGTGAATGCGAAATCCCGAATGTCTGAGACGCCTTGCTTCGGCGTCGTGTTGTGATTTCGCCGCTTGAAAGGCTTCGCTTTGCGAATAGTGTTAACGCTATCGAATGGCTTCGACCTGTTTCCTACTCGTTGCGCCCGTGCTCCTTCCTGCCACTGTGTAAGGGCAAAGTTGACGAATATGGTGAATTTATCTGCTTGTCTCTTCGCTCGTTCCGCTGCGCCCTTCCGCAGCCTTCATCGGCGCTGTACTGGCGCGGTCGGCCACCTCTCGTTACTGCCGAGTCTGCTCGTGCTACGGAGCGCCTCGGGCTTGGGAAAACTTCCACCAGAGAGCGGTTTTATTTCGTTTCAGGTAAGTTTCAGGCGCCAGCGCCCGCTTTTTCGCTTAATGGGTCAATAAAGGGGGAATCGCCTGTTAACATTGCTATGTGACTTGGTACTTCGTGACCCCCGCACTTACAAACCATCGTGCGCGAATGCGAAAGAGAGAGAAAAGCAAACGGAAAGGCCGAGAGGTTATCCACGCTTAGAGCCCGGATTGCTACTCGACACTGGGGAAGGGGTGTGCAGGGGATGAAAGAGAAAGCAAGCAAAAAAAAAAAGGGGGAAAGGAGAAGGGCCGCGCTCACAGTTCAGTCCCTTTGCGGGCACTATAGTCTTTCGGCTAAGCCTGCTTCCTTCATAAAACGCAAAAGGGCTTTTGTTGCCTTCTGCGAAGTCGATTCTAGGGGTCGGTGTCCTAGAATAGTCTCTAGTGTGAATGGTTGATTGTTCAATCGGTTGAGCTAGATTTAAAAGTACATATACATGTGCACAACGGCCTAGTTTGCCTATTGTAGATACATTTCACTTCCGCACCAAATTTAAAAAAATAAAACTCTCGCATAGAAGACCGCTAGCGCCATCTAATGAAAACTAGATAAATAAACATGCAAATTCTTGTTTATATTTTATGTAAGTAAAATGGGCTATATATTTCTAAAAGAATCAAACTAGCCCTTTGGAACATTGAGATAGATTTGGAAAAATTTTCGTATTGTCGCACGATGCTTTTGTGATCAGGCGGGTCCACCTTAAAAAGCATCGGGTACTGTTAAGAGAAGTTTTACAAATCCATAGAAATCTTCCTAACGACGCAATTTGCTTCGTTTATAAATATAGCACATCTCCACTGAAATAAAAAATAAACGAGAAATAGATTTTAGTTCATGTAGTTTTTCATTAGATGGCCCTAGCGGTCTACTATGCGAGTTAATTTTTTTTTATTTCACTACCGAGGTTAAACATATCTACAATAAGCGAACTAGGCCGCTGTGCGCATTTCTATGTATTTGTAAAACTTTTCGTCTTGGTGAACGATAAGTGCCATAGTAATGTTAACAGGCGAGTCCCTTTTAATGCGTCGTGAATAAGACTACCTGGGCTATTTATCGGAGACACAGGGTGTCTGGGTTCGCGTCGACGACACAAGTGCGCCTTCTATCCTTTAATGAAAGGACAGGGCTAATTATTCCATTCCACATTCCAATCGTAACGCCATTGAGGCGCGGGCGAATAACCACTGTACGTTATACCAACAGACACATCATCCCTTCAGAAACACTATAACGGTTTCAGCATTGTCAAGCCATATTGCTAGGGAGGATGTAAAGGCTGGGTTTTTTTTATGTTCCCATTCGCAGGCATCCCGTCCTGGTTGCATATTCGTCTCTCGCCCAGAGGGGGAGCCGTGAATAGGACTAATCGTCGCGAGAACGCAGCGATCATACAGGAAATGCGTCATTTCGTATGCAGAGGGTACCTACTCCCGCTGCCCTCCTTCGGGCCCCGATAAGACAGCGCATCCGTGAGCACACTCACACGACGAACGGCTTCCCGAGGGGGCGTTGTCTCGCTGGGTGTAATTTATTACACATCCTGCGGGCCGTATGGCCCAGCATTCGCGCATAAACGAGATAACAAATGCAATTGCAAGGGTGGGGATCTTATGGTGCCAGCTACGTAAAGTAAAGCGTCGTGAACTCTAACTCGGGACAGCTCGAGCAACCCCGGGGTTTTTTGCAAATCACATCCAGGTGCTCAATAGTTCTGTACACCATGTTTTAACTCGCAAAGATCCTATAACTAAAATCTCGCCCGGAAAATTTCGGGGAATGATAATAATAATAATAAAAAGACCGTAACTTGTGAACCTCTCCAATATTAGTTTCGAAATTTCCCGTAAAAAAGCTCTCGAAGGTCGTTCAAAGTTTCCTTTCCGGTACACGAGAGTTATCTGCATTGTGGCAGAGGATTATCCCCCCTCGAGCCCAGCTAACCGCACGAAAGAGTGCCACCATCCAAGCACGCATTGTGGCTTGTTTTGTCGCGCATTTCCGACGGCAGAAAGAGCGCACGGAACGCCACGCCCAAAGCGCTACACTGACCAACACCAAACCCGTTAATGGACCTTTTTCCAGTAGCGCTCTACGCATGCGCCACTCTCGCTCCCAGCGACTGATCCGCCATTATTGAGCGCAAAATGTAAACAAAACGACGCCATATTGGATTAGCCGGTTGCGAAGGCCGAGCCAGCTAAATGCTGCTCTGTCTTCTGAGCCCTGAGCGACCGACAGGTAGGCGTTACAGCTGCCATCGAAAAATTTCTGTCACAAAAACCACGCGTGGCGCCTGGGGCGGCTTCCTCAACGGCGCAGGGCAGCAGCAAAAAAGGGGGCCAGTTCTATAATCCCCCAAGTGTGGTTCAGGCGGCCGCCGCGAGAGGGCTACGCTACTGGAGAAAGGTCCATCACAGTACTTTTCCGGTTTTGCTGAGAGCCACGCAAAACAGTCCCACTAGAACCAAGCAAACAAACGACACTTGCGGACCTGGACATGCAAACCTCACGGGTCTCCCGAGTTACCAGAAATTGTATAGTTCGAATGTACAGTAAAAGACCCCAGCATGGCTATTCAAGGTGGGCGTCGTGCGATGATGATGATGGTTGGGTTTTTTATGGCGCAAGGCCGACTAAGGGCAAAGAGCGCCAAGGAAAGGTTATTTTATAAGGACGAGATGACAGTAAACGTAAATCATTTAACTAAAAATTTATGTGAAATGACATAAAAGACAATGTAGATGACTAGTGTAAATGGTCAGGGTGTCAACATGCATCGTAAGTGATGAGGTGTAAAAACTTGACATCGCTAAGAAACTTAAAAGTACGCTTGTGAATAATTATGGGGTCGTCCCTAAAAAGTGCGATGAGTGTAGTGGAATGTGTTGTGAGTATAGTTGTGCGAAGTGTGTGTGTGTCGTGTTGTTTCTAGTGCCTTGCATTGTATGAGGATGTGGATTACGAACAGGGCCTCTCCACACCTGCTGCACAGAGGTCTTGGAGATCCAGTGAGCAGGTGCGAGTGCGTTGCATGTGTGTGCCCTATCTAGCCAAGGCGACTTTGTGTATCTATTGCGTGTGTCGGTGGTGTATGGTCCCAAGTGTGGTTTTATTACGTGTAACTTGTTGTCTGTTTGTTCCTCCAGTGTGCTTGCCATGTTTCGCGGAGGCGTTGTCTGATGTAAGGCTTCAGGTCAGTGTAGGGTACTGCTGTTAAGGTGGGTTTCGTGCGATCGCCTCTGTGTTCGTCATGTGCAGTGATAGGGGACGTACACCACTACGTAATGTGTTGCCAATGCCCAGAGCAGATGCCGAGCGGCCTCCAATGCTCTCAGCGATTCGAAAGCTGGCAGCCCCACAAAACATTCTGGACCACATCGTCTTTCCAAGGGGACATTGGATGCTGAGCAGAGACGTGTCGCGCCTTCTGCTAAGCTCCCTTCAGGAGACGGAACTTGCGAACTCGTGGTGAAAGGACCCTAACATTGACTAATTAGGATGATATCAGGCGGAGCAATTGCCGGCATATCCAGAAAGGCCAACCTCGCCTGATCCCACACAACCACAACCACCATCAGCACCACAATCAAATACACTCACCACACTTTGTAGAAGTGCCTCAACTACGCATTATTTTGCATGCAGGAAGGACCTAGAAGAATAAATGTTCACCGTCGTATTTTCCCCTACACGCTTCCCTTGCTGCCGTCTGCCTGTACACAAACCGCATACGCTGCCCTTGGCAGGCTTGCCCGAGCGCATTAAATAGCACCGTTGTACGGCTGGCACGGTGATTTTGTTGGAGAATAACACAGCTGCGAGACTGTTCCTGGCTGCAGTGTACTCCACGTTTTATTCAAAATAACACAGAAAAAGAGAATCGGCGTGAACTCCAACGTCGGAGAAGACTGCACCGTCGTTACGCTGTAAATCACGGAGCAAATACATCTGGTGGAAAAAAAGATTACCATACGCTCCGAATTTTGTAGCTTCAGTGAAAATAGAAACCATTCTGTTCCTAAGCTCCACTGCTCGATCAACGCATTTTAACATTTAGCTGTAGCTGTAGCTGAAGCTGAAGTAGTACAAAGGGTGAAGGAAGAAAACTGCTCACATGGTTGCTTTTTTACAGCCGGATTCAAACTAGGTTCGTTTGAAGAATGTGGTGCACATAACTTTTAAAGGTCGCTCTTTAGAGTCCATACGCATACAACCATGCAGCTGGAGAGACGTTGATAGTAACTTCTGCTTTCCAAATGTCTGTGTAGCGCGCCGTCGCAGTGATCCTGAGAGGGACCTGCTGGCAGAGCGCAGGAGTCCGTGAGTGTGACTCAGTTTGGTAGTCTCTGCGAGCGGGAGTCCCTGCAAGTTGGGGACCAGTAAGTTAAAGGCCGGGGTTGTAGCACGTAAATTGTAGCACGTGAGTTGGAGCCCGTGCGTTGGAGTCTGTAAGAATCTTTCCTGGCACACTTAATGCCAACGTGAATGAGGATTCAGCGATGGCATTTAACGGCCGTCTTCTATTTATATACTCGTACCACAAAAGTGGGTTTCGAGAAAGCGCAATAAATGGCGTATTTCCGCTGTTCTAACACGCATCGATTGTGACGCGTAGGTAACTTGGGAAAATTCGAAAAAAAAAATCACGCCGATACTACCACGCAGATATAAAATACGCGACACCACGTACTTGGCAGAAGACATTTTACTTGATGCATGCAAATACTGCAGTAAAAATCACTTGTGATTCATAAACTTGCACATCCCGCTTCTGCTGGAAATAAAACTGGAACGGGGAGCGTTGAAAGTGTTTGCGATGTTAAGTGTCTTAACCTCCATAATTGTAGAAGTGATATATAAACTGCAGTAGCAAAAAGATGTGTGCGCCAAAATTTACTCACGTGACGTTGGCGGATTGTGTTGGATTGGATTGAGTTTGAATTTTTGGAGCAGTTCGTGTCCATGAGAATTCTGCTGACCGGTTTGAAGGTTATTTCGGTTTTCATCCCGATTGTACCGCGCACACAAAATTGAACGCTACTACTTTTCCCCAAAAAAAGGTGCGTGTTAGAATCGTGCAAATACGGTACCAAGCGAAGTGCTGTCGTAGAGAGGCATCAGATATCTCTATCAGATATCAAATATATAAATAGTGCGGCCTCCCGTCGTCAAGGAGATAAAATAATGATATTTTGCAGTGACGGAAGCGGTACAGAAGGTTTGAGAGGGGAGTGGCAGCGTATTCTTGCGGAGGTTTCAGCACACTATTTATACTAATCAGAGAGAGAGAGAGAGAGAGAGAGAGAGAGAGAGAGAGAGAGAGAGAGAGAGAGAGAGAGAGAGACTCCGAGCGTGGGTACATGCCATTTGAGCATATCTGTTATATCTATTCGTTAGGCATTCAGTGTACTGCTACTTTTCGTCAATCCCCTTTCAAAGTCATCTGTGCGCGGAGATTGTTTGATGCAGTAGCGATATGTGCCTACATTTGGTTTCGATGTTTCGGGCTGCGGGCAAAGCAATAAGCAATACTTAATTTTTCTCCGCCTCCTGGGCATTGACCCGCAATTATGGCTCGCCATGAACTCAACCTCGTAACCAGTGGTTGCGTTCCGCTTCACAAGCAGGGGAAGTCGTGTTGTATCCCCATACCTTCCGAACTGACAAAGGCCTTCTATTTCTCCGAGTTTCGCTTATCCGCGCAAAACAGCAGCCTTGGGAAATTACCCCTATAATAAAACATTGATTCATCTGAGTCCCACGACCCACGAGCACAAAGTGATGACAATGCGGCCGCCCGGAAGAACCCACGCACTGCTGAGTACGCACTCACAAAGAAAGTAAGCACCCATGAGCAAATCCGCTGCAATAGTTTCCCCTGTAACGCCAAGTTGCCGTGACAGCACTATAAAAGGGACTCTGACCTGGTCGCAAACTGTGGGAGCCTGTCAGTGAGTGTTGGAGTGAGTACGAGTGCGTAGTTTGAAATATGACCCTCTGACTACGCTTAACTCTACGTGCAGTGGTATTATACCGCCCCTTTAGGGTAATTGAGACCATTTGGAGGGAAGGCTTACCTCTACGAGCGGTAAGTTCGTGTTAATTTAGGACGGCCGAATTGTTTTGCGCACGCAACCAGAAAATAGGTTGCCTGGTCTGTGCGCATGCGCAAGAGAGGTACGTAACACGTTCGCTGCTCGTGTACAGCTGCACAATCTATTAGTAAAAAACAACAAAAAAGAAACAAATGTACACAATTTTACGAAAAAGAGCAACACCAGCTTGCTTCCATGTAAAATACGGAATGAATGCAGTTATTCTAAACAGCTAGCAAAAATGAAAAAAAAAAAAAAAAAGAACCCAGAAAATTGGCAGTGAAAGAGTGAGAGCGCGAAGTACCGGTGGAAACTCAAATCAAAGTGATCCCTTATTCCCTCAGTGCAAAACACCACCACTCCTCAATGAAACAAACTCGCCGCGGTTTGTACTTCAATCCTGAAGGCAAGTGGATGCCGCAGCTGCAAAAACCGAAGTTAAAGGAGCCATGAAGGTAAAATACAAGAAAGACTGCTTAGTCCCGATACCAATGATACCAATATCATCACAATCTTCTAACAAATAACGGAGATATGAAAGAAAACGTGTGAAGCAGTCGCGACACCCTAGCCAATTTCCCGCAACTTTTCTGACATCACGGAACCTTGTTTGTGCGATTGGCGGCCGCCTAACTGACCTGTCGCGAGGACACATGACTGGACGTCTGTACAGGGGCATCTAATTCCATTTGACCGCATCACTTGAATGCGAACGTGCAGTTAACGCACTGAAAATTATGTTTTATTGTTGGCCCGTATGACGTCATTCTTGCTCATAACACGTCACTGTGGCGCAAAATTTGTTTTTAAATACTTCTTGCTTTTTTTTTCGTTAAATACATCTTTTGTGGCTCTAATGGAACTCAGTGAGAAACTGAATCCTAGTTCTTTCAAATTAAACGAAGTTGTATTTTCTCTTCATGGCTCCTTTAAGGGCAACGTAAATGGTTTACTGACGCTTACAGACATCGCGCTGAAGAGGGGAACCGAGGGCTTTATTGAGCAAAAAGGAACTGCGGCACGTCCCGGACGACGACTTATCAGACGCAGGAAATTGGCTGGATGCCTCCTGTTCAATGCACGGGGAGAGGATAAGCTTTTGAAGTTCCCGCCTAACCAGCTTTCGCAACACCTTCAAAATAACAAAGCCCTCATTACGTCACCTCATTGTGACCTCCAACGTCAATTCAATTGCAAGTTTCGTCGATTTCTATTGCTTTACTGCCACCACTTGACTGCGGTCACTGCGAAGAGCAGGATACCAGTAAACCTGTAGAAAATCATGCTACTATGACAACACCAGGAAGCTTTTTTATCTAAAATGCGTCGGCGGCCCGACCACCCACCCAGCGCTCCGACCGCAGCTGTACTGAAAGCGGAAACGCCCGGCCGACGGTGTCCCCCTCTCGCGGCCGGCCTGGCGGCGCGCCCAGCAATTGCCAACGGCGACCAGCAGATGACGGCGCTGTAGCAGTCCCGACGGCGGCGACCTACAACCCAGATGGCTTCCTTCTGTTTTGTAAACAGCCGGCAGCCGCCTTCGACGCCGTAACTTATCAAGTTATGTCGTGGGTACGATTAGGAAGGGTCTCAAGGGGTCGTAGGTTATGAAACGCGGCTTTATTATCACCGCTGAACAGAATACGCGCCGTGAAAGACGACCACGCGCCCAAGTCTTTTCAAAACAACTCCGCAGGCCGGACAACCGACCGCCTCTCTGGCCGCGTTTTTCAACTAAAACGACCACTTCAGAGTCACCGCGTGTTTTGTCCTGCCTTGTTTAATCAATATGCGTTGAATGGGGTAAATACGGGCTAGCTGACGTACAGCCTCCGAAAATTTTAATAATATAGCGGGATGACAACCTATCTGCATGTCAGCGCCTTATCACAGTGTTCACCGGCAAAATAGAACTATCTGTTGTGGGAGCGTCGCCTGCTCCGCTGCTCTCGGGGCAACACACCCCTGTTTTTCTCATCTTGGAAGGCCGTTTCGTTACCGCCAGAGGTAGCTAAGCAGCGTGGAGCACAGAGTCATTCAGATGCAGTAGCAGGGGGTGTACCACTCTGAAGGAAACAGCGTAGCACACGACACTCGTACAACAGATGGCCCTATGCGCGTGCGCGTACTCTTGATTATTTCGCTGCTGAACACCGTTATAAGGCGCCGACATGCTGGTTGGTCGTCGCTCCCGCTATATTATTAAAAATTTGGGAGGCTGTACCTTAGCTTCGACGGCCAAGCTAAAATCGTAGTGCAAAAAATTCCCCGCATTTCCCCGAGGGGAAGAATGTGAAAGTGCGAATGCACGAGTTGAATTTGCGCGGTTCGGTAATGTTCGCGAAAGAGAGATCACACACACACACACACAACTACAAAGAAAGAAAGATGCATTTATTCACAGACACCTATTTGTGTTGTCGTTGTACTTGATTGCTAGAGCGGATCTCAGCTTTGAAATTTCGTGTCAGTACTCCTTTAAGCGGGTGCATTAGCCCTTCTCACGCCCGATTCCTGGCCAATCCCCCACGTGGGTATGTGCCATGTCAGCGGCCAGGCAGCGCGCGCCCATCTCCCCCCGTTGCCAAGGAAGACGAGGACATTCCTGGCCAATCCCCCACGTGGGTATGCTATGCGGACATCGCCGGTGGACGCAGGTTCAGGGTCGCTTAAGAAGTGCATCGCACTTAAAAGAAGTATTAATTCTAGGCTGAGCTGACCCTTGGAGAATTCGCTTCCAAGTCCCCCTCCTTCGCGCAGTAACGTTCCGCCCGAACATTTTATTTCAAAAGTAAATAGGTATGGTCCAGAAATAGACAGCAAGAGCAGGTAATTAGACGCCTTACCAAACGCGCTGAGAATCGAGTTTAAGCAAGTAAACATCGCAATGCCACGTAGCCTTCGGAAAAGTTTTGCAGACATAAACGTGTCGTTCAAGAATTCATTTTTAGCGTTTGGCCGCGCGGCTGATTCGAAGGACAGAAAAACAGAGGCGGCGTTCCAGTTTCCCCTTTAGACGGCTTCGTTGCCGTCTTCTCGGACAGTCCGCCATGTTAATGCCCGCTCCAATGCGAACGAAGCAGTCAACTGAGACTGCTTCGAAGATCGAATTCAGCAACGATGCAGGCTACCTTCCTGTCTAAACTGATAAGTGACGCCAGCGCTCCCTTTTTGTCTAGCCTACTTATGTTTTGACAAATCAACTAGTTTTTTTTTAAATATTTAGTATAATTATTTAGGAGGGACGATGTTTTTGTTTAGTTCTTAAATCACGCACTGTTTGTAATAATAACGGTAATATTATTTACGAAACCTGCGGCTTGCGTTTCTCAACATGTCTGCTACAAAGCTGTCGTCTGCATCATAGGTCTGCATAGGTGACCGCTGCGCCGTTCGAATTCCGCTTCCTTTAGAAGTCTAATTAGACTGCTTCGCAACCAGTCTACCAAGTGGAACGCAGCCAGAGAGACACACAGACTAAAATTTTCGCGTTCAAGTAGCCCAAGAAAGAGTATTGCCTTCAAAAGCGCGCGCATCCCAACGCCTCTCCCGGGAAAAAAATCCGGCGCGGGAAAGTTTCTGCCACCCTCCAAGATGCCGAACAACTGCGGCGTGCGCGACTCACGGCGCGGAAATGTGGCTTCGTGCCGCCAAAGCCCTTCAAGCGCGAAGGGAAGACAATTAACGGCTTGCAAGCAGCTGCCGGAGGAAATTCGCTGGGCGGTTTGGCGCCGCTAGGCCCAAGGGTCTCCTCTCGTATAACCAGCGAGGAAAAAAGAACAGAAAGCGGTGTTGAATTAACCCCTGTCGCCGGTAATGAGCTCTCCAAGGCTTTCAGAGCATCTAGGGCTCAGAACCCCTCGCCGAATTCGGGCGTTCAAACACGTTTCTGCTAGGATGGCTTACGTGAGCCGCAAGACTCTGTATTTCGTTCACCTCACTTTATGAGTGTTGCTGCTAGGACGGGCTACGTGATCATATTACAACAACAACAAGATATATTTCGTTCGTTGCTTCCTCTCATTTTATGAGCTGCAGTACTTCGTGCACGAATACTGTGAGCGGAGTAGTCTGAGTCATTTAGGGCCATGGTCTGGTGCTCAATGGCTATGGAGTTGTGCTGGTGAGCCTAATGACGCGGGTTCGATTACCGGCCGCGGTGGCCGCTTGTCTGATTGAAGCGAAAAGCGAAAACGGCCCTTGTGTGTCGAGATTTCGGTGCACGTTAAAGATGCCCAGGTGGTCAAGATTAATTGATTGATAGTAGGGTTTAACGCGCCGACGCAACGCAGGCGATGAGGCGCGCCGTAGTGGAGGGCTCCGGATTAATTTTGACCACCTGGGGATCTTTAACGTGCGCCGAAATCTCGTACACACGGGCGTTTTTGCTTTTCGCCTCCATCAGAAAAGCGGCCGCCGCGGCCCGGAATCGAACCCGCGACCTCGTGCTCAGCAGCGACCTCGTGCTCAGCAGCGAGGTGGTCAAGATTAATCCGCAGCCCTCCAACGGCGCACCTCATCGCCTGTGTAGTGTCGGCGCGCTAAACCTCAATCAATCAATCAATCAATCAATCAATCAATCAATCAATGTACTGGTGGGCAACCAGGAACGCGCTGCCGGCATCCAGGATATATGAAGAAACTGTCCTAACTTCTGTCCTAACCACGACTATTTACTCAAATTGCACTGTCACATGTCCTCCACACTCACTCGAAGAATGCACATAAAAGTCTTCAAAGTGAACGCCATAAAAAAATTGCAAGAATTCTTGGAGTAACCGCTGAAACCTTCTATCCTTGGACTATGCTATGCTAGGGCAACGAGACCGCACATGCGAAGAACGGTGCAGAACATGTCGATGCGTCATGCAGGCTCAAAAAACGAAAATGGAATAGGGAACATGTTCAGGTTTTTTTCAGTTTCTTCTGGGGAACTGCCATTTTTGCATTGTGCTGGACGAACCGAGTTCATTGGCACAGTTGAAAGGACCACCAAACCACGCATGCGCAGCTCACCCCAGAGCATGTTATGAAGGCATAAAGAATGAGAAGGCCAACATCAAATATTACAAGACACTTTTACCTTTTTCGTCCTGGAGCAGGACTGTGCTTGCGTCGATTTCATTCCCGCAGTGACAGGACAATCAGACTGCGCATGATGTTTACATCATGCCAAGATGTTATCGAGGCTCAAAGAATGAATGCATCTACTTCTGAGCTTCTTCGTCCTGATAGCGTCCATTTTAACCGAGGGCTCTGCTGGCTCCTCTTAAACTGGTATAGTCAACAGGATGACCCGACGGCGCATGCGCACAAAAGTCCAGGACATGCCTACTTGTCATCAAGGTCTAAAGCGTGAAAAGGCTTGCAGTATCGCCACGTGGAGTAGCAGACGAACCGTCGGGACCTAGACAAAAAAAAAAAAAATATCCCAGGGGTAGGAGAATTGCCAGCCGGAAACGCGGCGACGCAAACAGACGCCCTTGCTTCCGCGTATTTACAAACATTGTCTGCACGAGCAGCAAGCCAAGGCACGTGCAACCAACGCGTCTGAGCATGCGCGCGCGCGCGCGCGCAGCGGATGCCGCCGACCCTGTTATCGCTTCCGGCCAAGTCGCCCAGCAATATCCGGCCCGCGACGACGGCGGCCGCCCTGCCAACGACCCAGGCTCGACAGCTGTTGCGGAGCAAACATGCACCTTACCGTAGCTGAGCTCACGCCGGCTGGTGAATCCACTGCAATCGTTTGCGTTCGGTTAAAGCGGTCAATGCACTTTTGTCCATAACGCTGCATTGCGTTTGCTTCCTTGACGCGAAGCAATGTGGATTGGATTGGATTGAAAAATTTACCAACTCTTCTGTGAAGAAGCTCGAGGGAAGCGCGAAAGCTAAAAGCGCGTCCAGAACCTTCGCTGAAAGTGCGCCCAATCCATCGTCAAAGCTTCAAAGGCCCAAATGGCACACGAAGAACGAACCCATGCGACGATTTTGTAGCGTAAGCTACACTGGCCGAGGTTGAACAGTTTCGAGTGTGCCGTGAAGGGCCGTTCTGCGCAAGCGCGAGGGGCATTGGATTGGATTGGATTGGATTTGGATTGTGTTGCTTCATAGCCGCGGCAGACGCATTGGCGCCGGCGCGTGCCCAGGTGTGCGCCTCAATCGCGCAGTAGCCAAGTCTGACGCTGCACCGGAGCCGCTTGATAGCCGTTTCGCGTGGCTCGTGAAGAGCCGTGCTGAGCATGCCCGAGGAGCAGTGACTGGATAGGACTGGACTGGATTGGACTGGATTGCTGAACCTTAGCTCACACTACGTATATCCTCGCATAGAAGAGCTAAGCTACTAATTTTTTTCGCGCAGAAGTAAACCATCACGAACTACCCAAATGTGTACCGATACGTGGATTATGAGATGAAAGTATGCTATTGCACTGCCTCTTCGTGATCGATGCGTGTATTGTATTATCTAGAACACTTCCTTTTTCCGCGATTTTCAAGTAACAGTGTTGACACAACGGAAACCCGGTTTCACGCATGTGCCGTGTGTACAGAGATCATATCAGAGCTTTTCGGTCGACCAACCGGTCTATGGTGAAATGCATCAGTTTTTTGACAGGTCACCATGCCTCCCACTAAGAGAGCTTTTGCATTAAAAAAATATAACTACACGCATGCTCGCGCTAGGCTACACTTCGGCGCATTGCAAAAGTTAATTGACGTCCACTGGTCCCAGCTGTGCGCAAATTAACACTGGTCAAGCGCGGAAAGCAGCCACTGTGGTCGCTAACTCCGCCGAAAGCTATCTCATCATTGGCACGCCGGCGAAGCCGCATTCGACGTCACAAACCGAACACGGCCGAAAGCAATTCCCGAGCGTTAGTCATTCCGCAGGAATGGCACACGGCGGGTCCCTCCCTCCCCATAGCACGCAGTCCAGCCATCAAAGCGCGCGGAAGAACGAACGAACGAACGGTAAAGAGCAATGTTGCCATCTGTTCGGATCCCGATATGGCGAGAGCGAGCGACTACGCGGTCACTGCCGGCGCAATTACGCTTCGTGCGTCGCGACGGTGAAGCCCCGCGGCAGGCGTCAGCTGCCAGAGGCAGCAGTCGATGCGGAAACGTGGCGACTTCACGCGTGATTAGCGGCGGCGGATGACAGGAACCACCTCCCAGCAGCCTCTCTCCACCACGTATAGGACGCCACGTAGTTCGACGAAAAATTTGGGAAGTTTTACGCGCCGAAGCAATAGTTGATTATAGGCGAAGACCCTTAGGGGCTGGGCCGGTGGCGTCTCCTGTCGTCGTAATCGTTGGCTCATGTAGTCACGGGACGAAAACACAGGGAAACTCGTTTACGCCTCGCGCTAGAGAGTTTCGTGCCTCAAAGACAATAGACGTTTACAGCAAAGCTCTATACCTTTACCCCCCAACGGTTTCATCTCCGTTGGCAAAAACGTCAAGGCGATAAGAATACACTTATACACTGCATGCTTCGTTCTTCACCAGGTTTCACGTTAGTGGAGATGGCCTGGGATTTTTGTTCATCTTCAGTTTAACTTATAATTTTTCTCAATGAGGCGCACCATAGTGGAGGACTCCCAATTAAATTTTGACCACCAGGGGATCTGTAACGTGCGCCGAAATCTCGACAGAGAGAGAGAGAGAGAGAGAGAGAGAGAGAGAGAGAGAGAGAGAGAGAGAGAGAGAGAGAGAGAGAGAGAGAGAGAGAGAATCCCCTTTATTTGGAGCTTTGGTTTTAGGGTGGGGGAGCGGCGGTGGACACGCGGGTGTTCTCGCTTTTCGCCACCACAGAAAAGCGGTCGCCGCGGCAGGGAGTCGAACCTGCATCCTCCAGCTCAGCAGCACAACGCCTTTGCACTGAAACCGCGGAAGACAATTCTACCACAACACAGAAAAAAAAAAAAAAATAAAATCTCGGGCCACCTCCACTAACGTGAAACCTGGGGAGGGACGAAGCATGCAGTGAATAAGTGCATTCTTGGCGCCTTGGCGTTTTGCCAACGGAGATGAAACCGTTGGGGGGGTACAGGTATACAGCTTTGCTGTAAAAGTCTCTTGTCTTAGAAGCACGAAGCTCTCTAGCGCGAGGCGTAAACGAGTGTCCCGTTGTATTTTTAGCACGCGTTACATTATAGCGCGATAGTTTCCCGGTGTTTTAGTACCACGACTATCAGCCGACGATTTCGACGACGACAGGAGACGCCAACAGCCGCAGCCCCTAACTTCGCCACTAAAAAAATAATGGCGATTGCAATGGCTGAAGACAATTGCACCACAAAACAGCAAAAAAGAAAATCAGGGTTACGTGAACGTCACTTGAATTTAAAAGCGATACTCGAAGGTGAAAGACAGTTTGGTCGAAGTTCTGCGTTCACCTGTTCTGGTGAGTGCAGTTAAGGAAAGGTTCGCTGAGCAGGGTTTGCTGGATGGCCACGCATGGGAGAAATGTCACGCAATGTCACGCATGGGAGAAATGTCAGAGAAAGTTAGGGAGAAATGTCAGGCTCGTAACAAGCACCACTTTCCCCGTAGTACTTTCTTTTCCTCCTTTGACCAGTCCCCTTCCGCTTCCATCCATGCTTTGACCAGCTGGTTGGCTCTGCTCCATAGGTTCCCGCCTTTCCTGCATTAATCCTGGCCTGACGACCCAGCCACCTTCGCTCCGCAAGAGTCAGCCTCTGCTTCAATCTTGTATCCAGATTACTGTCGTCCAAATCAACTTCCCTTCTCATTTATACGTACTTCTTCTAAACGTCGAATACCGTATCTTTCCTCGTGCCCTTCACAGGGACACGTCGCTGCATGGTACCGATCTGGCAAGTAGAATAATTGAAAGAACCTTTATTTCCGTCAGCGCTTCCAGTAAGCCTAACCGAAGCGCTGATCGCTCGACCTCGTGGTCGCTCGACCGTACACAGCACAGAAGAACCGCGGCCATACTTTAGATAACTTCAGATCCGAATTTCGCAAAGGCCGCATCACACCCTAGGACCATCGCCTCTTGTTCGTGTTCCTAGCCCTCTCGCATTATACCGCTGCTGCGAAACGGAACGGGACAACAAGTGTCCATCTAAAAAAAAGAAGGCTTTCATCTCACTCAATTCATCGAAGCCATTAGCGCCACATCTCTACCATTTCATAGATCTGAACTATAGAGATGCAAGTTTTAGTGAAATTTTGAGAGGCGTGAAAAAAAAAAGTGTTTCTTTCGTGTTTATTTTTTTAGAAAAATATGAAAAATTAGAAAAAGACGATTCCGCAGAGATCTGCAAATATTCGACCTATTTCTTCATGCGAAAGTCTTAGAAGTCGCATCAAACGCGAAAAGTGACCGTAGTTGCTGGCGGCTACACGAATAAAACCAAATTACGGCCGCTGTAAAACGAAAATAATAAAATATACGTATAAACTTATTTCAGTTCGAATGGGAACTGAACCCCGGTAGCCAAGAGCCGCAGCCCAGAGTGGTAACCATAGAGTTTCATACTATTATACGCTAGAGGGAAATCTGGCGCCACTGTCTAGGGGAGCCGGGCTTCGGCGAGCGTTCCGTCATGTACCGGGCAGGCACGTTCCACTTGTCCTTGGCATGGCTCATGAACAGGCTAAAAAGTTGGCTCTGGCTGCAAAAAAGCAACAATATTACACTAGAAGGTTCATAAAATTTGTTTTGTTATTATAAAATTGAACCTCCAAAAAGATTAATTTGTCAGTGTTTATGCAGAAGCTTCATGCACATGAACAAGAAAAAATGTTACCCATTTTATTGATTTTGGATTCAAGACAAAAAAGAAGTCATGTGGCTAACCAAGCCAAGTAGGCGAGGAACGACGTCGCTAGCGGCAATGGCGCCGCCCACGGCGGCCCGAGACTGCAGCGACGGATTTCCCTCTAGTATATAGTATATATTATATGAAACTCTATGGTGGTAACCACAGCCCTGACCCTGTACGGTGCCAGGACGGAACAAGAATTGTCCGGATGCATGCCGCCTGAAAGGTGAACGTGGCGGCACCGCGAACACGATGCAGCAATGAAGAAATCTTCGATAATCGCTGGTTTTCGTCTTCGACTCACTTAAAGGATTTAAGTGTCCCATAGATATTTCCGTTAACACTGAACATAAATAATTGTTACATGCTGCATCCCAAAAGTTCCAGCAGAGCTTCCGCTCTGAAAATCTGCGCGCGATTTCCACGTCAAAGCATTGGTCAGAAAGCGTTTCCCTCACTGGAGATTTCGAACAACTGAATTTCCCCCAAGAAACTCCGTTCTCTTTTAATCAGTGTTGCCCTGGATGAAGAAAAAAAAAGAGAAAAGAGTGTTTTTTTTTCTAATGTTCTTTTTTTTTTTCAACCGCTCACACCTCTAATCTGAACCTTCCCCCACGACGCTGGTTGGATCTTGTTCCTTTACTGCTCCACTGAGCGTCCACAAAAATCCGCCATTTTATTACCCACTACACTTTATCTTACATCTTTACTGTATCTTCCGAATCTTATTAACCACTTTACCTATATCAATTGCTACCAGTAACGCACCCTGCCCGTAATAATTTTTTTTTTTTTCAAAAACACGATGCGGACCGTGCTGTAGAGGGCTACATAGGTGCGCGCGGAGGCCATTGCTTGCATAAAGGAGAGCTCGGGCAGAGACACAAATAAAAATAATTGTTGAAGCCGCGCCAAAAAACTAGCTTTAACGATGGAACGTCTATGAGGAAGTCCTGCGCACAGCCGGAATCCAAAGGGGGTCAAAGGCAAACGCGAAAAAAAAGAAAAAAAAAAAACCGGACACTATAGAGTGCCTGCTTACAAGCCTTGTTGGTCCTTCTGTTCGTTTTGTTTTGCGCACATATTCGAGTGTTTCAATAAATAATGCCAGAAAAAGTGCAGCGCTTGTCCGTTGTCCGTCCTTCTTTATATGTATAGCTTCGGGCTGCTTCTATTTTTGCTTTTCAACCATAAACGTCGACCAACTCACCCAACTGCCCATCCTTGAAAAGCTGTGCTTCTTCAATTAAAAATAAAGTCAAAAGTTGGCCCGCTGTTTTTGTACCCGGTATGTGTACGCGTGAGTATGTATTTGACCCTTTGAGGCAGTTATTGTTATATACGGCCACAGCACTTTTTTTTCTTTCATACAGCAACCCCGAAAAAAAAAAAAGAGAAACGTGAGATGCGACCTCTTCGCGTGGTTCTACCGCCGATGGATAAGGGGTCCCGGCAAACGGTCTTTTTATGCGACAACATCCGCAAAGCGAACCGCTCGTTTCAGGTCGCATGCAACAAAACCACTGAGCTCTATATACCGCATTTATTCGAATAAAAGGCCAGATTTTTTTTTGTTTCCAAAATCCGTAGTCTCAGAGTCATGCCCCACCTTATATTGGAAGCTCAGTTTACATACATAGCAATTTTTTTTTTGTTTTTGCTCTCCAAACTGCACCCTCGCCTTATAATCGTGACCGCCTTATAATCGCACAAATACGGTACTTCCAAATAGGAACAACCACTGGACCAGTGTCTGTCTGGTGCGTGGCAAGAGTCACTTGCTGCGGCCGCACCGTAGTGAATTACGACTGCCTATTATTTCATTACCGAGGGTAACTTATCACTTAATTCACCCAAGTTCTGGACCACGACAGCTGCGGGAAGACTCCACGACACGGCACCCCGGGAATTCCGAACACAGACGACTCACTCGAACACGGCCCACTTTAGGCAGAAGAGCCAACAAAACTAAAATTATCAGACAGACGAATTTCATCTGATGAAAATTGGTTCACTTACCGTACTGAATGACCGCGTCTAACGAGCATTAAAAAACAGCTGCTGAGAGCGCACAGAGCGGCGCGATTGGCGGCCTCTTTTTAAAGGGACAGACAAACGATTATTGTCGAGTATATGTTTTTAATCGCGAGTGAAAGGGCATCACTTAAAACACCTTGACCCGAAACGGTTTCGCTGATAGCGCCCAAGAACTAAGGAAATCGGAATTTTTAGATCAACCAGCCATACGTGTACCACCAAAAGGCATGCTGGCAACCCAGACAGCGGGCTTTGCTACAACACACTTTTAACTACACGTGAGATAAAAAGAGGTGTATAAAAACTTGTCCAAGGCTAAAACAACAATAATGAGCAACGTTTCCTATTCCTTCGTGCAATTTTTGAATCGCGCGTTGAAATAGACGGAGTTTTTCGGACACGTATACGGTAGTGTCACACGTTTAGACACCACAAAGCGCCATCCTTCAGACTCCAGAAATTGTAGTGCAAAATTAAAAACTCTTCCCTCCTGTTTATGTAGAAACTCCCGCCCGTTACCGCAGTATACAAAACGCTGGCTTTTCCTTGCAGCCCGGGGGAGATGCACTCCTCAAAAAATCGGTTCTCTGTACCATTAATTCACCCAAGTTTTGGATCACCATTGCTGCACGAAAGGGTATCCCAGAAATTCAAAACACATACGACTCACTCAAGGGAATGCCAGTTCCACGTCCAAGAGCCTAAAAAACTAAAATCATCGGGCACACCAATTTATCCCAGAAATTCAAAGCACATACGACTCACTCAAAGGAACGCCAGTTTCACATCCAAGAGCCTAAAAAACTAAAATCATCGGGAACACCAATTTATCCCAGAAATTCAAAGCACATACGACTCACTCAAAGGAACGCCAGTTTCATGTCCAAGAGCCTACAAAACTAAAATCATCGGACACACCAATTCCACCTGTTAGAAAATTAGTTTACGTAACGTGCTAAAGAACTGCGTCACGCAAGCATTCAAAACAGCTGCTGGGAGCGGGAAGAAACGGCGCGCTTCGCGGCCTCTTTTTCAAACGTTTTAAAACAAAACGAACGCAGCAGCATCAAGCGCGAACAAAAAAGAAAAGAGCTGAACAAGGGGGCGAATTTTGCCGGCTGACCTCGGCGCCGACTGCGCGCCGCCGAAAGACACACACACACACACACCGTCGGGGAACCGATCGCGATAGAAAATCAAAATAAAGTGGGCCGTGCGATCAACGGTCGTACGCGCGCGTACGTGACTCCTCGCTTCACGGCAGATTGCGGCGAAACCGCGGCGGCGGTGGCGGCGCCGGTTGCCGATTTGCAGCGCTGGTTCGCTGCAAATGCGGCGGCCCCGAAACAAAACGAATCCGGGCATTGATAACAACGAAAAATGAAGTATACGGAAGGTCGCAGATTGGAGGGCCAGCCGCGTTCGCAGCCCTTTAAGTCGATGCTGAGAACCCCGCGTAAAACGGTGCAGCCGGAGAACGGAGAGGAATTAAGCCGTCGCGGTAGCACAATTGGTAGGGCATCGAACGCGTCACCCGAAGGTTGCGGGTTCGGATGCCGCCCTCAATGTCAACTCTTCAGACGTATGCTTTCTTTGGCGACTCACCCCGGAAATCTGACCGCCCATCCGTAACACGTGACGCAATGCGTCCCAGGTGCACATGTTCCGTACGGGCATTGGCGGATCCATATGGGGTGTCCGGATGTCCTGACCTCCTTCTTTAACTTGTGAATCTATACCCCCCCCCCCCCCCCCCCAAAAAAAAAAAAAAGTCCCCTCAGGACGTATAAAAAGTTTAGTTGATGTATTTTTTCTCTTGTACTTTTGGTTTTCCGAAATTTCGGTGAATAAAAAAAGGCTACTATCCTCCACCTCCTGCTCCTCCTCCTCACCACTACCACCACCACCATTATAATCATCATCATAATCACTGATAGAAGCTGACCCCCCAGAAAAACATTGATCTGCCCCTGCGTATGAGGTATTTATTAATACGCCATAGAACATTTCATTACTAAATGTCCCTGAGGCCTCCAAGGCAAACAAACAGACGTATATGTGAGGAGAAGAGCCCATAGAAAAATAGTTAAGCGCCATCTAAAGATTCAAATTTGGGAGGTTTTATACTTTTTCTCCCTTTTCTTCCTTTCCTACAATTTATAAATAGAGATTTTCGCGCACTATGCTTTGCGGAGAGTGCGTGGCTGTTGGCTTTGCATTCAATGTACACACACATACACGCAGGCACGCACACGCAGTCATGATTATAAGGTGCTCGTAGCATGAGTGGGGATTTATGCTGTTACAGGAAAAGCCGAGACAACCTGAGGAATTGTAACGCTGATGTTGATCAAAAGTTGCGTGGGTGGGTGAAAATCGATGTTCGCAATACTAAAAAAAAAAAAAGACATAATTCATGCGAACCTTGAAATGCCAGTATAGTGTCAATTATCGAGCATTATGGCGAAACCATGGGATACAACAAAGTTTTGATGTTTGGAATTCCGCATCACAGCACGGTTACAGACATCTTCCATGCAAATTAATATTTTAGGAAGGCAACACACAATGCAATATTATTAGTATTGTCATTTATTATTGAGTGACTATACTGGGGGATTTTTACAGTTGATTTGAGCGCACCTTTGCAGTTGCGTCAGCAAAGTATGAAATTGAATGTCTCTAATGGGGAAATGTAAGCGTGTATGAGTCACGAAACGCCTATCAGGGCGTATGTGTCGCCTTACGACTTTTTACATCATAAATACAGTTGAACCTCGTAATAACGAATACTGATATGGCGAACTATATACGAACTTTGGTTGGTTCAATGAAACTTGCATTTTTGTATGAAGTATTTTTGCACGAGCACGACTGTGGAGTCACTAAAGCCAATTTTTTCCTGTACTGTTATAACGAATATCGGTTATAACGAACAAATTGGCTGTCCCTGTACTACTCGTTATAACGAGGATGGACTGCAAAGAACCATTATGCATGTTAACAGTGGTTAAAATTTGGAAAGTTTTCGTTGGTTTAACAATGGAAAAATTTAGGCCTGACAAATGTTTACAAACAGCTCAGCCTACTACGTGGAAAAACTTCGTTACAGTGGATAACAGCCGCATGACTGACGGCGTGTTTTCTTGAGTCGGGCTAAGGTCAGTCCGAACAGGTCCTTCCCTGAACGTGTTCGTACTTTTATAAAACTCAAAGAGCTTATCGACGCATGAACGCACGGCGCAAGCAGAACAAATTTGATCAAATATTTCAATTTACAAAAAGATTAATCTCAAAATCTGCGTAAGTGAGTGCATCTCTCCGAAGTCATTCCTGTAAGACCGCAGAGGCGAACATAGGCCGGACGAAAAAAATCTTTCCTTCGTTATTTCAGAAAAACAAAACAAAACAAAAAACAGCACACCACGAGACACCATACCCTTCACGACCAGGATTCCTAATATGCCGAACATCACGGAATAAACGGCAAGGGCGCGAAAGACCCAAGCCCACGCGCCTGGACAGGTGCTTTTGGGTCTATTCGCTTCTCGACCCAGCTAAATCCCGACGTCCGACCCTTCAATCGACCTAAATACCGGCGTGCTCTATCTGTAGTGCGAGCGGAAACGAGTCGTTTTCAAACCGAAAAAAAGAGAAAAAGAAGTACCCGACCCATCTCGTCTTTCCGATCAGTCGCTTGACCCAAAAGCCGCTTAAGAGCCCATTTGCATAGATGGATTAGTCCTTGTAAGGCCAAGGCCAGTGTCCCCGATTCCTGCACTGAAAAAAGCTACACGAAGTTTTACCGTTCCCCCTTCCCCCCCTTTTTTTTTTGTAGCGGTCAAGCTTAGCCGCGACCTTCCGCTGGTCTTTTCCTCCCGGAATTTAAGTCATTCTCAAATAGATCTGTAAACCAGATGCCGTGAGTGACTTACTTTATTTTATCCACAACACACTGCGGTCTTGAGGCACAAAAAATTTAAAGTAGCAAACACGCGTGCGTGATAAATTATGACGACAACACCTGTAGACGAAACAGAAGAAAACGATAAGTTAAACATACAGAGATCTAATACGGACCTTAAACAAAGCTTAACACGACCTTCAAAACAATGCAAAATAGACGCAACATCCTATTCTATATAGAGAGAGAACAATCTTTAATGAGTCTATATAGACTAGCAACATACAATACAGAATAAGGGCATAGTGATCAAACAAAAAATTGCAGCACAGACAATATGGCAAGTTCATTGATTTGATTAATTGTAGGGTGCACCGACGAAACACAAGCGATGAGGATCGCCGTAGTCGAGGGCTCCGGATTAATTTTGACCACCTGGGGATCTTTAACGTGTGCCGAAATCTCGAGCACACGAGCGTTTCCGTTTTCGCGTCCGTCAGAAAAGCGGTCGCCGCGGCCGGGAATCGAACCCGCGTCCTTCGGCTCAGCAACACGTTCAAAATCTCCACAAACCTTTTATTCACACCAGTCCCGTAGCAATGTCACAGTCTTGTTGCTGACCGTTACTCATCCCTCAGTTATGAATGATTTATAATGATCTGATCCGCCGCTTTGCAGTTATATTGCATTTGGGTAGATAGGAACGGCGTAGGTGACCAAGCATTGTTTCAGAAAGCAAGACAGGCACGCGCCGTGTGTATTTGAGATTAAAACGGTAATTTTCGTCTACGAAGCGACGCCGGTAACCAGCTTTCTGCCATGCAGTCGACGGTTCGCAGCGAGGCTTCAAGAGCAAGGAACCTCGCTGAAAATGCAAGCAATGCTCGTGAAAAAGTATTTAATTTTACAGCAAGCGGTGCTAATACCTGTACACAGCCGACGCCGCTTAGGTAGGCTGCTTATTTCGCGCAGTCACCCAGGAGACCATCAAAATTTAGCTTCCCCAGCGAAAAAGACAAGAAAAATTTCTGTAGTTTATCGTATTTTCGCGTGTCGTACTGTCGTCTTGTCGTATTCTTGTCAAGCCATGATTCTGATGTTCTGTCGTGTGTGGTATTCCTGCCTTGATTTTGATGTTCCGTCGTGCCGAGTTCTTGTCTTGTTGGGATCCTGATGTCTCATCAGTAGTTGCACATGGTTTCAATGTTGTTGCCCAGTTGAGAAGAGTAGCGTAAATGGCAGTTCTGTTGCGACTGCAGAAATGTTTTTCGTTGAGAAAATTGACTTTGTCGTTGCTACAAAAATGTGTGTCGTAACAACAAGACTTATGTTGTCACAACAACGTGTTTTGCAGTACGTCAGGAATTCTTGTTAGGTTATTGCGGTATTCCTGTTGGGATTTTAGATTGGGTCATCGTTTCTCTTTTCACGTGCCTAAGGTTGTACAACTGCTCACTATTTTGTTCCCACACGTCAAACCCCTTAAACTTGCTTTTTCGTTGAGGCTCATTTAATACTATTCACGTGTGTTTTGTTATTGAATAAACGTCTAGGGGGAATTCCTTCCGCGTCCCAATTTCACGATGGAGTGATGAATTCGTTCTTCAACTATTTCGCAAGAGTTCTTTCCCCTATTTATTCAGTTAGTTACATGCTCTCAGTGCTATTCAGGCGTTAGAGAGAGAGATTACAGCGAGCAGATGAGATGACAGTCTCTGACGGCAGAAATTACTTAACGTGGACCACGCAGGTTCAGTTATTAGCAGAGCGAATCGAAACACGAACTCTTGAAAAGCGACATTCAAAGTTAAGCGCCAGAATGATAACGCGGTTAATTTTAAAAGCCCAATGCATGGTCATTCGCTGTCGGATGTTGCAGTCCAGACGCTAGCACAGACGTTTCATTTCACGCATATTGCGCAACAAAGACGTAACTAAGCCTAACACCGTTAAAAAAAAAACCGTTACTCGGGGTTTCGTGACCCCTTACTTCCGAAATAAAGCAGCCGGAAACATTGTCGAGAAAATATGTGCACCGTCAGGCACGTTTTGTCCACTGCTCGCCGTGAGAATGCAGGATCGCCATCAGTGCACGGAATTAGCGAGACGGCCGCAAGCAACCAAGCAGAATGATCGCGGGATAAAAAAAAACTCAATGCGCGATCGTCGATCACACGCTTCGTCCAAGGCCGGCGGTTCCGATGCATGGCTGCCGATTACACGCTCAGGCACGCGGGACGCTGCGCCGGCGTCCTAGACAAAGGGGTCACCGCTTCCGCCGTCTGCGCACCGTACCGATATTCCCGCGTATTAGGCCTAACTCGTACGAGGCGTGACTTCAAGTAGCGAGCGGGCTCACCACCTCCAGCCGTGCACCGAGTTCACGTTGTGAAAATAGTGTGGACCTTGGAGGTGCAGTCGATCGGGAAGTGGCGAGCTCACGATTGGTCTTGGTATACTACGGAAAGTAACTCAATGGCGTGTTAATGGGTTAATGCGACGCGGCGCTATAGTACACGAACGTGACTTCCTGGGCAGATCGGCACCGAACGCTGCCTTGGTGGAGACCTTGAGCAGTCGCTCTCTCGAGGTTTGGGCCGAGACGGTAGGCGGCCAGAAATTGGCAGTGTGTATACCGAAGGCCGAAGAAAGTGCGAACAGATTGGGAAAGTTGGCAACGGTGTACGAGTCGATTGGGAAGACAAAGCAGACGTCGATGAACAATTAAAATGTACCCAACATGTGTCGAGATGCAGTAAAGGAGCACAGGGAAGGCTACTAGTGACAACATGCAGCGCAAAACTAGTCGGGATACATGGCGATGCGCTTCACCAAAAAGAAATACTTTTATACGATTTCTAACAGCACAGAGCGAAAAAAATGCGTCTGTTTGGTTGTTTAAAGACGTCCCGAAAATGGAGACACGGAATTACGCGTTTTCGGCGGGAAAGTATATCGTTCGGAAGTGGAAGCATAGAAAGTTATAGGGCCAGCGCGGCGGTATATATTGCTATCGGTGCCGCCTAATATATACGCCATCCCCCGTTGATTTCTTATTATCCTATCATTTATTTAAATTACTGAAACGACGTAGGCCAGTACCAGCGGCATCTGTGTCGAACCAGCCGTGAAAGCTAACTCAGATACAGTCACGAAAAACGACAGATATATATTAGAAGACGACCTAAAAGTACAACCACTGCTGTTGGACGAAAAAGAGGTGCCTTTCATCGAGTGACCGTGGTACAACCTTCAGTCTTTCTGTCAGTTCTCCGCCGTGTAATAGCAGTTATATTTGAACGAGATTTCATCGCCCTGTGGTACAAGACACGCACTTCCCATGCGGACCCAGTACAATCAACTCGTTCGCTTATTATACTTCAATGCTTTAGTGAAACTGCTAGCAAAGCGTGGACGTTCGGCATAAGGCTAGGCAGGGTTCTCCCAGATTTTGTTATTACGATGAGTGCATATGACGGGGGGTATTTTTGGATGTTCTAAGGAGGTTGTGGCCAGCGTGAAGTTATTACACGCAATATTTTCAAAAGAGAATTTAAGTACAGTTATGCGGAAGAAATTGTATCATGATATTGTCGATGTTGTGTTCCCTGTGCGCATGCACATGTACTGTGGAAGGCCCGGTAGCGATGCGCTTAAGAGGGTTAAAAGAACGCAGATTCAACCAGGGGTCAAGTCCTTCGTGTTTAGGTTACATACAGGAACATTATTAGTACGAATTTTTATGGAAGAAAGGGGGTTATTTGTACCGTGGGGAACAGATTGTTTTGGTTCTAAATCACCCGAGACGATAGATCATGTATTTTTGCATCGTTGGGAGGGAGTATATTTTTGGGATGTGCTACAGAGGACATTACACAAAGCTTTTCCACTAGATCCTCACGGGATACGTTTCCTTGCAACAGACAATGAGGGTGGAGTGCCTTACGACTTATTCATGGCACTGGGTCTCTATAGTACATGGCGCTCACGTACAGCAAGGTTGTACAATGATGTTGATGTGCAAGGGAGTATTTCAAAGAGAGCATTGGCCTATTTGTTGAAGTCAATAATTCCACCCGGAACTATATACCTGATTGGCTGCCACAAATAGAGCAACTGATCGATATGAGGGCACGTTGAATAAACAAAGTCAGCCCTTTAGACGCTGATTGTATGTGTACATATTTACAATGCTGAAATGCAGTGTTGTAAATTGTCAAAGACAGGCAATAAATAAAAAAAAAATGTCGAGATGGAAAGGAGGTAGGAAAAAAAATCCGTAGTTAAGGGGTAAAACCGTGGATTTCAGGGCGAACGTCCTGGGTTCGAGCACCAGAAGTTTAATTTGTTTCCCCAAGACCCTTAATTTTTTTTTTTACACGGAAATGTTCTCTCGGCTCAATTCTGCACATTCTTTGCGCGAATGAGGGTGATTTGGCATCTTTTTCAGGTCAGTTAGGAGAGGTGGGACGCGGCATTTCAACACGTTTAACTATTTGCGTCCCACCGGAAGTGTCCGGCCTGTACCTATCATGAAACGGAATATCGGTACACTTGACGTACTCGTTCGGCGACCGAACAATCAATCTAACGGCCGCGGAACCGCTTACCCGTACTGTACGAAATGCGTTTCCTGCATGAGATTGTCAATCGCCCAGAGATACTAAAGCAATGCGAAGTGTCGCATTTGCTGCGCAAGCAACTACCGCGACTACGAGCACTTTCAGAAGAACAACAACCAAAAACCTTCGCTAACGTCGCGCCTGCACTGCTGCCGGAATATAATGCAGACATTGCGGTCAAGCAAAGAGAAACAAAATGGCCGTCAGACCGAGTAGAGCCAGCGATAAAGTCACTTGGGACACACAGAGCTCGACTGTTCTTGTTCTCGTCAGAGGAAAGGGACAGGGTGAACGGGAATAGACGTCCGTAGCGGGGTGCGCCGCCTCGCGCGACCGGCCGGGTGCCGACAAGGGGCCGATATAAGGCCGATAGGACGCAACCAGCCTTGATCTCGTTACACGCCGGGCCGCCCACATGACCGGCGGCCAGTTGTAAACAAAAAACCACAGAGAGGGAGAGAGAGAGAGAATGAACTTGAGAGAAGCGAAATATGGGCAAGTCTCGTTGCCGGCGAGGATTGAAGATTGGAAGTCCCGCATTGAGAAAACAATGGCAGGACGTGAAAGCGGTGCACGTGCTGGGCAAGCCAACTTAGCCGACGCTGCTGCAGACTCGGCTATTGAATTCCGATCAAACATCGTTTATTGTCCTGTCCTTGTCCGGCAGGGGGACATCAGGAACTAATTAGCCTGGTTACTTCTTTATTATTTTTATTTCTATTATTTTTTGGAGAGCTGACAGCGTCGTTCCTTATTCTGAACAGGGAAGGAGGCTTCGCGAGATGCGGCCGACGTGACCGAAAGCTCGTAGACAATAGAAATTTGCAGCTGAGCAGAGAAACGGTCCCGGTACACCCGGTACGGCGCACGTGCGCATGCCCACAGCCGGTTTCACCGTTTCTGCGCATGCGCGGTGGTTCCGGTCGCGTGCAGGATGCGGTACCCGGACCGATGCTCCGCTCTGCTATGACTCTCTAATAGAGGCTTATAGGAGACCGCAAAACTGATTGTGGTACAGCGGCAGAGACGTGGTCGACGGGCAACCGGCATTGGTCCTTTGCACACGCGCAGTCGCGACGGTCAATTACCGTGTACCGTACCAGGACCCGGTTCACCGTTGAGGCACTACTCTTAATTGCACACGTCCTACACTCTTAAAAAAAAAAAAAGGTCGGGGCATTCACTAATGGAATACTAACAAGTTACTTGTCCCAGTATACACTAGGTATTGAGTATTGAATTACTAACCGAAGCAGGCAGTAAGCACCACTACCCCTACTAGTAAAGTCCCAGCGATGGCACTCTTCTGAGCTACATGCGTTTACTAACTGGCCATGCACAACCTAGTCATAAGCCCGACCTTAATGTAGTGCATACTGCTTCCTACACTCAGTTAATTTACTAACCACGCAGTTTTTAGTGGCAGAGCCTACGTGCAAAACTGCGGGGTAGTAAGGTTCGTAAGGAGTTAGTAAATACGGCCGTTACTACCTTTTTACGACCTTTTTTATTAAGAGTGTACCCAACTGTTCACAAATTACAGTTAAGCATAAAACGCTTGCAGCGTGGTACGTGGCGAATACAAAGTTTCTAGGGAAGAAAGACGAGCGGACTAACGTTGCCGCCCTGAACAAAGGAGTGTGGATTAGTATCTAACAACGGATCTAGAGGATACCGCTCGCTAATCCGCCGCAGACGTCATCGTTCTCAACCTAGCTCGCAGCAAAACCAGAAAGGTCAAACAATAACCAAGTAAATAAAGTAAAAATCAAACAGAAATGACAACATCGAATGCATTTGTAATGCAAAGCTTTTCGCAGTAGAGGGGTTCAAGTAACAAAAAAGCGATGAGCCGTATGTGGTTTAACCAGAAGCGTGCACCCTGAATTCGAGAGCGCGTTTTTTTACGTTCGCGGTCCGGCGGCGATGTTCTGAAGACCGCTGAATCTCTTGAGCGGTACGCCACACAAGACCAAAACAATGCGGCACCTCAACGCAATTTTACGGCCCAGCTGTCGGTAGCGTCCGGAGATTGCTGTCCGGCATCCAATAAAACGCCCGCCTTTTTTCTTCTCTTTCTTCACTCGTGATCTCCAGAGCTCGCGAAGTTCTAGGGGACCGAGCAATAATCATCGCGATCACAACACACTTCAGCCCGCGATATCCGCATCGTATTCCTGATATCCCCGCTTATCGGCGAGCAAAAATAGACACGCGCGGACGTTTACACCCACGCTCCGCATGGCGGCGCCACTGCATCGAAGATAGGAGCCAAACAGTCGTGGATTGCCCGCAAACAAAGGCGGCACGCGGCCAGCGTGGGCGGCGAAGCCCGAGCCGTGCATCACGCCCGAAGCCGTTGAGCCTGGCGGGAGAGAAGGCCTAGCACCTATCTCGACGACGTCAACAAGAATCCGCCAGCAGGGACGACGGGCCTTCCTATCGGCCGGATGGCGCGCGTGCTTTTATGGCGCCCCCGAGGTCCCTCCGCCAGTGAGCGTGCGCGGATCATGCCCGCACGAGTACGACAGTTGGCGGGGAGAGAGAAAGCCGCGGGGTTCTCTTTGTTTTTGTCCGAGTGCACGCGTACTGAAGCATATAGGGGGCTGTATTGCCAGGAACTCGGTCGATAAACCACCGCGCGAGATGGAAAGCTCGGAGCAGACAAGTTCCTTTCTGCGTAGCCATTCATTTTGCTTTCGTTACGATTGATCAGCGCTTCGAACAAACACAAAGCAAAAAAACTTTCCCATCCCTTTTAAAGGTAACTTGAGAGAAGCACAAAAGCTAAATGTGCGTCCAATCGATCGCCAAACCTTAAGAGCCAACTCGCAAACGAATAAAGACCCCATGCGACCAATTTTCGCGCACTAAGTAAACGCACATCTACGAGCGATCTACTTAAATGCATACCGATGCGCGGTTTATTGCGTGAATGTATACACTATTCCACTACTTCATGATCGCTGCGTGCACTGTCTTATCTAGAACCATTCTTTTCTTGCGATTTTCACGTGACCGCTTTGACACAACGGAAGCTGGTTTCACGCACGCGCAGCGCGTCCAGAGATCTTACTAGAGCTTTTCGGTCGACCAAGCGGTCGACAGGATACACTAAGTAAGCTTACGCTTTAAAAATAAACACGCATGACTTTTTTTTTTTCGCTCGCTAATGGTGCCGTTGCACCCAAAGTGCGCTCGCTATCCCCCTGCTCTGCCTCTACCGAACACCCATTCATAATCTCAGGTTTTGCATGGCAAGCGTCCCCAGACATTTTCATCCCTTAAAAAGATAAGATAGGCGCACACTCACGACTGCATGTTGTTCAGAAGCGCTGCTTGCTCGGTTTGCCGAGTGCACTGCTCGCGATCATGTTGCAGCCCGGCGATAAAAAAAAAAAAAAAAAGATGTTTAAAACAGGAAGTTTGAAATGCTGCGTTCGCAGGAAAGGCTTCAGGGTTCACAACCGGTTTGGTGCAAACGAAACGAATTGTCGCACACGACACGCACTGAACGAACGCGCACACAGGAAATGCAGCATTTCGAAGCTAATTTTCGCGCATTCGTTCTGTTCCACTACGACAGCTCCGCGCAGTTTCGGAGTTTGCTACCAGCCGGGGTGCGTATTCACAGACCATATCCGTAGGGGACCGCGTCTGCTTGCGGCACGTTTGACAGCCGAAATCTATCTAAAGCAGCTAAAAACCACCCTAAACGAAACGTGAGCACTCAAAGTCCACCCACAACACGGAAAACTACCCCTATAAAAAAGAAGTCATGCACACACGCTTACCGTAGCTAGCCTTCGCTCAGCTAGCTACGGGACAGTTGAAACTAAACAAGGGCTGGAACTGGCGTGAAGGGAACAATATCACCCGACATTTTGTTTAGACTGCACAAATCTGCCATAAATGATACCACGCATGAAGAAAATAACGCAGTGTCTACAGTGCCGTCCGACGACATTCGAGTATTTAACACTACGCTATAGCACCAGCCAAAGCGTCTGTAGCCTTGCATAGCATATGGCGCTCGCGCATGGCCTGGCTCCACGGTGATGTGGACGCCCGCCCTACGCGGCAATGTTTTCGTGAGTCCATATCCCAGTACGTAGAAGTCCAGAAGCGCAAGGCATGCACTCCTGAGTGGCTGTCAAGGATAGAACCCTTGACTACGCTTAGGGAATTTTAGAGAGACATCAGCCTTCATATAGGCTGGTGGCTTGTCGCTCGAGTTGCTCATGTGAATAAGTTTGTTTTGTGTTTCTGTGTTGTGTCGAAGACCGGCATTAAAGAAAAAAAAAAGTCGTTGTAGCGTAAAGGATCCGTCTTAGCTGCTTGACCCCGAGGTTGGTGGTTCGAGACCGGCTCTTGCCTCGGTTATTTTTTCCGTCTCTAAATTGAGCTATAATTTTTATTCCTTAGGTTAGTTTTGGTGTTTTAAATTATTTCTTTGTGTGCGTTAGGTTTTCTTATGTTATGTTTAGGTTAGGTAGCCTAGCTTTACGTTATCTAGAGCGATGTAGTGCCAGACGCGGCAATTTTGTCACAAAAAGCCGGTGGACGTCGATATAGTGGAGTGCTTATAATACCGTCGGACGGCACTCTAGACACGGCCTAGAAATAAACGTGTTTCAGGTAAACCAAAGAATTCGAAAGAAAAAAAATGGCTCCTGCGGGATTTGCACCTGGTTCATGCGAGCGATAGAGTGATGCGAGTGAAACGGAACCACAATTTTTGTTTTCCACGTGGTATGTATTGCACTGCATGTCAGCGTAGCCGTCGTCGTCGTCATCATCAGCATCAGCCTACTCCTGTCCTCTGCAGGTCAAAAGCCTCTCCCATTGACCTCCAACCGCTCCTGTTCTGTGCTGCTCGAATTCACAGTCCACCCCAGAATTTCTCTATTTCATCTGTATTTCTGGTCAACGTAGGAAATGATATTTACAACATATTTACAGCTATGTACACATACAAATGAGTTGCATGCAAGGTGAAAAACAAAAGTAAACACAATGAACAATTGTGTACACTTGGTTCAAAACGGCCCCAGCAGTGAACAACTAATAAGGAGGGGTACCCGTCAGGGCGAGAATCACTTTGGTTTAGACAGTTTTAACATTAATTATTTGGCAAGAGTGTGATCTGGAAGAAACCATGGGCTCAGCGTGTTTATAGACAAACCGAGTGCGTTGAAACAATACAAAAAAGTACGTGCATATGTGCTAAAACTAGCCCATAGATGGCGCCACACGTCGTGGTCACGTGTGGGCCTTTACGGTATATGGTTCATGAATGCGCTCCCGGCGTGGCCTACATCATCATCATCATCATCATAATCACACTGCAGGATGAAAGCTTGCCTTATTATGTCCCTGCATCTGTTCCTGTCCTGCGATGTCCTCGTCCATTCCTTGCCCCCAATCTACATAGGATAACTAAAATAAACGCCTGCCCAGTATGTTTGCTCTTGGGCTAAGAAAGGATAGCAAGGACTCAAAGGACACATGCACGCTGCATTGTCCTTGGACGACGACCGTTCACCGGAGGACCCGCCTGGGGCCTGATTTCTGCTGGCGCTGACCCCTATCACCACAAACAATGCCCGAGGAACAGTGGCCACAGTAACGAAAATATCCACCCATATCTTTGGAAAGCCCTGTTATCTCTGCATACCCGATAGCCTCCAGTGTCGAGAGCGGAAGTGCTGTCCGCGTCCAGCTCTGGGGCGGTATTCTCGTAACTGTCCCTTTTGAAAACGTCCCTTTTGCGTCCCTTTCATCGTGACGTACTTCCGGTTAAGCGGTGGACGTGGGCAGCATGAAGGAAGGTTGTCAATAGGTTTGCCGCGCTTGCGTTACGTCACTTCCGGTTGTTTGTTTGTAGCCAATCAGGGCTCGCCAAAAGGGACACTTCTGAAAGGGGCGCAAAAGGGACAAAACTCGAGAATACCGCCCCTGAACTCTCCCTCACTCTTTCTACACTGTGGTGAAAGCTCAAGGACTCAGTCAATGAAAGCAATTAAAGCAGTAAAGGGGCCGCGAAGACAACACACAACTTCGTTCAATTTGAAAGAACTGGCACTTGGAAGCAACTCATTCGGCTCCATTCCAGCCCCGAAAGTCGCTTTTTTAACTGAAATATTTAAAGACGCAAATATCGCGCCACAGCGACGTAATATGGGCTGGCAGTAAAAATATTTTCATCAGTGCGTTAACTGTAAGTTCGCATTCAAGTGGTATGTTGAAGGGGAACTAGAGGCCCACTACAATCGGCCAGTCGTTTTTTGGAGGCGGCTTAGCCCGCAGTGTATAAATGTATTCTTGACGCCTTGGCGTTTTTGCCCACGGAGACGAAACCGTTGGGGGGTAGAGGTATACAGCTTTGCTGTCAGTCTCGTGTCTTTGAAGCACGAAGCGTACTAGCGTGAGGCGTTGGAAAACGAGTGCCCCGGTGCGCTCTTTTAGTACGCGTTTTTGCCCACGGAAATGAAACGTTCTAGCGCGAAGAGTTGGAAAACGAGTGTCCCGCTGTTTCAGTGCTGTGACTGCACGATCGATACCACAACGACATCAGTCGACGACAGCCCGAGCCCCTCCTAAGGGGCTTCGCCCCTAAAACCGTCTCGACAACTTCGAAGCGCTGGGAGCGTGATACAATGCACGCACGACTTCGTAGTGTTGGTGGTGTCGTGATGCCGATAAGCGCGTGCTTGCAGACATGTTTGCTACTCTGATTATAGTTGTTAAGGGGTGCTGCGACCTTTCTGGCCGATTACTTAGGGTCGCTGCGTTGGCGACACCACGCGGCGTCAGACAGCTCAGAATCCGAGTCACGGCACCTCCCCCTTTCAAGCTACGTTTTCCGACACAAGGGCACGACTATATAGGCACTCAGCTTCGTTGCACGTACGGCACGGATATTGGTAGGTTGGACTAGGGTTAAATTACGGTTACATAAGCAGTGGAACGGAAGATGATAGGTGTAACGTTAAGGGACAAGAAGAGAGCAGAGTGGGTCAGGGAACAAACACGTGTTAAGGACATATCAGTAGAAATTAAGAAGAAATGGACGTGGGCAGGGCATGTAATGCGAAGACAAGATAACCGTTGGTCATTGAGGGTAATAGAGTGGATCCGTAGAGAAGGCAAGCGTGGCAGGCGGCGGCAGAAAGTTAGATGGGCAGGCGAGATCAAGAAGTTTGCGGGGACGAATTGGTCGCAGTTAGCACAGAACCGGGGTAATTGGAGATTAATGGGAAAGGCCTTTGCCCTGCAGTGCGCGTAGGCGGGCTGCTGGTGGTGGTGATGATGATGATAAAGCCGAGCTTACAGTACAAAAGGAAGCACGATCGAAAAATCGACAGGAAAGCACTCGGTCTCTTCAATACCCAATCATGGCCAGAACAAAACTTTCCCCGCTGTCCCGCACCAGGCGATGATGATACAGGCACAGTTGGCGCACGAGAGCTTGCTTGTGACCCAGTTGGTACATTGTTAATTAAGAAACCACTGCGCTAAGTTAACATGGACGAAGGACAGTGAGACACGAGATGCACGCAGGGTTTTCTTAATTAACAGTCCGCCCACGTCAAGCTGAGCTCGAATTGCGACCCACGCATGCGCCCTTTAGAAATCGTCGCTTACTTCCACAATGCAGTCTCAAGAGTGCCGCCCGAAGGCGCTTAAAGGAATGGCTGGAGTGCAGTCCGACGGCATTCAAATTTCTGAGTCGTGGCTGGCACGAATCAAAATGTCTGTCCGCATGATTGTGCGGCATGCAGAACTCCGTAAGCCAACTACCGTAATTATTCGATTATACGGCGGTCACGATAGTGAGGCGAGGGTGCAGTTTGGAGACTGAAAAAAATCGCCATATACATACAATGATACATACAATGAGCTTCGAATATAAGGCGGGGTATGACTTTGAGGCTACGAATTTTGAAAAAAAAGAAAACTCGCCTTACATTCGAATAAATACGGTAAGTAGATTTTTTCTAGAAGAGGCGGCGTCAAGGCGGAGCGTTTATGCGGCGCTAAGAAACCCACCAGAGTGGCTGCATCTTTTGGATGCATGCGTCTACATACCTGAGTTCTGAAACGGTACCCGTTTTTGTTACACCGATGTGCTGCTTCTTCGCTGCCCGTTAGCTTTTTTTTATTGTTCGCTAATTACGTGCGAGCTTTGCTAAATTTTAACGCATTAAAAAAAATCTGCTATAATGGTGTAGGGTTTCCGTCTTAGCTGCGTGATAGCAAGAACGGTGCCTCCAGCCCGGTTGTCGTCAGTTCCTTTTTTTTTTTACTTTCAATTATAAAATTTCCCATGTAAAAAATTCTGTCATTAAGGTGTAAAGGTTCTGCCTCAGCTCCGTGACATGAATGAAGGTGGTTCGAGCCAGGGTGCCGCAAGTTCTTTTTCTTTCTAGTTTCAAAATTATACTTTTGATGGTTAGGTTAGTATTCAACGTTTCAACTCATTGCTTTCTACTCGTTAAGTTTTAGGTTAGCTTAGGCACAGTGAAGTATAGAGCCAGGCGCGGCGTTTACTCGCGAAATTCGCTGGACGTCATTTTTAGTGGAGTGCTTACAGTGCCGTCGCACGACACTCAAGACCCCGGAGGAAGAATAGACTGCGCTTTAAACACATCATTTCCACAAACCGAGCTCCGTCAGCTTTGGCGTGGAATTTGAGGCGACGGACAAGCGTAGGCGTCTTTTTTTCGACGTCTTTTTGACGTCTTTGCGACGTCTCAAGCGGAAGATCATCGCTTAATCGGGCAGCCCTGGTCGTCGGGCGGGTCGCCGGCGCGGAGGGGGCTTTTTAGGGGTCGCGATAAGGAGTTCGCCCGCCGCATACCACGCGTTCTGCTGCGACAGCCTGTTTACAACGACGACGACGAAGAGGAGGCATATAGTCGGGTAGTCGTGCTAGGCGTACCGTCGTACTTCGCCCCGACGATCCCACCAAAGAAGAAGACGGCGCCTCCCGCCAAGAGATAGGACTTGTTAATTCCGCACCTACGGCAGCGATGGAAGAAGCCCGTGCCAAGACACAAGCGATTTTTATTCAGCCCCAGCGCCACTCGCGTATGCACGCACGCCTGGCAAACGCACGCCTCGGTGGCGGCTTGGGATTCGAATGGAAGTGGCAGCGGTGAGCAGGATTTTGATACAAGCGTGTTTCATATTGTGGAGGTTTAACGCGCCGACGCTACACAGGCGATGAGGCGCGCCGTTGTGGCGGGAGGACTCCGGATTAATATTTACCACCTGGGGATCTTCAACGTGCGCCGAAATCTCTATAGACGGGCGTTTTCGCGTTTCGCCTCCATCAGAAAAACAGCCACAGCGGCCGGTATCGAACGCGCGGCGTCCTTGGGCTCAGCACTGTACTGGTCCGGACTGGATTGGATTAGAAATCGTTTTAGCTGCAGTAAGCATGATAATCAGCTAATCCTATACAACCAGGAAACCTAAGAATAACTAGCTGAATCTTAGCTCACGCTACGCATATCCTGGCTATCCTGGCATAGGCGATGCGAGTCAAATTCACTGCTAATTTTTTTCGAGGTGAGTCAAATTCCCGTGGACAGAATTTGAGCGACAAACGAAAATTTGCTAACGGACCTAAACTTCCACCACCTGATATGCGAAACATATGATATAATAGCTTTGACAGCGCTGCATTCACGTCCGGTCACAAATTTTTGCTTGTTTCTTAAATTCTGTTACGGTAAATTTGACTCATTCCGAAAAAAAAACGCTCCTCAAATGTAAATACGTGTCGAATTTGACGTAAACTTGCTACCATTGGCATTGTGATAGAACAGCACTCAACAGACCTGATCTGCGCGACGCAGACGCTTTAGTTTCAAACAACCTGTATGGGCCACCCCTTGCACGTGTTGCACATAGTGTAGTCCCAACGACTGCCGCAGCTGTAACGGTAGTCCCATCTGTTCGCCCTCCGCCCCTCGCTGTGTTTGCCGCTCTTTATTTTCTTTCTGTACATGAATCAATCCGCCTAACAGCAAGTATCTTCAACCTGATAATACAGACCACAGGTTCCCCCCGCTTTGCGCTAACAGACACCGTTACAGTCATTATAGTTAACTGATACGTAGCCAGTTTTCCCTGAAACAAACAGGCGTGTTCATCATCGTCATCCCCAGCCTATCTACGCCCATTGCAGGGCAAACGCCTCTCCCATTATTCTCCAATTATCCCTGTCCTGTGCTAACTGCGACCAATTTATCCCCGCAAACTTCTTGATCTCATCTGCCCATCTAACCTGCCGACCCCTGCCACGCTTGCCTTCTCTAGGGATCCACTCTGTTACCCTTAATGACCAACGTGGTCACCAGACGTTATCGCGCCTTGGCAACGTTTCGCAGCGACCTCTGAAACGGTCCGATTTTGAGAGAGAGAGAGAGAGAGAGAGAGAGAGAGAGAGAGAGAGAGAGAGAGAGATAGAGAGAGAGAGAGAGAGAGAGAGAGAGAGAGAGAGAGAGAGAGAGAGAGAGAGAGAGAGAGAGAGAGAGAGAGAGGAGAGAGAGAGAGATCATCCCTTGGAAACGCAGCGATCGCTGAAACGGTCCGATTGAAAGAAGAGAGGGAGCAGACAGAGTTATTGGAATGACATGTTCGGGCGACGGCGGCGGTGTGTCACAGAGAGAGAATGTGGACGCTTGGCGGCGCTTGCAGAAGAGCGCCGGGCATGACACCGAAGTTTACCCGTGAACGTCGCGAATCGCTGCGGCAGAAGCTGGAATAAACAGGTGCGAGAGGAACGAAGGCTTACTACGGATGATGGTGCGGCGGACGTAACTCAAGCTCGTTCACCGTTGACTCATCCTCGAGGCGCGCAAGACGGGCGCAACTGCCCGGCCGCGTGATTGCAATCAGATCCTCCGCTCAACAATGAATTCGGTGTCAGAAATACAGGAAACGGTGATTAGATCACGTTGTTTCTAGTTGCCGACTTTCTATGGAACAATGTATGCGCTCTTCCCAAGAAAGGCTTCGACGACACGGAAAATCGAAGACACCAGGCAATGCGAGCCACGCAAGCGAAAATGAAAAGAGGACGAACTGGCGTTGTCTCCGGTACGGTAGGCGAGTACATGGAACGCAACCAAGAAGACAGTCGTAAATATGTCGCTGATAAGAATACGCGGCGGCAAACTGTGGGATGTGAATGCCGAGTGATTAAAACGCACATATTCCCTCTATTTTTTTTCTTTCAAGAAAGGTGTGTTGATTCATTCACTCAAATTAGATGTAATTTCTTAAAATTGGTAACAGCAATTGCAGTTTTAAGACACGTTTCAGCGTCTACCACCTTCAGGGGAAGCGGCTGCCAAAACAAGCTGAATTGCGAAGTTCCTAAAGCGAATTACGCCACGCTGTTTCGGTGTTTCCGTGTGTTTAAGAGGAACAGGAGGTTCCCTTCAGTCTCTGACTCTGGGACCTCCTTCTGTAACCTTGAACTGCAGAAATTCTTGTGTAGCACAAAATAAAAACAAATTCAAATTTAAACTAGCATCGTGAACAACGAACTTTGTTTACGCGGATTACCTCGAATACCCGGTAAATCGCAATTAGTCCGTCATCTTTCCAGCAGCTGACTCCAGCCTGTGACTGTCTGTCGCTTTTTTTTGTGTGTGCGTGTGTCCGTCTGGTGGATTTTCTTTCATTTTTCCTTTTCCTATAAGTATTATTAATGTTAGCATTTAACCATCATCACATGCTCACCAACCATCTCAAGTAGCAAGCCCAACATTATGCAGGGCTAACCTCTTCGGTTTCATTAAATTCTCTCTCTCTCTCTCTCTCTCTCTCTCTCTCTCTCTCTCTCTCTCTCTCTCTCTCTCTCTCTCTCTCTCTCTCTCTCTCTCTCTCTCTCAACGCACGGAACAAAAATTTGTTCGAACGTGGGTTCTGATGATGATGATGGTTGGTGCTTAATGGCGCAAGGCCGACAAGGGCAAAGAGCGCCAGAGGAGAAGTTACTGAATTGTTGATGAGACCGTAAATACTAAAACATGTGAGTAAAAGTAAAAGTGACGCAAAACAAACGACAATGCAGATGGCTGGTGTATAGGGTTAGGATGATTACACGTGATATGACAAGAGCTGCAAAGCTTTACCTCAGCTAAAAACTTAAGAACGTGTTGACTACAAAACATTGGTTCGTCGGCTAAAAAGTACGATGAGCGCAGTGGAATGTGTCGTCTGTATAATTCAGGGACATGTTTGTGTCGTGTTGTGTCAAGCCCTTCCTGACAAAGCCCTTTCGCGCTTACAATACCGAGATAGATTTGATGCAGCGGACAATCTCTGCGACGAGATGAAAATGTAGCCGCTGGACGCACCAGGGCAGCTTTCTGGCTTGCGTGCGTGCGAGGAGGGTTTTGTGTTTTCATCGTAAACGTAGTGGCCAACGGCCAAGAGCCAAGTCCGTGATTTCCTGTTCTGCGGGCGAATGTATTATACCTACGTAGCAACCGAGGCAGCAGGTTCGGCCGACGGGGCTAAAAATGGCAACGAGCGATCATGCAAGTGCGTCACTCATTCAACGCGCAACTCACGTACTCTCAGACTGAACACCAAGCGTAACTGTAACCATCCCCCGTGTGGACCGAAAGTTGCTACCGACATGCCGCAATGGCTTACTACGGTGTAAAAATGCAGTCTGCTAGCTGGCTGAAAAACAATCCGCTGTGCGGTAAAGATAGTGTACGAGCTGTTTGCGAAACAATCTAGGCATGCGGGACGCGGAAGTTTCGTAGGGTGCGAACAAGGTCTGACAACGGTTGCGTTCCAATTCGCGGACAGCTTGGTAGACAGGTTACGAAGCAGTCTAATTAGACTTCTAAAGGAAGCAGAATCGGAACGGCGCAACGGTCACCTACGCAGACGACAACTTTGTAGCAGACAAGTTGAGCAACGCAAGCCGCAGGTTTCGTAAATAATATTACCGTTATTATTACCAACATTATGTTATTTAAGAACTAAACCAAAGCATCCGAGTCGACCACTAGTAAATTATACTAAATATTTCAATAAAACAACAAGTTGTTTGTCACAAGGACGACAACTTTGTAGGAGACATGTTGAGCAACGCAAGCCCCAGGTTTCGTAAACAATATTACCGTCATTATTACCAACATTATGTGATTTAAGAACTAAACCAAAGCATCCGAGTTGACCACTAGTAAATTATACTAAATATTTCAATAAATCAACAAGTTGTTTGTCACAAGGACGACAACTTTGTAGCAGACATGTTGAGCAACGCAAGCCGCAGGTTTCGTAAACAATATTACCGTCATTATTACCAACATTATGTGATTTAAGAACTAAACCAAAGCATCCGAGTTGACCACTAGTAAATTATACTAAATATTTCAATAAAACAACAAGTTGTTTGTCACAAAGTTAGTGCACAAAAAGGTGGCACTGGCGTCAGTAGTTTAGACAGGAAGGTAGCCTGCATCGTTGGTGACTTCGGTGTTGTCTATTCGGAGCAGTCTTCGTTAACTGCCTCGTTCGAATCGGAACGGGGCTTAACATGGCGGACTGTCCGCGAAGACGGCAGCGAAGCCGTCTAAACGGGGAAACTGGAACGCACCCAAAGTCGGACTATTTAGGACTTTTAGACGTAGCTCTCCGAGCTACGAAGAAAGCTCGACACGAAGTGCGTGCAGCGGAAGATATGCAGGAACTACGAAAAGCGAAAGAAGAAAAAAAAAAAAGTAAGAGGGAAGAGCTTGAAGGGAAGCGGCGAGGAGTTCCGCTTTCAGCTTCGTGCTTAGGAAACGCAGAGAAAAAAAACTATAAACTAAAAGGGACCAGAGCGCATCCTGGAAAATAAAGCAGACGGATGCGCTCCGCTCGACACAGTGGAAGCGACAACAAATCGTAGCGTGGGTCACGCAAGGCTCTGTTCTGTTCTTTCTCCTTTTCTGCAGCGCTTTAGGGTACCTAGAGGCAACAACAACAGGTCGAGAACAGAAGGGATTTAACCTGCAAGCGAGTTGGTGGGAAGATGACTGAGGTTCTTGCTGTCGTAGAGAAACGCAGCAGGAGCAATAATCTTAATTAAATAGCCAAGCAGTAGCTACTGTGGGCTACATAATTACACCGTATACCAAAAATCCCCAAAAAGTTCTTCACAAAACGAGGGGGGAGTTCATCGATGAATAAGAAAGCAACAAACGCACAGAAAACAAAGATAAAATCCTAAAAACATCGGGATGCAGTGGGCGCCGTGTATATAATCTTCGGGTCGTACTCTTGATTCACGATCTTCTGTACAAAGGCCGTTAATAATGCGTAATCATCGAGGTAGAACAGCCATTGAAGGCTGCTAGGCTTAACACATCGCTCTCAACGGCTGCTTATAACAATAAGCAGCCGTTACGTGAAGGTGAGAATGACGAGTGGCCCTGTCTACTGACCCTCCTGCCTCACCCTTTGTAACGTACGCCAAAGATTAAGGTGACAGTACAGTAGCGACTATAGGCATCGCAAAGCCGTCTTAATCTTTCGCAACTGCGGCAGAAAAAAACAAACTGCCGATAATGATCCGAAAACGTGACTGTGTCTGGTCATCACCATGAGGACCGTCCCACGGAAAATTTTATTCAACTGTGCAAACAGGCTTCCGGCTCCCGACGCTCCTCGCAATTTGCTTTGAACGGGGCGGTGCACGTTTATATTTCCCGCGCTTTTCAATGCTCGCCGCGGTCACAAAAACAGGCGGGAGGACTGCCATGAGAACTTGGATTCCGCGCCAAAAATGGTAGCGCGAAGAAACGACGCAGCAGCCACACACCGACACAGCTGACTCGTTTCTTGCTCCTCAAGGAAAAAGGAAACGAGAGAAGCGTCATTGTTAAAAGAGAACTACGTACAGGAAAACGGAGAGGTGCACGGAGCTGCTGCGTCGCAACATCAAAGCAACCTGCCGGCAGCAAATTCCAAACTACCAGCAGCGAACTACCGGCTGAAAATTAAACTACGGACCGAAAAAAACTACCACGCGCGAACTCGAACAACCGGCAGCCAACGCTAGCCATCCCGTAGGAAACTAACCTACCGACAACAAACCCCACTTTTACCTGCAGCGAACTCAAAACGAGGACCAGCATTTGGCGGACTTCCACGCAGAAACAGCACTCAACAGGTAGCAAACTGTATTCACCGACAGCCAATTGTAAAAAAAAAAAAAAAAAAAAAAACGGCAGCGTATCTGCTTCTCTCGTTGCAAATCTCGCCGAAAGACGATAGTCGACTGGCGCCCCTGCCAAGTGAAGGCCTGCCTCCCTTCGCTTTTCCGCTCACCTCTCATGCTGTTCCTCTTCCGTCTCGTTCCTCCCAGGATAACACGCTAGAGGCTTGCTCAAGTCAATTTAAATTTGACGCGTTCCACTGCTCCAAGTCGGGTGCCTCGATGCCAGCGCTGCCGTTCGGCGGAGACGCGCGTGAATCGAGGCACCCTACTAGAACGTTTATAGAACCCCGTTGCCCTACTCCACGAGCGTGCCAAGCGGAACGTGGAGCCTATCCAGTGGAACCTTTCGTTGCGTTTGCCGTTTGATTTCTTAAAGGAGCTATAGTAGCGCGGGCAACAGCAGGGGACGTTTTTCTGCAGTTGATGCAGTATTTCATTTGCTATGTGCGCTCGAAAAGCACAAGCCTCACGACCCGCCACAAACGGGCCGAACTGGGGCATTGCAGAGTAGGACCCCGGGTCGACGCTTGGCAAACGTAACGACGCTTTAAACCGTCGGTTTCCGCCACTTAATAAAGTTACTCCTATCCTATCCCAACGCAAAAATTAAGTATCCACGAATTCTTTAATTAAAGGAACGCTGCAAATATCATCCATGTATTGATTTTATGCCGTATATTTGCGTAATGTCTGGTTATTGTTCAACAGTGTTGATAAGTACGAACATTAACACGGAACTTGCCGTTTAGATTTGGCTCTGAGCATATAAGTCTATTGCGCAGCCTCTGTTTCACTTTGGCGGGGTGGCTGAATCGAATCACAGACAGACGACCAAAATTAGTGTTTTAGTAGCCCGAGAAAGGCAATCGTCTAATAATCTACACTCAGCCAGCTCTTATGTACCGGCACCACTCTACGGCAGAGAACTCAGAGAACTCTTGTCTGCCGGAAGCAAACTCTAACCTACCGGCAGCCAACACTCATCTGCGGGCAACATACTCTACAAAAACAAACTGTAGTGTACCGGTAAAAACACTCAACTCAGCCGGCAACGGACTCTGGCAGACCAGCAGTCAACGAACTGCCGCGGGAGGAAGCACAGTCGAACGGGCCGTCGTGAACGGATCGTTCAGGTGAAAACGTGTCGAGCCCGAGCAGTTCACCCCTTTCGTCCCGGAACCTTGACCGCGAACGGTGTTTTACGAGCACTTCAGCCCTCGGTATGTTCTCTCGCGACGTGAGCGCGGTGTCGGAGCGCCAAAGCGGGGAGGTTTTGAAATTCGAGAATGCTTCTTTCTGTTCCCCGCGTTAACTGCCTGCACACCCGCATACGCTGATGATTCCGTGCAGCGCTGCGCGAAGCTACCGCGATTAGGTCGACCGTCGTCAACGACTTGGCGTCCGCGCCAAGGGCGAATTGGTGTGCGCGTGAGTTGTCGCACGCGTCTACCCCGCGTAAGCGAAAGATGAGCGAGCAGCTCTGCTGTCAGGTCAATTATCCCACTGATAGGCTTCCACAGTGTGTGGCATTCATTAAAAGCAAGAAAACGCTGCTGGCTGTTAAGAGATATATATATATATATATATATATATATATATATATATATATATATATATATATATATATATATATATATATATTGGTAAGGCATTCGAGATCTACTCGAAAGGCGTGGGTTCGGACCCCACTCTGGGCGCGTTTTTCTTTCTTTCTTTCTCACGTATTAATTAAAAAAATAATGTAACGTCACTAACGGTAAAAAAATAGTCTAACCATTCCCCTATGCCTTCTTTGGCGTTGTAGACAGCCGGCATTTCTATATATATATATATATATATATATATATATATATATATATATATATATATATATATATATCACATAAGAATGGAAAATGAGGGGCAATGAAGACAGACATAAAGTTAGTCAAGAAAGCAAAGGAGAAAATGTGGTAGGTCATTTTTTTTTCGAAACAGATATAGTTTATTGAACGGTAGAAAGGACGCGGAGAAAAACATGGCCGCCGGGTGGGATATATATATCCATGATAATCGTCTATTTCACAATGCATTAGCCAATATGGTATAAGCAGGATAATTTGTTTTGTCACCACAGTTGCTCTATTTTCATCTTTTTTTTTGCTTTGTAATCCTCTCCCCCTCTGTAATGCCTCTGGCCCTGAGGGTGTGATGAATAAATAAATAAATAAATACATAAATAAATAAATTGTGCGTGCGTGCGTGTGCGCGTGGTGATTTTTGCAGCCTGGGATGTAAAAACAGTGCAAGAAGGACCACCCGTAACGAGACAGGTGTTCGTTCATATTTTCTACCGCACACAAGAAAACGTTGCAGATAACCACATGAACATGGGTACAATTAAAGGCTTGCTAGAATTTGGACATTTCGTTTTTTTTTTTTTTTTCGGGCGGTACCAGTGAAGCCTCCTCACTCACAAAACTCAGTTTTCAACCTGAAAAGGGCCGGCTACTACTCACCCAGAAATAAAACGGCGCGCATGTTACACGCGCAACTGAACTCACGACGATAGAGGCACTATTTTTACTTGCACTATATCTGCACTGGTGCAAGCAGTGTAGCATATTTCTTTCTTTCTTTTCACTAACTTATAGCTCCAGTAGCACTCTGCACTGGTAAGCACAACACTGCACAAATCTGCACCGGTTCAGGTTAACGCTTTTGGCCCTGGTGGTGCGACATTAAGGCTGAAAAAAAAAAAAAAAAAATGGCGGTCCGAGTTTTATTCCCAAGCTTGTAAATTATAAATACGTGCATTACGAAGCTAACTTTGTGTGTGTACGTTCATGTAGTCGCAATGTTTACGAAAAAACGCGAAAGTGATGTCTCTGCTCGACACAAAATGTTTATTTGCCGGATGTTTTAACTGATTGTCTCATTCATAAATGTTTTAATTACTTGTAATTCCTGCTCTATTCTTGTTTGGGGGCTTTTGGGACCCTAACATTTAGGAAAACCTACAAAAAAGATTGTTTTGCTTAAAATAAAAGTTCAGGGTTTAATTTAGGATTCGCTGGGGTGGGAGGTGGTAGCTATGGGCGGAGAGGGACTACTTTTTCAGAAGAACGATCGAAAACGTAAGTATTTTCATCAATGGTTAGTTTCTCGTACCGAAGTTTATACGTCTTGAGAATGCTTTACCAACTTCTATGAGGTGCTTACGTTCCTTCCGGGTGTTGGGAGAAAACATCCCCCTCGCGAGGGGCACGATCAAATGCAGAGCATTTCCGGGGGCGCACGACGTTAAGTAGTTTGCGTTACGTTAAGTTGTTGCACTTGTGGCAACTGCTGACGAGAGAGCGCTCGTCAGCAGTAATTTGAATGAGTCAAGGATATAAGGCGCGTCCGTAGCCTCCAATTCGGTGTCGGCTTTGTGGCGCAGTGGTTAGAGCACCGTGTACATTGCGTTCCGCCCGCAGGGTCGAGGGATCGAAACCTGGCGCCGGATAGTATTTTTTTATATAGTAGGGAGGAGTGCGGTGCGGACTACGGACGTCAACGCGGGTGACATCGTGAGTTACTGAAATGCTCTGCATTTAAAAAAATTCGCGGCTGAAAAGGTCAAGAACATGCCCCTAATGTTGACGTGTAAAGAATACTTGGTTTTTTATTTAACTATTCCTGCTGCCGCACGTACCGCGCAATTCACCGACGGCTAAGACACGACGCCTTTTAAATGCGCACCCGCTATTTACGGGCTCCGCTCGTGTTTTTCGCTTTCCCCCGAGGCCACGTTCGTTTGTTATTTGGCGCCGCAAATTGTACCTTCCTGAATAATTGCACAGAACTGTCGCGGCGGAGATATACTGCGCGGCTTATCCGGGCGACGAAGTTATGTGCAACGGGAGCTCGGGTCGCTACAGCTGTGTGTACGACGGAACGCGCAGCTATAAAGCAGGGAGAGCTAGACGGCGATTAAACCTACACGCTCGGAGAAGCACGCCGGCGCAAAACACGAAAAAGGAGAGCACGTGAACTGCCCCGAAAGCCAGAAAAACAGCGAGAGTCGCAGACGCCCGGATGGCGCGCAAAATATGGGGCGGCATGCTGTATGCGGGCGTTGCAAAGAGGCATTTTCCTTCCCTCCCATCCCAGACAGAAATGTCGGGAACGCGGAAGATGAGCTGGTGGTTCCGGGAAGGTTAACAAAAACATAGCAGTGGCTTAGCTCGGCTATGCGAGGATATACGTAGCGTGAGCTAAGGTTCAGCTGGTTATTTTTATTTTATTTTATTTACAAATACCTCAAAGACCCCAGTGGGCGGGGTTTTACATGAGGGGTAGATGAAAACAAAAGGTTACAAGTATAGGTACAGGTTACAAGTAAGCAAGTATTTTAAGCAAGGTTTCCTGGTTTCCTGGTACAAGTAAGCAAGTATTTTAAGTAAGCAAGGTTTCCTGGTTGTCTAGGATTAGCTGATTAGCTAGGATTAACTGCTGCTAAAACGATTTCCAATCCAATCCAATCCAGTCCAGTCACTGCTCCTCGCGCATGCGCAGCACGGCTTTGCAGCAGCCGCGCGAAACGGCTATCAAGCGGCTCCGGCGCACCGTCAGACTTGGCTACTGCGCAACGGAGGCGCACAGCTGGTCACGCGCCGGCGCCAGTGCGTCTACCGCGGTTATGACGTCACTCCTCTGGAATGCGCCGAACGGCGAATGTGCAGACCCAATTTTCTACACACCCGTACTCCAGGATTCCCAATCCAATCCAACCCAATGCTCCTCGCGCTTGCGCAGCACGGCCCTTCAAGGTCCATGCGAAACTGCTCAGCCTCGGCCAGTGTACCTTACGCTACAAAAGGGGGTGGAGGACCGAGGGGTAGGTAGATGGGAGAGCACGGTTTGGTTTAAGAACACTGTAACAACGTGCCAACGCGACACTGCGCTAGGAATCAATTTAAGAGAAGCTGGAGCCGGGAGGAAACAGACAGGTCGTGGGAAGGAAAAGAAGCTTCAACTGCGAGGAGCACTAGAAAATACCGTACTAGAAATACCGTACCGCTCGCGATGGCCAAAGTGCAGGGGTGCTTAGATTCGAAAAACATTACCCCCCCCCCCCCCCCCCTTCCACCTACTCCCCGCCACATTTTTTTCGGAGTAGTATCTGGACGAGATGGGCGCAAGACATAATGTTTTATTTGGCAAACATTCAATAGAGAAATAGGTACATACAGTGAACCACAGCTTACGTCTGATACTCAGTCCCCCTCACTGTCTTCGAGTCCGCTGGGCCGCTTGGGCCGCCGCTCCCAGTGTCCACCAGCAGGTCGTCTTCTGTTCCATTGAAGTGATTTGTAATTGAAAACTTCATAAATCAATTGGCCACAACGTCAGCTCGGGTCCGCTTCCACGCGTCTGAAATCCACCGTGCGACGGTTCTTTAGAAAAGACCGGGGTGCTCAGATGTGCATGCAAACTTTTTTTCTTTTCGAAAGTAGGGGAGGGTGCTTAGAATCGGGGGCTGCTTAGAGCCGCAGAAAAGCGGTACCTTCCAGGCAGCTCGTCCAAACGGATGCTACGAAGGAGGCAAAAAAGCCCCGTTCTCCACTAACGCGAAACCTGGTGAGGAGCGAGCATGCAGTGTGTAAGTGCATTCTTTGCGCCTTGCCATTTTTGCCAACGGAGATAAAACGGTTGGGGGGGGGGGGGGGGGGTACAGGTATACAGCTTTGCTGCAAAAGTCTCTTATCTTTGAAGCACGAAGCTCTCTAGCGGGAGGAGTAAACGAGTGTCCCGGTGTTTTTTAGTACGCGTTACATTCCAGCGCGAGGCGTTGGAAAACGAGTGCCCCGGTGTCTTAGTACCGTGACTACACGAGACGACGATTACGACGACGACGACGACGACAGCGGAAGACGCCAACAGCCCCTAAAAAAAATCATGCACCCCCTCTGTCTATAACGACGACGACAGGTGAACGCGAAGCTTTTCGTGAGAGAATCCTTGGTTGACGTCTGACCTTAGACTTTGGCGCGCAGACGGTTTGGACTTCGACTGTTTGAGCTCTGACTTTGATTCGCACGCCGTTCGGACTTTTGATCACAGCGGCGTTGACTTTGGCCCTTTGATATCTCATTTCGCGCGAACAAAGCTTCGCATTCAACTATCGTCATCGTGAGACTGAGGGGACCACGGGAAGCGTTTCTTTCTTTCACTTCACCCACCACCATCATCATCATCATCATCATCAGAGAAAGTTGGCTTTTCTGCAGTGCATTTTGGACGCGCCATACGCCATCCCTGAGACACAGGCTGCGTTCCAATTCGCGGACAGCTTGGTAGACAGCCTACGAAGCAGTCTAACCAGACGTCTAAAGGAATAATAACTGGAAAGGCGCAGCGGTCACGAACGCAGCACCAACGCAGACAACCTCGTAGCAGACGTGTTGAGAAACGCGAGCCGTAGGTTTCGTAAATAGTATTACCGTTATTATTGCAAACATTACGTGATTTAAAAATTAAACAGAGTCATTTTTACAACTGGTAAATCATACTAAATATTCCAATATAAACACAAGTTAGTTTGTAGCAGCATTACTACGCGAAAAGGTGGCGCTGGCGTCACTTGATAGTTTGAACAGGAAGGTAGCCTGCATCGATTGCTGACTTTGATGCTGTCTTCCCGAGGCAGGCTTCGCTGACTCCCTCGTTCCAATTGGGACGGGGCTTAACATGGCGGACAGTCCGCGAAGACGGCAACGAAGCCGTATAAACGGTAAATTGGAATGCACTCATAGAAAGCTTCGCTTTAAAAGGAAAGACTAGAGAGGGACTTTTTTGAAGTAGCCAAGGTCGTACCCTATCTCTTAGCCACTGTGCGTGTGCGGAGTCGTGCGTGGTCTATCGCAAGGTTACTTCGGTTCAGGGCGAACAAGACTCCGCAGCCGTCGGAGTTAATCCGGACAAGATCAGTAGTATCTTGTGTCGTGGGTGCGATTTCGGGAACGCAGGGCCGACCACAATATCGCTGCCACCGTTTTTCGCAACACGGGGGAAACGGCCTGACAGTACCGCGCTAGTTAAACCTAGATACAGTCGAGTCCACTTATAACGATACCGTTTATAACAATAATAGGATATGATGATTAACAGCTATGGCACCGTCAACATTTGTATTCTTTCTATGGTAAAATAAACCGCTTATTACAATGCTCCAGCGCCACGATATCGGATATAACGATTGAATCCGGTTATATTGTGCACCAAAAGTGCAACAGTGACGACTCTAATGACGCGGTTGCACAGCCTACTCAGGTAGTGTCTTCGTACGAGGCCCAATGCGTGGCACAGTCCCTCGGGGACTTTCTTTCCGCCAAGGACATTTACCTCAGCTAGGTGAAGCACCTATAGATGCTCTTGGAAGAGATTTGCGCTAGCTTCACACGCGGCAAGCAAAGGTAACCGACTGCGGCTTCTTTTCCGCAAATTGGTAGTAGTACGACCTTGCTGGCATGCGAATAAAATGTTTTTAGCTCTGTTTCGTCTTTTTATTTCGCCACCCGCTTATAATGATGGGATTCGCTTGGCACTTGGATATTGTTATAAGTGGACTAGACTGTACAACGAAGTCGACAAAAATACGCAATTTTTCGTTACATGCAGGTTTACAGTTCAGGCTCACGCGAATGAAGTAGGAACGAAATCAAAGTGGTGGACAGCGGTGACGGTAAACTCACCTTGAAAGATTTATTTCACAGGGAGAAACGGCGTGATTTGCGCCTGTTGCTTTCCCACAAGCTTAGTCACTATACTCGGTGACAACTTAAGAACGGCACCGGAAGTTGTCGCTGTGCCTTATCACCGTAGCCGGATGTTTCTCCGCGCAGCGCAAGTAGCGCGTTACTGGGAATATTTTGAACATGGCGTGAGCCGTTCCCGTGATTTTTTTGGACTTAATATGCTTATAAACGACTCCAGTGACGACAAACAAACTGCGTGAGACAAGGCAGACGATATCAGGCATTCATAGCAACCCCTTTCAAAACGCGCGCGCACTGACGTCACGGGTCCGGCGCTTTGGCGGAGTGATACACTACATGAGGTGGTGCCGTTCTTGAGTTGTAACCGAGTATACACGGACGTCCAAAGAAGGAGGGTCACTTACCCCGTATTCGCAAACGTAACTTACGTATTCTTTTTGACTTATGACAATTTTCAGTGCCTTAACCCGTTCCAAGGGCCAAACTTATGCTGAAAGGGAACCTTTTCGCGAACTTTACGATGTTTTCCGCACTAAAAAATGGTGAAAGGGTGCCAGCTGGGATACGGTATACCGGGCAGATTTGTTCTTTCTCGCCGGCGGAGACGGCATTGAAAATTGCGAGCTTATCTTAAAAAGACACCCGCCGCGGTGGCTCAGTGGCTAAGGCGTTGCGCTGCTGAGCACGAGGTCGCTGGTTCGATTCCCGACCGCGGCGGCCGCTTTTCTAATGGAGGCGAAAAGCAAAAAAAACGCCCGTGTGTACGAGATTTCGGCTCACGTTAAAGATTCCCGGGTGGTCAAAATTAATCCGGAGCCCTCCACTACGGCGCGCCTCATCGCCTGCGTTGCGTCGGCGCGTTAAACCCTACAATCAATCAATCAATCAAATCTTAAAAAGACAAAACTTTTCTTTTCCAGGCAGCAGAACTCATCACCGACGAACCGACACAACAGATAGCAGTGGGGACGCGCGACGACGACAGTCCGACAGACAGGCCTAGCACCTGACCGGCACCGCACTCTCACGTGAAAACACACGCGATAGTTTGAGGTGTGGGCGAAATTAACTAAATTAGTGCATTTCTCCAGCCGATTTTTCAGAAGAAGTGCCAAACAATAACTTGTCAGCATAGCGAATACGTTCCATCAAGCGAAACTGTCGCGACGCTTTTGTTACATCGAGGTCTCAAGCACATGGGCTTCAATGGGGCTGGCAATGGGAAATTGAAAAACTTCGTTAAATCCAGGAATTTTTTACATAGAGGCTTGTTACATCCATTAACTGTAGTAACGTTAAATCGTAAGAACCCTAGGTACCGACACACACACTTAACCGGACCATGAAGACAAATAACAACCTTGTATTTTTTGAAAGAACCAGCCTTCGTTAATTCACTGAACTCTATTACGGCCCCGGAAAGATAGTCGTTTTCGCCGATAAAGCATATGAGTTACCGAAACAGTTCAAAATTTCGCGCCACGAAACATCAGTAGTGACGTAACGGAAGACCTTAAAAGCGTAGGCATGTTAGCAGTGGAGTAATACGATAAAACGGAACCACAGACACTGTTACAGTCGCAATAGTCACGCTTCTCGGCGGTGGTTTTGTCCCTGTAGCGCATAAGAGACGGTAAAAAGGTAGCAGAACAGTCGCCACTGCTTCATTCGTTATATCCGGAAGTTCGGATTAAATTCGCACACTTGTTGTTGGGACGAAGCAGCATTCTGAGTTCCCCTAACTTGTATCCTGTATTCGTGGACTTTTCAGGAGACGAAATAAACAACGTACACCCTTGCTTTGTTCGGAAAAAAGTGGCCCTTGATAACTTGCTCAACTCTTTACGGCCCACCAAAAAAAAGGCAAATGATGTTGAGAAACTTTCAAATTTCCCGTTAATCCACGTCAGCATTGATGTCATTGCGGTGGTACCAAAGACAATAATCCGCGTGCTAACTCCACGAAAACACTAAAGCGGTGCGATGGAACAGAACGAGGCCGCATTACAAACGTGCAATTAGTGCCCGCCAATCATGGAAACTAAGCGATGTGCTGGCATAGGTGGGCTGTGACAGATTGGCGTAGGTAATGATCTTTTCATCTGTTTTTCATATTACCTAGCTTAATACCTTGACTTTTATGTTAAAATTTCCGTGATTGTTACTCCGTCGCGGTGATCATTCAAATAAACCACTTCCATTTCGTCTTCACCGTTCCTTTAAAGGCATACAAAACAGTACACACAAGTTCGCTTACATCAGTAGACTGCAGTGCCGAGATGCAAGCACGCCCACCTCGGCAGCAGTAGTTATTTAACAACGCAGAATTTTTTTTTCCGCACTACTTTCCGGGATTGAAATTACTCCGACAATCTCAGTACTGAATCAGCGATCGGAGATTGCAAAGTACGGGGGTCGATACTGGGTCTCAGCGGTCCGAACACTAAAAAAAAACGAGATCGATACCAGCGATTCGAGCCCTCCAACGTACGAATGTGATGCTCAGTCTGCGATCAGAACACCCCAAAGCACGAGCTCGATACCGGGTCAGTGATCGGAACAAGGTCTGAGCTCGATAACCGAGGTCAGCGAATTTCGGAAACGATCCGGGTAAATTGCCATCTGCGGTTCAGTTAGAGCACATTATACCGAGAAAAAAAGCAGGTTTCCCCGCCTGACGACGTTCAGCTCCGCCGCGACGATTGGAGGCGCTGCTCGTTTTCCACGCCGAGAAAGCAGAGCGGCGGCGCAAGTGAGGGGCCCTGAGGAACGCCACGAAGCGCAGGAGCAAGCCGCGCGCGCTTGCACCACTAACCGAGTCAGACGTCGATTTGCTCACCGACCTCTGTCCACACCTTCGAGATCACAAAGCCACCGCAACATTTTACAATTTCAGTAACAATTAAAGTCACTCTGTTCCTTTCGAAAACCCTCAAAAACAAACCGACGTCACTCAAGTATGACAGGTTACCAATACGACGAGAGAACACAACAAAAACTTGAAACAAGTATTGGATGACACAGCTTGCTCTTGCATCTGAGAGGTGTTTCGTGCGCCCCTCTTTCTGGTGTAGACGTAACAGTGGCGAGAGGAAGTTCCCTCTCCCGTCTTCACGGTCTGGTCGGCATACAAAATATCAAGCTCGAAACGGCGCAAAAAGAAACGCGACGGCGCGAAAAAGTGCGCGCCGCTGGATTTCCCCGTACGAAAGCCGCGTCTCCTCGCCGGGTCCGATGATACGGGCCTCGCCCTTCCCGGAACGTGGCGGTCGTCCGAGGTGCGACGGCCCGGCATTTCAAAGAGGCGACGTGGCTCCGCCCACGAGATAATGCCGGCTCCAGCATTATGGCAGAAATGACATAAGCGAGAGACGCGACGATGTTACAGCTAGCGATGTGTGAGTAAGGAACTTTTCGCCTCGGATTCGAACAACAAAAAAAAAAAAAAAAAAAAAGGGGGGGGGGGGGAGAAGAAGAAAAAGGAAAAATGCTAGGATATAGAAACTACAAAGGTTAGCAATTTGGTAGACATGTTTGAGGCATCTTTGTATATTCGATTCGAATACCGAATCCGCATATCGGGAAAAAAAAAGGCTTCGAATATTGACACCACAACAACGCTAATACTCGCTTTAGATATTCAACGCCCCTTTTCTTCATATCCTATTCTAACATATAAATCGAATACCTGTACTGGATATTCCACTCGAATATCGATACTGATATAGAATATTCAATTCGTATGTCGAGTACCTAAAGTACTAAAGCCGTTTCACTCAATGTGAAAGCCGTCGGAAGTGCAGAGCAGTGATTCGCCATAACGGGCTGTAGCGCCGTTATCCGCTCACTGCTACCACCCAATGAAAGTCAAATTTCCCGCCTTCGCAGTGTTCGTGCGCCCCCCTGCTTGAAACTGCGCTAGCCGACGTTCTGTTCTTTCTGTGCCTGCTTTTCGTCCCGCGCGTGCCGGCGTTGCACTGCCACTTCTTTTCGCCTACTTTTGTAAAAACCAACCCGACGAGCGTTCCTAACTAAATGAACGCAGGGCCTGACGGTTAAATGCGTATATTTTGCCTCAAATGTACCTGCAGTTTTCTTTGCGCTAAACAACGGGGAGATGTATGACAAGCAGCAGCGGTTCACGGGATTCGAATGAACGCTTATGATCATGACTGTATATTCCGTTTGGCTTTCGAAGCCTCTGGGTTACGCCGCGACGACAGCGGTACGACGGAACGCCCTGTGGCTCTACTTGGGTCCAGCGAGCGAACTACGACAAGGCGAGCGCCTAAAGTGCTCTGCACTTAAAATTCAGCGTCCAACGCTTTTCAGCGTCCGGACTGCAGCCAAGAATACCTATAATATATAATTCAGGTCGCCTTTCCAAGCTAGGAATGGCTGCACCATCTCCATCTGCTCGTAATAAACGTTTACCATCTTTCTAAATGTAAAAAAAAAAAAAAAAAAAAAAAGAACACGCTAACAACTTTGCCGCAAATGTTGCCGTAGTCCTGAAGTCCTGACTTCTCTTACGCACGAATTTCGTCAGGCCAGGCACGGACTTCCGACTTCTCCCGTGACGAAGTTGACGCCCTCGGCCATCTCGCTCGCGGCTAGGGTTTTACGACCGCGGAATGCGCGCCTATCTTGGGAAGGCCAGCGCAGCAACACAGTTCGCGGTGGGACGCAACAGGCGAGACAGCCAAGAGTAGGCGAATTTTTATGCTCCCGCTTATCTGCATATCTGCGCGTCTGCTCGCGACAGACGACTACCCGCGAGACAAAACAGGACAGTTGATTTGCGTTCGGCGCACAATAGATTAGAGGTCAAAGACATTGATGACACGGAAATGCCACGCCAGAGCCAGTAGATGCTTCCCCAACTAAGCGCTTTCAGGCTTCATTGAGTAGATATTTCACACACTAGCTGCCTCATAAGCTACATTTGTTAATGTTTTACAACTATCCGCCTTACGAGCTTTATTGAGTGGATAATCTTTCATCAACCAGCTGCCTTCGAAACCTTCAATGAATTGGAAATGTTTACTCACTTGGCACTGAGCAGCTTTCGCATCTTCTCACGATTCTTTGCTCAGTGCTCTGCCGCCCCAACTCGTCTCCTGATGACCCCCCGTACGAAGACCCAAATTTTCTGCATGCTCTAGGTGTTTTCCATTCAAGAGTGGTCTGGCAAGGGAAGTGTGAGATGGGGTATACTCCCCCTCCCAAAGAAATTCCTGGTCATCTATCTCCAACGAGTCATCTCTTTAACGATTGAGTGATCACCTCCCCCTCTCCTCCCTTCCCCAACTGCGGCCATGTGGCCTCCCCCATCTTAATAAATGTCAATTCAATTCAATTTACCAACTACCTGTCTTGCAAGCGTTACTGAGTAGATGCTCCACGAACTATGTGATTTTAAGCTTCATTGAGTAGAATGGCAAGCGTGTCAGGGGGCGGCAGAAAGTTAGATGCGCAGATGACATCAAGAAGTTCGCCGGAATAAATAGGTCGCAGTTAGCACAGGACCGGGATGGGATAATTGGAGATCTAAGGGAGAGGCCTTTGCCCTGCAGTGGGCGTAGATAGGCTGCTGCTGATGATGCTGGTGATGATGAGTAGAATATGTTCTGCCATCAAGCTGCCCTCCAAGCGTCAATGACGTTACTAGAAGAATAGCTCGGCGTTAAACAACAACAAAAATAAGGCTATATGAAAAGACCATCGTCTTAGTTCGGCAACTCGTCATTTTTTCCCGTCAATTGGTCATCAACACATATACACGACCATTCCCACAGCAATGCTACCATCAATCGTCTGCAAGATATTTTTTTTTTCGCTGCTATACGTTTTCCCATATTTTTCATTTCGCGTCTTTTAACCATTTCCTCGAGCACGACGGCTGGAATTTCAAGCTTAGTGACTTCGAGGTCACACCGTGCGCTACCTGGCTATGACGTAACAAGTGACGTCACAAGTAAAAGGCCTGCCGGGTAATGTCGTCTGCTAGCACACCGCACTCCCAGAGCTTTGTGCGACCACGTCCTTTTGTTTGTGTCCTCCGCGCGAGCGCTTCCCTTCGCATTATTTTAATGTCCAAACAAAAAAGTAGCCCGACCTAACGTGCGAGCAAACACCTTTTTATCCCGGCTGAACACCCGGCGTCCTAATTGCTACGTCGTGACGTGCCTTCGATAAAGCCAACGCCGTGGACGATGAACTGACTTTGAAAACAGACACTCCGTTAGTTCACTACAAGATACTTGCGAAATGTGGGTAAAATTCTGCGCGCAAATGATGCTAATCCTGCTCTTGCAACAACGCGTAAGCGTGTCATCGATTTGTAATCTCACCCAGCGTGTGGTGAACATAGAGTGACCGAAGTAACTAACACAAGAGGTCGGTGGGCGAAGTGCATCGCATACATAATCTACGTACAAGTGCTGGCAGAAAGTGCGATGCCGCTTAATTTCTGCCCAAAGCATCTCCGAAAAATCTCTCCAAGATCATTGGAGGCACTCCAAGAAACATGGTGCCAAGCTTACTTATTGCGATGACTATGCTGGCTCTGCAGTCGTTCTGCCAACTTGGGCTGTCGGCAAAGAAAGAAAAAGTGCAGCCCGCAGCACACGCGCGTATACCCTTGCTTGGCTCGTGTAATGACGTCAATAATCGCCGTCCGGAATCGTGAAAAAGAATACTCCGTGCGAAAATACACGGTGCTAGCTAGGGTTCTCCGTATTTGATCGCTTTTACGTACTTTGTCGCCCGTTTTGTTCTTAATATGCGGGCAGTATATCTTGGCAAACCGCGGCAGGATTTTGGCGCCGATTTTTTAGAATCGCGTTGGAAACGTGGAGGCTTTGCTAAGCCCATTTTTTGTTGTTCCGAAGCTGGAGACATGCCCGCGAGCCGGGCCTATAGCACTCATACCATCGCAACACTGCGGAAACGACAACAGTAACTACCGGTTATGCCCCAACCTGTCGTTACGCCTAACGTCGTCAACAGGCACGCGCAGCCCAACGCACAATGAGTTCGATGCTTCTTGGCATGTAGTTAATCCAAACGTTCGCCGCAAGGTATATGCGTTATTCTACGAGAAGTGATGCTTCACATTTGCATAAGAATGGCGATTGGTCCTACCGGACAGTCATAGTGGAAGGGCTCTGTTTGTAGCAAATACGGTTGAACCTCGTTATAACGAACACTTATATAGCGAATTATCGGCTATAGCGAACTAAATACAAACTTTGGTTGGTCGCGCGTTATTTCAATGACTCTTATTCTTGTATAACGAGACAAACCGTGAGAGCCGCACGCGATATCGGATATAACGAAGAAATATTTGACCAGGAGTCTGAGAAGCACCATGAAAAAAAAAAGAAAAGAAAGAAAACCTTGTCCGAAACTGCAGAAGTATAAAGGTCCTTTTGTTCGTAGATACTGTGGAAAACATCCTGCTCAGTAGTGTGAGTGGCCACCAGGCGAAGATCACATCCTTCATCAAATAAATAAAGACGCAGACCTTTTTTTTTTGTCGAGTGCACTATGTTCTGTTGTAATTTCACGCACTCGTGTTCCGGTTCATTGAGGTTGAAATGCAACACTATGTTCTGTTGTAATTTCACGCGTTCATGTTCCGGTTCATTGAGGCTGAAATGCAACAAGGAGAAAGGTAAGGGTCACCTTGTTTATAGTGGATTCTAAGCCTAAAAAGATGCATTTCTGTATCAGGTATTTTGCGCGAACCAGATTTTCGGTTTGTTAAGCCGACTTTTTTTACCTCTACCCACAACGAAGATTGGATACAACGAAAGAATATGCTGTCCCGATACTAGTTCGCGAGGTTCGACTGTACTAACAATACTAAATGTTACCCCCATCCAGCACCAGAACTCATCACTGGGTGTTTTAACAACCCTGCCCTCTACCTCTTTTCTCTCTTCTAACTTTTCCGAGCTGAGGGTGAATTTGACGACTGCGGCGATCGGTCCCTGAGCCACCACTGGTCTAAGGGGAAGGAGTGCCAAGTCATCCCGTGGGCTAGCCGGTTTTTCGTCATCAGCACTGTAGTCGTGTACTACCAAACTTGCGTAGAGCGCACGGTTGATCTCTGCAGTGTTTTCCTCCAACGCAACGCGTTTTCCTTGTCTACTGCACGACTCCACGTTGAAAAAAAGTAGCATGCGGAATGGTTTCTTTCCACGTCTTGCAAACTACGCATTCGCAACCGTCCCTTCTGTTTGACTCTCAAGACATTGCGGAGGATCACGTCGAGTACCACAAACATCCCCAGCTCTCTCGCTCAAGTTCTAACCACCAAGGAACCTAGTGAAATCATGCCATGAAAGTGATATTTTGCGTACAGCAAGGAGAGCACTTGAATATGAACACTGTGAGGACAGTTTGCAGAAATCTGAACAGTTTTTTGCGTAATTCGTGGCCAGAAGTCACTGCTAAACATTTCAATTGGATAGTTTCCACGACTCTGAAACGCGGTTGAGCAACCTGCTGAGCTCAAAACTACCCACAAAGCAAGTTTTCGCCCTCAATATTAGCTGTGCGAAAATTCTTTTGCAGTACACTGAATGATTCCAAAGTAATCACCGCTAAAAAAAATCGCGATCAGCCGGAAAGCTGCACCTGAACAACTTCCGAACGGTTTCTCTGCACTGTTCGAAGACCACACTGCTACAGTCGCCTGCATCCAAGGCCCACATTCAGAGAAAAAAAAAAAAAAAGAGAAAAAACAGGCCATCTCCACTGACGTGACACCTAATGGTGGGAAACATGCAGTGTATAAGTGTATTCTTGGCGCATTGAGGTTCTTGCCAACGGAAAACCGTTCGGGGGTTTACAGCTTTGCTGTAAAAGTCTCGCGTCTTTTGAAGCACGAAGCGCTTCAGCGAGAGGCGTAAACGAGTGTCCCGTTGTATTTTTGAGGACACTTTACGTCTAGCGCGACGCGTAAACGAGTTTCCCGGTGTTTTAGTACCGTGACTACATGAGACGACGGTTACGACTGTTACGACGACGACATGAGACGCCAACAGCCCGAGCCCCTACAAGGCTTTGCCAAAAAAAAAAAAAAAAAAAAAAAAAAAAAAAAAAAAAAAACAGCGATGAGCCAGAAAGCTGCACCTAAACAACTCCGAACGGTTTCTCTGGCCTCTAGACTCAGCGCTTGTACTGTCTTTTAGGGGCGAAGCTCCTTAAGTCATGGGTCTGTCCATCCCTTGTGTCTCGTGAAACGTGACCGCCGCATGCTTTCGGAGATGTCGCAAACCGCCAGCGCAAACTCGGCACCGGGAGCGCGAGCTTGTCTGTGTTCGCCAACGGAGGCGCGAGCGCACGTGCACTGCGAGGGGGAGATCACGCAAGAGATCACGCCACGAACGCAGGCAGTCGTTCTCGGAGATCGAACGAGACGCAAGGACCTTTGCTCGTTTCCTCTCGTCTTGTTCGGGCACAAGTTCGCCCTAAAAAAAAGTTCTTTCTTTACCGTTGGGTCCCATCCTACGTGACAAATTGTGGTGGAGGTGCGGGGTAGTCCGCGATGGCGCGGGGTCTTTCACCAGGTCTGGGCCTGGGAGCATTGACTCCGAAAATAAAAGTTGATTTGTACAATGTACGCACACAGTCTTACGTCTTTCTTAATGATGTAATGGGCGAACTTTCACGGGAGAGTTACGGTTACCGATGATCTCCCCCTCTCGAGCTTCGCCCCACTTATCATCATTCATTCCGTGGATATGGCGATTTTTTTTTTCCGTTCTGTCGTCCGCGTCCTTGCGCTGCTTGTTCAAATTCTCTGGACTCCTCAAAGTTCTCCGGTCTCCTCAAAGACCACGCTGCTACAGTCGTTCGCATCCACGACGCCATATTCAGAGCCAAACAGACCACCTCCCCGTCCTTGGTCGCAGTTGCAGGAAATTTTCCTTTCTCATATCTCTCCTTCTCTCCGTAGACATCCACAGACCAAGTTCGCGATTTTTTCGCCGAGATGTATTCCGACGTCAACGCAGAAGAAGCTGCGGCGTGCCCGGAGAGGCGAAAACCAACGACGAGACGAGAAACGGAACGCGGCGAAATCGTGCCAGAAGTGGGAAGACAAAACGCGCGCGACGACGGAGACGGGCACGGAGGGGGGGCACGCAGAGAAGGCGGCGGTTGCACAGAAGACGAGACGGGCCAGAAAGCGACGCGCGCGCGCGGCGGAAAACCTGTTCTCCCCGCGTGCCTGCGGTGTGTCGAACCGGCCTACCGGCAAAATGCCTGCCCGCCCGCCAAGAAAAACAAAATTTTTCCCCCCAACCAAGAACAGGTGCATCCTCGCGGTGGCACGGCACGTAGGTGGAGGTACAGGTCTTCCCCCCTTCGTTGAGCGGGGCTGCAGGAGATCGCTGGCTCCCATCTCGCGCTCCTTGACACACGCGAGGTCGTGGGTTCGATTGCTTTCCCGTGCGGCGTCGCTTGAGGTTAAACGCAGGGGACGGAAGCTGTTTGCGGATTAGCTGGCTTTTTTGCAAAGCGGCGCTGAAATGCGACACGGGACAAGTCCTTGGCATTTTGCTAGAAGTAGCGTACTTGCGAAGATTATACTATACTGACGTCGACAGGCAACTGATTTTTGTGGAGTGAATGACCTCTAGATCACACGAAAAACAGCGTTTTATATAGTGGGGTAACCGCAAGGAATTTCCAAATAAACGGGCTGAAATAATTTTACTTTGCACTAGACTTTTCGAAGTTTGAAAAAATGGCGCCATGTAGTGTCCAAACGAGACACTACCGTACGCGTTCAAACAACTCCGTCGGTTGTTTCAATGCGTGATTCAAAAACCGCTGAACCGATAGAGATTCCGTGTGCTTCCTAGGTATGAATCGAGCCGGTTGATTCCAACCGCCGTATCTGCACGCTTTCCCTTTAGGGCGACACAGACAGCAAAACGGTTTCTATGAAACTGCTGTAAAAGGGAAGCGTTAAAAAAAGAGCGCTTGCACGTGACGTTCCTGTCCAAATGCAAAGGTTCACAAAGCACAAAGGTTTACACTGCACGACGCGACGCTGTCTCGACACTTGCACGACGCGACGCAGTCTCGCAGTCCCGGCACACTAAACTACGAACGTTTCCTTCTGTTACGGGCATTTATGATTCCTTTAAACCAATGCAAGCTGCGCACGAACGCCGTTTTCCTTGTTCTTTCATTTTTATTCCAAGTATCCTGACATCTGGAAAAGATTAAGATTACCTGTAACCCCACTGCCGGTTCGTTACACGTCCTTCTGTGTTCATTGCAGCGCCTGTTTGACCATGAATTTAAAACCATCTTGTCAAACTTTTGACCTTTTCTTTCGACGGTTGTTTACTTATAAAAAGTTTTAAGCACTTCAATTTTGTATGCGGAGCTCTTCGGCGGCACACGTTCGAAACAGTTCGCTTTTCATTAAAACAGCTAAATCACTAGCGTACAACACCTCAATCACAAATGACAGCATAGCAATGAATTATTTGCTTAATCCTTCACTGAAAACACAAACCAATAGAGGGAAGAGAGGTATTGAAATTTACCTCCGCGCGGATCGCATTTAGAAGGGTGTCAAACAAGTTATTCATACTTGTTTTGACCTCAGGGCTCAATAGAATGAAATCCTAGAAATATAAAACTGGCTTCGTTATAGGCGGTACTTCGCTAAAAGCGATTTCGCTACAGCGATTGAGATCTGACCAGGAAGGGGGGGGGGCGATTAGTGGGAACACAATGGAATATTTTACACACATTTTAAATTTAGTTGCAACCGAGCAAGTACCGAACTGTGCCGTCCAAACTACTAACAACCTACAACACTGGTCACTTCCTACATCTTCAACATGGCTGAGGACGCCCTTTTCGGGAAGTTCTTGGCTTGGCTTGGTCCGTTACGGCTAACAATGTTCGCCCCTGCGACACTTGGCCAAAAGAACGTGACCGAGGGTTGTCAGACATGGACGCTCGGAACTGGGTGCGATTTTTGTCGGCTATGCTAAGCTGCCTCTCGCCCTCAGCACTACTGACCAGTTCAACTTCTGCGCACGGTTCACAACGCTTCTAATCTATTTACTGATGACGATGTCAACTGGTGTAAAGGATTGGATTGGATTAGATTGCATTGGATTGGATTGGATTGCCAGGTAGCACCGGCGCAATGTGGCCAGACTTCGAGGACGATTAGGCAAAAAAGCGGGCGCGTTTTTGGGAGATTTTAGTTTGGGTCGTACAATCTTACAAAACCATCCGAAATCCGGCAGTCTCCCGGATAATTCGGGAAACTTGACATGTCTGCTAATGCATTTTGCACAGGGGTCGATTGATTCATCCGGCAACAATTGAGCTGCGCAGCGCCCGGAGGCAGAATTTTCTCAGTACGAAACTACGAATTCCCCCAACATCGTGTCAATGAACATTCGAAAGCTACTCGCGCTTTTACGGATAATACATAGCCTGTACCGCCCCCACAGTTGTTAGAGAACTCACGCCTACAAGCACCGTTCGGCGCATTCCTGTCTAGTTACAAACACACCGCTCGAAACGTGCATTCCGAAAGGACTGAGATGCCCTGGAATCGCGAGATGAAGGACCGCGGCGTACGCCACCACAAGCTTTGCGTAGGCGGTACGGTACGCGAAGGCAAATTCGAGAAAGACATCGGGGGCGTCGACAGAGCGATGCTCTAAGTGGCAAACGCCCCCTCGTCCTCGCAACGGGACAGACGCCAACCATAGCTGCGAAATAACCGAACGCCGAAGAAACAACAAAAGCGCCGGGACCTCGAACGGCTATTGCTCGGAGCGGGGGAGGAGGATGGCGTTTTGGCGCGGAATCGTTGGCGCGCGCGGGAAAGAAGACGGTTGTGAGTCTCGACGTGTTTGTCATCCTCCGGAACGTTCCCTCTCGCTAGGACGTGACTCGCTGTTGACGGAGAAGACCGTGCGGACCGCTTGCTGCGCGCCGCGCTGTAGGGGAAGAAATGAGGGCCTCAGACTAACAACCGAAAGGGAAGTTACCGTTTACCTTGGGCGGCCATTTTGCGGCGACACGTGCTCTAAGATGTGCGGAGACAACTGACTCTCTGTAGGTCAGGGCTGCCACGAGGACACGCGCGGGCTAATCTTCTCAAACGGAGCGTTTTTTTTTTTTTTTTTCTGGTACAATACGAGTCTAATGACACGGTGGAGTTAAATGTCATTTTGAAGCCACGGGATGTAAAAGAAGCAGTGTAATACCCGTGCCACGCGCACACGAGAAGTGACATTAAGTGTTTAAGCCATACCGAATGTTATTATTTGGGTGGGCCGTGCTGCACGCGAAAACGCACAGGGATTAAATGTGTCAGGCATGATGGTGAGAAATGTGTTAGGCATGATGGCAGTGGGCGTAGATAGGCTGGTAATATTGATGACGATGGTGATGATATTCCTTCGATGGAATTAAGCTGAGTAGGTTTCCACACGCTAGCTCTTTCAAATAAAAAAAGTTAGATTTTGTCTTCACGGCCGTTCTAACGGTCGCCAATTTTTGTAAACTATATATATTTCCTGTTATGCGGCTGTCCTGCGCAGCGTCATGTCATTGAACGTTACCGGTAGCAGCGTCGTACGCAACGTTGATTGGGCAGGGTTATACAGCAGGGCAACGCAAGACACATGCAATGCACGATATAAGTCGGAAGAATAGCAGCCTAAGAAGACTTCCACTCGTTCGTGACAACGCGGTCAAAGAAACGCGGAACCACAGTTGACAGAACGCCAAGTTAGACTCCTCAATCACAAGTCTAACGAGCACACATTGCTGCGACAGTCGTTCAAGCAGAAAGGCGTTCCCAGCAGGCATTTGCGGAAAACAAAAGGCTTACGCTGGCGACATTCTCCCGTACCAGAATTAAAAATTTGACATCCTAAAATTTCGCATTATAGTTACGTAAGAACGCCCGTACAAGCAAAGCCACATTAATAGACAAATTGAGTTCCTAAAATAAATTAACAAGAATATAAATGTTTTTTTTTGTCTTGCAGTATTCGTGAGTTGATGGAAGTAACATGAGTCACTTCACCGGCACTTTCCTTTGTTTCTCTTCTACGAAAGCAATTTCAAGACCGCACGCAGTATAACGCTTGTGCAAGCGAAACTTTTACTGCTTTCGCATTCAAGCCATTCAATTTGCGCGTAATAAAACAGTTCTTCAAGTATTCAACGAACAAAGATCGCAAATTCATCGCTTTCAGCACTTACTAAACCAGAGTTTAACTCAAAGCTGCTACAGATGCAACACAAAACGCGCTGAGTCACCCCCTGTAAGAAATGCCGCCGTAAAAAACAAATGCTATACACTTCCGCTAGTCGTTCGCATTCTTATAAAGCTTGCCTGTAAACACCTGCTATGTGTTTGTAATCATTGATTCGCTGTGTGTCTTCTGTTCTGTCATTTTCTCCTTCAGTCTATTCTGTTCACTATGCGTTGCCTTTCTAAAGACGCGCCAGTTAACCCTTAGCGATTCCTAAAGCCGACGTAAAGGAAACCTAGCTCACCGTTTTCTTTTGTTTAACATTTTGAGAAAGACAAATATTTGGTTAGTACCATCACAATAAACATTTCGTCCCGGGGTCGCCCAATCCTGTGTTCGGTGCACTGTATAGCACGTTACTACACTCGGGAGCAAGTTAAGAACGGCAATAGCTCATGTACGGTATCCCTCCGCCTAAGCGACGGACCCGGATGTCAACGGGCGTGCGCGTTTTGAAAGGAGACTGCTATTAATGCGCGATATAGTCTGTCTTTTATCACGTATTTTGTTTGTCCTCGCTGAAGTCGTTTAAAATCACACTAAATTAAAGAAATCGCGGCAACGGCTAGTGCCATGTTCAAAATATTCCCAGTGATGCACTATTTGCACCGCGCAGAGCAACATCCGGCTGCGGTGATGAGGCACAGCGGCAACTTCCGTTGCCCTTCTTACGTTGTATCAAAGTGTAATCTGTCACGAAACTGGTGCCACAGGGCAGACGATTTATGCGCGGTGAGTAAGCTATACTTGTGTAGAAGTTAAGAACGGCCACAGCTCATGTAGTGTATCACTCCGCTGATGAGACGGACTCGAGACGTCAACGCGCGCGCGCGTTTTGAAAGGAGATTGCGCTTAATGCGTTACATCGTCCGCCTTTTCTCACCTAGTCTGTCATCACTGCAAAGTTTATACCCTGATTAAGCACGACAAATCACGGAAATGACTCCTAACATGTTGGAAATACTTGCAGTAGCGCATTCTTTGGTACGCGCGGAGGAACAGCCGGCTGCGGTGATGAGGCAGGCGTAAGGGCAACTTCCGTTGTCGTTTTTAAGTCGCGCCAGAGTATAGTACATGTATTCATTAACGCGCTGATAACAATGACGAAATAACGGAAGCATGCGTTTCTTGATTCGAAAGGTTTCCTGTACGCTACCCTATGGCTGACCCAGTTCCAAACAAAAAATGTCGGATATTCAGTCTGTTTTCAAAAACCTAATGCTAAAGCTGTTACAGATGGAACAAGAGTTCAAGGGACGCCGACACGCTTCCCAATTTACTGTTTCTTTTTCACATGATCGTAATCTTTCATGCCCTCCAAAACGATATTTTGCGCCGAGTACCGTTCGTCGCAGATGGGGCATCGCTCATATCGGCTGGCTACGTTTCAGGGGCAGCAATCAAAATGCTTGATGAGTGCTGTAAAGGGATGGTTAGTTAACAAGTGCAAAAGTAGCTACGTATCATGACATGTTAGACATGTATGACATGTTGACGTGTGTGACACGTTAGGCTTCGCATATATGACATGCCTTTCTGAAGCGATGCAGGCAAGGACGTTGAAGGAGACGACTACACCGTGCCGTGTTAGTCTGCTCCTTCTGCCCGTGACAGCGTTGTCTACAAACTACTTTCAGGCGCAAAGAAATTACCAAAGGTCGACACCAAAATTCATCCACTTTTGCTTGGGACAGCTCGAAGGTAACGATTTTGTAGCCCTAACCTATTTCTAATGCACGGATTTTACAGAAATTCTAGTCGATATTTGCAGCGCGGCTTTAGCAACTTTGTGGCTGGTATTTTGATGCGGAGCTTAAGTTTCCGGCCGACAATCACTAGTTCGGCGGCCGTGTTGCGGGCTGCCGGTGAACTGAGAAAGCCTGCCGGTTTTTGTAAAACACACTAATGGTTTTCCATCCGAGGTTTGTATACCCAAGGATCCACTACCTGGCGCAAACGCTATAACACTACAAAAAGACGGCTTTTTTTTTTTTTTCGGGCTGCGCCTAAAACTGAAAAAAAAAAAAAAAAAAAAAGGAGTCGAATGCGCACTTTTTCATGTGCAAAATTCCCCGGCCACCGACGCCAGAGATTACCAGAATAAGCTCTTGCCCTTACGTTCAAATAACCAACCATATTCCGGCGGGGTCTGACACCGACTGCCACGAGAAATTATATTTTCAGGAATCGAAGTTAGAGGCTGTACTACGATCCGGCTCTGATTTTTTCAAGCGTGAACGCCACGCTAACCGGAAAACGGTTACTACCCAGGAAACTTTCGGTAATATTCTGTCGCTCTTGTCTCAGCCCCGAACAGTTACTACTTAGGAACGGACTCTGGCTTGCCCGTCACGGCATGTCTGCTCTAAAGTTAGTCCATATCATATACGCGATACGGAATGCCGCGGACGTTAAACGGAGTGCCAGCAAGACGAACAAAAGATAGCGTGTGTACAAACAGTGGAGTTGAAGGGTAGTATTGACAGAAACAGGCGCCGGTTCTATTTGCTGAAGTGCTCCATCTGAAGTGCTCCTATGTTTGACTGTTGCTATGCGACGAAGAGTACCTAGATTTCAAGTTCGTCAACAGCGAGTCGTTTATTTTTGCCGAGGCCTTTCTCCCAGGGGAAAAAAAAAAGGAAAACACTTTTCGGGGGACTTAGGAGTTGTGACATTTTCTGCACGCCTGGCGACATTAAAAAAAAAAAAAACCACTGTAAGGAGAAATTGCCAAAGATTTCCAATTTTAGCCTTGCGACGTGCCAAGCATCTGCGGAGGTAAAATTAAAACCCAGTGCCTAACTACTGTCGCACAAGGTCGGCGGATAAAAACGGAAAAAGGTAACCGTTTAATTGTATAGAAAAGCGTAATACATATTCTCGGTTAATGCAGACCTTCACTGCGCTACGACGGAGCGACAGTCCGTTTTCTTTTTCTTTTTTCGTAGTTGATAGGCACCTGTGTATACTATCGGAAGAGGCGACGTATAAGACATGAGACTCTTGTATAACTCGACTTGGCATCCAAGCTGTCCTGCGACCCTTGTCAGCAGTACAGGACGCGTGGAAGGAACGAATGCACGTTTTTTGCTTCTCTTTTAGGCCCGCGAAGTAAGCTTCACTGCCGAGTTCACTCCGACCGTGCGTTTAATTTTAAACAGCACCGTTGAAGACCGACACGGAAAGTTTGCGGCGGCGACACACGCGAAATTAAAACGAAACATCGTGAAAAAATTGAGACAAGGAAAACGGCGTAACGACGCCCTTGGAGCAGACCGTAAGGTACGCCTAGGTAAGGATGTGCAGAAAAAAAAATGGATCGAAAGATCGCGAAATTAATTTTCGTCGCGAATACGCGGGAAACACGGCCACGCTGCCTTTTCGCCCATTCGATCGAGGATATTATCGTTTAAACTTCGGTCTCCCGCAGCTAATTAATCGACTAATCACGCACCGAAATCAGATTTAAAAAAAAAAACAGAAAAGCGCGCAGAGAACGGCGCCGTCTGCAGCCCTCGCAAGAGCAGCCACCCACAAAAGAGCAAGCAGCCAGACGGAAAGCAAAAATAATCAAAACTGGGCCGATGAACAAACGGGCCAACGAGACGACAAAAGCTGGGTAGGGGGGTCCCCACACACACGCCGCCCCGCTATGACTCATGGCAAAGGAACCACCTCAGCGCTCCCCACTACCCCGCCAACCGCGCGAGCCCGCCGCCCTATCGACCGGCATCGGGCTCGGGGCGTCGCCGCCCAAAACTTCGGCGTCCGCGCACCGTCAAAAGCACGTTGACCCACCGAGACGGTCTGAGCGTGCTCCTCAAACTCTCGGTGCGCCGATCCCAGGGGCGCAACTTTAGATTTCGCCACAAACACGCGAAATAATGCACGCTGCACGAATAATCAACACTTCACACGCTCCTTTTACCCAATTTAACAGCCAAGTACCGTCTGGTGAACTGCTTGAAACTCCCCTGAAAGATAGCGTACGAACACGCATGCTCATCGAAGTTCGTGGTTAGAGAGGCAGCGATCATGGCTCCTCAAAAACGATTCCAGGATAATCGAATAAGCAGGCACGCCCAGTCGCGCCGAACCCTTGTAACCGAGCCTGAAGATTACGAACTGGTGATTAAATTTAGAGCGCATACGCTAGATTACGGGGTCGTTTCGGCCACACACAAAAAAAAAAATTAACTCGGAACGTTCGGAAAGAACGAAAATGCGACGCCGCTGGCTGCGGGCTCGCCTCGACGGCGCGTTGCATTCAAATCGTCGCAAAAACTACGCGGTAGTTCGCTTTTTATTTCCAATTTTCATTTTAACGGGAGGTTTTGTTTTTCTCCGGGATTTTGCGATAGCGCGGACTGTAGAAGTGGTCGTGCAAGAAGGATCCACGATGGAGTTATGGCGTACCGCACGCTTCACAGGTGGTTCTCGCGCCTGGGCGAGCCCAACCCACCCAGATCTCCCGATCGCTTCATTTTCACGGTCACGCCTTCAATCGCCACCGGATCGCGCAATCCGGCAAACAAAACCGCGCAGGAAAGCTAAGAAGCGTATATCGCGCCAACCCGCAGGCGCCGCATAGCGCGCGAACAAAAGGCTTTGTACGAGCGCTCGGGAGGCGAGCGCGCGCGCGTTCGGAAAAGATGCAAAACTTCCGTCCGGTCTGGGCGCCAGAGATATGCGGCGCCAGTGAGACAGGCCGGGGACCGGCTTTTACCTGTAGGCGAGCGAGCACTGCTCCAGCAGGCGCGCCGCGCCTCATCCGAGTCTGCCGGCACAACGCGTGTTTTGATGGAGGCGAAAAAATCGACTCACCTCGGTGTTCTGTGTGTCCGTTCGGTGGTGTCGAATGTAATAATCGCTCGGTGAGTCGGTGAACGCAGCGGTGGGCAGCGGAGAAAGAATCCAGAGGTGGAAGATCGCGTCGAAGGAAAACGAGATGTCGGGGAGACGGAACTCTTGAAAGCCGGCTTTCACGGCGGCGTGACGGCGGCTTGGTTGGGGGGGCAGTAGGGTAGGTGCTACTCCGCGCACGGACGAACGACAATCTGCTGCTGTCTGGGGCAGGCTACGGCAGGCGGCGCGCAGAGCGTTTACCAGGGTTTGGAGGCCGCTATCCGCGTTTGGCGGAGAGGGCGAAGTTCGACAGGGCATACGCTTTGTACGTCCGTCGGTAGATGGCGACTCCGCACGGCCAGCTAGGTGGTAGCAGGTGGTTGTACTACCTTCGTTAGTCTAGCTTCGCTATTTGACATCAAAAAAAATAATAATGTGAATTTTTTAACGTTTTGTTGGCAGGTATCTGTGTGAATAACCTGCTGTGGCAGCTTGACGTGAACAAGGACACTTTGAAAAGCGATGCACACGTTACAAGAGCACTACAAACGTAATGAGCTCACGGGAAAATGTTGCGCAACAGCGACATTCGCGCGATTGAACGCCGGCGAAAATAGACAATATCCCACGATTTTTCGTTAAGGGCGTACGCATAATTTCAGCATTCAAAAGGAAAAGATTATCTACAAAACGGGACCGCAGAGGCTCTAAAACGTTGCCAAAGACAGCGCGATGCATCGTGTAATTCTGCGTGAACTTTAAAAGTAGTTAGAGTCAAGACAAATTGATTCAAACGTAAAAGTTCGAACCTTAGACACGCAATTGGGCCTAAACAAATAAAAAAAAACAGAGCTAATTAGGACTGGAAAACTGTACTATAACAGTGGTTCCCAGGGCATCCAGGGTACCCCAGGGTATCCGAGGGGTTCCGCAAAATCCTCCCCAAAACTATGCCTCCCTCCTACTCTCGCATCCCCATTCTTTTCTCCTTGACAAACTTTTCCGCCAATGCCAAACGTGGCTTTGCTCCATGGCGCGTACATTCCACTCCTCCGCGTAGCATGCGTTTTAAAGTCGGCTTTTTGTGCAAACCGCCAGCTTGGCGGGAAAGCCAGACACACGAACGGCCGGCATAATAATAGGTGTTTGGCAAACTTCTGATCCAAGGGCAAATTCTATGACATTATGACACTGATCACCTTATCTTATTTCATCATTGGGACCTCCATCACTTCTTCAAAGACCAAGAACGGTCCCGGGCATCCTCATTGTCGAGAACCACTGCTATAAGATATATCATATGTATGTATGCATGTATGTATGACATTAATTTGCCCACAGTCTATCGAAAATCTGGTAATTATGCTGATTTTATATGAACTAGTAGCTTGCACTTTCTTTTCTTCTTTTTATTTTTCCCCAAATATGTAAAAAAAAGCTTGTTTGTGTAAAACTGTGTGTGGTCATGATACCGTGTCAAAACTATTCCACATTTGAAAACCGTACCGAACACAATACAATGGGGGAATTTGGCTCCGTCAAGCAGCAAAAAATATGCTGCTTTTCCCCTTTTCCTCTCTCTCTCTCTCTCTCTCTGAAGACAAAACAATAAAGATTTGATTTGATTACTGCAACTCAGCTGCATTCGTTCCAGTTTAGCACATGATATGTTCCGCAATGTGTCAACCACCTATACTACAATAGAGTTCCCCCAGGAGCTAGAGTGAAGCGGATGGTGCAGTTGTTCGCAGTATAGTGCTGTGCCAGCAGTAGAATCGACACTTCGGTTATTTGGTACTGCTTGAACATTACGAGGGGCAGGACAGAAGATTAAAACACACACACACACACACACACACACACACACACACACACACACACACACACACACACACACACACACACACACACACACACACACACACACACACACACACACACACACACACACACACACACACACACACACACACACACACACAACAAAGGAAGTAGGCAGGACGCAGCTGTACTCGCAACGGATGTTTAATGAAAGGCAAAAACATACAATACTACGCGCAACATAGACCCACATGAACACCTACAGATCTGACGTCATACTCACAAAAAAATGTGTGTACAAAACCCACAAGGCTACAAACAGATTGTTTAATTTGCGGGGTAGTTCAGTATTTATTTTAAGTATGTGGTTGCCTTTTAGTTAACATAAGTGCTGAGTTCGGCGCTGTCCTGTCTGCTTCAGACTCCTTCATGTTTTTTTCTGTCTTCTGCGCTGCGTCAGCAATTTTTTATTTGATTTCGAATAATAGCGTTAACGATATTGATCGAGAAGTTTCGAAATGAATCGAATAAATCTTTGAACCTAAGCGAATACCTTGCAATTTTCCATACGCAAACTGAAATTTACATTTTCTGGTGTAAGCGCCAGTAACTAGAACTACAAAAAAAATTGGCCATGGAAGTTTCGCGTTTCGTAAAAAGTGCTTTGTGGCATGGCAGAAACGCAGCAACACACGTAAATGTGTACACATTTCGGCTTGGATGTATGTTTGGAGGCAGCGGTACTATTTTTGCAATAGAAAAAAAAAAAGGAAGGAAGCTCACACTAACGGGTAAGACTGAGGTAGCGAAGCTGTACGTAACCTTGTCGACCATTACGAATGTTTAAGTCCACGATTCAGCCGATTTGGTTCTTCTTTGCTGCCGTGACGACATTTACTCCATCATTGTTGCTATAAGTGTGAGCATGTTCCATTTTTTTTTTGGAAGTGCTAATCATTGGACATCACTTTGGAGGGGCTTACGCTATGACGTGTCTTCGATAGTTCCGAGTAAGTGTTGCCATGATTACGGCGAGAGCTAAAGTTCTTTTGGCCAGTCTTGGCCAATCTCTCTAAGTGGGTATGCTTGGCTCGACAAACGTGCGCAGGGGACGCTGGGCGGTCGTCGCTCTCCGCCGTAATGTAGCGCTGGCATCGAGGAACCCGGCCTGTAGCAGTGGAGCGCGGTAAATTCAAATCGCCGGGAGGAAACCTTTAGTGTGTTTACCTTGGGATGAGCGCGGCGGAACAGGAACAGCATGAGAGGTGAGCGGGAAAGCAAAGGGGGGCATTTCCTTGGCAAATGTCTACAAAGACTATCGTCTTTTGACGACATTTGCAACGAAAGGAGCAGATACGCGGCCAGTTTTTTTAGCTGTGGACACGAAAAATTACGATTTGCTAAACAGCTTCGCTATAAAAAACTGCTATTTTTGAGTCTACGAAAAAGTGTTCGATTCAGTGAGCACCGCAGCAGTGCTGGAAGCATCGAAAGACCAGGGGATAAAGGAAACCTCCATAAGACTCCTAGACGAGATATATAAAGGATGTACGCGCAGGAAAATCCTTCAGAAGGCAAGCGACAAATTCCCGATTTGTAAGGAAGTACGAAAGAGGAATCCCTTTCAACAAAACTGCTCACAGCTTGTCTGGAGGGGGTATTCAGGAGGCTTGACTAGGAAGGCACTGGATTGCGGATAAACAGAGAATACGTGAGCCATTTGAGGTTTGCAGACGACCTAGAATTGCTAAGCGAGTCTGCAGAAGACCAGGAAAAAAAAAATGCTTGAGGAACTATATTCAGAAAGCAAGGCCGTGGGTCTAAAAACAAATACGAATAAACCTTAAGTAATAATAAATAAACACGCCGAAAGCACCCTGTTCAGCGTATTTAACGAAACGCAAGAATACGTACAAGATTATAACTACTTCGCTCAGGTTGTGTGTGCTGATCCCAACCACGAGAACAAGTCCGGAGCAGAATATGGGTTGCACTCGGCAACACTCCCAAGAGAGAGAGAGAGAGAGAGAGAGAGAGAGAGAGAGAGAGAGAGAGAATAACTTTAATGAAAACCAGCGATGTTAGCCGAGCCGTCGGGCTGGCTTGCTACGCTAGATGAGAGATGAAAAACAAAACAAAAAAAAAGAGAGAAAAAAAATGTGAAAACGAAATGATGTCATTTGATGCGGCCAAAATTTTCAATCACAAAACTCTGTCCAGTTCTGTGCTCCGAAGAAACTCCAAAAGAGCTTTGGTTGCACGCTCAGCCTGACTGGGACCCGACCATGGACCCAAAACAGCCCTCAGCTAAAGTCCCGCACCAAGCTGCCTGCACAAAGATAATATGAGTTTCTGTCTGTGCCCGGTGTACTTTGGACACACGCATATAACATGATGGATGTCTTCTCGTGCGTCACATTTGGAGCAAAAAGGTGAAGATGCCTGCTGGATTTTGTACAGGTAATGTCCCGTGTAGGCCACATTCAAGCGCAGCCTATGCAGAATGGCTTCCTCGTGCTTGCTAAGTCCAGGTGGCATTGTGAAGGTGCACTTGGGATCAATCTCATGAAGAGGTGCGTATTGCTGCCTTGCATCAGTCCAGATAGACATCTGCGCAGTCCATGCGGTTGATGAGGCGAGTATTGCCGCATCCTTTCTCGTGAATGGGATCGACACTCCCAAGTAATGAAACGTAACCTACCTCAATCACTAAAAGGAGAATATACAACAAATACCACATTCCGGTGATCACATACGGACCTGAAAGCTGGCGCCTTACTAAACTGGAAAGCAAAATTAGGTCAACTCAGAGGGCCATGGAAGAAAGATGATAGGAGTAACGTTGAGAGAAAGGAAACGACCTTCCTGGATCACAGAACAAGCTAGCGTAGAAAATCATCATCATCATCATTTTCCTGCCCACTGCATAACAAAGACCTCTCACATAGATCGCCAATTATCCCGCTCCTGTGCTAACTGTGACCAATTTATTCCCGTAAACTTCCTGATCTCATCTGCCCATCTAACTTTCTGCCGCCCCCTGCTACGCTTGCCTCGTCTAGGGATACACCCTGTTACCCTTAATGACCAACGGTTATGTTGCCTTCGCATTACATGCCCTGCCCACACCCATTTCTTCTTCTTAATTTCTACTTCCTTTCAAAATTTCTATTTTTATTTCTATTAATTTCAATCTCCTTTCAGAACGCCCACCCATTCTGGAAGCAGAGATTATGAATGCCTTTTCTCACGTAGGTTGTTTGTCATCCCTGGAGTACTTTATAAGCATAGTAAGTTTGAAAAATCACGAAAACGGCTCGTGCTATGATCAACATATTCCCAGTAACACTCTATTTGAGCCGTTCGGATTGACATCAGGCTACGGTGATGAGACACAGCCCTAACTTCCATTGCCGTTCTTAACTTGTACCTGAGTATAGCTGGAGGCACCTTCCGTTGGCAATATGGCTGTAAGCCACCGAGTGACTAATGCTATAGCTGGGACAAGCGCTAAATTCTTAGCTGGGACCAACAGCTGGCGGGCCCCAGTTGGGAATTTAGCCATAAACCAGTTCAGCTAGGGCCAGCCGACACAGGCACAATATTTTCTCATTTATGTAATGATTCAGCAGTTGTGACTCCTGAAAATGTGTCTCCACGCTTGTTTGCAAATTACCCAGTCGAAAAACACAACAGCAGTTTCTGTTGTACACCAGGAAACTCTGTCTTAGAAGAGGAATCTGTTGGGACTACAGGATAGTCTGTTGTGCGACAGAAATATCTGTCGTAAAACTACAAAATGTTTGTCGGACAACAAATATTTCTGTTGTACAAACGACGGCCGGAATGTCCCGTTCCATTACAGGATCATCCTGTCGTATTTTCAGTTGCGTTTTTCGGCTGGGCAGTGTTCGATTTATTTGCAAATATCATCACCCAGTGATTACGCGGAACTACAACAAGCAGTGATTGCTATCGACGACTTGTGTTCGAAATGGGGCGTGCAGTTCTGCACAATACAGCGATGCAGGGCAAACCCCCTGGCGGCAAAACCCCCGGCGGTTTGCCACCGCCTTGCAGCGAGTCGCTCCCCGGCTGGCCTCGCGGCAGTGGTACCGGGAGTCCAGCCTTATCTGGTCCAACTTCTGTGTGCAATCCCACCTCTCTACTCCCTTTCCCGGCAGCGCGGGAGCGATGCGAGGTGGCCAGTTATATCTGCTGTAGGATAAAATACAGGGGTGCATTGGGCAAGACTAGCGTCACTAAATAAAGCTTTGTTTTGTTTAGTATTTTATTTAGTAGTGCTATGCAAGAGTGTAGTGCTCAGGCTAGTAGTTTTATTTAGTAGCTTATTTAGTGATGCTAGGCAAGACCGCAACGCACAAACTGTGAAAGATTGCCCGTTGACGGCGGCCGAGATGCGATACGGTGTGCGTTATCTCGGGACGCGTACCTGGCCAAAATGCAGCAGCAGCAGCAGCACACTACCCTCCCCATTTCCGCCCCCCTACTCCCCCCCTCACAAACCCTTGCCCTCGTGGAACCGCGGGAAGAGCACAATAGCTTCGCTTTAAAAGACGGCGTGCTATCTAACGTAATTAAACCTGCAGCGAAATTTGAACTGTGCAAGCTGGCGGTAGCAGAGGTTGCGGCCATACGGCGACTTTCTGCAAAACCACGAAAAAAACCCGGTTCGGTCGTCAGGCTTGCGCAAAAAGAAACCTGCGATACGTGGTTCAAAAATACCAAGCTGAATTTCACACTTGTACACTGTGGGAAATAGACTGCAGACAACGGTTTAAAGCGGTGTGCACCAGGCGCAAGAGACGGCAAGCCGCATCGCCTCATGAACTACGCAGATTAGGCGGCATTTACAAATTGGCCACGTATCTGCTCCTTTCGTTGCAACTGTCGACAAAAGACTATCGTCTTTTGTCGACATTTGCCATGTAAATCAATCCCTTCGCTTTCCCGCTCCCCTCTCATGCTGTTCCTCTTCCTTCGCGCTCCTCCCAAGGTAAAATACCACAGGGCTCATAGGGAGGAGCGAGCGCGAGCACTGGCGAAGAAAAATTGCCCATCCGACCAGACATCAGGTATGTCGACGCGGCAGAATACCGCCATCACGATGGCTATGCTCTCGCCGCCATCAACAGCCCGGATAGCCCCCCTGCTACCTCTCTCACCGTGCGTACCACCTCCCCAGCGGCGGCGGAGGAGGCTGCAATAGCACTTGCGTTAACCACCCGGCCTACTCCAACAATTATAATCACAGATTCGAAAACGGCCGTTCAAAATTTCTCCCGTGGGTCAATTTCCCTCATGGCATCCGAAATCCTCTTCAAATATCCCCCGACCTCCCCGGTCGAACTGATTTGGACCCCGGCGCACACTGGTCTGGGGGGGAACGAGGCGGCCCACAATGTGGCACGAGGGCTTACTATCCGTGCCGGGACTATAGCCTCACCCCCCACCATGGTGCCCGATCCGCGAGGGATATCACCTATCACGACATAGTCATGCATTACCGCCTCGCCCGCCGCCATTAACCCCCGCTTATCCAGGACTCACCAACTCTCAGGAACGCCTCTGGCGACTTTTGCAAACGAATATACCATCTCTTGAAGGGCAGTACCCATCGCATGTACCCCGCTCAATATCCCTCACCTAATTGCCTCCTCTGTGGCGCTTCCGCCACCCTTGTCCACACCATGTGGGCATGCCCCCAAGATCCATTCCAGCATGTAAATAGTGATGAGCAGTGGGAGCGTGTGCTGGCCAGCTCGGACCTGGACATGAAAACACTCCTGGTCACAAGAGCTGCAACCGTCGCCGCCTGTCTTAAACCGGCGGCCACCACGCATCGCTAAACTAGTCTTTCTTTGGCTACTTAAACCAATAAATTTTGGTCTGTCTGTATGTCTGTCTGTCCGTCTGTCTGTCTGTGACTCGATTCAGCCTCCCGGCAAAAGCAAAACAATGCCTTCGCAATAGTCTTATATAGTCACAGCTAAATCTACCCTAGCATGTCCGGTGTAATGTTCATACTTGTCAACATTGTCGAAGAAGAACAAGACATTACGCAAATATGAGACAACAAACCAATACAGAAGTGATATTTGCAATGTTCCTTTATAAAAAAATCAAACATGCTTGACTTTTGCGAAATTAAATACTTCATCAACTGCAGAAAAAGAATTCACTCCACCGTCGCCTGCTGTCGCCCGCGCTACTATAGCTTCTGGCGCCATTAAGAAATCAACCGGCAACAGTTACGCAAGGTTCCACTAGATAGATTCCACGTTCTGCTTGCAACGCACGTGGAGTAAGGAAACGCGGTTCTATAAACGTTGAAGTAGGGCGCCTCGATTAACGCGCGTCTTCGCCGTACGGCAGCGTTCGCATCGAGACACCCGGTTTGGAGCAGTGGAACGCGGGAAATTTAAAATGATTTAAGAAAACCTTTGGCATCTTTACCTTGGGAGGAACGCGACGCAACAAGAACAACATGAGAGGTGAGCGGGAAAGCGAAAGGAGGCATTGACGTCGCAAAAGCCGATAAAGACTATCGTCTTTTGACGGCATTTGCAACGAAAGGAGCAGATACGCGGCCATTTTTTTTTTCTGCAGTGGATGTAGTATTTTATTTCACAAAAATCAAGCACCTATGATTTTTTTTGTACAGGAACACTGCAAATGTCACTCATGTTTTGATTTTCTTCCTTATATCTGCGTAATGTCTTGTTCTTGTTCAACAATGTTGACAAGCATGAACAAATAACCCGGATTTAGACGTTTAGATTCGGCTGTGAGTATATAAGACTATTATTAGTAGAAATTAAGAAGAAGAAACGGACGTGGGCAGGGCATGTAATGTGGAGGCAAGATAATCGTTGGTCATTAAGGATAACAGAGTGGATCCCTAGAGAAGGCAAGCGTTGCGGGGGGCGGCAGAAAGTTAGATGGGCAGATGAGATCAAGAAGTTTGCGGGGATAAATTGGTCGCAGTCAGCACATGACCGGTATAATTGGAGTTTAATGGGAGATGCCTTTGCCCTGCAGTGGGCGTAATAGAGTGAACTAGAATTCTAGACGTAGGTAGGCTGCTGCTGCTGCTGCTGCTGATGATGATGATGATATAAGACTATTGCACAGACTTCGTTTCACTTTGGCCGGGTGGCTGAATCGAGTCACAGACAGACAGACAGACAGACAGACAGACAGACAGATAGACAGACCAAAATTTCTGCGTTAGCGTAGCCCAAGAAAGGCTATCGTCTTTAAAACTTACGACCACGGAGAAAATAAACCGTGGGAAGGAGCTCAAAGGATGACGACAGGCGGTCAACCCTGACAATCGAACCTCCTATACGACGCGGGCTCCCCTCCTCGTGCTTCAACGTAATGCATGACGGGAATGGTCTGCAGGCTCTGGTAGCACACATTGTTTCTGGCTGGCCGAGTGATAACAGCTACATCACGGAAGCACCATACTAGTCTGCTGTACTAAATGTCGAGTGATACCTGGCTAGCCATCGATTCGCTCGGCGCGTTTAAAAACAAGGCGTCGAGTTCCGAGCCTCGCATCCTGGAAATACAACCGCCGCCGCCACCGCGGCAAGGCGGAAGCTAGATCACATGCAAAACGACAAGTCTCCCAGGGAGTTCCGAGCCGAATCTGACTCGTCTGACGTTGACGGCTCATCCTGTTACGCTGTCGTTCCGCGGCACAGGCACTGAGATCGAATGCGAACGTAAAAACGTTCCCACGCGCGGATCGGGCATACGGTTGTGGGATGTTTGCCCATTGCTGTGACGATTGCTTTTCGCATTTTGCCGGGAGTTATCGCTTCGCATCATGTAGCAGTGGGATGATAGTGTTCTTTCAGTTCAAGGTTGTCTCGAAGCACGGAATCTTTGTATTTTGCAAGCGTGCGCACTGCCATACATATACTGCGTGGTGGCATGCGAGTAGTACACAGGCTGTGCTTTGAGAGGAAAGAGCTTGTTTCCCTTTCGTGGGACCTTTTAACGGAGCTGTTGGGTTTTTTCTATCAGCGCGGATTGTTAGCAGGAAATTCCACTCGGAGAAATGGATGAGAGAAAATGTCAGGCCACGAAGTTTGAGGAAAAGTGGCGAGACGGGAAGTACCCCACGAGCGTTTGTTGGGAGTGAGCGCCACCAGAAAATCATCATCACCATCATTATAACCATCATCAGCCTACCCACGTCCACTACAAGATGAAGGCCTGCTCCGCTCCAGCGGAGGGATGAAATGAAGGAATCCGGGGGTAAAATGTGAGTATTGCCACCAGAAAAAAAAAAAAAAAAAAAAAAAAAAACAAGCAAAACGTTTCCTGGGGACGGAATCGATCCTGGGTCCCTCACGTCATGAAAACGGCGTCTATCCGACAGCGCAATCGGGGCGCACAGAATTTCATTTGGGTTCGTGGCGCAGGCATTGGCCTTGGGCAAGTCAAGTTGAAGTAGGCCTTGGCTTTGGTCTTTTGCCGTTTCCACTTTAGGAGGGTAGTCTTTAACCCAGTTTGCACGCACGCAGTTTGCCTAGTTTGCACGAAGAAAGCTTAGGTTTTTAACCATCTTTCACTCTTAATAAAAAAGGTCGTAAAAAGGTAGTAAAGGCCGTATTTACCAAGTCCCTACGAACCTTACTACCCCGCGATTTTGTACGTAGGCTCTGCCACTAACAACTGCATGGTTAGGAAATTAACTGAGTGTAGGAAGTAGTATGCACTTGATTAAGGCCGTGCTTGTGACTAGGTTATGCATGGCCAGTTAGTAAATGCATGAAGCTCAGGAGACTGTTATCGCTGGGACTTTACTAGGGGAGGTAGTGGTACTTACTGCCTGCTTTAGTTAGTAACTCTGACTAGTACTAAATTTACTACCTCCAGGTACTAAGTACCTAGTGCATGCTGGGACAAGTAACTTGTTAGTGTTCCATTAGTGAATGCCCCGAACTTTTTTTAAGAGTGTTCTCTTAAGAAAAGGGCAGACCTAAGAAAAGCCAAGTTAAAGCCATTGAAGACCACCAGCTCCGCTATTTTTTCAGTCTTCGCATCTCGACTGCGAAAATGGCCGAAGTTTTATTTCATTCAGTGGGCTGAAAGAAGGCGCAGGACCCCCGATTTTGGAGGAGGGCGCTAGGAAAACGGTGCGACCACTAGGGCCCTACTATTATAATTCTCGGACTCACTGCGTGTATAGTATACGCGCGTATCCAAAAGTTTCTGATCAGCTCAATAAAACATTGGCTGACGATTGCGGTACTCCTTAATAATGCGAAATTTGAGCGCAGCGCGAACTGCAGTCTTCATGGTGACCGCGCATAACTGCTGCGTTTCAAGAAGTGATGTCAACATCAGCGAACGCACTACGACGCACGCTACTCTGACGTTATCCTGCGTCTCCGCAGTCAAGTATATCTCGCGCGGCATCCGGATACCACCCTCCCCCTCACACTTTCGCCATTCTTCTCGCCTGAGCCACTTTCCTGCTCGCTCTATTTCGTCGATCTTCGGTGTTCCCATCGTTCGCTCGGTTATGACGAGGCCCACGCCGACGCGAAATCGCCGGAGCGGGCTCTTAAGTGCTGCGCTCTAATACAGTATATACAGCAAACGAACGCCGGATAACGCCTGGGACAGACCACTGTACGGTCGGGACTGCCTTCGGTCCTCACACTCAAAGGTTAATTTTCTATAAAAGGGCCTAGCGAGCACATTGAGACCTCGGAGCGTCTCGTTAGGCCTAACGTCCCACGCTTAGGCCATACCGCAGGTGCCCTTTATGCTGAGCCTTGCAACATGCCAAGTGACTTCATGCTCATGGCATTTCGAGCTTCGGGTACCGGTTGGCGACGTTGATGTCACAGAGTGACGTTAGGTCTAGCGTTGAACCGCCATTTTACCCGCATTGCTCCCTCCTTCTACTGTGCACCAACTATTAAAAAAGCGACTCGTACGCAGCAAAACACGGCAGTCGCGGATTTAGGAGATAGGTCACTTGCGTAGGCATGAAATGCTCGAACCATATAAACTTCGTTACCCGCGCGTAAGTCTTCAAGGAGGCGAGGTCCGAGCCTTATTTTTGCGAAAGGTTGGTAAGCCCGAAATTATTGTATGGCAAAGCCGGAAGCCATCTGAAAGGAGCTCGCGGCTTGCACAGCGAAACTGTAAATGTCTAATCCCCCAGGTACGCGTTGATGTGGACACTTTGATTGATTGTAGGGTTTAACGCGCCGACGTTACGCAGGCGATGAGGCGCGCCGTAGTGGAGGGCTCCGGATTAATTTTGACCACCTGGGGGTCTTTACCGTGCGCTGAAATCTCATACACACGGGCGTTTTTGCTTTACGCCTCCATCAGAAAAGCGGCCGCCGCGGCCAGGAATCGAACCCGCGACCTCGTGCTCAGCAGCGCAACGCCTTAGGCACTGAGCCAGCGCGGCGGGTGATGTGGACACTTTACTTGGGGCCTTAGTATCTCCCACAAGGCTCCCATAAGTGACGCGTACAGATGCGGTTACCTCCTCATCGCCATCGCCGACGCACATTTCACAGGTTCTGTACCTCTGGTCCCCACCAATACCTCTTTTACAAGTTGAGAAATCAGCTGATAGCGGCTATATAGTGCCGTTACGAGGAATTTTATGGGAGTACTTCCAAGTCGGGAAGAATTGAGCTTCTAGAGAAATAGAGCCAAAGGACGCGGGTTCGACCCCGTCCACGGTGGTTGCTTTTCAGATGAGAGCGAAAAGAGAGAACGGGCCGTGCGCTGAGATATCAGCGCACGTCAGAGGGGCCATCAAGACAAAATACAAGTTTTTTTTTTATTCGGAAGACTTGGTGTTTTACAGTGCGCCCAGCGTTTGTCTGGCAGACGACGATGCTTCATTGTCTGAGAAATGAACGGATAAAGGCAAAATCTTAATTCTTCCGCTAAATCGCGTGTTTCGTGACGTCTGCGGTGACTTATTTAGGGCTGGTACTTGCAACGATTGTTAGCGCGGTGGCTAGGGCTGGCTGCAGCGAACGGCCAAACGTGTTTTGTCATGGCCTCCGTGATCAGCTTCCGGCGCGCCGTAGCGTTATTCATACCTTGCAAACGACGCGCTATATCTACAAACTCAGCTAGGCTCGTGTGACGGATAGCGACTATCGACATTCGTCCCTACTGAGATGCTCCGTGCCGCCGGTTTCGGAGCACCGCTCACCGGAACCGCACCCGCGTTTCCCCCCGAGCCGGTACGCCGCCAGCTAATGCCAAGGACGATGCAATTCTTGCCGAGAAAAGTACGCTGTTAATATATTATGAAATACTTGCGACGTGCCATGTACGAGACTGTGTGTGCAAAGAAAATATACCTAGCAAGAGCGACGGAAACTTGCCGCTCAGTTGTGATCTCAACACGGGTACTGCACGCATTACCTGGTAAATGAATGTACGTGAGAACGGTGAGCCGATTGTATCGCCACACATGCTTAAAAGTGCTAGTACGACCTGCACTTTGGCTTAAGCAGTGCCTATTTCCCCTCCAGTGTTTTTTTATATTGTCACGCTCGAAACTGTACAGCGCTAAACTAGTCGCGGCCAATCCCCAAGCGGGGTATGCGTCAAGGGGTGGAGCAGAAGAGGAGGTGGACGACGAACCGCACTCGTACTGACCGCAGGATCGGTGGCCGCCTCCTTCAACGCTCTTGTTCCTATTTACGGCTGTTTAAACCCTTTGCACCGTAGCAATATAAATTCCCTGATTTGATCAACGATCACTAGTATTAAATTCTGTATTGCTGATATGTTTACTTCTCGCGACAACTTGTCCGCAATGTATGAATGGTATTAACGCTAGTTTTCAACGCCTTCGAGCGGGTTTAGACGTGTCTATGTTTATTTTTAATTGAGGCCTCGCCGTGGAAATTTAGAATTGCAACACGGGATTTTGTCTGTCCAAAATGAGGCGGCGCCTTACTCTAACATTAAGTTCGAGAACTCACGACTGCTCACAGGAGGCGTGGCTGTGTACGAGGCAAAACATGTCGTGGGGTAATGGGGAGTTTTAGAATAGGGAAACCAAGCGTTGGGGGCCCCCAAGGAGTTAGGGGAATCTAAAGCAGCCCGCTCGTGCGCGGTGAGTTTTAGAAGAGGGTCTTCTCCAACAGCTAGCTCGCCGGTTTCGGATGCGCGGAGTCCGATGTTGGGAACTTCAGGCTTAGCGTCGCGGCAGATATTTCATTGCCGCTATTGTTACAGTCGCGAATGACAGTCCCTAACGCAACTTTTCACCTCTCTGTCACACTCTGTCCCTTATGTGGAAGTTTGTATCCGCGGCGACTGTAATTTAAGCGATCGAGTATCAACATATTTGCCGCAGGTATCTCCACCCTTCGGCCGCTCGCCGCACCGTGCGGGAACGGACAGGCGGTGCCGAGACCGACGTCCGCGGCCGGTCGGCGTAGATCGCGGCAAATATTTGAGCATCGCGTTGAAAAATCACAGCTGATGACAACTCCTACCACAATTTTTTCACCACACTAACACCACTTTCGCGAATGTGGAACTCCTTTTCCGTGATCAGTGTGATTTTAAAAAGCGGCAACAAGAAGTTGCGGCTGCGACCTGCATCGGTTCGAGCCGCCGGCGGTCAGGCACGGTGGACGTATGTGCGGAACGTTTCTGCGAGCAGTAAAGAGTTCATGATTTCCTGCTTCATCCATTTCTTGCGAACGACAGGCGAAATCTAGAAATTTAGCTCGGCGATCGTCGAAGCCCACATTGATCGGGGAAACGAGCGGAAGCTTACGCTTACACCGCATGCACCACCACGCTCAAGTCGTTTGCGGACAGCCTACCACGGTTTACACGGTTATAATGTCCCCACGAGGTCAAACTACGCTTCACGCACTGATAATTTAATTTCAAACGCCGAAACGTAACACGAAAATACGCTTAGAAGGCGCGTCCTAAACGAAGTGTCAGGCGCTGCGAGCCAACTACGCAGCAAGGTAGGAACGGGGATCGTACAAGTGACGTCAAAACGATCACAGCACCGGCATATCCAGTGGCGGCCTTCGCGGCCAATAGGGTCTGCTTGCTGTGACCTCCGACCATCGGAGACAGCGAAAACCTAACGGGGGTGGCAGAACTAGCTCCTCCTGAACACTTGGATACAAGGCCCGTGTTTGTACTAGCAGGCCTTGATCAGTGCTACTGACGATTCATCGAGGAAGTTTTTCACTAAACTCAGGTACTTCCGACTACTGGTTTTTACGTCTCCGGGTACCGGTAGTTTGTTTGCGAACTTGTATAAAGAACCCAGATCGCCCGTCAGCCTGCATGACAAGCGTTACGCCCTCCTTTCTCCAACTCCTCTTCCACACGTAAAGGACAGAAGTCCTCAGGAATGCCGTGGGTCTAAGCCAAGGAGCCAGTCCAGCCTCAAGGGCCAGGAGGAAGATCAGTCCGGGAGTACTAGCCGTTACTAAGCAAGGAGCGTTTCCCAGGCTGGCGTACTAACTTCGTCTTTCCTCGTTTCCCGACAAATTGAGATCAGGCTTTCCGCGCTGACCCTAGCTGCGTCACCAAGTGTCAGTTGGAGAACTGGCCACCATGAGCCCCCACCGTAGGACACGATTATCCGTAGCAAGAACCTCCGCGTCGGCAGCCAGGTACAATTTCACAGTCATGTTTCTTGGTGGCGTCATTGGTCGGCGGCCGGTGATCGTACAAACAAGATTATGTTACGTCATGGAGACCTCGCCAGAAAGTGGCTGGGGAGTGCCCACTGCTTAACTTGTTTTCTTTAATATACAGACTATTTTTTGAAGTTCGCGATAAATTTTTTTGTAGAACATAACTTGTGTTTTACCTTCATTGACACTTTACGGCAGTATAAAAGTTTTAGCGTGGGCGGCTATCAGGTAGAAATGGCTAATATGTGCGGCTGGTCCTTACACATAATAAGCTTTTGGTGGGTGAATCTGCTGCACTGTATAGTAACGCTGTGAAAAGAAACACTGTATTTTCAACAATGAGGATGCAATTTAATTTGTCGTTGCTTGCTTACTATGCAACTTCCTTTGTCTAAAACTCCAGTGTAAACCTAAAAAAAAGTAGTTAAACAAGTATCAGCATTTATGATCAAATCTTTTCCGAAGTTCTGCCTTATTTTCCAAGGAGGACAAGTTCTGACCAGCCTAATTTTTCGCAGAAATGGACGAAGGACCGAGACAAACACGACAGCATCAAGGGTTTAGCTCTTTTTATTCTGTACCAGCGTCAACTTACTCTTTAACATTTTATTTACATGTCACCTCAACGTCTTCGGCAATTCAAGAGGTTAACGAACAGAAATACTCTGGAAACAAAACACAACGCTATAGACCCACAGATCGTGCAGGGTGCGACAAATGTTCTCATCTTCTCCTCCTGCTGCTCCTTTTTGGTTTCGAGGTCCTGCCAGTCAGGCACCGAAAAGTTCACACTCACACTCACCCTCAACTCACAACACCTGCACTGCGGGGCAGTCAGCGCGCTCAACAACAGTCCGTGCTCTGCGCCACCTAGCGTAACGTGCTCTGCGTCCCCTCAGCGAAAAATTCTTTTGCTTCCGCTCTTCCTGCAAACTGTTCAGGGCCCGACGCTCACAAATGAAGGCGCATTGCAGAGACGGCAGGAGTCTGTCAACCTCGCCGTGAAATCGTGGAAGCAGAAAACGACTGCGACATTGTTGAACACGTGACTGTGTCATGAAGGCGAAAGACGAAAACAGAAACGACTCGTTATTATGAAGCTGTACACGTTCAGAGCACGAGTTCCCGCGCAGTCGCGGATCTGCCGGGTCGAAGAAAGGAGTTCTCCCGAGCGAAAAATATTCAGCTGCGAGGGAGCTTTCACAAATGTTTCCAGGTCGTGCACGATCCGGAGAAGGCCTCTTGCAAGCGGAGGCTAGAGGGAGCTAGGAGCCAGAGTAACAATATACACTGTGTCTCGCGTGCGCGCGATCAAACTGCAGATGTTCTAGGGTTGTCCTTGAAACAACAACAACAAAAAAAAAACTAACGAGATTGAAAAACAGCACAAAATCGCGCTTGCGCCACGCTTAGGCGACAGTGTCTTTCTGAGCGCTATCCGAGCAGACAATGCTTTGCAAGAGTGCGTGGGAATTTAGGCTACCTCTGTAAACAAGTTACACAGACACACAAGAAAGAACCGGCTGGCGAAATCTTGAGCATAAAGCTGCCATTCAAGTCTTCACACTGTTTGGTACTCGGGGCCTTATTAGCACGCGCGATGGAAATGATGAAGAAATTTTGTCTGCATTATGTTCCCTTTAAGGTTGGTTCGAAATGTTCAGGAACAGTTCACCTATTGGAAGGAAGCGTGTGAATCTGAGTGCTACAAATGACTGTCCATATGCGCGTAATATCGATAACGGGTTTTCATTACGCAAAAGTGAGTAAATGGGCTTATATTCATGCTCGCATAGAGGGCAATAAGGAAAGTAGTCCTGCAACACAACACGTGCTAATTTAAATCAACCAAATTTGCCGACACGAGACTATGAGAAATTGCTATTCGTTTTGCACGCTTGGGGAGTTTAATAAAGCTCGAAGAACTGAAGTGTCACCTCAAAATGTCTTCCAAACAAGGAGGCTTTGCTGGAAACATGTACGTATCCAGAACAAGATATTTATGCCTTCGCAATAAAAAAAAACGGTATGGTGTGTCATCGCTGAATTCAAATATCAACCTCTTGGCGGTGGCCTGCGTGTTTTGAGACACTGTTCCAGATTTTTTTTCTGTGCATCTTCCTCTTTCTCTTTTCAAGAGTGAAAATAAAAGGGCGCAGACAAAAACACCTTCAGGCAGCTTAAAAACAGTAGGGAAGCTGCCACGCCTCAGCACGGACTCGTTAGGCACATGAACAAGTATCAGAAATACCCCATACAATGTGAGGACATCAATCTGTTTTTTTTACAAGTCTCTGTAACAACGGATTGTTGTTTGCGGAAAGCTTTTAAGTGCCAGAAGGTTCCATAACTGCTTTTCGCCGTTACGGACCGAAGTCATCGACAACTTCTAACACTGCATCCTTCAGCAAATTTAGGAAGCAATAAAAGAATGCCCATCCCTGCTCGCATTGAAAAGTTCAAAGCCCTGGATGTAACGTTCCGAATTTGTTGTATCCAGCGGTGCTTGCTTCCCAATGTGAATTTAACCATACTTCTGCCACACCGTCCACAGTTTTTTTTGGTAGATGCCGATACTTTAGCATTCTTAATGGATCGTCCTGTCATGGGGAGGAGTTTTGCAAACGCCGGAGATACGCGAGAGAGAATTTCTGCGAAGGGAAAAATTTACGTCCACCTGAAATGCATCCGTACGGCTACAGAGAAAGCTCAACGGCCTTTTCAGGAACGTGGCAGTTTCAATTTCCTCACAAAATTGTTGAGCGTTCTTTTGCAGCCGTACGGATACATTTCAGGTGGATGACAATTTTTTCCTTCGCGGAATCTTACTCCACCTTGGGGATTTCCCCTAATCCGCCGAATTATTATGACACAGATTGTTGATTGCCGGACTCTGAAGGGAGGTGTGTAGAAGATGTCTAATTCATCAAGATGCGATGTAAAATAGATTTTTCGCAGATGCTTCTAAACAACACCACCATTTCCTGATACATTTACTTAATAAGCTATAGTTAGCACGAAATGAGGTTAAGTTCCGTGTTTGGTGCCATTGAAAGACCGCGCAAATCAAACCAAGGCTTAGTTTCTTGAGGGAATGGTAACCATAAGCTGAAATTTGATAAGCTTTTTTCTTCAGGATCATTAAAATCTTGAGCTGTGACGCGGTATGTGCAGAATAAATTGAATTGATTACATGCTGTACAGTTCAATGGCTTGCCGTATTAGAAATTTGTCGCTCGCACAGTCGCTACTTAGGGTTGCGCCCTTTCAGCGCACGGAAACAGGAGCCGCGTTCACAAAATAAACTACACAACATTTCAGCCTGTGCATAATTCCCTAACTGCATACTGTTCAATCTCGCATATTTTCTTTGTGAAACTGACTCCCGGTAGTTTGTTCAAAGGCTCACGAGGACTTTCACTATTAAATTCTTTCTATTGTAGCCAGTGGATCTACGTTAAAAAGAATCGGTACATTTACGGCCACAAGAACGTAACATTTGACTTACACTTGAAATACGAAGAAATTGTAGCTTCGGGTAATAAATTGTCCAGTGCGTCTATTTTGAAAATGACGAGGAAGCTTTTAATTACAGTTTGGTCATTGCGGGAAAGGTAACAATGCGGCCCTGCTTAGCCTGGTTTCTACTTTAAAGCTTTGGTGCACAATTTGCTCCCGGGCTAAACTCCAGTTGTGTTTTACAAACACGAACCTCTGATGCCGCCCCACGTTCTAAACAAACAAAAAAAAACGGTGGTCACAAAATTAATAAAATCTTCAACTCAGCCTATTTTTATTTACAAGAACAGCATAACATACGCTCATGAAATGGACAGAAGTGTACCCGGAATGGTAAGCTCCGTGTATTAAAAAACGCCTGCCCTAAACGTGCACAATTTGTGGCTAAGTGCGGAGCACAAGAAAAAAACCCAATATTCTACCCCGGTGCTGTACACGATGTGAAAGGTTTACAACTGCGCGTCAGTATCCTCGATTCAAGCGCATGTAAAATCGACACGACTAGGTGAATACAGTTCAAGTTCAATCAAAGTGTCTCATTGACCGCAACATCTCTCGACACATCACAGACGCGTTACTTTAACTAGGGATTGGTATCCGGTCTACATGCGTCCACAATGGCCTCGAACCCCTTGCGTCGTCCGTGACCTAAGTTGGCAACAAGGTGACTCGATACAATGCTGCAGTGCTCTCATTACCCCCCGAGGCAAGGCCTAGCTGCCGCCTTGGACATGAGAACGCAGTAATCGAAGACGCTGTGTGAGCGGCCCCTGCGTCCTACGTGCCTGCTAATATTAAACATGGAAGTGACGTCGGAACCATCCTAAACCTTTATGCCTAACAACGCCTCTCCCGAAGGCTTCGTTTTCCGCAAAGGTGTCTCCATGGAAGTCACGCTCTTCACGCATTCATAGAAAATATCTTCGCTATGCGCCGTTCGCGCATGCCCTCAAAAAATTGGTATTGATGCATCAACTTTCTCGCTACAGGATGTCTACTGATTTCGATAAAATCCGGTAGAAGGTCAATCGAAACTCAGCGCGTTGATTCACCGGCGCAAGGCGAGTCTGCAAGGATTGATGGCGAGCAGCGGACTTAAAGGAGCCGTTGTCAAGCTCTTGAACAGTCTCTTGGTCCAGAACGATGCGAAGTGCGCCACATGGTTGATACAGGGTAAGAACAGTTGATTCGCGGAGTTGTGAATGTACACGAGACTGACTGCCTCTCCTTTACTATGGCGAACTACTGCTTGGGCTGTCACTAAATTTGACGTCAGAAAAAAACTGTACACGGTATCGTCCGCCTTACCACGCCAAAGTCCTGCCGACTGCTCATTCTTCTGGAAAGAAGCAGATTTGCATTTGTATGCTTTGCGTATGCGCACCGGGTGCCAGAACACCTCGCACTCGAACCATATCGTTAAAAATGGCGGCTTTGGTTGGAGGGAAAGTGAAGACGGTAGGACCCTGTATATGCCAAAGACACGCTCTGAAGTAGACTATGGCCAAAGAAACAGTCGCTAGAAAACGCCAACTCGTGCGGCTGAAGGTTCATTATCTTGAATCTCATTGCTCTGTTATCACAACTTTAAGTAATGATTAATCCTTTATGTATAAAAATTAGATTGCTAGGGCCAAGATGCCGTATAACGGGTAGCGAGCAGTTGGAAAAAAGGTTGAGGAGTTATGTGGGTACTTAGTAAGCACACGCGAACACATGCTTTGTCTTTTGCAACAAAAAGCTAGGCCGGCCTCACAAATCATTTCGGTAACTTCTTAGGAAATGGTACCCTTTAAGGTACCCTGCCTTAAGGCGTGTCAAAGCTGCTCAGCAAATGCAGTCTCAGTTGTTGCAGGATACAGCAGGAAAAAAAGCAAGAGAAGTGGGCAGCTCAAGACCACACAACGCAACAGAAGACAAGGAAATTTATCCCATGAACTGCAATCGTGGCCTTGTGCGGTGATTGGTTTTGTCTTCACCGTGTAAGTCTTCTTTCTTCTTACTAAGAAACTGTAATGTTACTTGATTATTTTGATAGCTCTCTCTACTGCGCATTCGCAAAAAGTGCGGGCTAAAGAGGCGGCAACAAGGTAGAGTAAAATCCACCAAATTTGGAATGTGTACGCATTCGCAAGTAGAAGTGCCTCATAACCATATGAACGCACAATTATTTATGCTTCCGATAACTTCGAAACCGCAGTAAATTGGCGCGATTCCATTTCGCCTGCTCGCGTTAGAGAGACCACGCCAGTAGCAACCACTCCTTGCCGAAGTATGACACGACCCACACTGTAAACTTTCTTAATGTCAACAGCTAGGAGTCATTGCTCAAGCATTTTGGTCGGTAATCCGCGTAGGAATTTTGATTATTGTACAAATGTGACAATATGGTTGACATGAAACAATTTCATAATCGTTGAGCTTTGTATCCGATGTTTAGACTACTGACCTTTCGACTCTATGATTCTTTGTCGCGTTCTTACTCTCGCGGCAAATCTTTAATTACCACGAGCAACTCTAAATAAAGCGGGAGACTAGAGCGCAGAATTTGACTGCACTAATGTCATTCATGAAATAAAACCGGGAGTGTATATGTGCTAATGACGAATTAACGACTGTCTTGTTTGATTCAAGACTTTCGACCTTTTTGCTCATTCAAACAGCAACGGCACAAGACGCACGTTCGCGCTTTAAGAAACGTTGGGCGTACGTATTTTTTCCTTTGATCAGGATAGTAAACCTTAAAAGCAGGTTCCCATTCCTTACGAAAATCATACAAGTGAAAGCATTATTGGTATCTGGCCCGGCCACTCTTTCTACATGACGGAACCTCATTACTACGTCCACAAGTTCTACGCATTTCTTTGTACTCTTCAAAAACGTAAATAGACAAGAAGTAGGGTGTTTGTACTGTGCGAAATATTATCCGTGGGTGACCAGTCTGAGATATGCTCAGTCAGAATGGCATCAAAAATCGTCTGCTATTCGCAATTTCCCGACTTGCTGTCATCCATGAGAGGGTTCGGAGAACACCAGAGCGGATATTACACAGCAGAATCGAGATGACATTACAGATAGAATCTGACCTGAACGACGAAGCTTTCAGTTGCTAATTTTTTGCAAATATAAGATAAAAAACGCTGTTTTCAAATACGGAAAATTCTTCGTGTCGTGTGCATACAAAGAAAATGTTCCTTCAATACGGCACCACCAAACAAGCAAGAACAAATGCCTAAAAATCGGTCCTGGGTTGATGTACCTCAGACTGACTGAATCTGTCAGGGTCACCTATTTCAACTAAAGCTGACATATCCTGTTTAAGAGGGACCAACGTTGTCCGAATCGAGTTCTTTGGAGATCAAACGGAGCGTGTTTGGCGGAACACATATAAGCAGTGGAACTTGCGGATAAACACTGTGCCCTAACTGTTTCAAGATAACGAAATGTAGAAGTCATTGTGCTCCCATATATACAAAAGGCAAAAAAGAGAAGCAAGAAAACGAAAGCACTTCTGCAAGTTGACGTCTTTACAACATGTTTGTTCGTGCACTGTAGTACCAGCTGACAGGAAGCGATAACAAACACTTTAAAACAAGCACAACCAGCACTCATCATTGCGGCCATTTAAGAGCCCCGTCTAAGTGTTCCCAACAATATGAATGTCGACACAACAGTGTGAAGATAACAAAACTTCATGGCGGAATTATTATAACAATTTCATAAAAGCCTTTTACAGGAAATAAACTTAACACATGAATGATCTGAATGAAGGCTTTCTGGATGGCGATGCATGGGGACCCGAAAAACGAAGATGTGCATATGAACACACACAAAAAACGAACAAAACAAAAAGGTCTCGTAAGAATCATTGTCCTGTTTGAATTGAACCTTCTCAGTCGAAGTTGCAGAAGTACAGTCGAACTGATCTGGCAGTCAACAGAAACTCAGCGTTAATTTATTAAAGGGGTGGTAGTGACATGCCTTCATTCCGAATTTATAACAAAAAGGTAATTTTTCAATGCAAGAATCTATACTTCAGAGTTTAGCTATACCACATTCTAGCTAATGGCTTGCTATCAACAACAAGATGAAAACAAAACACTTTGTACATGCCCAAACACAAGTTCTCATTAAATAACTTTTTAAAGCCAGGCGGGCACACTAGGCGCAAACGACCAGTACGAAAGTTCACGCGGGCATTGAAAGCTATCAGGTGCGAAGAACTGACACAGTCTGCGAGCAAAACGATCACAAATTGTGTCAGGAGAGCTCATACCGACGCTACACAAGAATGGTAATGGGCGCACACTCGTGGGTCTAAAGCAGTTTGTTTGTTTCAATTCTTTTGCAGTCACAGGATAATTCTCGCCAAACACTTGAATGAAAGTATGTTTGACTTGCGGCGTAACGTTAAGGAGCTGCAACAGTGAAGAGCTACCACAGTTGTGCCAGGAAATACAGGGAAATTTTGACAATGCGAATAAAAAGGACAGCGGTCTTGCAACTGCGAGTTGCTGAAAGATATATTACAGGTACAAAACGAATAGAGTGAGTTTCAAACTAAAACAGATATAACAAAAGCACTGTGTTTACAGGTTTCATGCTACACTCCTATGCACAAACGTCGTCACGGTCCACTCGAACGAAGCGCGGCTTTTGGCCGTGAGTATTATTGTTCGTAGAAATGGTTCACGAAGGATGCCTTGCATACTGCCTGCAGCAAGTCTCCAGACCATGATCCGGAGTAGAACTTCTAAGTTGGCAATCAACGTGATTACTATGATCTCTCCGCAGCCCGTTGGGCGTACGGTGAAACAAACAAAAAACACTGGGTCGATCAGCAGCGTATGCAACAATCGGCATCTCTAAAACAGAAGTTTGCGCAGAAGTACAATTGACGGTCGTCGAAAAAAGTTTCTTTATAATACGTACATGATGAAATTTCATAATGCCCAATGAAATGCTTATTGTGCCTGCCTACAGTTTTGTACCATTCGAATCAAAACTGTCTTCCTTATGGCCCACAGATGAATTCTTGTGTTCAGTATATTGTATTTAAAAATAGTGGAAATGACTTCCAGTTTATGCCTGAATCGTAAAATAGAAGTCCTTTAGAGGCCACGTGTGAACACACAACGTAATAATGAAAACTAAATACTGGTTCACTAAAAACTAAATACTAGGTACGCAGTGTGCTTCACACTCGTATAGTCAGGGACAAATGAAACGCAAACACGAAAATATAAACCGGAACACACAAATAGCACGATTTCTTTCCTTAGGGTGAACGTTTTGCGTGGCTTTATTACAGTAACGAAGATTGAAAATGTGGTTTTCCAATTATACCACTGACGAGTCATTACTTTATCAAAGGTACGAAAGCAGGGATCATTGGATTTTCCGCCCTAACATTGACTTCACTGCACCGGCATGCACAGTGAGTGGTTGCTGAAACTGCAGAGTCCTCTGCACGCGCTTAGTAGCATGGAGCGTAAATCAAAATTGATCCGAAATGGGCACTACACTGCTGTAGTACTTGGGTGCTCTTGTCTAGCCTTTACTTGCAGGATCTACAGCAATTACTCCTCGAAACGCAGTTTCCGTGTTGAGCATACTGTCATTGGAACAAGTGGCTGTAATCAAACTTGAAAGGGTAAAGACGGCAAAAACACAGAAAAAAAGGAGGAGCAAGCACGACAGACAAGGCGCCTTGTCTGTCGTGCTTGCCTCTTTTTTATTGGATGTTTGTCACAAATTACCCTTTTTAGTTCGTCTAAGCAACTTGCCCGCATGAAGCATTTGCCGGCCCTAATCACAAGCACGACACCTGTGTTTGGGCGCAATTTAGAGCTGAAGCTTTCTGACGACCGTCACTTGGACTTGCGGCTTCGGAATGGCTGATACATATTTATCTTACAACACAACAAAACACAAGGCCCAACTCACGCGCATTAGTCCCAACTCGAATGCCGAACAATGTGGCGTTTGGTCTTGGCTTGGCTGTCGACATGTATGCTTGTTATAATGTTCAGGGACCTCTTTGGTTTAGTAAGCAGGCGCTGTTCTGGCTGTGGGCTGTACAAGGCGAGTTGAAGCGAGAAAAAAGACAAGTCACACGTCCACGCCGGTGACAGCACCAGTCCTCACAATCGCTTCACATTCGGCAGGCACCGGGAGGAAGGACTGAATAAACAAAGACAGGATGATCGGGCAGCCTGACTGTCCTTTGCTAGTACACAGCCCCACCGTGCACTAGGACCGGCAACCTCTGAAGTAGACACGTGGCGCTGGGCACTGACACAGACAGGGCAACTAGTCAACAAATGAAAAGTAGGAGGTAAACCAGCTATACAAGAGCGGTGTTGACATAAACGACTAGACGGAGTATGCACTGGTCCCTATGGGAAATGCATGACCAGAACGGGGGCTGAGAAGGTAGATTCCTTTGCAGCGGTTGTAAAGTTACACAAATGCCCTCTGAGTTTCGATTGACGCTGAAGTGACTGGCTGCTGTTAAGTTTTTTTAAAGAGAGATAACTGAATAACCAACGCTCAATTTTGAGAGAAGATGAAACGCATAAGCCAGGTCAGAGAATCAAAGCGCACCATGCAGCCGTGACCCACATAAACGCAACCTCAAAGACGTCCGGAAGAGCTGGGATGGAAGTACTTCATACAGGCCTCAAACAAGCCTCGTCTGAATTAAACGTAGCTGCGTTTACAGTGAGAGGTAGTACCAAAATAAAAAGGAGCGGGCAGCATTACAATTATTGTTAATCTTCTTCACGCCCCACACCGTGCCGACCGTGCTATCTTTACTGATTTTTCGAAGAAAAGTGAACGAATAATTTTTTTTGGCCCGGTGCCGGCTATGAATGAAACAGATGTATGTGAGCCCCACTGAAAAAAATTGTCCCGTAATGCTAATACGCTCTAAATACTTTCTCATTGCAAATACAACGAATCCCTTGTGCGCCCGTTAAGGGCTACGAACTGCAGGTGAAGGCTCTTTTCAGTTATTTTGGGTCCCACTGCAGTTAAACTTTTTATTAACCTCCTAAAAGGACAGACAAGTGATTTTTGTCAAGTGTGTTTTCTCCATCCCAAATAAAAGGGCATCATTTAAATAACTTTAAACCGAAACGGTTTTGCTGATAGCACCCTAGAACTTTTTAAATCTGACTGCATTTTACTAGCGAAAAATAGACGCGGACGAAGAAGAAGTACACAGGACACTCGCTAGTGTCCTGTACAGGACACTAGCGAGTGTCCTGGACACTGCACAGGACACTCGCGTGTCCTGTGTAGTGTCGAATGTAGAGTGTAGCGACGAGTGTCCTGGACACTACACAGGATACACAGGACACTAGCGAGTGTCCTGTGTACTTCTTCTTCGTCCGCGTCTATTTTTCGCTAGTAAAATGCAGTCACATAACCAACTAGCTCAACTTTATGCTTTAACTTTTTAAATCGCCATTTTTACATCTACTAGCCACACGCGGCCTGCCAAAAGCAATGCTGGCAACCGTGTCACTGAGCCGTGCGGCAACATACTTTTAACTTCACGTGGGTTGAAAAGAGGAATTTCAAACCATACCCCCGGCTAAAACAGCAATAATGTGCAGTCTTTCCCGTTTCTTTATGCAGTTTTTAGGATCACACAACTTGAAGCCGACGGAGTTGTTTGGACACGTGCAGTAGTGTCACGTTCAGACACCACATGGCGCCACCTTTGAGACTTCCGAAAGTAACGCGCCACATTACAATTATTCCCGCCTGTTTGACAAAAAATTCCTTGGAGTTGCCCCACTACATAAAAAGCTAAATGATCGTATGGCCTAGACGACATGCGCTTTACAAATATCCGTTGTCTGTCCCTTTAAAGGCTTTGAACTGGACCTTAAGGCTCCTCCGATTTAGTTTAGGTCCAGCTGCAGTTAACACATGTTTTCACCACGTTCGTGGCGTAATAAATTCAGACCAAAGGTGGTATACCGCGCTGTTCCCACCTATTCTTTATCGAATTCGGAAAGTAAGGAAATGGGAGGCATGCGTTAACTAGACGAGCGCTAAAATTCCACTCTGGTCACTGTTATCTGTCCCCGTTATGTTCATGCTTTTGCCCGATGAGGAAAGTGCCTGCCAAAGCCTTGGCCGAGGCAAAAAACACGGATAAGCCACAGGAACATAATAGCGTACGGCGACTAAGAAGTTGTCGAGTTCAGAGCACTGGACTTGACACCAGGCGGCATTGGTCCTAGGATGGCTTCTGACGTTCAAGGACAGCACCAGCTGTCGCCTGCTCACCGTCGCTCAACCGTGTTTAACGGGAATTTGCATGAGGTAGCTTACCTATGTATCGAGAGAGTTTTGCAGTTACGAGATTTCGAAATTCAGAAAAAGGGATATGCTAAGGGTATTCCAATTTTGTTGTTGTTAGTGTTTAACGGAAATTTGTATGAGGTAGCTTACCTACGTCTCGTGAGAGTTTTGCAGTTGCGACATTTCGAAATTTAGAAAAAGGGATAAAAATAGGCTAAGGCTTTTGTAATTTTGTTGTTGTTATTACCTTCCTAAGCTCGCAAGATTGCAGTGTGGGATCACTGTCTCAGATGGCAATATTACAAAAAATAAGAAAAGCGGGTTAGACGTTTGGCATATAACTTACAATGCATCAAAGAAAGGAATGTTTACTAAACAAACAAATAAGAAAAATCGAGCCTGTAGTATCTGATTCAATGCTACTTCCAGCGAATGAGGCGCAAAATCTAAAAAAAAATTATACGATGTGCTCATGGTGCAGTCAATACTTGCCATAGGTTGTGGTTCTTGTTTAATAAATGTACGGCGTCCTTCAGCGACTGGTACACAAGAGAGAATACATCTATCCCTTCATTGAGTACATTTCCTCCATGGTTGAGTGAATTCTGGTTCTGTGCTCAGCCCGGCGCCTTCAAGTAAACTTACTTACGTGACACGTATACAACTGAGTTGGATGTATGACCAGCAGTACCGTGTGTACAAAGCTAGCCACTTTTACGCGTTTTTATATTGTAATCAAAAGTCCAAGGTCAGAAACGCACCAGATTTTAAAACAAGTAATAAAGCCAAGTGTACTAACTATCTTTGTATTAGTTTATGATGAAAGGGGCACCAGCGCTGGCAGAGGTAATAATTTCGAATTATTTCGCGAAGTACCAGGTGCCTGATATAATATTGGGGCGGGTGAATATCCAGATAGGGTAGAATAAAGTTCTTCCCGGACCTTGTTGCTGCGTGCCGGAGTTCACGAAGAACTGTCAAACCATAAGCGGGGTTCTGAGAATAGTTTTTCTGTCACTCCCATTTCGCTTGCTAGCGCAAATTTGTGACTGCCAGCACCTGAGCTGGCAGTCACAGGTGCTCAGCACCTGAGCTGAGCACCTGAGCTCAGCACCTGAGCTGAGCTGAAAGCCAGCACCTGAGCTACCTCATAATCCCACAACAAGTGCTAATGATTCCCCGACACACCATATTGGGCATTGCCAGGTCTAACAAGTATGTCTACCCATGTAATTCTAGGGCCCTTGACATGACCATACGTTTTCGAAGCGGTGTGCAAGAAGCCCCTACCACGAACGCTTACCCTGGTATTCAGAGTACTTCCACCCCTCGAGCCTCCAGAGGAGGAGATCATTGAAATCGATTTCCCCATGCATTAGCATCCCGGAATCCTCCCCTCAGCCGAGTGGAGGGCAGAAATAGAATAGAGGAGGGACTCAGAATACGGCCCTTAGACATAGTGCATATGGTCAAGGCATTGGCATCAGCTGGCAAGAGACTGCGGTCAATGTGACTGCCTCTACCCAATCCCAGGGAATCGGCTGATCGAAACGATTTTCTCGTCAAAGACAACCTAAGTTTCAAAAAGAACTTCCGCCTACCCATACGGATGAGCTCGTCAGCGAGCATCGCTAAAGCGATCGCGGTGAGGCAGGCGACAGCTGGTGTCATCCCACTTCGCTGCGAAGCAGGTCATCTGTGTTCTGCGGCCCGTTCCGTTCCCAGCTGCGTGTCTGATATGATGATTGTCGCCGGAGGCTGTTGTTTCTCGCGGCTCGCTGCTGGGCCCTCCTCCGCTTCCGGTGGCTGGCGGGTGTGGTGGGGAGGGCGGGTGGATCAGCTGGCGCGCCTGCTCCTGCTCCTCGGGTGAGCCCAGAGGGCGGCGTCTCCCGGCTAGACCGTGGTTCTCGACCGGGCATCGCTGGTTCTGCGCTCAGCGGCGACGGCGGAAGTGGACGTGGGTGTGACGCACCAGAAACAACAGCGTCGTCGACGGCAGCAAGCGTCTTCGCACCGCCCTGCGTCCTCGCAGCACTGCTAGCAGCTTCCTGACTGCAAAGGGGCGGACAGAGGGGTCTGTTCGCGACTCCGACTGGTGGGCGTTCACACAGCCTAGCATTTGCACAAAGAACTGTACACACCCGAGAAACACCGATACGGTAGGGTGGCTCCAAGCATCAAACATTCATTTTGGTTACTTGCACCGTGAACTCGCGCAGGAGTTTTAACTACTGGAAGAATTCCAAGTTTTCTTCGTCTAGAATATTACTTGTTTACGCCTGTGCACTTTCACACCTTTTCATTCAATGTAGTGTTTAAGGTTGCAAAAGGGTCGAGTAGTATACCTGAGGAAGAGCACACCGAAATTTCGCCACATAGGCCTACTTATCTTTTTCTTGTCTTCAGTATTCCACTTTAATTAATCTTGCCGTTTTGCCTGTTTATGTCATCGCCTAATTCCCTGCAATTAGGTTAACCCTCTCCTTTGCCCTCCTTTACAACAGTTCCACTAAGATCTTATGCCTCTACAGAATAGTACAACACTTACAGCATCGGAAGGCTGAGCCGCTCAAAAAAAATTAGCATGCTTTTCCAGAGCGGGTCACTCACGCATGGCGACGTCTTGGTTGAGCCTTGGCCTCCGAGCGCGCCTCCTTCCTCCACTTCCTGGATGGTCTCCATTTCTTCCTGGTGTGGCGACGGAGCATCGCCGCCAGCGCCGGGCTCCTGCCCGCCGTGCTGCTCGTCCTCGTCGGACTCCTCGTCGTCCTCGTCGTCGTCCTCGGCGTCCGAGGCGCGGTCCTCCTCGAGCGGAGGAGGGGGCTCCCCCGCCGAAGGCCCCCGCGGAGACGTCGAGGCGGCGCCCTGCTCCTTGAGCCTGTTCTCCTCCTTGAGGATGTTGACCCAGTGCTCGTAGTTGTCCTGGAGGTGCTTCGTCTGGAGGCAGCTCACCTTCCGTGGCTGAAGCTGCTGACTGGGCCTCTTCCACGGTCGACCTGCGGCGGTGGCAACACCCCGCGCAAAGCGTGCGACAATGCAAATCGGAACTCCCATTGGCAGCCAAGGGACTTTCGTGTTTAATTACGCCGTGCCCTTGTTATAGACCACGTGACCAGGTTCATGGCGGACGATGTTTCTGTCAATCTTCAGCACAGTTTTTCGATCTAAAACACAGTTCTAAAATACGGATTTACTGGAAGCTGGCCAGGCTTTCTGTTTTAGCCGAAGATTTATCCAAATCGGGACAACGCGAGTGAATAGCGCTATTACGTCGCCATGGCAAAAATTTCTGAAATAGTGCTGTCTGTATGTGAATGAATGGTTTACTCTTTTCACCTGAAAAATGGTGAAGCTACAAATAAGGAAAACTGTACTGCGCGAACGGGGCTTCCAAACATGGAGGGTATGACTGAGCATCCTTCTCAGGCACTTCAAAAATTACTTTGCTCTATTCGTTTGCCGAGTACAGCGAAACTTATCCGCGGCGAAAGGCGGTTACACGATGTAGATGTCTGCGGTGTTACTTCGTTAAGCGCAGTACAGTACCAACTAGCTCGTACCCCTACGTTGATGCCTACACCACGCAGTGATATAAAGCACGCAAAGCTCAGGGACGCCAAGATGCGTTGTTTGATTTTGCTGTCTTCAATATGCAGACGGCTCCTACTATACCGATTACGTGTGAAATGTCCCAATGAACACGAAAATCGAAACTGTTGTCATCCACATCACATGTACATGCAAGTGGCCGAAACATTGAGAAGGGTAGCTGCTGTATAACAATGTCCCTACGGAATGTCTAAAAAATAGGGTAATCTCTCGCTTTACATGCCAGTTCCATTTACATGGTAATACAACAGTCTGCAATGCCTAATTTTGGAACATCTGCCAAACACAAACTAAGCGCTTTCAAAAAAGCGACCTCCTATCGCGGCTATACGTGTCGTACGATTTAAAATTTTCTGACAATGACAGACAGTCTCTCCCTCCATGGTAAATCCTGTGATGTTGCATGATTACTTAGGCACATCTTAGAGTCTTATTTATCGTCATAAATGTTAACTCAAGTCTATACGTTTTTCTAAACACCGAGGACGTCCGGAAACAGTCGTCTGATGCGTGCCCCCTTCCATAGTACCCCAAGCATCGCAGGCAGAAAAATTCAAGTTGCAAGGAAGCATAACATTGACGTGCTGCGCTGTTTAGGAAAATGATCTGGGCTAAGGCTGGGAAGAGGCAGCTACAAATAAAGTAATGGCCTTATTCGAGTGATTTTAGGACATATTTCTAGGCAGATATAGGAAGACAGTAAAAGGGAAGCAGACGTAAGACATAACAACGCAGAGAAAATCCCCGGGATGTTTCATTACGGTGGGTTATTGCATCGATTCTTTCTATTCCCGTTCCAATCCTGTATTCAAATGTCCAGTACCACTCTTATGATTAGCACGACTCTTTAAATGAGAGTTTGTAAACCTAGGTTTCCCGTAACTAATCGCACAATTCATAACGTGAAGGTCGTACAACCACGCGTAATAGTCCGCAATGACGCGATATATTCCGGGGATCTTCTAATGACAAGCCCCTCCGCTTTACGGAACAAAAAAGGAGCTTTCTGCAGACAGACCAGACTAACATCCTGATTATGGTACTTTTCCACACACCTTTTGCACAGCGAAGAGTACAATTATGACATAACACAGAGGTCTAGAAACATTATACCACCTAGAAAAGAGCCGGTGCAAATATAGTTGCCCAATGCGGGGAATGGCATATCACTTACTTTCAAAAATAACAACAACGTACTGTAACGACATGGCTTGTTGAAAGGAAAGAGATAATCCGTTGCATGAGGCATTTCCCAAGACCGGTTGCTTCTGTACGAATTTAAATTGGAAGAAGCCATCCCAAAGGGCAGTGCACGGATTACAACCCCAACACACATGTATTGCTTTATTTTGCCGCAGCTGTGATTGCAAGTTTCTCGTCATCTAAATTGTCTCAATGCGCACCAAGCTTTGATCCATGAAGCAGAACCATTTAATGTATCGTTTGGGCTCTTAGGCAGTTTTCGTGGTATAATAAATTCTCGCCTTTTGTGTCTCATGTGCTCCTGCGCTCCAGAAAAATAAAACACGTTGAAATACCAACGTTGCATACAGTACACCTTATGTGTAGATTCTGCGGCATGGTCCGGGTGCTAAGAATTAAATGTCAGACTCGCGTGGTCACAGTGACATAGAGTTGAGGCTTGTGAGAATGTTGGACAAGCCCGAGATTATTTTTGCCTGCGTGTCGAGACATTCGGTAGAACGAGTACCGGCAAGACAAAAGGCAAGGAGCTGAACAGAGAAAAGCGTAGAGAACGTGATCGTGTGCCAATAACAAATAGCCCAAACGTTCTGTTCAAATAAATTGATGACAAAGATTCCGGGCTGCTTTATGCACAACTTGGAGAAATTTTACTAATTGTTCCTCATTTTCTGCAACACTATCGATAGTTCAGCAAAACAATTATAAAAAAAAGTTGATTCCGGGTAATTAGGCAGAAGAATTGCGGCATTGTTTATAAAGATACCATTTGTTCAGAGAGGCCAGCCTTCTGAAACACATCATTAACGGGGAGATTAACTTCACTGAAGGCTCTTTGTTCTAATAAAGGCCATTCGACAGGTAGTTTTGACCTTTATAATTGGTGATGCATGTTTTAGCACGCATGTGCTGAGAATTCCAGTACTAATTTTTATTGCATTTCAAGAAACTGGCCATATTTAAGCAAGGCACACTCCTATTTGCACTACAAAATGTTCGTGCAAGGAGGCAGCACAGGAAAGACCAATGCAGAAAAGGGAACGGCATTCTTGTTGCTGACGGTGCAAGTACTTTATGCAGAAGGGTTGGAACTTTGGATGAACAAACCTTGTATGTAAGAGGCGCATACAGAGTATTAATAACGTCAGTCAACACAGGCAAGTGGCCGAATGCAAAGACGGCTTCATGTGCAGGTGATAACTCAGAGGGAAGAGAAACGAAACTGGAACCAAACACAACTTGGACAATACAGTAGTAATGTGCATGACGAAGATTGATTGGCATGTGCATGACCAGAAGGAAGGAGGTGATGTGCGCTACTTGGGAGTCTATTGGTTTAATGAAAGATAGAAGAAGGCGTTTCGCGCTCTGAATGTCACAAAAAAGCAAGCCGTTACGTACCACACCATGCTATTGCCTTCAAACTGTAGAATCGCATACCTCCACCATCTATAGTAAGGAAAGCCAACAGTGTTAGTGACTAACGGGACTGGACAGCTGACGCTGTAGTCAGGCTCAGATATTGAACAGAAGTCCCGAGTGGCGCTGCTGGCCATACAAATGGCGCCCGCAAACGCACACAATGACACTGCTAGCTTCTACAAGACAAAAAGGGAAACGCATGCTGGTATTTTTTGACGACAGTAGCAAACATACAGACACATAAATGGAAACAAAGGCTAGCGCAAAAATAGTCAGAAGACATCACAAAAGAGCAGACAAACACAAAGACACATTCATGTGGCCCGAAAGGCTGAAACTATGCACGCAGATGTGCGCATGCCGTCTGGCATGACGCAGCATGTAAAGCACAAGCAGCTACTTGTTTGCTTACAGCGTAAGCCACAGCCCTATCAAAACAGGCTCGATCGTGCCAGTTTTACCGTTTTTGGCTGTCGGCATAGACTAGGTAGAACTATAAAACTCGTACAAGGCAATAAAATGAAGGAACGGGAAATCTCTATGCAATATCTAGCAGACATTAGAAAACAAAATTATCCGTGAAATGGCGAGTGCTAAGGAAGCACACAGAGAGGAAAATAGCAGGGTGAGGTAGTGATGACATCAACGTAGAAAGGGATGGCTTGTCGGTAATTTATTACTGACGGAGCTTCTTAGGGCAGCATTTACTAAGCCTCTGCCTTTTTTGTGATCTAACATTCCCGTTTTGCAGACTGGCATTCTTCACGCGATGTATTGACTTCAGCGACATGCTTGCACACATAAAGTGGCGTGGGAGTATGTGTTCAGAGATAAGTATTACACCACATAGTTGTTGTACCGTGGTTAACTTTGTTTAAATAAATACATAAATGATTCTTCCAGTAGCCTGCATTATTATTAAGGGCATTACACTTCAGTGTAACAAGTTAGAACGCATTTGCAACAATATTGACGCACTCATTAAGAAAACTCTAAGTCGTAGCGTATTTGTGTGACCGAAAGAACGAAGTTATTTTTCTGTCCGACTCGATAAAATCCCTGCAGGGCCCAACATAGAGACGCAGTAGACAAGAGCTTCGTTATCAACAGCCTAGCAGCTCATTATAACAACCAATCAGCTTACCGCTTGCAGATGGTTCGGCTTCCGCTTCCTCTTCCGTGTCTCTTCCGGTTTGAGAATCAGTTTTGTCGGTTCCACCTAAGAGATGAAATTATCTATCAACTGTCATGTTATCGAGTAATCAGCAATAACAATGAGCTAATTTGCGGCATCCTTTCGGACGGTGAACATAAAGCAAGAAGCTATGGAAAGCAACAAGAATGCCCGAAACACAACCATGGAACAAGTGTACGCTACTACAAAAGGAATACGACCAACAACGCGCATGAAAGCTAGATTCAGGTTTGAACAAAGCACAAGAATAAAGAAAAATCCGAAAATTACAGAAATATTTTAACAGGCCCCCCCATCGTACCAAGGTTTCGCCACAGTGGCGCGCCCGTTGGAGGGTCCCTTAGTATCACTATCCTGCTGCACCTCTCACGTATAGTGACAAACTTATTTATAACTGAAACAAAGTTGTCTTGGGAAGTTTGGCGTAACGCAATAGTTTCACATATAAGACCTCTTGCCCTACTACATAAAAACCACTGGGACCCTATGCTTTGTACTTACATTTTGCTAGAAAAAACTATTCATGCAGCTGCATGGGCCGCTGTTCTCTTGCGATGCCATTGAGAGCGAGCAGTATGCTTTATTTCCATAAAATAAATCTTGTGCGTGCGGCGGACAGAAAGCAAAATTGGTGACGCGAATAGTACAGAAATATGTGCAGTTCCAATAATTCCGGCTGCCAGAGAACCTAGTCATCACCATCATCACCAGCCTATCTACGCCCACTGCAGGGCAAAGGCCTCTCCCATTAATCCTCAATTATCCCGGTCCTGTGCTAACCGAGACCAATTTATCCCCACAAACTTCTTGATCTCATCTGCCCATCTACCTTTCTGCCGCCCCCTGCAACGCTTGCGTTCTCTAGGGATCCACTCTGTAACCCTTAATGACCAACGGTTACCTTGCCTTCGCATTACATTCCCTGCCCACGTCCATTTCTTCTTAATTTCTACTAATATGTCCTTAACACGCGTTTGTTCCCTAACCCACTCCGCTCTCTTCTTGTCCCTTAATGTTACACCTATAATCTTCCGCTCCATTGCCAGCTGAGTCGTTCTCAATTTAAGTTGAACCATCTTAGTGGGCCTCCAAGTTTCTGCCCCGTAGGTGAGAGAACCTAGTATACCGCCACTACTAAATACATCTGCAGGTGTTGCGAAAAAAAAAATTCATCAAACAAAACATATATAAGTGTTATATATATGTACTTACTTACATGCTTGAAATTTGTGCTAAACCTTGTGACGACTGCGGTAGTAAACATTATGGTAAAATAAACGTTTCGGGTTATGCCACGAACGCAACGGCTGCATTTTGCGCTTCCTTATAGCTGACAGCGTTGATGGAAGGTGCCATCAGGGGGGAATCATTATGGCTGCTTATTTCGACTGTGAAATAATTTTAATTGTGGTGGTCACCAACACTGTCCTAGACAGCCTTTTCTACTGTGGACAGTGTGTATGCAATTACTGTGCTCTATTTATGTTATGCTCGGCGTGGATATTTTCAGGAGGCACTTGATTTATTGGCATATGTATGCTTTACAGAATTTGCCTTTTCACGTCTGTTTGATGGATGCTATATTGAAAGTCTTTGAGTATGGTTTGTTTGGTTCCGGTAGCAGAGTTTCTCTATTTCCGTAATTCAGTCGGCCGCCCGCAGCTCAACTATCAGGTTTTATACCCCCAGCTATTGGAGCTTACCAGCAGGGGCCGTCGTTCACGCTTAGCAAATTAGTCCCTCTATCGTGTGCCTGACAAATATCGGTAGAGGTGGGCGATCGCATAGGCTATCCTCCTTATTGAAAAATCTTGGATAAATATACGTTTATATTTTTCCTGCACATCCAGTATTTGTGTGATATCTTGCAAAATGGTCGGTTTGTGTGTTTACATTGAGGGCAACTTGTGCAGGCAGTAGATATTCTTATTGCTGTTCTGACTTCGCATCCCGAACACCGTAAGAGACTGGACAGCGGACAGGGATGTTGTCAAAATGGGCACTTCCTCATGTGCATGTTTTCGTGATTAGTCGTTCATACTTTCAAGAAGAGCAGGAGAGGCTTCGCTCATGTTGCGTAGTTAAAAGTTCACGCTGCTACAGGTTATGCTATCATGTTAGTGCCGTCTGGAGTGTGTCTTCCACGTCCTCTTTGTTGTCTGGTGTGACCCATATGGTGATACCGTCAGTGATGGCTTAGGGTAGGTTTTTTTTTCCTGAGGCTCTGGTCATCAGGTAAAGGCAGGAGATTGCTCCCTGCAGAGTGCCTCATTTCAGCCCAGGGGTACCTGAATGGAGTGGGTCGATTTGCATTTTGTCTGTTCCGTAGAAGAGCCTTGACGTATCAGTGGGTCTGAGGTCCTAGATTAAGATGCGATAGGGACTCCAGTATCAAGGGATGTTTGATGTTCCCAAGCTTCCATGAGGTCTACACTAGGATGGCTCTATACCTTCGTTTGTGAAATGGCGTTCTTAGGATTCGAAGCGTTATACATGTTCAGCGTATATAAAAGTGGTCGGAATCCCAGCATTGTATTTGGAAGGAGGTCATTTCTATCCATGTTGGCTTGTATCCGGCTTTACAACAGGTTCTTTTAACAAATATCTGACATGAGAAGTGTTGGATATAGCCCTAAATTTTTTATTAAGAAATCTTGCATCCAGCATTAAGGATTTTCTTTTATTTACAGCCTCTATCCATGAATTCAATGAGTGCTGTTATTAACTGGTCCTTTGCTCTTTCAGTAGGTGTGAAGGAAAATTGGATATCTACCTCACTGGAGCCGATAGGGTTTAAGTAGGGTATTTTGATGAAACCATTCTAGCCAGGTGACGATGACGTGCGGAGTTAATGTCGTGCCCTTCATATGCAATTGGTGGAACTATTGTGATGTTGGAATTTTCGATGTAGTCTGTGAGCCAAGTGTGTATGGAGTTGCGTTTACAGATTTGTCCTGAATTTCTTTAAAGAGCCAACCTAAAAGGAGGTTCTCGTGCATTTTTCTGTGGACGTCATTTATTTGTGCAAATTTGTAGTTCTCAGGATAAAGAAGATATTGTGTAAAAGGCAAAATGTGCTTTACCCCATGCATATCATTATTTTGCTCACAGGTTCAGGCTTCCTGTTGGTTAACGTTTTTTGGACTTAACCTTTAATCTCTCTGATAGAATAAAATTTGTGAATTTGCGTTAACGATTATGTTTCGTTGGGCTACCTCTCATCAGCTAGAACAAATATGAAGCGTTATGCAGAAACCGCTTTGCTGGTTATGTATGAACTTGGAGACCGTTCTAAACACACGATGCCGTTGAAGTAGAGACACTGGCTCAGTGCGTGGGTAAAATTAATCCGTTTTGTAGACGTTTATTTCTCTCGCCTCTCAACTCTAACATCTCTTCTACTCTCTCAACTGCTCCCCTCCCACCTATTATCCTATTCCTATCCTGCCTCTACTTCGCTCATACCCTTCCGCTTTTCTTCCCCGCTTCCCTTGCTTATGCTCCTTCTTTCTAATCCTAGTAACTCACTTTTCAAGTCCCTATACACTCGTCTTCCTCCTTTTCTCGTTTCCTTTTCCTATCCATCACAACACTCTGTAAACAGGTTGATGGAGAGGAATTCTTGTCTCTACTTCTCCCTTGCGCTGGCGCTTATGTACACACAAGAACAACGACGTCGATATCATCCCACCTTATTTGTGCAAAGCACACATCATTACGCTTTTACTGACGTTTCTTTATCGATCACAATTGGAATTGGGTTTGCACAGTGTAATCGTCAATTCTTCACGTGTTTACCCTAAACTAGTTTGCTTCCCCCAGCATGACTGTGCTTGCGGTGAAGCAGTATGTAGGGCCAACTCTGAAGTCCGAAAACTACTCTTTCCTCCCTATTCCACCTACCCTTCACCAGCAGGCGTTCCGGTGTCCGCCCCTAGGCGAGACAATTTACGCCTGCTGGTGGACCTTCCTTTCCTTCTAGAGTTCATTAAATACATACATTTCTGCGGCTAGAGAATCTCGCAACAAAAACTACTGACTTACTTTTACGAGTTGTCTGTTTTCACGTACTCTACTATGTCTAAGATCCGCCGCAATATAGGCATTTACTGCGGTATTCTTTGAATTTTCATTAGGGTGATTAAGTTTGAAAAAGCGTGTTCCGATGGCAGTGGCCACCCAAATATTGTTGACCTTTACTACTGCTTCCGTTCCCTTTCGCTACACTCACACGCCTTATAATATTAGCACAAAATACAAACATACGGGTCATGGTAAATTTTAAGCTGATTTCTTCCAGGGAACCTTGCAATTTCCCGTTGAAGGCCCGAGAAACGTGACTTTGTTCAGTCCGTTATGTGTATAGCCCGTGGTAACCAGTCACACCCTTCGGTTCAAATATACCGTAGCACTGCGTGAAACAGTTTGCGCGAACTACACAGCAGTATTTGTGTAAACAAGTTACGTACGTTGGTTACACAGCAGCAGGTACCCGCCAAAGAAAACAGCAGCAACTTTTCATAGCTACTGGTTTATCTTCAGTGCCTAATCGACAGCACGAGGCTCCTCCCGTGCATGTATCCATCGTCCCTGAATAGTACGTGACTGTCGTAAGCTGCCGTTGAATACATAATTGCATCCCATTTTTAGTTATTTATCGTTTGCAGCCCAACGTGCTTGTCGCGAACATCGTTTCTAATGTGCCGCAAAACTACTGCGGCTGGAATAATCGTCACTGTAATCAGCTCCCAGGTAACATCGTCCTCTTCATTAAGCATGATTCCTTCATGGAAAAGTTAGAATGATTCCTCAATATATATATATATATATATATATATATATATATATTTATACAGTAATACCTCGTTAACTCGAACTCGCATATCTCGAAAAATCGGCCAAGTCGAAATTTTCCGCGGCACAGAACATTTTCCTATACGTCCCATGTATATTTTTCCCTTTATCTCGAAGTATTTTTGGGTCGTATTGCAGATAACTCGAAATCTTGACTGGGAGTGGAACGAAAATTCCGCCGCCGGACCACTTCACAAGATTCGCGCGATGCTGCCACGCCTGAAGTCCGTCAATTTTTTTTCTTATTTAGCCGCGCCTGCCATACGTCGATGCTTTCCGCGAACGCGAAGTGCCTGAAGTCTCAGCCCAGCGACATATCAACTTTGTCAAGCAACCCTGTGGCACGTCATGCGACACATGCGCTGAGCAGGGAGGCCCTCTGCACTCGACCTTAGAAATAAGGTCGAGTGCAGCGGCGGGGAAGATCGACTGATGCGATGCGTCAAGCAGCTGGAGGACGCCTTTCTAGGTCCGAGTACGACCGTAAAGCAGACGAGCATTAGGCAGTTTTTCTCTGGTAAATAAAATGGCAGTGCGGCAAAACCCAGCCGGTTAAAGTCTCTTGTATGTTATTTTTTTCTCTTTTAAACTTGCACGAGAAGAAAGATTAGAAACTGCCGCTGAAGAGCCGGTAAGTAGCAGTGATTTTTCTGAAGAGCGCTCGTTTTTCCCGGCGATTAGCGCAACTTTTCTTATCTCGAAAATCCGTTTATCTCGAAATTTTCCCTGGTTTTTACGACTTCGAGTTAACGAGGTATTACTGTATATATATATATATATATATATATATATATATATATATATATATATATATATATATATATATATATAGCGAATCAGAATAGGAAATGAGGGGCTCGTTGAAAATAACACAGAAATAAGGGTTGGCAGTCGAGAAAACCTCGGAAAGCAAAGGGGAGGATGTGGTAGATCATTGAAACAGATTAAGAATTTGGAAAGAAAGAAAGAAAGTGAAGAAAAAATGCCCGCCAGGTGGGATCCGAACCCACGACCTCCAGAATACCGGTCTGGTGCGATAACCACTACGCTACCGGCGGGGCGATTTTCCCATTCACTTTCTGGGGTATTTATGTTAGGTATGTTTGTTTCCTATGCTTGGGGGTGGTAGCCAGCGCCATTCGGACTACTCGGGGTGAAGGGGACCTTCTTTTTAACCCCCGGGTCGTGACTCGAGTGTCTACGACATGTCCAGAGTGGTCGACCAGCTTTGAACCCTCTTAAGCTCCCTTTGGCAACAAGACTGCCAGAACAGAGGCCCTCGCTATGCATGTAGCGAATCAGAATAGGAAATGAGGGGCTCGTTGAAAATAACACAGAAATAAGGGTTGGCAGTCGAGAAAACCTCGGAAAGCAAAGGGGAGGATGTGGTAGATCATTGAAACAGATTAAGAATTTGGAAAGAAAGAAAGAAAGTGAAGAAAAAATGCCCGCCAGGTGGGATCCGAACCCACGACCTCCAGAATACCGGTCTGGTGCGATAACCACTACGCTACCGGCGGGGCGATTTTCCCATTCACTTTCTGGGGTATTTATGTTAGGTATGTTTGTTTCCTATGCTTGGGGGTGGTAGCCAGCGCCATTCGGACTACTCGGGGTGAAGGGGACCTTCTTTTTAACCCCCGGGTCGTGACTCGAGTGTCTACGACATGTCCAGAGTGGTCGACCAGCTTTGAACCCTCTTAAGCTCCCTTTGGCAACAAGACTGCCAGAACAGAGGCCCTCGCTATGCATGTAGCGAATCAGAATAGGAAATGAGGGGCTCGTTGAAAATAACACAGAAATAAGGGTTGGCAGTCGAGAAAACCTCGGAAAGCAAAGGGGAGGATGTGGTAGATCATTGAAACAGATTAAGAATTTGGAAAGAAAGAAAGAAAGTGAAGAAAAAATGCCCGCCAGGTGGGATCCGAACCCACGACCTCCAGAATACCGGTCTGGTGCGATAACCACTACGCTACCGGCGGGGCGATTTTCCCATTCACTTTCTGGGGTATTTATGTTAGGTATGTTTGTTTCCTATGCTTGGGGGTGGTAGCCAGCGCCATTCGGACTACTCGGGGTGAAGGGGACCTTCTTTTTAACCCCCGGGTCGTGACTCGAGTGTCTACGACATGTCCAGAGTGGTCGACCAGCTTTGAACCCTCTTAAGCTCCCTTTGGCAACAAGACTGCCAGAACAGAGGCCCTCGCTATGCATGTAGCGAATCAGAATAGGAAATGAGGGGCTCGTTGAAAATAACACAGAAATAAGGGTTGGCAGTCGAGAAAACCTCGGAAAGCAAAGGGGAGGATGTGGTAGATCATTGAAACAGATTAAGAATTTGGAAAGAAAGAAAGAAAGTGAAGAAAAAATGCCCGCCAGGTGGGATCCGAACCCACGACCTCCAGAATACCGGTCTGGTGCGATAACCACTACGCTACCGGCGGGGCGATTTTCCCATTCACTTTCTGGGGTATTTATGTTAGGTATGTTTGTTTCCTATGCTTGGGGGTGGTAGCCAGCGCCATTCGGACTACTCGGGGTGAAGGGGACCTTCTTTTTAACCCCCGGGTCGTGACTCGAGTGTCTACGACATGTCCAGAGTGGTCGACCAGCTTTGAACCCTCTTAAGCTCCCTTTGGCAACAAGACTGCCAGAACAGAGGCCCTCGCTATGCATGTAGCGAATCAGAATAGGAAATGAGGGGCTCGTTGAAAATAACACAGAAATAAGGGTTGGCAGTCGAGAAAACCTCGGAAAGCAAAGGGGAGGATGTGGTAGATCATTGAAACAGATTAAGAATTTGGAAAGAAAGAAAGAAAGTGAAGAAAAAATGCCCGCCAGGTGGGATCCGAACCCACGACCTCCAGAATACCGGTCTGGTGCGATAACCACTACGCTACCGGCGGGGCGATTTTCCCATTCACTTTCTGGGGTATTTATGTTAGGTATGTTTGTTTCCTATGCTTGGGGGTGGTAGCCAGCGCCATTCGGACTACTCGGGGTGAAGGGGACCTTCTTTTTAACCTTAAGCTCTTTTTAGCTTAAGAGGGTTCAAAGCTGGTCGACCACTCTGGACATGTCGTAGACACTCGAGTCACGACCCGGGGGTTAAAAAGAAGGTCCCCTTCACCCCGAGTAGTCCGAATGGCGCTGGCTACCACCCCCAAGCATAGGAAACAAACATACCTAACATAAATACCCCAGAAAGTGAATGGGAAAATCGCCCCGCCGGTAGCGTAGTGGTTATCGCACCAGACCGGTATTCTGGAGGTCGTGGGTTCGGATCCCACCTGGCGGGCATTTTTTCTTCACTTTCTTTCTTTCTTTCCAAATTCTTAATCTGTTTCAATGATCTACCACATCCTCCCCTTTGCTTTCCGAGGTTTTCTCGACTGCCAACCCTTATTTCTGTGTTATTTTCAACGAGCCCCTCATTTCCTATTCTGATTCGCTACATGCATAGCGAGGGCCTCTGTTCTGGCAGTCTTGTTGCCAAAGGGAGCTTAAGAGGGTTCAAAGCTGGTCGACCACTCTGGACATGTCGTAGACACTCGAGTCACGACCCGGGGGTTAAAAAGAAGGTCCCCTTCACCCCGAGTAGTCCGAATGGCGCTGGCTACCACCCCCAAGCATAGGAAACAAACATACCTAACATAAATACCCCAGAAAGTGAATGGGAAAATCGCCCCGCCGGTAGCGTAGTGGTTATCGCACCAGACCGGTATTCTGGAGGTCGTGGGTTCGGATCCCACCTGGCGGGCATTTTTTCTTCACTTTCTTTCTTTCTTTCCAAATTCTTAATCTGTTTCAATGATCTACCACATCCTCCCCTTTGCTTTCCGAGGTTTTCTCGACTGCCAACCCTTATTTCTGTGTTATTTTCAACGAGCCCCTCATTTCCTATTCTGATTCGCTACATGCATAGCGAGGGCCTCTGTTCTGGCAGTCTTGTTGCCAAAGGGAGCTTAAGAGGGTTCAAAGCTGGTCGACCACTCTGGACATGTCGTAGACACTCGAGTCACGACCCGGGGGTTAAAAAGAAGGTCCCCTTCACCCCGAGTAGTCCGAATGGCGCTGGCTACCACCCCCAAGCATAGGAAACAAACATACCTAACATAAATACCCCAGAAAGTGAATGGGAAAATCGCCCCGCCGGTAGCGTAGTGGTTATCGCACCAGACCGGTATTCTGGAGGTCGTGGGTTCGGATCCCACCTGGCGGGCATTTTTTCTTCACTTTCTTTCTTTCTTTCCAAATTCTTAATCTGTTTCAATGATCTACCACATCCTCCCCTTTGCTTTCCGAGGTTTTCTCGACTGCCAACCCTTATTTCTGTGTTATTTTCAACGAGCCCCTCATTTCCTATTCTGATTCGCTACATGCATAGCGAGGGCCTCTGTTCTGGCAGTCTTGTTGCCAAAGGGAGCTTAAGAGGGTTCAAAGCTGGTCGACCACTCTGGACATGTCGTAGACACTCGAGTCACGACCCGGGGGTTAAAAAGAAGGTCCCCTTCACCCCGAGTAGTCCGAATGGCGCTGGCTACCACCCCCAAGCATAGGAAACAAACATACCTAACATAAATACCCCAGAAAGTGAATGGGAAAATCGCCCCGCCGGTAGCGTAGTGGTTATCGCACCAGACCGGTATTCTGGAGGTCGTGGGTTCGGATCCCACCTGGCGGGCATTTTTTCTTCACTTTCTTTCTTTCTTTCCAAATTCTTAATCTGTTTCAATGATCTACCACATCCTCCCCTTTGCTTTCCGAGGTTTTCTCGACTGCCAACCCTTATTTCTGTGTTATTTTCAACGAGCCCCTCATTTCCTATTCTGATTCGCTACATGCATAGCGAGGGCCTCTGTTCTGGCAGTCTTGTTGCCAAAGGGAGCTTAAGAGGGTTCAAAGCTGGTCGACCACTCTGGACATGTCGTAGACACTCGAGTCACGACCCGGGGGTTAAAAAGAAGGTCCCCTTCACCCCGAGTAGTCCGAATGGCGCTGGCTACCACCCCCAAGCATAGGAAACAAACATACCTAACATAAATACCCCAGAAAGTGAATGGGAAAATCGCCCCGCCGGTAGCGTAGTGGTTATCGCACCAGACCGGTATTCTGGAGGTCGTGGGTTCGGATCCCACCTGGCGGGCATTTTTTCTTCACTTTCTTTCTTTCTTTCCAAATTCTTAATCTGTTTCAATGATCTACCACATCCTCCCCTTTGCTTTCCGAGGTTTTCTCGACTGCCAACCCTTATTTCTGTGTTATATATATATATATATATATAGAGAGATACGGGACGAGGGACTCGGTAAAGATACTGCGAAATATATAATAGGGCCGAATGACGTGTGCTTGTCACGTTTCTTTGATTCATTGATAAATAAGCGAAAATATAAGTCGAGAAAAAATCCGCCGTTTTCCGGGAGCGGGACTCGAACCCACATCTCCGCATAACCGGTGCGGTGCGTTCACCATTACGCTATCCCCACAGCGGCTTCTCTCTCGACTTTAAAGCGGGGGTTTATATTTACAAGAGCTCTGAGGCCGGTCAACTAGCGCCGCCCCTCGACTACCGCGGGAGACGTAGAACGTCTTCTTTCCCAGCGGCCGCCACGTAGAACGTGGTCGGAGGTCGGGGTTAGCAATTGGCATATCCGAACTGCTGGAGCCAGTGCCTCGTAATGCATGTAGCAGAACAGAGATACGGGACGAGGGACTCGGTAAAGATACTGCGAAATATATAATAGGGCCGAATGACGTGTGCTTGTCACGTTTCTTTGATTCATTGATTTTTACCGAGTCCCTCGTCCCGTATCTCTCTGTTCTGCTACATGCATTACGAGGCACTGGCTCCAGCAGTTCGGATATGCCAATTGCTAACCCCGACCTCCGACCACGTTCTACGTGGCGGCCGCTGGGAAAGAAGACGTTCTACGTCTCCCGCGGTAGTCGAGGGGCGGCGCTAGTTGACCGGCCTCAGAGCTCTTGTAAATATAAACCCCCGCTTTAAAGTCGAGAGAGAAGCCGCTGTGGGGATAGCGTAATGGTGAACGCACCGCACCGGTTATGCGGAGATGTGGGTTCGAGTCCCGCTCCCGGAAAACGGCGGATTTTTTCTCGACTTATATTTTCGCTTATTTATCAATGAATCAAAGAAACGTGACAAGCACACGTCATTCGGCCCTATTATATATTTCGAAAAAAAAGCCGAATAGCACTGGCAATGACGACTGCAACCTTCATATGTATATATATATATATATATATATATATATATATATATATATATATATATTGTATACAATTTTTTTTCAATGCTTGTGTACTTTTCAAACCTGTACAAACGCTTGTTGCAATTGCGTAACGATTTCCCCCTTTTGTTGTAACCTTATTGTGCAATTATGATTTTGGAATTGAATGTGTTTGCATTTGTATTTTTATGAATTTTTATGGCTGTTTGTTTTTATGCTATAATTTATTTTTTCCCTGCCACCCCTATGTAACGAAGGACCTGGAGGGTAAATGAATAAACGTATAAAAAAACCGGGCCATCTTCCCTAACGTCAAACTTGGGGAGGGGCGAAACATGCAGCGTATAAGTGAATTCTTGGAACGTTGGCGTTTTTGTCCAAGGAGATGAAACCGTTGGGGGGGTATAGGTATACAGCTTTGCTGTAAAAGTCTCGTGTCTATGCAGCACGAAGCGTTCTAGCGCGAGGCATTGGAAAACGTGTGTCAGGGTGGGTTCTTTTAGCACGCGTTTTTGGAAACGGAGATGAAACCTTCTAGCGCGAGGTGTTGGAATACTAGTGTTAAAGTGTGTTCTTTTATAAGTTCTAGCGCGAGGCGTTGATTGTGACCTTTGACCGTTTAGTACCGTGACTACATGAAACGATGAAGAGGACATGATACGCCGACAGCCCAAGCCCAGAAGGGGTTTTGCCCTTAAGAAAACATGGCACGACATGCTGAAAGCTGTTGCTTGCGCTAAGGGTCTTGCCTTCATCCTCGCTGTCAGACGCTTCGACCCAGACACCGGGCAGCAGACCGGCTTCTCCGTACGCGTTGCACAGCGGCGCCACTAGGTGGTTTATGAAGGACTCTTGCAGCTTGGCCAGTTGTGGATTGCGGCGGTCCATGAATGGCGACACCTGCATCCCAAGCGTCGCCTCCTCGTCGCCCTGACAACGAAAAGAGACGGAACCGGTGCGTTACACTTAGGCAAAGCACGAGCGTCACGTGATGAAGACAGGGGCCTAACTTGACTTGAACTTAGGCCTATATACGGATTTCACGGATAATTTACTTTGGAATGCATTTTGCAATAAATTCATTGCACAATATATATACTTCGCAAAAATTGTTTCAAATCCTTCAATGTCTGACGAGTTAAAAAAACATACTGGCATGTTGCTGTGACAGTTTAATTAGTGGAACCCCGGTGATACATCTGCCGGACTTACGACTACCCGCTTCTTACGACGGATCCCAGCCGTCCGGGCAAACTCCCCATAGAAACAGTGCATTAAAACTGGAGGCGAAAAGCAAAAACGCCCGTGTGTACGAGATTTCGGCGCACGTTAAAGACCCCCAGGTGGTCAAAATTAATCCGGAGCCCTCCACTACGGCGCGCCTCATCGCCTGCGTTGCGTCGGCGCGTTAAACCCTACAATCAATCAATCAAATCCGATGACTTGACGCTCGGGTGCACGCGGTCCGCTTCATACGACGGACCCTGGCGCGGGTAAACTGGCGTTTTCCCCATATTTTACACCGCTTCGCCACCTTTTTTGTCCTTATTTATTCTTAACCTTCGTTTGACGTTGCTTTATGTGCAAAGGTCCGCTGGCGGGCCAGACTACTTGCTGAACAGACGCAAGCAAGCAGACGGGTACTTGTGAGCGGGAGTTACCCTGCGACGGCCTCACGATGCAGCAGTACGCCTACGCGCCAACCGCGAGAAGTCGAAGTTCGGGTGGCAGGGGCGGACCGTGAATTTGAAGCTCCAGTCGAGCCGCCGCCTAACGCTAAAACACATACGACGAAACCCCATCGAGATGACCAAACGGCCGCTTTCCCCGCCCGCTCGATCCAAGTTTCTTCCTTTCAAGACGCTCTCTCTCGCTACATCTCCGCTCTCTGCCTCTAAGTGTCTTCCAAAGCCGTGTTGTCCCTCCACTACTTCCTTTGCTAGAGTACCTCGATTTACGCGCGTCCGCAACAACGGTGGAGACACGTATACGTTGGCACCGCCATTTTGCGTCACTCGCTGGCCGCCGCAGCAAGCCGCTGCAGCAAGACCACGCTATAATTTTCGCCGCCACACGGTTTACTCGCGAAGTTTGAATCATCTTATGTATTCAGCGTTGCTGTCTCTTTGGGTAACGAGAACAGCTATGTGTTGAGCCCTTTGACCTAATAGCGACGGGACGCGACCATTCAAAGGGTGCCTCCACCATGTACTATCTTGATCACAGTTATGGTGAACACGGGAGGGCGTGTCATTCCGTGCGCGGGAGCCGCCTGTCGGCGTTCCGGGTAACTTCACACGCGCATCCCATAGCCTCGTTGAAAACGAACTGCACATGCGTACGAAGTGCGCGCATGGAAAAACAACCAACGAAGCAGTTCAGGGAGATATGCGCTGGGCGTCGTTTGAAGTTAGAGAAGCACACAGTAAAATATGCTTTGAGATGAGGTTGAGGGCAATGGATCAACGAAGGTGGACAGCTAAGGTATTTAGGTACCTACGCTTGAAAAGCGTGGACACACAGTGGTTAAGAAAGACTAGAAGGCTAACGATGAAATACGGAAAGAACAGTGGAGAATCCAAAACAGCCAAGGTAACCAAAAAAGAGGCAAGGCAGATTGAAACGAATAAATGGAGGGAAAAAATGAAAGCTAAAGGGTCGTTAGAGATGTACAGGGCTGAGAAAATGAACATCAGAAAGGAAAATTTCTACGATAATTCCCAGGTCAGTGCTTTGCTTTTTGAGGCTAGAGCAGGTTGCCTGCGAATTAAGAGTTTTGTGGGAAAGTATTCACAAAATGATGGGGTATGCGTGGTCTGCGGAAAGAAACAGAAACTATGCGACACATAGTGTTAGAATGTGAGGGTATCCATCCAAATCTACACGAAGGGAATATTGGGCTTCCAGAAGCCCTAGGATTTAAGGGTATCACAGAGGAAATTAACTTCGAGGCTGTCGAGCCGACAAAAAGAAGATTAGAATGCTGGTGGACGAAAAGCAGAGAGGGGAATATTGCCTAGGACAGTTACCACCTGTAACAGGAAAAAAAAACGTATTTTGTGCCTAATAAGCTTTTTGTGCATGCCCTAAGCAGCGCTAGTATTAAACTAAGAGTGTAAAACATGGGTATATTAGTCCTTTTGGTAAGATGACATGTCATAACCCCGCTTCAAAGGGGAAACCAATAGCAATCATAGTCATCATCATAAACACGCGCTCCCGTGTTCACCCTAACTGTGACCAAGATAGTACGTCCACGCCATTTTTTTTTCATTTTCGCCTTGTACTATAGTTCGTTTCGCTTGGCCTTGGCTGTTTTACACTCACCTATCCCCCTCTAAATTCGCTGTACCACGTCGGCCTTACCTCGCTGGGCTGGCGGGCTATAAATAGTGCACGACGGCACGGGTGCCGCGTAGCGCGCGGCGCTTGGCTCGGACGTCACGGAGGGGAGAGGGGCACAACATAGGCGTTGCTTTTTTCAAGGAGCCAGGAAGGCAAAACACAAGTTTGGTTCATTCAAAATAGCATCATACTGACGCCAGTTTTAATGTAAACTTCGCTGTACGCTGTAATGTAATGTAATAAGGTACAAACTCAATACACAAGTGATATTTGCAGTGTTCCTCTGTTAAAAAAAAATCATAGATGCTTGGTTTTCGCGATAGCAAATGGAATGCTACATCAACGGCAGAAAACCGTCACCTGCTGTTGCCAGCGCTTCCTCCTTGTGTCATTTAAGAAATCAAACGGCAATAGCAACGAAAGGTTCCACTAGATGGGATCCACGTTCCGCTTGGAACGCTCGTGGAGTAGGGCAACGTGGTTCTATAAACGTTGCAGTAGGGAGCCTGAATTCACGCGCGTCTCCGCCGTACGGCAGCGCTTACATCGAGACACCCCACTTGGAGCCGAAGAACGCGATAATTGACTCGAGCAAACCTCTAGTGTGTTATCTTGGGAGGAACGACACGGGAGAAGAACAGCATGAGAGGTAAGCGGGAAAGAGAAGGGAGGCCTTTACTTGGCAGGGGCGCCAGTCGACTATCGTCTTTCGGCGACATTTGCAACGAGAGGAGCAGATAATCGGCCAATTTTTAAACTTGGGATTCCAGCTAAAGGTTCGCAAATCACGCGAGAACGCGGTAAATATAGTAGTTTAAATAGGTTCTTAGCCAACCTGTCGCGTGAGATCGTCTACTAGGCCGGCATTTACCCGCACCCGGAGGTACGACACCCCGGTAATACGACGCTTTCTCGCAGTCCCTTGAAAGTCGTATAATCGGGGTTCCATTGTACTTAACGTGAAAACGTTTTCGCATTACTTTAAGTTAACGATAGGACGTATCACCAACTTCTCCGCTGTCTTCCACTCCCCTTCACCATCCATTCTCCTCCACGCTTCCCAATCTGCCCTCTATCTTCACGCACAGAATTCAGAAATCGTAAAATCATATTCCGAACTTTGTTACAGAAATGCGACAACGCCTTTTCTATACTTTCCTGGCGGATTTAACATCCTCGGAAAAAGTCAAGGGGGGTTTAAATTTGTGAACCGCAGGTGCCACCGAAGTTTGGAAAATGGAACTGGAGATCATGATTTTTAAAAGCCTGCATCGAGAAATTTCATCGCCATACAGCTCGAGGCAAAAAATCTCAGCCAGACATAGTAATGTGCATATAAAAATGCCCGGGAGGCATCGGGGACCTCACATTTTTGTAACGACGCCAGAACAAGGCTTTTTAGCTGCCTGAGCGAGATGCAGACTCTTTGGGATGATTAATGTAATTTTGTTGGAATTCAGACTTTACTTCAAGATCTTTTACCTTTATTTCAAGCTCTGTTATTTCAAGCTCCAGAGTCAGTGTAGGCGCTCTACACTGTTAATGGAAGCACAACCCTATATCTTTCTTTCATAAACGTGGTCCTAATTTAGAAATTTAACATTCCAAAAATGTCAATGAAAAGACCAGCGAGAAACGCGTATTTTATGACAGAAAAAAACGAAATTATCACCCAGCTGAAATGTGCGCCTATTTGTGCTCCTTGCTGTTTTTTTAACCGCAGTGGCGCCCGTAGGGGCATTTTTCATTAAGTTTAGAATTGAAAAGAAGATGCTGACAGAAGTCTCAGGAACGCTATTGACCTACGTCATCGCGCAAATTCGGTCATGGCTTCGGCAGCGACTGCTGGTGAAGAAAAAAAAAGCACACAAGAAATAAAATGGAAACACCGAGACAAAATACAATGCAACAAAACGGAGGTTAATTAGAACAAACAATAACGCTGCGCCCCTTGTCATAGCAGACTACACCTTCTATTGTCGTTCCTCAACAACTGCAGGCTTCCTAGCGGTAAATATCTATAGTTCCGCCTTTTTGTTTGGAAACACAGATAAGGTCTACAACGTGCATTATAGTTCAGTAACGCAAAAGGAGGTACATGCCTGTTCGTAGAACTCTTCGGCTATCCTGAAGGTCCACTGGACATGGATGTCATGCCTTTTGCAGGGCCCATTGATGTCGGCCAGCTTGATGGCCATTTCCATAACCAGTAGCCGGTCCGTCTCGTTGTTCCAGTCGATCCCCGGGGCATCTCCATCGTTAGCCTATTTAAAAAATAGAGGCACAGTCTCTGGTGCAGATTGAATGGTGCGTTCTTCATCCCGCGTCTGATACACGATGAGGAAGAAAATTACTGACAAACAGGAGTAACTTAGGAGGGTAGAGGAAAGGTGCTTTCATCTGTGCTTTATTGTGTATTGTTTGTCAAAGCTAAGGTGGCGTTTTCACGTTATAAGCAAATTACGGCAGCAAACGAGTCTAGAATGTAATCGGGCAAGTCAATGTGCACTCCTCTCCGTTTTACACTGAAAGGACCACCTAGCTTGTTTGTGTTAACTTATGAGTACTTTGCACGAAACCTCCGAGTTCTTGTTGTTGAGAAAACTATGGTCTTGACTTCTGTGTTCACATTCCACGTTTGTAGATTTACATGCACGTTATATTTACCCATTTACGCTTTGTACACACTATTGTATGTTGTCTGTTTGTATGCCTTATATCTTTCGTGAATCACACGAGAAGGTCCAGCACTGTTGGCGAGCACTTATAAATAAATAAATAAATAAATAAATAAATAAATAAATAAATAAATAAATAAATAAATAAATAAATAAATAAATAAATAAATAAATAAATAAATAAATAAATGGCGGCCGCAGGAAGTTGCGGGATATATTTGTAGTACTGGAATAAGCTTCCACGCTGACATCGCGAAACTAGTACTTTAACCTAAAAAAAGTCTCGGTTATTATTCGCTTTAAAACATAAAATTGCAATTACATTGAAGCAGAAAACAAACTTTTGGGGACGGCTTTGCACAGCCCGAGGAATCCCGTTCCAGTGTGGTGTGACGGGGCAGGATCTTTACCTTAACTCTTGTCAGCCTCGGTAGGCCTATGGGCCACGATGTTTGAAGAATGAATTTATTTTTTTCTCATTTGGCAATTTTCATGCATTGTGAAGGCCGATGTTTAGTAAAAGCTTCATAGAAACACCTTAAAAATCATGCCATTGATCTGACTGTTGCATGAATTCAGCCACAGTAAGTATAGTGTTATCAGTTGAGGCGGGATGCTTGCCAACGTATAGATACAAAAAAAGAAGAGAAAACTCCAAATAAAATATACGTTCTCAATTACCTTATCTTGGTAATTCCAACACCACGAATGCATAAATAATTTGGAACCATATACAAAACAACATATACAACTACGCACTGCAACATGGCTAGAAACATACACGTCTTAGCGTTTCGAGTGGGGCCATTCTGAACTTACAAAACAGCGCAAATAACGAGGACTAAGAAAGAAGGTACAGACAAGCGCTGTTACAAGTGAACCAAATGGCAGATGAACGATGCGTGTGTCGAATGTTTTCTGCCCTCTTCATTAATGGTAACCAGACGTTAGGCGGCTATAGTCATCACTATTCAATAGGCACCATCTGCACTGGGTTCCGGTGTGCAATTCACACAGTTATTTGAGGGGTGCACCATGACCATGCATGGACACATGCGCATGTCTGCAAGAAGGGACCGAAAAGGCTGCAGATGTGTGAGGTGGGTGTCGAATGTTCTCTGCCATTTTTATTAGGGTTAAATAAACGTTATGTACCAGTAATCCGTAATCAATTTGCATGGTGTGCACTAGTTTGCGGTGCTTGATTTGCGAAGTTAGATAAGGTGCGCATGATTAGACAGGCGCCCCTTGAGTATCGTCGTAAAGGAAGTATATTATTGTCAATGCAATGGACCTATTTGGTCAAATATCTGCCCTAGCTTTACATGATGCTTTGAACACAAGCAAAAAGCAGTTTTTGGTATTTGAAGGGAAGATGTATATGGCTCACTCATCGGGGTTTCTTTGTGATGCGTTCCGTCAGCAGAAAGCGCTTTGCGATAAAGTGATGACGCGAAAGCCCGGTAGCTCTACCTCATGTAGATATTTTTGGAAAAACATATTGCATTTTTCCGATAAGACGACTAAGGTATTAAGCCAAGTTTCGTTTACGTGTGATAATTCGCACAACATCGAGCTAAACAAGTTGAAATTTACACGTGCTATGGGTGCAGGGGTTTCTATGGGAGAAGTATGGTTACACGAAACGGCTGTGACTGGTGGTTTACTGAAACTGTCCCGAAAACTAATTATAGAACGTTGGAATGATCAAACGACTATATACACGTGCAGAGTGTTATTTCAGCTGCTGTAATAGATAATTATCAGTTGTAGTTTTAATTCAAATAACACGAAATCGCAGCTTTTAAGATATTTCATCAGCATTACAAAGGCGCCAGGAAAATCAGAAACCCATTTTTGTTGGCTATAATAAATGTATAGTCCTTCCAGATGTTATTGAGGCAATTAATCCAGACGAATGTTAAGTCTCAACATAGGAACAATCTTGTTTTTTTCCCTGCTGTCTCGGGACTGCGCTGTAGTCAATACGCTAGCAAATTAAATATGTCGAACTACGTTCAAAACGCTTTTGCACTTTATTAATTGTATGGTAATCTACTAGCAATGCGAGCATGGCTGAGTGTCAGTCTTCTTATCAGCAACGGAGTGAGTGCAAAGCAAGTAGCAGAGGCGGCACCGGTCGCATTCCCTCATGCAAAGGTAGTTAATGTAAAAATGTTGCAACACCACTTGGAAAAGCCTCGGAACCCATACACAAACAGAAGTGTTCACGATCATCGCCATTCCCACTTATACCGTTCACATATAGCTTAGGGCATTTAGACGCTGCAAATAAATCTAGTTATAATTGGACGCTAAGCTGTTAACGTATCTACCCTCTCACAAGGCACGTCGCTAGGGGACGTAGCTACAATTTAGGAATATACACAATTCGAGACAGTTCTCAAGAGACGGCGCAGAGGGCAGGGGTGCGGGGAGGGGGTTCTGGAGTCGCGGCCCGCGGCCCGCGTAGCAACCGCTGGACTCAGCTACACCACATAGGAACCACTGGGGGCAGCACGGACGCCTTGGGGAATGAATACGTAGTGTATAAAATCTGGCCGGCGTCTTCCAGCCAAGACACGTCCTATTGTTTTACAAAAGCATCCAATCGTGTGCTTGAAAAGCCAATTAAAACTGTGTGGCTGAGTGCTCACAAACCGTAAAGACACTGTCCTCCTAAGATGAAGACAGGGCGCTCTGTGACGCACAAAGCTGTAGCTGTTCGTGAAACTGGTATTAGGATTTGCTTTATTTTGTGTATCTGCTTTTTCCTATGTGTGTCCTGTGACTTGGGTACTGCAGCCATAACTCGGGTATTGGGCCAGGACAATACGGCCAGTTTCTGTTGATTGGATGACTCCTTATATCAAAAACAACTTCACCATAATGGACAGAAGAAAAAAAAAGCCTTGAATGCTACGCTCGCGATGTGGATGTTGCACAGAGCTTGTTAAAGGGAAAAACAACCGATTTTTGTCAAGTATATTTTCTTTATCCCAAATGAAAGGGCATCACATAAAACACCTTAATCCGAAACGGTTGTACTGATCAGAATTATGTAGGTCTAGTAGCCATACGTGTCCCTCCAAAGGAATGCTGGCAACCATAAAAGTGATCCATGAGGCAACATACTTTTAACTGCACCTGAGATTAAAAGAGGAATTTAACAACTTCTCCCCACTTAAAACAACAATAATGTGCAACGGTTCATATTCCTTCATGCGTTGTTTGAATCACGCGCTGAAATCGACGGAATTGTTTGGACACACAAACTATGCGCCATGTTCCGACATTACGTGGCGCCACTTTTCAGACTTCAGGAATTTTAGTGCAAAGTTAAAATTATTTCCCCCTGTTTATTAAAAATATCTTGCTGTTACCCAAGTATATAAAAACGATGGACGTAGTATATGAGCTAGACGACATGCACTGCGCAAAAATCAATTGTCTGTACCTTGAAATGCTATCCGCGCTAGGAGTGCGGACAATTTAAAAAAAAATTATTCGCGCTACGATTGCGGATAGGGACAACCCACTGAAACCACTAGCGAAGGAAGCGCCGCCTTTAAATTTGCAAAAAGAATGTTTAAAAATACATACACAATCTCCACTTATACAAATACTCCTGTAAAACTGTTTTCAATAAGTGAACAAATGTTTCAGCAATTTCAGTAGCTGCAAGGTTAGCAGGTCACGTGACCAGGACACGTAATGTAGTGTCACATTTCTACACTACGAACCGCCACCTTTCACATTTCGGAAAGGTTATTGCCAATTAAAATTATTTCCGCACATTTGTTTATATCTTGCTCGTGGTTGCCAGACTATATAAAACGCTGAATTTCATGTCAGCTAGAGAACATATACTCGGAAGAAATAAGTTGTCTGTCCCTTTAAGCCTAGAGTCGGTCGCTAGATTTTCAGTGCCACAACGGGTGAAGAGGGTGTTTGCGTGCTTTTTTTGTCGTCGGTAAGTGGCAACAGGCGTCCTGGTCGCGGTCCAACTATTCCGCGATGATTGAGCAATTGTCCTCACGGAAAAAAAATTCACATAGGTCAGTTCGCTGATTAACATGTACTGACTGCCATTTTCTTGTGTAGTTACAGCTGATAGGTGAAAACCATTGAGCATCAATTTCCAATCCTGCAGAGATGTAGTGTCACAAAATCCTAAAGAGCAACGTTGGTTTCAAAACAATTTCACGATTTGGTATAAAAATTTTAAGTGCATTGTTAAGAGCTTAGATATAAAAGTTCGCATAATTGGTCAACTGCAGCAAAACGTAATAAATTCGAGTTGTTACACTCCACCCACTGTCATAGTAAACGAAGTGAAGCGTGGCAGTAGTAGCCATCCAGGGCGGCGGCTCACCTTGGCGTTGAACTCGGCAAGGATCTCGAAATGCCTCTTGAGATCGGTGGCGAGAATGCACTCGATGACGAGGAAGCGGAAGCGCTTGAACTCAGCCTTGTCCAAGTGCACGAGAAAGTTGAACCTAGATTCGGACAGGAATAACGTCCATGCGGACGCCGCGTGGTAGTTCTCCAGCACCGAGCGGTCGTTGTATAAAACGGCCTGCGAAAAGGAAGCCCAGCGCCATGGTGAGCGCGAATTCTTACAGGTGTCACTTGCAGCCAGACTGGCTTTTGGGCTGCAAGCGAACCAATGACTTCACAGTGCACTCATACCAGTGCACGCAAACAAACAAAACATATTTGATAAAACTGTCGATACTCTTGGAGTTCAAGATAAAACAAATGAAAATATTTCTTTGTAAATTTTATGGCAAAGGAAAGAATTCGTTTGGATCCTAGTGCACAAGTTGCCTAAGAATTCTGTACAATCTAAATACAAAAGTTATGCTTCAGGTATCTCTTGCTGGAAGCTTGGCCTGCGCTACAAAGCTTCACAGTGAATTCAAACAAAAAGAAAAAGATTGAGAAAACTTCAAATGTAATTTCAGTTCAAGATAAAAGGGCTGAAAGTGTTTGTTAAAAACGTGTAGTGAAATGGAAAGAATCAGTTGTCAAGAGCCCAAGTGGCCTGATCATTAACTAGAACCTAATGCAAACTTTAATAAAGAAAATACGCATATAATTTCGGCGATAAAAAGGGGTTCGGCCATCGGTGTAGTCCCAGATGCTTTGCCAGCAAATATCACTGCGCATCGCCGCTTTTCTACTCGGTCATCCTTAAAATATCAGGCAGCTCCAAATCATCTTCATGACAGTGTCAGGTGCTGCTCTTACAAAACGTTCACAGGAACCTACCAGGATGGCAACAAAAATGCGTAGTCATTCACAGTTGCTTAGACTTGCAAATTGCCGTATATGCCTTTGTGGGACAAATAAAACGACAATCACCTGAGGCGCATAGGTGGAGACCAAGAAGGCGTTCGTCCTTCCTGGGTGGTCATAGTCATGCATTGCGGCTGCTGTGTACAATGCCATAAGTTCTAACGCCGGAAAGTTGGCTCCCATAATTCCATAGGTTTCTTCTGCAAATGAGAGAAGCAAGTGAGCCTACAAGAAGTCTTTTCCAGGGCAGCATGCATCAATTACAGTGACGAAAACCGATGGTGGTATCAGAAGCAAAGCGATGGTTTCAATTGAAACGTTATTAAAGCACTGAACGAAATGTTTTGAATCTAATTAAAGCTCCCGATTTCGCACCCCCCCCCCACCCCCCTTCCAAAAAAGAGACCCCCGTCAGAGTGCGCCATTATGAAACATCCTTCGTAAATCTAGACGGAGATCCAGGTGAATAAGCTCCGAGCAAGTGCATTTTTTGGACCCCTTAGAGAACACTAACCTGTTCCTCGACAAGGTCCTGGATGTTAGTCGGGATACAAAGCAAGTGAATGAGTAAATACCTTCGATAAATAATAGTTAAGTCAATTGAAAGGGCCCAATTATTTTGTTCAGAAAAAAAATCTTCGGCGCCAAGTGGTGATTAGACGGCTTTGGTTTCACATGCATACAGAGTTCATACGTAAACGTGAAAAGTGTACGTAGCTTATGCGTGCATAGTTTGAAATCGTTTTAGTTACACTTACGCGACGCACTCCGCACGTAGGGCGTTTGGATGCACGCGCTCTCCACCCACAGCTACGCGTTATTCCCAGCGCTATCTACTAACAAGCAGAGATACTGCTGTAGCCACTTGTGAACTCGCGAGCCCGTTGCTATGACGACGAGAGGCGCTACTTCGTCAGGCTTAAGTTAAGAGTTGAAAAATAGCTCTTATATCTGAAAAACGAAAGCTGTTTGTCGATTTAAACTTTGGGTGAGGGTAAGAATGGCAAACTGAATGCGAAATCAACAGCTTAGGACACGCTATCGCACTGAGGGATTAGCGACGAAGCTATTTTATCTGTGAAGCGGGAGGGCAGGGCGCCGCCATGTTGGTCATCTCTACGTGTGGAAGCAACGTGAACACCACAACGTAAAAAGTCCAATCTCCTGACGTCAATGAGACTCACGTAGGCCCTTTGCGTTCTGAGCATGCGCGCTGGTCACCCGGGAAAGTCCTACATACGTGCAGCTCCTACGTACGTGAAACTAAAACTGTCTATTTTGGAGTACATCATTACGACATACTTGAAGCCACCAGCAATATACGCAGGTGTATAAACCGTGAGGTACCAAATCCACAAGTATCGGCGCCAATCTAGCTAGAAACAGCCAGCTCGTATCAACGTTACTAAAGGTAACTTTTACTGGTCTGCTTCCGTCAAGACTATAACGCACAAGATAAGCTGTACCTCTCCATTCTGTCTTGGAAAAAGATGGAATATGGAGATGCAGTCACAAAAGCAGCTATGAACCCAGCAGAACGTCAGAGCGCGCAACTACTAAAAAGCCAGAACATGGGTTTATGCAAAAGAATTTCCAAAATAACTTTGAAGCGGTTCGTCACACAGCACCTGCTAAAAAATTTCCGGCTGTCTTGTGAAGCGGTGAGTCCGTGGTGTCCGGCACCACTTGAGTAAATCCAGGGATGGGTTGCGATGTCAAGTAGTACACCCCGTGGAGGACGTCCGCGGCGTGCATTCGATTGTGATCTGTCAGGAGCAGAAAAAATGCGTCTTCAGCGCGGCGAGAATTATTAAAAATCACCATGCTAGTCCCGCAGGGTTGTGGACCGTCCTGACCTTGTTGCATGAGTTAGCTCGAGGGGTTCTATTGAAACATGCTAATCATTGGCTCCTATGGTAGAGGCGTGTGGCCGATATCTCCTTACATCTAACATTAGAAATGACCGTGGAAAGCAAGTGCAGTCGGGAACCATCTAGAAAATTTTATAAACGACTTGTGGCTCAGGCAGTGCCAGCTGTGAAAATTTCTGAGCCATTTATTTTACTTCTAAGTCAATGCTGTGGCAACAGCATTGTGAGTCCTAAATTTTTAATAGAAAATGTTTAATTTTTACCACATAATTTAATTTAATTTTTTAGCTCCTGAAAGCCACATCTACATTTACATTTCCCAACAGACACATCCCATGTTTATGTGGCTGGAACAGGTTAAGACACTGAATTACCGCGAACGCACGATCGTGGTTCCAAGCAACATAACTTCGTAGTGTGAAAAAAGAATGGATAACACTGATTCCTTGCGGCTGGATAATAGCTGTACTGGGTAATTAATTATATATGCATTAAAACTTTAAGAACAGAGTGCTGCAATACAGCTCCACGACACGAAACTGATTTTTAGTTCCGACACACTGCGATATAGGTGCTGGATAAGAGACGCCTCTCAGCAACGATGGGCCCGGTTTAATTTTGCTGGCTAGGTTTGCATAAATACGCAAGCTGTAGGTTGAAGGGCCGATTGCGGACTATGGTCATCTCAATTCAAAATGTTCAACTGGAATATTAGCCTCTTTTAGCAGCGAAATCTGTTGAACAAATCGTTTGAACATGGTGTCCGCAGTTAAAAGTACCAAGAAAATGCCGAGCGCTCGTGCTTGCGTGCCTCGAGAGCACTTTCGTCAAGCTAAGCATACCCACTTAGGGAGATTGACCGATATTTGGAAAAAAATTACACCATCTTCCCGTAGGAAAACCCTGAGTAGTATGCGAAGCAGCCATGAGGTCGACTGAAGTTCCCATTAGTATTCAGTTAGTCGTTTCCGTTGACGTTCAGCTTCGCGTGCCTTCGTTGTATAAGTAGCTTCTTGACGTAGTTTGAATGAGTGAAGGACATAAGGCGCGTTCGTAGCACACGCTCCCGTCTCGGTTCGTAGCGCAGTGGGAAGAGCGCCACGTACCTCCCGTTGCGGCCAGAGTGTCATGGGAACGAAACCGGGCGCTGCCTAACTATTTTTGATAGTGTACTGCGCTGACGTCAGGCCAAACGCTGACGGGGCTGAAGAGACGCGCATGCGCAGTACAGTGCGGACGGCGGACAACAACAAGGGAGGGAGGGACACAGCCCCGAGCATGAGATGCTCCGCATCTAAAAGAAAAACTCCAGCGTTCGCCGCGTGCCTCGAGCGCACGTTCGTCAAGCCAAGTATACCCACTTAGGGAGATTAGCCAACATTGGCCACAAAAGAAGTTCAGCATTCGCCGTATCGTGGTAAGACTTGCTTGAAGCGAGAAAGACACGTCATAGCGTACAGCCCTAGTTTGTTCGTCCTCGCGTCGTCGTGCGGATGCGCTCTGTCCCATAGAAGAGCCGCGTCTTGAATGTCGAAGATGCTGTAGGTGATCATTGACTCCACATTGCCCAGCCGCGGCTAGTTCATACAGCCGAGGGGGAAGAGGCGCTCTGTTTCGAGAGACTCAGCGTGCAAAGCATTCGCTAGAGCGAAGGTTTATCCAGAATTTTGATTTTGGGGGGGGGGGGGGGGGTGTCGAAGTCCTTCTACAGGGGCGTTGGGGGTGTGTGTATAAATCCCTGGGCTGGGTGCTCGTGGTTTCTGGAATCTTTTTTTTTTTGGGGGGGGGGGGTGTCGAAATCCTTCTGGTGTGTGTGGAGGGTGTGCTTAAATCCCGGCGATAGAGACGATAAGTCGCGCTTGCAGAGTGGCGTACGAAAACGGCGACTAAAACGACGAGATCACTCTGGCCTTGCTCAACATAGGGTCATTGGAATGCCATGCCGCCGAACGTCAACCACGACATCATAACGATACTAAAACTCAACTTTGCGTCCATTAATATCACCTACAACAGCTTAGCCATTAAAGTCTTGCGCGTGAGTGCAAGCTTCCCTGAGTTTTTTATTCAAGCTGTAACGATAGTGTCGCATGATGTCAAGCACACAAAAATGTTTAAACTTGTAGGGACGAATGTACACTATGAATATCTTAATTTGAATATTCAACAAGAATGTTAGTATTGTATTCTAACGCTAACGATAGTATCACAATATGTCAAGCGCACAAAACAGTTTCAACAGCTGACGTATTCGGTCAGCATTAGTCAATCACACTTGTAGCGTAACGTTTCGAGCCCGGGAAAGTAATTCTTGAGTCACAACCCTTTATTTTGCGTTCCTCATAATATAAGTTATATGACTGAAGTTCGCGTAAAATTGGCATAACTGTTGTTCCTAAAGGAGCCATGGAGGCAGAATTCAAGTTTGGTTCATTAAAAAGACTGCTTTGCTCCGGTAACAAATACACTTCTATCGCAAACGTCAAACATATAATAGAGATATTCAGGAAAACAGATGAAACAGGGGAGACTCACCAATAACATTTCGGCAGTTTTTCAGTGACGTCAAAAATATTTTTTTGTGCGATTGTCGACTGCCGACTTAAGCCGCCGCCAAGAAACATGGGTCACGCTTGCAGTAGAGCCTCTAGCCCCGTTAGACCGTGTCAATGTAATGCTTATGCCGAGTTAACACACTGATAAGTACGTTTTTAGTGCTGGTCCATACACGTTCCCCGTACCCATATGACGTCACTGTAGCGTGAAGTTTGAACGTTTTAAATATTTGTTACATTTTTCGGTTATAGAAACGCCTACCGCGCCTGGAGTAGAGCTGAGTGATTTACCAAATGTTAGTTTTTTCACAAAGAACATTTCGTATTTTGTATTCATGACCCCTTTAAGAGAGATAGAGAGAGAGATAGAGAAGAGAGAGAGAGAGAGAGAGAGAGAGAGAGAGATAGAGAGAGAGAGATAGAATGCAGTTTAATGATGCTGACGAGGTCTGTCCAGCAGATAGCCTAACATGCTACGTCAGGTGAATAATAAAACGATGACATGAAAAAAAAAGACATGAAAAAAAAAAGACATGAGGTCTGTAGACAGACTTCAGTTGTTCGTGGTAAAGAGGCCCTTTAAGGCAAAAACTTTTCATTTGGAGTAGAGTTGTATGTGTTCTTAATTGGTGCTTTAACAATCGGTCACTCAGAACACTTTAAAGCTGCAGCTATTCCCCAAAATATATGCTTGAGTCGGGGGTGCCGGCACACAAACACACACACACACACATACACGCACGTGCACACGCACGCTTGCACACAATAAAAGTAGGCCGATAAGGAAGGAGAATGACTCACATGGTTTTTCTCTATAACCACTCTCGAGTGCATGGAAGTAGTGAAGAAACTCGAGCTCCGGGATTTTAAAGGCATCGAACAGACCAACTTCTATAAACACGCGGTAACACATCTGAAACAAGACACAAACACAAATTACATTGATAGAAAGAGTGCGTTGTAACTACTTTTTAAGCACACGCTCAGGTAATTTATCACAAGAGCATATGTGTAAGCACCCGGAAGGAAGCATCACATTAATTTGAATGGGCTGCCAGCAAGCATCAGACAAACAGTTTCTTCAAAAAACTTGTGGCCCACGTAAAAGCTCGGGCGGCCTCAGAACATCATTTATGGTTTAAGAGTGAGTAAATCAACATGACTGCACCAAAGTGCGAAAGGTAACAATTTCAGTTACATTCGTTTTTGTACACTTCTGTGACACTACACGAAAGGTAGTGTACTAGGTGTACGGGTCCGCCAGTTACGAGCGTTATTGCAGCACTTAAAGGCACACTGAACCCGTGCATCGACCATTTCGGTGCGAACAGAGAAGCGCGTGGACTTTACAGCATCGGGACAGTAAACAGGCCTCCGCTTCGCAATAAAGTCCAGTAGAACCTACAGTTTCCACATCGGCTCGTGCTATTTCACTGTAAAATGCCAAGTTTCTGACCTATAATGTATATTGGAAGATTTTCTTGTGTATGCAATGTGCGCACACATAAAGATAATCGTTCGAACAAGTTATGTCCACGTAGTGTAGAAACTTGTGCTGTACTGTGCTGTTGCTGTGAAGTTCTGCGGAGACATGAATGAAGGCGTCTTTAAAGGGAAAAAAGATAACGGTTGGCTGAATTTGTGGCTGAACTCTTTGTTTCTTCTACAATTATTTTTTCGTCTTATGCAGGTGTTAACAGTGCGGTAGGTTTTCAAAGCAACCCATGATTTTAGAGTAGATTTTATGAACTGGTCTGAGAAGCTACAGCTTTCGCACTTTGTTACAAATCTGCGAACACCCTCAGAAACGAGCTACCAGTGCGCTTGGAAAGTGCCGTATCTCAGACAGATCACGTACTGAACGGAATTCAAGATGGTTTCCTGCGACAGGTTATAGTTTTTAACGCTAAGCGGCAGCGCGATCTTCAGCATATACACTTTCTTCGATCTTCAGCATATATAAACAGCGGCGCTGTTTAAGGTTGGCCTTGTTCCGGTGGCATTAGCAAAAAAAAAAAATACCAGAAAAGTTCCTCTGGCGCGAGGCACCCGGCACGACCTTCACGGGCTGCGCAGGCGGAGCCAAGCCTCGCCTAGCTATGACGTCACTGAACGGGCGTCGGCGACACCCAGCGCCTCGTGACTCGGCGCCGAGCACATCGTTTACACTTACGCAAAACGTTAGTCGGCCGAAGAAGTATGCAACTACCACGCAAGAAGAAGCGCAGCGCGAACTCTGTCGTGTCGCTGCTCGAGAACATATATGAGACGGCTACGATCCAATCGCGAGTATTGCGCTGAAGCCACCACGCTTAAACGGCAGCGAAGAGCTGAAGAACCCGAGTACCGCGCTCGTGATCTGGAATACAGGCGAAATGACGGTCTTGTAAAATCCGGATACTCTTGGCATCTCCTTCAACACTTAGCCTGGTCTAGCAAGGCCATCGCAAAACCTGACAAAACTTAGGGAAGCCTAGCAAAACGTAGCAAAACTTAGCACAACCGGAAGAAGCTAGGTCGACCGCGAGATCCGCTGTTTCCCCAGCCTTGCACGACCAGTGCAAGCTGCCCCAATTTTATTTTTCAGCCGTCTTGTATTGAAATCCCATTCCGCTATGCTCTGATTTCAGCGATTGGGAATCCCTTCCGAGTGCATTAAAGGTCGGGGGTTCGGTTCCAGGCCGCAGCGGCCGTTTTGCAGATGGAGGCGAAAAGCGAAAACACCCGTGTGTACGAGATTTCGGCGCACGTTAAAGATCCCCAGGTGGTCAAAATTAATCCGGAGCCCTCCACTACGGCGCACCTCATCGCCTGCGTTTTCGTCGGCGCGTTAAACCTTACAATCAATCAACCGAGTGCATTAAGTTCGTTCCGCAGCAAATCTGTGGAATAAAAAATGCACCCTCAACAGTATTCTAGCCAGAGAAGATCCGAGTCTTCGGAATAGAGAATACCGAAAAATCGCAGAGCTTTTGATTAAAGTGGAGGGCGGTCAACCTATTTCGTTTTCTTTCTTTATATGTTTATTTTTGGCTGATGTTGGAAAAAACAAGAACACCTATGCGCAGAATCCAGCCATCTACGCGTATACCCGGAATGACACGTACTTGGTACATGCAATGGCGAAAAACATAAAAATAAAAAGGGGTAACTAGTGCTGCTTGAAACGAGCAAACTCCAATAAAAACAAATAAGGGAAAATGGAGATCCGGATTTGCTCATACAAAGATTGCTTTGTTAGAATATAGATAAGAACGACTACCGATTTCAATAACAGCAAGATGTATGATAGGAACAACAAGTTTCACAAAATGAGGGTGCGAGCTGTACGTAATATTTAAAAATGCAACAGATCACGCAACGAAAGGCTTGGAACCTGTAAAGCTGCTTCACTTTAGAGTACGATCGTAGTGCCCAGCAAACTCCTTTCCACACAGAAAATAAACGAATTCCTCCATGAAGCTTGCACAAAAATCCTTAAGTCCTATAGATTCCCCAGTCTTTATATTTTTTATGACAAAAACGTACAACCTCCATAATAGTCTCATGAATCAGCTGTATCCCCTTTTTTACACCAGGGCAGAAAAGGATGTACTCAGAACGATTAGACTTGGTGTTTCTCTGGGGTCGTTGGTAATAATTGAAGAGCTGTAATTGACTGGCAATGTGCTATAAGTTGCCAAACACAATGTCCTCATTTGAAAAGGGTACAGACGGCACAATGTGCAGTTTCAACACGGACGATTGGCCACCTATTGCAATAAAGGTTGGGGGAGCTTAATTTTATATGACGGTTTAAAATGCAGACGGCTGTGAGTAAGGTGAATTTACGTGGGTGTGCACGTTACGACGCTTCTGGCAGCCATCACAGACCATATCCATTGCCAAAACTCTAGAAAGCTACAACACTTAAAACCGCGCACTTCAAGAGCACTGCCCACCCAGGTTGCCTTCACGTGGCTGGGCTAGCCCGAAGGCGGGCGAATGGTAATGGTCATAAAACCGTTTATTAATGCCAAAAATTTTTTAGATTGCTTCCACACAGAATCTGTCTGTTCGCGAACTTGTATCAGTGGCCCAAGGCACTCCGTCGGTACACTAAAAAAAACTGCCTTTTGAGCAATAATTTGGTGAACAGTTCTGAAGCTCACTTTGAAAGGTCTCCATAGGGGTATACAGGTTTGTCACACAACGCTTTCAGGTAATGCGTTTGTGTATGTAGTCAAGCCAAGTTAAAAGAGCGAAATACGGGTACTTTCGGTCTTATGCTGGCGCTTGATAATAGGACCTAGGGGTTCAATATAACACACCATATTGCCTCTGGAAGATTGTTGTTTGAGCACTTTACTTGTGTAAAGGAGTGAGCCAGACGTTAAAGGGGGCAGGTTTACGTCAGTCAGGCCCCAGTTCGGTGGCTTGGTATTTGTAACATTAGGTTTTGCGCTGTATACAGTGAATTTCAGTGAAGTTTCAGAACAAGCCACGTTGTATCTGTAGCGGTGAATTATGCGTAAGCTTTTAGAAAAGAAGGTTTATGCCCTATCTGACCATTTGCACTTGAACATTTGTGCGAATCTTTTTCCTACGCGCGAATAATTGCGGCGAATTTCGCCATTTGAAAAATCTGCAAATTCATGGGGAATGAAAAACTTGTTTCACGACGGCTTAGTGAACGCGATTTTGGCACAGGGACACCCGTTTTATGGCCATTTTAAGTCCTACGTTTTGCTTGGTTTGTCACTTCACCAACCCACTGCACAAATATTTTTATTCGATGAAGTTTACAACGTGCATCGTATAATCCAATTAGAAACCTTTTAGAACCGATTGATGAGCTCGATAACTCACGTACGCAAAACTTTGGTATTTGAGTCTTAATGTTCAAAGAAACTCTGTAGGGTACATCTGAAATTATTTGTAAGAAAACGTTAAAAGTGTCGGCCCAGTAATTAGGCATGGTAAAATTCACCCGTAGTAAACGTTCTTTACGATAATTTTGTACTGTGTAGAAAACGTTCACAGAATACTCGAGAATATTAACGTAATTGTTCGTGGATACACTGTAACGTCCGGAAAGGTTGGACATGATAAACTCTCCACAAGACCGTTTCGCTTTTATTTTCTTCTCACTTTTAACCGTCCACAGTTTTCTTATCAGAACAGGTGACCCTAATCTTTAATAGTTTCTTTCCGAGGTAACTTAGAGAACCTCACTTTCAGGTCTTTTCACTTCAATTGAATGAATTGATAATCGAAGAAATACTGAAATAGGATCTGCAATTTACCCCAAGTATGTATCCACTCATTCTACATTATCTACTATCACTAACAGCCGTAAGTGCTTTTCACGTGTCATCATCTTTTTGTGTGAATTCCACAAAGCCACTGCAACAGGTAGTAAATGGTGGATTCCGCCTGAGGTATTCTACAGTTTATATCTGAAAGTGGAAAATGTTGCATTAGACCCATTGAGTAAGGATGTACAGCGTAAGGTCTCCAGGAGCATGAGCTGAGTTCTCCATTTTTCTATTTTGGAGTTGTCTTATCGTCTCAACTTAATTTTTTCAGGTGTAATGTTGTAGTCGTGGACAGGTGGGCACATTGTGTGATGTGTAAGGGGCCGGCCACTGGAAATCCATCTGGTCTAGGTAGTCCCTCTTTCCAATGATTATTCATGTCTTGGTAACTCGTGCAGGGCACCTTGGCACGAACATTGAACATGGTACAGCCAGTTACAAACTGGGCTACGGCCCACTGTGTTTTGTCGGTGACAGGTGTCAGGTGTTTAGACTCCAGTAGCATTTGCACTTCGTCTTGCCAAGGACATTTATATATTTAGCCTGTACTGCTCTAAATTCCGCTGGAATATGGCTGTCGCTATGTATGCTGAAAAGGTGCATCAGTGAAAAGTCAATAAATCACAAGTTCAGATGATTTCCGTAAAGGCACGCCAGGTGCCACTTACCTTGCTGAGTATGGTGTCCGAGTTTAGCCTGTTGAGATCGAAGATAGGGTAGTCCCACTCGGCTATCCGGCTCAGCAGTGGGTCCCGCACGATGTCCTCGGGCAGGAAGAAGGTCTCTCCCACGTAGAGACCCTCTCCTTCCACGCGGTCGCCGTCCCCTTCGGTCCCTGACCCGGAGTCCTGCGATACCACGTCACAAATGACGTCCTACCAAAGAGCGGCACCGAGACCTCCTGATTATATAAAAGCCATGGCAATGACCGTGACATCACAAAGCGTAGCAGAGGTTATATCAACATCAAGATTCGCCTGGCCCAAACACCTATTCTGGACTCACTGACTTACCGAGTTTCTCCAACTGGAATAGTTAAGTTGCGATTCAAGGGACCTTGCAGAGTGCCGCTAAGCGCTTTCACTATTCCCTCTGCGCCAGGAAGCATTCTGAAAACCATTGTTATGGCCAGCACAGTGCGGAACTGCGTGATTTTCTAATAGCAGCAGATAAATCCTCCAGCTTCTTCTGCGATTTAGTCGCATTTTCTTTAAAGTGGCTATCGAATGCGTTCATTGCGGCAGTTGAAAGCAAGCTGGCAAATATCCACGATAACACTTGCCTTCAATGACGTCGTTAGAGAGCGCAAACAATACGCAGGCCGACAAAGAAAGAAAAATCTTGTGAGCAGGTTTTCACGTAATCTGATAGGAATATAGCAGTTCTGTTTGCCTTGGGTACCTTGCGGCCATGAAATCTAAATATTCAGTGGGGCTGCTGGCAACATTCTGCAAACATTTCAGATTTCTGAAGAACTTCACAAAAAGTGGTGCAGGGTCCCTTTTAACTAATTGCACGGGTTTACGTAAGTTCTATATGACTTGAAATTGGTGTCTATTTGACGTACAAATAATGCGCACAATAGGTGCACAGACGGAAGAAAAAGAAAAGCACTTTCAATGTCATACGAATCATGCATGAATTACCCCTCAGAAGGAGCAACTGAAGTGAACGCGAGTGAAGTGGACAAAGAAGACACGTGCCTCGTCCCCTGTTCCTCCCTTATTGGCACCACTGGCGTCCTCGGGGCGTCTCTCGCGGGGCCTTGCCGCTAGCGTCGCGCCCACCCTAGCCCCGCAGAGTCCGCAGCGAGCTGGTCCAGCCGTCTTCGCTGTCGTCGCCGTTGTCGCTGTTGCCACCGCAGCTGCTGCCTGCTGTGGTGACCGCAGTGCACCCTCTGCATCGGGAAGGGAAGAGACGTGAGCCCCCTGCACCTCTGCAACAGTAAGTGGTGACCACGGCCGAAGAAACTCCGGTATAATTATTGTCATACCATAGGAAACGTGACACGAATGTGAAGAGTGTATGGTTAGGACAGTGATCTGATTTTTGCCTAATTGCAGTTACGAGTCTGCAGGAATGGGTGCGGCATTACTTTGCAAGTGACGTCCCACCAGCGACGGACTTGCGACAAGAGACTTTTGCCAAATACTATCGCCACCCGGACTGCGGAGTCAAGCAACAGGCGGAACCCTCGCCTCACCCCAAGGGGAGGGCACGCTTGAACCCAATCAGGGAGGACGTAACTGAGACATCAGCTACGTGACCTTGGCCGTAGACAACCGGGATTGCGGGGAAATTTTCACGAACAACCTGTTCAGCTATTGCTTGTTTTAACTGGCGAGGCGCGCATGCAGGCAACCGTGTGAGTGCGCCGTCACTCGTTACGTCGGGCTCCGTGGTACTTGTCCGTGCTAAGCCCATGACTGTATTGCACGTTGCAAACTCTACCTCGCCGAACGCAAAGTATTGCCTCGATTCCAATGTGAGTGCGATTAATAACATCTCTGTTGACGCCACCGTGGAGAATCTGGTTGAAACGGAGCAGACGACGCACGCCGGTGTTTTTTTTCTTCGGCGTGCGGGCGCAGTGGCCAAAGCCACGCCATGTCCGTGGCGCATCGGCCATGTCTGTGGCTGTTTCCAGTGTTGCCAAGCAAAGAAATTGACAGCTAAACGTTTCAACGAATACCACCTATACTCGTGCACGGTGGGGGACCGATTGTGCGCTGGCCAATTTTCGCGTTTCTCGCAGGTCGAACGCGGCCAGTTTATTGAACTAGCTTAGTCAACATTGCTATACCTTTCCGCACCGATTAAAGCAGGGCATTATTACTTGGTGGCACTGAAATGCGGCAAACGGCGGTGCTCAACGAACTCGAACTCGGGCGGCCATGGTCGTCTCCGCGAGTTGGCGCCGTGTCATGGAGATGCCGCAACGTGACCCCCAATGACACCGTAAATCGCTCCGCGGCCGGCAAATAACACTGTCTTTTTTATGAAATTGGGGATTTGGGGCACTGGTTTTGTTAGGAAGCTGAACGTGAGAGCTCAACCAGATCCGCGCAGTGTAAGAGCTCTCGTAAACGTGAAGAGGCGTGTGGTGGGTGCAAAACAACGATTATTTTCAAATGACATTCAGCGGAGCATTAGCGTGGTACCGACCGTAACGTCAGTGAAAAAGCGGACCTTCTAGCTACTGGAAACTGTTGCGTAATTTGGCTAAGTTCTATTTACCACATTCCCCACTACTCCGTTGTCTAATATTCATGGTGTACACATGGTCACACACCCGCGCTTGCGGAGCTGTAAATTCTGGGCTCCAAAAAACGCCAAACAAGAGCCATTTCCGCGTTTTTCCGGCATCAGAGAACCGCGTCGTATCACGCCGGAGGACGACCCCATGCCAAACATGCTCAAAACCTTTATTTCCTTTTTCTCTGCCATTTAAACTTCATTCCTTGAACTCACTGACCCCTTAATAAATATACGAATTTCGCCTTTCCCTTCCCATCCTTTCTCCACCTCTTCTCTACACTCTTAACAAAAATGCTAGCAAAAAGGGAGTAACGGGTTGTATTTCCCAAAGAACAGTACGTAGGTCCTGCCACTAAATATGGCACCTAAATGCTATCGTTGCTAGTCTAGACCGTGCAATTACTAATTGTTGCTTGTTTGATGCTACCATTAACTGATAGTGGCAAAATTCTATGAATTATTGAACGCAATAGCTAGAGAACATTTGCCACTAAAAATCACAATCAGAAAGTTATTGTAAATCCGCATGCTCACTTGTATACGCTGAAATTAAAATGCATAACTCTAAAATATCGCTAAAATATTTGATTTATGCGACAAGCCCACTGACTCTATCAGAGGACTTTCCGCTGCTGGTTATAAAAGCAAGAAGAGCAGATGCATTTCTAAGGTAACGAAGTTATACTCGCTCTCCTCGTGCATCCAGTCGTTTTTTGAACACATGTGAACTTTTTGTGCATTGATTTCAGAGAAGCTTAATTGCTTCACCACCATAGACAATTGTTGTGCAAAGTGTAGGCTGCCCGGAGTGCTTGGAAACTGATTAGATTTTTGTTTCTGTTTTTTCGGGCAGCGCTGTTACCACTAGCCGCTGCGAGCTAATATGTGGTTTTATAATAAATTCTCTTCTCACACACACAGTCGTTTTATTTGCTCAATTTATTTCTTGTCTAAGTGAGATATGCGCGTGTTGATTGTGTCTATGTCGTGCTGCGCACTCAGCCGATCTACATTATCCGGCGTAGCTTTTTACTAGATTATGCATGGCCAGTTAGCAGAAGAACTAACTACCTAGTTCATACTGTGACCAGGAAATGGTTAGTGTTCTGTTAGTGAGTGCGCGGACCTTTTTTTGAAGAGTTTAGCGCGACCAATGGTCCTAATTTTTCAATAAGGAGTACTGCTAAAGCTGAAAGGAGTTCCAAAATCAGTGTCTCAATTGAGTGCCCCAGAGCAATATAAGGAGCACGTGGGCAAGGCGCAGGGTCGAGAGAAACGAGGCGCTTCGCTCGTTTCCGCAGTTTTTTGCTCCCCCTATATAGTTCTGCTCCCCATATATAGTTTTTATATATATAGTCCCCATATATAGTCCCCATATATATAGTTTTGCTCCCCATATATAGTCCCCCTATCAAGAAGTTTGCGGGGATAAATTGGTCACAGTTGGCACAGGACCGAGGTAATTGGAGAATAATGGGAGAGGCCTTTGCCCTGCAGTGGGCGTAGATAGGCTGGTGATGATGATGATGATGATGATGATGATATAGTTCTACTCATTCTGGAAATTCAATAAGCAAATGTGTCTTGGCCTCACGTCGTGTCCTTGCGCTGTTTGCCCTCGTGGACTGCAGAATGTCATTCACTGGGCGCCGTACAAATGGAGTTCTCTTGCCACTGAGAAACAACAGCGCGTAGGAATGAAACCGAAGAAACACTTAGTGATTCCATTCTGATCTACTTGCTGTTGCTTTTTTCTCCCAGCCACTTGCAAATATAATTTGAACGGTAGCTCTTCCGCATGGAAACCGGAGAGCGAAAGGGGTTCTTTTTTAGCTTTTTATCTGCGCGTTAATAAAATGTGGTTGCAGCGCTAGTCTTGGCGACAAAAGCCCGGATACATGGACTCGACGAGAAAGGGTCGAGTCGACTTGCGGGTTCAGCTACCTCGACCCCTCCCGCGTTTGTAAGAACCCCGTTCAAAGAATCGAGGTGAGGGGAGCGGAGGGGTCCCGGAAAAAAGAGTTACCGTATTTTCACGATTCTAATGCGCACCCTCTTTTGCTAAAAGGTAGCCTAAATATTTGTGAGCGCGTTACAATTGGGATCAAAACCGAAAAAGGCTCTAAAGCCGCCAGCGACATTGCCATGCGGCGGACACGAAGTCCCCCAAAATCCAACTCAATCCAATAAAAACAATCCGGTAACCCCACGTGAATGAATTTCGGCACACTAATTACTCAATGGCATGCCGCGTACCTTGGTCAGCTGTTGCACATTTTTTTGTGATTCTGAAATTAGCCCATAACACCTATAATTATGAATATCGCAACACTTGAAATCGCAAACAGCTTCAATGCTCCCCAGGATAACTTAATTTCCAGAAGGAGCCCGATGAGCAATCCTCTGAAACCGAATCATTTTTGGCTCCCAGAGCTGCACACGCCAAATAAAATGTTCCTTCAGGTACGTGATTTCATGTCTTTTTCATCGGCGCAGTACCGTCAGTGTCGAATTATTTTTTTTTTTTTCAAAATTTTCTTCGCTAACTTATCCGCGCGTTACGATTGGGGGGTGCGTTAGAACCGCGCAAATACGGTATTCTGCTCCCCGCGACCCGTCGACTCAGCCCGACGAAGGAGCCAACCTGCCCCCTGCCTTCGGGTCGACTGGACTCGCCGCGACGGCTCTCCGAACCAACCCGTCCGCTTATACATCGGGGTGCCGAGTTCAAAAAACCTGTTTATTTCGACTCAACGCGCCCTCGTCGGGTCACTGCAAACGGGGCTTAAGACCGAGACAAGTCATCGCTGTATACCCTGTTCGTCCGCGTAGTCCACTCTCAAGCCACCGCCACAACTAGGAAAGATGGAAAATAGAGTTCATTTAGTTTAAACAGCACGTTACTAGACGCGCGATCCGAAGAACTGCGTCTGTACTCAGCGCCTGCCGTATGTACTCCTCTTCTTGAGCCCCAACTAGTAATGTGCTGTTTCAGCAAACTGCGAAAGTACTTTAGCACTCCAATAAGGCTACACACGAATGTCTAAGCCCACAGCCTCCTCCTCCAATTTGTGGTACCACCCTCAATATTCCTAACTTTGCAATTTCTGTGGAACGTCCGGCCCCCTGTAGCTCCAGGAACGGGAGTGCGGAACAACCCAAGACGTAGGCCCATCCCCACCCAGTGTGAAAACCTCTTCAGGCCGCCGAGGAGATTGGATACCGGGAAGACATGGTGAAGAGGGCCATGTCGGCCCTGGTTATTCAGGATTATATTCCAATGGCCTCCACGGGACGAGTGGAGGGCGCCCCTGTAGCGCCGTGGTGAGCGCTCGCTCACCCAGCACGTTGGGCAGTGGCCCGGCCGCCGGGTCGTTGGTGTCCGACCCGCTGGGCGAGTCGTTGCTGGAGTCGTAGTCGGAGGTGTGCAGCCGGCGCACCGACGGCAGCGGCGGCGGTGCTGCAGGGCCGGCCCCCTCGTCCGCGGCCTCGCCCGCCGCACCGGCCGTCAGGCTGAGCGGGTGGAGGCTGCAGACCGTCTTGCGCTCGCGCACCCCGCGCCGCGTCAGCGCCGACGACGGAATGGCCGTCGTGGAGAACGAGCGCCCCTTCGGCTGCAGCGCCGGGCCGCCCCCCGAAGGAGGCGCGCCGCCCGGCCGGCTACCGGACGAACCGCTGCAGAAAAAAAAAAACGCGCTATCTTAGTGTCCACCACCAGACGGGCAAGAAGATCATATAACTGACTCGTTCATTGACCCCCTTTTGGCTTACGCCGTTATTTGATGCTTCGTGGTAACTTTGAACGTCCACGGGCGGACGTCCATCGGACATACGAAAGTATGTGTCCTTCGTATATCCGCTGCTGGACGTCCACGGTACGGCCACAAATGTACATCAAAACACTGACGTACAGTGGACGTGCAGTGGGTGTCCAAAGTTGGCATTGGATGTTCGGATGTTTTTCGGACGTTCGACGGACGTCCGTGGTTGCTTGGGTAGCTACTTAAAGGAGTCACGGAGACAAAATACAAATTTGAATCATTACAAAGAGATCTTTCTCACGACAATTGCTATGCTAATTTGATGGCAAACCTCAAAACCAATAACTGAGATCGTAAAGAAAACAGATGTAGCAGTGGCGATACCCAGTTACTTTCAGGCGAATTCTGTATGACGTCACACAATCTAGTTTGGGTGATTGGCGGCCGTCGATCTAAGCCACCGCTAAGAAACGTTATTAGGCCGTTGTAGTGGGACCTCTATTTCCATTTGATTGTATCACTTCAATGCTAACGTGCCGTTAACACACTGATGACTGTGTTTTTAGTTCTGGCCGATGTTATGTCACTCCTGCCAATGTTACGCCGCTGTAGCACGAAATTTGCAAGCTTTTCAACATTTCTTGCAGTTTTTGGATTTGAAGAGAAACGTTCCTTGTGGCTGAAATAGAGCTTGGTGAATTACAAAAGGCTATTTATTTCATATTCAACTGGGTTGTATTTTGTCTGCATGAACCCTTTAAGTTGACAGGCGGTAGATATTGCGTTGATATTCCAATTTCTGCCCGAGCAAATTGTGTCCGTATTTTATTGGTGCAGTCACTGATTGCTCCATATTCCCATGTGGAGAACAAATGCGATGCACTACAGAATTCCTTCTTTGTATGCCAAGCCGCCTTCACGTTGAAGTGTAGTGAAAGTACTTGATAGCGGAGGAAAGGTATTTAAAGGAGCACTGACACCAATTTTCGGCGTTATTATTGTTGCACAGTTCGCTTCCTTCACTCAACGGAATACCCTGGTTGAAATATGAGCGGCCTGCGACGCGAAGAACATAGTTCAATTGGATCTCATTTATCGGGCCGACGGAGCAGCGCGCGGAGCGGCACTCAGCAAATGGACATCAGCGTGACATCACCCCGTGAAGCCAAAAGAAGTGACGCGACAGCGCTCGTCAAAAACTCGTGACGTCACTTCACGCGCGCGGCCCCACCTGCGGCGAGCGGGCGCAACACCCTCTCAAGCGGGCGCCGGTGACGTCCGCACAAAGCGGTGAGGTGAGGCCGGGATTCTGTCATATGCGCCGTTTGGCATGAAAGCGGGGGAATTTGAAACAAACGATTTTCAGGCCGTTCAGTGTAATTAACTATCACTCGCTGAAGTATTTGAAGTGCTGTTTCAGGTTCACTAGACCATTAAGCATCGATAAAAGCAATAAAAGTGTAACATAAAATTTTCGTGTCAGTGTTGCTTTAAGAATAATTTGAATATATGGTGGAGAAAACGTCAACGCGAAAACATTCTGCATACGCCACCGAATCTATCCACCAATGGCATCAGGTGTTGGCAATTTTAGGGTTAATATATGCAAAAATTACGCAGTGAACTCAATAAGCGCCAAACTTGTCATCTTTTTTCGTGAGTTCAGTATGACCATGAGCCAGAATTGGCCAAAAACATCTTGAGAAAAGCTGCTTTTAGAAATGGCGTCGCCGGAGGACGAATATCGGCTGGGAGGGATGGCATCGGCTAGCATTTATTCTGCTTCTAGACTTCCAGATCACAGGACAGAAAATTCTAGGAGAACGCTAAAATTGACGAGGAGAACACGAAGCAGTGTGGATACTAAAAAAAAACATTCCCTCAAGGCATACCCATGGTACACTTCAATCTGAACGTGACTTTTCAGTACTGAAGGGCTGCAGTCATGTGGAAAGAAAATAATGCATTCGACATGTAGGACATCACTCTGCGAATTCCCCATTATTCGAATACCCCACCTGAAAAATGTAAAGTCCTTGATTGCGCATGCTTGCGCCTGCACTGCTCCTGTTATTCCTTTTCACGTTGGTTGTAGAAACTAAGCATTGTTACCGGAACGAAGGTCTATAAAGGGATCCATAAGAAGAGGTTTCACGTATAGCATGCAGATAGCTGCCTTAGAAGCGGTTTACCTGCGTAAAAGCGCGGAGGAATAGTCGTCAATAAAAACACCTTGCGAAACAGTTCTGTAGCAAGTCAAACGTTTATAAAAGAATGATGAATATCGGTCACATTAGGCGCCATTTTGGCGTTTTACCAAGACTTCACCATTCCAGTCAATTACGGTAAGCTACTAAAACAATGTTTTAGTTGCATAGTAATGATTAATATCGACTGGTAATGCTTATAATACTATGGAAGATTGTCAGCTTTGCGTTCAAGTGGTGAGGTCTCATGATTGGAAGAAGCCAGATCTCACCTCAGCATGTCCGGAGGTGAGAGACAATAGTTGCACCAGAAACTGTCGTATCGGGAGCTGCGACTCAAACATAAATACGGCAGCAAGTCTTCATAGCGAAGGCATGCATTCGATCTCGGTGTCGAAAATCTCAGAACTCCCAGTTTGTGCCTTTGGCTTACCGTAACGTTTGTTAAAGACCTTGAAGGGACGCTAAGATAGCTTTAAGCGTTGTCGAGTTGCTTCATCTGGTGGAAGATACGGCTGTGTCGGTCATGTTATGAGTGTTTTGTCAGTTTACGAGCATCTTTCTAAAAACTTGCATTTAAAAGTTGCGCTCCGTTTCATAACCATTTACTTCGACGTGGAACGGTCAAATGAGATGACACACTCCAAAGTAGGTAGGGTGAAACTTAACAGATAGTAACCTCTGTAATCTGCACTAGCCATGCACAAACAAACTGAACAAAACCGAAATTCCCAACGGTGGCGTAGCTTGAAACTACATTGCGGACTTATGGGACGCCCTAGGGGACCTTCATGAGGTCGTTGTGGTAGTTCGTGGGGCGCCCCCTAACATATCACCGCGTTCCTCTTCCCTGAGCATTAAGGGTAAGCCAATTCAGGATCTGCAGACTTGTTAATTTGCAAAAAAGAGAGCCAGGTTACTTTCAAACATGTAGCGCAGAAGACGAAAGACACAGACAAGTAGACACGCACGGCTCTAACTTCCAACAGCTTTATTGAAAACGATATCACACATATATAGGCAAGAATCCCGTGACGTCACACACATGCGTACCTCAGCGCGAACGCAAGTAGGCAAACTCTTTTTCTGACAATTTGAGAGAAGTCGAACTTACACAGGAGCTTCCTAACCTAGTTATCTTTTCCGCCTCAATGATTTCACGTGTACCCTTGTCCTTACTCTTACCAATATTAAAACATTTATCAAGGAATGGTCTGCAATCTGTACATGTGTTACAGCGCATAACTAGTAGTCCATCTTGTTCATTTTTGTTCGACTTCTCTCAAATTATCAGAAAAAGAGATTGCCTACTTGCGTTCGCGCTGAGATACGCATGTGTGTGACGTCACGGGATTCTTGCCTATATATGTGTGATATCGTTTTCAATAAAGCTGTTGGAAGTTAGCGCCATGCGTGTCTACTTGTCTGTGTCTCCCGTCTCCTGCGCTAGATGTTTGAAAGTTATGTACCAACAAGCCCAAATTTCTACGCTAATGAGAGCCAGGTTAGTTTAACTACACAGTGCAGTCACAAATACCCCGCTAGTCGGGTTGAGTGTTCTTTAAAAGGGACAGCCATCCGCCTTTTGCGAAGTGGATGTCCTGTAGCTCGTATGAAAGCCAACGTTGCATATAGTGGGCTAACCAGAAGAAGCCCCCTATAGATAAATTGTCGAATATAGCTGTAATGCCGCACTAAACTTTTTGAAATCGGGAGGGTGGCGCCATGTAGCATCTAAACGCGACACAACTACGTATATACAAACAGCTCCGTCGGTTTCAATGCGCGATACAGAAACCGCATAAAGGAATAGGAAAGACTACACTTTATTATTGTAACCTGGACTCTCGGCGGTCATTTTCGGAGGAGAAGATTCTGTGCTACTGGCCTTCTCTGTCATCCGCTCAGAAGGCGACTGAGGAACCCTTACGCTTTCTACGGGTGACGAACTTAAACACCAGACTAAAGACTGAACGCCTCCAGTGGCAATCACTGAACTTGAACGTTTAGTGCTTCAACGCTGGACATACCTGACTGCTCCAACTTTTTCCATTCTCTGCTTTCTTTTTTTCTCCCATTTTCCCTTCCCTACGTGCAGAATGGCGAACCAGGCTCTAGCCAGGTTCACTTTCCTGCCTTCCTTCTACACCTTTTCTTCCTCCTTAACTAAGGGCAAGTTTTCAAATACCCATTTTCATGTCGCACACAGTTTAAAGTATGTTGCTGCACGGCTCACTGCGATGGTTGCCAGCATCCGTTTCAGCAGCCTACGCAAGGCAGGTAGATGTAAGAGATCCGCTGTCGAACGTTCTATGACCCTATGAGCACTGCCGATTCTGGTCAAGGTGTTTTGCCGGATGGCTTTTTATTTAGAACGAGGGGCATATGCTCCGCGAAAATCGGTTGGCTGTTCGTTTAATAAGCGGTATACGGGTTGAGCGTGCATGAGTCGTCTCTGACCTGGACGCTGCCGCATGGTTGGCGAGGAACTGCTGGTGCTGCGACCCCTCGGCGGCGGCTGCCGCGTGCCTGAAACTAGTGCTCCTCTTTCGGCTGGGCTCTGGCTCCAGCGTGGGCATTCCCGTCGCCGAGGTCGTCGTCGTCCACGTGCTCGTCGACATCCGCCGGAGCAGGCTCGGAGGAAGATTGCGGCGCAGTCGCTGCGCATGCGCCAATGCGGACAGTTCGCGAGGGAAGCACAGCCAGGCACAACCAAAATCCCCACGACCGGGCCGCGAAAAGTACGCTGGAAGACTTTTGTGCTAAACCGAATGTGAATCTCTAGTTCTATTTGAAGAAATGATAATGCGATCGATGCTCACTGTTATCGTTTGTAAGGGTTGAGCTTAAAACCAGTGCAGCCACGCCAAGTGTAAGCCTCACAGAGAGACAAAGCTTTATGAACACTGAAGAGGTTAGCCCCTGTAATGGCAGGGCTTGTTCGATGAGATGGGGTGAATATAGTGAGGCGAAAAGAGAAAAAGAGAATGACAAGGGTCAAAACAACCCTTATAATTAGTGGTGAAATCATGCAGCTAGTGGGCACGAAATTACAGCAACAGAAAACGTGCCTAATGTCGTTCTTCACAGACCATACCCAGCTCAGTCGCGGGCCTATCTTAACCAGCCTTTCGTAACTGAAACGCTACGTGTTTATTTGTATATGCCTTGAATATGCCCAAGGCTACTTCAGCTCTAAGCACTGGTGACATGCATAAACCAATTAATTGACACCAGTTCACTGGTTTATACCTCTGCTATACGGGGGTTTGAAATGACATTGTATTCAAATAGCCTTCGAAATTTTCAACGTACGAAGTTTAAAACCTCGAACAACATTGGACTCAAATGTCATTCGAATGACATTTCAGACGCTCCTGTACCCAGCCTCCGGGGTATCAGGAAGTTTTTGCCCATCTATACTTCGTCTTCAGAGATCGCTGTTACAAAGGCCCGTAGATTCCGCTAGTGGACTTTCGCATCAGGAGAAATCATCGCAGCACGACAACCCCGGTCGACAGAACCTCCCCAAAACCCCATCTCAGTAAGTAGCCAAAGAATGCGATACGCGTGGAAGCAGCGCACCTTGGGCAGTGCCGACGGTCTTTCTCCGGTGTAGGGAATCTCCTCGGTGTCCGAGCCGCAGTTGAAATCGGCCAGCGAGACGGAGGCGCCCCCGGGCCTGGGCCGGGGCTGCGGCGGCCCGTGGCTGGGCGGCGACAGCAGCGTGGCCAGTGCGCGCAGGCCGCTCACCACGTGCGGCGGCAGGTTCGGGTCGAGCAGCATGTCCGTCACGAGGCCGTGAGCCTCGGCCAGCAGGGCAACGTCCACCGTCGAGCTCGAACCCTGCGCGACACCGAGACGAGGATACGAGAAGATGAGCGGAGGCGACTCAAACGCTTCGACTCTTTACTGAAGCATCAATGTCGGCAACGTCGGCAAAGGTTCGCGTCGTTGATCCGCGGACAGAGAGAGGGAGAAGAACGAAGAACGACAGCGCACGTGTGGAGAGGGGTGACGTCAAGCCGAGCCGGCAGCGACATTGGCTGTGGTGGTGCTGCGTCCGCATCGCTGCCAGTCGGACGGTGGAGGACGCGCCTGTCGTACAGCGTCTCGACACGCCCGTCACCGCTTCTATGTAGCTTCAATACCGAATAGGGAATGTTAAACAAGTGCAGGGCCGAGTATACGGCGAAACTAGGAGGGGAGGCGAACGACGGCGATGAAATGCCGATACTGGTGGACAAAAAAGAGCAATAGCCAGCCAAAGCCGCAACTAGAGCGAGCAAACTCGACAAGTGAGGTGGTTACAACGCGAAGCACGGTTAGCATGGTTTGGGAGGGGCGTCCCTGTTGGGAGCTCCTAAAGCCGGAGAATGGAATTCGCATCGGTCCCACCCACAAGTTCACGAGGGAGTGGGCTGAAATGCTGCAGTTTCCTAAATATCAATTGATGGATCTTCCATTAGTTGTTTTATTGGGCTGTTGTTGATACGGCGATTGTCCGCAAACTGGGGCAATGACCTAAAAAGATAAAGTAGCCGACTCAAGCAGTTTACGCTTGCAGTTAGCAATAAATGATACGTGTAGACACTTTTGCTTCCTTCGGCTGTGTCCACTGATAAGTCCGTACGAGTTAAATCCCGCTGGCGAAGTCATGTGACCATCTTTATAGCGGGCACGTGACAGTGTACAGAAAGCAAATGTACAAGGCACATTGCACTCTGTACATTGCTTTTTACAGTGAGGCTCCTAACCAAATGAATTAATGCGAAATCACTTCTTTACCCTTGCGTAAAAACAATCTGGCGTTGGTTACAGGCACAGTGGATGGCACCTGTAAGCCTCGCGTTGCGAAGCGCACGAGAGAAGACGTGACGGCGCAGCTGCACCCCAGCGACGCATAACACTGGTTTTGGGGAAGTAGTAACATGGAGTGAAGGTGGCAGCGTTTAAATATTACTTATAAAAATAGAAGACGCGCAGTTCTTTCAGCCTTTCGTGCCTACTTAAGGCGAGAATGGAGATGACCGCCAAGCTGCAACCCACCACACCAGCTAAAGAACAGTGCGCTGCACGAAATACAAAAGCCACAAAAGAAGAGAGCGCCAGTCGCCTATGCAGGCGATGCTTCAAGATACACATAAAAACACAGACAAGTAAAACGACGACGAATATTTGGCACCACGCACTTTATTACACGGTTGCAGCTGTGGCAGGAGTAGGTTTCTGCTGCTTTGATGCAAGCGGACGTAAGTGTTCAGAACTTGCAGCATATGGACAACGCGGATTGAACAACTGCTGCACTTGACCAAGGCTTAGCAAGCGCGAGGAAGCCATTCTGCGTAGACTGCGCTTGAATGTGGCCTACCATGGGCATTACCTTTACAAAATCCAGCAGACATCATCCCCCTCTTGCTCCACATGCGGCACACGAGAAGACATTCATCATGTTGTACGCGTGTGTTCAAAGTACACTGTGCATCTTCTTGAACCCCGCTGTTTTCAAACAGGACAAGGAAACTTTACACAGGACGAGACGAAGCGTGAACTAACAACTGATTTATTTTTCACAACACACACAGCTATACATAAAAAAGACACTGGTCCGAATCAACAATATAAATTGATAACAAAGAAATTTCAACCCGTCAAAGACACCCTATGGTCTCAGCGCCTCTGCGCAGGTGTAAGGAATTCCACCTCGCTATCTGCGAGGGTAGCTGTCGGCATGCTTATGCAAGCGTTTGTTTTCTTGATAGTGAAGGCTTCGAGAATCTCTCTTTCCATCTTCTCCCTGCCTCGGCCGATGACACTTTTCTTGGTGAAGTCTGGAACGCTGGGACATTGGTGGCAATGGTGGCAATGATCGGCGAGCCTCCGCGGGTGAGTAATCTGCTGGCAGTTACTCCTATGCTCTCTGAGCCTCGTGTTGACGCAGCGGCCCGACTGCCTTTGTTATTAATTTATATCGTTGGTTCGGACCAGTGTCTTTTTATGTATAACTGTGTGTGTTGTGAAAAATAAGTCAGTTGTTAGTTCGCGCTTCGTCTCGTCCTGTGGGCTATTTCCTTGTGCTGTTTTAAAACAGCGCGGTTCAAGAATATGCAAAACCAACTAGCCCCCATTTTAGCATTGCTTACACTGTGCACATGCAGAAACTCATACTATACATGTGCAGGCCGCTTGGTGCGGGACTCGAGTTGACGGCTGTTTTGGGTCCTTGCTCGGGTCCCGGTCAGGCTACACGTGCAACTGAAGCTCTCTTGGTGTTTGGTCGGAGCACAGAAACGGAGAGAGTTCTGTGAAAAACGTTTTGTTTGAGTATGGTGTCCCCAGTTAAAAATACCAAGAAAATGCCGAGCGCTCGTGCACGCGCGCCTCGAGCGCACGTTCGTCAAGACAAGCATAACCACTTTGGGAGATTTGGCAACATTGGCTTCAAAGGAAGTAAAGAAACCTCACACTAAGCGTTAGACTTGGTGTTGCAGCGGAGCCTTCCGTAAACCGATGTGCAAAAGACTGAAACTTCGGAGGCCAACACGACAAAGTCAAACTCCAACAACGGACAGCACGGCAAATCGGTTTGGCAGAGTCAGTCGTCTTACCTATTCGGCCAAGACCGTGAGTTAACACCCGTGAGTCAAACGGCTTACTCACTCGGCCGCGACTGCAGGGAGAGGTATTACGCCACCTGATAGAGCCAGAACTCGTTATAGTGTACACGTCTCACCTTCGGCGCCTAGTTTAATTCGTTCATTCGTTCGTGGAAAATGACGAAGTTCCAGACTGCCTCCATGGCGTACACGAGAGAGGGAGGTCGCTGCAGTTTTCCGCGCAGTAGCGAATCGAGGGCAGACACACAGCAAGTGATCGACAGTCTCACGCACAGCGCAAGTCCGGCACAGAGGGGAATCGTTTTTTTCGCGTCGTTTACTTTTCGTTTTGTTTCAGTGTTTACGATTCTCTTTTCAATTGTATTTTTAGGTCCGGACTCTGCTGGCAGATTTCTCTTGTTTTTACTTTCCTTTTTTTTCAACGCTTCTTGTTTATCTTCTTCCTGCTGTAACCCTAATGTCTAATATTCACCACCATCTGGTGTAGCAAGCCTTGTCCCTAGCAGGGCTGACCTCACCAGTTTACATTAAAAAGCCTTCTCTCTCTCGTTCGTGGAAGAAGAACCCCTCCTCGCGCCGTCCACTATTGCAGCCGATTTGCTTCTTCTTCGCCGTTATAGCAACAAAGGTGGAGTAAAGGTAGGTCGTTGCGGCTGCAATCGTGGACTTACACCGTCATAATGGTCGTGAAGATTGCGTACAGCCTCACTACTTTCAAGTCTTACCCGTTAATGTGAGCTTCCTGCATCTTTTGTATGTTAGTGAGAATTTTGTGTACATCATCCCACATCTTTTCATGTTTGTAATTATTTTTTCTGTATTCTTTGTTCTATCATCTGGCATAGCAAGCCAGAGCGGCGTCTCGGCTGGCATTTTTCATTAAATTTATCCTCTCTCTCTCTCTCTCTCTCTAGAACTGGATCCTATATAGTTTTCCCATAATACCCTTGGCTCATAGCGGTTTATATTTTCAATGCATGCTGCAGTTCCGTACACATATCTGATTTCCACTTGTATTGACGGAGCTGCGCGCCCCTGCAGTTTGGTAGACGTGTACGTCGCTGCAGTTATACACTCAGTGACCGCGATTATGTTACGCTGTTCAGATCCATCATTGTAAACAGTAGCACTGAAAAAAGCAGCTTCAGTTCCAGTTTCACCGCACAGAAAGGTAAGTCTCAAATGAAGGTAAACCAACATATAGTGTAGTTTCAAGCGGCATCGAATCGAACAAGCCGCCGCCAGGCCGAAAGATACAAAATCAACAGAACTCATACGGACCAGAAATTTTGCCTGGTTCGGTTCAGATGAGCTCTGATCAAATTTCCTTTAGAAACAAGCCTAAAAGACCTGGTCTCTTAATTATAAAAGGGCCTTTCAGTACGCCCCCGCAATCTGAAGGCACATCAAGTAACGTTAGCATTCAACAAAAATATCCCCTTTCGGGTTTTCCTCAGCGTTTCGACAGTTTCCATTGCAAGATTGGTTGTTAGAGAGTGAAAAAAAAAAAACACACCTGAAAAAGCCATCCCTGCCTCTTTCGGTAAGCTTTCCTTCCCACATTACGACCCGTTAGGTACGCAAACAAACTGACAAGAAAAAAATAGCAAAAAACAAACACCTCAAGAAGGCCTTTTCATCCTGTCGCCGCTGTCATCTTGAGCCCTGCTCCCTACTGCAAATAAAGGTGTCCGGGCGAGGACGCGCACCGCAGAAAAGTGAAAGGGCAGGAGGACCTCGGCACGGGGAAAGGGGGACAGGCCGAAGTGGCGGAAAGCGGCCGAAAACACGCTAGTCTCATTTAACGCCAGGCCGGGGAAAGAAAGAGCTCCCGCGCTGAAAGTGGGCGTGAGGCCGTTCTTGCCTCAGCACAAAGAGAAACACGCTCAAGAGCGGCAGAGGTGCGCGCGGCAACAGGCGTACCCGAAGGAGAGCGGCCGGAGGAGGCCTAATTACCCTGCCCGGAAATTGGAATCCGCCGCCGCCGCGATCGACGCAGCCAGGCAGTCTGCCGCCGCCGAAGGGCCCTGGGCGATAAAAGTGCCTCCTCCCGCGTCGTCGAGTGGGCGCGCGTGCGCGACGCCACCGCACCTTTGCAGCAGGCCGGCCGTCACCACCGACAGGCGGCGCGCCGAGTGCTTACCGCCGGTAGACATCCAAGGCGTCCAAGGTTAACGCTAAGCGATATTCGAGCCGAATGGCACACTCTTTTGGCTATGTTCAGACTACCGAAGCAGAAGCCATATCGTGATCTAGGAACGTAAAAAAACGGCGTGTCACGCAGTTCGGTTGGATGATGCGTGAAATGACGTCATTATTTAAAGTTATTACGACAGTTGCGGCAACAGTCTGAACCCGGCCTTAGACAGTCGAGCTGCGTAAGCTTGAGTTCCATCCGTGCCTGGCATCGCTCAAAACTCGGCGCGGCAAAGTAGAGGGCAGGATGACGCTAGGCCGAGAACTGTGAGGGAAAGTGGGGAGCTGGCAAGGAGACGACGCGCAGGTGTGGGGAGTGCGCGCCTCGAGAAAAAAAAGACACTTCTCGTGGACGGAATCGAACCCGCGTCCCTCGCGATATGAAACTGGCGTCTGTCCTATTGCACTGTCATCGCATTCGGGGCGCACAGCATTTCATTTGAGGTCGTAGCGCGGGTGTTGGCTTTGGACTTTGGCTGAGTTTACGCGGTCTCTGGCTTCGGATTTTGGCAGTTTGGATTTTCAACTTTAGACTGGTGGATAGAATGGATTTGGCGCAGTTTGCATGAGGAAAGCTTCGCTTTTTAACCATCTTTCTCTTAAGAAAGAGGCAGACCTAAAAAAAAATCAAAATGAAGACTACGATATCCTCAGTTTCATCAGTATTCTTATCTAAAGTTCGAAGGTGGCACAATTTTTTTTTCGCGGTTCGACTGGCGTCCTCGACAGGATCTACAGAGCTGGTCGCCGACAAACCCCTTGCTGCGCCCTGTACGCTATATTTCACTGGGCGAATCTGTTTGAGAATGGCCCCAGCCCCAGAAATGTGCTGATCTGGGTTATTTAGTAAGGATGCATAGATTACAGTGATAAACAAGACGGTTTGTTTTGCGCTCTAATCACCATGTACGCTAACTTCAAACCACCTAGACCACGACTACGAGTGTACGGTGCACCGAAGCCACGGTCGCCGAGGAGGTCGCCATCGCCCTGGCCATCTCCGAGGCTGAGTGCCGCACAGTGCTCAGTGACTCGAGAATGGCCGTACGCAACAGCGCTAAAGGTAGCGTTTGCGCCAAGGCGGCCGCCATCATCGGCAAGGCAAGGCTCCAGGGCAGAGAAGTTGGTGTCAAGTGGTTTCCGGCGCACATGGGCGAATGCGCAACTGCACTCAACCACAACGAGACGGCACACTCGGAGGCGCGAGCACTTACCCTCCGCTCCTCCGAGACCGACCGTTCGCGAACAAAGACCGCCTCGTGAGCTACAACGAGATCACCAAGGCCTACCGCCAGGCTCGACGGGTCATGCCACCCCCCCCCCCCCCCCCCCCCCCCCACGGCCTGAGCCGGGAGGAGGCAGTTCTACTACGACAGCTCCAGACCGGGTCCATCCTCGCTCCGGCAACGCCGCACAGGTTTCATCCAGAACTTTATTCGACGGGCGGGTGTCAAGTGTGTCGTGTGGGTCTGTGTTGCGATGCTGTTACGCAACCCGGCTTCAGCGCTCGGGTCAACCACCCAAAAACCTGCTGCCGGTCTTTCTTCATCGACTTTCCAGGACCCGGCGTGTTCACAGTGGCGAACTATGCGGCTACTTGACAATAGCCTTTCAGCGACCTCGTGGCCCCTCAAGCGCCAACCGGCCAGCGGCGGTGCTGACAATAGCAGTGCTTGGCGCCCCGCACTGCAAACTTTGGCGGCGTGCCCGCGCCTCATTGTCATGCCCTTTTTGTGGCGTGTTTGACGACGCTAGAGACGTCTTCAACAAGCCACCCGACGAATATTATCACAGAGGGATACAAGACATCTTCATGGTGGTGCAACATCACCTGGACAAAGGGACCCCAGGCGGATTGCCACGGCGGCGGCAACATAACGTTCACCTGAGCAGGAGAGGAGCCGGTCATTCGTGCGTGCGTGTGTGCGTGTGTTTGTACGGGGGGGGGCGCTACTATCAGTGCCATGGATTTTGTGATTGGTGCGTCCTGACGTCAGCCGAGAAAAGGGGTGAAGGGGAACGGACCCAACGCGCCTATTTAATCTCTCGCGCACAGGAGCGCACTGCCCGTTCTCTGATACCGAGATGTAAATACTTGTACATAAAGTTTTCTCATCCTTCAACTTCGTCATCGTGACTGCCCCGGCACGACACCAACCACGGTCCACTTCGACCACGCTACCCTACCCTGGTTCGCAACAGTCTGGCAGACCAGTGGCACATTTTCTGGGACTGTGCGAGGTTTCCAAACGAAGCTCAGTCAAGAACTTATCCGCCGCAGCTCCAGGACGCTACACGCAGTAGCGACAAGGACACTCTACTCTGGGCCGTCCAGAAAGTCCGGGGTGCATCGAAAAGCACAGGCCAGCCGACCCTGTAACGGGCAGCGTTGGCACTGCGCCTAGTAACGGCAATCCCTAGAACGACCGACGCGGGGCCTACGTCGCGGCGCTTAGTCGTTTTACAGGCACAAATAAAGTTTTTCCTAATCCTAACCTAAAAAATTTTTTTTAAGAAAGTTGAGAAGATCGCGAAAGCTTTCTCACTCCAAGACTGCGTCAAAAGTGCGTCCAACCTTCATTGAAAGTGCGTCCAATCGATCGTCACACCTTCCAAGTCCCAAATCACAAAGAACAAACCCATGCAACGATTTTTTGCGCACTAAGCAAACGCATCTACGAACGATCTGACTGCATACCCATACGTGGTTTGTGGGGTAAAGCGTACCATTGTACTCCTTTTTCATGATCGATGTGTGCATTGTCTTATCTCCTTTTTCTCGATGTTCAAGTAACCGTTTGGACATTTCGGAATCCCGGTTTCACGCATGCGCTCTGTGTACAGAGATCTTATCAGAGCTCTTCGGTCGACCAACCGCTACATGGGTAAGTGCATTAGTTTTTTTGACAGGATGCCATCAGTCCTGTCAACGCGTGACAACGAGTGTTGACAACCCGTGAGTGACTTAATGCATACCGGTATTATTGCTTAAAATTTTGGGTTGTTCAGTGACCTTTGGGTGTGCGTTGCGGTGCCATTTGTCGCGATATCATAATGCGCCAGAACGTGCCGGTAAATTCCCCCCTTCCTGAATTTATGCAATATTCTACGATAAGAATTGATTGAGTGATTGTAAGGTTTAACGCGCTGACGCAACGCAGGCGATAAGGCACGCCGTAGCTGCGGATTGATTTCGTAGCGCGGAGGGCTGCGGATTGATTTCGACCACCTGGGGATCTTTAACGTGCGCCGAAATCTCGAAAACACGGGCGTTTTTGCTTTTCGCCTCCACCAGAAAAGCTCCCGCCGCGGCCGGGAATCGAACCCGCGACCTCGTGCTCAGCAGCGCAGCGCCTTAGCCACTGAGCCGCCACGGCGGGTATGCTACGAAAACAAAGCAAGGAGAATAAAAACAACGGCTACAAACACAGCACCAATAAAGTATTTTGGTTAACATCAAGCGCTATGCAGATACTAGACTAGTTTCAAGCTACGGACTGCCCTCCACATTTTAAGGCTATTGGAAACTTGCGGAAACGCTGTTGCGTTCAGCTCTACGCTGGTGCCCGCTGGGAATATTCCGACTACGTATCTTCAATGCTTACCCATCTAGGCGGGAAAACAATGCGAGATGCTATTTTAACAACAGAGCTGTTGTTGGTCGAGCCTTTTTGTCCGTCTGCTGTAGGTCGTGTTTTTCCCAGACCCACCGATAGATGGCGCAGTGGTCTCGTAGGTGGCAGTTCCTCTTCCTCCCGCTAGGGGAGGGAGAGCGGAGAGAGCCCCCCGCCGGTTATGATTAGCTGCCGGTTTCTTCGCGCCAACCGCAGAATTTGTGCGGCGATGGCGCTGCCGTTTTCGGTCGAGTGCTTGTTGACGCTCTTGCCTTTAACAAAACAGCGCGAAGCACGGGACAAAGGGAAGACGAAGACTACACCAGTCTTCGTCCCCTTTGTCTCGTACTTCGCGCTGTTTTCTTAAACTTATGTACCAACTTGCCCAACTACAAACCCTGCTGCTGTTTCAGCAGGTTTCACACTGAGTAGAACTGGGTTTAGTAAGGTTTGTGCTTGGGTTTGTTGGTCAACGATGATCCATGACTTGGTGTAGCGTTTGTGCCCGTCGCCTCCTTCTATCGTTGTCCGTTTTTTGCGCTCCACGAAGTAATGGACTGGGTTTTATTTTTTTATTGGTGCCGGGGACAATACCGTACTATGCAAGTTCACGGAAACAATATACATTCAAGAACAACTTATTTCTCATGGAATTTTCTCTTCCCTTATGCCTTCACCTTCGTTACATGTCAGCGATGTTCGCGAACAGCACACGGCGATAGGGACAGAACGCATCGATGAGTGCGGTCGCTTGGTTTTTCCTTTCTTTCGGCCAAAAGCAAAAACGCCCGTGTGTTCGAGATTTCGGCGCACGTTGAAGATACCCAGGTGGTCAGAATTAACCCGAAGCCCTTCACTACGGCGGGCCTCATCGCCGGTGTAGCGTCGGCGCGTTGAACCCTACAATCAATCAATCAATCAATCAATCAATCAATCAATCAATCAATCAATCAATCAATCAATCAATCAATCAATCAATCAATCAATCAATCAATCAATCAATCAATCAATCAATCAATCAATCAATCAATCAATCAATCAATCAATCAATCAATCAATCAATCAATCAATCAATCAATCAATCAATCAATCAATCAATCAATCAATCAATCAATCAATCAATCAATCAATCAATCAATCAATCAATCAATCAATCAATCAATCAATCAATCAATCAATCAATCAATCAATCAATCAATCAATCAATCAATCAATCAATCAATCAATCAATCAATCAATCAATCAATCAATCAATCAATCAATCAATCAATCAATCAATCAATCAATCAATCAATCAATCAATCAATCAATCAATCAATCAATCAATCAATCAATCAATCAATCAATCAATCAATCAATCAATCAATCAATCAATCAATCAATCAATCAATCAATCAATCAATCAATCAATCAATCAATCAATCAATCAATCAATCAATCAATCAATCAATCAATCAATCAATCAATCAATCAATCAATCAATCAATCAATCAATCAATCAATCAATCAATCAATCAATCAATCAATCAATCAATCAATCAATCAATCAATCAATCAATCAATCAATCAATCAATCAATCAATCAATCAATCAATCAATCAATCAATCAATCAATCAATCAATCAATCAATCAATCAATCAATCAATCAATCAATCAATCAATCAATCAATCAATCAATCAATCAATCAATCAATCAATCAATCAATCAATCAATCAATCAATCAATCAATCAATCAATCAATCAAATGCTACCTTGTTTTCTAGCTCGCCCATTATGTCCGAAACGTGTCGCCACGAGTCAGCAGATCAGTTTTCATGCAGTTGGCTCGACAAGTCTCGTGGAGTCCACCATCGAAATGAAGTAAATGAGCCCCCTACCGCACAGGGAACACACAAAAGTAATTTTCCAAACGAGAAAGTCGAAATAGCAGACATCAGATGCCGTACAGGAACTAGTAAAAAAATTACGATTCCTTCGTGAAGGAAGCTGGGAGACGAGCGAAGAAAGCTTTCTAAAAGCAACAGTGTGTCAAAAGTGCGTCAAAATCTTCGCTAAAAGTGCCCCAACCTCCGCTGAAAGTGAGTACAATCGATAGTCAAACCTTCAAGCACCCGAATCGCAAGCGAAGAACGAGCCCATGCGACGATTTTTCGCGCAGATCTACGAACGATCTAAAGGTATACCGATACCTGGTTTACGAGATAAAGGTATACTATTGTGCTCCTGCTTCATGATCGATGCGCGTATTGTGTTATCTAGAACCTTTACTTATTCGCGATTTTCAAGTAACCGTTTTGACAGAATGGAAGCCCGGTTTCACGCATGCGCCGTGGGTCCACAGATATTAGAGTTATGGCAGAGCGTAGAACCGGTCCCGGTACGGTAACCGGAAGGCGACCGGCGTTACTGCGCGTGCGCAGAGCCGGAAAAACTGGTTGTGCGCATGCGAAGGTGTACCGGGTACCGTACCGGGACCGGCTCTCCGCTCTGCTGTAACACCCTCTTATTAGAGCTTCCCGGTCGACCAAACGGTATATGGGGAAATGCATTAGGTTTCTGATTTGATTGATTGATTGTAGAGTTTAACGCGCCGATGCAACGATGGCGATGAGGCGCACCGTAGTGGAGGGCTCCGGATTAATTTTGACCACCTGGGGATCTTTAACGTGCGCCGAAATCTCGTACACACGGGCGTTTTTGCTTTTCGCCTCCATCAGATAAGCGGCCTCCGCGGCCGGGAATCGAACCCGCAACCTCGTGCTCAGCAGCGCAACGCCTTAGCCACTGAGCCACCGCGGAGGGTCATTAGGTTTCTGACGGGACGCTATCGGTCCGACTAAAAAAGCTTTCGCTTTAAAAAGGTAATAGCTGGGCTTGCCGAGCTCCGGCATTGAAGTAGCGTAGGGCTGTTGCGGGAATCTGAAGCGCACGCTGGCTGTTGTGGATCTTTCCGGATCGCAAGGTTAACGCCGTCGATGAGCGAGAACCCAGTCCTAGTCGATTGCATCCTTTGAAAGGCGCACATACCGCAATTAGGCCAGAATGCAGCGTACACCACGCAAGCTTTCCCCTACAGGGTGTGCTCAGGGCAAAATTTCAATTACACCAGAAAGAAAAGTTGTCGCCCGCTAGAGTTTCAAGACATAATGATACTGAACCGTGGGCGTAATCAGAGGCAGATATATCAAAGCTTTAGCTGCATCAAATGTAATGTACGTCGCAACTCACGCGGCAGCCCTGGTTATAATGCTGCGACACTAGTGGCGCCGAAGGCTGCAGTCTCTTTAAAAGCGATGTAAGCCTCGCTGTCTTGGGTGAATGACCACTTAACGATTACTCGTTTTCCAGTCTTCAACTCCGAACTCTTCCAGTACAGGGCAGCGACAGAGTCCACCCTAAGCGCAAATGTACGGTTTTCTCAACACCCAAAACCAGCGACGTTAAACAGAAAAGTCAGCGGGGTGCCCAGACGCTACAGCGTTGCTTTTGTTTCTTCCCATCACATTCAGTGGGGCCTTCACTCCCTCGACGCACTCCCAGAGCGAGCACTCTGGTAGACGCAGCAGTGGCGGCCACCCCCACTGCGACGGCGCGCTGATGCAAAGAGCGGATCGGGCGTGGACAGTAAAGGAAGGGCGCTTGTCGTAAAAGTGAACGACACCGCCAGCACCATCACGGCTGCGGCGGCGTTGGCCCGGCGCAGAGCTGGGCGTCCGGGCGAAAGCATAACAAGGCCTGCAAGGGAAATCGTGTGCGACGTAGGCAGGGCAGGCCATCGAGCGGACCCAATAACGAAAGTGTCGTAAAAGCCCCTCGGCCGCGGAGTGCGGGAACATTATCAACAGAAACCGGCACTGCGTCCCTTCCTGCAGCCTCCCCGACTAACGTTTCCGATGCGGCGAGAGGAGGCCGCCAGCGAGGAGGGGGCGCTGGCATCGTCAACGCCTCTGCCCAGAGAGAGCGACCAGTTGCGCCTAGTGCCCGGGGCGCTCGTGTGGCGAAATGATGAAAATGAGCTCAGGAAGCGCCAATTTGCCGATAGGCCAGAGCAGATGACGGAGAAAGAGGGGTGCCGGCAAGGACTTTCAGGGAAGGAGTTATGTAGAAGCGGTGGGGAGGAAATGGAGAAGTACGTTGGCGGCGGTATTTCTCTGGTTTTAGTTCAACCCTGAAGGGGGGGGGGGGAGGTGAGAAGTTCAATTTGCTATGCGGAGGCATTATTAGCCAACAGAGCGAAAAAGCCAGTGTCCCCTCTTTGAAAAGAGTTCCATAGCCCGAGGCGTTCCACAGCGCGAGCTTAAACTTGGCAGTAGCAGAGGTGGCCGTCCGCGGCAGTACGTTGCAGATGACGGTAGGGAAATAGTAGTAAAAAACTGATTGATTCCTGTCATAGGAATGAGTGGAACACGAAAGCAAACTGTACAGCGAAACCTGCAGCTGAGCATGATTTGCGGGTCGGCGGCTGTCTTGTGGGTGTGCTTGGCGAGCGACGCTTTTCTCGCGGGTCGCTTCGACAAAGGTGTACTGGCGTCATTTCCGTGACGGATATGACGTCAGTGAAATCTTGGGGTATCGCGGCATAAAACACTTTCGTGTTAAAATTTAAAACCTGAAAATGAACAACTCTAAGTATAACGTACTCTTTATTTCTAAAGATTGCTTCTCCGCAAGAGGACCCTGTGTGCAGGGGTGCACCCTTTACAGGCCGCCTGGTTCGTTGTACTGGCGTCACTTCCGTGACGGAAATGACGTCAGCGAGATCTCCGTGTATCCGGGAATAAAACAATTTCGTGTTAAAAACTTTATTAATCGAAAGGGTGGCACAAGCACCCTGGGTGGGGCGGGCGAAATTATGGGTGCAGGGGTAAGTGAAACAGGTCACACATTCACAAGTTTACGTAATAAGGTCATTAGTAATGTTCATGTTCACTCAGGACTGGCAAATTCACATGACTTCTCCTCGAGGAGCTGAATGCAGCCGCACGAGTGAATGGACACGCAACAAAATTAGCCATCATCGTCAACTCTCCCATCACACGGCGCAGGAACGAGCAGAGGCGCAGCGCGTAGGAGACAGATGGAAGCCATTCGAAAGCGTTAGGACAAGGCAAAACGTGAAGAAACGCAAGCGGCAAGATTACGACGCCCTTCGACCATCTGAGGCGGACGCAAAGAGGCTCAGGTGTCAGCTGGATACTCCCGTTTTCGCATTCACAACTCATACCAATGCTTGCATGTTTTCGGGGTTTTTCAGAGCGTAGCCACGCCCAACGATGTGATAAAAAAATATGAAGGACATGTCGGCACAGTCGTGGTTAGAGTACTCGATGTGAGCGACTGTTTCGCTTGAAATAGACCGAGTAGGTACCACATTGAAGCCTACGTGTTTGCGACCTCTGCGCAACGAAACGTCGCGGCGGTTAACCTTAATTTAACGAAGTCGGCGAGCTGATCAGTCATTGTTTTTTGTACTTTTACTCCAAAATTGACCGGAAAAATGAAATAATTAGCCGAATACTAGCACTACAGTAAGGAGCCAGCAGCAATGAAAACCTCTGAAATCACCTAAAAACAAAATTCGCCATGATGATGATGATGATGATGATGAAAAGAGGGGCTAATGTAGCCAATGTAGCAGAATGTGGCTAATGTGGCTAATGTAGCAGCAGGCGACTAAGGAAGTGTTACGCTTTCTACGGGCGACGAACTTCAACACCAGACCATAGACTGAACGCCTCCAGTGTCTGTCAGTGTCAGTGTTTCAGCGCTGTGCATACGTGTCTACTCCAATTTCTCTTCATTTTTTCTTTTCTCTTTTTTGCCTGTTTTCCTTTTCCCATGTGCAGGATAGCAAACCAGGCTTTAGCCAGGTTAACTTTCCTGCCTTCTTTCTACACCCTTTCTTCCTTGCTTGTGCAGCGTACAGCACACCAGCTAGCAAGAGTAACAAACCATTATGTTTTTTCCTTCGTCCGCATCGCAAACGCGCGGACTGCGTTACGCCATTGGCTCACCTGTACTTTCGTGAATGCATTACTGCTCTATTCATTGTTTCGAGCACCACTGTATTGATTGCTCTATTTATTGTATTGACTGTTTCTTTTTCCCCTGAGCTATTCGGACGCTGCTGCGCTATGCCACCTGTGGGAGCGTGGGGCTTTGCCAAGTTGCCCTTGAGACAAGTTCTTCTTCGCGCTTCCAGTCTCATATGAACTGTGTTTGTAATATGACTCAAATAAACGCCCATACAAAAATGCCTTATGGGCGTCTATTGAAAAATGTATGGTGAGCTATGGCCGCCTATGGGTCTCTATGGTCACCCATAAAAAGGCATAAATTAGGCTATAGGCAGCTATTGAAGTTTTTATAGATCCTGCACCAAAGACTGTAAACCATACAATTCTCTTTAGACGATTATAGAACATCCCAGTGTGTTTAGTCTATAGAGTCACAGCTATTCAGGTAACTGTAGCCAGCTAAAGAAATATGTATGGCTTTAGTTCTATAGACCAGCCGCGGCAAAGCTCTTTTGGCTGGCTATAGACCATTGTTTAGCTTGAAGTCTACAGACTCAAAACCATTCAGCTGTCTTTTGCCAGCTATTGAACAGAGTTCGTCCTAAAGCTATAGAAAGAAAGCCATAAAAGCTCATTCGGCTCGCTATAGGCCGTTGTTTCGTACTAAGTCTACAGACTTCAAACCATTGAGCTGTCTTTTGCCAGCTATTGAAAAGAGTTCGTCCTAAAGCTATAGAGAGAAAGCCATAAAAGCTCATTTGGCTGGCTATGGGCCGTTGTTTAGCTCTAAGTCTACAAACTTGGAACCATACGGATGTCTTCTGCTAGCTATTGGAGAGAATTTGCTTTAAAGCTAAAGAGAGGCAGCCATAAAAGCTTCTGAGGCTGGGTACAGTACAATATATAATTGTAAACCTTTAGATGTGTGATAATTAAGCAACATTTTGCCGGCATTAAGAAAGCGTTTGCGCAGAACTTACAAGCCTGCATTCATAAAGGCTTCTTTAGCTAACTACATAGTAACATAAGGCTCCAAGTTTACAGCCGCTAATCGAAAAGTGTTAGCCTATAAAGGTATAATTCGAGCAACCATTAAATCTTATTCTGCTGGTTTCAATATGACTTATGACGCGAAATTCATATACTCATGATTTACCTAGCTACATCTACAACACAGATTGGATAACGATGATGAGGTTGATCGGCCGGTTATATGAACGTATTTGTTCAATAAGGTTAGGTACTTATTATACCAACAATACGGGAAAAGTACAATTAAAGGAAGCTACTGATTAACGCTCAAATTCAGGTTGCAACTTTGGATACTGCGCGTCCGCAAAGCTTGCAAATGAACGTTGACCGAAAGACGTATAATTTCGTAGAATAATTCCTCTGTGGCCCTCCGCTGCCGTGGTCAAGTGAAAAAGCGGGCTTCTCTGAAAACGGCCCTCACAGCGTCGAAGCAGATTGGAAATAGCTTTCGCGGCCCACGGTACGCTCTCTCAGAAATATGGTGGAAGCTGCGAACAACCGCATTCTTTCTCCCGCGGACCCCACTTTCAGATTAGTCATTGAGAAAGGGGGAGAGCGACCCACGCCGGACCGAAGGAGGCGCGGTGAAGAAATTCTGGGGAGCGATGAAAGGGTAGAGGGGACACCCCTGCTTCCTGTTTTATTTTCTGTTGTTTGTTTGACATATACTGGTTTTGGCTATGGTTACCGAAGGACACGGCCGTGCGACCCGCGCTGTGTTAGTATTCCTGCGCGCAGCAATGCTAGTGACACACAATGTTCCCTGAGTACTTAGAACAGATACAACTTTTTTTCGGATGAAGAAAACAAAACGTTAAGCGATCTTGTATTTACCAGAAAAAATAATTACCAGCGAACAAGGTAGAAAAAGATCGAAAGATGGGCATGTATCCCCGCACTATTTGCTATCGCGATGGACCTGCTTATACCTGGATGTACTCAGTCAGCCAAATTTCGTCTCCTTGCTCATGTGCGCGGGCATGGCACGTGTTGCCTGGTGCTGGAAATTTCGACTCGACGGCAATGTGCTCGTGTAGATGGTGTGACGCCAAGCAAATGTGTCGCTTTTTGGTGTCGTAAATTTCGGTGTTTACGGTGACAGTGTTACGATTAATTCAACATCAACTTCAAGTCACGCGAAAATGGATACCTGCGATACTGTAACAGGAATTTCATCGTACGCAAAACTCTAGGGTGAGTGATCTTACGAACTGAAGAGACTCTATAGTGCGAGAAATGCAGGACTTTTTTTGGTGTTCACGAATACTTTTCTAAACTACCCTGCACCACATGGGCACTACAACGTAGACAGAAGTGAAGATTTGGCCGCGGTGATGTGACAAAAATCATTTTTTCGCGAACTGAGAAAACTTACAAGGAACTAATTGAGTGAACTTGAAAAACGTTTTTTTTATCATTGCATTGTGTGCGACCATCTTCATTGTTTAATTGAGAGTGCATTTCCATTTTAGCCACCGAACTTGCAGCTGTGTGCGTTGAGTACTGAGTGTAATGAACGACTTCTGAGTGCTTTCTTTTCTGTGGACTACCCACCACCTGTATGTATTTGTGTCTCGGCGGGCGTTCGCGGGGAATGTGCCACGTAGTGTGGCTGTCGAGCGAGTCACTTAAGCTTGAGCCAGAGTGTTGGAATGCGTGTGCTGTGTTTTTAGATCGGCGTATGTGAACAACTGTTTACTGGTGGTGAAGTAGCGTAGATAGTAGCCATTTATTTGATGAATGGAATGAATAAACCCCTTGATTTTGCTTTCCTTGAATGCCTGTGTTTAAGCCTTTTGTGAATGAAAACTGGCGAAGTGTTTGCAATCGCAACCTCGCACTCCCCCTATATCGCTGAAGTGTTCACGGAGCATATATTACAGAATGCACCTAAGTGCCACAGGAGATGTTCTAGAGATCTGCAAGGCATGGCAGCGTGCTAAAATTTCTCAGCGGCTGCTGCTGTCGCTGTGTTTCAAGTAGTGGTGATTCTCTTCTGGCTGCAGCCCATGCAAAAACATTGTATGGTCGGCTATTGAAAAACCTTCTTATGGTTGTCTTTAGCTATTTGGCCCAATTATCTTCAGACATTTCTATGGCTGTCTTTAGCCATTCCTATCGACATTCCTATGGGTGTCTTTAGATTCTTCTATAGCCATAGCGATATGGAAAGAAGAGCTAAAGACAGCCATAAACATTTCTATGGCTGTCTTTAGCCATTCCTATCGACATTCCTATGGGTGTCTTTAGATTCTTCTATAGCCATAGCGATATGGAAAGAAGAGCTAAAGACAGCCATAGAACCGGCTATAGAAGAAGCTAAAGACACTCATAGGAATGTCGATACGAATATCTAAAGACAACCACAGAACCGGCTATAGAAGTCACTAAAGAAACCCATAGGAATGTCGATACGAATAGCTAAAGACAACCATATAACCGGCTATAGAAGAACCTAAAGACACCCATAGGAATGTCAATAAGAATAGCTAAAGACAGCCGTAGAACCGGTTATAGAAGAAGCTAAAGACACCCATAGGAATGGCGATACGAATCGCTAAAGACAGCCATAGAGAAGTCTAAAGATTATTGGGCCAAATAGCTAAAGACAACCATAAAAAAGATTTTCTATAGCCGAACATGCAATATTTTTGTATGGGCGAACTGCAACTTCAAATGAGACTTCGACGAATTCATGCCGGTGTCCTTACAAAATAAGAGGAGCGCGTGCAAACGGTAACTAGATGCCACGTGCACGGTTTCGAAGACGTGCATTGTAGCATAAAAGGGAAAGTTAAAGAGGGCTTCTTCTAAACATGAATGCACGTGACAACGGGAATGACAAAAAGCTAAAAAAAAAGAGGACACCAAAAGAAAGCTGCGCTTGATGCGGACATGAAGCCCCTAAACGTAAATCACGGGCTCAAACCGAAAATGTACACTCGCGAAGCCCTAAAAAGTGCATCAGCCGGCAGTCCTCCGTGTGGCAGTCGTTAGGGGAAACAGGGAAGCAGGATTACCGAGGGGAAAACATCTCTTCACTTGTTATCTTCAAGATAAGAGCTCTGGACCCCTTGTATCAGCAAGAGTGCGATAACTCAGCCAACTGGAACAAGAAAGGCTGCCGTAGATGCTGGTATAAAAACTGCTATCATTGACGATCCCGTAGTAGGAAAAACTAAGTGATTCAAGACGGCTTACAAGAGACCAAAAACGCGTAGGGGGATACCCTTGAGACTTCAAAGAACAGCATCGATCGTTTGCTTCCGAAAACGCAGCTTGGACGCCCTTCTTGATGGCGAAAATAAAATCATGTAAACGAAAAGGCGCTGTAACGACTCCAGCAAGGGCGAAGACGCTGCCTGGCTGCCTAACAGCGGCCTCAATCAATGTTGCATTTCGGGCCGGGCCGCCAAATGAAAACACAAAGTCAAAGCCGTGCCGGATATTTCGGGCAAACTATGACCGGCTTGCGCCTGAGTAATCCTGTTTACCGCTGCGTGCCTCGTTCATTCATGAGAACATAAACGTCGATGGACGGAGGCGACCTCAACGCTGACGTTGCGCAAGCGACCCAGGGCTTGACCATGGAGATAAAAAAAAGAACAAGGTCGCAGGGATTTCTCCTTCGCCGCTTTTCTCCATCTCACTAGGCAGCTTTCGCCATAGCCGTTCGGGACTTGCCTCCGTACTCTGACCTTTTGTCCTAATGTAGGGGCCATTCGGAAGGCCGTAATCCTGGCGTTTATCCCCAGTGATCACGTACCAATGCGACCGTTTCTTCACTTCGGTGCTAACTCCAGAGGCTATTAGGCGAGTTCCCTCCAACAGCAACTACCAGGACTGGCAGACCTAAATCAGACAAAATTCACTCAGGCACTGGGGGAACCCCGCAAGGCTCGGTTCTTTCCCCCTTCCTTTTTAGCGTTACACGGAAAACGAAATAAAGTACACAGGCGACCTACAAGTCTAAGCGGGCCTAACTTCCTGCAAGCACATATGCTGCGCTTATTAGTTCACACGCCGAAAGTGGTAACAACATAATAACAGCTATTGAAAGCGTGGAGTAAAGTGAACGGTTATACATAATCTAAAGCGATTTTCCCGATGTTCTGCGAAGGTACACTGATGAGCAGCTAAAAAAAAGAACACTGTCCTCGACCTACTGACTTTACGGACCTAGTTTCCTGCAAACAGGTGTGTTACGCAGATTAGTTCACCAGCGGAAAGTCGAACGAACAGAAAAACAGCTACCGAAAGCGCAGCATAAAGGCCCGTCAACACTTGCGAAAGCAGCGACAAAAGCGAACGACACGAGCGAGAGCGACGATTTATTTTAGGTTTCCTCTGTTTGTTGTCTCTCGCTTGGGACGTGATTTCACGGGAGTTGCGGTGTCGTAATTGCACAGTAGCGGCGTGCTACGGCGGGATATGAGGTCAAGAACGCACGCCGCCTCTTTCCGCGTCAAGAGCGACGGTGCGACGGCGGCGACAAAAACTGGTCGAGACCAATAGCGTTTGTCGCGCGACGAAAGCGATGTCCGGCGACAAGAGCGGCGAAAACCGCGTCGCTTTTGCCGCTTGTGGTCGCTTCAGCGGCAAGACGGAAGGGGCCTTAAATGCAACCATTCTAGATAGCCAGCATTATGAAAACCAAAGCTTTCTAAGTTGGACCGATGTCCTTCAGTAAAATGAAAAAAAAAGAAAGAAAACTATTGCATTTCCCCATTGACCAGTTGGTCGACCGAAAAGCTCTGATAAGATTTCTGGACACACGGCGCATTCGTGAAACCGGGCTGCTATCGCGCCAAAACGGTTATTTAGGAATCGCGAAAAAGAAACGGTTTTAGATCATGAAGTCATGAAGTAGCAGTACAAGAGTACAGCTTTATCTCATCAGCCACGTATCGGTATACATTCAGATGGTTCGTAGATGCTTTTACATCATCATCATCATCATCATCATCATCATCATCATCATCATCATCATCATCATCATCATCATCATCATCATCATCATCATCATCATCATCATCATCATAATCATCATCATCATCATCATCATCATCATCATCATCATAATCATCATCATAATAATCATCATCATCAGTATCATCATCATCATCACCGTCATCATCATCATCATCATAACCATCATTATAGCCATCATCATCACAGTAATCATCATAATCACCACCACACCTTCACCACTGTCATCCTCCTCCTCCTCCTCATCATCATCATTATCATCACCACCACCACATTCACCAGCATTATCATAATCATCATCACCATATCGTCATCATAATTATCAATCATCATCACCGCAATCATAATCATAATCATCACAATAATAATAATCATCATCATCCTCCTATCTACGCCCACTGCAGGGCAAATGCCTCTCCCATCTGAAAATACCCCGGTCCTGTGCTAACTGCGACCAATTTATCCCCGGAAACTTCTTGATCTCATCTGCCCATCTAACTTTCTGACGGCCCCTGCAACGCTTGCCTTATCTAGGGATCCACTCTGTTACCCTTAATGACCAACGGTTATCTTGCCTTCGCATTACATGCCCTGCCCACGGCCATTTCTTCTTCTTAATTTCTGCTAATATGTCCTTAACACGCATTTGTTCCCTGGCCCACTCCGCTCTCTTCTTGTCCCTTAATGTTACAGCTATCATCTTTAGCTACATTGCCCGCTGAGTCGTTCTCAATTTAAGTTCAATCCTCTTAGTGAGCCTCCACGTTTCTGCCCCGTAGGTGAAGTGCTTTTACTTAGTGCGCGAAAAATCATCGCATGGGTTGGTTCTTCCTTTGCGGTTGAAGTGTGAACGTTTGAAGATCGATTAGGCGGACTTACCGCGGAAATTGGAGGCACTTTTAGCTTTGACGCATCTCCCAACTTTTTTTAGGTAGGGACGGTAAGTTGTTTGTCCAGTGTCGTTGGAGGCACAGTCACGAACAGTAGAAAAGGAAAACAAGTTCAGGTAAACCCGCGGAAAGTCTAACAACCTTTCGTGCCTTTCGCTGTTGGGTTGGTTGAAACGTGCCCGTTTTATGCCGGTTCCGTACAAAACATTCGAATATCTCTCCGTTTACGCAGTTACCATGTTCACCTGAGTTGGGTGCGCAGTTTTCACGTTTGTGTGAATCGGAATACTGAAATAGGCAGTGTCTTTGACGATGTAAGGTTGCCGTACTGAGGCCCTGTGGCTGTTGTCCAGCTGCCTACACTGCATGTCCAGCTGCATATTTCCCACATAAATATCGTGCATTACTATAGCTAAAATAAAGGGATTTGTCATTTATCGGTGTCAGTAATGCCGGAAATTTTAGCCGCAGAAATTTAGTAACTGGAAGAGTTCAACAAGGCACCACCCACGTCGCAGTATGCCCAGAGTGCCACTTATATTTTTGTTTAAGCTTTCTTTTGTCTGCGCCAATAGTTAAGAGAAAATTATGTTCGGCTAAGCGTAGAGGGGCCAAATGCTAGGTGAAGATGTGTGAGAAGAGGACACGTGGCGAAAAGGCAAGGAGCCCCGTGCACGTGTGAGGAGTGCACGCCTCAAGAAAAAAGGAGCTTCCCGTGGTCGGATTTAAATCTGAGTCCCTTGCGTTATCAAACCACCGTTTATGCGATGGTGCAATCATTGCAGTCGGGACGCTCAGCATTTCTTTTGGGTTCCTAGCCCGTGCGTTTGGCCTTGGACTTGGGTTGAGTTGAAGTGGGCTTTGGCTTCGGAATGTGACAGCTTGTATTTTCGACTGTAGGAGGTTGGATGGGGGACTTTGGTTTAACTCAACTTGCACAGAGAAAGCTGCGCTTTTTAAACCTCTTTCCTTTAACTAAAAGGCAGACCTAAGTAAAGCCAAGTTAAAGATAGTGAAGTCTACCAGATTCGTCGTTATCTCAGGCTTCACATGTCCATTGCGAACGTGGGCGAATTTTTCTCGAAAGCAGGACACCTCGAGTGCGTAGCTTCAATTCGATTCCGCCTTCAATGAAACAATGTTCTGTTCGTGACACAGTTGCCAATGGACCGGAAAAACAAAAGAAAGGAAGCCAGGAAGCAAGTCACCATTTCTAGCACGCACACGAAGATTGTTTATTCTATGGGGTAATTCCGAGAACGAGCATCTCTCATGTGTTAACGTGGGCGTATATGTATAGGGAAGACGAGCTGGGGATTGAATGGTACCTCCCAATCATGGGCATGTATCATTTGTTAATATTACCGAGAAGTGTGCATTGGGTTTGTTTATTGATGTGTTGGTTTTGCCGCACCGCTGCGCCGGGCTGTGTTATCGGTGTTATCTGTGGGCCAAGGGAAGCGGGTGTTCCGTTCTTTATTATTGATGCCGCACGTGTTATCTCCTTTGATAGGGACAGTGTTTCGAACTAACGTAACCAGCCTACAGTAATCTTTGATCTGCAGTGTTCCGGATGTGATTCCACGGTTCAAGAAACACTCGCGCCAAGTGATAAATGCCCGCAGAGCAGACGCCGCGCTGTTCGATTCGCCGACACTCGCCCGCGCACGTCACTTTGTTGACTGCTGCTTCGCCGCCTCTGTAATCTTTGAGTTGTTAGGGGAGCACAAGTTCGCTCCAATAAACTTGTTTTACCTTCCAGTCAACTACGTCGTGTTTGGCTACGTGACAATATGTCGGGATTATGACGGTATGCCTTCTCGGCGTTGGTGTTCCTATTTTCGGCAGAATAGAGAAGCGGCGATGATCATGTTGCCTCTTGCACCCGGACCTTACAAAAGCTTGCGCAGCTATGTCCACGAACTTGCGCCAAAGGCGACAAGAAACAGGCTTGCCAAAAGCGGCATGCTAATCATTACGTGGGCTGCGCAGTTGGAGTGGTCTACCGCATTCCTCTGACATGAGGCAAAGAGTACATCGGTCAGACGGGAAGATGCGTAAATGGCCGTGCAAGGGAACATTATCTTTCACTAACAAACGCAAAGGGGGCACACGTGCCTACCCACTGTAGTGAGTGTAGTTACAGCAAAGGCACCCCTTTATTTCAGGAGATTAAGATTGTAGACAGAAGCCGTGATAAGACAGCGCGAGAATTAATGGAGGCTTATCATATCAGGAAAATGGGTGACAAGTGTGTTAGCGACACTTCGGTATGTTTGCGTGGCAAAGAGCAAGCGTTTTTAGATCTTTTAAAAACGTGATAATGGGCTCCGTCGACTCTTATACTTCGATGCTTTCGGCAAAATAAACACAGTTGTAAGTGAGCGCTAGTCCCGTCTGGTCTTTCTGTGTCTTTGTCGAATTTTTGCGCTCAAATTTCCACTTGTAAACATGAACCAACTAGCCCAACAACAAGTTCTATTAAATTACCTTATAACAGGCTGCGAAAGTTTCGCTAAAAAGGTTCCCCACATTCGTCTGCAGAGAATCACGGATCAAATGCGCACGATTTTGGAAGGGGAATCACACAAAGGTGTTCACGCGCGCGCACAACACCTGCAACTATTGCAAGGCGGTTAGGGCATTGCGACGTGTAGTTCATGGTAGAAAGTGTTTGAGCAACGTCGTAAAATCAGCAAAGCGCAGTAGGAGTTGAGCCCTAGTAACTACGAAAGGCCGAACAAACAACCGCCATCAGTAAGTGTCCAGACACTCCGCATAACCATTATACAAATGTGCACTGCCAAAAATCGATATCGCAGAGGTAGCGCGCCGAAGAAAAAACGCAACAAAAAACTCCGCGGACTATTCCCATACAAGAAGCAGGGGAAACTGTTTTGCTTTCTTGTTTATCCCTACAGTCCACCGATGAGAAGGCGAAGACTAAACCGCCTGTACCGAAACCTGCGTCTCCCTAAGGAGCCGTCGGTGTCAGGCCAGCGTCGTTGTAGCCCGCCGAATGGATGTCCGCTGCCGTGGCAACAGCCGTTCGGGGTCACCCCGAAGGTCCTAACACCCACGAAGGGACTGAAACCTGGCACTGACACTAACCACAAACGCTGTTCGAATCTAAGCAACAAGGTCTGCTTTGAGCTAGCGTTTTCTGCTTCCTTCGTGTGTTTTAGTGGGCCACGATTTTTTATTGGTTACAGCAAAGGTTAAGCTCCTGTGTGGGGAAGCTGGCCTCAGGGCCGTCTTTACTCGTCCCAATGCCCTCCTGCAGAGTTTGCTTTCAAGACTGAAGGCTTAGTGTCCAGGCCGTGGAGTTTCCTCTTTTCCCAATTAAACACAAGATTTTTCCTGATGCACGCTCCTTTCGTTTGCCATTTCCTTCGATACACGGATTTTTTATATGGGCGCTCATAGCTGCAGTATTTGTCCCAATCGAAAACTGGGTGGGCTTTAGAAAAGGTAAAGATTCCAGGGCCTGCCAGTGCAAAATTACCGAGATCCGTTTTGTGCCTTCGCTCCTGTGTCCTCTGTTGACAGCGCTCGACTCTCGAACCTCCGCGCTTATTCGTGCTTCTGAACGCGCAAGCTCACGAAGGCTGGAATGTTAAGCTGCCAATATAAATACAAAAACGTGAGACGTAGCGGAGATCCAAGCAATTCATTTCGTCCAGCCATTTTTCTCCGAAGGCTTTAGAGGATCTCAGGTCCCCGCGGAAGGGCAGTGTTGTTTTAATTAAGACAAACACTACAAGTATTGGAAGGAGACTGTGCGCGAAGGAAGGCACTTTGGAGAAACCTTTGTCCACCAAGATTTTTTTCTCAGAATCCAATAACCCCATTTTTTCTTGTTGATGTCTTCATGCAGAGTCGCTTTTCTATAGAAAATAACTATAATCGTGTGTCAATGTCATTGCTTTGTTAAACCACCAGGAGCCATCTTCGTTTTTCAAGCTCGTGTGCGTGACATGCCTGTGACATGCAATTAGGAGACGTGAAAATCAATATTAATGTTCATCAGTGCTTTACTAAAGGATTGAAGAACAAGACAATAAAAGAGTGCTCTGCACCAGTTCGCCGCGTCACGATCTAATGTTTACACATGCCATTCAAATTTTGATAGTAGGAAGGCAGTAGTGAAGTTGCCACGATTTCAGTCAAGGTGAAGTAGTGTATGACTTCCAAATACAACTTTAGCCCTAAAAGAGGGTCATTTACCGAATGTTTTCGTTAGTATGCATTGTTTACTCTTCGGAGAACTGCCCAGTCGTTTAACCAATGTCATTTGCGATAAGGACCCGTTGGGGACACCTGAAACAAATAGATAAACTATGGATTCTGACTAAAGCGCAACGAAATAGCGAGAGTACAATTTAACCACCGTTTTATTGAAACATAGATACAACGCCGTGTAAACGAATATTTTTCTTTAGGTTGTTATGGGTCGTCATTCGGAAATTCCCAAACGCCCGACCGCAAACCCTGTAAAGCGTGCATCGCCGCACTAAGACAAACGTTGCAAGGAAGCAACCTTCACAAGCTCCGAGTGGCCAGTGACGTTTTTTTTTTTTTCGTTGTCGAAAGCAAACTGTGATGCATAGGAGTTAGAAAGCCTTGGTGGCACTGGAAGGGACGCGCTAGCCTGCCGACCAGTTCCCTCGATCGGAAGGAAAACTACGGAATAAAGTGTCTGCACCCGGTTCGACCGCAAAAAGATAAATATTGTGCGAATTAGCAACGAGGTAGGACTACAGCAAAGCTGCAGCCGTTTCGTTTTGTTCCGTTTTTTTTTCGGTCATATACCCTATGTACCATAAATCTTGATTGGCCGTAGTCTTGCGCAATCAATGCTTAGTCCCACGGCGTAACTGAATGTCGTTTCGGCGAAGTGCGCCATTTATAAATGTAATTTTTACATGAGTCTCCACACATGCGAAACAGTGGTCGAATTGGCACGAGACCTGTAAAAATTCCCACGTCTTACTCAATTTTGTCATTTATTAGTGGTGGCTATGCAATAGCATCGTTTGGGTTGGTGTTCATAATTACGGAATGAGTTAACGCCGAAATGGCATTCACCTGACGTCATGTAGCTAGAGAACTAAACCAGACCAAAAGATGCGGTGTAGGCGTATATGCATAGAGCACGGTGCATCAACACAGCACCGACGTAATATTCGACTGAGACAACAAGCTCCTCGAACTGCCGCAGCCCCCCCGCGTGGGGATAAATAACCACTGGGTTGGTTGCCGGGTAACGACCAAGCCTTTGCAAAAACAGGGGAATGTCCGCCCTCGGTTTTCAGCGTTACGAGAGGAGAGGCCGCGTCGACGAGCAACAAGTAACGTGAGCCACGTTATCGGCGTCGTCGATCGCTCGCCAACCGTGTCCCCGAAACTATACGCCGAGTTGGAAATGAGGGCCATCCAGTCGCAGCGCCATGGCGAAATGAGCCGTGCCGGTTGTTTTGAGAAAGCGTGCGTGCGTAACGTCGCAACTTCCCTCGTCACCGCTGTACTAATGGCCTTCGATGAAACGCTCGCCAGAGCGTTCGTGGAACGCAGTGTTGTGCCGAACACCCTTTAGGTCAGGAAGCTTAGCTATCTACCCGATATAAACAGGAAAGGAACCAGGAAGAAGCCTTAAGGCACTCCTGTCGCATTGTTGTAACAAATGACTTTCAATGAAAGTGAGATTGGGTTGAATAACTTTGCCGGAAAAAATAAGAGATAAAGTCAGTGTCAGGGCTTTTAGGTTGCGTAGGAGGCGATGGGCTGTTCCGGCGGCTAACGGCCCGAGATGAGCACGTCGGGTTGATTTCGCAGAATTACTTTGCATCAGAAACTGCGACGCTTGGCCGGATGCGGAGACCAAAGGGTTGGACCGGTGTGGGTGTCCATTCCTATCCGGCACTGCACGTAATTGTAGCAGTGGCGTAGCTCTCGCTTCGCCAAATGTCGAAGCGCTGGTATTCCATTATCGCGAAAACGGTGCAGCGAAGGTTCTGAACAGCCTGTGTGCGAGCAACGAGTACCATATGCGGCGACACTCGTTAGTTCACAGCGAGGATGCTCGCGGATACTTCAGGGAAGATTTCGAGTGGCGCCGTAGAGTTTGCAGTTTAGGCCTGTTATTGATACGGAGGAATTCAACTCATTAAAGCCTACGTCATTACACGTAGTCTTGAAATTTATTCGCTGCCCTCACGAGCAGGTTGGTGACCAGTGTTGACTGACGTAAATTGTTGAAACATAGCCCCGAATAATGTTGGTGTGTATGTAAAAAGCATCTAATTGTGAGCAGGCTGAAACTGTATACGCGAGCGCGACATTCTTTACTGAGACATGCCGAAACTTTTCCCATGTCGTCACCAGAGATAGGATTATAGTAAGGGTGAGGGAAACTTGGAAATAGGGCAGCCGCGTTCGGCTGTCACACGGCCTGTCAGGATTCGTACTCCAAAGAAAGATTTCTGAAGAAGGTAAGCGTATCAACTTACACAGCACACTTTCAAATTTTTGCAAAATTTTCTTGCGAAGTGCTTGTTTATGCAGTGCCGAACTTCTTTCTCCGCCGTGATATGTACCATCATTCACGTCTTGACCACCTGTATAAAGCGCACATTCCCTGTTGTAACGGTAACGTATCTTTGCCTCTTTTATTCGAAATTAAGGGAACGAACTGAATCACCTACCACCTGCGATACCTATAGTATGGTCGAGCCTTTTCATTTGTGGAAGTCATTGAAAATTACTCATGTTTACCGTGACTACATTCATTTTTTATTCATTTTTAATTTATTTTCCTCAACGCTACGCGGCTACCTGGACTATGGCGGCCGCCCATCTGCTCTAAATATGTAAACTAAACGTTTGTTCCTTCTCCTCCTCAACGCTGTTCTGTATTTTCCCGGTATTTTTTTTTCTGTTGTGTTTTTCCTTAATTGCGTATTTTGTAGTATATTGTTTGTATCACACAACTCCTCTCTGTAATGTCCTCTGAATACGGCATGTATTGAAACAAACAAACAAACAAACAAACAAACAAACAAACAAACAAACAAACAAACAAACAAACAAACAAAAACAAATAGATAAAAAATAAATAAATAAATAAATAAATAAATAAATAAATAAATAAATAAATAAATAAATTTTAATACAGAACCAAAAAAATAAAGAAATAAATATTTCACTATCTTCCCGTAGGGCAACACTGAGTAGTATGCAAAGCAGCCATGGGGTCGACCAAGTTCCCATTAGTTTTCAGTTCGATCACGCCGTTGCGGGAGGAGAATGAGGGGAGCGGAGCGCGGGCGCGCGCGCGTCATTTATACCGCGGAGCTACAGTGGCGCCCCCCAGCGGAGCATGCAGTGGCTACCGTCGCGCCTCTAACCTTAAGCTGCTTCGCATTATCGCGCGTGGAGCCGCAGGTGTTGCCATTCATTGCGCAATCTCGGAGAGGAGGGGATCTTCGGAGAGGAGAGGAGGAATGCCAGAGAGGAGAGGAGACGAGACAAGGAGAGGAGAGTAGGGGTGGAGGATGCGCATGCGCAATGGGGGTGTGGACGCCGCACAACGGGAAGCACAACGGCGGACGCACAACGGCGGAGGGAACAGGCGCGACCATAAGCTGCTCCGCATCTAAAAAATAAATAAATACATCGTAATGGTATAACAACGTTCGAGCTTTCTAACGAAATCTGAATCCAAACAGAGAAGGTAAGTTTTGATTCAAACTATCGTCCTCTGTTTCAGGAATGCGCGTGGGCGTCTTACGGGGCAATTTTTCTCAAGCTCAAACCGAAACTGTAGAAAAGTGCGCGAGTGCTATACCCCGATTCGCAGTCGTTTCACCATACCGCAAGCACAGCTATCTAGAATCGCCTAAAATTGATTTGTTCCATCCCCACGAAAATACGGGGCACATTGTTTTTCGTGGCCCTGTGAAACGCCATCCCTATGCTGTCGGGCTGGGTTGCCACATTTCTCGCTCGTATAATGTAAATTCGAAAGATTTATGCATCGTAAACCCCGAGTATATGGCGAATAGGATATTCCAAACGGCAGGATATGAAAGGAAACACATGTAACCGGCGTGGTTGTGTGCCCTTCTTTTGTTGGTATGACGTACACTCAGTGCTCTTACGAAAACAGCCGTATACTTTTTCCAAAGAGTCTGGCATACTGCGTGAAAAAAAAATGTCGGTAGGCGTGTGTTTTGTTACCGTTATGTACTAAGTCTTCTATACGAATTCGTTAGGAAAAGCAAACATATTTCTTGCGGTCGCTATATATATAACACGCCATGATCCCGGAGAGCTCCCTGCACGTTGACCATACATAGATCCGGCTGTTCCTCTCGGCAACTACCTGATTAGCAACCATCGTCTGGAACGCTACCCTCCCTGTTAAAAACCACCATATATATATATATATATATATATATATATATATATATATATATATATATATATATATATATATATATATATATATATATATATATATATATATATATATATATATGTGTGTGTTTTGACAGGATTTGACAGTGCACTTGGGCTGTTGCAATTGGATCTCTATTGTGCGATGTATTGACTGCGAGTATAATCCCCTTCTTTTTTCTCTCTTGTAACTTTTTTGTAGTTGGTAGTAGAGAGAATACGCTCCCCAGTGGGCTTCGGTGTGAGAGAGGCCTGCGGACAACCATGGCTCACTACGTGCCTGGGGCTCAGGACGAGGGAAAGCTCGTTTCGTTCGTCCCCCGTTTCCTTCTCCTCACCCAAATGAAGGAGAGGACACTGAGTCAGAAGGTGGACGGAAAAAACACAACGGAGACGGATTTATAACCCTTTCCTGCTAGAAGGATTTTTCGTCGGGAGGCGCGGTTTTATAGTAGCTCATTGAATTGAAAAAAATAACCATATGTTTTAACCTCACCCAACGCATTCAGTTTTTCGGTCGAGAGCGGAGATCTTAGCAGCGGAACATCCCTCGGTCGAAAGGAAATATTTAATTTTCTCCTATTTTTCTATTTCTTCAGTCGAAACGGTGTTTGAGAGGTGCTGAAACTAGCAGCGGTCCAAGGGCAAGAACGGTGGTTCACACCCAGCCTTCCCGGTGTCGAGGGCAGCGTTCAATCCGTCCTGACAGCCACCAGTAGGAGGTAAGAAAGGAGAAAAGGAAAAGCAAGGGACCCTGGACGAGAAAGTGACGCCGAGCCCCCCGCGGAGTCATCCGGACGGTGTGTCCTTCCGCCTCGAGCTAATGGAAGAGGAAGGGCCGCCACGCGCGGACGACCACACCTATAGGCTCCAGGATTTATGATAACGAGGCAAGCGATTGGCTGCACCCGATAGTGGCCCGGCGTGTCGCCGCTAATGTTCGACGGGGGAATGCTCAGGTGGCTACGTGCGTCGAGGACGAAGAGCAGTCACGTTCTATTCACGGCCCGGACCGGCGGGGGAAGTGAATTAAAGTACAGTTATAATTCGATGTAACCGAGTGACCGGGAACCGCAAATGATTTCGTTAAATCGAAAACTTCATAAAATCTGAACTGTATTTTTACAAGCCTTATAAATTAGATGTCTAAAGTCTAAAGGCAGGCGCATCATAGCAGCTACCATGACATCGTAATCGCGGCGGCCGCGCCTCTCGTCTGCAGATAAGTTGGTGATGCGCTAAGAGTCCCAAGTGAAAATAATAAAAATGAAATAATAGGGGCTGTGGGGTGAACGATTGAAAACCGGGATGGCTGTGTTTATCTCGTAGGGCTCCATAAAACGAAACAAGACGCCCCGTTTTTTTCGACGTAGCGAAATAATCTTTGTGTAGTTCTGCCCAAACACATTTGGAATCACCCTTTTGCTCATCTGTGTCTGTTTATCGAAAGACTTCGTTAAAGCGGGAATGTCACCGAATATATTTCATTAGTTAAAGTTCATAAAAGCGCTAGCCGTATAGGTTCCTGCGGGGGAATCCCAAATTGTTCGTTACATCGAGAAATTATTGATATCGGGTTTCGTTGGATCGAGTTTTTTCTGTGCTTAATTTAAGGACCTTTTTAAGGGCGTTAAGGGCCTTAATTTAAGGGCCTTTTTAAAGGGCCACGTGTGTTTTTAATTTAAAAACACACGTACCAAAAACGACGCGTTTCCGCACGCGTTTTCCCTCTCCACAAACCGGTCCGGCAGCGGTAGGTAGCACGCATGGAGGCTGTGGGACAGGTTTTGAAGAGGGAAAAATACGCGTGCGGCAACGCGTCGCTCATCGCATATGTAGACAGCCACATTCCGTAAGGATGCAGGCGTACTCGTTCCTCTGGGATCGCAACATCAATGAGGAACGATAGCCTTCGATAAAATACCACCATTGTTATCACCGTATTTTCTTCCGTACAGTGAAGGACTCTCCGATCGACTGCCATGCTGTTCCATCTTGGCGTCTTTGCTGACCGATTTTCTGAGTCCCTCCCTTCCATCGAGTTCTTGTTATACCTTCGTACAGTCGAGCTCGCATTCCTGTGAGTTATTTTTCTTGACGTCGGAACACCAGAAGAACTTTAGAGAGTTCGAGCCCTTCGAGATCGAGATTGAGATCGAAACCTAAGATTCGTACCCACCTAGCTTCGCAAGTAGTTTGAAGGCTAATATAGCGCACTTGCGTTAAACACATGATTTCAAATCGCCCGTCCGAGGCGTAACTCAAGTGTGTTGTAGTAGAGAATAATAGAAAACTATAACCCTGAGATTCGTACCCACGCTACTGGAACACAGCATAAACCCACGCGGACGATTGACGGGCTGTTGAGGTATAATTTTCCCAATGATGTTAAACACAGGTACAAGAAAGGATAAATACTAGCAGAATTTATAAATCTCAGTGCTCAGAATACAACTGAAAACAGGAGTTCGAATCAGGCGAATAAAAAATAAACAGTGACACGACCATTTGTAAGTAAGGAGATAATATTTAACATTGAAGCAGAACATGATACCAGTGAGATTCGAAATGCTCTTGCTCATACTAAGCAGTTCGATGAAGTCTCATCTCACATAAGTGGAACTTCGAGGATGATGCCACCGGTTGCTATACTATTCCGGACGTCTTTCAAAGGGGCACTCCAAAAGTAATTTGGCTGGACGCCCTACAGTCTGCGATATCTCGTGGTTCTCTGTGCTGATGCACCTTAGGACCTCTTGATGTCTCTACAAGGTTTGTGGGAAGCCCATGATGTAGATACACGGTGAACCGATGGTAGCTATAATCATAATAATCCGATGACACTGACATTCAAGTTGCCTATTTATCCAACATCGACATCTAACCTTCCATCAAGAGCCCCACTAATCGTCTCAATTAAGCGGGGGTAGCAGGTCTATCGGCAATTCCTCCATTGATGCCTGTGCAGCGAGGTCCACTCAAGCTCTTATTTTGTAGTGGTAACAAAAACGGCACTATTCGTTGCACACGCGGAAGTTTCCCCACGCAGGCTGCAGCTCTGCTATCGTCTTAGAACAATATTATGGTCCCGACTATCACTTTCACGGAAGGTGACCAAAGCTCTTCATTTCCTGAACTCTACAGACAAATAGAATTCTTCGTGTCAGAAAGGCGAGGCGTGCGCGCCCGTCTTCAGTATTATTGCTTCCCACCGATTCGCATTTTGGTCTTTAACCCCTCAACGTCCTTCGGCCGCTGAGCAGACCTGGCTCTGCGCCTGGTAAGCCTCCCCGTCGGTCCTTTCGTTGTCTACTCTCCTCTTGTTGCTGATTTAACAGGGCTGCTTTCCGCGTATGGCAACGCACAGACGCAATAGCAACTTCCGAAAACGTCTCCAAGCTACTCCACGGCGAGTAAACACGGCGGAGAGATTGAAATTTGTCACCGTATGCTAATCTCAGACAGCAGCACACTTTTTATTGTCCGCCCTGTACGGTCAGTAAAGGGTGTGAATTTCTGTTATGATGTCAATTTAGCTTGAACCCAAAAATAAAGTCTGCTACTGTTATGTAAAAAGTTTACGGAGTTTTAGCGCGTATTCCATTGCATTCAACACTAGGGGTCGCTGTTGTAAGGTGCTACCAGCCTTAAATATATACAAACAAGGCACAGTTACATTTCTTTTTATGGGAGTGGAGTTAACCTGCCTTTTTAACCAAAGAAGTCTTAGGAAATAATAGGCACAGTGAAGCAGGGTGTTTACGTCCACGCTGGTTCGCATTCATATCCGCGATAGATAAAGAGTATGTTTGCAGTCAGGTGATTTATTAGCAACATCGCTTATACTGCCATCAGTGCCCACGTCCCGCAATTTCTACTGATAGCCACCACCGAAAACAAGCGAGATAAGGCCGACAGGTTTGACCTTTAGGTGCCTGCGTTATCGATTGATGAGCTTAAACACCGACAAGCAGACGGAAGGCCGGCTGCCTCTTATCACTCACCCAATTCCCAGAAGCTACGCTCGTAACTTGCGATAGATTTTATTGGTAACGAGGGTATAGCAGCAATAGCTTTTGCGCATTTTCTCTATGAGGTTCGGTAGTCCATATAAACATAGAGCCTTTTTGTCTGAGCTAGCTTAAAAAGAAGGAACATTGTGCGAGTTAGGTGGTTCGTGATCTTCAAGCAAATTTGAACGGCGCGATAGAATGGTTCAGAAGACTAGGAATACGAAGAGACACAGGCGGGTGCTGACCTCCAACTGTTTATTGCCTCTGCGTCCAAGCACGTTTGTACCCTACACATCCTTAAAGGTTACTTAAACCCCATCAAACCTTCATTGGTTTAGGTACGCTCTTGTTATGCGCAAAGAAAAACCTTTATAACCATTGCTACATTTCCTGGTAAGAAAGAACAATTACCGCTAGTTTTTGCTGGGTAGGATGATATAATACAGGCAAGGCATCAAGTTGCGCTTCGTGTCAATGCCAATGTCATTATCATCGTTATCATAATCAGAAGTATATTAATATTAATAAAAATCATCATCATCATCATCATCATCATCATCATCATCATCATCAGGGCTTGTATTTAGAGAGCTCTCGAGAGCAAGTAAATTTAAGGTTCCAGGAAAGGAGATAAGAAACAGCTTTAATGAAGGCTGACGAGGCTCAATAGCAGTGCGTGCAGGTGGGCGTAAAAGCAGTGAGAGAAAATAGACAAGACAGAAGAAAAACAGTGCACCAAAGGAGAGTCAAATTAAAATACCAATTCGAGGAACATAAAATAAAAAGAAAGTTACAACGACCGCAGAAAAAGGTTAGAGTACCTCGTTCAATCCGGAAGCAGCTATAAACCTCTTCAGCTTTTAGGGGCGAAGCATCTTAGGACCTCGCTTTAAATCGCTGCTATCCAACACGCTCTCTAACAAGCAGAGAAGTTGGGAATCCTGCTAAAATTCACCCTACGCGACGCAGAACCGATACACAGCCTCTTCCTTTTAAACATGTCTTGCAGACCCAAATGTAAAACCGCAAGCCTCCCCGGTGTAATCACTGAGGCCATCCGCAAAGCGGGAAGTCAACGCGGCCCACCAGCTCTGGGACTATACGTACTCGAATACACATAGTAATGCTTTGCATGCCATCATCGAAAACCATGACCTAACAATCCTGTCTAATCCCGCCTCCCACACGTGCATGGGCAACAGCGCCACCAAGGACACTTCACCAGATTTGGCTATCATCGGTCCCATCTCTCATGCGGACTGGGCGCACCTCGGAGAATATTTAGGAAGTGACCACGCCATTTTGACCACCACCATACACGACACAGAGTACCGAGTCAAATTCGGCGCGGCGAGTCTCACTGACTGGACCAAACTCCGAGAAGAACGATAAACAAGAAAGAAATCAATAAATCATCCACCACTTACTCTTAAAGAGTGGATATCCCGTCTCCGACAGGACTCCAAAATCACACAAAAACAATTGAGACGTCAACCACCGCCCCATGCGTGGACGCGCGGCTTCTCCACATGTGGGAAGCTCGCTGCAGTCTAATTAAACGCTGACAGAAACAAAAGCTTAACCGTAAGTTAAAAAAAAAACGCATTGCTCAGCTTACAGAGGAAGCGGCACGCTATGCCACCTCATTGTGCAAAGAAAACTGGCTCGACCTCTGCGACGGAATGCGTTACTCCCTTAGCACTTCTAGAACGTGGAAGCTGCTGCGCTTTCTTATAAACCACGGCAAGAGCAAAACGGAATCCCAATGCACAATGGCCAGAATCCTTCATCAACATTCGGGAAACACACGAAACCTGCGCGCCACTCTTACGGCCCGCTATTTTCCAACTCACCCTCGGAGCCCCTTCCCCATACTCTGTAAGCCCCAACGCACTCTTGAACGACGACATCCATCTGCATGAGGTTACGGCCGCTCTGGACAAGCTTCGCCGCAATACGGCGCCCGGAATGGACCAAATAACCAACAAGGCCCTGGCTAACCTGGACACCCCTTTCCTGCTTGAGCTAACGGATTATTTCAATCACATCAGGCAGAAGGGTTTATTCCCAGATGATTGGGAAACAGCGGAAGTCAGGCTCATACCTAAGCCGGGCAAACCACCGAGCATTGATAACCTTCAATCTATTTCTCTCACATCATGTGTAGGCAAATTGTTGGAGCACATCATTTTAAACAGGCTACAAACGTATCTCGAAGATCACGATAAGCTACCCACGACCATCTTTGGATTTCACCCTCGTCTGTCTACGAAAGACATCGTACTCCAGCTAAAGGAAAAGGAAATGCTGCCTGCCACCCGCAACTCACCCACAGCCATCCTTGCGCTGAACCTGAAGGGGGCGTTTGACAATGTTAAACATGCCGCCATCCTCTCGAAACTAAATACTCTCAATTGCGGGCTTAATATGTATCACTACATCAGAGATTTTCTCACAGGTCGTAGGACAACATTTTAATTGGGAGACCCACAGATCCCATCGTGCTGGGCAGCCGCGGTACACCCCAAGGGGCACTGCTCTCCCCTTTGTTGTTCAACATTGCGCTCATCGGTCTCTCTCCCTTATTGAATTCAATTGCGGGGATACATCACGGCTTGTATGCAGATGACATTACCATCTGGTCGAAGACAGTATCCCTAGGCGAGATAGAGGATCGCCTACAAACTGCAGCCAACACGGTGAATCATTACGCCACGTCTTGGGGCCTCCAATGTGCTACACAAAAATCGGAGCTCCTCCTTGTTTGTACAAGAAAGAAACTCCTACAGAGCCCACCCACTGTCGCCATCCGCATGGAGGGCAACACCATCGTTCCGTCCTTGCATATAAAGACCCTTGGTATGACCTATCAAGCCGATCGAACAAACTCCATCCTAATAAAAATTGCGCCCACCTCCCCGCGAGGGGAACCCTGTGTAGATGCGACGCATCGTGGGGTTCACTTGGTGTTTCCGTTGGATTGATTCTGAAATCGGGTGAAACGTGTCGGGAACGCGCATGATTATTATGTTTTGATTATTATTATGTTATATTGGCCAATCTTGGTCAATCTCTCTAAGTGGCATGCTTGGGGCTTCGCTGTCGCAACGACCTTTACTCCATAATTGTTGCTGTAAGTGGGAGCTTCTTTTCTTTTATTGCAAGTGTTAATCATTGCCCCATCATGCGTTGTATCAGTAGCTTCTTGACGTAGTTTAAATGAGTCAAGGATATAAGGCGTTTCGTAGCATTCGATTCTGTCTCGGTTTTGTGGCGCAGTGGGAAGAGCACCATGTACCTCGAATTCCGCCCACAGGGTCATGGGATCGAAACCGGGCGCCGCTAACTATTATTTTTTTTATAGCGTAGGGGGAGGGGTGTGGACGGACAACGCCGTATGGATGGACAAGGCGAGTGAATGAGATGCAGTCGCATCTAATAGGCTGAAACATACCTCCGACTAAGTCACACTAATGATCGGGCGTGTAACCACCAAAACACGGGGAATACGCGAGGAGGACACCCTCCGCCTCGTGCAAGCGTTCATAATCTCAAGAATGACATATGTCATGCCCTATGCTCTTCTCTACAAGTCAGAAATGGAACGGCTGGTTTCATCATTCGGATCGCTTACAAACAGGCCCTCGGATTTCCCGTCAGCACGACCCCCGACAAGCTATTGAAGCTCGGCCCGGACAATAGGGCCGACGAGCTCATAGAAGCCCATTTTTCGAGCCAAAGATTGAGGCTGGGAGTCACAAGCACTCTCCTCTCTCATCTGGGGCTCACATCCCCTCCGCAGCGTCAGACATCTCAAATGAGAAATCTCGACCACAATATCGGGAAACAGCTGTACGTTTCACCGCTCCCTAGAAACATGCACCCCGTGCATCACACACCCACACAACTACGGGATGGAACCAACCACAGCATACACGGACGCGTCTTCCTATCCCGGCATAACAGCAATGACAGCCGTGGTTGTCCTGCACAATGAGCACGTCAGCAGCCTAGCCTAACCCGGATACGACCTCTTACAAGCGGAAGAAGCGGGCACCGCTCTCGCCATAACGCAAACTAAACTCAGCGTAATCAACACAGATTTGCAGCAAGCGGGGCGTAGCTTCTCGTGCGGGCGAGTTCACCGGACGGCCCACCAAATCATCTGCCAGCGTCCACCAGACAGATCCATCATGACCATATGGGCACACGCCCACTCTGCCGTCCCGAACAACTAAACAGCCCACCTGTTGGCCTCAGAGTTGTTCCGCCGGGCCCCGGGAAGCGAGCAGGAGAGGCCAACCCCGCTGGTCACGTATCACGAGATAACCCAGAACTTTAAGTCAGGACGTACCACCTACCCAGCACCGCAGGAAAACCTAACGAAAGAGGAGGAAAGGCAGCTCCGTGCACTCCAGACGAATACTTTTCCGCATCCCACTAAATGCCATATATTGCACCCCACCGCATATTCCCCGCTATGCCGCTTCTGCGAAACCCCCGGGAAGCTCTTTCATATGGTACGGGGCTGCGCGCACGCCCCGCTACATTCGCGAAATCTCTCCATTTCTTCTCACGAGCTTTGTGAGAGAGCTCTGACCAGCTCCGACCTCAATGACCAGCACCTGCTTGTGTTGAGGGCTGTTGAGGCTGGGAAATCTCAAGGGGTCTTAGACTGAGGTTTCCTCCCCATTGCTTTTCGCAATAAACACGTTTACTCTCTCTCTCTCTCTCTTTCTCTCTCTCTCTCTCTCTCTCTCTCTCTCTCTCTCTCTCTCTCTGTGTCCGTGGCTTGTCCCTTGGCGTCCATGTACACTGTGTTGCGCATGCGCGAGGAGCATTGCATTGGATTGGAATTGGATTGAATTGGATTGGATTGGAATTGTATATACTGTACACACGCGTTGGCACTCTTTTACATGCGCGAGTGGGTAGTGCCACGGGTGATTTACGGTAAGAACGATCCCCAGTTCTTGGCCCACTCGTCATGATCCACTTCGTGGAGATGCGTGAATTGTCCCCTATGCGCCTCGTCAGCATAACGACGCCATGGTCCAAGAAAGTGCGCAGCTTTAACTTGTTCACTGTCGAAGTCGTACCAGTACTCTTGTCACTTTTTCTAGTTCGGCTGTAAATCTCTGACACCGGCCCAAGACGCGCCTAACGTGCTCCTTCACCAACCGAACTGTTTTCGGTAGGGGCTGCGGCCTAGGCTACGTCGACGGCGCCCGCAGGAATAAAACAATGACGGTCATTGTAGTGAAGACTACGACGGCCCCGAAAGGCCCGAGAAGAAAGGGTCGCCACGCCCGAGTTCACAAAAAGCCAAACTTGTTAGAATGACGGCCATAGCTGAAAACATTTAGGTAGCGACACGCCGATGCTACGCATACCAAGCATAATGGGAAATCCGACAAGCCTGCCTAAAAAAAGCTATCCCTGTCGAAAATGACAAGAAATATTTATGTAGTTTGTCGTATTTTCGCGTGGTGTACTGCCCTCTTGTCGTATTCTTGTCATGTCGTGATTCTGATGTTCTGTCGTCGGTTGTATTCGTTTCCTGATTTTGATGTTTCGTCATGCCGAACTCCTGTCTTGTCGTGATCGTGATGGTTCATCAGTAGTTGCACATGGTTTGAACATTATTGCCCATTGTGAAGAGAAATGGCAGTTCTGTTGTGACGACAGGAATGTTTGTCGTTGAGAAAGTTGACTTTGTCGTTACGACAGAAACGTGTGTCGTAACAACAGGATTTCTGCTTTCAAAACAAAGTCTTTTGTCGTACGACAGGAATTCCTGTTAGGTTTTTGCGGTATTGCTGCTGTGATTTTAGACTGGGTAAACGAGTTCGGCTACGCTATGGTGCAACCGGTGCAGGACGCCCTCCCTTTGCTTTGTTAGGTCTCGGGGAAACCGGAGATGGGAAGTGAGCGTAACTCTCATGGAGAGGGGAGCCTCTCTTGAGAAGGTTCTGTCAAGTCGGCAGGTGTAGCCTCCACCCCAGGTCAGACGCAGACGTACTGCCGTGTTCTCTGGAATACGGAGTTCCAACGGCTACGCGCAGATTGTGGGCTGCGTTGCTGCTGCTTCAGAGATGATGTTCCCCTGGGGCCCAAAATGGCCTGCCAGACAGTGAAAAGAGATTCCGTGTTCTTCTACTTGCAACAAGTTGTCTATGGCCGTGATACGGTTTCTTCTGCAGTTGTAAGGCGGGCTGACACCCAAAATTGGGTGCTCTTTCTCTGAACGGCGCAATTACACCGTTAACTGATAGTTATAACGCTGACAATTACACAGGAAGAGACAGACATTGGACACGCTTGAAGGCAAGACAACGCTCAATGAAATCGCATTACGTTCATGTAACTGTTTGCCAATTTTGTTTTCGCCACAAGTGGCTCCCCTAATGCTGCCCCGATAATGTAACCTGATAGAAATAAACGATTAGAAAAGAAAAGAGCCTCTACGGTGCCGGCCGAAGCGACGACCTTGATAACAGTGTAACACTACGTCGTTCCATTCCTGTGCCTGAACTTGATAGCACGTTTCGTGAATCCGCCCGTATAAGAATATTTTGCGCCCAATTACACAGCACTGTGCAGCTGCCGCACTGGGTTGCTCCCAGCGCGTTGTCTAAATGGCGCCCCGCTAGGTCGTAGAAAAGAGCGAGCCACGTAGAAGGAGTCCGCATTCTACGCGCGGTCGCGTAAAAAACACAGGCCATGCGTAGTTATAACGAGTGCCCAGTCAGTTAACCTATGACAGAACGGAATCGTAGAAAAAATTAGCACCCGTTTTGATTCCAAGTTTTTTTACAGCTTCAGCAACAGATGGGGTAATGTAGGCAAAACTTCTGCGTGCTCAATCCGCGGACAGGGCGACAGAAGAACCGGGAAAAAACAGTGTGAGCTGGAAGGGGTGACGTCAAGTTATACTTCCTAGAATATAGTGCCTAGATGGCACCATCTGGCGCCATCGGTGGGGTTAATTGCTAGTGGCTCCACCCTCTCCCTTAGCGATGGCCTCGCGCTCACCACACTAGCCAGTATATTCTAGGCACTATAGTGAAGCCTCGCACTTGCCACACTAGTCAGTGTATTATAGGCACTATAGTCAAGCCTCGCGCTCACCACACTAGCCAGTGAGTGTATTATCGGCACTATAGTCAAGCCGAGCCCAGAGGCGGCGGGGGCATTAGCTGCGGTGGTGCGTCGTTCGCTGCCAGATGCGTCGGTCACCCGGCTTGTACACTTGTATACAGGTAAAAAAAGTTCCTGCGTTTTTGCATACACTTGTATGCATACACACAGCGCATACACTTGCATGCGCAGAGTATACTGAACCCCTATATATAGGCTTCATAGATTATGAGAAAGCATTTGACTCGGTCGAAACCTCAGCAGTCATTCAGGCATTACGGAACCAGGGGGTAGATGAGCATTATGTAAGAATACTAGAGGATAGTACCTACAATGGGTCCACAGCTACCATCATCCTCCATAAGGAGAGCAGTAAAATACCTATAAGGAAGGGCGTCAGACAAGGAGACACAATCTCTCCAATGTTATTCACAGCATGTTTACAAGAAGTACTCAGAACGTTGGATTGGGAACAGGTGGGAGTAAGGGTTAATGGAGGATACCCCCGTAACCTCAGATTTGCTGATGACGTTGTCTTGCTAAGTAACTTGGGGGACGAATTGCAAAGCATGCTTTCCGCACTGGACAAACAGTGTTGAACCATGGACCTGAAAATTAATATGCAGAAAACCAGAGTAATGATCAATAACCTCGGGACGGCACAGCGGTTTGAGATAGATGATGAGGCAGTGCAAGTGGTAAGCGAATACATCTACTTAGGCCAAGTTGTGACCCCGGATCCTAACCATGAGGCAGAGATAATTAGAAGGATAAGAATGAGGTGGAGTGCATACGGCAGACATTCTCAGATAATGAATGGCAGCCTACCATTGTCCCTGAAGAAGAAAGTGTATGACAGCTGCATCTTACCAGTACTCACCTACGGGGCAGAAACTTGGAGGCTCACTAAGATGGTTCAACTTAAATTGAGAACGACTCAGCAGGCAATGGAGCGGAAGATGATAGGTGTAACATTAAGGGACAAGAAGAGAGCGGAGTGGGTCAGGGAACAAACGGGTGTTAAGGACATCTTAGTAGAAATTAAGAAGAAGAAATGGGCGTGGGCAGGGAATGTAATGCGAAGGCAGGATAACCGTTGGTCATTGAGGGTAACAGAGTGGATCCCTAGAGAAGGCAAGCGCGGCAGGGGGCGGAAGAAAGTTAGAGTGGCAGATGAGATCATGAAGTTTGCGTGGATAAATTGGTCGCAGTTAGCACAGGAACGGGGTAATTGTAGATCAATGGGAGAGGCCTTTGCCCTGTAGTGGGGGTAGATGGGCTGGTGATGATGATGATGATGATGATAATGATGATGAATATGATGATGATATCGGTAAAATGAAGTGCGAAAAGGCTGCACGGCCGGGTAGCGGCAAGATAAGGGGGCGTGTGAATGATGGCGATGAAATTCCGATACATGGAAACAACGAAAGTAGCGACAGGCAGCCAATGGCGCTGCTATATGAGCAAACGTATCCACGTAGGAGCAAACGTAGCACGCAGCCACGTAGCAAACGTTGCGTAGAACACAAAGCACGCTTGACCCGGTGTGGAGGGGGCGCCGTCTTTTAAGCTTTGAACGCCGGCGCTAAAGCTGCGGGTACGGCCTCGCCTCAACTTCGCGAGCGAAAGGGATGAGATTCTCAGGCATTCTTAAAGATCCACATATGCAGTCTTCTAACTACTTCGTAATTTATTCCGAAACATTTTGTACTTGTTGAGAAACAAGTACAAAACAATGCCAAATGTAACTGGTCAACAGAACACACCTATAGGAAAACTTGAATTTAGATGAATGTTCTATGCTGCCCTTCGGGCCTAGAGAACTCAGCGTCAATCGAGGTGCCAAACAAAAAAAAAAAAACTGTGGTTGATTCCTCTGTCATAGGAATCAGTAAAACACGAAAGTGAAATGTGCAGCGAAATCTTCAGCTGAGCATGATTCGCAGGTCGGCGGCTGTCTTGTGGGTGTGCTCGGCGAGCGACGTTTTGCTGACGGGTGGCTGGCGTTGTTACCGTGACGGATATGCCGTCAGATAACTCTTGGGGTATCGCGACGTAAAACACTTTCGTGTTAAAATATAAAACCCGAAAACGAACAACTTAAAGTATAAAGTACGCTAATTCTTCTGAGTTTTTTTGCGAGATTCTGGACTAGACAAAACTTTGTAATTCTTCCATTGTGCGAATGGCTACGTCTGTACGCGTTTACGTCGTCATGTACGCTTGGACTCCTTTTTGTTGTTAGGCGCTTCCTGGGCTCCATTCGCTCAGTTTTTTTCCTTTTACTTGACTTTATTTCGAGTTTTCTTCTTGCATTTCATTGCGTGACATTTTTTATTTAACCTTTGTTTTCTCTCTGTTGTTGCTTTCCCGATCTCTCACTTTCACTTCACTGCATTGTAATCACCCCCATTTGGCGTAGCAAACACTGCCGCTAGCAGAGCTGACCTCTACAGCCCACCTTAAGGAGCTCTCTCTCTCTCTCTCTCTCTCTCTCTAGTACTAAAGGTTTCTTCCCCAAAAGAAGGCCATGTGTGCAGGGGTGCACCCTTTACAGGCCACTTGCTTCGTTGTACTGCGTCACTTCCGTGACGGATATGACGTCAGCGAAATCTTCGTGTATCCGGGAATAAAACATTTTCGTGTTAAAATCTGCAACGGCGCCCGAAGCCTTGCGTGTCATGCTTGGCAGACCCCTGGTGTATTTTGCCAAGAGAGTGCAAAGATGAAGTGTCGCTTAAACTTCGACAAAAAGTTAACAAAACACAAGGACAGAAAATTTGCAGGACGCCGTAAGCTTTGAGTCTTGATACAAATGAAACGGCCTTTGATAGAAAAGTTCCTCCCCGAAACTCGTGTTTAAGAAAGAGCAGGTTTCGTGGGTTTTGAACGTCCCCGCTCGTCGTTTCTGATGTCTGTTCCAGACGTTGCGGGATAAAAAGACTTTGCCCTGAAATAGACGTTTGAACGAACAACAGAGATAAAGGGCTCCTCGTCGTTGGTCCCAGCAAAAGAGGGTGCACTTCTTGTTTAGTTTGCTTCTCTAAACACATATTTCCCCACTTTACCAGGCTCGTCAGACTCCGCAGTCTTCGACTTGCTCTCGGAGGCTTGTGAATACTCGGCGTTACCTCAAACACGCCGCAGAAAGATTGGAAAGCTGAACAAACTGAAGACGGGGACAAAGGAAACAAAACGACAAAGGAAGGAGGAGAAATGGAGCGAGATGTCAGCGCTGCAAGAGTGACCTCAAAGAACTCGTCGTCCGCGACTCAAACCTGAAGGAAAAAGGGTGCAGACAATAGGGACGGTCGGCGCGGTTTTCAACCGCGGTTTCCGAAGACGTAGAAAAATTGGGACTCGAAGGAGTCTGGAGAGTCGACGACATGACTATCGATCGGGAATATTTGATGTGGCTCTAGTAGAAGAAACCCAAAAAAGTTGAAGCGGAAGAAAGACAGAGCGATGGGACGACAGCAAGAGAGAGAGAGAGATGGAGAGGGAGACATAGAGACGGAGGAGAGCGGGGAGACATAGGGACGCGGAGAGACAGATATAGAGAGATGGAGGGGGAGACATAATTAAAGGGAGGGAGAAGAAGACAGAGACGATGAGAGAAATGGAGAGAGGGAGAGATAGGGAAAGGGAGAAAGATGGAGACAGGGAGAGAGATAGAGAGAGAGGAGGAAGGAGGGATGGAGAGAGAAAGAGAGAAGAAGGGAGGGGGATAGAGAGAGAAGGGGAGACACAGAGACGGACAGAAAGAGAAGGAAGGAGGGAGCAAGAGAGAAGGAGGCAGGGAGGGTTGGAGATAGAGGGAGGGGGAACAGTGGAAAAGCGGGAAATACGAATCTGCGACTGATCTGAACGTTGACATCTAATAAGTTTGGCCGAGATTGCAGGGTGAGGGACTCGAGTCCGTCCAGAAATTTGCCTTTGAAAGGGGGCGTCAGCTGACCGTTTGCATTTCCCGCTCATTTTGAAAATGAAAAGACAGGCCGAAATCCACGATTTTTCATCCGCGTCGGAACAAATGGCAAGCGCTGGACATCCCGCCTGATTTCACCGAGATTCGTTCGCATATTAAACAGTCAGCTCGAGCTGAGATATTGCCTTTGGTAACTTGCAGTAACTAACAGACAAACGAGCTTTGGCAGCAAAGATTTTTCGCTCCGGACGTCTGTCTCGTTTGGCGTGACAATGGGCGGTGTGGACTTGCTGAGTCCGCACGCAGCTTCGTGCGCGACACCATTTCCAGAAGCGCGCAAATAGCCGGAAAATTTCGAACTGTTCAATAATTTTTTAAGACTTGTTTCCTCATTCGATTCGTGGTAAATTCGAAAGGATGGTGGCTTGGAAAAGTTGGTATAGTCAATTCAAAGTTCCGAAATGTACCACAAAGCAAAGCACGCTTTTCTCAAGGAGCAAAACATGATGATTGCGGACACGCTCGCCTTGACGTGACGCAAGTGTACTCGAGACGCTTGAGAGGGCAAGGCAAACCTCTGACAAGGAAAGGCGTGGGGCTAATTAACACCTTTCGCTCCGGGCAACCCAGTGTGAAGGCCCGAACTTTCACTAGCTCTCAACACGGCGATTGACTGCCACGCATTAGAAGGACTTTGTTGTCATTGCCAAAGCACAGAAACAAAGGGAACAAACCTGACTAGCTACTTTGTGCGGGCTTCTTTCAAGCGCGTTTGGTAGCTCCTCCACCCTCCTTACGCTGCGACGGTTGAGAAGCCAGCAACAAAGAGAGCTTTTTAAAGCGAGAGCTTTTTTAGTGGGACCGACGGCGTCCAGTTATAAAACTAATGAATTGGCCCATAGACCGCTTGGTCGACCGAAAAGCTCTCATAAGACATCTGTACACACGGTGCGTGCGTGAAACCGAGCTTACATCGGGCCAAAACGGTTACTAGAAAATCGCGACGAAGGAATGATTCTAGATAACGCAATACACGCATCGATCATGAAGAACAAGTACAACAGTATACCTTTATTTCGTAAACCACGCATCGATATTCGTTTACATCGTTCGTAGATGCAGTTAGTGAGTGCTTGAAAAAGCGTCACGTGGGTTGGCTCTTCGTTCGCGATTTGGGCCTTCGATGTTCCGACGATCGATTGGACGCAGTTTCAGCGATGGCTGGACGCACTTTTGGCGAAAGCTTTTGACGCAGTTTTTATGTGAGAAACCGTTCGCTCTTCTGTCAACTTACTTTACGAAGGGATGGTACATTTTTTTAGTGCGGTAGTTGACACATGTTTCGATTATTGTTTGATTCATAGCAGCCTGGTCTAGCGGGTCTGCCTTATAGGCCTTGCAATGTTGTAAGGTTTGATAAAATTCTGGTATGTTTTAGACTGCGTTGCGCATGCGCAGTCAGATAATCCTGCCGGATTCGCCATTTACAGCCCTACTTGCAAAAGCCACCGCCAGACTGAGTGTTTCCAGGACGAGTGGGTTGAAAAAGTGCAAGAGAAAAGTATTTTATTTAGTAGGGCAGCTGTGGGACAAGGAAAGATTGCTATTTGCATGAAGCCTATTTATGAATATAAGTCCTTTCATCATACGGAACAAAGTAAAACACCAAGAAACAGTAAGAAAATAAATTCTGAAGCTGCATAAATGGTTCGAAGGAGTTAATCGGAAGCGGACTCAAACAGGCAAGAAAAGTTGATTCCGTTGGCATATTGCGGAGCTGTGCATCCGAGGCCCCGAAAGGTACGCATCGGCGTTAAAATTTAGAAAAGTAATACCTTTCTGTATCCGCTTTCGCCCTTAGCTACCTACGCAGACGACGTCATCGCTGCTTTGTAAGGCACTGCAAAGAAAACCCGTTTTGAAACCACTGTAAAAATAATATCTGCTGGCCTGTCCACACCCATATCCGCTCAGGCTGTGGCTTTTTTGTTTAACAACAAACCTTCAATAGGGTAGGTGATCGATTCACTTTCCAATTCTCCGTTTATGCTTCTATGCTTGCTGTTTAATTTTTCTCTACACGTGTGGCGAGAGACCATAGAGTGGAACAGCACGCAAAGTGAAGCGATCGATTAACCTTCCTAATTGATCAGTGTGCGCTTGAAAACTGACCTGTCGAGCAAGGTTTATTTGCCTGTTCAAATGCTCTTCTGTTCTACAAAAGGTCCAAGATTGGAAGATTACAGTACCACCACTCAGTAGATTCCTTCATGAAAATGTTCTTGGTCAACGCGGAAGGCGATTTCAGAGCGTTCTCGCACGAGACGAAGTGCTGCCCGAATGTGTCGCAATGTCGGGAGAAACGTTATAAAATGCTTCGGAAACGCGCTGCGATTCGCGAGTGGGAATGGACCAAATTGCGGCGATTTCGGCAGAAACGATGTGTGGGTCACTAGTGGCCACGCTGCTCCTCGCGAGGAACTCTGGCGGCGTTTGGAAGCATCACGGCGCCTATGTCCTTGTTTCAAGAAGGAATTTTGTGATCGCACGAACCGGAAGTGACTCCTTCGTCATACCGCAGGCGTTGCCTTTGCGAGTACGCTTGCAGAGGTGGAACGCGCCCAATGTTTTACGATTTTAAGCAGCTGTCTGAACTTTTAAGCTGCCAGGAAAGCGTCCAAGGTGTCCCAATAAACCTTTTCCACTCCACGAAAACCAGCACTAGCAGCAGGGAACAAGAAAATCACAATTGGTGGTTCTTAGGACCACAATTTCCGGTGACGCTCTTGTCAATTATTGCTAATCGTGGGGCGCGCTCATTGCGCTACCTAAGAGGCTTGCTTTGCATGCACACCCCCCTCCACTTTACTAACTCTACGCCCAAAGGTTCCTCTTTGGGTCCGCTGATGACGAAGTTTAGCACGTCTCCGAACACCAAAGATTGACCATACAGTGACTAACGCTTTTGGCAGTGGCCACCGAATGATAACAAGAATCTGTCTGAGGTTCGTCCCGGTGTGCACAGGAGCGAACCACCGAAAGTAATGGCCGCGCCTGAACACGCATGCGCAGATAAAGGTTCTGGAAAAGGGTAATTGTACTGTTCTGCTTCGTTGCCCTTTTTTCCCACTCCAAGTGCATCGCTACTTGTATGTTTCTCCGTTGTTGTATTTGCACCCTCACCGGCGCTACCGCCTGTACCACTCCATCAACAAAAATGTAAAGAAATTTATAAAAAAAACACATATTTCGGACCACTCGACTCAGTAAATTTGCCCAGAACCCGGTAAATCAAACAAGCTGAAAACTGATGCGCATAGCCTTGCTGTTTAGGAAAACCCACTTCACCATACGTACGCTAGTGCTGTACAGTTCAACCAGCCAAAGGTCCATGTACGAAAAAGAGAAGAAATGTCTATCGATTACGGCGCCAATATTCGGGAGAGGCCGTATTTCGGGCAGCCCAGAGGCGGCCTCAGGTCGATAGTTCCCCCAGCGCCGCCACTGCCGCCTCCTGCGGCATTTCACACGCCCCTCGACGGTGGCCGCCTCTTAGCCCCCGCCGCGAGAAAGGACGCCTAATGCACGGCAGGAGGCATCAAAGAGCGAACTGCGTGAGTGCGGCCCCGCCAAGTGAGTGCGCTCCGGCTAGAAATGGAGACGAGCGGAGGGAGACTCCGCGCCAAATGAAGAGCCGGAAAAGGATGCGGAGAGAAGCCTCGGCGATCGAAAGACAAGCGTAGGGGTAAATACGGGCTGGTGAAGATGTTCGAGCGGACAGCTGGAGGATGCGGGCTTAAACGGGGAGTGGTATCGTAGTGGAAAGTTGAGGGTGGCCAAGACCTGGCGGGTGAATTCTGTGTGCTCGGCTAAACTACACAATTTGAACGGGAGATGTTTACAAGCTTTTTCACACGAAAGTGTTTGATTCCAGGATGCACGAAGATTTGACTGACGTCATATCCGTCACGGAAATGACGCCAGTAAAACGAAGCAAGCGGCCTGTAAAGGGTGCCCCCTTGCACACAGGGTCTTCTTGCGGGGAAGCAACCTTTAGCACTAAAGAGTACGTTATACTTTTGGTTGTTCGTTTTCGGGTTTTATATTTCAACGAGACAGCGTTTTATGGCGGGACGCACCAAGATTTAACTGACGTCATATCCGCCACGGAAATGACGCCAGTCGTACACCTTTGCCGAAGCTACCCGCCAGCAGGACGTCGCTCTCAAAGCTCACCCACAAGACAGCCGCCGACCCGCAAATCAGGCTCAGCTGCAGATTTCGCTGCAGATTTCACTTCCGCGTTTTACCGATTCATATGACAGAGGAATAAACTACAGTTTTTCGCTAGCCAGGTGTTGTACCATTTAAATTCTGATGCCCCTAAAACTAAATAGGCTGAAAGCTACAGATCATTCCCGAGAAACCAGTGATAATTTTCTTCGTGTCGACGCGAGATATAGACGGTCGTACATCCACCGCCGCCGGAGGGTCGTTGATACAGCTTCCCTGTAAAGCGCGCACACTCATTGAAGCGAAATAAAAGAACTCTGATGACGCGTAGGCGGTTTCAATAATTTGTGAAAGCGAAAAGATTAATGGGGACTCACCTGATAGCGTTCCTATGGGACTTACTAATTCATGACCCTCACGGGATTAAAAAACATCGTGCGCCGATAAGAAAGGTTTTACAAATGCATAGAAATGCTCCTAACGGCCTAGTTTGCAGCTTTTATGCATATTTACTTCTTTATTGAGGTAAAAAATAAACGAGAGACACCTTTTGGTTTCTCCAGTTTTCACTAGATGGCGCGAGCTGTCCAGCAAGCAAGAGAATAATTTTTTTATTTCAGTGCAGAAGTGACGTTTCCCTAAAATAAGCAAACTATGCCGTTGTGAACATTAATATCTATTTGTAGAGCTTTTCGTGTTGGTGCACGTTGGTTAGTTAAGACAGTGAGTTTGGAAGTAGGAAGCACCATAGGAATGTTAACAGGAGAGTTCCCTTTAATGTCGAACTGAACGCTCTGGAGGTGATGTGGCGGTGAACGGACATGCCGGTATTAGACAGTTTTAGCCCTACGTATGCTCTGTGTTGTACGTGGTTACCGTTTTGACCAGGACCCGTCTGTCTGGGCACTTGCGCATTCGTCGCGGTAGGGAGATTAGTTCGGCGGGCCAGCCCTCGCCATGCCCGTGCATTCGTCAAGGTGGGGTGAGCCTCCTCGCCCTTCCTCTTCGCCCTTTCTCGCGCGCAGGCGCAGTTAGGCCCCGGTAAACACGGTAACCACGTAAACGACGGAACAGACGAACTGCTAAAACTCTCTATTGTGGGCGCCGCCATGTTTGTCGGCCCCAGAAGGCGCAGCACCGGCAGTGAGCGCAGCGGAGCGTTGTGTGGAGTTGGGCGACCAGCAGGTGACTGCTGTTCCACCGGGTGAGGTGAGCGCATGTTTGCCTCTCGCCCGCCCGCTGCGTTGGCAGAATTTAATCGATGACGCCAGGCCGGCGCACACCCGCTTTCACAGCCAATGAGAACAGAGGTGTCTTTTCGCTGCTACAGACAATACCGACGCCAACTTTTTCGCTCAAAGGGCCACTCATCACTGTTTCCACCAAAATACGATAAGAAATAATGCTTCAATGTCCTTAAATGCGAAACATGCGTTGGCTTGGCAATGTTACTCTCTGTTATGTCAAAGGCCGCTTGAGATAGGGATACTTTGATCCTTCAGGGGTGGAAGCGGGCTTGGGCCTTTTGGAACAGCTCAGGGAGCATGAATAATGTTTTGGAGCATCTGTGGCACAGTAATAGGAAATACTTCTTTCTCCGTGGTAAAAGGGTAGTTTTGGAGAAGCTTTGGAACACCAACAGGCGAATTGTCTATCTGGGAGCAGATTTCGAAGTCGGATATCATTTATTTGTCATTTTCTCATTCCAGGTAAAGACACGTACAAAACATTCAAATGGCTTTTACCTAACCTTCGATCAATACTGAGCTGACCACTTTTTTGACAAGTTAAAAAAATATACGTGCCCATATTAGAACATAACATCTGACAGAGCACTGACAAAAAAAAAAAAACGGGAGATAAACGATGCTTTGAATAGCTAAACCTAATTAGGCTTCAGATAACTGAAAAATAACACCATTACAGCCATGAGAAACAACCACGAGAATAAAAGAGCTTGCCGAAATGGCCTGTCTAGTATCTAAGACAGAAGCTTTGCTTTCATTCTACACGTAACGAAACTACAGACAAGAAAAAAAGAACAGATGATGATGATGATGATGATGATTGTGCTTCATGGCGCATGGGCTTCTAGGCCAAAGAGCGCCAAAACAAGGGTGTGTTAATGTAGCAGGTGAGTTATATGCTGCATGCTTTCGTTAAAAGTTGGTTATGTAAAAAGAAAAAAAGAACAAAGAGAGGAAGAAACTAAGAGATAACAAGAGATAATCTGAACAAAACCCGACTAGGTCCCAGAGAAAACAAAAAAAAATATATTTTTTCTTTCACAAAAAAAGTAAAAAAATATCTTGCTATCCAAGTAATATACCAAGTAATATACCAAGTTATATAGTACATGCTTCTATCAATGCAAAAAATACTGTGAAACTGCGTCTTGTGTAATCAAATAACGAACGTGCCAGTATTTATCAACGGTTTTTTCTGGCGTACACAGCGGGATCACTGGAGGGATACCAATTCTTATAAAGCAGTTCTTATATTTCCCTTGGATGACGTTCTGCTTGACACATGCACATGGCATGAGCAGTGACGCGAATGATTTCCCGTGGAAGGAGATACGGTTATCAGTTAGCTAAAAGTGCCTCTGCTGCTGACTCTCCGGTCACGCTGAACGGACCTCCGGCAGCGGAGTGGAGCGCCAAAAACGGTCATCTAAAACTCTCGAATAACTACAGCTTTCGCAGCGCCCCCAGGCACGAAGGAAGGAGAGAAAGCGTTTATCAGCATTGTTGAAGCGTCTCTTGAAGGACAGCAATAGCGGCCACGTCACCAGGAGAAATCTCCACGATCCATCTCGACACACTGGGGAGACCAGTTAGGTCGCATCGTACTGTGTTCGCCGTTGATTTGACGTAAGGAGCATTGCCTTCGAGTGTCTCATATCTCGTGTCGATTTATTTGATACCGTCGCGTTGACCAACAAATTTGTTGCGATATCTTACGCCGCGTATTATTTCGAGCCCACTCTCACCATTGCCAATAACGGGTATAATTGCAGGTACAGGAGCTCCAAGCAGAGCTATGCATTTTAAATAGGCTGCTTATGGTCGGAATTCCTCCTGCCGATAGCTGTGTGTCCTCGAAGTCTAGGCAAAACATGATAAAAAACTCTGTATTTGGTTCTCGGTATTGCCGCGGTCACTTTTGCCGGGCTTCTCGCATCACCAGAAACGCCGACCATTATAACACCCCACAGGTCCTATATACAACACAGAATCCGGTTTATCCTGTACGATTTCGTACAGGACACATATTTCTTCAAAGCGAAGCTTTCGTGTCCCCACTGATGCCGTTGTACGCAAATACGCCCTGCAGGAAAGCAAACTTTCTCAGATGATGATGATGAATGATCGTGGGCGAAGTCACAGAAGAAAAAAAAATTACTCCCACCTCCCCTCGCGGGAACCCCTGTGTAGATGCGACGCTAAGGGGGTTCCGTTGTTGTTTCCGTTAGGTTGATTCTCCCATCGCGTGAAACGTGCCGTGAACCCCCTGCCGCGGCTATGACACAACGTGGCGCGGCTATGACGCAACACAATCCAACACAATCCACTTTAATCCAATCCAATCCAAATCCAATCCAAGCCAAGCCAAGCCAAGCCGATTCACTCGAATCCAATCCAATGCCCCTCGCGAGAGAGTGTTCGCTATCGGAGAGGAGAGGGGGTGAGCGGTGGAGAGCGCAGCTCGCGCGGCGAGGAGAATGGGGGAGGGGTATGGACCGACAATGACAACGCCGTATGGAGGGACAAGGCGAGTGAATGAGATGCCGTCGCATCTAAAATTAGCAGTGAATGAGATGCTTAGACGCTTAGCTCGGGACGCTAAGCGTCTCGGGACCGAGACGCTTAGCTCGGCTACGCCAGGGTATACGTAGCGTGAGCTAAGGTTCAGCTGGTTATTCTTAGGTTTCCTGGTTGTCTAGGATAAGCTGATTATGCTTACTGGTGCTAAAACAATTTCCAATTCAATCCAATCCAATTCAATCCAGCCCAATCCAATCCGGTACAGTCCAGTCCAATCACTGCCCCTCGCGCAGCACGGCTCCCCAGTAGCCACGCGAAACGGCTATCAAGCGGCCCCTGCGCAGCGTCAGACTTAGCTACTGCGCAACGGAGGCGCACAGCTAGGCACGTGCCGGCACGCGCTTGCCGCGGCTATGACGTCCCTCCTCTGGAATGCGCAGACCGGCGATTGTGCAGACCGAATTCTCTACACACTCCTACTCCAATTAGAGTGGATTTCAATCCAACACAATCCAATTTAATCCAATCCAATCCAAGCCAATCCAATCAAATCCAGGCCAAGCCAATCCAATCCAAGCCAATCAAATCCGACCCAAGCCAATCCAATGGTCCTCGCGCTTGGCGCAGAACGGCCCTTCACGGCCGACGCGAAACAGCTCAACCTCGGCCAGTGTAGCTTACGCTAAAAAAACGCTCCCCGTAACCGGCATCGAACCTCCGTCCCTCGCGTTATGAAGCCGGCGTCTATCCGATTGCTCCGTTTCGACATGGTCAGAGGGGTTTGGAAAACTCAAGACGACAATCAAGAATCCGTCACGAGAAGAATGGCGTTGCTCTGGGTGGCGTAAGGTTGTTACCCACTGGACGTCAGGCCTAACTCCCCATTTTGAGGTTTAGGACGTTAGGCCTAACGCCACATCTTGGGGGTATGACACCTCAAACAGGCACCCGCTCAAAAAATTGCTCATGCAGCGGCAAGAAGCCGGTACCAATTCGCGCCGTACACCTCAAACCCAAACGTTAGGCCTACGGAGTGCACACCCGGAAGTTGCTGTCGGTATTCTAGAAAAGTGGTGCGTACCTCTAGACTAACTAGACATACTAGCTCGTGGGATTGGCCAACCAAAGAATCCATCACGTGAAAGCTTCGCGTTCAGCCATCATCGTCATAAGACGGAGGTGTGCATGATTTTTTCAGTAGGCTGTCACCGTTTTGTACTTTCGATTATTCCCTCCCTTCCTCCGTGTCCCTCTCCTTCCCACCAGGGCTTTCATTCCCCCTCTGACAATAAAGGTATTCCTCCTCCTCCTTGCTGGCTCTCGAACGGAGATTCCGAGAAAAAACACCAGGAAATACAAAGACTGTTGGCGGTTGGGTTGTTCACCGTTCTGCATCACTAATTAAAACGATGGGAGATTCTAGCTCACCGTCTAGTAAACACTTCTGGCGAGCTTGTTTACGAAATGTCGGAGAGGCCATATCCATGAATGAAGGCGAGTACAAAAGAAAAACAAAGTACGCGACGTCCGATAAGTATAAACGAGTCGCCTCGTGTTTTCGTTCCGCACCATTCGAAGAATGTAATCACGTTTTACCGGTTAGAATTCAGAAGGGCACCAGCTAAGGACCCGCCCACTTAAGAATGTTGCTAGGGATTCAGAAACAAAAGAGAGCAATACAAGCTGTTGACAGTCGCCGAACTCTGCCGAAGCCGGGAAGTAAGAGCAGCGGGGCTATGTTCTCGGGGCTTGGCGTTCCCTTTGAAAGGCGCGCGCTCGGACCCTAATCTTGTTACCTTTGATATGAGGGCGCGCGAGCTGTTCAAGCGAGTTAGCATGAAAGACCGCCCCTTGGCAGCCATTGAACGCGGGTTGTAGAAGAAGACGTCAAAGGTAAGGCATTGGGGAACGCTTTTACGGCGGTGTTTGCTTCTGTCCTGAATAAACTGTCAACATACGCGGCTGGGGAATATCGGTAATTCCAGCCAAGTGACGTTATACGTCCCTTGACGTTTCTGCGCTTTGTTCGTAACGGACGTAAGCATGCGTGTACTTCGTTATTCACCCCTGTTCAGTGCTCGAAACACAAAAGTAATCCTTGGTTCATTCCATCTTTTCAGTCTTGTGCCTTTCCTGGTACTAGGAGAGTCTGTAAATGTATCCCCTTGCCGTACTATATTGGAAATATGTGACATTACCGCGGTAAATTTGTTTTTCAAGCGAAATCTTTCTTAGTGGGACTGAGGCGCCCTGCCAGAAAAAGAAATGCATTTCCGCATACACTGGTTGGTCGACCGAAAAGCTCTGATAAGATCTCTGGACCCCCGGAACGTGCGTGAACCGGGCTTCCATTCTGTTAAAATTATTACTTAAAAATCGCGAAAAACAAACGGTTCTAGATGAGGCAATAAACGCATCGATTATAAAGAAGAGTACAATGTGTACCTTCATCTCATAAACCACATATCGGTATGTGTACATTTAGAACGTTCGTAGATGCGTATACTGAGTGCGTTAAGAATCGCCGGATCGGTACGCTATTCGTTTGCGATTTGGGTCTCTGAAGGCTTGGCGATCGATTGGACGCATTTACAGCTTTCGCGATTCTCTCGGCTTCCTGTAGAAAAGGATGATCACGTTTGAGCAATCTATAATTTTTATTTTCGCACTGGACAAACATACACCACCGCTTGTCCCCACAAGGCCGGCATACGACAGAAGAAAGCCTTGCTACCTGCATAGACTGCTTATGAAAGCGTTCAAAATGTCGCCGTTTGTGACGTTTATGCTAACTGGAGAGACTGATGTAGCGGAGCAACAATATGTTTCTACTCGTACATTATTGATGTGAACAAAAACTTTACAAAGAGATTATTGATGTGATCAAAAACTTTACAAAGAGATTATTGATGTGATCAAAAAATTTACAAAGAGATTATTGATGTGATCAAAAACTTTACAATGAGATTACTGATGTAATCAAAAACTTTACAAAGAGATTATTGATGTGATCAAAAACTTTACAAAGAGATTATTGATGTGATCAAAAACTTTACAAAGAGATTATTGATGTGATCAAAAACTTTACAAAGAGATAAAGGTTATTGTACCCCTTCTTCATGACCGATGCGTGTATTGTCTTATCTAGAACCGCTCCTTTCTCGCGATTTTCAAGTAACCGCTTTGACACAATGGACGCCCGGTCTCACGCACGCGCTGTGTGCCCACAAATCTTATCAGAGCTTTTCGGTCGACCAACCGGTCTAAGGGGAGTGGATTAGTTTTTTGACAAGACGCAACCGGTTCCACTAACAAAGCTTTCGCTTTAAAAGTACGAACTTAAATAGCTTGACTTCTTCTGTGACGTTTACAAACAGCTCATGAAGCCACGAGCAACTAATGTATCAGTACGATGTACCACAGCCTAGCTCATGTTCCAGAAGCAACCGATAGTCTCCTACATTGTACACACACACTTGAATTGGAGCAGTGGTTTTGTGCCTATGAGACATACATAATGGATCGTCTTGCCGAGTGCTCGGCTGCTTGTAGCCTCTCAAGCACTCCACAGACCTGCAATTGAGTCGTTACAGATTGCGCAAATACGCCAGACTATATGAATTTATGGACCGCGGACGAATCACATGCTGTACAGTTGAAGTCACACTAGAAGTTCACGTCAGACGCGAATATATCACGCAGCTGCACGACGCATAATAAAGAGATTTACCGTTCGCATCTGCATGCTACGCAGCAAATGGGGTAGAAAGGAGGTGGTGTTTTTCTCGCCGCCAGCTTATGACTTTGTTCCTTAATAGGGCTATCTATAGCAGACAATACAAGTACTCACGTTTAATTTCAATATTATGACATCAGAGACACACCGGTGCGACAGCACTGCAAGACCCGCCGTGGCTGTGTGGCCTGAAGGGTCCGTCGAAATTTTCAAACGAGTGCAATTATATGTTGATATGCCCGTATTAGATGTTTGAGTGTTAGACGATACATGTCGGCAAAAAATCGCGCTTTCGATCCGCAGACCAAGAGCGAGGAAAAAAAAAGCACCGCTCCGTCTTACGACGACAATTTTTGAACGCCAAGCGTCCTCGTGACGGATTCTTCGGTTGGCCAATCCCAGAATGCGAGTATGTGTTGCTGCTCTAGAGGTGCTCACCGCTTTTCTAGGATACCCACGGCAACTCTCGGGTCTGCACTCCGTAGGACTAACGTTTGGGTTTGCGGTGTAAGGCGCGAATCGGAATCTGCTGCTTGGTGTGCGCTCTGACCACGTCGAAATGGAGCAGCGGGATAGACGCTGGCTTCATAACGCGCCTGACCCAGTTTCGATCCTGGCCCCGGGAAACGTTTTTTAAATGCAGAGCATTTCAGTAACTCACGATGTCACCCGCGTTGACGTCCGTAGCCGTAGTCCGCACCCCTCCCCCTACACTGTATAAAAAAAATACTATCCGGCGCCCGGTTTCGATCCCTCGACCGTGCGGGCGGAACGCAATGTACATGGTGCTCTACCCACTGCGCCACAAAGCCGACACAGAATGGGAGGCTACGAACGCGCCTTATATCCTTGACTCATTCAAACTACGTCAAAAAGCTGCTGATACAACGCATTCACTACCACCAACTCCCCAAACACTAAACGTTAACGCAATACACCCACCCACTATGCGACGCATTTACTCGAGTCCCCCTCGCGGGAAGATGGGCCCAATTTTTTCTTTAACTTCATACACAATCATTTATCATCATCTTCAGAGAAAGTTGTCTTTCCTGCAGGGCATATTGGCATACAACGACATCAGTGAGGACAATCACTTTATATCTTTACCATCACTTCTTAACAAAAGTTGAGGGAAGCGCGAAACCTTTCTAACATCAAACTGCGTCAAAACTGCGTCGAACCTTCTTCGAAAGTGCGTCCAAGCGGTCCTCAGACGTTAAAAGACACAAATCGCAAAGAACGAACCCATACCCCGACTGTTCTCGCACTAAGTAAACGCATCTACGAAAGATCTAAATGCCCACTGATACCTGGCTTATGAGATGAAGGTATACGTGTTCCTTCATGCTCGATGCGTGTATTGCCTTGTATAAAACAGTTCATTTTTCAAGTAGCCATTTTGACACAATGCAAGCTCGCTTTCACGCATGCACCGTGTGTCCGGAGATGTTAGCAGAGGTTTTCCGTCGACCAACCGCTTTGTGGGGAACTGCATTAGCTTTTTGACAGGACGCGATCCGTCTCACTAAAAAAGCTTCTGCTTTGTTACCGAGAACGACATGGCGTGAACGCAAAGCCGTGACGTGAAGCCGACCTGGGAGCGGTGGCGCTGCCGTCACGCCGCGGCTTGCCTTGATCAGAGCGCCCCAACGTGAAATGGAAGAGAGTACACGGGATAGTAGACGGGAAAAAAGGGATGGAACGGGATTGACTGAGACGAAATGCCGCTAAGGGTGGAGAACGAATGGAGCAACAGGCAGCCTATGCCGCTGCTAAAGCGAGCGAGCGTGAATTATGAAATGAGGAGAACGCAAAGCACAGTCGGAAAAGTGTGCGAAGGGAGTGCGAGAAACGACATGTTGCCGGATTCTAAAGCCAGAACAAGGCGAGTGTGCATTGGGCTCAGGCTCACCTTCGTGGAAGAGAGGGATGAGGTGCTCGCGCATTCGTAAAGATTCGGGAATAGCAATTAGAGAGAGAGAGAGAGAGAGAGAGAGAGAGAGAGAGAGAGAGAGAGAGAGAGAGAGAGAGAGAGAGAGAGAGAGAGAGAGAGAGAGAAAAGGTAAAGGAAAGGCAGGAATGTTAACCAGGCTACGGCCTGGTATGCTTTCCCGCTCGGGGGAAAGGGGAACAATGAGGAAAAAGAGGAAAACAAAAAAAGAAGGGGAAGGGTACAGGCATAGCGTAGAGTGGGGTGCCCAGCGGTAGGACACTATAGACAAAAAAAGTTCAGACAGTTTGTAGAGAGTAGTCTTTCGCGTTACAGTCTTTTGTACAATGCCGTCGTGTTTAGAATGATCTTCTAAACTACCAGGCCAGGTCTCCAGTGTTCTTCCACATTAAAAGAACTGTGAAACACTTGCGATAAACGCTTTCCCTTATTCCTTGCGCGTCTCCAAGCGCTGTGAAAGCTACGGTTATTGCCAGCCCGTAGCGGCATTGCGGGATTTGCTCGTCGCGGCAGATGCGCCTTCCGTTTCTGCTTTGCTTTTATAGCGTTCTTTTTAAAGTGGCTATCTAATGCGTTTATTGCTGCAACTGAAAGAAATCCGACAGACAAGCGCTACACCGCTGTAATGACGTAATTCCAGCGTTCGAAGAACTCCAAAACCTCGGAAGAGAGCAAATTTTCACGAGCAAGTTTCTGAGTTTTCTGACGGGCATACAGCACTAATTTCTGGCTGACGTGCTTCGTTACCCCCTATTCTAAGTACTGGATGCGTTTGTAGACTACGTTGTGAAAGCATTTAGGACTGAGAAAAAAGGTTAAGAAAGTGTTGCAGGGTCCTTTTAATTCTAAACACAGCACTGCCTTGCGCGACGCTAGCGCCTGCGGCACGATTAAAACACAAGCTCTCGTGCTTCCCCTGAACGCAGCGCACGTATTTGGCGTGCGTTGTTCAAAAGGTACCGCTCCCGTTTTCAACGAAATGATTTCAATTACCACCGGTGACTCGGTTGAAATCTCTGTTCAATGTACATTTTTTGGGTTGCAGCCGCACAGCCAGACCAAGAGGCCAAAATCTCATTTCTTACCGACCCAAAGAAAAAAAAAGTGGTCTTTGAAAAAACGGATTGAAGAGAACACGACGCGGGGCTCTTACTGAACAATCGTCCACGCGGGCCAAACCGCGGAAAGTGCGCGGCCACTTTCCAAAAGTTCACCGGTAGTCGTCTCCCTCCGCGCCAAAAAGAGAGACCAATAAAAAAAAAAAGGTGACAAGTAGACAGCAAGGTCACGCGCCGAAATCGACGACGTGACCAACCTTTGCTCAACGAATTTCCGCTACGCGCGAAGGCCCGCGTTGACGTCATTTCCGGCGTGCAGCCCTCCGGAGACCGGCAGTCGAAACGGCCGGCTTTCATACTTTGCGCCTCCTGGGGGAACGGCGTCGTATCATGCCTGGAAGACGTACTCGGCAGAGGCGTTGAGCGCGGCAAGACGAGGCGCTAGTGCGCGACAAAGGGCCGGAAAAAGATAAAAAAAAAAAGAAGGCCCGACAAGAGCTAAAGTGGAAAAGGACGAGACAGCGGCAGCTCTGTCATTCGCGATTGAGAAATGCATTTTTCAGAAGCCTCCCCCGTTCCCCTCCTAACGTCGAACTTCACCTCCTCTCTCTTCACGCCCTCCAGTCCAGACCTCTCCTTCCGACAGCGAACTGCTCCGAAAACCTCTTTGCGCGTTTCTTATCGCCCGTCCAATCACTCCCCGAGAAAGACCGCGCCACTTTTCTTTGCGCCTTTACTTATCCTTTTTTTCCCCCTCCGCCCACTCGCTTCGCGCACGTCTCTGCTGCGGAAAACGGTCCTGCGCGCCTGTTTCCCATCAAACCTTTTTTGTGCCCGACTGCCTTCCCGGGCCGCGATATAAACCGCCTAGCGCTCGTTCCCGCCTTTATTACGTTTGGCTCCTGTCTTGGCTCGGCTGTGGCTTGTAGTCGTACTTCAAGCCACGACGGGAAGCTGAATTCTGGGTCCGCCTAACGGTCGCTTTCGACGTGGTTTGTCGGATGGGTGGCGGAATGCGCTGAAGGTCGAGCAAATAAATAAAAAGAACACACTGTGCTGTTGAACCATAAACGTAGTTGATCAAAATAAGCAGCCAGAAATGCACGCCGGTGTTGACCTTAACCGTAATCTGCCAACTTGTCAAGTTGCTGCTCGAAGAAATGAAAAAAGGATATTTTGTGGAATTTTTATTTCGGGCACTTTTTTCGGAGCATTTGTTTTCGGGGCTTTCTTTTCCGGGAACAATTTTTTCCGGGGGCAATTTTTTCCGGGTCACGTTTTCTCCGCAGACTGGAAAAACCCGCCCATGCTTCGCATCAAACAAACGGGGCTAAACGCAGGGCTAAGACCTACATTAGGCAATTTTGAGCTTCATCAAGTATTCAACATGAACTCTTTTTGACGACGATGATTGTGATGGAGGATTCGATCCCGGCCGTGGTGGCTCCGTTTCTGATGGAGTCGAAAAGCGAAGACGGCCCCGTTTGTCGAGATTTCGGCGCACGTTGAAGATTCCCCAGGTGGTCCGAATTAATTTGGAGCCCTCCACTAAGGCGCATGAAACCCCATAATCAATCGACGGTGATGATAGCGCTTAATTTCACGCACGGATTCTTGAGCTACGCCCCTTACGCCACCATTCAACGATGAGGGCTGCGCGAACCACGCACGGCACCAAACCGAAACTTCCAGCCCGAATTCAATATTAAAACGTGAAAGTTGCGACCACACAGGAATACCGTACTGGCAGGATTCTAACGCACCCTTGATTGCAACGCGCAGGTACGTCCACTCATAAAAATTCGAAAAACAAATTCTCTGTGCTTCCTAAATTAGCTCAGCCAGCCACTGCCGACATTAAAGATAAACCTGGTAATTTTAAAAGCCGATTCCGATTTAGCGCCCGATTGCAAAGCGCGCAAGTGTTGAGGCTATTTTATCAAAAAAAAGAAGGTGCGCGTTAGAATCGTTTAAACACGTATCACTAATGGGGACGAAAGACATCTACGCCGGTCGATGAAAGATCGCAGCTAAACAGAAATGAAGTCCTTGTCGAAATTTTGTCGGACAAGCCCAAAGTGCGCAGGCCGCAAAAAATTCGATCTACAAGCCTAAGTCCCGAGCGAGGCTGAAACATTTTATGCCGGAAAGCTAGAAAAAACACCTTCCTTTCTTACTGTCATAATATGTATTTATTACATATAAAGGTAAAGCATATTCGTTGAATTCTTTGTGGTCGAGAAGGCTCGGGATTCGCCTAGAAAATTTTCACAAAGGGTTTACGTGTGCATTTTCGCCAGGCCAAACAGAGTTTCGGCCAGGTATGTCCCGCCGGTGGCTTTTGTCCTTTTGCAGCGACAGGCGTGTGCTGATAGAACAGTTCGTCGCAACCATTGCAAAAGCCGCCACGACTGTCGCAACCCGCCTTAAACATATACGCTTTAGACCACAGTTTCGTTCGCCTCAGCTAAAAACTGCCGCACTCGACAGAGCAGTGAAAGAAGAAGTGAAGGTGCTCTATTCGTCCTCTCAATGGCGGCAGACAGGAAGTGTCCCCCCCGCGCGCATTGCGCCATGCTGCAGATATCCGCGATCTCACGCCACCAACTGCCCAATGCCATTGTGTCGTCGAAATTAGCGCAGCGGAATTACTGTCGCTTTTAGATGGTATGATGAAACAGGGCCGACTGAGCGAAGGATGCTGTCTTACCCAGAGTTATTGGATATAGGAGTTGCGAAACTCCCTATAGGCCCCATGTATCAAAAAGGGCCCATCTCCCCGCGAGGGGGACTCGAGTAAATGCGTCGCATAGGGATGGGTGTATTGCGTTAATGATTAGTGTTTGGGGAGTTGGTGGTAGTGAATGCGTTGTATCAGCAGCTTCTTGACGTAGTCTGAATGAGTCATGGATATAAGGCGCGTTGTAGCCTTTCATTCTGTGTCGGTTTTGTGGCGGAGTGGGAAGAGCACCATGTACCTCGTGTTCCGCCCACAGGTAGTGAATGCGTTGTATCAGCAGCTTCTTGACATAGTTTGAATGAGTCAAGGATATAAGGCGCGTTCGTAGTCTTCCATTCTGTGTCCGCTTTGTGGCGCAGTGGGTAGAGCACCATGTACCTTGCGTTCCGCCCGCAGGGTCGTGGGATCGAAACCAGGCGCCGGTAAGTATTATTTTTTTATATAGTGTAGGGGGAGGGGTAGGGACCTGTTGTTGAGAGCGAGGAGGGTAGCGTGATGCGGGAGAGGAGGAGTGGGGGAGAGGGCACACCTGGAACGGCTGTTGCGGACGCCGAGGCACGCCAACGCCGGGTGACATCGTGAGTTAAAGAAATGCTCTGCATTTAAAAGTGGCCCTGAGGTTGGTCCACTGCTTTGGATCTTGTTTTACAGTGGCGCCATCTTTTGGTGACAAAATAAACTATACAACTTGCTTCGCCGCTCGAAGACCTGGGCGAAAAATGGTACTTGAGTGCTTACGTAAATTTGTTATGCCAAATGAGCCCAATGTGTTGAACTTTGCAAGTGTTTTATATACATACGGAGCAAAAGTAGTAAACAGAAATGCGACCATGGGGTCAACCGTCGCTTACGCACTGTCGTCTGCTGCGCGTCCTCTTCGGTCTTCTGGCCACAAAAAAATAAACAAGTCGCTTCGACGGCTTTATGCCACCTGAAACTGATTATTTAGAGCCGCTTGATCGGCTACTGGATTATTTTTGGCATACAATGAGCTGTAGGCCAAACGATAACTCCGAATTTGGTACTTCAGTTCGGACCTATGTTGTGCCGGAGTGCCCGCACTAAAGTCCCTTCATCTGCTTTAGCTAAACGCCGATCAAGGGACTTTAGCCCGCACAAGCGCTAATTGGTCGAGGCAGATGCGCGGACGCAGAAACAATCACCACCTAAGAACCGGAGTTAAAATAGCAATGAATAACTTAAGAAAGCACAAAAATAAAGAATTATGCACTTTAAAACAAAATTTAATCTTAAATTGTCAGTTTGAATAATTATTTTGTTTTTTGGATAGTGCATGCGGCGGCCGCAGTGGCGCCACGGTACGCACGATCCAAAGCAGGGGGGGTCCAGGTGCGGGCCGTTTTTTGATGCGGAGTTTCGCAACTGCCTACATCGAAGAGTTCTGGTCTTACCTTGTCGGTTCTCTAATCACGATTGATTGGCTGACGACCACGAACCTCTGCGCACTGAAGACTTGGTACCGTCGCATATTAAAAAAAAAGGGGGGGGGGGAGGTCAATAACACGGACCGTTTAAATAAAGGCCACCACATGCGGTGTACTGTGGGCGTTTTCAAGCGTTGACGTCGTCCAGCGTCGACGCGCGTCAGCGCGCGTCGCCAAAAATGCATGGCGATGCGAGCTGACGCGTCAGCGACGCCGATGTCTATGCTCGCCAGATACTGGCGTCGACGCAGCGCAAGACAGCATCGGAAAGCGGGCAGCAGCGTCCGGATTTCCTGCCCTTCTCGTGGTTTGGGGTCATTCATTTCAGCAAAAAACAGTCAATTTCTTTCTAACTTGCGGTAATCGCTTGCCTTCAGACAAATTGCAAGCTATTTCTGTTCTCAAGCGCTCATTCCTTCCTGGCTTTTTTGGCTTTTATCGGGGAGGTCGGGGATATGCGATAGCTTTGTGTGAGTTAAATAGGGGAGCTCTGGCTACATCGCTTGCAGTATTAGCATAATGTGGCTTGTCTGCAAGGTCGGTGCATGACGAGCAAGCGTTATCAACGCCAGAATACTAGCGGCGCATTCCATTCTGTTCGTGGCTACCGTGCCTTGCGCAGGGCAGACCGGGGATGTGCCATAGCTTTTCTTGACACAAATAAGGGAGCTGTGGTTACATCGCTTGTAGCACTAGCGTTATTGTCCTCGGCTCCAAGATCGGTGCGCAAGAAACAAGCGTTACCACAGCTCAAACCTCTCAAATACGACCAAAACAAAGCTCACCCGACAGTATTCATGGGCAGCCTCGGTTAGTACACCAAATTCTTTGAGTTCTCCTGGTCTCCCGGCGTGGTCGAGCGGCTAAGTACCGAACTTTTGAAAGACAGCTGTTCGAATCCTGGCAAAAGCCTCGGTGTTTTCTTTCTCTTTTTTTGTTGTGAGGTTTTTTTTTATTGTAGGGTTTAACGCGCCGACGCAACGCAGGCGATGAGGCGCGCCGTAGTGGAGGGCTCCGGATTAATTTTGACCACCTGGGGATCTTTAACGTGCGCCAAAATCCCGTACACACGGGCGTTTTTGCTTTTCGCCTCCATCAGAAAAGCGGCCGCCGCGGCCGGGAATCGAACCCGCGACCTTGTGCTCAGCAGCGCAACGGTGGTGAGGGTTTGATCAGTTTTTTTACACAATACAGTAAGGGTTCCACAGTACCTTGCCTTTTAACTTACAAATGACGTTTGACGGTAACCTCAGTATGAAGAAAGCGCTGAAATTTGTTCTGCTTACACTTTGAATTCATGAACGTGCAGTCGGTGCATAAGATGAAGGTTATATCAAGTAGCAAGTGAAGGAGTTGTTGCGAAGTGCGTCTTCTTTTATCATCCTACATTATTTTGCTCAGATTTGACCGTGCTGACTCGAGATACATTTCGCAGCATTTCAATATTTGCCCACCAACATATAGCAATGAATAGAGACGCCAAGTGATTTTTTGTTTGTTTGGATAAAGCTAGGGTCTTGATAATTGCAGTTCACAAATCGACAATAACTGCTTATAAACGACTTCAACAGGATGGCAATTCGCCGGTCTCGTGCGGTTACTCGCCCTTTCCTGCAGGTCCGCGCGTTGCCGCCGAACGACGCCGCCGCTCGCGCGACGCGTGATTTCGCGTCCATGTGGTTAGGGTTTAAGCAATGGCCGCCATCCCGCTCTGCCAAAGCGGATGCCGAGCGAAGCTGTTGTAAACCACTACACAAGCTGAAGGGGGAGGGTATGGAATGCTTCTCGTCGTCTCAAGGCCCTTGTCGCGTCCGCTCGGATTCTTTGTGGTCCCGCTAAGTCGGACGCATGCCCTAGCTCTCGAATGACGTCAACCACCCTTTTCGAGAGCAGCTGCAAACATAACCTTAACTAGGAACACATGGTGGTGGGAGTGTAGCCATTATTCACACGTGCTTATCATCCATCGTGCGGTTTCGGTGCTTGTTTTGTGCTTTTTTTTCTCCACACGAATGCTGAGCTCTATGCTGTAAGCATTATAGCCTGACGTATGTGCTCGGCGTCTTGGGCGAGAACAACTGGATCATGCCTTATATTAAAGCGAAGCTTTACTGTCCTCACTGATGCCGTTGTACGCCAATACGCCCTGCAGAAAAGCCAACTTTTTCTGATGATGATGCTATGAATGATCGTGAAAAAAGTGAAAAAAAAAAAAACGCTTCCAGTGGCGGGAGTCGAACTTGGGTCCAACTTGTTTTAAGGACGGCGTCTATCCGATCGCCCCATTGCGACAAGGTGTAAGCGGTTTGGAAAACTCAGACGACAACAAAAGAATCCGCCACGAGAAGCTCTGCGTGCCGTAAGACTGTGAGTCACAATACGTTAGGCCTAACTTCCCGTTTTGAGTTTTAGGACGTTAGCACTAACGTCACATCTTGGGGCATAACACCTCAAACCGGCACCCACTCAAAAAATTGCTCACTTAACGCCAAGCAGCAGGTACCGATTCGCGCCGTACACCCCAAACCGGAACGTTAGTCCTACGGAGTGCACACCCGGAAAAGTGGTGCTCCAGCCAGTGTAACATGTACTCGCAATGTGGGATTGGCCAACCAAAGAATCCATCACGAGAAAGCTTCGCGTTGAACAATCGTCATCGCTAGACGGAGTAGTGCATTATTTTCTTAGATGCAAGGCATCTCTTACACTCGGGCTGTCCTTCCATCCGGCGTGCATGCGTCCGCAACCGTCCTCCTTTCCCTTTGCCTGCCAGCTGCGTTAGCGCGTTCTCCTCGCCATGCCAGCGTTGCGTCAGTGCGCCGTTAGCGCGCGTATGCTACACTCCCTCTCGTTATCCTCGCCATGCCAGATGTGCGTTAGCGCGCATGCGCGTCTCTCTCTCATCACTCTCACTCTCGGCGCGGGTATATAACCGCGGTATCTGCGGTGCGCTCCTCAGTCGCTCCGTCAGTCGCTCTCGCTGCTACTGCTCCGACTACTGCTCTACCTGCTGCTCCGATGAGTTGAAATGGACACTAACATGCCTGCTACCGCGTTGGCTTACGCAACCGTAACCAGCTCCAGTGAATTGAACCCCGTGAGTTGCCTTGCATCACCCCAGAATTCCCCTCGCGGAAAGATGAAGAGAATTTTTTTTGCTTACAACGACACAAACCCTTCCGACCAACGAAGGGCTAACAGCTTCGCTGCAAAACATACACAGCGGGAAGCCGTTCTTCTATAAAATATCCGGGTTTGTGCTCCTTTTCAGACTGAGGGTAAATACCTCGCCTAACTTTCTGCTTTGAGTGGAGATTTGGGCTCAAGCACCAGTAATAAAGAACTTCGCGTTTTCCCGCGGGAAAAGTCCGCTGTAACACTAGTCTTGTGGGATTTTCGATTGCTTTTTAGAAGGCCACTTCCTTTTATGGAGAGTGTGCAGACAACCACTGTGAGTGTTTGCAGCTAAGTAGAACACTTGGTTTGTGGAAAGGGTGCAGACAACTGCTGTCGTATCTAGTCGGTGTTGCTGCTCTGAGTGTCTGCAGCAAAGTAGGCCACTTGGTTTGAAGAAAGGGTGCAGACAACTGCTGCCGTATCTAGTCGGTGTTGCTGCTCTGAGTGTCTGCAGCTAAGTACGCCACTTCGTTTGAAGAAAGCGCGCAGACAACCGTTCTGAATGTCTGCAGCTAAGTAGGCCACTTGGTTCGTGGAAAGGGTGCAGACAACTGTTCTGAATGTCTGCAGCTACGTAGGCCACTTGGTTTGTGGAAAGGGTGCACACAACCGCTCTGAATGTCTGCAGCTAAGTAGGCCACTTGGTTCGTGGGAAGGGTGCAGACAACTGTTCTGAATGTCTGCAGCTACGTAGGCCACTTGGTTTGTGGAAAGGGTGCACACAACCGCTCTGAATGTCTGCAACTACGTAGGTCACTTGGTTTGTGGAAAGGGTGCACACAATCGCTCTGAATGTCTGCAGCTAAGTAGGCCACTTGGTTTGTGGAAAGGGTGTAGACAACCGTTCTGAATGTCTGCAGCTACGGAATCACTTGGTTTGTGGAAAGGGTGCACACAACCGCTCTGAATGTCTGCAGCTAAGTAGGCCACTTTGTGGAAATGGTGCAGACAACCGCTGTGACCGTCTGCAGCTGCTAAAAACTACCGGTCTTGCGCCCCCGAGGAAACAGCAAGAAGGCGTGCACTAGAGGTCACCCACCTGTCGAATACAGTTGTCGCTTCGATACTCGGAAGAGTACTGATTTCGAGTAGTTTCGGAATCCAGGAACGTGCGATTTTTTTTGTCTCTTCTGAAATTCTGCAAGAGGGCAAGAGAGGTCACGGTGAGATGATAGATCCGCAGTGAAGATGAGCAGAGAAAAAGAGATGACGCGGGACAAGGGAAACATACTTACGCCCCTAAGGAAGCACCAGCATGATATGGCAGTTGTTTCTGGGAGCCTAACGCCCTCAACTTCTAACTTTACAGAACGCTTTACTGCAACGTCGCAAGCTGCATAAAAATTAACAGGTATGTTCCGTGCTCCAGAACGTACAGTCTTTTTCAAAGTTTTCTAGGCCATGTCAAAGGGCTCTTGGCCGCAAAAAATCTAAGAAAAAGCTTAACGTTCAACTCCCCTTATGCTGATTAGGAAACTTCCGCAATAAAAAAAAAACTATGACAAAATTCTTTTATGGTACTAAGAACGAAAGGTGTATCCTCTAGCTTTCTAACATGAAACGTTCCGGCCTTGCTTGATAGGTAAGCTTGTAGTTTGGATGTTTTGTGGCCTATTCACAGTTGGCATGGCCTAGAAAATTTTGACAAAGACTGTATATTCTATTTTAAAAACCTTAGCTTCCCACAAAGATAGTACGAGCAGTTTGGGGTATTAAACATTGAGTTTGCTGAATTCTTAAATTACAGCTGTACATACTCTTTCAGCGGCTTGGGATCTTAGTTTGAGTTTTCTAATTTTGTTGTCCCAATTTTGGTCGCAAACTGTAATCTCACCCCGAACTTCTGAAGCAATGACGCTCATTAATGACTAGGTCGCCCAGATATGTGTCTCATGACTGAGAAACCGCTACAAACAGACATTAAATTTCGTGCGGTTGATGATACCTCTGACTCGGGCAATCGCTATCACCGCTGACACAAACGATGGTTAAATAGGGTTTTGCCAAAGTGACAAAATTTCCCCCTGAATGTTCATCACCCACTGGCGCTTAGCTAGACGCCTTAGCTAGACCCGAGAATTCCAAACTTGCATGCAGTCCTGCTTTGTCTTCAAACTGCGTCACCAGACATAATAATATTTTTTTACAATTTACAGCGCGCAAAGGGGGTACAGTTGCGTCACCTTCCGTATCCCGAGCCGCAATATTGCGAGGTTTTCACCGCTACGCAGCAATAACTCTGACGATAGGTCCCTGCTGGTTTGTTTCTTCAAGGGGCGTGAATATGTTTCATGTTCCCTGATATGAATGAATTCTGATGACAATGATGAAGATATATGATGATTAGTCGTTTCCCCCTTGTGACGGGGTGGTGTTGCACAGCGACCTTAGTTGGAGGCTGCTGTATATTCACCTCGAGTTCGAAAAAAGAAAAAAAGAAAGGTTCATTTTATAATGCTTGAGAGCAAAGTGCATGAGAGGAAAGCGCCACCTTGCGGGAGGAAGCAGTGCTCGAATGCAGGGCGTACGTCTGAGGCTCGGACATGCAATAGAAGTGTGCGTGTGTGCAAAGCAAAAGCGCAAGCCGAAGCGAGGGGAGCTGGGAATACTAACGGCACAAAACATGCGTTAAGAAAAGTAAACAAAAAAGTAAGTGCAGTCCCAGTCATGGCCAGTTTTTACTTTCGCACCCTTTATCACCCAACGTTGTCTCAACGTCAATCGACGAGACATTCAGAACCCATTTCGACGAAGCAGTACAGCGCTATGTTCGTCGCCCGGTAGGGAACTAAAATGTTTCGGACAATCGTCCTGAAGAGTAAGATACACAAGAACTTTGCGAGAGAGGAGGAGGAGAGAAAATTAATGGCTTCAAAGGCAAGGCAGATTCTGGCCTGTGGCGCCCTAGACGACGACCAAGGTCCCTTAGCTGCTGGCGGCGTCATAGGCGCTTTAGACGGCCCACTGTTGGATGTCAGGATTTTTAAAGCGAAAGCTATCATAGTGGGACCGATGGCGTCTTGTAAAAAAAAGTAGCGCACTTCCCGAGAGATCGGTTGGTCGAGCGAAAAGCTGTGATAAGATTTCTGGACACATATCCCTTGCATGAAACAGGGTTTCTGCTGTGTCAAAACGAAGTTACTTGAAAACGGCGAAAACGGAACGGTTCTAGATATTACAATGCACGCATCGATCACGAAAGAAGAGTAATATAGTACATCTTTATCTGATAAACCAAGTATCGGTATGCACTTGTATCGTTCGTAGATGCGTTTACGTAGGGCGCGAAAAATCGTCGCATGTATTACTTCTTTGTGTGCGCTTACGGTCTTGGAAGGTTTGACGATCGATTGGACTAACTTTCCTTGAACTGGACGAAACTTTTGTGCTTCTCTAAACTTCATTTAAGAAATGATAGTAGAGTTTTCGATGTGTTGCACTGTCTCCCATTGCTGCTTACTATATAATAAATGTGCCTTTTAAATTGCGCAAGTCTTGTCTCTTTACGCCGGAGCAACAAGCTTCATTAAGCAAGCGGTGTGGGGGTTGAAGCCGTTCATTCTGTTGACACAGTGCTACGGGCCAGGTACCCCTGGAACCTGGCTGTTGGTCCGGGCTCGGTAGACCAGAGCCTTCTGGTCCTCTAGCCGGGATGTGATCATGTGCGCCCGACCGCAGCTCAGTGGACGGTTAGAGGGAGGAATGGGGCGTTCCTAGTTTTCCATGTTATGTGGTTAAAGGTGGTTGCTGTGGTGCAGTGGGCGCATCGAGAATTTTACTTCAGTTGCATTCAGGTTCCATTAAGGTTTCGTATAAAGCTGCCGTTCCGTTTATTTTCAGCAGACCGAAGAAGGTTCTAAGTGTATCAGATGTTTTTATATGGAAGACGCGTTTTACTTTCGTTGTAAGTGATTCGTTTGTACAGAAAATCGAGAGTCTATGTAGAATACCGCTTGACAGCCTTTCGTTTCACGTTTAGGTCAAGACGGAGTAGGGTACACAAGTTGGACGCGTGTTCCGTGGGTGAAAGTTTATGTACGGCGCAATGTAATTTCTTTCCTTTCATCAAGATTGGGGGCTGGAGGAGGGTAAGTGTACGGCATGGGAGACGGTAATGATCTAGGGTAGCGTTGTAGCGTGGGGTCGAGGAGTCCGGACGCTGTGAATTAATAAGACATTCTGAACGCGCAGACGCACGTTCACATAAAGCGTGGTCAGCATTTATGTCTTATGGGCGCTGCAGTACCGTGGGACCAAAGTAATCATTCAAGGGGAATAAACAACGGAGATGAACGGGCTCTTTGTTCCGCACCGTTTACATAGGATTCCCATGAAGCAGAAGTACCATGGTTATTCTTTTCAAACCAAGAATCAATCAATCAATCAATCAATCAATCAATCAATCAATCAATCAATCAATCAATCAATCAATCAATCAATCAATCAATCAATCAATCAATCAATCAATCAATCAATCAATCAATCAATCAATCAATCAATCAATCAATCAATCAGTCAGACCGATGAGGGCTCACTTTAGCATCAGACAGCGCCAGTTACGGATTCGAGGCGTATGAAAAGGTTAAACACGGCTCAAAATCATAGTTCGTATCGACTGAAATTGTAGATTCGCGCTTTACTCTGTGACTTGCGGATCCTATTGTGGAATCCCAAAATCTGCCACGTCCTTATTTAGTCTTTCACAGCACATAAAGTTACGGTATCGCAGCTGTTCCGGGAGAATGCCGCTGTTTCCCACAATGCGATTGCTGAGTTAAAATGAAGAAAACACAACAAAACAAAAAACCCCGGTAAGTGTTCACGAGCTTCTTTCTTCTGTGCGCGAGGGAGAGGAGGAAAAAGTTTGAACAAAAGCGGATAAACGAGGCACTCGTGGCGCGGTCCGGCCATTGAGCTAACTCGCGTGCCCGACCTCCAAAAAGAAACGTTTTATGCAATTGAAAGCTGCTCTTTTCGGGAGATGGGTGGTTCGAGTGACACCGCAAATGGGGAGGCGGTCCGGAAATAAGCACTTCTGGGCGGCGCTTTTTTATTCCCCCTTCGTTTTACCCCTTTGCGGAAGGCGGCAGAAGCGATTGGAACCCAATCGTCGGCCCTCCGTTTGGGCTATAATCAATACGCACGCGAAAGGGACGGGTTATTTCCAGACGGGCACAAAGGAAAGTCGCCGACAAAATGGCGACAGGAGCAAGAAAGAAGAGACAAAGTACAACTGGCCAAACCACAAAAGGGTGGTCAGTGCGCGAAGGAACAGGAGTCGGCGAACCGCAAAGGGAACCCAATTAGTGGCTGGCCATTCAGACGCTTCCATAACCCTGATTAAGTGCCTTGACTGCCATTGCTGTTCCTTACTGATGTCCCTCGCCGCAAACCCGCAACCCCCTCCCCCGCCCCCCCCCCAGCGGCCCCTTTGCCGTACTCTTTCAATGTGGAGACCCTTCCCAGGGTTCCTATCAGCCGCAGCTGTACGCCGTCGGTTCGCAAATGGCCGCTGCTGTTGTGTTGCCCGTGTGAAGCTAGAAAAGTTTAGCTCTTGAAAGTCTTGTTTTTGAATTTGAATGATCCTGCTCTGTTTGTACACGTAGTAGCTGAAAAAAAAAACGAAGAAAAAAACACCCACGAAGCGCACAATTCTTCGAAAAAGCAAAACAAAACAAGAAAGCTGTTTTAATTAACCACAAAATGGTGGTTGTGGTTAAGCCCCGGTAATTATACTCTGTCAAGAGTTAATGGTAGTGGTGACAGCTAGCTATATGTAGGAGCAACAAATCACAAAACGGAGGGGTCTTCAAACGTTCCGCAAGAATTCTCGTGTATATATGGTATTCAGTGACAAGTTTAGCGGCCAATTTCTTCGCTTGGCAACACTGGAAGCGGCCATCTCTGTGACGCTTCGCTTCGGCACAGACATGGCGCGGCTTGTGGAACTGCGCCCGCACCTCGCAGACAAAAAAAAAAAAAAACAGCACACCGGCGTGCTTCGTCTGCTCCGTGTAAACCCGATTCTCGGCGGTGGAGTCCACAAATTTGTTATAATCACACTCACATTGGAGTCGAGGCCTTGCTTTGCGTTCGGTTGGGGACAATTTGGAACATTAAACGCGCATCGCGTGTTTAGCACGGACAAGTACCGCCATCTCGCGGAGCCCGACGTTACCAGTGACGGCACACACACATGGTTTCCCGAATGCGTGCCACTCCAGTGAATACAGCCTATAAGTTCCCTCTACTAGAATTGTTGATTAGACATTGTAATAATAAGATTGTAATAGATTAGATTGTAATAGATTAGATGCTAATAATAGACTTTCCATGACTATATAGAAGAGGGCAACACGCTTCATTACGTCACGCAATTGCATGGCGCATGCTCACCCACATTCACCGAGGAAAATAGTAGAGAAAACCCAGAAAACCCCAGTTTTCGTTCTCTTTTTATCAACAAATCGTATTCAGAAAAATTGCACGTGTCCAACAACGCCCGAAGCCCAAGCACACGTCGACGAGAGAGCGAAGTTTCTACGATCGGTATCACCTATATATTTCGTGTGCGCAGGCAATGTTGGGGTACCACGACGAGTAATCCCGACTGGAGCTTAGAGTACCGCGGCGAGCATGTAATTACGGAGCTCTGAACCCACTGCATCATTCTTCTCCCAACGTTATACTTCTCCGAAAAAACAAAACGAGCTCCTGCAGTAAGCGCTATCGGTTTGTTCGGCGGATACTCCCCAGGGCAGTCCTTACATTTTCCCGACACACTCGAGGGACGACCGCGGGTTCCAGAAGAGACGTCAAAAAAGAAAACGTTGTTCTCTCAGCTCAAGAAGAAGTAAATAGAAACCTACACGGAGGCCAACCAAACCGTCATAAAGAGACCACGAGAAGAAGACGAAAAAGAAGAAACGAGGTTCCTTGGTCCACGATAAAAAGCAGGTAAAGAAAAAAAAAACGGTGCCTGCAGGGAGGCTGAGTGCTGCGACACTAAGGTCCCACGACTGCTCTATAATTCACGCCGCGTCGGTGGGTACTTCGCGTTTCCCGCCGCCGAAACGCGCCATGGCAGAGGACAACAGGAGTGTGGCCAAAAAAAGAAAAAACGAGCAACACTCTACACGAAGCGAGGAGGGAAGAGAGAGCGGGAAACTTGCGCAGCCGCAAGGCAGCTTCGCTGCAAAGCAGCCGTGTACCGGGAGAAACCGACCCACAGGTCCGTGGGCGGTCGGTTCGGGGTTTGCGGGCGACAACAATGAATGCTTCGGCGACCCCGGCCCCGACGCGGAGCTCCTGGAGGCGGCCGATCGAAACCGTTTGCTGGCACGGAACATGCCGGACGCGCGATGGAGGGCGAGAAACAAGTAAACGTAGGAGGAACGCCAAGAAGGAGAATAAAGAGAATCAACAAAGACGGAGGAAACAGGAGCAGTGCCGGTGCGCCTCGTTATCCGATAGTCGTCTTGTGTTTCGCTTGCTGGGCACAGCCGATACGTGTGCCCGGCGAGGCGCGAGCAAGTTGAGGCTCGCCTGCGAGCGTAGGCGATGGACGAGGCCCGATTGCCTGCGCAGGTTCGAAATTACCAGCCTACGCAAACCCGATACTCTTGTTCCGCAGACGACACGGCCTACACTGCTCCATCCTTTGATTAGGCTCCACTAGAGCGTGTACGCTACAGTTTACTACAATGCGTTACAGACCCACACAACGATACGGGTGCATATCGGTCCAGAGGTAAAAGGTGCACTTTTTCTAACTGTCGTTCTATTTTAAAGTCATGAGCAGAATGCAAACTTAAAATCAGTGCGGGAAGTTAGGCAAGTTGGTGTTCTGATAACTGGAGCATGTTAAAATGAGCACTCAGGCGTTGGAGAAGGTGCAAGAATTGGTATTTATTCTTCGCACTAAAAACTGCGAGCATAAGCATTCACCAAGTGCACATTCTTCTGCGTACAGGATATTTTTTTAACGTACCCGCCGCTCCACTGAAGTGGCTAATACGCGTCGGGCTGCTGAGCAAAAGAAGGAACGTTAAACGCCAGCCACGGCGGCATTTTTCTGGTGGGGAGGAGCGAACGATGCAGGAAAGGAGTGTATCAGGAAAATACTACTCGAAACAGCACTCAAAGTACGCTCAAGTTTGAAGACCGAACAACGCGGAAAACAGAACATTAAGCTGGTTAAGCAAAACAATCCGTTTTTTCGAAACGGGTGCACGTATTCATGTTTCTGTAATTCGTAGTTGAATGTTATTAGTGCGAACGAACTACGAAGCTGAAGCCTGCCGGGTCTGTTCGTCGTCATGGGCGATGCCACCGGAGCGGCGCGCCGAGCCGGCGCAGAGGGGCAGAGTGACGTCAGCGGCATGGCGCCGGCGCGCGGGCGGCTTCGTAAGCCGCAGTGGAAGCGCGCCGTTGCGAAATAATGAAGTCACGAAATGTGCGTGGCAGGGCACGTCAAGTGGAAGCTCGTGTCGGCCCCGTAGACGAAGGGGCATACAACGAAAGGTGCGCTACAGGAAGAGCCATCCGCTAGCATGGGATCAACACGGGCCGTCAACGTAGATCCAAATGTCCAAAAGGCGTCAAAAAGAAGCGCTCTAGGCAAAACAAGGTGTCTCAAGAGAACTCTAAACACGACTTTGTTCTTACACATCTATTACGAATCTGCCACAGATCGCCTCAAAATTTTTTTACACTCAAGACGAAATCCTACCACCAAGCATGTGTGTGTGTGTGTTTCTGTTCCCAGTACAAATCTGTTTCAATAACTTGATTGCTTGGAACAAATGAGTATATCTTCCATTCCAAAAAAAACTGAAGGAAGCTAACACTAACGCGTAAGAGTTGCAGGTAGCGAAACTGTGCGCAACCTTCACAACAACCACGAAGGTTTAAGTCCACGACTGCAGCCGATTTGCTGCTTCTTCGCGGGCGCACCGACATTTACTCCATCATTATTGCGATAAGTGTGAGCTTCCTTCATTCTTTTGGAAGGGATTATTATTGGCCATGACCTTAGAAGGGCGTACGCTGTGACGTGTCTTTTTCGTTCCGAGCAAGTGTTGGCACGATAACGGCGAACGCGGGAAGTTTTTTTGTGGCAATTTTGGCCAATCTCCCTAAGTGGGTATGCTGGGCTTCACAACGTGCGCCGAGGACGCTGGGCAGTTGCCACGAGGCACGCACACGCGAGCGTTGAGCGTTTTAAGTGCGATGCACTTCTTAAGCGACCCTGAACCTGCGTCCACCGGCGATGTCCGCATAGCATACACACGAGGGGGATTGGCCAGGAATCTCCTCGTCTTCCTTGGCAACGGGGGGAGATGGGCGCGCGCTGCCTGGCCGCTGACATGGCACATACCCACGTGGGGGATTGGCCAGGAATCGGGCGTGAGAAGGGCTAATGCACCCGCTTAAAGGAGTACTGACACGAAATTTCAAAGCTGAGATCCGCTCTACCAATCAAGTACAACGACAACACAAATAGGTGTCTGTGAATAAATGCATCTTTCTTTCTTTGTAGTTGTGTGTGTGTGATCTCTCTTTCGCGAACATTATCGAACCGCGCAAATTCAACTCGTGCATTCGCACTTTCACATTCTTCACCTCGGGGAAATGCGGGGAATTTTTTCTTGGTTCTTTTAACTGCCGAGAGGTGGCCGTAATCTTGGCCAATCACCCTAAGTGGGCATGCTCGGCTTGACAAACGTGCGGAGGGGACGCTGGGCGGGCGTCGCGAGGCACGCACACACGAGCGCTGGGCATTTTTTTTGGGTTTGTTAACTTCCGCGCGGTCGCCGCGATGCCCGCGCTCACGTGCGCGCGCTCGGAAATCTTCAAGTATTTTTAACCGCGGACACGAAAAATCACGATTTGCTAAACAGCTTCGCTGTTAAAATAGCACCGTTCCTACTTGAGGCACAATCCAGACGCCTGCCTAATAAATATTTATACAGTCAGTACTTGCCTAAAAGCTTTCGCAGAAACCCAACACCCTCCACTCCTGAGTTAATTTGTTCCATTGCACGCACTGCGTTATCCAAAACAGAGGTAGAGAAAGGACGGCTGAAAACTACGCACAGGGAAGCCACAAGTCGCCAGCTGCATTCCAACGTCCAGCCCATCAAAGGCACACGAACATAAGCACAAAAAAGCCACAAGATAGAGAGAGAGAGAGAGAGAGAGAGAGAGAGAGAGAGAGAGAGAGAGAGAGAGAGAGAGAGAGAGAGACGATGAAGGGACGGGCGACGTGCCCCCCGTTTTGTCAAAACTGGCGGTACGAATAAAAATCGTTCCCCTCGTGAGGAACCGTAGTTGGCCTGTCGAAAGGTCGTGCCGGATCCCTACGGGCCTCATTACGAAACCGGGGAACATGGCGGGCACGTCCCGGGCGCTTCAATGGCCTGCGCGATATGAATACTTATTGCCAACAGCGGCTCAGCCCGGGATCCAAGGAGGGGAGCGACGTCACGATTCTCCGCACATCGCGTTTCCGGATCCTTCAAAAAATTCTTTTTCTAGACTGCACGCAAAATATAAAGGTGAAGTCTTGGGATCTCGTTTTCACTGATTCATTTCGGTTTCCTTTGGAGAAGGAAGAGCGAGCACGGAGCACAACAGCGCTGCGGACTACATGAAGAAAAAAGCTATAAACCACGAAGAGGGGGATCTCTTTGGATTAGGATAATTCTGAGTTTTTTTTAACACGAAAGTGTTTTATTCCAGGATTCACGAAGATTTCACTAACGTTATATCCGTCACGGAAGTGACGCCAGTACAACGCAGCAAGCGGCCTGTAAAGGGTGCAACCCTGCACACCGGGTCTTCTTGCGGGGAAGCAAACTTTAGTACTAAACAGCACGTTGTATTTCGGGTTGTTCGTTTTCGGGTTTTATATTTTAACACGAAAGTGTTTTATGCCGGGATACACCAAGATTTCACTGACGTCACATCCGTCACACAAATGACGCCAGTACACCATTGCCAAAGCGACCAGACAGGAGGACGTCGCTCGCCAAGGACACCCACCAGATGGCCGCCGTCCCGCAAATCGTATTGAGCTGCAGATTTCGCTGCACATTTCACTTTCGTGTTTTACCGATTCCTATTATAGAGGAATCAACCACAGTTTTTTTAAAATAAACGACCTGCCCGGAAAATCCTGTTCCTTCGTTATAAAGTAAGTATAAAATCGGTGCACGCGTGACAAAAACCCTCTGACATATGGGCTAATGATCTCAGTCTTTTGCCAGACGTCATCTCGAGGTGCTCCAGAGATAGTTACCACTTGAATTCCGTGCCCGATCGGTTAAGCCTCGTTTAATCTTTTTTCACATTCTCGAGAACTAAAATCACTCGCTCCTCCTAACACATGAGGCTCAGCGTAGTCGGCAGCGTTCCTGTCAACCACAAGTCACGCATGGCTGGCAGGAACACTGCGTGGAGTTGCTTTGGGGCATAAGATTCCCCTGGAACACCCATTAGTTCGCTGCTCACTACGCCCCTCACGCTTTCGTCATAGAAAGTGATAAGGAAGAACTTTTATCTCAAGCTCAATGGTTGTGCCAAAAGACATTTCGGCTTCCGGAAGGGCGATGCGTATTCCCCGCTGTTGACGTAAGTGAGAAGCGGGCGAAGTGGGTCCACTTTGCAAATAATCATTCAGAGTGATTGGCAACTTGCGGTTACAGCTGTCACCGAAAGGTAGAGTAAATGGCTGCTGGTACGCAACGGTCCGTTATCATGTAGGGACACGCTCGACCCTTCCTGTATACATGTAGCGCCAACTACTTGTTAGCTGTGATCACTCTCACTATTCCCTAGAACGACTTGGCTGGTTTGGCGTTGTGTCGCGGGTTCTTAACGTAACGAGTAGAGCTCGACACCCGGAGTTTAAAATTGATTTCTCTGTCATAGGAATCGGTAAAACACGAAAATGAAATGTGCAGCGATATCTGCAGCTGAGCATGATTTGCCGGTAGGCGGCTGTCTTGTGGGTGTGCTTGCAGAGCGACGTCCTGCTGGTGGGTCGTTTCGGCAAATGTGTACTGGCGTCGTTTCCGCGACGGATATGACGTCAGTGAAATCTTGGTGTATCCTGGCATAAAGCACAAAACACAACCCAAAGTATAACGTACTCCTTAGTTTCACAGGTTGCTTCTCCGCAAGAAGATTGTGTGTGCAGGGGTGCACCCTTTACAGGCGGCTTGCTCCGTTGTACTGGCGTCATTTCCGTGACAGATATGACGTCGGTGAAATTTTTGTGTATCCGGGAATAAAACACTTTCGTGTTAAAAAACTTTCTGCCAAGTCCCTGAAATAATAAATTGTAATCATTTTCATACATTGATTGCACTCATCCTTTTCATGACTAACGGCGGTTTGGCACCTTATATGTGAGTTTAGCTTGAGGGGGTGGGGGGCTGCTTATCACCCAGTTTACTCCCATTCTGCATCCCCGGGAGTACTGGGCTTGAAGCTGCTTGAAAACGGGATGTCACTCGTTGGACGCAGATCAAGGCAGATCAATTCCACTTCAATCTACGCATACCCATTCTCCAAGATTGCCTAATGCCGATGAACGCTGCCATCCCAATCTGAAGCAGTACGTTACTCCCACTAGGCGGCGGAGGCGAGAGGGCGTTGTCCTTCTAAAGAGGATGAATTACGTTAGTGATTGATTGTAGGGTTTATCGCGCCGACGCAAAGCAGGCGATGAGGCGCGCCGTAGTGGAGGGCTCCGGATTAATTTTGCCACCTGGGGATCTTTAACGTGCGCCGAAATCTCGGACACACGGGCGTTTTTGCTTTTCGCCTCCATCAGAAAAGCGGCCGCCGCGGTCGGGAATCGAAGCCGCGACCTCGTGCTCAGCAGCGCAACGCCTTAGCCACTGAGCCACCGTGGCGGGTATGAATTACGTTAGTTAGGCGCCGGATGCCTGGCATTGCCTAGATTTGGCATCGAATTTTACTACCCATAAAATGATGGTCAGCTTTGCTGAACCCTATGTCATCAGTGATTAATGCGCACCATCTTTAACATTCTAAAAAGTTTCTCCTCTCGAAATTTCTCTGGTGGGTCTCTCATTAGTTATGTGGCCTTCGTTAATTCCTCACCTTCACGGGTTCAGAAACGGATTTTTCCGTCTTGTATTCGCTTTGAAGTATTAGGCGCACTACCGTCGCTCCCTTTGATCTGATACGCTGAGGTAAAGTCATTAGGTGTTCGACATCGGCAGTAAGAAATTTGATAAATTTTCTTCTTCTCCCGCTGAGTAACAAGCTCCTCCTACACTGCTTCCTTGAATTTTTGCCTGCGCCAGATTTCTTCGTGCTTCCGTTGTCTTTCTAGTCTTCCTTGTCTTCACGCATGCGCGTTAAGTCCCTCTTTTTTTACCATCTGCTCTCATGGTCGGGTGCTCGAACTCAATCATTGCAGCACCAAATTTCTTTTTTAATCCCGGTTCTCTCTGAGGCGGCGCCCAAAGATTCGGGGCGCCGCTAGCTTCTTTCTGCCAACGTGGATGTTCCTCGCGTTTTTAGGGATTTTGCACACATCTACTTCTCTGAATATTTTGCCTTAGTTCTATGTGTGCTCCTTGTAACAGTTTCTTCAAAATATGGGGGGGGGATTAATGTGGCAAAGCTATACCTGCGCGATGAGGCGCGTCGTAGTGGAGGGCTCTGGATAAGTGTGGAGACCCGGGGACTTTTAACGTGCGCCGAAGTCTCGACACACGGGCGCTTTTGCTTTTACCTTCCATCTGAAACAGTCGATCTGCTTTGCCTTGTCATTTGTTTTCCTCTTCAGCAAGTTCTGGTCTTTCTAGTTTCGAGACGTTAGTATTCAGTCAGGGTCGCAACCAAAGCTGAATGCCGCGTTTCCGCAGACTCATCTGAAGACTTCACAGACTTTCATTATTTCCGGTGCATCATTTTTTACTGGACATGGCAAACCCTCATTTCCTTTAGTAAGGTGTTTTTTCCGTCTGTTGAACAACGACTTGTAAAAATTTGATTCCAACCCAGTCAAAAAAAGCAACAGAGAATACGACAGGATTATCCTACAATGGAATGGGACATTCTATCGTAGGTTCAACCGAAATGTCTGTCGTGCCACAGACATTCTGTAGTTCTACAACATTGATTCCTGTCGCACAACAGATCATCCTGAAGTCCCAACAAAGATCTCTGTTCTACAACAGATATTCCTGTTGTACGACAGAAATTTCTGTTGAGCGACAGAAAGTGTTGTTGGGGCTTTCGATTGGGAAGCCTATCTGGAAAACATCGCTTGTTTCTTTTTCATATTCCAGCCTGTTTGCGTGCCTACTCAGTACAAATTTTCTGACCAGGTTGTTGTTTGGAATTTTTTGGTTACACAAAAATGGCAGATCGGTCCAGCGGTACGTTGGCGTCCATGCTGCAATCCTGAATCAGAATCCGCAAAAAGCACGAAAAGCTTGCGACCGCCACGCCTTTTCGCCTGCCACTTTACGCCGTAGAACTGTGTTGGTGTGCTTCTTAGTGTACGGCTTCACTGTTCAGGAACCTGAAATGGGTTTTAGTGCTACTGGACACAAAAGAAAGAAAGACTCCGCGATGAGGTAACAATGAACAGTTGCAGCTGCTAGGATCAACCCAAGAGACCGCCTAGAATAGATGATGCAGTTGCCAGGTGAAAGGCTCCCCCCCTCCCCTCAAAATAAAATACCAGACGCATTAAAGCGACAGACAACAGATTTTTGTGTATTGCACGCTCTCAACTCCAAATGAAAGGGCATCACTTAGAACACCTTGAACCGAAACGGTTTTCCTTATTAAGGCCCTATAACGTTTGAAAACGGAATGTTTAGGTGCGTCAGCCTCACGTATGCGGCGAAAACGAATGCTGGCGCCATGACAGTGAGCCGTGCGGCAACATGCTGAGAGGAAAAGAGGTATTTAAAACTTGTCCCCAGCTAAAACCACAACAAAATGCAGGTTCTCCTATTTCCTTACGGGATTTTCGAATCAGGCCATCAAACTGGCTGAGCTGTTTCTGTACGTACGGTGCGTCACGTTGAGACACCACATGGCGCCACCGTTCGGATTTCAGAAAGTTTTGCGCCAAATCAATATTTTTAACACGAAAGTGTTTTATTCCCGGATACGTGAAGATTTCGCTGACGTTATATCCGTCACGGAAGTTACGCCTGTACAACGAAACAAGCGGCCTGTAAAGGGTGCACCCCTGCACACAGGGTCTTCTTGCGGGTAAGCAACCTTTAGTACTAAAAGGTGCGTTATATATAGGGTTGTTCGTTTCCGGGTTTTATATTTTAACACGAAAGTGTTTTATGCAGGGATACACCAAGATTTCACTGACGTCATATCCGTCACGGAAATGACGCCAGTACACCTTTGCCGAAGCGACCTGCCAGCGGGACGTCGCTCGCCAAGCACACCCACACGACAGACGCCGACCTGCATATCATTCACAGCTGCAGATTTCGCTGCACATTTCACTTTTGTGTATGACTGATTCCTATGACAGAGGAACCAACCACAGTTTATTTATCCATTTTACTAGCTTAGAAATTTATTTAGAAATTTCCAGTAGTTACTGTACTATATAAAGCACTGGCTTTGAGTTAAGCTATAGGGCACGCAATAAAAAACCCGGTTGTCTGTACCTATAGAGAGCGGTTATGACTAACACACTGTAAAACACTTTTCACAACAGTATCTTAAAATGCCCCGAGTCATTCAATAAAGCCTGTCGAGGGATTAAAAGAGACGCTAGTCGGAACAGTCTGCACTGATTCCTAGCGAAAAATACCCTTTAGCGAGAAATAATAACCGATAAAACGCGCACAGCTTTCGCGTGTTGTCTCACACACCGTGGGACCCAATGAGCATAAAAAAAGCTTAAAGCAGGACACCAAAAATATTTTTATGAAGACGCAGGACTAACGACATTCATAGGCGGTTCGACTCGATACAAACAAACGCTGCGGCGAATACAGTGAATTTTAATCCCAAGTAAGTTTCTATTAGCATTATCATTTCACAATGCGTTGCGCCCTTTTAGCCTAAAACCCGCGACGGAATTAAAGAAAGTTATGACGGCCCCATTGGCGTATATCGTAGAGGATTCAACTCTTTGGCTCAACTATCGCAGAGCTGAGAGTGAACGCTACAAAGAGGACCGGTCGGCGCGGAATTATTATCGGTATAATTCCACGCTCTATGGGAGCGATAATAACGCAGGATATAGCTTACCGCGCAACCGAATGCACATCGCCGACGACACAAATGTATTTGCATGATTTACATTCACCGCAGAAAAGCCGTCGTTATCCCTCGCTAATGCTTGGGCGCAGCATTTTCTCAAGAGTTAACGCCGGCGTGCAGAAAGCCTGCCGGAGGTCGTCGCATTTCCAGTTTTGGTTGCTCGGCGCGCTGCTCGCTCAAACGCACAAACGACGCCGAACAGCGTCGATAAACAGGTCCCGGTATGGATAAAAAGTACTACGAAGTAAATATTACGCGTTGCTGGCTGCACTAGTGGAGGTGACGCACTCTTTCAATCAAACGTCTAAAGCGAAGCTTTCTATTTCTACCAGCCAATGGTTGTGTCGCGGCCGTTGGCATCAACAGGAAACTCCCGCAAAATAGAAGACACTACTAACACGGCCAGGAATCGCATTCGGAACGAATAGAGAAACAGAGCGATAGCCCGTTGTCTTATCAATTTAGCTACGAGCGCACGTGGAGACGGGGTAGACAGACGGTGCACTCACCGAGCACAGCTGCGGGTTTACCCCGTGCGTTCTCGCTGAATGCCACGTGATAGCGTCACGCCATCTTCCGCGCTGCTCTTTGTAAAGCCACGTGTGAGAATTGAAGTGACGTCGCATGGGTAATCGTTGTGGGTGTCGTTTACAGCTTCGCAATTCCAGCTACCTTCACAGGGTGGATTGGCGCGCATTTTTTATTTGTATTCAACTTTATTTTTCATCGAACTCTACTATTTTAATTCAACTTTCTTTTTTATAAATGGATAAATGGATACAGTAATCTAAATAAAGAAGTTACAACACATGGGAGGTTCAGAAGGTATAAATGGTCAAAGGAACCTCCATGTATGAACAACTTTGCTATAAAGAATTACGACAACCTCTAAGCAATACTGATGACGAAATAAATGCGAGAGCATTACCGTACAACTGCCGGGGCGTGTCCTCTCAATATCATCATCACTTCGCCTTTTGCGTAATTTTTTTTCTTCGTTCGTATGACTCTGCACATAGCTGCGTTCACATTGCCATGCAGAAAGGAGACTTAAAGGGACCCTGCAACACTTTCTTGGACATTTTAAAATATCCTGAATGAGAAAGTAGTCCACAAACATACCCAATGCTTAGCATAATAGTCAACAATTAAAGTACCTCGGCCAAAAATTACTGCTCTATGCCCATCAGATAACTTGAAATTTGCTCAAAAAAATATTCCGTCTTTTCCGGTCTTGGCGTTCTTCCAGCGCTCGAATGGCGTCATTCCAGTGGTGTAGCGCCTATTGGCCGCCTTTCTTTCAGTTGCAGGAATGAACGCATTTGTTTGCCACTTTAAAAAGAAAGTCACGAGAGCAAAGTAGAGAGAGAAGGCGCATCTGGTGCGACGAGCAAATCCCGCAGTGCCTCTTCGTGGTGGCGATAACTATAGCTTTCGCTGTGCTCCCAGACGCGAAGGAAAGAAGGAATGCGTTCATCAGAAGCGTTGCAGGGCCCCTTTAAAAGGCGTAACACATGAGCGGGAACGAACGCGTCTGCGCACGCGTCTCCCGGTCGCAGAACCGGTTTGGCTGCCACAAGACACCCCGAACCATCAGCTCCCGCGCGCTTCCAGCCTGTTAGATATTTTGCCGCGCCGCGTCGAAAACCGGAAGACTCGGACGCACGCGTGTCCGCCGCTTGCCGCTTTAACAGGAACGTACACCCTTCGTCAAAATTTTCTATACCAATCCCACGCCTTCTAGACCACGAGGAATTCAAAGAAAAAGCTTTACCTTTAAATGTGAGTACAACATTTTATGACAGTAAGACAGAAAGGGGTTTTCTACAGCTTTCCGGCATAAAGCGTTTCAGCCTCGCTCGGGACGCAAACTTGTACATTGGATTTTCTGCGGCGTGCACATTCCCGGTTTGGCCTAGAAAATTTTAACAAAGACTGTACCTTCAGATTGGCCTAATCACTGCTTCTGCTTTGTCACCCTCAAATTACTTATAAAGGCGGCTCCAGTCAATGTCCTCTACCAAATTTCTTCGGCAGAGTGCACAAAGTTTTTAACGCCCAAGCATTTCCCGCACAGCGAAAAAAGTAACGAGTTTTATCTTCACAAAAAACTGAAATTCACTTAGTTAAAACATTTCACCACAATAATATTGCAAACATAGATGACTGGTAGCTTTACCATGAAAAGGAACAATTAAATCGATAAACATTATCACACAGATCTCGCCCGCTGGCTTGAAAGCTTATTACATCGCATTACCTGTGATAGGCCGAGAAGACGGCAGTAAGGATTGTCGGCTTTAAAAATAAATTAAGAAATAACTGATCGGTAGGTGTGATATATATATATTGGTAAAGGAAAAAAGGGTGCGTCGCTTTCATGGAGTTAATGTCGTAACGGAAAAGAAACTAGTATAAAAAAACAGCGGCGGCTTGACAAAAGCAGAAGCAGTGATTGGACACCGCTGCAGCTCAGTTGATCGGATCGCTTCGAAAGGTTCGAATGCGGCGAGACATGTTTCTTCAATGCCAACAAAAAAAGTTAAGGCTGGTGAAACATAGAACCGCCGCAATAATGGTCACGCAACCTTCGACAATTCTAAGAATTTGTCTATAATTTTTTTTTACATAAATAGCGCATGATAATTGAATTTTTAATGCTTCTCTAACACAACGTGTAGATATTTCACCTAAGCAAATGCGAAAAAAAATATTGCTAAGGGATAGCTGACGCCCTAAATAGTGTGCCATTCAGGTCGGCTCTTAATTGTGAACTTTTGGTATGAACTGGAAGGATACCTACACGGACTAGGTGCTGAACAAATCGAAAAAGAATTGCGTAATTATGTATTTTGTTGGACTTTATTTGTTTTTTGTGTTGAACATATGTGCCCACTCCTGCCATATCTCAAGAACTTAAACAGGAGCATCTCTAGATAAAATAAATTAATAAACGCAGTGATATCACTGAAGAACACGTCTCCTAAGGTAAAACCATTACAAAAGCAAGTTTTCAAAATCTCATCGAAGATGGTTTGCCCAAAGAAATGATAAATATCACACAAAACGAAATGGAAGCTGTTCTTTTTAAAAACATGTGGGCTTGATGTGTGGAATGTAAAAGCAGTAGTGTCATAGGCGTAAAGAAGAGAAATGATTTCTGTACGGAAAATAGGTCAGTCAATAATGAGACCTGTAACAGAAGAGGGCCTAATACAGATACTTAGGGAACGCCCATGGTAATTGGTTTAGCGGGTGTCGCAATGTTATTAATATGAAGAACCCGCGACCCCTCTGTTAAATTATCGCGGACGAACTGGAAAGGGGATGCCCTACATAATTGAAGTATAGGTAGAAAGATGCGGTCATTAATTTTGTAAAAAGCCTTAATAATGTAAATGCATACTGCTGCAGCAAGTAACGCTGAATCTATGACGTTTATCTTGCTGAGTAATGGGAGTGGTGTTCAGTAGCCAGGTAGAAAACCAATTTGGTAGATGGCTTTATTCGATTTCAGCAGAAAGGACGATGAACGCGCACAAGAAAGCTTTCCGATTACTTTTCTGAAAAAAGAAGGTTCTATAACTTAATGGTAACTGATTTTACACAAAGTATAACACTTTAAAAAGGCGTTGTTTTTCTTTAACCTTTGAAGGCGCCACGAAACGAAGCTCTCTTAAATAATTTGTTAACTGCTTCGACTAAGATGGGGACAATTCAAGAATGCGGGTTTAACCTCAGATGGGTGAATGAAATCCTAGCCCGATCTCTTAGTCACGAGCGATAAGATGACATGAAATACCTCGTCTTTGGCTGTAGGACATACATAAAAAATATATGAGGAGTGCGAAAGCACGGGGAAAGGAAGGCCAACATTTGAATGGTCAGCAATTGCAGGAAATGATCACTGCAATCATTAGCGAGAACAATTTGGCTAGTCGATTTGGAACAATTTGGAGTAGAAGAAAAAAACAACAAGCACAGAGGCATTTCCCGTAAAATTTGCCACGAAACTAAGTTCGTGACAGCACTGCATGGGCTAAGCCCCCCTCCCCCCATACACAAAAACAAACAGTACATCTTATAGCTATAGTTTGAGAACTGCCCCACTCATCAGGAAAAGACACCGCATGACTTTAGTCCGGGGGTGAGCTCAAGGACGCGGGTTCGGCTCTCGGCCACGGCGGCCGCTTTTGTGATAGAGGCGGAAAGCGAAAACGCTTGTGTGTTCGATATTTCAGCGCACGTTAATGACAACCAGGTGGGCAAAATTAATCCGGAGCCCTCCACTACCACGCGCCTCTTCGCCTGTGTAGCGTCGGCGCGGTAAACCTTACAATCAATCAATCAATCAATCAATCAATCAATCAATCAATCAATCAATCAATCAATCAATCAATCAATCAATCAATCAATGAATGAATCAATCAATCAATCAATCAATCAATCAATCAATTTTACAACGCCAAACTCTAAATGACATCACCCTATTCAACAATTTCGTTCGTAAAAAGACCGGATGGGAAAGCAAGCAATCGTGATGCGACCTAGACGGCGTGGACCTAATTGAGTCTTCATCACGGTGTGGACGACCGCTTCCAAGCGTGCCATCTTTCAGCGCGCTCTTCCATTTCTCATCACTGCTTTCCAGCCTCAGCTGCTCAGTGATTTAGGTCGAACTGCGAAGTTCCTCAAACACCATACCCTTCGTTGTGTTGACTTCATGTGTTGAATGATTTGTAGCCAGCCTAACCTTTGCTTCCATGATCTGGAACGCGCACTAAACAAGCCGGCAGAGCACGTCTTGGACTTGGGAAGACGTGAGCGTGCTCACTAGTTTTGCACTGTGGTGAAGATAGGCGTTCGAATACAAGAACGTGCATTCTTCTGCGCTAAACGAGAAGAAAAGTTACAGAACCCACAACGTCACAAAATGATCATTGGTATACCCAGGCCCCAGCACGTTTACCACAAGAAGAAGGTTCTTTCGTTCAGTGCTGCATGATAACTAGAGGGAAGAAGGCTGTACGATTACGGTTGCCTGGTCTTCTAGAAACAGCAGGAGTAAACATGTGTTGGAGCTGTCTAATCGGGAGTGGCATCTTTGATTGACATTGTGAGTTTACACACCGGTTGCCGTAGAAATTGTTTATTTTGCAGTTTTGAAGCGGCGGGGTAGAAGGAGGAATACACGATTTTGTAAAGCAGCCAGTCCTAAGGAAGAGTCCTTATTACAGCACCCCTTGAGTCCGCCCGGCTTCTTGGGCTCTCTTCACCAGCCGAAGCTGGTCGTCAGGGTGCAAGTTGGATAGTGCTCTCTCCCAGGGCTCAGGGGAGGGGAGAGGCAGGGGGTAGGTGGTTGTCCTTGTCACAGCACCAGATAATATGATAAAGGGTGACCGGAGCTTCGCAGAAGCGGTATTTCGAGGAGTTGGCGGTGGGACCAGAATGTGGGCTCTAGTGGAGTGGGGAAATGTGATCGTTTGCATGCCTCGGAGGTGGCTTCCTTGTTCCTTTACGAGGCTTTTGTGTTCAGGGGGATATAGTATTCGTTCCAGACGTTAATGCTGGGTGATTGTACCGACTGTACATCTGGGGCAATGGGGCGCTGCGTATTGGAGGAGTACAGATTAATTTAGAACACCACGAAATCTGTTACGTGTGAAGAGAATTGGACATACTTGGGATGTGGTGTCTTGCCTCCACCGTAAAAAGGGCGGTCGCGGACGGTATAGAATCCGCTTCTTTACTTTCATAATCAAAAATCCTCAGTTACTAAGCCACCGCGACGGGTATCCTGTCTCCAAAAGACGTTTTTGCGGACGCATATGCAGCAACGGAGTTGCCGAACCATAGACACGCCATTAAAATCTTCTTCGTTCAAAACTTTGTAATAAAGCTTACTGCGCGAGATATAGGATACGATGTGCGAGCTGCTCTTGCTATAAAATAATCTAATGCGAAAAGCATCACAGGGGTACTTATTAAAAACTCGTCTGTACCTTTGCACCGCCTCGCACCCTGTACTAGTACTCAACGTTTAACCGTTACGTTTCTATCCATGCCTCCCGAAAACCTTTCAGCATAATGAAGCCACGGTGATGAGAATAGCACGTTCAAAGCGATACGATCTTCGTCTGGACCTTCCTTTTTTTTCTACAGGCTAACGCTCCGAATGCCTTCCTTGACGTTGTCGTGCTGCTCCAGATAATCTTCGGCGTGTCCTCGCCGAGTCTTTTGAGAATGCCCCCATTCAGTTTCATTCCTTTCTCTTGTTTTCCATCTGACGCGTTAGTCACTTAAAATGTGCAAAGCCCTGTCACTGTCCAGTCATCTGACAGACACGACGAGACCTGCATTCCAAGCGCACCAAGGCCGCTCTCTGCTACAAAAATCCATTGTCTTCCCTCTGACAATCCGGAGGACTGAGAGCAAGCTGGGCTACAATCTTCCGACAGGAATTCCCCGACTAAAGCTATCGCTTAAAAAATAACCAATCCAGAAAGCACTCACTTTGTCGAAGGACAACCACACTGACGGCGCCCGTCCAGTACAGAGATTCCACACAGTAGCGGTTTGATTGCAAGAACCACCGGACTCAGCGTGTACACACCACTGAAGAAAATAAAACTGAGAACGGCCCAGCCAGATTTGCACAATAAAACAGAAGAAAGCTATCTCGGACCAAAAAATGTCGAGCCGAGGAAGCCGAGGAAAGCGCGGCAGGTCAAGAACAGCGGCAAACGCAAAACAAGCAGGCGGAAGTCAGCTACGGCGAGCCGGACAGCGGAAAGGTCGAGAAAACCATTCGCCCACGTCGAAGCAGCCGTGTCGTAAACCCCAAAGACAATGCTGGGGAAAGGTAAAGGGAATAAAGGAACTCGCCATGTCAGGATGAGCACGACGCACGGGCCGTAACTCCCCCAGAAGAAGGGAGAGTGGGGGGAGGACGCAGCCCTGCCACGGGCGTTGTGGGGAGTTATGGAAGCGAAACAAGGGCTCGGAACACAAAGAGCATGGTTGAGCGAATTCGATCGGCGAAGATTCAATTTTCGGAAGGCGGCCCGACAGAGAGGACCACCGTTGTGGTAGTTCTGGATGCCGAAAAACAAAAATGGCAGGACAGGGGAGGCGGCTTTCTTTTTTCTCAACGAGCCAGAACGACAATAGGGCAGGGAAGAAGAGGCCCTGGGGAAGCAGGGCGAGGGGAATTGCGCTGATTTCCTCCGGGCGCAAAACAAGCGTCTATGGTAAAGAGCGTGGCATGGCTGCCCGAGTGTTCCCACGGTGCGTGCGTGGAGAAGGACGGTCGTTGTCGGGCTGTTGTGTGTGGGCGCAGCCGCTACTTGTGCCGCCTTTCATTTCAACGCTTTCCTGCTGGTGAGATGAAGCTCGATATGCGGCTTGTCCCAGGAGCATCGCGAAAGAGACGCAGTCGCTCCGCTAACAACAAACGGTCGCCTTCCACGTGTGGGTCTCGTTTACATCGAGATCTGAGCGGTAGTTGGGGCAGACGCTGGGTCACCCTTTCTTTTTCGGCCGACTCCGGGCTTTCTCTGGGTGCCTTGTTGTGAGAAGGGCCCTTTGTCAATGTCACAAGCAGCGGTCTTACGCTGGCGGTATCCGGGTAGCGCCGCAGTGCGTATACCTAATGAGCAAGCTGTGAAACTGTGCCAAAGCATAAATGAACCCTTCGGGAAGGTGCTAATTTAGGCAGTTGGTGGGGGTTAGTGTATTTCTGCTTCCTTACTCCCATTTTCGCACTGTTTGCTTTCATTCATTAGCTATGCAGCATGACACATCATACAGAACCGCTTGATAGAAATGCTAATGTAACTATAACTATCCGCTATGGCAATACTTATGATAATGATATGTTTCATCTGTATGTTATAAGCAGGTATGTTATTCCAAAATAGGGTCTAAAACAGCCATATCAAAAGCTTATGTTCTCATCATATTGCTGGCTTAAGAACATTGCCAGTCGTCCACGTTTGATTTCTCATATTCTATGCAATCCTTAGTTTAGCCCGTGTTGTAACTCACTTTTTTCTATTTCCAACATTCTTCAAGTTTACTTTCTATTGATATTCCTGAAGTCCCATCTGTTCGGAAAATGGCCATTTACAACACCCGGATTTTCATCTGGAATAACAAATTCTGATAAACTGTGCCAGATTCTTTCTGTTTCCATTCGATACTGAATATCTGTCACATTAGTTTCTGGGGAAGCTATTCTGCAAGTGGTGATTTGGCATTTGTGAAATGGCATTTTCTAGGTGTACTGTCATCTCTGATTGACATCAAGAGCTTTGGAATGAATTATTTTTCTTGCGTTCGTGTACTCCGTGACAATTGTTTGATTTGTTAGGAATCAAATATCTTGGCGACGTTAACGCTCCCCGAACTCTAGTTACGGTCGGTGACACAATGGTTCACAAAGCAAAATATTAAACCCAACATTGAAGAAAGTATTTATAATTTTTTTCCCAGTGTTAAACGTGATATTCATGACCATATTAATGCTCCGGTTGAGACAGTACAATCGATTAAACGCGGCCGTGACAGTTTTATTTCACATTTAAACTGTGATCTGTGCAAGGATCTAGCCGGGACGAACCAGGACGAATTTTTCTTCAACTGGGAAGTTTCTGAGAAAGCTGTACAGCTTTCCTTTGAAGCCGTACGGCTCCATTGCGGTGGATATCAAACTTTCTTTCGCAGAAGCGTACTCCACCTAGGAGATTTCCCCTAAATCCGGTCGATTACCACCTGTCCGTCGCTTTGAGTTGTTGATTAATTCCCTCTCGCGCTACAAACTATACCAATAAGTACCACACGAGTCCTAGCGCAACACTACAAAAGCGCTTCGCAGCAACACAGTATACGCTGCCGTAGTTATAAGTACCCGCTAATGCTCATATGTTATACACGCGTCCATAATACAGGCTTGGAGTGCCAGTAGAGTTTTGTTACAGGCTATGACCCTAAAACAGTGTGTATCGTCGTTATAATGACGTCTGGGTCACCAGAAGGGAACAGGAAGCAAAATAATTACATTGTACCATATACCTTTTCCGAAACAACACTGAATTTCACATGTTACGGAGCAGCAGTCCATTCTTTCGCAATTCACACGGGGCACGGCCAACTTCACTAATGAAAACTTGTAAGGCTGTATTCTTTGATTATTATATATTGCCAGCGCAGATGAAAAGGCCGGTGACAGCCCAGTTAGGGCAACGCATTTTGTTAAAAAGTGTATCTTAGTGTATCTTGTGCGTTTTAGTAAGGGTTGCCAAAGTGTGGCGTTCAACATGTGTGTCATGTGACAATAATATTAAATTAATTTTGTTGTTCAAGTACACTGCCAAAATCATTTGGATCTATTCCAAAAATTACTATTGTTTCTCGCCGTCTCAATGTATTTGTAGCGATTTCCAAGGCCCCGTAAAGTTTTTTAAAGCAGCTTCAGCGCCGAATGCTTTCCCGTACGGAGCTCGAATAAAGGTTTAGCTTGACGTGACTTGAATTGCGTCGCGGCACTGATGCTTGAAAAAATGGTTTGCAGCTAATTATAACCTGCGTATTCAACAACAAGACGTAGTCTGACATTTTCCATTGGTACGGTTGGACACATCCAAATTGCGGGTAGCTACATCAGCACAAGGATTTCCGTCGTGTTTTCCGGCAGAACGCTGCTTACGTTCGCTGAGTAATTAAGTTCTGGAAATTAGGAAATGCTTCCCAACAAGCGAATAAAGGCCTAGGCTAACTTAAGACGACGCGCCTGCTCCAGCAGCATTTCAACAAATAAGACTTTGCTTAGAAGCGCACCTACGGAGTAGTTCTCTTCGACGCAACATATAGGTTAGTTTCCGAAGTGGAACTAATGCGCAATACCTGCATTTTGAAACTGTTCCCAGTTGAAATTTTTGCGGAATAATGCGAAAGTTGTGGCAGTCGGTTGAGCTTTCCGACGCTGGATGGCACAGCAAAAAAGTACCTGTAGCGTTTGATGAAATTTAGTTAAAAAAGTTGTTTATTATTGTCCTTCAACAATAACAAACGAACGGACGTGGGGCAATAGGATCAAACTGAGCCGGTTATTCTTTGCATTTGTACTAAAGCCAACAAACAGAACAAATTTGCCCCCGTACTCTCACACAGTGAAACTGTGACCAAGTTGTCCTGAGTGTCATAGTCTTTCATAATAGATCACTGGGTGCTGTGGATAAGCGTTTTTGTATGTGTTGATAAGAAATCTGTCGCGCTGTGGCTTGTTTATTGGCCCAAGATTGTAGTAACTACCCATTTTCACGTTGTTAGCTCATTGTTTCTAACTGTTTTTGGAGCTTTCTGCATCGTTAGCTGCTTATTTATGAGAGCCTAAACACCACCTGGCATGGTCCGGTTATGGCATACACCTGAACAGGCTCATGTGTGACCGGTATGCTCCTCCCACCCCATAAATTGAATGAAATTGGTGGGTAATGGGCAGGCGGTAATGAGCCGAAAGTAAGTCAGCAAAAGGCCGCCACTTCCAGCCCTCCTATCTCCACACAACTGCCGATATGGAGACAAGGGCAATCGCGCGTGCTCTCTTGCCATTCTGTGCCAGGTGCCAGACACTGGTACAGTGCACATCTACACCGAGTCTCAGGCTGCATGCCGACAACTTCTCTTCAACCAAATGCCCAGAAATACCGCTCACATACTCAACAACGTCCTCGCTTCAAGTCAGAAGTGCTACAAGGTAATCGGGTACCTGGGCACGAAGGCATGCCAGGAAATGAGAGCGCACACGCACTCGTCCGCGCGTTAAACCTTCGGGCGCGTGAGCATGCACTTCCACATTCAAAGGAACGTAGGACGCAACCAGGACCTCAAGAACCAGTTGAAACCAGAGATCTGCTACAGACAGCCCGTCAAAACAGACAATAGCACCCAACACCACACAAAACACTCACTCGCCGGGAACCCGCTGTACTAAGGCAACTTCCGACAAACACACTGCTTACTGTACATTTCACACACCGATTCCAACGATTACCTGGTACCGCCAAGTGTAATAACTGCGGGGACTACCCTAGCGTCTATCACACTCTCTGGACATGCACACAGAACTCTAACCTTCCCCCCATACCGAATCATACCTCCACTTCATAGGAAAAGAGGCTGGCCGACTTTAGCGCGGAAGTGCAAAGGACACTCATTCAACGCGCAGAGAAGGCCCTGTCGGCTATATCGGTAGCTCCGGACTAGGGGATATTTGTGAAAATAAAGTTATCTTTTTCTTCTTCTTCGCCCTGAAAGCCTTCGGGTTGTGACAACAGCCACACACAGGTCGTATTTTTGCAGGTTTTAAGTGCGAATGCACTTCTTAAGCGAGCCTGAATCGTCCGCCGCCGTTGTCCGCATAGCAACAGCTGCGGGTGCGCGCGCTCCTCGTCTTCCTCCTCGTCTTCCCTAGCAACGGGGGGAGATGGGCGCGCGCTACTCTCCTCCTCCTCTCTCCGCTCAGTGACTGCGGGTGTTGGGCGCCTCCTCTCCACTTCGGGCGGGAGAGCTCTCGCTCGCGTAGCGGGCGCTCCGCATTCCGACGCGTGAGGGCGCTCGTGTAGCCCTCGCCGTAACGGCGGGCGCTACTCTCCTCCTCCTCTCTCCGCTCAGTGACTGCGGGTGTTGGGCGCCTCCTCTCCACTCCAAGATCACGATATCCACCGTAATCGCGCAATCAACAACCGTGCATTCGCACTTACACACTCTCCCCCTCGGGGAAGTGCGAGGGAATTTTTTTTAGAGTGTCACTGGCGGACTACCTGGAACCTTAAAGGTGCAGAGAGTCGTTCTGTTCAGGTCTATCAGTTGCGGCTGCTTTCTGCAAGCGTCAGTTAATTAAACGTCAATGGGAGCACCGCCGATGCCTACAATGTCACCAATTCATTTGCCAAGGGATTGCGGGAAATGGCGCCAATATTTTCTCCGCTCGAACTCTTTAATCTGGTATTCACTCCCACAGCCATTTTGTAACCACATTTGTTCCTTGACGTCACACCACGGGCATTTGCTTTGCAGAATGCTTTCGGCCCTCTTTACTCACAGGAGGATGACAGTCGTTTGATCCATTGGCAATCCTCAAACGTTTTCAAGACGCACATGATCCGGCAACGTTATCCAGCATGTTGAAAATAGTTTTTACATCTCACGAAGGTAGTGTGATGCGGTGCAGTCACCGAGGCTGAAAATTTGTAGCAAGGTGTCTGCGAAGCGGAAACGAGGCAGGAGCAAGCAAAAGGGTGTGCGTGTGTGTTTGTGTATTTGTATGTTGTGTGTGTTCGCTGTGCATGCATGGTGGTGTGTATGTTGCTTGTATGCTTGTTATCTGTTTGTACTATCTGTGTGCTTGTGTGAGTTTCCTGAGTGTGTTGTTTCTTATGCTTTGCGGGTTTGTGTTTGCGTTCTGCGTGCGTGTTTGTGTGGGTGTGCGTCGTACCCCGGCGTGTTTGTGTGTGGCGTTTGAGCGTTGGTTTTGAGTTTTTCGTGTGTGTGTGTCTATGTGTTGAGTACGAGCGTGCTTGTGTGTGTTTGTTGGGTGCTTGTGTTTGCTGTGACCAAGCTTGCGCATCCTGGGTTGAGTCCACAGCGACGCCTGCCTTGGTCATCTGTAAACCGGAAACGCAGCGGTGGGCGTTACGTAGCGGGACCTCTCGCTCAACGCCAAAGCCGTCGAAAGTGTCCGCGAGTCACGTACTCGAAATGCCCCTTTTCACCACCGATGCGCAACGAGCGAAATATATCATTTAAAGAGTCCGGGTCCACCACTTGAGCGAGATGTCATCTGGCAAAGGGGGGGGGGGGGGGAGGAGGAAAGGGGGGAAAGAGAGCTGTCCAGCCGGAAAAGCGCATACAAGGCAGCCGACCGTTGCGACATCAGGGTAATGAGGAGGATGTCTCAACGCAACATTACAAAATATGAATGAATAACAGCCTTTGCGCGTTACCTACCAGCCGAAACGTTAAACTAAAGCCCTGCAGTGACATCGGAATCTTAACTAGGTTGTCGAAATCAAAGTAGAAATGAGGTGTAGAGGGCCTTGTGGCCTAGATGGTGATCGCCGAGGGCGGTTTCGCTCGCCTTGCAAGCCAGGAGCGGATAGCGGTTCGAACTCGTGTCACGTCCCGTCCTGTCCCCGCGTCGCTGGCGCGCAACTAGTGCCTACCAGTAAACGGCCAAGGGTTCGGCAGGCTTTGATTAGGCCCTATTGACGTGCGGCGGCCTTCGGCTGCGGCGGATTCACTGAACGCCGACAAACGCGGGCTCAGCGCCGCCTCGTCCAAATCAAGTCGGCCCAGAAGGCGTGCTGAAAAACCGAGACGGCGAGGATCTTGCGTCTCTCGTGATGTAAGTCAATCAATAAGAAAAACAAGCTGCTCTTTTGGTGGCGTTGCAAGCTAAAGAGCATGGAAGGGAACAAGCGTAAGCGAAGTAGATATACAGAGTTAAGTGATCAGGGTAAAGAATTCGCAGAAAATAACGCTGGGCACGTGGTTAGGCACCGCTTTCCGGGCGATTCACTAAAAAGCATAAGCTGGCCTAAGGCGGGAAGTTTGAATCTAATGTGCCGAAAAGGATTATGCGACAGGAGTGGCGCAATTGCCAGCGCTGTGTCTCCAGACCTCCAGAAGTCATTTCGCTGCCGACGAAGTACAAGACCACCGGAACGCCGAGAAAAGTCCATAAAGTGAAAAAGACGTCAAAGAAAAATCCCGGGCCATGTCTATTAACGTAAAACCTGGGGAGGGGCGAAACCTGCAGTGTATGAGTGTATTCTGGGCGCCTTGGTGTTTTTCCCAACGGAAATGAAACCGTTGGGGGGTATAGGTATACAGCTTTGCTGTAAAAGTCTGTCTTTAAAGCAGGAAGCTCCCTAGCGCGGGGCGTGAGCGAGTGTCCCAGTGTTTTTTAATCCGTATTACGATGTACTCCGGCGCGAGGCGTAAACGAGTGTCCCGGTGTTTTTTAGCACACGTTGAGTACTAGCCCGAGGCGTAAGCGAGTTTCCCGGTGTTTTAGTACCGTAACTACACAAGACGACGATTACGACGACGATTACAGGGACGACAGGAGGCGCCAATAGCCCCGGCCCCTAAGCGGCTTCGCCCCCAAAAATTCGAACCCGTAAACTCAGCGACATAACTAAGCTACAAGGCTAGCGACAAATAATACTCCCGCATTCACACATAGGAACCCCTTAGGTACCATTGTGACCCACAGTTGTTCCCTCAGAAGGCGCCCTGCCTCCGTACTCCGGCTGCGAGCTATGTCAGCGTGGTGAGTGAGCCTATCAGCATTTTTGCGTATTGGCATTGTGGTGGGTCCCGGTAATCATATCTGCGACGGTCATCGGTATGTGTTTACCCTTCTCGCACGGCAAATACCCAGAGACAACCCGTCCAAGAACAGTGAGCTGGTTGTGAACACAATGTAGCTTACAGATGGCGCGGCCAACCGCGTGCCATTCTGTGGCCCGCTTTTGGTTTGGTGGTTCTCTGGCTGGCGTAGTGCAGCAAACCGCAGAATCGATGTTGCGCCAGACATGGAATCTACCAGGACGCGAGCCAGAGGAGCGGAAGGAGCGACGTGATTGATTTATCGATTCGTTCGCGGCCCCTCGTGTGGGTCCTTGGAGGTCCAAACTGGCTCGATTACGCCCGCTCGGTCGGGGAGATGTACGGCGACGTCACCGGACTTTGGCAGCCGTGCACACCACGCTCTGTGCGAGGAACTGCTTCGGCGTGTCCGCCGCTATTCATTCCAGTCCCCTCATCGACGGCTGACTTCCATTTTTGGTGCAAGCTTGCCCGAAGGTAAACAGACTCGGCGCTAGTCCCCTGCTCCAAGCTCTGTGCAAGGAATTGGTTCTTCGCGACTGCAGCTGTTCATACCAGGCACCTCATAGGCGCATGAGCTTCATTTTGGTGCAATCTGTACCCGAAAGGAAACAGACTAGTCCCGTGCGCCAAACTCTGTGCAAGGAATTGCTTCTTCCTGACTGCTGCTGTTCATACCAGGCATATCCCCAGCAGCTGACCTCCATTTTGGTGAAAGCTGTACTTGAAGGGAAATAGACTTGACGCTAGTCGTGTGCGCCAAACTCTGCGCAAGGAACTGCTTTTGCATGTCTGCTGCTGTTCATACCAGGCACCTTGATGGCGACTCACACTTATTTTGGTGCAAGCTGTACCTGAAGGGAAACAGACTCGGCGCTAGACCTGTGCGCCAAACTGTGCAAGGAATTGCTTCTTCGTGACAGCTGCTGTTCATACCAGGCACATCCCCAGCGGCTGACGCTCATTTTGGTGAAAGCTGTACCTGAAGGGAAACAGACTCGGCGCTAGTTCCGTGCGCCAAACTCTGAGCAAAGAACTGCTTCTGCATGTCTGCCCCTGCTCGTACCAGGCACCTTGATGGCGGCTGACGCTGATTTTGGTGCAACTTGTACCTGAAGCGAAACAGACTCGGCGCTAGTGCCGTGCCCCAAACTGTGTAAAGAACTGCTTCTGCATGTCTACCACTACTCATACCAGGCACCTTCATGGTGGCTGACGCTGATTTCGGTGCAAGTTGTACCTGAAGCAAAACAGACTCGGCACTAGTGCCGTGCGCTAAACTCTGTGCAAAGAACTGCTTCTGCATGTCTGCCACTACTAATACCAGGCACCTTCATGGTGGCTGAAGCTCATTTTGGTGCAAGCTGTACCTGAAGAGAAACAGACTCTACGGTAATGTGAGGGACCCAGGCATTATGTACGAGGGACTCGGGCATGCTGTACCACTGCCAGGGGTTCAGTGACCTTGCATTGTTTTCGCCGGAATAAAAATTTGCCTGATTCTGCGTATCCGTTCGCGAAAACATTTAGCTTGCCGTAGTAGCACGGGCCTATCACGGGATATATATTTTGAGTTAAGTTATTTTGAGTTAAGTTGGTTATGCATGGAATTTGTTTCACCAGCAGGCAGACGCGGGCAGTGAGCGCGGACGAGGCCACGTGTTGGAAACTAATGAATCAAGCAAGCCCTTCATAACGCGCGTAGCTGGCTGCTGACGTCACGGCATGAAACTGCTACGTCACTAATTCGTGGTGCCTGGGCACAGGGGACGGGGGCGGGCGGAGTGAGGGAGCGAGATATGCTGAAGAAAATGACCTACGCCATACCAGACTTCAAATTTTGGCTCTGCAGATTGTGCAAATACCGAGGCAGGAATTTTCGATGCCGCTTTACCACGTATGGGCGGCGCAGTGTGGCTCCTTCTTCTATTAGGAGGTTGCACTAAAGCTTGATGAAGAACGTGTCGCATTAGGACGCAAACGAACCAACTGTTGTCGGATGCATTCTCATGTCTGTTTGCGGCGTTGTGGACGACTATTTCGGGTGCAGTGCTCGTATTCGGTTGGTGGTAAAGGTATACGCATCACAGATCTGCCCAACCCCGCATACCCTGTCTACGTGGAGGCAACAATTAGCTTGACGCTTCGCTTCATTGCTGCGGCGCTTGGCCTGGCTCCCTGGACACGCTGATGCAGTGCTTTTGAAGCTCAAGAGGTACGAGTTCAATGTTGGGGAAGCGCCGTTATTTGAAATCATGGAAAGTGCACACGAAAGACTATTCCACTCGACGTACTGCAGTTTGTAAAGAAGCGTGTGATGTGAAGAATACTGGGCGGTCGCGTATGCAGTTCGTTGATGTGCCCGCTATTGAAACACTGGACTCTAAGCATGTAAAAGCCACGATTTACAGGGTTTGTCTTTTTTTCGACATGCACACTTCCTTCTTTTTGCCCTATTGGGATACGTCGGAGGGAAAATAAACGGCATTTTCTTTCCATTTAGCACACATGATGAACTTGTGACTTTATAAATGCTACATGAATGTTAGATTTTATCCAGCTTAAAGGAGCCATGAAGAGAAAATACAACTTCGTTTAATTTGAAAGAACTAGGATTCAGTATCTCACTCAGCTCCATTACAGCCACAAAAGATGTTTTTTTAACGAAAAAAACAAGCAAAAAGTATTTAAAAACTTTCAAATTTTGCGCCACAGTGACGTGTTATGAGCAAGAATGACGTCATACGGGCTAACAATAAAGCATAATTTTCAGTGCGTTAACTGCACGTTAGCATTCAAGTGATGCGGTCAAATGGAACTAGAGGCCCTATTACAACCGTCCAGTCATGTGTCGTCGCGACAGGTGAGTTAGGCGGCCGCCAATCGCACAAACAAGGTTCCGTGACGTCATAGAAAAGTTGCGGGAAATTGGCTAGGGGTTCGCGACTGCTTCACACGTTTTCTTTCATATCTCCGTGATTTGTTCGAAGATTTCGATGATTTTGGTATCATTGTTATCGGGACTAAGCAGTCTTTCTAATAAACCCAACTTGTATTTTGTCTTCATGGCTCCTTTAAGAAAACGGTCACTGAATTTTTTTGAAGGCAATTTTAACCACGCGCACGACGCGGGCCTGGATTAGAGCTAAAAGGATTTTAATCAGGGGAATACGACGGTCTTGACGACGCGAGCTCTGTGCGCGTGCGCTAACTGCCTCGACCTTTCCGCCGGTCCGCTCCTCCAGGGGCGCTGGAGTGGGAAAAACACGGCGCGCTCCTGCGAGATGAGGATTCGTTCAGGTGTCCTTTTAACCATCGCGTGTGAGGACCTGGCGGAGAACGCCGCCTACCGGCCTTGTTCAAAAGATTAAGGCGGCGGAGTTTGAGTGAGAGGGAGGGAAAGAACCCCATCCAACCTCGGCGGTCATGCCTCGTCGACGCACCTCGTCGGCGGCGGCGATCGAGCTCGGGGACTTTTAGGGCCGACGCATTAACGTGTCGAGGAGCTGCTGCCGCGTTGGCACCGAGGGTGGCGCGAGGGTGGCGAGAAGGGGCGCAAAGCCCACGACGAGGCCTGAGCGCTTGGGCGCTCTCAATAACGCCGCGCCGAAATGAGTTCCAAACTCAGCAGCTGGCCCCCCTGATCGATAACTTGTTAGAAGGAAACCTCGGCTTGCTGCTCTATTTTCCGTCACTTTATAGCTCCTCATTGCGTGGTTGATGTCACCACCCCCTCTTTTCTTCCTGTTCTTATTGTACCCGCCCCTTCCGGCTCCCTTCCTTTTAGCTTTCTTCATCAAGCCAAACTCATTAGAGTAATGCGGTGCGCAGATCGAGGGTTAACGGAAAACAAAGCGTAAACCTGCAGTGCAGGCCGTTGGGAGATTTGAAGCCCGTGCTCGCCGTTGGGGTAAGAAAATTCAGAGAAAAGTTCGAGGCGAGGGACGTAATTATTTTGGGGCGGAAGTGAAATCTGACGACGGCGCGGAGACGGCGGCAAGGTCCGAAGGGCGAGTCTAATTTCCTTCTATTTTTCATCGCCACCTTCTCCGGCTACGGGACACCGAGGGGGGCGTTGTAGGCGCACTGGAACGGCGGGAAGGGGAAGGGAGCCAGTGGGAATGAACGGCCTATCGCGTTTTGAGCTTTCGTATTAAGGGTTCTGACCGAATCTCTGATTAAAATCTCGCAAATGAACAATCTCGCGAGCGCCCTTGTGCTCCCCAAGGTGCAAATGGAATCCTGATGGGCTATTCTGCTTGAAATTCGTTTCGCGCGGCACCGACCAGAGTGGCGCCTCTTCAACCTCATGCGGCGTGCCTTGAAGTCGCTCAGTCAACGAAAGGTACCGTTGGACGGTTCGTTACCAGGGGAGGACTGTAGCGCGGGTAGCCTGTGGTGGATGAACAATAAGCAGAACACCGCATTTACAATCTCGGACAAGACGTGGCGTCACCCTGTGGTTGTGGTAATGAATAATTGAGCCAAAACTCGGAAGGCAGTACTTAGTACGTGTCGGTTGCAAAAAAAAAAAAAAACACGAACGAAAGAATTTTACCATCATTAGCATCGTCATCAGCAAGAGCAAGATATTTTGCGTCCATTGCAGGATTGAGGAGTCAAACATTGACTTATATCTACTGATATCCCCGAAATCCGATTAATTCTTTGCCACCGAATCAGGTAGACCCACCGAGCCATGGAAAAAAAGAAGTTTGTGTATACAGTGCCGTCCGACGGTAAAATAACCACTTCACTAAAGCGACGTCCGCTGGCGTTTCGCAAAAAAGCCGTATCTTCCTCACTTCGCCCTCCCTAATGTAACGTAACGCCAAACTAACCGAGCATAAGCCGTAGAACATTAGGGGATTATTTAAAACACCGAAAACTCGCCGAGGCAACCAAGGAGATTAAGGATGAAAAAAAAAATAAAGCAGCCCGGAACCAGACTCAACCCACCGCTCAACTCAGACGGCACTCCAAATACTTTGGAAAAGTACGATAAGAGCAACACGCAGAGATAGGAAGCGAACGTATTCGATTCGAGAGCAAACTCAGGTGGGCCGTATCCTAGTTCAATTAAAGGGAAAGTGAAGATTGGCTGGAAATGTCAAGCCGAGAACTGACAACTCGTGTACCTCCAATGCAACAAAATAACTACCGAAAGACGGGTCCAGAACTCTGGATAGCCTGGTAGCTCGATAGAGGGATAAGAAAGAAATGTGGCTGAGAATTTAGCTGTGGGTAATTGCAACCCAACTTTATCCAACATCTTGTGGTGTTTACCTGTCATAGGCATGCACATTGGGGGAGGGGGGGGGGAGGATGTGAAAGGAAGCCATGGCTTCCTAACTGACTACCAGGGAAGGGCGAAAAATCTGTGTCGACTTCATAAAAAAAAATACAAAAATGGTGTTAGTTATGTCAGCTCACGTGGATTTACGTTTTCTGATGACAAGACTGCGGTGGAGCTATCTCTGATTCAGCGTTGTATGCCAAAAGCGCAACAACATTTACGGTATGAACGTTTGTTTCTCGCTTAGTATTTGGTGCTAACTTTATCTTTAATCCGCATGCTCTTACGTACTTTATTTTCGCCAGCAAGAAATTTTTGGGAATTTCCCTACTCGCGAAATTCGCGATCTCTTGGCACACGCGGGAATTTTAACCTCTTTAATTTAATTAACTCCAATTGCTAGCTCCACAGCTCGGCAAGACAGAAAGAACTCACCCAAACTTAATCACAATTTTTTTCGTTCACGCTGTACTCACTTTAACTCAGACTTAAAAAGCTCGTCTGTAGTCAAAATCACTGGTGCTCACTCCTCCCATACCCATTTGAAATCGTACTCACTTGCACTCAAACTCATTAGTCCTCACGAGTATTCGTACACAATCTGTACTCTATTGTACTCAATTTTCAAGGGGGCCGGATTCGGGGGTGGAAGTGGGGGCGCTCTGATCCCCAATGGCGACTTCTGCTACGAACACTGCGCACGGCTATGCTATAAGTTGGTGTACCCGAATCAGTGCAAGCCACCTGTGAGGCTCAGCTCGCGAGAATACGGGATTTCGTGCAAATGCACCGCTAATTGGTACAAACTAAGTGCGGGCGACCGGGCACATCAACCAACGCATTGAAGTCACAAGTTAACAGAATTTAACTAGCTTAACCTTCAACTACACATCTAAGCTAGGAGGTTGTACACTATCACTTAGGATAAAATCGACGCCCCTAACCCAAATGTAGGCCACGAAAACAAATCCTAATAAAAAGGCATTCGGTCGAATTCCCTGAAGACAATATCCTTTTCTCATTTTTATTACTTGTTTATCCTCATTCTTGTCTGCTATTCCCGCATATTTCGTTCACCCGTTCTTGACTGTCGGGATACTGTGGGGTTCAACTTCGACTTAATGAATTTCCGAATTAATGAACGAATTCACATTCTCCGCACAGCCCCCAAAAGTCCTAATGGCTGGTCGATTTAACGAAGTTCTCGATATCTCCAAATAAATGGGGTGGTCCCGGCGACGTTGTTAAAATGAGCCTCTAGATGACTTTTGAATTCCGCTGACGCCAAAATGTGAACCGTGTCAGGCACTGAAAGCTTGCACGCCAGCTTTCCGAGCAGCTACCGCCGAACTCACCTTCTTTTGATTCTCGGGCTCGGGCACATCAGTGAGCCGAGTGAGAGACGGAGATAGCCAAAGCAAGAAGTCGGATGTCCCAACGAATGGAACTTTGCTGATTTTCGGTGCTCTTGTCCTTATTTTTTTAATAAAGAAGCTGGAAGAAATTTTGCTCTAATTTGTCCATGATTGGTTAGTAATCGTCGCCTAGCTCTCGCTTCTATCCTTCTGTGCTGTAACTGGGAAATCGTATCTTTTTTGTTTACACACGTGTTTTGATTACACCCGTGCAACTAGGCTGTTTTTTGTATCACGGCGACAAAAAAAAACATTATTGCATTGAAACCCTTGAGCGCGTTTCAGACTGTATTTCTGTAGTCCTATTAGATTATAAAATTTGTACAATTGTGTAATACGTATAGACCATTATAAAAGCTGTTTGGTATTGTAATCGCCGCTGCTGTCACAAACGAGGCAGCCGCCACGTCAAGCTGTTACGCAGCTTTTTGCGGCCGCTCCATCCTTGTGCAAAAGGGAAATAAACGCTTTTTAATTTTTATAACTTTGCGCTCGCGTTTCAACTGGTACCTGTTTTCAGCCTAAGACCTTTGGCGTGTGCAGTTACGAGCCAAGGGAGTTTAAATATCATACGGCCCTGCCCGCTAGCCGGCGGCTGTGCGCCAGGGATCTTCATCGCGCAGAATCAAAAGAAGCTGAGTTCGGCGGTAGCTGCTCGGAAAGCTGGCGTGCAAGCTTTCAGTGCCTGACACGGTTCACATTTTGGCGTCAGCGGAATTCAAAAGTCATCTAGAGGCTCATTTTAACAACGTCGCCGGGAGCACCCCATTTATTTGGAGATATCGAGAACTTCGTTAAATCGACCAGCCATTAGGACTTTTGGGGGCTGTGCGGAGAATGTGAATTCGTTCATTAATTCGGGAATTCATTAAGTCGAAGTTGAACCCCACAGTATCCCGACTTTCAAGAACGGGTAAACGAAATATGCGGGGATAGCAGACAAGAATGAGGATAAACAAGTAATAAAAATGAGAAAAGGATATTGTCTTCAGGGAATTCGACCGAATGCCTTTTTATTAGGATTTGTTTTCGTGGCCTACATTTGGGTTAGGGGCCTCGATTTTATCCTAAGTGATAGTGTACAACCTCCTAGCTTAGATGTGTAGTTGAAGGTTAAGCTAGTTAAATTCTGTTAACTTGTGACTTCAATGCGTTGGTTTGGTTCTAACTGTTTTTATGGTTGGATTATGCTGTCTGCTTTTATGAAATGTCAATGGATGCTTCGCTTTTGAAATTTACTTGTTTCTTTTTCCGGGGAAAAGCGAAAACAACCGTGTGTAGAGATTTCGGCGCACGTGAAAGATCTCCAGGTGGTGAAAAGTAATCAGGCGATCTTAGCTACGGCGCGCCTTATAGCCTAGGTGTATATCCTCCGCGCGCTAAAACCCAGCATCACAATCACATCTCTTTGTCAGAAACACTTGTTTGGGATAATTTTCTTAGTTGAGCGCATTTTTCCTCCTGCTACATTATATGGGCTGCAATAGAGTAAACAATTATTCTAAAACACCGGCTGGGCTTGAGAGATCGAGTGATCGCTCTGTGGTTGAGTGTGTTGAACACTATTCGTAATAACATGTGATGCCGTAATAGGTTATAAAACAAAAATGAATTAAGCTAACACTAACACGTAAGACTTGACGGTAGCGAAGCTGTACGCAACGTTCACGACCATCACGAATGTTAAAGTTTACGATTGTCGCCGATTTGCTTCTTCTTTGCTGCCGCAACGTCCTTTACTCCATCACTGTTGCTATAAATGTGAGTGAGCTTCTTTCATTTTTTTTTTGAAGTTACAATCATTGGATATTACCTTGGAGGGGCGTACGCCATGACGTGTCTTTCTCGTTCCAAACAAGTGTTGCCACGATTACGGCGAAGACGGGAAATTCATTTTGGCCAATCTTGGCCGATCTCGCTAAGTGTGTATGCTTGGCTTGACAAACGCGCGCCAGGGACGCTAGGCGGTCACCGTCAGGCACCCACACATGAGCGCTTGACAATTTCTTGGCATTCCTAACTGGGGACACGAAAAATCACGACCTGCTAAGCACCTCCGCTGTTAATGCTGTTCTATAGTAAAGAAGAGGATATGTTCGAACTCCATAGTTTTTCTTGCATTAACTCGCTTTGGGGGCGACCGACTGACGATTAAACTACAGCTGTAGTTTATTTAATTGGTTCACTGCATCAGTTTCAGAGAGTAACAAACATAAGCACGGCAGAACGAACTACTCTCACCCCACACTCGCGGTGTATTAGAAGCGTGCGCTAGTTGAAGTACTTTCAAATGGGACATAAAAGCCGTTTCTTCAGAACATAATAACTTAAACAAACAAATCTATTTGAAATGTAATCGATGGAAACTAAGAGCACTAAATCTGCCGTTAAACACATCACGAAGTTGCAAGAAACGAACAGTCATAAACGAGATCATCTGGTTCAACTTTTTCTCCCCAAAACAACGAATGTTTGTGTTGTCCCGAAAGTGTTTACGTTTTGGGACGCGCTCGGCACCACCAATAAGCTGCTACGCAAACAATCCGCGTCTCTGAACGGTTCCCAGGGCGTCCTACTTAAAGGTCAGCGGAAAACTCGAAGGAGTATACGCCTTTCCGCAATCCGCATTACTCCAGCAAAATCAGGCAATCCATAAAAAAAAAAACATGAAAGAACCACAGTCTCACGAAGCTCGCACTGAGCAAAACTCGTTCACCCTGTTCTCGGTTTAGCAACTAGAACAACTTCCAAAAACAGACGAAACCGACCTTTCTGTTCCGGGAACAACGAAGTAGTGGAGGGATGGCGGGAAATCTTCCTTTCTACGGAGCAAGGAAGACGAATCGCACGGTCCGGGAACGAGGAGTCACGGCAGGCATGAAACCGCGGAGGCCTTCCTAACGAGCCCAGGATCCTTCCCCGGCACGGCTGAGGTGGCCCGGGTGGAGAGTGGGCGGCGAAAACAGCACGCCTCCGTGAGCGGCTATAACGTGTGCACACACGCCTCATTTGGCACCAGGTATACGGCGCCACCCACTTCCTCTTCCGCTTCCACTGGGAGCGCTGCTCCGCGTTTCCGGAACCTTCCTCCCGAATGAAGGTGTGCGCTTTTCCGAGCTGTTAGCGCGCGCAGTCTCTGCCGCGAGGCCCCATTTCCACCCGAGCAAGGGGCATCAGAGGAGATGCGAGAGGAATAGACACGTTCGTATACGGTATACGTTTTTGTTTCGTGCGATTGTGCTTGGGAACGACCGGTGCGAGCGCTAACAAGACACGAAGCACACGGCAGAAGTGTGGATGCTTGGTGTCCAAGTTCCGAGCTTGACGGTGGTCAAAACGCAGGGATCGTGAATTTCGCGCGCTAAGGCTCAGTTTCCTTGAATTGTGTTACTTTAATTTCATTTTACAGCGAAGCTGTGTTGCAGAATTTTTCGTGTCCGTGTGCAAAAACCCGTTCTGGGAACATACCCACTTATAAAAGAAACTGTTGCGCGGGATTGGATTTGAAATAATAATGACTTCATGCTCCATCGTAAGAAATGGCGTCCTCCTTTAGTACTACCCTTGAAGAGCAACGATCCCGGAGCATTCCATGTGTATTTTACTGGCGCTGTGGGGAGATCACGTGTTGTTAGGGCTCCCGAAAAAACTGCGCGCGTGTGAAGAGAGATGAAAGAAACAGAGAGGGCGATGCGATCGACAAGTTCCCGGGGATGTCTGCAAAGCAGACCGATTCCTGCGCGCTGATGCTAGCTGGAACGTTGAAAACCGCACGTTAAACACACAAATAAGATTAAAATCCATCGATTATTTTCCTTATTCTCCTATTTCAAAAAAACAAGCCCGTGAAAAAGTGAAAGTCGAGGGCACCACAAAAACTTCTAGTGAATATTCCTGCACGCCAGGAATAACTGAAACACTGAACACAACACAAAAATAACCGAAATAACTTCCGAAATTGTCTTCTTTTGCTATTTCAGAAAAGCAAGCAGGTGTATGAGTGAAATTCGCGAACACTAAGAAAAATTCCAGTGAATATTTACGTACGCTGGGATCAACTGGAACGCTGAAGAACGCTGGTTCCGCATACTAATAACCTAAATATCTTCCGGATTTGTGTTGCTTCCATATTCAGAAAAGCAAGCATATGAAAGAGTGAAATCTGACCACCACACGAAATAATAGCAAAAACTCCTGCAGGGTAGGGCTAAATGGGACGGTGAATTACTCCCGTTACCCTTTGAACAAACAAATACGGTAATATCCACAGACGTTTTCCCCATTTCAGATGAGCATGCCAGTGAAAGAGTGAAATAAGCCAACATCGCAAAAATGTTCGGTGAAAATTCGTGCACGCTCGGACTACCTGGAACGCTGAAGACCACATGTTCCACATACAAATAACCTAAACGACCATGTAATTTCTGTTCTTTTCCTGTTTCAGAAAAACAAGCCTGTTAAAGAGTGAAATTAGGAAACATAAAAAAAAATTCTAGCGAACGTCCATGTGTTCTGGGACTAGCTGTAACGCTTAGCGCTGCATGTTCCACATAGAAATGACGTCAAAAACCACCAAACTCCCCCTTTTAAGTGCGAATGCACTTCTTAAGCGAGCCTGAATCGTCCGCCGCCGTAGTCCGTATAGCAACAGCTGCGGGTGCGCGCGCTCCTCGTCTTCCTCCTCGTCTTCCCTAGCAACGGGGGGAGATGGGCGCGCGCTACTCTCCTCCTCCTCTCTCCGCTCAGTGACTGCGGGTGTTGGGCGCCTCCTCTCCACTTCGGGCGGGAGAGCTCTCGCTCGCGTAGCGGGCGCTCCGCATTCCGACGCGTGAGGGCGCTCGTGTAGCCCTCGCCGTAACGGCGGGCGCTACTCTCCTCCTCCTCTCTCCGCTCAGTGACTGCGGGTGTTGGGCGCCTCCTCTCCACTCTAAGATCACGATATCCACCGTAATCGCGCAATCAACAACCGTGCATTCGCACTTACACACTCTCCCCCTCGGGGAAGTGCGAGGGAATTTTTTTTCGTTCTGCAAGCCTGTGAAAGAGTGAAATTGGCGAGCACCAAAAATACCAAAGAAAATGCCAGCACCCCCGCACTAACTGCAACGTTGAACGCCACACGTTCCACACACAAAAAACCGAGAAAAAAACCCCGAATTTCTTTTTTTCCCTCTATATGTGTAAGTGAAGTGGCGTGTAGCGAAGACCGGCTCCATCACGTCGCCGCCCGCCCGGAGAGTTGTCGAGGGACGGCAAAACATTTCCAGCGATGGGAACTGCAGCCGCTCTCGGCGCTAATGAATGGAGAATGGCTGATGGAGGGCTCGGTGCTGGTGGTGGCGGGACAAAGCACGCATCGCCAGGGGAGCACGTTCCTATACGGCTCGGCGCTGCGAGTGGTTCCGGGTACAAATTAGCATCGAGCAGGCCGGAACCCCCCCACACCTGGGGAGATTAGCCCAACGAAGATGAACTTATGCAAACTGCGCAAATTATGAAGCTTCAGTGACTGCTGCTCGCTAATTTATTTATTGCTCGGGGGCATAAAGTGCCGCGTCGGGGGAGGGGATTCTTTTGCATATGTTGGAGGAAATGAGTTGCGGCAGAGCAAATGCATTCGTGACTTTGTTTGAAGCGCAAAAATGTGTTACACGGGGCTGGGAAATAGCAGATAAAAACCAGGAAGCGAAGGCCACGAAATTAGATGTTGCGGTATACTGAAGTATCCCTCGAGCCGCTCTCCCACCGTATTTTCTTGCACGAAATACATTGAATTTTACGTTTCTATTCTCGATCATGTGTACGTAAACGAAGCGTTCCTCGTCTGCAATGATCCTACACTAGAATTTTGATTCTCTGCATTTGTACACAAAGAATCGTTCTAAACGAGTTCAGAACTAGTTTGGACAGCCTTTTTTTCGACTTTCTCAGCGGTATAAGGGAGAATGGATAGCAAAACCGACTAAAAATTGGATTTTTTTTATTATGGTCCCAAATTATTCTAACACTGTTCGAGAAGGTCCCCACGAAGTGGCATATTCAGATGCGCACCAGAAATCATTTAAAAATGGCGCCAAACGCTGCCATAGTGACCCCGCCTAGTCACTGAAAGTTTTGTGTTATGCACAGTGGTATTTACATTGCTATTTTTTCTTTAAAAACGTGTGATAATGTTTATTTATATATTTACTTACAAATATAACGCATAGTGAGTTGAATTCTGCTGTAGTTCACTGTAAGCCGCAATGGCGCTGTGTTAGTTGAAAACGCATTGCGCATGCATTGCGAAACGTGTGTTTACGCCAGGTCGGTCGCCTATTATTCTGTTTGCGTGCACGTAATTCGTTTATTTTTCGAGATATTAGAGCGATCTTTGAAGCCTGAAGTCCGCTGTGCTAGTAGCTTTGCCTAGCGTTTCTCCGATCCGAGCAAGAAGAAAAAACATAAAAAAAGTAAACGAAAACTTTGAAGGGCGATTTCTCAAAATACCATTTCCGTTGAGAAAAGAAACATTTTCTCCACAACTATATGAGTTTCGAAAACATTTTTGTGTGAGTTCTTTATCGGTGCCGTATACACATTCTGAACCAGAATAAGCATGTTACCATCAAACTTTCTTTTTTTATTCACTTTTTTCTCTGAAGAATCTATAAAATTTGTGTTTGTGCTCTGTATGTATTTTTAAAAATCAATGTTTATGGCCAGCATTATTATTTTGGTTCAGAAGAAAGCCAGAGGCATTTACCACATGGAGAAAATCTTTCGCCCTGTGACTGTAAAAACTGTTCTGCAAATGTTCCTTAAGCCGAGAAAAAATTAAAAGACTCATAATTTTTTATTTTAAGAACTATTATATGTTTGTGCATGAAATTTCGCACACGGTTAGTGGACATATATTATACACATCCTTCAAAATTTGAAGTCGATAGCTCAAAAAGCAGCGACGATAGCGGGAGACGTAGTTGGACAGCTACGTTCTTTATCCATCCCCCCTTAATATCGAGCAGTTCTAAGCTGCACATTTCCGTCGTTTTTTTTTTTGACTGACTGGCAACACGGAGGCAGGCCCGATGGCTCACGCTATGACCGAAGTTGCATATTACAGAAATCGGTAACGGCAATGGTCGACGAGCTGCGGACGGGTGCAGCAGGTAGAGTCTTTATCAAAATTTTCCAGGCTACGACGAAAGTGCAGAGGCCTTCAAAAATTCAACGTACAAACTTACCTCTCGAGCAAGACTGAAATGTTTTATGCCAGGAGGAGGAAGAATAAATGTTTGTTTCACGACCGCTGGTGTTGGTGTTAGAGTGCCCGCCCGGTAGGCGGCGTCCCTAGTCTGCGATGCCCTGGCCTTGGCTGGCAGGAAAGCTAAAAAAAAATCACCTCTCTCTTTTACTGCACAAATACTTCTGTCCCAGTTAGACGTTAAGCTCTTTGTGGCCCAGAAACCAGTGGCGTGGCCTAGAAAACTTTGATAATGACTGTACATTCGGAAGCAGTTTACGCACTGTGCAAAAGTAGATTAGATAAGGGTATCTGGGGATTACTGGCGGCGACCTTAGTGAGGAGCGACGCGCTGAAGATGATGACGTTGGTGGTGCCAAAAGTCTAAACGAAATATCTCAAGGGATACGAAGGTCTGCCGAGCCAATCAGCGCAGAACTCCTAGTTGACAGTTCGTCCAATGGAATGGTTTTCTATTTCTTGGCGGAAATTACAGGCAAGGCGTATTCGAACAAACGATTTGCATATTACGCTTTTTTCCAATCGACAGAATGGTTTATATAAATGCACCTGGTTAAGTTCAATTCACCTTCAATTTCACCAGGCTGTCCCAATGAATACCTTTGAGTGGGATTCAACACAAGACACCGAATAACTTAAGCCGTCATGGCGTCCTGGGAAACGAGACCATCGAGAGGAGGCCGAGCAACTTAATGTTTGCGCAGAATATTGCCTCACGGATAAAACAAAACACAGCGCCGTGAAAACACGGACTCTAAACAGAAATACAAGAGCCCACAGCAGTAATCTTATTTGTGTGCCTTATTTTACTCTGTTTTCTGTTCAGCTAGATACCACTGCGCGCCGAAGCTCCCGTTTCAACGGATAAAATATGCAAAGACCTACCAGATGGATTCATTGGGCATGCGCGCGAAGCATCTCTTCAGCCTTCTCGAATCTTCTCGGTTCGTCCGCTCTTACTACTTCTTACGAGCGCTAAGACATCAAAAGGATAGCCCACCCGAGGCCCAAATACCGCCCATGAACTCGCAAGACGTTCTCGCGGTAACGTACTTCCAACTTGAAAAATGTGTGGAAAGGCCGCCGAGGAGCGAACCACAAAATAGGATCACGACGCTTTCGCGGGACAGGCACGACAAAACAAAACAAAAATAGAGAAAAACCTAGACTCGGAAAGCTGTTTGCGGTTGTCGTAGCGTACATCGCAAAGCTCCCTACTCGCACATCTTTCGACGAACTTTCTCGAAAGAGCAAAAAAGAGAACCGTAAGGCGGCAAGAGCGTGGGACATCTCAAGGTGGCATCGCAGATTCACCGCCATCAATTGCGATTTCGCCGAGATTTCGATGTTCTCCGCGTGATCTACATGGTCCGGGCTGGCAGCAATACCTGCAAGCTGGCGGAGTGCGAAGTGCAAGAAAAACGACACGCGCCAAGCGGTGTCAAGAGGGAGCCGACAGCGGCAAACGAGAAATCTAACGGGAGCCAGCAGGAAAGATGCTGTGTCTCTCGGATGGGAAGGAGGAAGAGGAGAAGGAGGAGAAGGAAAAAGCACCGCTTGCTCCCTAAAATGCGCCCAGGTGGCTGGAAGAAGTATGGCTAAAAACTAAACCCTCGAAGGAGACGCTGAAAAGGAACTTTGGTTTTTGTTTTCTCAAAGCCAGATCGATGAGGCCGAGAGGCCAGCGGTTTCCAAAAGCGGTTACCTGCCAAGGCTGCTGGTATTGATTTCTGGCGCGGCCTGGTCCCGCGCAGTGGAGGCGTTGCGCTGCCCAGTACACTTTGCGTGGCTAAGCCTGACTGCTACGAGTCCCGTCCTGAGTTTGAAGGAATTTTGCTTCTGCAGGACAAGATGCAAAGCTCCTTCGCGGGAGGATTCATCATCCTCCAAGACATCGTGGGCTCAGGGAAGTGCTTTCATGTAGGATGAGGGTGTCCTGCGAACTGTTTACACGAGCGAAAAGAGGATAGCAATTGCCCGATGTGTTCAATGCAAGGGCGGCGCTTTCGCGGGCCGACGTGCAGTTAAAAACAACAGAAGAACCAAGGCGATAAATAAGGTAGTCGGAAACACAACCACAACCAATCGCAGATAGCGAAATTAGTTGCTCAAATTATGGCTTTGTCGACATATTTCATCATATTTCACCAGCCTGTCTACGCCCACTGCAGGGCAAAGGCCTCTCCCATTAATCTCCAATTATCCCGGTCCTGTGATAACTGCGACCAATTTATCCCCGCAAACTTCTTGATCTCATCTGCCCATCTAACTTTCTGCCGCCCCCTGCAACGCTTGCCTTCACTAGGGATCCACTCTGTCACCCGTAATGACCAACGGTTATCGTGCCTTCGCATCACATTCCCTGCCCACGCCCACACACACACACACACACACACACACACACACACACACACACACACACACACACACACACACACACACACACACACACACACACACACACACACACACACACACACACACACACACACACACACACACACACACACACACATATATATATATATATATATATATAGAAATAAGAGTTGGCAGTCAAGAAAACCTCGGAAAGCAAAGAGGGAAAGCAAATGCCCACCCGGCGGGGATTTGTTCTCCACTTACTTTCTATCTTTTCATATTGTTTATCCATTTCAATGCCCTACCACATTCTGCTCTGCTTTCCGAAGTTTTCTTGACTGCCAACCCTTATTTCTGTCTTAATTCAACGAGCCCCTCATTTCCCAATCTAAACCACTATATAAATATATATATATATATATATATAATATGCAATGACTATCATACTATTTACCGCACTTGACGTCAATTCGACAAGCAACTCTTAAATTCCTGCTTTTAAAGCGCCTGTCTATTGCTTTAAAGCTCGCTTTTAGTATTCCCGAGTTACGAACTTCTCGAATTAACCAACAAATTTAAATGTCCCGCAGCTGCCAATAGTCTTAATGCTTGCTCAATCTGACAAAGTTCCCAAATCTATAAATTACTTGCGGTTCCAGCTGACCCAGTTAACCGAGTTTAAACCCTGTTAGAAAATCGGAGCCATCTGATTAATAATGCTGTTGAAGTTTACAAAAATCCTGAATCTGGAAGGCTATGGGTGAGTGGACACCAGGTGGGAACCTTTACCGTCCACTGAAACATCGTACAAACCGGAGGTTCTTGCTTTTCGCTTCCACCAAATATAATGATAGTCGCAAACTCTCGCGAATCAAACCAGCGATATCGTGGTAGCCACCGGACCACCGCGAGGGATACTACTACGCCGAAACGGCAGAGCAACCACCGAAATGATTTAGATGTGGAAATACGTTTGGTTCCTGAATGGCACTTCCTCCCGACAAACAGTTGAAATGCAGTTGAACTTAGTTATAAAAAACACTGATATAGCGAATTATCGGCTAATACGAAATAAATGCGAACTTTGGTTGGTCACGCTTTATTTTAATGATACGCATTCTTTTCTAACGAAACTGAAACCGTGAAAGCCACGCGCGATATCGGATGTAACTAAGAAATATTTGCCCACGAGGCTGAGAAGCTGCTTGGAAAAACCCTCCGGCATCCGAAACTGCAGAAGTCTGAAGGATTTTTTGTTCGTGGACACTGTGGAGAACTCCATCCTGCTCAACAATGCTATGAGTAGCTACCAGACGAAGATAGCATCCTTCATCAAATAAATAAGGACGCAGGCCTGTTTTGTCAAATAAAATTTGCTCTGTTGTAATTTCCCGTACTCAGTTCCGGTTCAGTGAGCTTGAAATGCAACAAAGAGAAAGGTAAGGGTTACCTTGTTTATACTGGGTTCCAAGCGTGAAAAATGTATTTTTGTATTAAGTATTTTTACGCGAGCCAGATTTGTCGATCTGTTAGAGCTGATTTTCAGCTCCACTGTTACAACGAATATCGGATATAACGAACTAATTTGCTGTCTCGACACTACTTCGTTATGACGATGTTCGACTGCACTGTCTTTTTGGAAACGCCTTAACCTCCACCTATCTTTTCTCTGTTAGTGTGGGGATGGTAGTGCTCCACTATTTTGTTGCGAAAGTGCGCCTTTCATATTAAGCCACACGCTTTCTTTGAGCCTAATAAGGCGTCGTCCTGATGGAAAAGAGGACGTGGGCTTCATACCGGCCACGGAGACTACTTCCCTGATGAAGGTGAAAAACTACGCATATGTGCAGATAGTGCGGCGCCCGGCGGAGAGCACGAGGTTGCCCTAAATTATTCCGTAGTCTTGGACTTTGTCGCACTTCACAGCCCGTACCATGTCCTATCCTAATGGCGTCCAGTTAAATTACGGGACTTCAGCTCTAAAGCCTGCTGATGGAGGCGTTATACAGCTGTAGTTTTCATACAGAAAGTTGGCTAAGCAGGAATTTTCAAGTTTGCGCGCCGAAAGACGAACGAAGGCTGACAGGAAAAGGCACATACGGGGCTGCATATGGCGCCTACATGTGCCTGCACATGACATTTCGTTCAAAAGATGTGATTTTTATATTTGCACTTTCTGTGCACAAGTCAACCTTCATATCATCTCCTAGTGCGAACTTCGACCCACTTGTCTCGCTCGCGTGTAGTAGATTATCTAAACGTTCTTAATACGAAGGAAGCAAGCACACACAAATGAGTCGGAAGCAAAACGTTTAAGCATTTATTTACGCATGGTTTAGAGGCCCTAAACGGAACTAAAAATTGTTCTCCTTACATGTCTTTTCCCGAACGTTTGTTCAAATAAGCGATGCTGGGTGAAACTAAAAAAGAGAGCAAAACTTCAAAAACAAATTCCACGCTTAACTTCTCAACGGTGGGTGCGATCTCCATCTATAAGGGCAGCCGGCGCAGGGGTGCTTCCTGGAAGGTTTAATTTCCGGCCCGTTCTTTTCGAGGTGAGAATTTAAACAAAGGACAGAAAGAACAGAACGAATAGCTGCCATTCTTGGTGGCGCCTAATAAAAACGTATACCAACCTCCACCTGGCTCGTTAATTTTTCGGTCGTGTAAAGCAGGCAAGAAACATGACAAGCATAGCCCGTTTCCTTTCTGATGCTCACGACGAGCTCCTTGAGAAAAACGGCCCTAAAGAGCACAGGCACCAAATAGCTGAAAAAGGAAGTAAACAAGATATCTAAAGGGGAGCTCAAACCCTGGACTAAGGAGCGGAGAAAAGGCGCCCGCCCTTCACAACGACCGGTTGAGAAATTCCTCCCTGCTTCTTCTTACTTCCTCAAGGTTTCATCAAAGGAGCGCTGTATAAATCTAAACCTTGTTAGTGGACAAGCCCATGGAAAGGTCATTGAAGCATGTGAAAAGAAGAAAATCATTACTCAAGAATGTAGTTCCAACGCCGCAGTGCTTGAGGAAAGGAGCCTTTCGGCGCAAGTCAGAGAACATGACATCTGAACACGAGAGCCTTGTTATGTGCTTAAACTAAACATCAGCCGAAGAAAATAAACACGCGGAACGCCGGAAGTGAACCCTCCTCCCTCTCTAAGGAATAAAAAAAGGCTGTTGATGTGAACAATGCTTTTTTTTTGCAGCGTAAGGTACGCTGGCCGAGGTTGAGCAGTTTCGTGTGGACCCTGAAGGGCCGTGCTGCGCAAGCGCGAGGAGCATTGGATTCAAACCAAATCCAATTGGAGTACGGGTGTATAGAGAATTGGGTCTGCACATTCGCTGGTCTGCGCAGTCCAGAGGAGTGACGTCTAGCCGCGGCAGACGCACTGGCGGTGGTGCGTGGCCAGCTGCGCGCCTCCGTTGCGCAGTAGCCAAGTCTGACGCTGCGCCGGAACCGCTTGATAGCCGTTCCGCGTGGACCCTGGAGAGCCGGGCTGCGCATGCGCGAGGAGCAGTGACTGGACTGGACTGGACCAGACCGGACTGGGCTGGACTGGAATGGATTGGATTGGATTGGACTGGGTTGGATTGGACTGGATTGGATTGGCTTGGATTGGATTGCTGAACCTTAGCTCACGCCATGTACATCCTTGCATAGCCTAGCTAAGTCACAACTATTTTTAAGTAACAACAACGTGCCTATATCTGCACCCTTGTCTTTAGTGACGTCAAATGCTATCGGCGCGGCAAAATGGGGTACAGTGGGACTGATAGTTTTTCTGGTGTTGATTACGGTCGAAATGCTTGAATAAAGACGGCGTTGTGTCGGATAATCTATGTCCCGTGACGTCACGGTTTTGTGTTGACGACGGCGGCGGCTAAAGCTTCACTGTTTGAGAAACAGGCCATACCGGTCGCGGAAGCTGAGGCCTTCAGACCCGACAGCCAGTGACGCCATGTGGCCACAATGAACAATAATAGCAAACTTGAAAACTGGCTTAGGGCGTACGGGGGCACTGTGCCGTCACAACATTTCGCGTATTCGTGGCTCCAGCGAAAAAAAGTATCCGGAAGTACGTACACTTCACGAAGTCCCTTCTTCTGCTCCATGGTGCGGGCCTTAGGTATGGTTCAGTTATGAAAATGCCTTTCCGCGCCCCATTGAGCATGTTCGCTCAATATTCCTGCTAGCACCCACGGAAGCACCGTAAAATACATTACATGACGTGGTGAAGAATGAAATTTAAAGCATCCGCTGAAGATATACTCGATATGCTGCGCGATGGCGAAGAAGAATTGATTGCATCTCATCTTGATGCCTGGAAACAAACGCGTGCGGCTCCGAATATCTCGTCGACGAATCCGAAGGTCTTGCCGACGAGCATGGAAGCCTGAAACTCACTTCAACGCCAAAAGCGTTCCTCGCAGAGCACCGCCAGCCTGGCTTTGTGCCAACCTGACATTTTTTTCAGAGTCCGAAAAGGTAGCCTTCAATTTCAGCATGTAGACTTCATATGCAGGCATTCCTACCTAGGCGGTGTTAGAGAGGTTCCCTTGTCCTTGTACGCCAGTTGTGGCAGCCACGGGGTCCTCAAAGCTGCCGCTAGGCGAGGAAAAAAACACCTTTTTGCATAATCAGACATCTGCGCTGGGCCGTACACCGCTCTGCGCGCACAAAATCGCGGAGCCAGTGGTTCGCCCTCTGGCGTGTGTGAAAAACAAACTGCCGGTCGAAGGAACAAGAGAACCCAGTAGAAGAAGCGAAAGGCGCATCACCTCGCGGGAAAGTGGTCCTGCCGCGAGTAAAAACAGCCCCGAAGTGGCCGCAATGAAAATTTGCCCGACAGATGGCGCTTGGAAGCCGTGGGAGCAGTGCAAGCTGGCGAAGGTACTTGGCTTCCTCCGATTTTACGGCACGACGCCGTCTTTTCCTCCTCGCTACGGGAATTTTAAGCCTGGAATTTCGCAGCAGATTTCTCGACCAGCCAGGGGTTTTATATTCAAACCCGGTGGAAGTAGTTGTTCAAACTACAATGGGCACCCTCACTAGTAACTACTGATAAGATTGCGAATTTGGGGAGGTGTATGCTGTATTTTAAGTTGCATCAGCTGGTTTATTTTCCTTCCAGTGCGATAACGTTTTAACCCACATAATGCTTCCCAAGAGCAACCGCTTCATAACGGCTGTGGAATAAAAGCGTGTTTCTAAACGCTTCGCTGCACAGAGCACCCACGTGACATGTCTGACGTCACTGGGCGCGCTAATCTTTTGACCGCCTGCTAGAGGGGGCCCGTCGTTAGAGCTCCGTGGCCTCTATGTAGAGTACTCAGTACTGCCGCTGACGGCTTGTGTTCCAGCCCCCGCCGGTTTATCGCTTGGTTTTTTAAAGACGATAGTCTTTCTTGGGCTCCTTAAACCCAGAAATTTTGGTCTGTCTGTATGTCTGTCTGTCCGTCTGTCTGTCTGTGACTCGATTCAGCCACCCGGCCAAAGTAAAACAAGGCCCGCGCAATAGTCTGTTAAAGTCATAGCTAAATGTGCCCGTCTAAGTCCGGTGTAATGTTCATACTTGTCAATATTGTTGAAGAACAACAAGACATTACGCATATGTAAGACAACAAATTAATACAGAAGTGATATTTGCAGCATTCCTTTATAAAAAATCGTACATGTTTGATTTTGGCGAGATTAAATACTTCATCAACTGGAGAAAAAAAATATCACTCCGCCGTCGCCTGCTGTCGCCCGCGCCATGTAGCTTCTGGCGGCATTTGAAGAAATCAAGTGGCAACAGTTACGAAAGGTTCCACTAGATAGGTTCCACGTTCTGCTTGCAACGCATGTGGAGTAGGGAAACGCGGTTCTATAAACGTTGAAGTAGGGCGCCTCGATTCACGCGCGTCTTCGCCGTACGGCAGCGTTCGCATCGAGACACCCGGTTTGGAGCTGTGGAACGCGGGAAATTTAAAATGATTCAAAACCTTTGGCGTCTTTACCTTGGGAGGAGCGCGACGCAAGAGGAACAACATGAGAGGCGAGCGGGAAAGCGAAGGGAGGCATTTACTTCGCAAAAGCCGATAAAGACTATCGTCTTTTGACGGCATTTGCAACAAAAGGAGCAGATACGCGGCCAATTTTTTTCATTGGTAACTTTTTTTCTTCTAAATTTGATATTTTTTCTAAACAGAAATCTACGTGTTGTTTTTGTTAATAATAGTGATTTTCTAGGTTTTAGGTCGTATTAGGTTTGGGGCGCAGCCAATGACGACATTTATTACCGTTCTGTATCGAGCGAAGTGACATGTGACGTGGGTGCTCTGTGCAGCGAAGCGTCTGGAAATGCGCGGAATAACATAGTCATCAAAGTGTCCCAACCGGTGTTTCCCCTTCCCTGCTGATTTTTCCAAGGCTTAATTTTCAATGGACCGTAAATATCGCACCCTACACAAACAGCAGCGTCAACAGCCGCGCAAAGATTGCAGTTAACGACATACTTCTAGATCACTGTATAGCTATCGGGTGTCTGTTTTGTTATCATTGTGCAAGCGTTCTGCACACCAATTTCTCTCCCTCCAAAGGACCAGCCCTGCCTCCAAAAGCCTCGTATAACTACACCTCAGACCCAAAACGTGGATGCCTGGGTTTTAATACTCTTTCGAGGCCCTGGTACCGGGTTACCATATCTCTAGAGACACCAGCCAACATACACTTCAGCTCACCTCGAATCATTCGTTGACGGAAGTGAGATCACAATCGTAGGTTTCGTTTCAGAACTTTCTGTGAAGTTTAATCATGCACGTGTTCCATGACTGGGCAGTATGCGTGTATAGCTTAGTCAAAATTAGGGGACAAAAGGACTTAGAAGTTGGTTTCGACGCACGATGTGCGTAATGGCCATTAGCAAGGCACAGCAAGCCTAGCCCTTACTAGACACCAACATAGATTAATAAGCCAAAGGCCACCCACCGTAACAAAGCATTCCCCCTCTCCTGCTAAGAAGACAAACGGCGATGTGTCTCATCAAGGGGGATGATTCCATGTCATCCACTCTAAGAGCGGACTGTGGAAGAGCGGAGGTCTGCTCGCACTCACAAACTTAATGCCTTCTTTTCCTCTTCAGAAGAGCTGAAGAGGGGTTTAGATCTCCCAAAAAAGTGAAACGGCGTGGCGGCTGGGACTGGGGCTGGATAAGAACTCTCTCTCTCTCTCTCTCTCTCTCTCTCTCTCTATATATATATATATATATATATATATATATATATATATATATATATATATATATATTTCTCTCCCCCTCTCGATTTGTGTTTTTTCCCTTTCCATTTCTCTCTCTCCCTGTGTCTCTCTCTTTCTCTCCCTATTTGTCTCCCCGTCTCACTCTCTCACTCCCTTTCTCTTTCCCTCTCTCTCCCGTCTCTCCCCTTTCTCTCTTTCTTTCTTTCTCTCTCTCTCTTTCTCTCTCTCTCTCTCGATTTCTCTCCCCCTCTCGATTTGTGTTTCTTCCCTTTCCATTTCTCTCTCTCCCTGTGTCTCTCTTTCTCTCCCTATTTGTCTCCCCGTCTCACTCTCTCACTCCCTTTCTCTTTCCCTCTCTCTCCCGTCTCTCCCTTTTCTCTCTTTCTTCCTCTCTCTCTCTCTCTCTCTCTCTTCAGAGTGCTCCTCTCAAAGCGAGCTCGTCGTGAAGAGGGCCTCAGCTGGTCTCCCGAAGACAATGTTGTGTCACCCACCTGTCGCTAAAGCCAGGAGGAAATTGGGAAGGTCCGAGAAAACAAACATCTTCAATTACGCGCTCGCTACCTTACCTTTTTAAGGCTTACCTTACACGACCGCGACCTCAAGGACACCAAATGTTTCGGCGAATGTGTCACTGCAACTTCACCTTAAAACGCACCTTCGCCATCACGGCAACGCAAAATTGTAAATCGAGAGTAGCTACAATGTCCAACAGAGTCTCGACTAAATCGAGTAATTAATGAAACCAAATAAACTGTGTTATCACAACGCTTCAAAGACCGAACGCTTGAGGCCAAAGTAGTATAAAAGCAAGAGTTCTTTGTTCCTTAACGTAATAATCGTCGCTGTTCTCGATAAGGATGATAATTGATGCACCCGTTCGCCTGGATGTCTTTATGCTCCCGCCGAAGCGTATTAAGGCCATTATTCGCTAATTAGACCAACGTACCCAGTGACTTTCAGCACAGCAGGCGACGGTAGCCATTTTCAATCGCAGAGGAGCGCTGTACACTCCTTGTATAATGTCAGTTGAGTGGATTCTATGTTTCAATGCGTCAGAAAGTCTCAAGCGTAGAACGTAGCTGTGCTACTCGGCCAAGAAAAAAATGGGTCACACTCCCAGAATCGTTACCGGACGTGCAATCTGTTCCAATTGACCTAATGTGCTGCGTGGAACCATTGCTCTGCCGTTGTCACGCAGGACTACAGCACGCGTGCCTGCTTCCCGAACTGGTACCGGTGAAGTGGATGTCTAATGACGATTGTTATAGCCCTGCTACAAAAGAAAATAAACATGATAAACAAACAGAGCCTAGTGGTGCCGGATGATAATGGGAGTCTGTCTCGCAGTCAAAAAGACCCGCCGCGGTGGCTCAGTGGCTAAGGCGTTGCGCTGCTGAGCACGAGGTCGCGGGTTCGATTCCCGGCCGCGGCGGCCGCTTTTCTGATGGAGGCGAAAAGTAAAAACGCCCGTGTGTACGAGATTTCGGCGCACGTTAAAGATCCCCAGGTGGTCAAAATTAATCCGGAGCCCTCCACTACGGCGCGCCTCATCGCCTGCGTTGCGTCGGCGCGTTAAACCCCACAATCAATCAATCAGTCAAAAAGGAACAGGTGATTTTTTTAGATGTGCGTGCAAGTAGCGTCGAATAATTACTACTTTTCCGTAGGGGGAAACTCTGTCTACACATTTCTTAAATGCCACAAGTCACCAGACCATTTGCGATTGATTCATTGATTTATTGTGGAGTTTAACGCGCAGAGAAGCTACACTGGGGCAATGAGCTGCGCCGTAGCGAAAGCTCCGGATTAATTTTGACCACCAGGGGATCTCTAACGTGCGCCGAAATCTCGACACACGGGCGTTTCTGCTCTCCGCCTCCCACAGCAAAGTAGCCCTTGGCCGGGTTCGAATCCGCAACCTTAGCAGCACAATGCCTTAGCCACTGAGCCACCGCAGGGGGTGAACATGGCATTCCAAGGCACTGCTGTCCGATGTTAGCCAAAAACTGTGATTTTGGCGAGTGCGCAAGAACAAATAGGTTAGTGGACACAATTGTACTACTTTTATGGTAGCTTCTTTTGTAGCGCAACTCTGGAATTTTAGACTCTCCTTGAAGGGAGAGTTTCCATTCCAGAGTTCAAGACGTCAACGTCTTATTGTTCATTGGCGCCTGCACAAACGTATGGTGGTATGGGAAGTGGCGAAAATCTTCCCAGGTTGCTTCCGGACAGAGCTGTAAATAATTGTCCTAGATTGAAAATTTGGAATGAATAAATAAATAAATAAATAAATAAATAAATAAATAAATAAATAAATAAATAAATAAATAAATAAATAAATAAATAAATAAATAAATAAATAAATAAATATGTCTTCTTGTTACCTGTGCAAGCGTAATGTCTCAAAATTAACTTGCTTTTACTGCTTTCGTGTGTGTCTGCGAGTCGTCTGCGAATGCTGAAGCTTGTAACACACGTTACATGTATGTGACATACCCGTCAAAGTAAAAGGCTTCCATGCGAAGGCATGTTTAGTTGAAAAGCGTGCTATTCCTTATTTTATTTGTTTTTATCCGACAACGCATGAAGTCATATTTTCAAGGCTTTTAGCCAATTTCACAGGGTTAAACTGCACTGCTTGAGATCTGTTAGCAATTCTAGACCGATTATTGTGCTGCCTTTCATCGATCAATTATGCGCCTTCTTGGATGTGTATATCGAGAGGGATAAGACCTAAATCCACGTCATCTTAATTCATCTTCGCATCATAAAGTTGTGTGTCGGGCCCCTTTTCGTGGTGCCACTGTTATTGTAAATATTTCATTGCTGAAACTGACCTGGCCAAACGCAAAGAATTTTCACTAGAACTTTGTGTTTCGACCACCTTTCAAGCTGAAACACTACTGTTAAAGGAGACATGAAGACAAAATACAAGTTAGGTTTATTAAAGACTGCTTAGTCCCGATAGCAATGATACCAATAACATCGCAATCTTCGAAAAAATAACGGCGATATTAAAGAAAACGTGTGAAGCAGTCGCGACTCCCTAGCCAATTTCCCGCAACTTTTCTATGACGTCACGGAACCTTGTTTGTGTGATTGGCGGCCTCCCAACTGACCTGTCGCAACGACACATGACTGGACGTCTGTAATGGGGCCTCTAGTTCCACTTGACCGTATCATTTGAATGCTAACGTGCAGTTAACGCACTGAAAATTGTTTTATTGTTGGCCCGTACGACGTCATTCTTGCTCATAACACGTCACTGTGGCGCAAAATTTGAAAGTTTTCAAATACTTCTTGCTTTTTTTTTCGTTAAAAAACATCTTTTGGGGCTGTAATGGAGCTGCGTAAGATACTAAATCCTAGTTCTTTCAAATTAAATGAAGTTGTATTTTCTCTTCATGGCTCCTTTAAGTGGAGCAAAATAAAATACTTTGGATTGATTCCGACCTTGTGAGAGCAGCGCTGAGCTACCTTCAGGTCAACAGGGGTTCAGATTGCTTGAATGAATGATTGATTGAGTGAGTGATTGATTGGTTGATTGATTGATTGAATGATTGTATGATTGATTGATTGTGGGGTTTGACGCGCCAAAGCTACACAGGCGATGAGGCACGCTCTAGTCGATGGCTGAGGATTAATTTTAACCATTTCGGGATTTTTATCGTGCACCTAAATCTCGAACACACGGGTACTTTCCCCTTTCGCCTCCTCCAGAAAAGCGGCCGCCGCGGCCGAGAAGCGAACTCACGTCCTTGGAACAGGGGTTCAGAACTCCCCCCTTTCATGCAAAGTGAAACTGGCTTTGTGTACAGGAGTACCATCAGTTTTGTGTTTATGACCCAAATGCATTAAAAACGATGCTAGCTCTTTTTTAGTCGCATCCATTTTTAAGTGAACGAGGAATTGATTTAAACGTAACGTTTTTGCTTTCGCTGCATCAGACTTGAGCATTTTAAGTGCCATTAAGCTCAAATTTTCTGCCGCTAAGCCTGATGGAAATCGCATCGCGTCGCCTTCGGTTTAAGGCTTCGTGCATAGAACTCTAATCCATGCATCAATATGTTATGAAGCAAATAGTAGCCTTTGAAAATGTGATGGAAATATTATGGTTCAGCTACCTAAGGGGAAAAAGTATCGAGGCTTACGCGATGAAAGCGTATAGGGGACGATGACCTCTTTGTTGGAAAGCTATAAGCATACCTCAGCAAAGTTGGCGCGGTTCCCTCAAACTCACTCACAAATTTTTTTTTTCGAATCACCACTCACTGAAACTCAGACTGATTGCTTAGCAGCACATCTGCGCTCACTCAAACTCAAACGCATAGTGAGCGCAAAACTCAGAACTCACTCGAACTCAGAACTCAAAGTGTACTCAAACTCAAAATGTAATCAAACTCAAAATGTAATCAAAACTCAAAATGTACTAAGTACTCAAAATGCACTCAGTACTCAAAATGTACTCAAACTTAAAATGTACTCAGAACTCAAAATGGACTCAGAACTAACTCGGTCTCAGGCGTACTCAAACTCAGTCGGGTTCAAACTCACTCAAGCTCAAACTCGCCATGCCACACTAGCCTCACCCTCACTCAAACTGAAACTCACGCGTGAGTTTGAGTCCAAATGAGTCTGAGTGAGTGGACTCATGAGTGATTCTGGCGACCTCTGGCTATAAGTGTTCAGTGCTTAAGCAGTGGAATTTTCCATTTCGGGGGTGGCACGTCGTATAGAAGGGGGCCTATGGACGTTATGGCTGATGTGTGCCCTATTGGAGATACCTAACATTTCCCTCGCGTCTCCCATATATATTAGTCTGTCCTGTACAAAATAAACTGCTTGAATTAACTTTCAGTGTCATCTCTGATCAATGTCGTTAAAATCGCTGCGCTACAACTTCTTTTGTAATCACGAACCAACTCACGCAACAAGTTTTAACGACGTTGAGATCTCTGGCCCTGAGTGTTCTCGCGGCGTTTTATAGATGCTCGAAACACCTTCTGCTCTGAAATAAATTAGCCATTTACATGGAAAGTGCCTGCACTTATGGCGCATTAGAAGCCAATAAAAAGCAAGTTAGCACAGCAAGCTCTGTTAATAAAGCAAGGCAAAACCTGCCGTCTTTGCTCTTCGCTTCCCCCAGAGTAAACAAGAAAGTTGAAGCTACTGGAAAAGTGACGCTGTTCTAAAGGGTGACATGTATGATATCAGACGCAGCAGTCGTTACAAGAGAAACCGAACGCAACTTCTGCCCGTAAGCAAGCTCATATATCTAGGTAGAGTCGCGGACAAATGAAATGCCAGCCCAAAAATGTGAACCAGAACTCACTAATGGCGTGATTGATTCCCATTGAAGTGACTTTGGCGCATCACTTAATTGCAGTAACACAGTTTGGAAAAGTGGCTTTCCAAACATACCAACAGTGTTTCGTTATTGGACCTCCACGAACAGAATTTTTCAATTTTTTATGTTGTGGTTGATATTTCTGTGTTTGCATTTCATTTGTCGATGACTTTGTTTTGCTTCATCCATGGGACTTCATTGCTATGGGTCATTAGGATTGATTCGATTAGATTCGTTGTGGGTTTTCTTGTTGTAACGGTGTGGTGTAGTGAAATTCGACACGGAAAACGTATTTGTAGGGACGTCACATGCGTAGTTACGCGTTCATTTTCTAGTTAATAACCACTTCTGGGCCGCGGTTTGACGACGTTGTTAAGCCTAATGTACAATAGATTATCATTCGTCTCAGAAGTGGCGTCCCGAAGAATAACACCAGCCGTCTGATTTCACAAGACTGCAGCTATCGGCAAATGTCACATGCACTGGCTTCCGTCCTCGAGAGTATTCCTGGTAAAGTCATCAGAGGCATTCCTAACAATGACGTCAGCATACGCACGAAGGCAAAAAAACCCTCTGCCCTCTGGAAGAGCGAATTACTGCTGCGGAATGTATTGCGTGGTCGAAATTAAGTGTGCCGTCCTCGAAGAATGTTTACCAGGTCAAGTGGCCGTGTTCATTTGTACATAACCAACGTTGGCTGTGTGCTACATGCCATAACTTTGCAGGAACATAGTGATAAAAAAACATGTGGTTCTCAGCTTCCTTCATGGAATATAGTGACTGCATATTTTGCCCGTACCTAGCAACAACGTCCACCTTGCGTCCACAAAGGGACCACATTAAAATCATCAGCTTAATGAAACACAAAGCGTTCGGCCGGACGATCGCAAACCGCAAAGCTCTCGTTATCTGGCAGTATCAGTGCATTAAGTTGAGAGATATTCCAAGAAAGTTATCAAGGTCTTCACTAGCCTCTTCTGCAAAGGAGCATGAAGGCTAAAACCCCTTTGTTTGTTTGAAATACCTAACCTTTGTGTACGTCACTGAAGTTCATTTTGGCCACTAGACTTTTTTCCCCAAAAGCAGAAATATTCGTGCTACAAACGTCAGTAGCGATGTAAAAGAGGATATACTAATACAGCTATCTGTGTTTATCACCGCGTTAACGGTCGAGTAATACAATAAAAAAAAATTAAAGGCACTCCCTACAATCCCGCGAGCCCGCGTTTAGCGGGCGTGGCTTTTGTCGGTGGCTACCAATCACGCAAGCGAGTGACTGTGACGTCATAAGGTACCGGAGAAAATGTGCCTGGTGAGTGGTCACTGGTTCATCTGCTTTCCTTGATATTTATCTTAGTTGTTTGAAGTTTGAGTTGAAATTGGCAGCATTAATGCTGCCCGAGTGCAGCCTTCTGAATGAAGGAAACTTGTATTTTGTCTACTCGGCCATTTTAACAAAACCTACACTAAAGTACTCGCTTTTCATAGTTTGTACTCTGCTTATAGCTGAGCTGCACATTTATTCTTATTTTGCGTAGGATATCGAGGTGTGCGAGTTCATAAACCCTGATATAGATGTGGCACCAGAACATCAATAATCTTTGGCTCAGATGGCGAAAGACCATATTAGGCCTAATAATTATGGTGTTCACTGCATGGCTATAAATTTAAACGTAACGTTTCTTCCCATAAGTATGAAGGGGGTGTTGGTGGCTTTGCGACGAGCAAAATTATGTCAGTGTCTGGCTCGAAGGAAAACGCAAGGGTAAAGCCTGAAATAATGTGTTAAATGTTAAGGCCATGATTCGCGTCTGAAAAAGGTAAAACTGGAAAGAAAAAAGATGTCACCACTCCCCAGAAATGCACGAGCTTCACTGTAGCACCAAATCGTTAAGGGACAAGGTGTATAGAACTCATACAGCAACTACACACAAATGTGGACTGAAGCAAAAACACTTTGCACTATCATGCAGCATGCTCCAAACAGAAATCTGCGTTGTTTTATGGGAATCTTATCATCATGCAAAAACAACCACAGGCTTGAGAGCGCATTATTTTCAAGGAAAGGGTTACACGCAGGGTCGAACACAGCGTGCATGCAATTCGCGCTTGAACGAAACATCAAAAAGTGAAATTTTTTGCATCTAGCATTGCGTTAGAATGACCCACAAGTATGAAAGTATGAAAGTGCTGAGTCACTTCTAAAGTTTAGCCAAAAGAAGGCTTGATGAAAAGTGCAAAAATCCGCGTGTGATGCTGCGGTGTGAGGAAATCCCGTAAATGCGAGTTGCACGCAATGTGTTTCTTGCGACGAAGTCATTTCAGATGCGACCTGTCAAATTTTTGGTCTGGTGAAAGGCAATAAGTGATATCCATAATGAGTGGCAAGTAGGTTGCAGGTATATGTTCTATTAGTTCTTCAGCCTATGGAGTGTACATGGCACCAGATATCGGCTTTCGCACAAATCTTTTACCTGCAGCCAGTTGTTTATTGGAGTAATCTGCAGTTATGTTGGTACACAACCTATTCTTCAATTTCGAATAGAAAAACCACACCACCATTACGTTACATTGAGTAACCACACCCTAACGAAAAATTGTTCTTGCTTCCTTGCAGCAACTAGCGCCACCACTTCACTCCAATTACGGGGTTTCCTTACAGCTTTTAGCGAGGGTAATAGCTTCACTTCTTGCGTAATGGTTGAAGACATGCTTCTGCTGTAAGTATTGCCTACCGCTCAAGTGATAATGTTTCCAATGTTGGTAATAAAACACTTCCAGCTGCCTACCCCCTCACAAATAATGCAAAGCTTTGCTTTTCTCCGCAGCTTTAAGGAATGGCACCACGTGCTCACAGTGAAGCAAAATTGTCGCAATACCAATGCAAGAAAATACTTTTAGATTTAAATCACACATTGAGCTCTCGTTTGTTCAAAGACACCGGATCGGGAAACAAGGTGGGTTCTTCACTGAGTAGTGTGCTACTCTGATGAAGTAAAAAAATGCAGAAGAAATATTTCAGTGAAACTTGCTCTCACCTTTTTCGTGCCTTTATATGAATAAATAGGTGATCCTAAGGAGCTGAGCCGGCGTTTGAAAAGGTCAACTATTCGTAAATCAGGCCAGACCGAGGGTATTTTCGCTCGACTATCGTGACTCGCAAGAATGCATGAAATATTCAAAGGTTTGTTGCGATTTGCTCAGCAGATATCTTAGTGTGCATTGTGGTTTTTAACCTAAAGTAACATCACTACAATGAAGACGTCTGTGTTTTATACAATGGATGTTTATTAAAATGCCCTTTTTCAGACGAAAAGCAGAGATACTAGGCATGGTTTATGAACTAGAAAGTTCTAGCCCGTTTTCAAGTTGGCCTTTGAAGACTGCCTCTCAAGTGTAAGATTCCTGGGAAAGCCGTCTTCTCGACGTTTCCAAAGGCAGAAGTTCTCGTCTAACAAAATTCACGTGACTCGGGATAAGCTATATTCTGTTCAAAGACAACACGGTTTTAGTACTAACTATGTTTGAGACTAAGAATGTTATGTAGAGAAATGCTGATTTTCCTCCCCTGGGAAAACCACTGTTACCATCTTTCACCTACATTTCCGAAAGTCACGTCATGATGTTCCTTGTATGACTCTTGCGTGTTTTTCGAAAATTCGAGCTTTTACCAACACTCTGCGAACTAATGCAATACCAATTCTTGCGTTTTTAGCCCGAAGGCTTGTCACTGTACTGTGACAAGCCGTACCGTACCGTACTGCCCCGGAGAAGAAGGTCAGGCTCAATCTACGCATCAATTTAAAAGTTATTCTTAAAAACAGGGCTTTCTTAGGGTAATTTTTGTTTCCAAGACTAGGTTCAGGGATATTTAAGCAGCAGCTGGCTGCCTAATCAGTTGCCTTTGGCAGAGAAAAGCAAAGCTTTGATTTGTCCCACAACATTGTGAATAAGTATGAAGAATTTGGCTCACCTTTAGCGATACGGGCGCACCGTAGACCTTCACTCTGGCTTGAGCACCGCCCATACCTAACCCAAGGGCAACAACTCGAAGCGTTGGCAACGTAAAGAATGTTACCTCGCCGACCCTCACGGAAGGCCGTCAGTCATCTGCCGCTCGTGTCACGCTGGCAGGTGACAAACAAAGCACCCTTTCAGCCGCAAACTAAACGCAACGAAGGGTAGGGAGGCTGCAGAACTGGGCAAGCAGTGGGCTCGGATGACAGGGAAAACTATCGAAGACGATGAGGAGGTTGGCTACGCCGCCTAGCAGCGCTGCCCGGCAGAGAAGCCCCACTCGTAGAGCGCGCACACAAAAACAAGGAAGCGCCGGCGTGTGGGCGATCGCAGTTTCATTCGCCGGTCGCCGGCCGATCTCGGGGCGCAGACAGCACGGCTGGCAGCACGCGGACACGGCGGAGACAGCAGAAGCTCACAGCACGTCGTCGCTTCTTCAGGGCGCCGGAGGAGCGCGGAGTCGGCGGCCGAGAAGACGACGACGACGATCAAGCAGCAGCAGCAGCAGCACTGACTACTACCCCGGGCTACATGAGGAGGGTCGGCGCCTCCGCTTGCGCATCGCGAGCCCCGCTCAAGTCATCGTCGAAGCACGGCTCGCGGGCTCCGCCGTCGCCGCTGCTTCCAATGCGGCCTTCAATATGGCGGCGAACGATTTTTTAAGGCCACCCCCTGGCCCTGGCCGCCGTCCGCTGAGCTGGGCCCGTCCGCCGGCGGCGCACCGGAAGGAGATGTCTGCAACTGTGGCACCGGACGACGCGTCGCTGGCCGGGGTCGGTTTCTCAGGTCGTCTGCTCTCGGGTCGTCGGTGCGCGTCTCGCGGCAGCCATATCGAACGGCATAGCTCGTTTTTTCCCGGCCTGCTCCGGCTGCGTGCCGCGGCCGTCCCGCTAAGCCCCCGCCGTTCGCAGCGCGCGGTTTCTGCGTGCGTCAAGGACCTTTTTTTTCGCCTGCTTTGTTCGTGGTTTCTGTTCACCTGATGACGTCAGCGCGGGGCGCTGCAGCGCCGGACGATCAATCGAAGGATGAGAGCCGACGGCTTTGGTGGTCGCTCACCGAGCGGCGCCACCGAACACGACTGCCTCGAACAATTGCCGTGAGAGGGCGACGCCTTGCAGGGAAAGGGGGAAAACTACGCGCGGAGGGTAAAAAAAATGACGCGTGTTTACTAGAGTCAAATCATTTTCTGTGGTTTAGATTCTGGTTGAGTGCAGCCCGTAGGAAGTACGCCCACCTACCCACCATAAAACTGACCTTCTGTTCGCACGCGTAAGGTATTACACAATAAATGAACCACGTTATTTACAAGGAAAGAAATAACATATGCTCATAGTATCTCCTTCTTTATTGCCCCGATGTTTCCGCTACAGGAGCCAAACAGCATTCACTTCAACCGCAAGCGTGCTTCTTGGCAAAAAGGGTCTTGCTGCGGAGAAGCCACCTTTACAATCCTACTACTACTCATTTTGTAATCGATTGTTCTTTCGTATATCTAGTCGTAACAAATTCTGCACAAGTACATATTGCGAGCAATACAGCCTACTTTAGTGCTTCCGTGACACATATTCAACGTTAGGGGCATGGTGTTCAACGTGACGCGAGTTCCGTCCATCGCTTGTGCGTAAAAAGGGACGCGTAAAGAAGGCAATAATCGTGCTTTGTCTTGCATTGCTTAGTCAAACAAAGACTGATCGATTCATAAGATAATTTCGTTTTCACCTTGTAATAGGAAGGACTTCAAAGCATTGAGGAATCAGAGCAATCATAACATTGATGTCATTATTCGACGGGGATTCGTCTGCTTGACATACAGAACACTAGCTTTCAGTCCGCGGCTTGCAATAGAAGGATACTACCAAATTAAATGCATTTATCATAAATACAATTTTTATATACAGATAGAAAATCAATGACGTTATGTTTTGGCTCGCGAAGTGAGTCCCCATCCGTATAGCAAAGCTTATAAACACGCGTTTCCACTGGCGAGGCACCGAAAAGCCATAGGGCAGGTGTCTACCGACGAGCAATCAAGTCACCTGATAACACTATGCGGGTCACGTAATTGAAAAGGTTTCCCCAGTGGGATTCGTTTGAACCTACTATGTCTGAACGCGAACAATGATGGATGGGCTAGAAATAGAGAAAAATGCCCGTTTCAAGTTAAACTAACAGTACTAGCTCGACATAAGGACAGGTTTCTGTGGCCATTTGGTTACCTTTGGAGAATACATTTGAGCAATCTAATTATTTCAGCAAAGACCCAAAATACCTGGTAGATACAAAAGGTTGGGAGAAAAAAAAATGATCGACTGCAATCGGTCGGAAAGTTGTGTGAAATCCTTCACACACCACAGAAGTGGGAGAATAATTTGGCAGATGATCGCTATGATTGGGTGGTATTCGGTCCGCATAAGCACGTTGTGGTGAATCGCAGCCACGAAGCTGTTTAAAAGAAAGTATGGGTGCCACACGATTAAGATTAGGGCAAGTGAATCAGACCAAAGTGGCAAACTGCCAAAAATTACTACAAGGAGGGGTTACCATCGTGTGAGAAATAATCTCAGTAGTTCAGGTGTGGCGCTTTGAGGTTCAATTAACACCACTGCCGCCGTTCGGCGAGTGCGTTTTATTGATACCTACGGGCCTGATAAACATCCGTTATGTGACTTCGTAAGATTGAACCATTGGAAATTGTCTCTACGTTATCAGCTGTCCGTATAGAGTGAGGGAGCCGTAACAGCAACTGAGGCATCACTGAACTACCCGGTTCATTATCTGATTTCCTTGCTACAGGTTTGCATTTCCTACTCATTGCACTATTTGGACGCCAAACACAACTTAGCATAGCGGCCACAGTTGTTCCAAACTAGCTGTTGTGCTTTGTCTTGCCTTGAAGAAATCATAATCGGTATTGAGAGGTTTTGAGAAGACGATAAAAACTAAGTAAAATGTATTTCCTCTAACAACCCATTTTGTTTTTCGTCTCTTCAGTCCTAAGAAACATCTACTTCCTTTGGCCTTAATGGTTGGGTGATGTTGGTGACATATGTGTTGACCACTAATTATGTAATTTCCCTTATATTGCCGTATCGTGTTTGATACTCCGTATGTATTTTTATTGTATGCGCTTGATATCTCGCAATGTGTTTGAACATTTGATATTTTATTTGATATAATGCTTTATATCAAGCGTTTTGGGCGTTTGAGATTGTGCAGTGTATTTCGAAGTGTGTTGCGATCCTGTGGTCTGCTGCGTGTACTGTCTGGTGTCGAAGGTCAGGTGGCATTCAGTGCCGCCTCTCGCCTTGGCACCAAGACAAACCGTTATTGAACGCTGCTTTGTCAATAAACGATAAACAAATAAACAAATGCGAAATGGCATGGGACAATTTCGAGTGGTCACACAGCTTTGATACCCCCTCGAACCCAGGGAACGAAACAAAAAACGACCAAAATTTTTACGTGAGGCGTTCTACGAGTGAAACGCCTAAATTACCTTAGGTGGAGATCATTAAACTAAAGGAAGCAAACACTAGTGTCACTCAACGAATACGAAGTATGTAAGAAGGTTTTAGAAATTGAAGCGTCGATGGAAAGGAGTATCAGTTTTTCAGGAACGGAACATTTGGAACCAAAATCAACCAACTGGAAAACTCTGCGATGCGTTGATTGAAGATGGCGAAAGACAAATTTTTTACGGAAAAATACCGACGAAAATTTCTGAAGCAGCCCAGGATAGTCAGGCAAAATTCGGGGCCTTTGAAAGCGGCACGCATTACTTTAGAATGCTAAAAAAAAGCCAGGCATCTGAACACGGGAAATTCGATACGCGAGTGGTGCGCCTTTATTTCGCAATCAAGCCCTTTGTCCCGCCGTTAAGCGCCTCCTTGGAATTACTGTTGTTCAGAAAGAAGAAAAAAAAAAAGCAACCGGCGTTTCGTATAGATCAATCTTAGAAAGCACTTGCAAAGTACTTGCGAAGATGACGTATTAACAGTCCTGTACATTCAAGCTGTGCCGCCTGTTATGGCGTGAGCATTGCTCAGAGCATTTTCTGTTAGCTGTTGATTAAATTTGTTGCGTGGAATTGAAAATTGCTGAGGGAGACAAATTGAAATCAGGTGTGTTTCCCATTACAAAGGCAGTTGAGGCATCTGAAAATTTTTTAAAGCGTTGTTTGCGTGCAATTGTGTTTGGTATTCCCACCCTGTAACAGCCGGGGAGGGCTCATAGTGTGTAACATAAATAAATAAATAAATAAATAAATAAATAAATAAATAAATAAATAAATAAATAAATAAATAAATAAATAAATAAATAAATAAATAAATAAATAAATAAATAAATAAATAAATAAATAAATAAATAAATAAATAAATAAATAAATAAATAAATAAATAAATAAATAAAAAGAAAATATTACATAAAAAAAGTAAATCTCCAATCCACGTTGTGGAGGTGGCTGGAATGCGAAGCTGTAAAAGACACCCTCAAGGATTCCCCATACGGCGTCACTTGAATTCACACACGCGGCTCTACAAAGAGTGAATCCAGGGACTCTGCCAGCCGTTACTTGGGGTTCGCCGGGGCGTTTCGAAAGCCGAAGCGTCGGCAGAACTGAAACGGAGAGGAATGTCTTTGGAAGGGTGAAGAGGAGGGCGGCAAGCGCGGGTATGACGTCGTCCCTCTCACTGCCTCTCCCTCACTCTTGTTTCCCGTGTCGCCGACAAAAAGCGCCTTCCTCCTACCCAGACGCTGAATCCAAACCACCGTCTGTCTCCCCGTCTCCACGTGTGGGCGCCGCTCAGTCGCCAAAGCGACGGGCTCACGCTTCGCTTCTCTTTAGATCTATAGGTTCAATCCCTGGCGGTGCCAGTGATTTGTTGGTGTAGCCAGTAGCGAGTAGTAGCTGGCTGGGGTGTTTCTTTGTGTAGCCAATAGTAGCCTGGGAGTTTTCTTCGGACGCTGACACGAAATTTTTCTTGGCTGGTTAGAGGTATACTGCTTCGCAGTAATAAATAAATAAATAAATAAATAAATAAATAAATAAATAAATAAATAAATAAATAAATAAATAAATAAATAAATAAATAAACGAACAAACAAACAAATAAATAAATAAATAAATAAATAAATAAATAGGTGTCGCCTACCGGCGAATCAACGGGGCAGGAACATGGGGAAGAAATTCTACCTTAGCCACCTTGTGAATCCCTCGGGGGCATCAAGAGGGGCGCTGCCTCGAGGGCAATTAACTAGATGGCACCAGCTTGCCTAAGGCGCGTATTTTGCACCTGAGGTACATAAACGCAGCAGGGGCAATCGATGCGTCGTCTACACCGTCCACTTCGTCCACATAGGCTAGTAGGCAGCCGAAAATTACTGTTTTCATTCAGGAAGATGAAGTCGTCGTATGGAAAGGTGGTGTCTTTGAAAAAATGACGCGCTACAAGCTCTTGCTGCAACACCACTGCTAGGAGAAAAGCTCCGAATGAAACCCGTCTAAAACGTCGAAAGGTGGCCGGTTTGCCATCTTGCGTATTTCGCGACATCGTACACTCAGCAGCAACGCAGTTCCGTCAGAAGTCGTGCCCAAGCACTAACAAATCATACGAGCAGCTTACGTGCTCCCGTTTATTTTTGTTTTGTTGGAAAATATTGTGTAGATAAAAAGTATACCTGCTGCGGTCTCCGCTTGCGTAGAACAGCCTGTTCAGCGTGCCAATTGTGTATGACCGAAACATTCGCTTAGATACGAGGCAAGATGATTGAACACTTTCCCCCTGTGAAAGTGCCTTAGATTTTGGTGCCACAGAATTTAAGAAAACGTGGCACCGAAGCCGTAATGTGTTCACAGATCCGACGGCGAAGAAAACGTCATTTCACCAGATAAACAACTGCAGATGTGTGGTAACGAGTTCTGCTACCGTAAAAATAACATACGCTGTGCCGCTCATCACCAGATGTTGGTTACTTAAAGCCATGTTAGAGTCTTCATTATAATATTTTGACTGCGTGTTTTCTGTAATTCCCCAACGGCCTCAAAATCATGTTGTCAGTTACATTAGCTACATTGACAGAGTAGTAAATGATGTAAATATGAATGGCTACCACCAGCACAAAATGAGTACAAAAAGGACCGCGCAAAATTCGGTGCGGACGGAACTTGTTTTGATTTCGGAGGATTTCAGGCGCCAAACCTACACCTCGGTTATGAGGCGCGCTATAGTGGAGGGCTCAAGATTAATTTTAACCAGATGAGGATCTTCAAGGAGCTCCAAAAGCTCGACTAACTAGCGTTTTCCTTTTTCTTCTTCAAGAGCAAAAATGGCCTTATCTCTTAGACACACATGCGGGTCGGTGTAGGAAAAAAAGACCCGTGAACGTTTTTCGCCGCGGACACTAATGCGAGTAATGAGTAATGTATCATCACAAAATAGGCACCGACCTTGCTGAATACCATTAACCATAGCCATTAAGAATAGTGGGTGTTCACTCTGAACGCTTCTATTCCAGTGTGAGTTTCACGGTGCAGGTGGGGTGTTTCGTTTCGAAACTACTTATGTAGAATATGACGGGTTAACGGGTCCATGAAGAGAAAATTTCTTTAACTTTAAAGAGTTAGGCTTCAGTACCTCACTCAGCTCCATTCCAGCCACGAAAGACGTTTTTTTAACCGATAAAAAACGCAAGAAATACTTAAGAACTTTCAAATTTCGCGCCACAGTGACGTGTTATCGGCGTGAGTGACGTCATATGGGCCAGCACTAAAAACATAATTTTCAGTGTGTTAGGTGCCCGTTAGCATTCGAGTGATTCGATCACACGGAACTAGCGGCCCCACTACAATCGCCCAGTCATGTGTCCTCGCGATTGATTAGTTCGGCCGCCGTCAATCGCCCAAACAAGATTCTGTGACGTCATAGGAAAGTTGTTGGAAACGGGCTAGCGAGTCGCCACAGCTCCAGACGTTTTCTTTAATACCTCCGTTATTTTTTGGAAGTTTGCGATGAAATCGGTATCATTGTTATCAGGACAAAGCAGCCTTTCTAATAATCCAAACTTGTATTTTGTCTTCATGGCTCCTTTAAGCTCGCCCTGATAAAACGGAACACACACACACACACACACACACACACACACACACACACACACACACACACACACACACACACACACAGACACACACACACACACACACACACACATATATATATATATATATATATATATATATATATATATATATATATATATATATATATATATATATATATATATATATATATATATATATATATATATATATATATATATATATATATATATATATATATATATATATATATATATATATATATATATATATATATATATATATATATATATATATAAACGGGTTGGGAAATGAGGGGCTCGTTAGGAAATACAGAAAGTAATGCCGGCAGTCTACAGGGAATGATTAGACTATTTTTTACCGTTAGTGACGTTACATATTTTTTTTATTATTATTAATTACGTGAGAAAGAAAGAAAGAAAAACACGCGCCCAGAGTGGGGACCGAACCCACGCCTTTCGATTAGATCTCGAATGCCTTACCAATTCGGCTATCTGGGCGACTGTGTTCTCCTTCACATTCTGGGGTAATAAAAATAATAAAAAAAATATGTAACGTCACTAACGGTAAAAAATAGTCTAATCATTCCCCTATGCCGCCTTTGGCGTTGTAGACTGCCGGCATTTCTTTCTGTATTTCCTAACGAGCCCCTCATTTCCCAACCCGTTTATCGTGCGAAAGCTTAGCGAGGGCCTCGGTTCTGGCAGCCTTGATGCCAAGGTAGCATAAGAGGGTTTCCCGCCAGTTACCCGCTTATGACAGGCTGTAGACGTTCGCGTCACGCCCCGGGGGTTGAAAAGAAGGTCCCCTTCTCCTCGTGTAGTCTGAGTGGCGCTGGCTACCACCCTCAAGCGTCAGATACAGTTGTAGTAAATATAAATACCCCAGAATGTGAAGGAGAACACAGTCGCCCAGATAGCCGAATTGGTAAGGCATTCGAGATCTAATCGAAAGGCGTGGGTTCGGTCCCCACTCTGGGCGCGTTTTTCTTTCTTTCTTTCTCACGTAATTAATAAAAAAAAATATGTAACGTCACTAACGGTAAAAAATAGTCTAATCATTCCCCTATGCCGCCTTTGGCGTTGTAGACTGCCGGCATTTCTTTCTGTATATATGTATATATATATATATATATATATATATATATATATATATATATATATATATATATATATATATATATATATATATAGAGAGAGAGAGAGAGAGAGAGAGAGAGAGAGAGAGAGAGGAGAACAATCTGTAGTGAAGTTTGGCGATGTTAGCCTGGCTAAAATGCCTAGCTTGTTACTCCACATGAATGTGGTGACAGTGAAAGAGATGGTGGGGATGATGTTGAAGACGTTGATGCGCCCGAATGCGTTCAGTTATATACAGAGACTGGTCTCAAATACTGTGTTGCAGGTGTGCGACCAGAGCTTTGTGGCCGGAGAAGCACGTTAAGGACATGCCAACGGCTCTAAGACATCCTTCAGTTGACCGTTCAAGGAAAAGGGCAGTCCCAAAGACATGCGAGGGGCACTCTTCGCGCACTTAAGTAGAGCACATTGGCAGAGCATGTGCTGAATGTAGGTTTTGTTGGCCTTGTGCCCAGTGGCATGCGTATGTGTAAAATATTCACAGACAGCGAATCGGGATTACGATGTGAAATGTATGAGAAAAAAAAAATTCGTCGCGTCAGACTTATGACCACCGACATGAAACGCATAGTCGTGGGAGAGTGACCGAAAACAGGCAGCAAGATTCCTATAAGAACAACTGCGTTTAGATCCACACCCACACGTGTACATATACTGCACATGCACACGCTCAAACGATTAGCGACCAGTCAAACAACGGCCTTGCAGTGCTTAGCCAGGTGCAAGGAAGGATACTTTTCTTCAAGGAAATGAGCTTTCTCAAGATATTACGTGGTTGTCGCGGGCGAATTGCCTGCCAATTTTTTCGTTGCAACCTCCCTGGTTGTCCGCAGGGCATTATTTTGCCGCAGGCGGCTGTATTCTTGATAATGTGTAGAGTATAAAAACACTTGGACTTCGTTTCTATACAGATATTACCTGGAACACCCATGCAAATGCAGGTATAACTTGCACGCAACAGCCGCGATAACAATTATGCTTTTATTTTGGCGACAAAAATAAACATTTACCTTGGCAATGCACTTTTCATCTAATATCTAGACTAGAACCTATTTAGTTTAGGGCACCGCGACGCAAACATTCAAAAACGTGTATTTATTCTGTCAGGGGGCCTCCGACAAATAGCCATTAAGAATTAGTGCATAAACTCAGAATCTTTGTATAGGCGCCGGTGAAAGCTATTCGGATATAAAGGGTTTTCAGCAAATATGTATTTTATTCTACGGATCGTTTTTTCGCGTCTTCGAGATGTCAACGCAATATCCCCACTGTCAGCATCCGATAGCGATAGTTGTCGCACATTTTTCTGCCACATCGTTGTGCCACCCCCTATAGCCACACAAGTGTTAAATCAGTTGACATCGCAAAACATGTTCGTTGAGAGCTTGAAAGCGGTGATCGGTGTGTTAGCATGGAAATCATGTTTCAGCGCATAGCTAATTTCCGGCAAATTCAAATTTTCTCTTTTTGTTACGCTTTTGCATATCATGCAATTGACATTCCAGCAGACCCGCAAATGTTTACAATTGCTGTACGTAATGGATAAGCTGAAGTGAAAATCGGTGTGGCATAATCTGATGCTGGATAAGAGAGAGTCTGTTCCAGCAGCTGCTGATGTATTTTTTCCTTTAGATTATCTAGTGCAGATATACAGATCAAGACATAATATTTTGAATTTTGTTGGCCTCATAGTGTAGTAATGCTTGCCAGGCGTTGTACGCCCTGTAACTGTGGACGGAAAAAGGTTTCCTTCAATTTAAGCATTTTCCTATTTGCCGAGCCCTACCACACTATCCGGATGTCAATAAAAATGTGAACCCAGCTCAATGCATTGTCGTAACGTTACGCCACTATCCACACGGACGCACACAACATTTAATCTTTCGATGATACCCCGTGCCCTACCCGGCAGCCAACACCCTGGAACAATTCCACCGATGAGGAGAGAATTGCTGGATTAAGCACCAGTTTCGCGTTGGAGAACATTTCCTTCCAAAGAGTGCTGGTAGTAGGCTTAGAATGAAATTGCAAGGAGTTTATCCACGGGCCCGTTCTGCACATTCGGATGCCGCTTTATAATGGCAGCAGATATGCAGAGCGCCGAACGAAGACTCGTGGTTAGGAAGCGTAGTAAGTATTCTCGCGTCATCACACTCGTAAAAGTGTCACCTATAAAAAAAAAACGTCTTGCGGCTCACAGGGCTCACCGGTTAAAAATTTCACCATTCTTCCTAAATAAAGTTGTGAGAAGCACGAAAGCTTCGTCCATTTCAAGAAAAGTGCGTCTAATTGATCGTAAAACTTTCAAAATCACAAATCGCATACGAAGAACAAACCTACGCGACAATTTTTCGCGCACTAAGTTAACGCATGAACGAACAACCTAAATGTACACCGATATGCGGTTTATGATGTAAATGGACACTATTGTACTCCTTTTTCATGATCGATGCATGAATTGTGTTGTGTTGTATAATGTAGTTCTGTTGATACCACCAGGTTGCGTATAGTACTAAGGTGGACAATTTCCAGTATCATCATCAGTAACCACTGTCCGATTATAAATATCGTGTAAGAAGAATAAAGGCTCTCTTTTCCGTGGGTGCGAGGTTGCGTCTGCATCTCTCTGCCACGTATTGTGACTCGGTGGGGGGCGGATACAAGAAATTGTCTTATCCATAACATTTCGTGTTTCACGATTTTCAAATAACCGTTTTGACAAAATCGTCGATGCCCGGTTTCACGCATGTGCCGTGTGTCCAGAAATCTTACCAGAGCTTTTTGGTCGACCAACCGGTCTACGGGGAAATGCATTAGTTTTTTGACAGGGCACCATTGGCCCCACTAAAAAGGCTTTCGCTTCAAAAGTGAGATGCGGACGCACACGCAATTGTACCACCGCAAAGGTCGTTCGTCCTGCTCATTTTCTTTTTTGCCTTTCAATATTTAGATGGTGACTTATGTATATCAACTTTCTTTCTCTACTAGCAAACGTCTATGCTTTCTAATTAATTTAAACGCACAATAAACCTTGAGATTCTACATTGATGGGACATAATTGCTTCTGCATGCAATGCAGCACGTTGAGTTGAAAATTTAATATATTTTGAGAACCAGGAGCTCCCCAAGAAGGCGAAGGGCACGAGCCAGTGAGCGGCAGGTTGATAGACTGCGCTGTAGCGTGCTGAAAAAAGTTGAAATGTTGGCTGGTTGGTACATAATAACTCGGATGAAAATAACAGCATGTTAAACAGCACAGAGAAAGGAGGAGATAAAAACATGTGCTCACTAGCAACTTCTTGTTCTCGTTCTTGCTGTTCTCCTCCTTTATACCTCTTTTTGTCCCGCGCCCTTCGCACTAAGTAAAGCTGTAGACTGGGCTAGTTGGCAATTATTCATAGTGACCAAATGTAGCGCCGCAGAAACACACTGGACGGAAAGAATATAGCGTCCGTGTGTATTCTTTCCGTCCAGTGTGTTTCTGCTGCGCTACATTTGATCCCTTCGCACTGTTTACTGTCTTGCATTGGTGTTGCGTATTCGTCAACGAAACCATTTCGCTTTTTGCGGAAGGAGCCTACAGCAGTTCCATGTCGGGAACCCATTATGAAACTACGCTGGTATTACATGTACTGCTCGCTATTACAAGGCACGTTTAATCAAACGTTTAGCGTGCGCAGTAAATGCACTTAGATGCAAACAAGCTATTTAAAGGTTTGTGTACGCCACTTAATGGAAATGTCAGTTTAGAGCATTTAAACATCAGCCTCTCAATGCGTTAAAAAAGTAACCTTTAGAATGGCAAAGCGGTAAGGAATCAGCCAATCAGCGTTATGGAAAAAGAACTTTTCTCTGTGTTTTTTTTTCTTTGTGGCCGTAAACGCTGTTGTGCTAAGGTTTTCGCCCAAGCCGAGCTTTGCTAAAGCCAAATAACAGTTCCAATTTCGCTTTTGCAAAGCTGCACTTCAATGGCATTGTTTTCAGGTGAAGCGACGGACGGAGCCTCGGGTTTCCTCATTCGCGGTTTAAACTCCGGTCGCGAAATAATTGGCGGGGCCGTATCCGGAAGGGGATACGGAAGCCGAGATGGCCGTTAACGCCCCCAACCAAATTCTTGTTTTTCCCAAGGCAAGCATTTCCCCTCAAACTTGGAATGAAAGATCGAAAGCGCATTCGCGTCAGTTTCCAGCTAATTAGCGGGAGTTTGGAATTTTTTCTCGTTTTTCCGGAACCAGCATCAATCACACGGAACGCCTCATTAAAACTCGCTTAAGCAAGAGATTAATCGCGGATTAATTTAAGCGTTCCGCAGACGTCGACGGCAGCACGGTCCCTTGGGATGCGGCCCCATGTGGAAGGCGCTAAGGATCGTTCGAGCCTCTGTCTTCTTTCGGCTTCGAGGCGTTCCGAAATGAATGCAAAGCCCGCGACGCCCCTAGGAATTCTCGAGTATAAGGGAACGGAATTAATGCCGACCGTTTCCAGCTAGCGAAGGCAATATGTTAAAAATAAAAGAATGCGGGTTTTCACAGGGATCAAATTATTGCGCGCCAGCAAACGTGTCGGATAGGACTGAAGACAGCAACCCAGTTCTCCGATAGCTCCAGGGGAAATCATAATCATAGCTTCTCCAAAATTACGTTACGCATATAAATTAAGATAAGGAGTTCTGCACAGCGCTACTAGGAGATATGACTGAGATTCAGTAGACGAGTTAAAGGACAGCCGGAGATTAAAAAGTAGGAACTGATAAAATATTAAAAGTGACTCTCTGTGGTGGTGCTTAACAATGATAACCCACGTTCACAGCTTAGGAAAGTTTTAAACCACTGGCGTTACCAGGACATCTCTGAAGTTATGTTTGGCATTTCTCAGCAGATTCCGCGGCTAACATTTTACACCTAGATGCAGCTTCTATAGACAGGTCAGGGGTCTTAGGATAATCCTAACGTAGTTCTTCTTTGATATAAGGAATTAACCCCCGCAGACTGAGTAATCGCGGTTCTAAGAAGGCAGAACACTGCAATACAGAAATTACGAGGTGGTTTATGCACTCGTTAGATTTATTATAACAAAGCATTAGTGTCGAAAGTTCTGAGCGCGTTCGGTCATGCTCGTCATCCTTTCACGCGTTCTTCTCCTCTACTTACTAGCAGTATCTTATTCTAATGTGTCTTGTCCAGACTTGGGCCGTTGGCCACCCCTTCTGTAATATCCTTTAATAAATTTAGTATTCCCTCGTGTTCACTGCTCACACGCCATTTGTTGGAACAGAACGCGCATTGTTTGTTCTTGTGTTTAGAACAGCTCGATCTAGCATCTGTTTTATTTTGTGCTTGATATTACTTCGCCTTTTTTGACGCGTCTTTTTAGGCCGTTGTGCTTTTCCGTTTTATTTCTGTAAAAACAGTGCAACGTGTTTTTTTTGAACGAACTATATTACTCCATTGGGTCTTAAATGCCCGAGATTTCGTCTGCGCTGATCAATGTTGACATGCTCAAGCCAAGCCAGCCGGTTTAGTATTTTTAGTACCATTTTTTCATCGGTTTGTCATTCTTCGGGAATCATCGAAGCTGTGATCTGAACATATGGAATACTGGAAAAAGTGGTTATAGCACGGGATATACTACACCACCAGCATGTGCGCCATTGCTGACGCAGCCATCTTTTCTACGGAATGCTTTCCTTAGTCTCTATACGAAATTTATGCTTTAACGGGGCTATACAGTTCTGTAAAATGCAGTCGAGCAGGAGTATTGAATTCGTAAAGGTGGGAAATGTCGGAAATGTTGTCCGCTCCAAAAAAGACACCATGAGTGTATTTACCCTGAAAAGCACATTGCAGCAGAACAACAGATACATTACGGCGAGCTATTATATTCTGGCTAAAATATTCTGTACATGCAGTAATTACGGCCTGGAGAATTTCGGCGTGAGAATTTCTTTCTTAAAGTTGATTTCTGGAATGTATTAATAAATTTTATACGGCTAAAAACACCTGGAAACACCTGGAGCAAAAAAAATATTAAAGCCGTTCCAATCAACGTGAAAACTATCGTAAGTGCAGAGCAATGATTCGCCATAATGGGCTGTAGCGCCGTTACCCGCTCACTGCTACCACAAAATGCAACTCAAATCTCGCTCCTTCGCAGTGCTCGCGAGCCTCCTTCCTCAAACTGCGCCAGCGGGAGTTCTGTTCTTTTGCTTGCTTTTCCTCCCACACATGCCAGCGTTGCACTGCCACTTTTTCTCTCTTACTATCGCAAAAACCAACCAAACGAGCGTTCCTAACTAAATAAACGCGGGCGCTGCAGGTTAATTACGTATATTTTGCCTGAAATGTACCTACACTTTTCTTCCCGCTAAACGACGGGGAGATGTATGACAAGCGCCAGCGGTTCAAGAGTTTCGAACGCTAATGACTATATAAACCGCTTGGCTTTTTAAGCCTCTGGGTTACGCCGCGACGACAGCCGCTTCGACAGAACGCCGTGTGGCTCTACTTAGGTCCAGCGAGCGAGCTACGACGACAAGGCGAGCGCCTAAAGTGCTCTGCACTTAAAATTGACAAACGGGTAGGTTGCAGCAACCCCGGAACACCGTTCGAAGCCATCATCAATTTCTGCCAATAAAGCGTGGTTTCATACACCTTTGGGGTGTACTACTCTGGGGTTATATAACACTTGTTAGATAGACTTCAAAGGAAGCGCACAGATACGCAGAATCGTTCGGTGTGCGGAATAGGGCTCCCTGCAGGCTCACCTGTGACTGCTGCGCCGTTGAGTGGGGCAACAGTGGTGTGCGATGCAAGGCGCGGCGCGTAAAGATACCACGTGTACTTTTATCATCACCGCAATCATTTTTCCTTTGCGTCACTTTCCCCTTCCTTAGGCCTTATTATAACTTTGAGCATTGGCAAATCACCTGCGTAACTTTAGGCCTATGCTAGGCCTAAAGTCACGTGGCCGTAACGCTAGGCCTAACAAAGTACCAAGCAGCGTCTAACTGGTTGTACGTGAAGCTGTGGTGCCGGCGTACGATGCTAGACCTCAAATCTTAACGTTACGCGAAATCTATGTCGGTAAGTTATTAGTGCGCTTGCGCGAAAACACCGCGAGTTATAAAATAGAACTAATGAACAGGAAAGTGCGGGTGGCTTCATACAAATCGAGGCGAAATCCAGGTAGGTAGGCAAGTGGCGCTTTCGCAACAGAAAGCAGCCCCGTTGAGACATATCCTCAATCTTCCACACACAAAAAAAGCAAAACAAAACTTAGGCAGATTTTGTCCGGAGATTTACGCTAATTGGGCGCAGTGCTCAGCCACACAAGGGAGAAAGCCGTGAGCTTCCCCTCCCGTCCGAAATGGTTACTGCTGGTCTTCTAACTAAAAATTTCATTTAACTAACGGCAGACGCAGAGCGATCTATTCAAACAGCCGTTTAACGAGATATGTAAAAACTCCTGCGAACCATTACCTCTTGCAGCTTCCACCCGCGTGATCCCTAAACTAACTTTCCAGTTGGGAGCTTTGGGGCTGAGAATTATCCGATATTTTGCGCCGTTTTTTTTGTAGCGTCAGCTGCAGGCATTGCTATTACGCTGTTATTGTGTTGAATCAAAACCCACTTCAGTCGCGTTTACAACTAAGCGATAATGACATGCTTCTTAGTAAACATGAATTGACTCGACCGTGAACATATTGTATCGGTTTCTGTGGCTGCTCTTCTAGCTCGGTTTATTTTCTTTCTCAGCTTTATTTGAAAATCAATGGTGAGGTTATAATGCATCATCTATAACTCTGTTCCGCATATATTTTTCGGAAGCTGGATAAAGGCGTACCTCTTTACGCGCATGACCTCTCGAGGTTTTTCTATTTACTAAAACCAGTGATATTAGGAACGCTTTCGATTTTCGTTTTAAACGTGGCTCCGTTCATTATTTCTTCTTAAATTAAGTGATCGTGACCGTAGCAACAATATTTAAACCGTTTTGCGGAGTGGTGAACTATATCTACATTGCTGTCCGTTTCTTCTTTGCTTAATTAATATTCTGGCTAATAGTCGTCCATTCTTTTTCGCGTATTTATGTTTTTCAGCAGTGGTCCATCTGCCCGAATTCATCTCTCATTAGTGATGTGAGTAACAACTCAAACTATACAGTAAACATTCATAGGAACGTTGTGCCATATTTAGTAAGTGTACGCCCTAAGTGCAAGCAATTTATCAGAAAGCGTCCACTAATAACGTCCATGGGAATATGCGTATTGGTAGGACGGCTTACGCTCGTTAAAAAGTACGTGCTGGCTGAACAATTTCAACTTGTGCATCATCGTAAAACACAGCCAGATCTCGTTTTGACGTCGAAATTTGTGCCATTCAACCATTTTAACGATGTTTGTCCAAAGCCGTTGGGATCAATCACATTGCAGCTGTTCAAGTGAGACACTGAAGGGGACTGATGGTGAAAAAGAAAGGGATTAAATAGAGTAACGTTGATTTAAAAAAATGACGAAACATTTTTTAGTTAAACACGCATCTCGAACAAGTGAATCACGGCTAGTGGACGAAGCACTGGGGATAGTTCTTACCGTAAATAACCCGTGGCATTGCCCACTGGCGCATGTAAATGAGTGACAACGCGTGTATACAGTATATGTAATTTCAATTCAATCCAATCCGATACAATTCAATTTAATCCAATCCAATCCAATCCAATCCAATCCAATGCTCTTCGCGCATGCGCAACACTGTGTACACGGACGCCAAGCCCCGGACAAAGCGAGGACTTAAGGTGCTTCGCCCCTAATATTTTGAGTTTCGCAGCCATCTTGCGTTATTTTAATCCAATCAAATCCAATCCAATCCAATGCTCTTCGCGCATGCGCAACACTGTGTACACGGACGCCAAGCCCCGGACAAAGCGAGGTCCTAAGGTGCTTCGCCCCTAATATATTGAGTTTTACAGCCGTCTTGCGTTCTTTGTTAGACTATTTCACACGCGTACTTAGGTTTCATTCCTCGTGAATTTTTGGTTTTCTGTTGTGGAGATTGTTTGCTGTGTATGCTTTCCTCATTACCTGCACTCATTTTGTGGATATCGATTTTAACGGAGACCACAATCAAGAATACTTGTCAGCCATTTCGGAACCCTTTAAAGACAAAAAAAAAAAAGATTCCAGAGCAACCAATTATTAAATGAATGAACAAAACTAAAACTCAGCGTTCTAAAAAACAAAGAGTTGGACTAAATATGGCAGCACTAATTTCCGGAGGAGGAAAATGGGAGCCTCCTGGCGGAAGTCTCCGAAACTCGAGCACTTTCAACTCTGTCCTTTTTGTACACAAGTACTAACCAAGAAATAACGGTTTTAAATCGGCCTTCCAATACAAACGAACTCAGATGTTGAGTTAAACTATTAAAAAATCGAATCAATTCTTCAGTAATGACGTACTTCCCTGAGTAATAGTTACTACGCACGCTATTGATAATGGCGAAGAAGTAAATAATAAACTAAGGGGTTTCGTGTTATTTCTTTTATTAGGGAAAGGAAACCAATTAGAGTGCGAAGGATCCATTTGACAGAGAGGTTGCTGTCTGTGGAGTTTTATTCAACGCGGGTCGGTTATAATCATGGTAAGCGTACAGGAGAAAATAATCTTTCGCAAGGGACGTGGACTAAATTTTGTCTAATGACACGAGTACGGCACCGAGAACAAAGTCGAAAACAGACGACGTTGCGAAGAATAACCCGAGCCCATAAACCATAAACCATAAACCATAAACCCTAAGCCCTAAACCCTAAACCCGAAACCATAAACCATAAACCAAAAACCATCAACCATCTAGCGCAAGAAAAAACCATAACCCGAAATCACACAAAAAACACACACACGCCGTTGTCTCACAGAACGCGTATATTCGCACTACCAAAAAAGAAGTAATTTGCACAGAATAAAAGTAACCATTACGCGCACACTAAACTTCTTCCAGTCAGGGCAGCACTGAGTGCTGACAAGAGTGCAGCAATTAGTGGAGCAAGCTTACCAGTATCTTCTTTCATGGCCAAAGCAAAAAATTGGGAGACACTCGCCCTACTTGTCCCCCGAGATAGCAGGAGGGAAGCGTTTCAAAGCGTTTGTAAGTTTTGCTGATTCGTTTCAGTCTTCCTTCGGCTACAGAGTCCCCTGGTTGAGCATCCGTGGCTATAAGTGGTGGATGTGCCGTCTCAACCGGAAGCAATACTTGCGGTTGTGACGTTACACTTGCAGCTGAAGTCTCCACCAGCACCCCCACGTTAAACGCGCATTTTGTAAGCGGCAGTGGCCTAGGAAGATTTTATTGATGGCGTTGAAGGCCCGTTAAATCGGGCATGCCCTATGAGGCACCGTGGCAGAGAGAACACTGTCGGTTACGAATACATAAAAATATATTTGTAGGCTGTTTCCTCATTTGCATTATGGTTACATCATGTACAAACAACCTAATAGCGAAAAATATTTTTGCTGCTATGTCGGATTTTTTCAGGCCTTCATGTATGTTTGAGAGAGTTGAGAGAGCATGTGGCCTTGTAACATTCTGAGCCGAGTGAGGGCGATGATGACGGCCAAGGGACTCATGGACACGTGGACTGTGGCACGTGCGCTTGTGCTCGAGCGGCCGTGTTGCACAAGGCACGTGGGCGTTAGAGACGCGAGAGATTGCAACATTTACTGCGCTAGTGTTGCGAAGTAACGTTATTTTCGCGATGGTCACAGCGGTAATTTTTTCGGTATATTCGCAGGCCGGATGCTTAAAACGAATATCGCCGTCTGAAAAAAAATTCTGTGACGTGGAACACTGTGCTTGATTGAAGAACTCAAAAAGTGCGACGACAGAAACACAAGAAGAAAGAGGGAAGAACAAAAGTGCCGATAATCAGTGACATGTAATGAGGCAAGAAACCAGGCCTTGTAGTAATTTAAAGGAATAAAAGAATTGCGAGCATACTGAGTAACAATGGCCAGAATAAGCAGACACATGGCCGGAACATTAATTAAATCGTCTTTGAACGATTTCTTGCCTTTTTAGCTTTGATCTTATCCTCAATAGGATAAGAATGTTCATTTTCAAGCAGTAGAGACGACCGGCATTACAGCAATACTATTCCAAAACAAATTTCTCTTTTGTGGGGACTAGACGTCCCAAGTACGCCAAAAGTAGAAACAAAAACCCACGAGGCATCCTTGAAGATGCAGTTATCCAATTTCTCACAAACTAGTTTCGTTTATTTGTTCACTGACGTAAACCCGAAGCAAATGTCGGTCTTTTACCCTTCCAAAGAACATTTCAGACAAAGTTTGAAGATTTTGGTAAAGATATGCGCACCTGCTGTATGAAAATACCGCCATTCAGAATAATGCAAAGCTGTACTTGATCCCGCTATGCGCTTTGCCTCAATAGACAACGACAAAATGCGGGAAAGCATAGTCCTTCTGTAGAGGGTTCTGCACTGACAGTAGACGGTAATTCTGTAATGTTTGAAATACGGCAAACTGATTATGGATAGTAAATTAAACTCGGAGTACTGTTAGAGCCATCCTAGAGGCCAATTTCAGCATAATTTTATTAAGATACTTACATCAGATTGAGAGTTACGGAGCATTCACAAGAAAATTGGCTGTGCTGCTAGACTTGAAATTCTTTGTCGACGCGACTCCATCCGCGGACGAGAAAAAAACTTGCCACAGAACTTTGCCACATATAGCTTCGCTGTTAAAATGCACAAAATCAGAGACCCGCTTTCACCGCAGTTATTTTCGCTGTGTTACTGCGCTCTCACCGCCAAACGAGCAGTCCCTTACATTTACAATTCAAATGCAATTAGTGCTTCCACAAAAGTTGAAAAAAAAAAAAACGAGTGTCCGTTTTCGGCAGTTGGGAGTCCTGTTATTCAGTCCTCGGCTGAGCAAGCGACGCGACAGCTGTGACAGCGAATGAAGCTCACTGTTGCCACCCTTGACATATACCTCTGTACCAGGACACGCCCCTGACCTCGGCACCGTGTACAGCTAGAGAATTGCACTTTGTTTCCGCAGCGTCTCTCGTTGACGTCGAACGTGGGCACAGGTCACCCTCGTTACGACTGCTTTGCCCTGGCAGACGTGTCGCGCCCCTGTTATCGCCTAATTATTCATCACGGCTCTCGTCATAATGTTGCCCGCAGTGAGAGCGACCACGTGCCGCCTTCGCACTATCTCCTCCGGGGCTTCGCCACTACGCCCCGTCGTACTGCAGTGGTAAACAGACTCCAAACGAACGACCAGCAACAGCACCCCGGCACTTAATGGTGTTTGTCTTCGTTATGCTTGTTTGCCGCCATGTTCTCTTTACGTTATTACTATTGTTACCTGCTTAAACAGGCCGCGAAGGCACAAAAAATGTGGTTGATTCCTCGGTCATAGGAATCGGTAAAACAGGAAAGTGAAATGTGCAGCGAAATCTGTAGCTGAGCACAATTTGCGGGTTGGCGGCTGTCTTGTTAGTGTGCTTGGCGAGCGACGTCCTGCTGGCGGGTCGTTTCAGCAAAGGTGTACTGGCGTCATTTCCGTGGCGGATATGACGTCAGTGAAATCTCGGTGTATCCAGGCATAAAACACTTTAGCGTTAAAATATAAAACCCGAAAACGAACAACCATAAGTATAAGGTACTGACTGTTTAGTTCTAAAGGTTGCTTTTCCGCAAGAAGACCCTGTGTTCAGGGGTGCACCCTTTACAGGCCTCTTGCTTCGTTGTACTGGCGTAATTTTCTTGACGGATATGACGTCACTCAAATGTTTGTGTACCCCGGAATAAACCTTTCGTCTTAATAAAGTTTGGTTCGTAATAAAGACTGCATTGCCCTGATGAAAATGATAGCAATTTTACCGCGAACTTGGAACCAATAATGAAGGTATGACAGAGAACATGTGAAGCAGTGGCGACTCCCTAGTCACTTTCCGGCAACGTTTCTATGACGTCACAGAATCTTGTTTGTGGGATTGGCGGCCGCCAAACTAGCTAATCGCTAAGACACATGAATGAACGATAGTAGTGTGGCCTCTAGTTCTGTTTGACCGCATCACTTGAATGGTAAAGTGCAGCTAAAACAATGCAAATTATGTTCTTAATGCTGGTCCTTATGACGTAACTCCAGCCCATAACACGTCACTGTAGTGCAAAAATTGAAAGTTCTTTATATTTCCTGCGTTTTTTCGTTAAAAACGTCTTTCGTGGCTCGAATGGAGCTGAGTGAGGTAGTGAAGCCTATTTATTTGACGTTAAACAAAGTTGTTTTTGTCTTTATGGCTCCTTCAATATCAGTCTACTTTGCGATACTAGTTACACTCCAGTTTCAGTGAGCTAGGTAAGAGCAATGTAAACTGAACCATGCACTTTTTCCGTGCGAGATGTTTTGCGTCATCCAACAAGGTTCAAGTGTAGCACTCTTAACCTGCCAGTATACACCAAATAAAGTTCAGGGCGCTGTGTTGGCTTGATGCGGTGTTCTAGTTAAATTCAAGACTGACAAGTGAGCCCATTTTAATCTCCTGAAATGATACGAAAAAAATGTTTTTTTAAAAAAATATTTTTGACATCCAGCCTGTAAATGGTACCCCAGTTTATGAATTGGTAAAAGCGATTTACTCCGAGTAGGCTAAAACTCGATCGAGAAGTTTATATAGCTCACAGTTGGCAGGACGAACACTGCGAACTATAAAGAGATTAGTTTTATGGATGCATAGAAAGAAAACACAGGGAGCTTGGTCTAACCCTGTAGGCTCTGGCCTCCTACTGTGTGGGAGGGGAGGGGGAAAAGAGCTTAGGTTGTTTGTACTCGGCATTTGTGCAACATTTGTGAAACTCTGCTGGTTTACTATACATTCATACCTCCTTTTACAAATTAAGACAGCTATTGTGTTGGAGTACCGTCTGGTGACACAGTCTTGAATTCAGCACGGCTTCAGAACATCCCGGATCGATAGCGAACATGAAAATGAAAACAGGGTTTCCATGAACTGCTCCTACAGGGTTCTATTTGGGCCTAGAATGTTTCATCCCGCTTCAGCCCTCTGCGTCCGTGCTAGTATTTTGTATCTGTGCTCAATTCTTCGAAGTTAGGCTGATGGAGACTTCGATTCTCCTGATTTCGTGAGACTATAGAGGGATTCTTTTATTCGCCTCTGCGATGAGCAGGCATCTCCTTAAACGTTTTACATGAGCCATCGCAAGTGAGTCTACGGCCCCAACACGAACAACACAGATATGGCCCTGTCGACTATCCTCAGAGCTCCGGACTAGCGGGTCCTTATAGAAATAAAGTTAGCTTTTTCTCCCTTCACAGCGCCCGTACCTGTTGTCTTTTCGCGGCCGAGTTTAACCTTGTTATCATTGCAACGGTGCTGGTCACGCAGTCATCACTTCGATAAGACCGCGACAGTTACGATCACGCCGGAGCAAGATGGGTTTGAGGGTACCATTAAATATGCGTCGTACTAAATGTAGTCCCTGCAACTAGGAAGGCTGGGCGGAAAATAATTCCACTGTGGGCCGTAACGGAGGACGCCTCAAAACCGAATGCTTGGTAGGTTTGTTGCGGGTCAGATAAAAGCCGGCATCGAACGTGCACCCTAGCAACAAGCCTCGCAGGCAATATTGCGTATGAAAGAAGCACGCCTCTTTGATCCATGAGCAGTTTTAGATGCGACGGCATCTCATTCACTCGCCTTGTCCCTCCATACGGTGTTGTCGTTGTCCGTCCACACCCCTCCCCCATTCTCCTCGCCACGCGAGCTGCGCTCTCCGCCGCTCACCCCTCTCCAATGCCCGCGAGGGGCATTGGATTGGATTCGACTGGATTGGCTTGGGTTGGATTGCATTGGATTGGATTTGGATTGGATTGGATTTGGTTTGGATTGGATTAAAGTGGATTGTGTTGGATTGTTTTGCGTCATAGCCGCGCCACGTTGCATCATAGCCACGGCAGGGGGTTCACGGCACGTTTCACGCTCATGGGGGAATCAACCTAACGGAAACAACAATGGAACCCCCTATGCGTCGCATCTACACAGGGGTTCCCGCGAGGGGAGGTGGGAGTAATTTTTGATAAAGTTTTGCTTGCTGGATGAGTTCATGTTGTATCCTGAATGTCCCCCACGAAAACACACCAGCCCACCCAAACAAGTGCACCAAACAAGTGCACAAGTGCCCTATTCCCGTGCCTTTCCATCTGTTTCATTTGTGTTACCGGTTCTAAACCGGCTGGCACAAGATAAATATGTTTCATCTCCTGAAACGTTGACGTCTACAACGAATTGATGCGCGGCTCAGGAAATAAATACGCGCATTTTCGAGACACCACAGGCGTGAAATGGCTGAGTGTTGTGTTGAGCGGCGCTTTACAAGAAATAGCCTGCAGTGAACTTGCTTCAGTAATGCCGAAGGCACCTTTTACGCGCATATTGTATTTAATTCTCTCTGCGCCTGATACGCACGAGAAGGGTCCAACAGTGAAACGGGTGTGTTAGCGCAAGTAACTATGCGTGTAGGCAGTGGCGTAGTCAAAAATAATTTTTTTTTGGTAGGGAAGGGGGGGGGGGTGGGAGAGGTGCGCCACTAAAAAATGCAAAAAGAGAGCGATCCTGCACAGAAACGCTATAAATTTTCCTGCTTTAGTAATGCCAGAGGGTTAGTTGTTTCGTCAACTGTAATATCAGTATAACAACACGGGTTCATACGGGACTTCGAAAAACCGTATTTCTCAACTAACCAACCCTGTTAATTTTGTTTTTACATTTGGTGTATCGAGGCGGTGTGTAAATATCATGGACAAATAAAAAAGCCGAAAGTAGGCAGATGGGTAGATACAGAACTCAGAACATTTCGGAGGGTGTTGTAACACCTAAACGCCCCCACTGGCTATAGATGGTATTCACTGAAAAGTTCAGCTGTCAATTTCTTCGCTTGGCAACACTGGAAACGGCCACGTACGTGGCCGAAGCGCCACGGACATGGCGCGGTTTGTGAAACTGCGCCCGCACGTCGCAGAAGAAAAAGAACACCGGCGTGCGTCGTCTGCTCCGTTTCAACCTGATTCTCAACGGTGGTGTCAACAGAGATGTTATTAATCGCGCTCACATCGGAGTCGAGGCGTTACTTTGCGTTCGGTGGGGGACAGTTTGGAACGTCCAACACACATCATGTGCTTAGCAGAGACAAGTACCGCCATCCCGCGGAGCCCGACGTAACCAGTGACGGCGCACTCACATGGTTGCCTGCATGCGTGCCTCGCCTGTGAATACAACCTATACGTCCCTGCTTTTCGGGATTGTTATGGCGCTATAACACACAAGCCCCGCTGTATCGTATAGTGCGCCTAAGTGCCACATTGATGAGAGAATTAAAAATTAAAAAAACAATGGGTCCGCCTACAGAAACGTTGTTTTCCTTAGTTTTATTATATGGCCTACACCTCAGCCCATATACACAAAGAGGGTTTGAACTGTTGACCTTCAGCTGTGCGAATGTTCGAGATTATCTCCGAGAACTTCTACCCAAAAAGTTTTGCAACATTACATTTCTGATTTGTGTCTAAATCTGTGAAGCTTGTAAACATGCTGTTGCCTAATCCTTCTTTGTTTTGTCATTCCATTGCGAAGTCTTCACAGAAAATAATGCCACACGATCTGCCAACCATGCCTAAAGCCATATTCCTGAAATGAAAGGAAAAAGATGACGTAAATGGTTGGAAAGGAACGCGACTTACGCAGACGGTCAACGACGATGAACGCGATTTCAAGGTCTTTTTTCTAACGTTTTCCAGTAGCTGTAAACTGTACCGCAGACAAATTCCATCGGTATCTGCTCAAGACACAGATGATGCAAGGCACGCTTAACGGTGGACAGGCCATATGGAATTACCAGACGTATTCTGGCTTGTGTGTGCAAACTTTTTTAATGATGCTCATGTTGTAATGTTGGCTCAGCTTGTGCGATTAATAAATCAGAACTAGATCACAACCTTGATTTTATGCCTTGTTGTGGCAGTCGTTGACGTCGAGGTAGTCATGTGATCACTATACTGAAAATCTTTCTTCTAGAACTTTGCGTTGCGCCAACATGCATCCTGTACTCGTGAAGAATAACACCATCATCGTCCCCGTCATCATCAACTCGGCCACTAGTAACCAAATGCTGCAAGAAGACTTAACCGTGGCGTACCTTTGTCTGAGGGGGGATCTTGTGCCACCTCTTTAGTTGTTCTACACTTCTAACATTTTCGTTCAGTTTAAGTGCAGTCTAGGTGTTGCCAGTTCACGCATCACACCGCTCGAAAATTCCCCTTCGTTCACTCCATTCGTATGGGCTGCTCCTATTAGACCAATCAACTAACCAAACTCAGACTGAAGCACAGTTGTGTGCTTTGGCAACGCATGTGAGTTTTTGTAATTCTAACACTTTCTCGCATAATGCCCTCGCAGGCGGTGACATCTGGCAAGCGTACGTAGCGCACAGAAGCTGTATGCTAGTTTTCATTTCCTTTCAAAAGAGTACGTGTGCGTGCGCGCAACCCCTCCCTTCGCACGTGTACCTCTTACGCTCCGCCAAGCGCATCCAACGGCCCGCATCCCATTATGCAGAGTTTGTCTAGCCACGCCGCTTCGACAAGCGCCCGCATGCACGAACTGTAGAGCGACTAGTGCTTCGATAGAGCAAAGGCCCGGCGTTCAGTCCGTTGGCCTAACACAATGCCAACTTCGCTGACGTTTGCTGAACCGCTGCTGGATCCCGTTCCCTAACGTACCTGGAAAACGGGTTTCGGCGCCGCCCCAATCTTCCCCAAAGTACACGGGAACGGGGCGGTCAACTGCTGTGTGCGACGCTGTGTCAACGAACCACCGGAATTGCCTGGAATCCCCTTAACGACGGCGATGACCTTTGCGCCCAGGCACGCGTGCGCTGTAGTCGTCAGATGGCACCAGAATCAGGCGTCCACGCCAAGAAAAGTCGCTCCTGTTCAGTTGTAGCGCAACGTCTGCCCGTGCATGAATATTGCTCAGGCTCTATGGCAGTCCTTTCCAGGAGCAGAAACGTGTTACAAATCGGCACGGCAAAACTAAATTTTAAACGACTTTGGAAATAACCGATGTCGAGTGCCATAATTTTCATTGTGGGCATGATGTGCGATCTAGTGTTCCCGCATCCCCCGCATCAGTGTGCACATGAATTTTCTACGTCCTCAATTTACGCAGCCTGCAGTTGTTCCGATGCGGTGTTTGACAAATTGTACCCTACCATAACAACATGTGCTTAGTGTCAGCTGAGTAAGCATGTTTCATTTAAGGAGATGTTCATAGAACTTTTCAATTATAGAGTCAGCTGATGTGGAAATGAAGTTTGGTGTACCCATTTTACGCTAAAACATGATCGTTGCGAGTCCTTAGCCTGGCGTCCATCTTTTTACCCGGGCGAACTTAAGACGTGTTGAGATGGCCAATTTATAATACCAGGATATATAACAGGAATCGAGTAATATTGCACTTCGGTCATGTTAAGACAGCCAATCTACAATACAAGAATACTCGGAATCAACGAAGAATTTTGAGGAATGGAATTTCGCCAGCGCGGAGGGTATGAGTTTCATTCCGGCAGTCGCTTTTATTCAAAGCAATAAACAGTTTATATTACTCGGAAACTCCACATCAAGGTACAATGAAAAAATAAAGACTTAGAATTTAAAACCTATGCGCTAAATTAGCATGCTGGCGAAGCTTTATTACCAGGTTCGCGCCCCAGAAGGGCACCCGTGTGGGCTGACGAAGGAACGGAGAGCAAATCAAAGGAAGTTGCTTCCGAGCGAACAAGAAGCGTCATCTGGCGGCCTCGGCGGAAAGCAATACGCGCCCAGTACCCTACGGTAGTGGGGGCGTAATTCGATCACGCGCCGTTGCCCTACTCCTACAACATGGGGTGCCCAACGCACACGAGCAGCCACGAGCACGCAGACAGGCGAGGGAGGGAAAAAAAGTCGAGCGGTTCCCGGGGAAGAATCGATCTTCGGGGGATTCTTCAGTGGGCCTTCGCGCTTGCGTGGCAGAGTGCGTGGCGCCGCCGCGGCGATTTTCATTGGTGCTGCCCCGTTCCGGTGCCGCCTCTGTCGTGCTCCACGCCCGTTCGTGGTCCTGTTGGCAACTACGTCTCGGCTAGGCTGCTCCACAGGTGGCGACGCTGCTGCGTTGCGCGCCCTGCTCGACGGTTCTCCACGCTGGCCAAGGAAAGAAAGACACCCACGCCCTTGTTCTAAGCCATGCGGAACAAGCTATGTAGAACAGCATACGTGAAACAATGTTTTTTTACCCTTGGGACCTGACAGTCAAAGTCCATTGTTAGACGTGTCGTTCTCCCAGGTATCACGTTCCCTCTTTTGAGCTCGGGACAAACTTTCTGTCCTTCACCAAACGCATTAGACACTGTTCCACAAATGGTCACGCTGCAGCGTTGTCCACCCTGTTCGACTGCTGCCCTTGTGGGACAAATAAAAAAATACCAACGCTCTTTTTTCCAAGCTATGCGGAACAAGCTATGTGTTACAGCACACGCGGGAACAACCTTCCGTTTTCGTTAAGACCTGACAGTCAAAATCCATTATTAAACATGTGGATCCCGGGTAGCATTTTCCTTCTTTTGAGCTCGGGACCAACTCTCTGTATTTCACTAAACACGTTTGACATACCTAACGCGTAAGAAGGAGTCAGCGCAGCGCTACAGTAGGCGTTTAATTCTGTTCTAAATTCGAAAGATCCAGTTTAATTTCTATTAGAAACTGTGGTATCCTTGGATTTTCACGTGATTTACTTTATTTCAGGGATATGGTAGGGACACGTAGATAAACCAGAGTTAATCCCCAAAACTTTAACAAGAAGCGTTCGTGTTCAAACTGCTTATCTCCCAGCTCAAGCTCTGCGAGCAGGCCATATGTGGGGTGAAATCTAACGAATTCGAATAAAATTTAAATGGGAGACGGATGGGGTGCCGCTGCCGTGATGAACCCTTTCCTAATGAATACTCAGTGAAGTCATCATGTTCTATAGCCTCCAAAAGGTATACTCCACGTAGTCTTTTTGGGAATGAAATGCCTTTTCTGGGCGCCAACGTATCTTCATTTCTTTATACGTGCATGGGCACTATTTGCGCTATTGGACAACTAAAACACACTTGTGTGTTCTGGATATCAATTGCAGAAGTTCCAAGATGCCTGGGTGGTGAGGTGGGGGCCATCACAGACCGGCAACTTATGCGTTGGTAAGACTGAAAGCTCCCGAAGAAGTGTATTTATGGTTCGTGACGTCTGTGTTAAATGTAACCAGACACGTCGTGAACAAAAACTATTGCTAGATAAATGGGCAGGTTTGTTTTGTGTGAAGGGTCTGCCCCGTGCCATTCCTTACTTATGCGCAAATCCATGCGCAGGAATAAGCCGGTACTGGAAGACAGCAATTAGGCATCATCAGGTGCCGTGGCTCCGTGGTGTAAAAAATAAAGCTGCTTAATACCAACACCTTGCGTATATCCACATGTAGGATGGTAATGATATGTAACTGTGCATCATTCAAGGAACGCGTGATTTGTGGCTTGTTTTCTGTTTGCTTGTTTGCTTGCTTGCTTGCTCGTTTCCTCAGTCACTGGTTTGTTCAGACAGCTCATTTTTTCCCTTTGATGCACAAGATACTTATTGCTCGTTTCCTCAGTCACTGGTTTGTTCAGACAGCTCATTTTTTCCCCTTTGATGCACAGGATACTTAGTCGGCAAAATTTAAATTGATTTTTGTGTCTGTGGGGGGCCAGTGTAACTGAGTCTTTTTTTGTTTCCTATGAAAACATTATAGTATTTCTTAAAATTTTTAAGTGCAGCGCAGACATTATTTATCTGGCGATGAACAGCTGGCAAATGAAGTCGCAATCCACAGAATGTGCAGCTTTACTATGATGCCTCACTGTCAATTTTTTAGGATCTTGGCCAGACTGCACGTGCCTGGGCAGGGCAGGTAGGAGTTCACGCGTATTGAAAAAGTAACAAGATACGCCGAGCTCCCGCATATAAGAAATAAGCTGAAAACTCTTTAAGTCAACATGCCAGCCAATTTTGCAACTGTGGGCACAATTACCATCGGACTGCAATGGCCACCCAGCCCAGAAAAAGGCGGCAAAAGTGGCGTCTTGGGCAAATTTTTTTCTGGAATGACAGGCTCTATCTTGGGTGTGGAGGAGTTTTGTAAATTTCTGACGTCAGAAAACAAAATGGAACAGTCTTCTCTCAAGACCTACCAACAGAAAACTCCGTGGTGTGCAACATCTAAAGGCTAAGCCTGAATTCAGTGACAAGTTCCCGTCCGAAAAAAATTCTTGCCAACTTTGACTGCTGCGGCACTTGACAATTTGAATTTGGCCTGAAGGGACACATTTGTTTTCTGGAACGCGAAATTCTGTTCGGAAGAAGAATTATTTCCTTAGAGGTAAATTGTCTAGCCCTGCTTAACACAGTGTGTGCATAACATTAGTCAAAATAGCCAAGTCAGCCCCATTTAATCTCCTAATCCAGCAGCAGCTGTACGTTAAACAACGCATCCATGCGGCCAATCTCTCAGTTGGCGGCCGTAGACTTTATAAAGCGCAATCGGAGCTTTACTGACATTCTGTCTTTGTCAAGAATACAAACATGGTGTTCAGGAAATAAAGAGCTCCAGGTGATTTCAACGTATCCGTAGCCTTCCACAAAGGCGAGCCTCATTGCCGAATTTCATCCTTGGTGCGTTGCAAGTAAATTTGCTTTGGTTAGAGTTGAGTAACAAATCGGATGCGGATGAGAGGTTGTATGCAGGAAGATGGCTACTCGTACGCGTGAAGGAAAGCTAGAGCGGGCAGACAAATGGATGAAGACATAAGATAAGCCTTTGGAGGGAAGTATTCATTTGTCCCTTATCGAAGCCCCCGTCGTGCCGCAAAACACAAACTGCTCATCTTTATCGTAATCGTGATAGTTATCGTGTTCCGATAAACAATACGATGGCTATACTACCATATATGCACTAAACCTTGTGTAACTCTTACGGTGAGGTTATGGAACGCTTGAAATGGCTGGCGTATGAGGTCCTTGGGAGTGAACATGAGCAACGTGGAGCGCATGAAGAGAGTACTGCTATAATAAAGATACTCCAGAGAAAAAATTTAAAACACCAAGGTGCTAGAGAGCAGCTACAAGTCCAATACACACATTTATCTTCGAGCGAGCGGTCCACCAGATGCTTAGGAAGATTTTACTGCGGAAGGTTGAGCAAGTTGGTACTGGAATAACTGCCGCATGTTTCTTAGCGCAAAAAAAAAAAAAAAAACGCGAGCACACGAAAAGAATGCAAACGAGACCGACGCTACACATCAATTGAAATGACCAAACATTGAACCGCAAACTCGACGGACCTCCAAAAACCATGCTTCTGTGCACATCACATTCTTCTTTACATAACTGAGTTGTTTTTTTGACAGTGTCAGTGAAGGGGTACTTACACACCTCTCAGCCTCGTTGTTACTTTATTATGATTTCGTACTTTTGTCTGCTTGGTAATGTCTGCAATTTGTTAATTTGTAATTTTAATTTCTTATAACCGTAGTTTGCTTGTAATTCGCTAATTTCGTATGTTTTGGTACTCTGGTAATTTGGAATGCTTGGTAATATTTCTTAATTCCAGTTGGCGTCTAGCGTCTGTCCCGTATGCATTCTTTGATGTTGCTCGCACATTTTTTGCTCTAGGAAACATGCCTCAGTTCAGTTAGGAAGATTTCCTCGCGTGTAACTTGTAGTTTTAAAGTCCACGCTTGATCCCCTCTAGCAAAAAAGAATTCGCACAAGATTTTGTGTCCAAAGTTTGCGTATCTGCCTTGACGCCTTGAAATCGAGCAGTGTTGTAGTAGACGTGTGGACGTCGCCCTCATTGTGGGGACACCGCACAGACCGGAGCATTCACCGTGACGAAGCAGCTAAGCCGGTCAAGCGAGTACGACAGTCAAAGACTTGCCTCTTTTCAACGACGCTGTCTAGAATCCAAAATTAAAGCAAATAAATTTAGCAATAACGTGGAATACTACAAGAGGCATTGCCCAGTTCTTTTATTGGTGCGGGTAGAGGAATTCCGCCGTAACCTCGCCACAAAGCCTTCTCCCAGAGAGCGACGCCAGCTGTCATACATTTGTCGACGAATAAATCCTCTCGGGACGCGAACGCTATACCCCTGACGTATCTGTCACGTACTAACACGCTACCTTTGTATAAACACTCCCAGCTCGCACGTGAATCCCAGTTCACGGGTTCTGTCGCATCACGTAAACCGAACGAAACAAAAACACGTACGGTGTCGCGGAGAGTAATAATCGAGGCTGGCGGTCAGAGACGACGTAGAAGGCTGTCCCATTTAATGGAACAGAAGGCCATGACGACGATACGTGTTTTCCTTCCTCGTCGTACTATTTCCTCAATCCAAAACACGCTCACGTCCACAAGAATGGAAATGATCGGCAAAAAGCCGGCGGGCTATCGAGAGTTCATCGCAGTTGCCATGTCCGAGTGAAGCGACTGACATTTATATTGTCCCTACCCCTCTGAGACTCGCGCTGTCTTCTGTTTGCGGTCTTGTACGACAATCACACAGCTGGGCCTTTGTGTTTGTTGTAAATAGAAGCACTTCAGTTTCACACATAAAATGGACGGTATAAAAACGCGGGCGAAATATTTGGGCACACCGACGAAGCACAAAAAAATTATTTCAGTGTGTTAGCGCCGCCAGAATTTTGAAAGGTGGGCGATCCTATTTCGGACTGACCGGAACGGCACACGTTTTTGTATTAAAACATGAGAAAAAAGAGATGCCCCCTGATATTGAACCAAATCATTGCATAGCCAAAGCCTCCGCACGTGTCAACACCCGAATGATTTACGTCCTTGGTAGATTTATTCCTAAGTCACAAATGCTTTAGTTCCCAATGCACGGGTGCTTTCTTTTCGGAAAGAGTTGTGCAAGGGCATGGTTGGGATATTGCTAACACTGCCGCTGTAAAATAGAAAGCAAAGCAAAGCTGTATTTCACAGGACTTCTAGAGAAACTAAGACGAGCACAGAAATGCTCGTGACGCCCAAATATGAATATTTTGGCCTGTCTGTACGTCTGTCGTTCGTTTTTCTGTTTTTCTGTTTGTCCGTCGATTCAGCCTGCCAGGTTAAACAGTTAAAACAGTTAAAACAGTTCGTCACAAAGAAGTATGTATAGGAAGAAGCGTTCAAAATTTCCACAACTGACGGACTAAGTCATACGTGTTCCCATATCTTAGCGCGAACAAATACCTATGCCCACTTGAAGCAAAATGCAAGTACATAACCCTCAGTCACTGCGTTCGTTTAGTAAAGGACACACGTTGGGCAGGTTCTTACGAAGAAAAACTTCCACCTCCCCTCGCGGGAACCCCTGTGTAGATGCGACGCATAGGGGGTTCACGTTGCAGCGTTGGACAGCGGAGGAACGGCGCTGGGACGATGGAGCGGAGCGGCGCAGGCACCGCGTTTTATAGCGCGCATAACGGTGAGGGGACGCGCCGGCGCCAGTGCGTCTGCCGCGGCTATAACGCAACACAATCCAATCCAATCCAAATCCAATCCAAGCCAAGCCAAGCCAATCCAATCCAATCCAATCCAATCCAAGCCAAGCCAATCCATTCGAATCCAATCCAATGCCCCTCGCGAGAGAGGGGCATCGGAGAGGAGAGGGGGTGAGCGGCGGAGAGCGCAGCTCGCGCGGGGTGCAGAATGGGGGAGGGGCGGACGCCGACAACAACGCCGACGCCGGATGCAGGGACAAGGCGAGTGAATGAGATGCAGTCGCATCTAATAAAATGGAGTGACGAGGTTGTGAGCGAATTTCAACGCAGGTAGAGGCGCACCCATGCACACGCATACAAGCACACACATACACGCGCACACACACAAGCACTCACACACACACACATACATACACGCACAAAACACACACACATACATACGCACACACTAAACACACACACCCACAAAACACACACAAACACACACATACGCACACAAAAACACACACACGCACACGCACACAGAACACCTGAGGGAGAAGTACAACACAGCACCGCCACGGCCCCGTCAAATCTTTGCTAGAATGTGTGCAGGCTATTCTCCCGTCTTTCACTCCCACCTAATAATAGCTTTCATTCTTTTCATTTTCTGGAACGTTTTTTTTTTTCCAACTTTGTCTTTTTCGTGATCCCTTCCTCCGCTGCGGCAAGCACACCACTACTCAAATTGCACACGGATCTCGCTTTAATTCGTGCTTTCGCACTCTAACGGAATCACTTTCGCCGGAACGCCAGCTTACTTTTCGCCCATATCTTTTTTTTTTTGTTGCCCAGACATGCTCCTAACTCCGTATGCTCCGTACCCAAGAGCTGCGGGTCGTTCTTCTCGGAACGCATTTTGCGCAGACCACCCTCCCTGCTTGCTCGTTCTCCTGTAGTTCTCGCTATGAACTTCTTCGTCTACGGTTTTATCCCACGCTTTATTCTTTCCACTCCTGTTCGCGCCTTTTTGGTACCACGCGTTTTTCGCATCTGCCAACGACAACCGCTGGCTTGCACCTACCCGGATTGCTTGCTTCCCCGAACTCAGTCCGCCCGCGTCTTCTCAATACACCAAGCCCTTTCTCGTTATGTCCAGAATTCCACTCCTATTTTCTTCAGTATTCGTCTTTCAGCCGCCCTAGCTTTTTCCTGCAGTCCCCATTCTCCCATTCTCCACATAGCGCTGGCGTCGTTCCCGGACCATGCTTAGTTCGCGTCTGTTTTTATTTCCCTGCTTTATCTCCATTGTCCGCATTATGCTTCCCTGCCCGCCATTTCCTTCTCCCCATTCACGCATGTCCGGTTTCGTTTCAGTCTATTTATCCCGACTGCTCTTTTGCTCCTCATCATTTTATTTGTCTTCCTTTGAATAGCTTTCGTTTTCTCGTCTACGGTCGCTCTCCTGGTACAGTTTTACTTTTTCGCCGCTTCGATTCCTCTCGGCGTTCTTCTCTGCTCGTGTTTGTTGTTTGCCTTTCCGACATCGTTCGCGAGAATTAGGGTGGCAAATATTTATGCGACAGCATCGCGGATCAGTGCAGGCTCCCGCTCCCGGATGCCTAACAAGCCGCTGTCCCGCCCCATCGCTTGCGGCGCTGCGGGCCGAAAAGGACGGCCATACACACCGCCCCCATGCGGGTAAAAGCCGTGGCTTCACTGGGGAGAACCCCGCTTCTCTAGCTGCCAAAGCGCATGTCGCTGCTGGTGCCAATTCCAAGCTGGAGAATTTCGAGCACGAAGTTGTGCTGTGTCGTGTTCTGACGTCCGTGAACAGACGCTCTCTGGAAACAACTGCCTTTTCTGCAAGCGCTCTATTCCAGCACACTCTAAGAAATGTGGGGCGTCATGGACCTTTTTCCAGCAGCGCTTTTCGTATGCGCTACTCTCGCTCCCAGCGAACGAACCGCCAATACGGGGGGGGGGGGGGTGCAGAACGTAAACAGAACGACGCCCTGGTGCTACCGCGGTGCCCGCTAAGTGCTGCTACCGTTTTCTGAGCCCTCAAAGCGGCCGACAGGTAGGCGCTACCGCTACTATAGCAAAATTTCTCTGCCACCAAAACCGTGCGTGGTGCCTGGGACGGCTGTTTCAACTGCGCCGGACAGGCGGAAAAAAAGGGGGCGTGTTCTTCTATAATCCACCAAGTGTGATTCAGGCGGCCGCCACAAGAGGGCAACGCTACTGGAAAAAGGTCCATTCGAGCGCTAAACAGGTCCCCTGTGCTGCAGGCGTGGTTTGATTCCGCTCGCAACCGTCGCGGGGTCAGATGCACTATTCACTACAGGAAAAACACAGAATAAAACTGTTCGCGAACTCTCTCAACGCTGAATGCGGCTGAAACAATTTTGGTTGAACGCCGGTTCAAGCAAATAACACAGCAAAGAATAAAATAGCAAATGAACACTCAGTCGTGTTAAAAAAACAAATGCAGAAAGAATCACGCCGGAAGCAGGTCGGGGATGGCGCCGTCGACCGAAAGTTGTCGCTCGAGAGAAGTCGCCAGGCGGGGGACCTCACACAACGGAGAAACGAGACAATAGAGAGTTTTAGCAGACCGTCCGTTCCGTTCGTTACGTTGTTACCGGGTTGCCGGGACCGGTCTACGCCTGCGCGCGCGGAAGGGCGAGGAGGAAGGGCGAGGAGGCGCGGACATGGCGAAGCCAGGCGCGCGGAACTAATCCCCCTACCGTGACGAATGCCCAAGTGCCCAGACGGGTCCCGGTAAACACGCTAGCTACGTACGTGACGGAACGGACGCACTGCTAAAACTCTCTAATAGAGAGTAGAGAGTTTTAGTACTCCGTATGCTCCGTGTTGTACATGGTTATAGTGTTGACCTCGACCTGTCTGGGCACTTGCGCATTCGTCGCGGTGGGGGGATTAGTTCCGCGGGCCCGCCTTCGCCCTGCCCATGCATTCGTCATGGTGGGGTGCGCCTCCTCGCCCTTCCGCGGGCGCGGGCGCAGTGTGGTCCCGGTAAACACGGTAACCACGGAGCAGACGGATCATACAGATCACACGCGCAGAACGCGGTGCTCTTTGGCCGGGGAACTCTTCGTCTCCAGGGCTTTCAGTCAAAATTCGGCAGTGGCAGCGTGGCTGAGTGGCTCGACCGAATATATGAGCTGTGTGCACTTTACAGAAAGAAGTTCCGAGGAGCTTCCTCTTAAAAACGTGCCTCGGGGAAGTGTCTGCAGCAACAAGTTACGGAAGGTGTGATACAAGCAAGAAATGTGGTCCGGATTACAAGCATTTTGACGCGACGACTCCTCCAGCGACGACAAACAGCGGGGTCTTGGATTCTTCGTACTTGGATGCGAGTGAACACGAAGTATTCCGCTGTCCGCGTGGTTTGGAATACGTGCGATATGCTTCGATAACAGGATGAAATCGGAGTGACCCCTGCTCTATTTCGACATGTACCGCGCGTGCTTTGAGATTGTGCTGCGCCACAGTGACGTACGGTTTTTCCCGACAGGATACCCTTCCAGGTCTTGCTGTACGGATGTGTTACCAACGGATCAATATTCTCGAAGTTAAGGAATAAAGCTAAAGATTGACTTTCCATTTAACTTCTCACGTTTTGCTTCTTAAATAAAACGGTTGAAGATATGTTTGTCCACTTGTGTTTAGTTCTAAGGAATATAACGAGGTAAGTTTTGAACCGTTTCATATCAATTTCCACTGAACGTTTTTTTATCCACAAGAATAAGTTTCCTTTCACGTGCCCATTGAGTCTTATTGACGGAGTGCCATGATAGACCAATGAAGTCAGCAGTACGAAATCAGCTTATTATATTGCCCAATTGATTCTGGCTAAATTTTGTAGCCTTACATTTTCGTGAAGGAAGGTGTCTTTGTTTCCTCTTAGCAGATATGTGGGTTTGTAATTATATGCTTATTAAGGGAAAAAACTACCGCAAGCATCGGCCACGTTATCCGCTGCAGACGCCGTGGTCTCTGGCTTGTTCCAGCTCGTTAAGGATAATGCAGTTTTGCCAGTGGAGGCGCGAAGAAACAGTTTCCGAACTCTTGCAGCGAGTTCAACAATTCTGCTTCAAAAGAATACTATGATTCCTAGAAAGAGTAAGGTAACCCTCTTTGGGAAAGTATAACAGGACTCTGATCCAGCGTTCTATAACTCTATGAGCGGTGGAATTCGCCAACTCCTGTTGGGAGTTGTTCAATTCTGTTTCCGAGGGCGCCTCGCCACTTCTCCAGGAATACTTCACGAGAGTCCGGGGACTCTCCGGTTGAAGGGTACGGCCATGCTGGGATAAGAGGAGTTACCTGATGCTTCAAAAAGGAAATCTACATGGGGCAAACATATCAACTCCTTCAAAGAGTTACCCCGATTCCTTCACTTCTTAGAGAGCATCGGTTGCGGAAAAAAACGAACGCGGGGAAGAACTAAACGTACCCTGGAACTTGTTGCTCAGTTTACGTAAAGATCGGTATGGAAGATCTGCACAACGATCTCCACGGCAGTAGTGGGTGAATATTTTGACGGCAAAAAAGCGATAAGAATGGTCGTTATCTACAAAAAAGCGATAACAATGGTCGTTCTCTATCTTTATCAACAGTTTCTCCCTTATCGTGATCGCTCTTTCAAAAACGCCCTCCCCCCCCTTCATCATGTCAGCGAACCTGCCTCCCAGCTCATGCATCCTATTGCACTGAACACTTTTATCGAGTATTTGATGACCAGTGGCAGCTTTTTCTCACTTCACGGGAAAAGTTCAAGGAAGACTATTCTCGTAAAGGAAACGGATTAAAGCTGGAAGAGCGTCAGGCGTAAACTTCGCCTTCCTCTCGAATGGCGTGGAGTGGTCGTAAAGCCTGAGCTCACTGAGCCGACCTAAAGGGTCGTCGGCACGCAGTTAGGATCATGAATACGTACGTAGAAGAAATAACGCCCCACTTTTTAGAGGTCTTCTCGTTCCACTCTGAAGTTAAGCCGCATTGATGCCCTACTTTCCCCGATCACAAATTTAAAATTCTCACGGATTATGGCTGCTGTCGGCTGCAATGATCCGGGGCAAAAGAAAATATGTTTTGGCGCACTCTGAACAAAGTTGTTCTTCAACGTTTGATCTTCAGAACAAAAAATTGCAGAGAAAAGTGACTTTTGACAATGGAAGTTCCGGGCTCTGAACTAGCGGAAATGTGAGTAAATAATCTACGCGGCAATGGGCTTTGCAGCCAGCTAAATGAAACTCCATTGGAGATCTACGTATACGTAATCAAAGCTATACCTTATTTTATTTGTTTGTATACACAATATGTGTGACGCAAAACTGGGCTCAATCTATTCATAAGTTAGTGTCAAATCGTGAGCCGGTAATCAAGAGAACATTATATAAGGGTAATCTAAAAAAATAAAAAAGGGTAAAAAAAGCAGCAAAGATGAAAAATGCTAATAATACTGTTTTGCAAATTTACTGTAACAATAATGATATTCGTTTGGCGCTACTACCCCCCTACGAGTCCTCGCTTCAATGCACAATGCGTCTGGGCGAGCATGAAGTGGAAACAGTACCATTGCGTGATGATACCTGACTTTACGCAACTTTGTTGCCACTAAAAAAAATTACACCATCTTCCCGCAGGGGAACCCTGAGTAGTATGCGAAGCAGCCATGAGGTCGACTGAAGTTCCCATTTGTTTTCAGTTCGTCGTTTCCGTTGACGTTCACCTTCACGTGCCTTCATTGTATCAGTAGCTTCTTGACGTAGTTTGAATGAGTGAAGGACATAAGGCGCGTTCGTAGCACATGCTCCCGTCTCGGTTTGTAGCGCAGTGGGAAGAGCGCCACGTACCTCCCGTTGCGGCCAGAGAGTCGTGGGATCGAAACCGGGCGCCGCCTAAATATTTCTTTTTATAGTGGACTGTGCTGACATCAGCCCAAACGCTGACGGGGCTGAAGAGACGTGCATGCGCAGTAGAGTGCGGACGGCGGACAACGACAACAAGGGAGGGAGGGACACAGCCCCGAGCATGAGATGCTTCGCATCTAATATTTATTAGTCCGCATTTTATTTGCTCGGAAACCAAAACTTATCGGAACTACTACCGATGTCACACCATGTTTAATTATCTTTGAAGTGACGTCTGATTTTGTATCTTGTATCTGCAGAGGTGTAAATTTTCTTGCGTTTTTCGCAATTCATCTTTTTTTATGCTTCGACCTAGCGGGTAACTGAATATCTTGGATCATTTTCAACGGCATCACCATCCACGCGTATACCATCATAGGTACCTGCTGCGGATATTGCCGCCAACCATGCTTTAATTGTTTCGTTCCCAGCGCGTGGCCAAACACGGCTATGTTACCGTTGTTAAAACTGAGAATCGGTTAAATCTTCGTGGAATTAGTACTCCGAAATCTTGTTTGATACGGAAAGGGTGTAATCAATTCATAACTCGCCTAGATTTTTCTTTTTTGATCGACAATGTTGACTGTGTGACTGAATGTTTCTAGGAAGCGCCTCGCTCCGAGGTAAACCTGCAACGAATAAATGTGGTGGACAACAATGCGCTGATTCGTGATCGTCCATGTCATTGTGTTTGACTGCTTAATCGAAGTTTGAGTATTTGCCGTGGTTTATTTGTTATCACAATCCTGCGTCAATACACTTAAACCTTTGCAACATCCCGGCCTTGTGTCAATATTTTTGTCATCTTAATATTGCCGCAAAAGTGCTTTTGTGGGTGTAGCAAAAAATATTTACGTGAGAAAGAGCCTCGAAAAATAGTGGGAACTATTGGCACCAAAACAGACCTTTGTGTAATATTGAAACAACAATAATAGATGTAAAACTAATATTTGACGTTGCTTAACAAAAATAGAAAGACAAAGTTCTTTTGAGACCATTTTGAAGGCGTTTGCGAATGAGTCAAAATCAATTTAACGTCCGAACGAGCCAGAAACACAATGAATAAAAACGCTCAAACTGACATTTGCTTGCAGAGGTAATGAAATAGGTATCTGTTATTTCCTTAGAGCACTAGTATGAAGAAAGATGTTTTAACTACTTTCTACCTGATGCCGTGCGCGCCGGCTGTCCCTTGCTACGTTCTGCGTTGTAGTTGATGACTGCAACACCTGGATTTAATCGCTATCGCGTGAGCTGCAACCGTAACAGTCTTGAAGCACCTTTGCGTGACTACAGTAAGGCACTGAGATTATCGGTAGCAGTAGCCACCATTCATCACTGACCACGTCGTGTCAAACGGCACGCTTGCGTTGTAGCACACGGGCATCGTCAAGCAGCGCACTTGATGTACAGTCGTAGGCGTCTGAAAAAATACTGCGACACTACAAGGCGCCATGGTTCTTAAGGCGATGACTGCGGCTGAGTCACAATTTAATGCATGCGCGCACCTCCAGAAAGCCTACCGCCGATATTGTCTCTGAGCATGTGCAACTAGAGGTTCTGGACGTTATTTGAGGGTGTAACTTTGCAGGTAATGCAGCATCCCCCGAAGCGTGCCGTGTCGCCGAAAACGGCGATGCTGGTTGGTCAATTCGGAGTGTTACGTTAACTCTGACTTTGGCGTCAGACACACAGGGGCACGCTGTGGCAGCAGGTGTATAGACGATAACCGTTGCAGCGCGTAATATAGGTTTCTCGCCGACTCATTTCGCGCCACGGGGCATGCTACGGCATGTTCACAAACAGCTACGCGGTACCCATCTCAGCTCTTCTCATCCCAAGCACTAGAACCCCAGAAGGTGTTCCGTGGGCATGCTCAAGTCAATGGCTGGTCGTTGTCGGAACTCGCGCCGTTAGGAGTGCTTCCGGCACATCTCGCTGTGGAACGGGCGAGCTCAGGCTGTTCTCGATTTGAAGCCACAAACTTCAGGATATTTTACGTGTTAAGTCGCTCGTCTGCGTAGTGTTTCTGAATTCTCACACGTAAGAAGATATTGCGTTAAAACATAACGGTAACCCAATTCTTGAGTATGTTAGCATCTCCCAAAAAGTTTTTTGCAACCTAATACATTTTTATGCAAGGCATTTTTTTACTGAAGGGGCTAATTCATAATGTCGCTGTAGACTACTCACCAACCTTCCGAACTGCCCTTCACTGCAAATGTGAACGCCTAAAGTGTTTTTCTTAAAAAGTTCAGGGAAAATTCGACTTCGATCTCACCGTTGTTTCGAAGATAATTTAAGGCAAGGTTACACATACGATTACTAATATACCAGCTGCAAAACAATTCAAAAATCACTCCTCCAGTTTTTTATCCACAAAAACTGCAACGCTGTCCGCAACTGAACTGTCTCCTCTGGTGCTTCGTAAATTAAATATTTTATTACTCGACGTGAATGATAAGATGAATAAAGATTGTTCAAGTCATTCATGCTTTCGGAGCTAATGTTTTTGCGCGTCCTTACAATTTGCTTTGAATAAAATGTTGGCCAGGATTTGTAAACAATCAGAAGATAATGTTTTCGTCATATGTATAAATTTGTCAAGCACAAATAGCACTGCTGTTATTTATTCTAATTAGCCCTAGTATTTGTCTAAAGTAGTAAAGGATCGTTTATGCAATTAAAATTGATCATTACCAAAAGCTTACAGAAATCTCAATATGAGCACGGCGCGCTTTTCTAGGAAGTTTTATATGAAGCGCGAATTCTACAGTTTGTTGTCTCTAATTGGGCTACTACGAGAAATTATGCGACAAATCGCGCAGAAGTGCCACAACTTCGTTACTGCGATAAAGCAAAGCAGAAACTTGAAGAGGTACCTGATTTTACGAGCGAATCAAGCAGTGCAGTCCTGTACTAGTGATAATTGCACCTTTCAATAGTAATACTTATGTCAGTGATACTTGCACTAGTGATCATTGCGGCACGAACGAAAAGGTGAAAACGTTTATCCGCAGTGTTTCGAGATTTTTAAGCCTTCCTAAAGGGTAGCACCAGAGTCCTTCAATACTTCTCTGGTCATGAAAGTCCCGGCCAAGTTTCGTACGGGGACAACGGCTACCGCGAGGGCCGCCACCGCAGATCGGAGGGCATCGGGCGGCCGCCGCTGCTCTGTAGCCAGACAGGCAGGAACGCAGTAGCAGCATGCCCGTTTGCACCAAATTTTTTCGCCACTCACCAAATGATAAGTCCATTTGAGCCGCCCACGACACGTAAAGCGAAAGCGCACTGCTGATAAGGCGGCGAGCGTCTGTTTTATCTTACTCCGTGGTCCGTTTCCTGCCAACGCGCTTTGACCACGCCCCCGTCTGTCCTCCGATCAACACCAGCGCCGCGGCGCGGTAGCGTACGAAGCTCTCCCATAGCGTGACGGCGAAATTTCATGACCGGAAAGACATTGAAGGACTCTGGTAGCACTAACTAGCCTACCTTATGTAAAAAAAATCGGCACCGTTTGAACTATTTATGGGGGGCGCATGCACGGACACACAATCATAGTTTAACACGAGAAAGTGGTGTTACAAAGTATGGCACGCTTTATAAAATTCTGCAGCAGGTACTATTATGAGCAATATGAAAGGGAACACAGGAACGCGTGTCAAACAGCCTCGAAACAGGCTCGGAGCGATACGCGGATGGCGCTGTGAAAAACAAAGGGGGAAAGGAGGGAACTGTTACACTAACTGTTGGCACCCCCACCACGCTGGCATTTCTACAAAGCCGCAGCATACGTCATTTCGCCGATGATATAGTATCGTCCGACAGCCGATAAGACGCATGGCGGGGAGGGGAACAGTTGTTAGAACAGCGTCACCCTTTCCACATTGTTTCCGACGACGCCCGCTGCGTATCACTGATAGCTGGGTCTGAGGGTGTTATCTACGCGTTCCTGTGTTCCCTTTCATATTGCTCATAATAGTACATTTCACTTAGTCGAAGGATAACTCCATAGGCCGTCCGAAACGTCTTCACCGCGAATCTCGTGGAAGCTAATGCCACACCTCACTTCACAATTGCGAAGCGGGGGCGAAGGTGGAGAAAACGAGATTTGGAGCCCCGGCGTCCATATTACGAATGCATATCAACGCTCGCAAGCGGAAACGGCGTACTCACCGGAGCCATTAATTTCTCGGCCATACAGAGCATTAAAAAGAGAATAAGGCCGAGCATTTTCATTCGTATAATTTGCCGGACACTTACGTCGGTCGCATCCGGTGCGGGACAATTGCACGAAACGGCTCTTATGGCGCGCTGCACATCACAGGAGTACCCTCGTCGTTCGCTACCCGAAGAAGCTACATCCGAGTGCGCAAAGTGAAGAGATGGAGGCGGAGGAGCATCACGTTAGAAATGCCCTGTCTTTTATCGAATCTTCATGTAGTTACGACAACAAAATGTCCCTGGAATACAAAGAATCTACAAACGGGCGTAGAAAGGTCAGGAAGCAATGAAGACAAGAGAATAGGCGCCGGTGGAGACTGGCTGCTCCCTGGGCTGCACCTCGGATGATTATTTCGCATATACCCTCCCCGAGGCTCTCGCTCCTCTCTGCCCCGTCTCAGAAAGAATGACGAAAAAGAAAAATAACCAGTGGAGCGTGCTGGAAGTTATGAAATATGCATAATTGCAAAGGCTTACGAGGAAACATTAGGGAGGAACTACTACGCAGTATAGTATGAATTCACCATCAGCAACTCTTTGTTTCAAGAAAGATGATGAGTACTTTAGCCGCCTAAAGGAATAAATAAAACGGAATCTTTCTCGCACCATTCTTCTCATTTGAGCTTACTTTCCCTGTACATATACATAGCGGAGCAGCCGGGAGTCTACACCAGCGGAGAGCTCGTAAGAGACCCACGGCCAGCTAATGAAAGTTGCATAACGCGCATGCATAATTCGGGCTTCTCGTAGGCCTGCACGGTCGGCCACGACTACGTGGCTGCACGAAAGGTATTGCAAGCTGGATTCGCCGCCGCCCAAAAGAACGGCTGCCGCTTCCAACGTTACTTTGTTAAGTAGGAAAGCGCGTTGCGTATTCAGTGCAAACCTTATTTTTTGGCCCATGGTAGCATACTGTAGGCGCGATTGCAATGAACCTTACTGCTGTATTTGGTTACGTTGCCGATGTATTCATTCCAGGCAGTAACGAACGCATATAAAATCCCGTTTCCGGCTTTTTCTCGTGGACAGACGCAACGATTTCACACGAACTGCTTCGTCCGTGTTGTGCATTATTATTGCGGGAACTGGCTCTAGTGTTTTTCTTGCATTTAGATTATTCAAGACAACAACGGTTGAGAGCTTTGAGTAATATGGCTAAATCCAGAATACCGTGCCATCCTTTCAGCCACCGGTATGGTTCATCAGCTATGACATCTATAAACATCAGGTAAAAAGAAATTAGCACGATAGCAATTTCTCACGACTAGAAACAAGAATTCAAGAGATGCGAGGTTATTTTAGAAACATTAACAATTCAAGTTAAAGAGCCACATTGTTTTAACAGAAAATGAGTCAGCCTCTGACTAAATAAACTTTTGATTGGAAATTATTTTAACTTTTGTTTTTTATATTTTCTTAGGGTAGCATAGCCATGACGCTTCGTAGTCTTGAGTTGTTTTCAGCGGATATTGCCCTAAAATTTCAGCGCACGAGGGAAAATAAAGAAAACGCTCAATGAGAAGAGAAACAGAGTAGATTTTACGGTTCCTAGAGAGAGAGTGAAAAACATACTATTGAAACTTTACGGGAGGTTTTCATGCGTACCAGTAAAAGCTCGCCTACTTCATGCTGAACCGAGGGAGGGACGCGCCTTGCAGGCCGCGCGGGTTGGCCTTTCACGGACAACTGCAACAAGAGAGCCATAGATGGCGCCACGGCCTCGCAACTTTATTGATCGCGCCTTCATTTCCTACGACAGGCACGGCTAATGGGCCGCCATGGTGATCATCTGGGAATCCACGCTTTGCAGTGCTCCTTACTCCCCAAATTCTCGTTAGTGGAAGTGCTCTAAGTGCCGCTTCCTTGGCCCACTTTTTCACTTGATTTGTTGCGCATGGCCATAGTTGGCACTGAGAGATTTTCCAAAACAATAGAACTTCTCTGACTACAAGCACCACTTCGATGCGTGTGCCGAAGAAATTCTCTTCAGCTCGTCTATTTTAGTACACTTGATTCGCCCGATCTTACCCTACCATTCACCCCACAAGAACAAGTCACATTGCATTATCGTGCATCAATAATTATTTTTCGTCGTTACACGACATCAACAGTGACGTTGCCAGCTTAGCTGACTTTGTTTCCACGTTCCCGGTGTACATGCATCCGTAACGTTTAGAAGTCCACCTCCCTAGGCATGCTTTTACAGTAAGCTGAAAATAACACAGGGTAGGCGAACGTTTTCTCGCGATTTATAAAACCAGATTCAAAGATTTGTTGTGCTTTTCAAATTCATGGCACGAAGATGGGCCGATGTCGCGTAACCCTCCCTAAAAGCAGTGATGAACCGTGTAGGTTGATTGAAGCATAAGGCTTGCCTTATTTTTCTAAAACTACCCATTCCTTTGTTGTACAGTTAAAAGTCCTTCAGCCACTGATCGAGGGAGGGCGCAGTAAGGACGATTGCACCGAGAACCAGCACAACCGAGACTAAAAAGGCCGTCTCCACCTTTTCTATCGAGCGCGGTGCAAGATATGCGCATTACCGTAACACCCACCCAAAGCAAGTACCCTAATGATGCCTGTGTAGTTGGAGCACTAATTTGCACAAATGCGCCGTAATCATTTCAGCGGACTCCAGACACCACAATGTTTCAACGCCTCTTGGATAACACTACCTGTCGGACTCAGCGTATATTGAAGTTTCACGGCTTGTACCCCTGTGCGCTTAAAGCATTACCTGCACAATTTTAAGAGGTCGTTTAGTGCTGTGATGTTATGAGGTTTCGGGACATAAGCAAGGTATTCGGATGCACAGGTGAAGGACTGCCACACGGGATACGTGGAAGAACAATTATGCAAGAGAAGGAAGATGCCGAAAGGCGCAACACAAACGGTTACAGGGGACGGTAGAAATGTTCAGGGGGCGGAAATGATGCCGACAACGGAACAGTACAATTCTTCTTACAATTCAACAAGTCTCGCTGTGGTTGCAGAGGCGAAGTGGATACATCTGTGTTGTCGCGTGAAGCAGCGGAGAGAGCTGTGGCACGATGCTTCCTCGGCCTGTTGTGGAGGGTGTGGACGTGGTGCCTGGCTGTCTGGACGAGATTCGCAGGACACCGTGGTTCTGGCCGTTGCAGAACAAGTGGACTCACCAGGAAAGTGGGAGTGCGCTCGGCCGCCCTATACCAACATTCTTTCTCCTGTACTCTTTCCTCGTCATCCTGATGATGATACTTAACTTGGATTATCTTCTTTTCGTCGCGAACCGTTTCCACCGGTGATTGGCCAACTTTCTTTTGACTGTACCATCCCATCACAAGTACATTACAACAACCGTTTTTACCCAGTGTTATACGGAACAGCGTTTCTGGAACTAGTTCCTTTTGGAAGGAATGGAGGAACGCCACCGTTCGGTTAGGAGTAGATGGAACTGTAACAGAAACTCACTAGCTTTACGAAGGAATGACAAAGGGGACAGTGGTCTTTCTGTAAACGTTCCATGACCAGGATTTGGCTTTTTCTATTGCCAGGGCTTCAGAGAACTGAAGCTAGTACAAAAAGCCAGAGGCCGCTACTGTGTTTCTCTTCCTAATAAGTTGCCGAATCGTCCCGCTCTTCCGCGGAACGTGCATCCTCGAAGGTGAAAGGGAGAAGAACTTGTTGCTACGGCGACTGCAGAGACCAATGAGACAGGTGCTACGGTGCCCCTTTGATTCGTTTTCTGTCGTGATTTCTTCTTCTACAACCATAAAGACAAAAACTTAGATCATGCTTAAGCTTCGCCTTTAAGAGTGGAACACGAAAGCCGAGCAAGGAGACAACGTGGATGCGCCGTCCGCGCTCGTAGAATAGACCAGCTCGGAAGAGCACCTCACACAGGTGGACTGCGGCGCACTCATCGCACACATGTTCTCTACCCGCTGTCGAGCCACCCGAAGGTGCCGTACGAGAGAGAGCTGACTGCGGTGACCAAACGAGCCAGCACAGATTTTGCCACCTCGTCCGTTCCCGAAAATTTCTTCTTATTTGGAGACCGAACCCTTCCTTCCGAAGCACAGTATGAGCTGTCGCGGTACCTGCTGGTACCAGTTGGCTGCACGCTGTCGCAGATGACGAACTTCGAGGAGCTTAACGAACTTTTCCTCAGGTACAACACGGACGTACCCTCAAGCACTTCGGTGGAACTCCTCTTCAACATACCCAACGAAGTGTTGAAAAAAAAATGGTCTCGTCTCCCCGACTCCAACATCAAGATGCAACTCTTTATGTTGGGTTCAAGCATGAGACTTTACTAAGTTGCGAATATCTATTCTGGGCATTTTTCCCGCTCATACAGTAATATTGAATCAGCATTCATTAAACGCCCATGTATTGTTTTGTCGGTGCGGTTGACTGTGGAAGAAATGTAATTAGGTTGGTGCAAGTGAGTAACTTTCTATTAGCACATCTGAAGCGCAGTATCCTGACTGCGCATTTCAAGACCGAAGAGGAAAGTGCCTTATGGGTTGCAGTTTTAATAGACAAGCACCAAAGTTGCAGTTAGACATGTCAGGGGTATGTCCGGTGCTCCCTGAAAAAATTCATCTGGGAGCGTTCCTTTTGATTCTTTTTAAGTCCAGATCATTTGCTTACAGCGGTGCTTACATTTGTGTAATACATATAGTTCAATGTGAGTTTTAAATTGCACATTTTATTTCACCTCAGGATTATCCAACAGTGTAGTTTAATTTAAAAATCAAATGTAACGTTAACGTAACGACACGTTCCCAGTTTAGAAATGTAGCTGGAATGCGTTCCTTTCGCATTAAGGGAACTTGTAGGGGAAACTCGTTTCAAAATAGGGAAGGAACGAGGAAGGAGATTTCTCTCCTGCTTTAAAGGAACGTGTAAAACACTGGCTTTACCCGGGTTCACGGCGATTCAGTCTTTTTCGCCTCAGTACTCACGCTCAATGGTTTGTCTAGCTTTTAAATCTTCACATGCTATTCAAACTGGAACTCAGGCACACAGCACGTGAGTGCTGCTCGGAATACCGCCTGATACAGAATTCTGTCGGAACAACCATAGACCTCTGACAAACAGTAGACGCCTGCCTGACTGTTGCAGACAGGACGTAGAGTGCAGAAGTTGTTTCCAAAAATTTAAGCTCGGCTTTTTTTCCGCGCTTAAAGCATTGGGCTTCAGGTTCTTCCGCTTTCAAGCTTCTTTTCATCTAGGTTCTAAAAAACTATGCAAAACTTCGCTAGGCATAGTCTTTAAGCATCTAGCCAAGCAGGAATGCGAACGTGAGTCTAATCAAATGCCTTAACGTGGGTAAAAGTGAAAGCTTGGAAAGCAACTATAAAATGAGCAATTCAAAGTAACCGAATTTCCTCGAAATTCTCCCGGCACATCGCCCGTTTGATTCGTTTTTTGTTCACGTGAAATAGAGGGGAAAGGTCACCGGCTTTCGGTTGTACAGGAGGCCTGTGCTACTACCCACTTTTACAAAGATCGGTTCATGCACCTAAGCTGATTATGTGCCGGTGGTCTGTGAGCGCAACAACACATTGACGGCCGAGCGAGTCAAGCCGTAGTCTAACACGCCTGTCATTAGCGGCGAAAGGGATTAGCCGTCAGTGGATACGTCAGTTGCAGCTGAAAGCCGGCTCGAGTATACCCGCGGGAAGGAGTGGGTTGAGTGGGTAGTAATTCCTAGGTAAGAGCTTCCGAACGATCCGCCCTAAGACTGCTTCACAGAAGCACACTGACGAACTGTCCTATAATCCTCACTAATATTTCAAAAGCACACACACACAGGCATCGAATGGTATTGGGTTCTCCAGAGCGGTCCTCCCTAAGGGGAACGTTTTGCTCCCTCAAAAGCACACAGCAGCGTTATCGTTAAACAGTTGGTTGTATGCTATTTTGGAAATTGCCGCAGTAGTGCACAAACGGGCGACCTTTACGATATTCTTCACGGACTATTGCGAACCTAAAGCTTACAGTTAGAAAGCCCGTAATGACCTTTAGTTTTCTAAATCAGGTGTCCCCGAGTTCACAATGCGTCTCATCGAAAGTGGTGATCAGCGTTACCGGAGCTAGGCGGCATTAGGAGGTTCTCATCAGAATTTACGTAGCTGATGCAGAGCACACTTCCCATAAACCCACCAAAAAGAATAATTCGTCCTGCAGCAGGTAGTCTTTTAATGCCAAAGCATAAAGCAGGTTCTGTGCTCGCAGATGCTGTTTAAATGTTCTGACCCATTTAAGACGGTTCCCGACACTCAAGGATGATATTCCTGCACACGCTCTCGCTTTACAGGAGCACGGAAAAAGGAAGAGTTATTGTTCATTCCAGACTGCCTAGGCAACCTTGCAAGTTGAAACCCGTCGGTAGAGGTAGGGTTGCAGACACACGACATAGGTGCGCTGAACAGGAGATGCCACAACAGAATGCAGAACACTTCATTGTTGAAACTTGCACGGCACATGGCTTGCACGATATCAGCGGACACAAGACGTCGTGAGCCGCAAAAAAAGCAGACGGCGTCGTGCTATTGAAGCACCTGCTCATTGCGCCGTTCGCATGTAAAGGGTTCGCGTAGCGAAGTGTCCTTTTTTCCAAAACAGCACAACAGAAAAACGCGAGGGTCTTCCACTACTCGTTACACACGTCGTTCGGCGTTATAAATAGCCTCACATTTTTTGGTTGCCTCATCGTAACGATTTATTTAAAAGCGCCTTCATAGCTTACACATAAAACAACTAGCTGTCGGTTTATCTATCTGTCGATACGAGTCCAATTTCTGCCTGAACACGCAAGAGCAGAGGCGGAGGGGCCGGTTCCCATTCTTCGATATACAAGCCATAGAAGCCATCATACACGTCAAAAAGAAAACGCTTTATGATTAAGTTTTCTTTCAACATTGTGACACCTTCCCAACGTCCGATCTTCTGCTTAACGTCAAAACTCGCAGTTCACACGCACGGCAAAAATCGATCAGAAATGAAACCAATCTGCCGCTTTTGTTTGCATGTACACGCTCTTGGCACAGCGCACACAGACATAGGCAAATATTCCCGTGCGGCGAATAATCGATCACGCGCACTGTCTGGAGCCGCATATTGATCGCTGTCTTTAACGGGTTGACGAAACGCATTGACTAGCAACAGTGCCGCCATACAGAGCATGCAGCAACCACTGATAGACGATACTGTTGGGAAAATGTCTGCGGCATGCAAACTATTCTACATTAAGTACTTGGATTACAAGTGGAAGGATACTACACAAGTTTTTTGTAGTGTATGCGCAAGAATGCTACTCGAGCAATTAACTCATCAGGAGCTTTCACATCGGAAGCAGGTGTAACACGCGATTCATCACCGGAATTTTTTTCACTCCGCCATTTTGTTTGCCCAAAGCGGGCGCAAAGACCAAGATAATTTGAATAACTACTGAATTTTTTCCGGATGCCCTTCCTGTGTCAGTCTGCGTTCACAAGGAGAAAACAGTATTTCAATATATTAAAGTTTGCCTTGAGGTCATGCAGAATTCAAGGGTCGATTCCTCGGAGATAGAACAGCCTATGACAAGGGCTTAGACACCACGGAAACCACGGAAACATCGCTGCTGCGTTGGGATTTCTTTGAAGCTGCATAGGTCAGTTTATTTACGACACTTTCAGGAAATTGCACTGAGGATAGCCGCTAGAACAAGTACATTGACAATTGATGAGACAAGAGCAGCGAAGTATATAGATGTATAGAGTTTTGCCTGCCGTCGCTCCGAATGTCTTTGGCTATTCTGATAATAACACGACCAAAACTTCAACCAGGAAATTATTTGTCTTAGTTAAAGTAATGAGGTTTTAAGGATTGCGACACCTGAAATACGGTGACACCATTCACACTAGCGTAGAAATTATGTATACCCGAGGGTTTGTACTAAAAGCCAACTCGAGAAATTCTAATGTCGGACGTTTCGGCTCACGCTGCGAAAAACTGCGTAGTAGAGATGTTGCAATGCTGATTAATCAGCGACAACACTGGAAATGTCAAAGGTCGAAGGAACGACGTCGTAGATGAAAGACTTCAGTGCTTTATCAAGATGTCACACTTCGAAGTTGCGAAATACCTTTCCTTGTCAAAGATGTTAAATGCCACGCCCATAAAGCAAGATTCACGCGCATTACGCCTTACGTAGAAAGGAATTTTTTATGGAACGCATGAAAGCTTTGGTAGACTCTTTTTGTTAGACCGCGCGAACGGGCAGACAGCTGACCTCGTTAAGCATCGCAATGTAGGCGTCTCACCGATGTCACTGTCGCGCTATTCATGTCGTTACCGTTCAGGAAGGCAGAACATCCGTTCTCTGATTACTTTCATTTCTACATTACTTCATTCTTTGGAGGTTCCTCTTTCGGACTCTTTAGTGCGAGAAAATTACTATGCGTATTCTTAATATTATTTGGTAGTGGACCCATTGAAAGCGTCATGTAAGCCACGTGTCCGAAATGAAATTGCTCCCAATGACTTGTGGAAGTGTCTTTACCAGCGGCAGCGCTTTGATAAATAGACCGCTGCATAAGATTGATGACGCCATCTGTCTTCAGCGCTTCTGACAAGACCATGACAGCTAATTTCGTGCTCGTTCGTCAATCTCTTGTGTCAATCTAATTTCCATCTTTGTCACCCGGTTTTATATCTTCTACAAAATATTATAAATGTTCATACGTCCAAGGAAAAGGAGATAGTGGACAGGTAATTTCTGTTTCCAACTAGATATTACTCTGTATTCTATTGATAGGCCTCTTTAGCCGTTGCATTGGAGATTTTCGCTTTTCTACACGCGCGCTCATTCGGTTACCATCGGAAAAGAGAGCATGTGTTTGTTCATTTGTAGCTTTTTATAGAATGGTGGAGTTGTTGCAACATTGACAATGCTCCAGGACTGTCAGTTATCCTAGTGCAAATTTCGTCTTCCTTGTTTGAAACGTGAGTTTGTTGTGCACGAGTCAAAATAAAAAAAAGGCTTTACTGTAGGTAAATTTTACTGTGGGTAAGCACGGTAATTCGCCGCGCAGTGCTTTCCTGAAGACATCGTGTAGGAGCAGCACAAAAATTACCCGCCGCGGTGGCTCAGTGGCTAAGGCGTTGCGCTGCTGAGCACAAGGTCGCGGGTTCGATTCCCGGCCGCGGCGGCCGCTTTTCTGATGGAGGCGAAAAGCAAAAACGCCCGTGTGTACGAGATTTCGGCGCACGTTAAAGATCCCCAGGTGGTCAAAATTAATCCGTAGCCCTCCACTACGGCGCGCCTCATCGCCTGCGTTGCGTCGGCGCGTTAAACCCTACAATCAATCAAGCACAAAAATTAAATAAGCTCCGCAGGAAGTCAACGGACAGTACATACGAAAAAATAAATTTGTTCAGCGATATATTATAAACTTATCCACTGCTGTTAAATCACCAAAAGATTATAGTCTGCAGTAAAATTAATCAGAAGTATTGCTTAGAGTTTCTAGGAAGCAAACATTTACAGATTGAGCCGCAAAGGAAAGGAGCAATGGACTGGGAATTCGCATTTAAAGAAAAAGAAACGGAAAGGAAAAAGCGGACAACCATAACACTTGCTATGCAAAACGTACTGTGGGTTTCGAATACTTTCTCAAATCTAATAAAGGGATAGAAGGGATGCAGCCTGATTCTGTGATTGATCGCTGGAAATAATACCGCGTGTAAAGGTTTGTGCGCTTCGAATGGGAGCGGGCCAGACTCGTGGCGACGCCCTGACGCATGAGACTTGAAGGATGGGATGCAAGTACAATAAGCTTTAACGCCTCTAGCAAAGTGAGAAAAACCTGAGGTGTTTTTCTGTGCTTTCATTGTGGACATGCCATTCTTGAGCATGATTGATGATGGAGCATCGAGGCTTCAACTCCGAAGACAAAGGGGACAGTGCCTAAACAGAACATCTCAACTGCCACAAGAGGGAGCTAGCGGATACACAAAGGAGAAAGAGGATCACTACGCTCAATCTTTGTGCTGAGAAAAAACGTTTTTCTTCAAGCGTATTACGTGTTACTGATGCTAGTCGGTGCAGCAGTCCTTTTTGTAAAGTCGTGCACAAAACAGGGGTGACGGTGCAGGGTAGCATATGTTCGTACAGTGCATCTGTCAGGTCTTCGCGGCATTCCTGAAGGGACACAACAAGGACCAGAAATAAAAAAAAAGAATACAGAAGCAGCTTGTAGGTGAAGAAAACTGAAACTTTTGTTCTGTACAGTGGTTTTAAACTTGAAGCTCTGATGTTCTCAGTACCTTCATGGACTAGGTGTCACGTGATCGGTAGATGATTATTGGTTGCCGCGCCTACTTCAAGGGGTTTGGTTTTGTAGCTCTGCATGCTTGGCAATGACGTGATTGGCACCAACACTCTTGTTTAACTGTCTTATCTTTTCTGATTTCTCTTTTCCTCAAAGAGGTCCTTGTGCACTTTTTTGGACAAGGAAGGCGGGATGAGCGCCTAAATAGCCAGCCGTATCAGGTCAAATCTGACCACTTTGTTGAGCGCGTTTAAAGTACAATGAAAGCTGGAGTGAGGTGCAGGCTGTCTGATTTTTGGTTACAAGAGAGCGTTATGAATAGTACTCTTGTTTGTACACAGACATTTCAAGCAGTTATCGCTATTTGTTTATGAAAGTGCTTCCTTACTGCTGGAAGGAAGCATCATTGCTAGTTACGTGGGAGCGCAAAGAAGCAGTAAGCACACTGGTTAATTTTAGAAAGCTATTGGTTGTTATGCTGACTTAATATTGACTTGTCAGACTGCACGTGCATGATTTTCGTTTCTCGTATAATCATCAGGCATAAATCGATGAAGCTTATTGTAACCTGACTAAATATAGACCACATAAGACGAAACTAGACAAAATTTGGTGCTGCCAACGTATCCATGTCCATTTCGCTTTACCAATTCTGCTCTGATCTTTTTGTAGCGTCAAAGCGCAACTTCACAGTGTTGACGCTTCAGAGCGCACCAGGTTTAGGTCGTGCTTCAAACGCACCTCTGAGCCAAAGGAAGACCTTACAAAATGAGAGAGCTCGTGGGAACCTCCGGTGAATTTGACTGAGAAGACTGACTGTACAAAGGGCGTCTTGTAACTGCTTGTTTACGGTAAAATACGTGTCCCAAAAAATTAATGAGATGTGATGTCATAACGGGCGCCTATGTTTCCTCTGTATTTCTCAGCCCTCACGAAACACCTTCATTGAGATAGTAGCCTTGCAAACATTTTGTGCAACGAGCCGCGCTGGGAACTTGTCACTAGCAAATCAAATTGTTGCCCACATCTTTCGCGTCGATGTATCCATCAAATCAATCCGCCAGGCGGGTTGTAACATAGTTTTATTCCTTTTTAAAGGTATGTGGGCAAAATTCGCCCTTGCGCTCCGTACAGATGGTTAACTAGCGAAGCTATAACGTGGAGCTAGTGTTTACCCGGGAGCGGCTCATTAAAGATTTTTTCACTAATTTTGCGTAGTTGCAGTATTTGTTTTCATTTCCGTTCCTGCTGGCGGCGTCGCTCATTGTAAGTTGTCTGCTCTTCCGAAGAACGTATGCGGTGTCGGCTACCCATTTTGAAGTAACTTGCGGCCGGTGTTTGCCATTGCCCCTTTGACGCCGCCTCTTGCCGCCTTTATCGTTTGATCATTCTTATCATTATCGTTCGTTACCGTTATAGTTTGTAATCGTTATCGTTCTTCACGCAGAAAAATCGCTGCATGGGCGCTCTGCACCTACGAATAAACCTAGCCAATCTTCCTTCCCATACTTCCAACTGCTCCACAATCTGTTTTTTCTTCGCGCACGCTTATCAGGTTGCGCCAGATGAATTTCTGCGTGCACAGGACACTAGATTTTCCTTTCACCTAGCCATACAGAGCTTCACTTTAAAACAGAACAGACCAGAAGGAACTCAGCATAAAGAAACAACTATTGTAATTTTCAAATGTTCCACGGGAGGGTTTTTATTCCTGAAAAGCATGAAGCGAAACCTGAACGTTTCTGATACCTATGCTTAGAGTATATATTATATGGTCCTGCTTTATGCGTTTTCATGTATTGCGTTCCCAGCAGCCGTAACTGTACGACCCAAGCGCTTGCTTCTGGTTCCTTCTGAATTCAGTCGCGAAAATAATTAAATCATCGGTACTCTATGAGCGAGTGTCATCTCCAGAGTGTAAGCGTTTAAATTAAGAGCGAAGCTCCTTAGCAAATCGTAATTTTTCGTGCCCGCAGTTAAAAATACCAAAAACTTGCCGAGCGCGCGCAGCTGAGGACAGGCATCGTGGCGATTGCCCGGCAGTTCACAATACCAAGAAACTGCCTAGCGCTCGAGTGTGCGCGCTTCGCGACGACCGCCCAGCGTTCCCGGCGCGCGCGTTTGCAAAGCCAAGCATACCCACTTCGGGAGATTGGCCGAGATTGCGGCGACCGCATGGCAGTAAAAAAAAAAACGAAGAAAATTCCGAGCTCTCCAGGCGCGTGACCCGAGCGGAATGCCCAGCGTCATCGGCGCACGTTTGTAAGCAAAACATACGCACTTGGGAGATAGGCCAAGATTGGAAAACATAAACCCCAGCGTTCGCCGTTATCACTACAACACTTGCACGGAAAGAGGAAGACAGGTTGACGAAACTCTTGTAAAGTCATCGCGGCAGCACCGATGACATTACCATCATCAGTGCCGATAATCACGCGGGTGGCTCGCTCGACCTGCTTCGTCCTTCTCATGATCGCTTCTCATAATCGCCAAGGGACAATGACCGCCATCTGCATGGAGGTCACTGTCCATTGGGCTTAGATTTCCACACAGGTCATAGCGTACGCTCCTCGAAGGTGATGTCCAATGATTGTCACTTGCAAAAAAAATGAAGCAAGCTCACACTTATAGCAACAATAATGGAGTAAAGGTCGTTGCGGCAGCAGCAAAGCAAATCGGCTGTAATCGTAGAGTTAAACCGTCGTGGTGATCGTGAAGGTTGGGTACAGATTCGCAACCTTCAAGTCTTGCGCGTTAGTGTGCGCTTCCTTCCTTTATTTATTTATTTTTTGCTTTTATGCACGCCTTTTACTACCCTTCCTGCCAAAGGGTACAATTTGTGCAGAATATCTCAACATCCCTCTCGCAGAATTCTTTGCGCCAGTCGTTTACCACAACCTTAAAAATAGAGGACATTTTATGACGTATCTGCGCCTCTTTGCAATAAAACTCATTCCTCATATCCTCATAAACCAAAACACCTAAGCAGGTCGTTGCTAGTTTACGATTTATGACCCCACCGACACTAAAAGGGCATTACCAGAGCGCCTTACGAAAGCTTAAGATAACGGAGTAATAAGACAGGCCTAGTAGGAAGGGTACACGGCAGCTTATGGTTTGTGGACGTTTGATTGCCACAAAAACATAACACCACGTTCCTTACAATTTTCTAGCGTGCATGTTTGAGCGAGTTTTTTTCGAAAGCTCTCACGCACGTTCACTGGGTCTCAAAATGTACAGAGAAGGGCTAAAGGAGAGAATTTCACAATACATTGATTTTAACGGGAAAAATCAAAGGCCTGCCACCATGGCAAGAGGAAATTTCAGAAAAGCTGATGCTCTGGTTGGATTCGAGCCGCCCCAAAATATCACAACTGTATGGGTGCAGCCATTTAGCGTAGCCTATTCGGTCTGCAGTATACCAATCAAAATGTGAAAACGTCAACGTTAGGTCTCCAATACTGCTATATTCTAAATACCTACTTCCGGAATATTTTTAAACAGCTATAGTCCGGCGGTCTGTCAGTTAACCAAAGTATCACCGGTGCAGCATACTGGTTTCCGTTTTGCAGCTTGCAATCCGCTAGAAAGCGAAATGTACAATATTTGTCATTTCTGCGCACTTATATTTATTACATCCGAACTCCTCACAAGTGCCGACGGTATACTCACCTGTACTATTCGAACGTATAGTGTCCGTTTACCTTAGTGTTCCCACGATTCTGCAGACATTACACATTTTCTTCAATCTCTATACACTTTATTCTAATTTAATTGGTTCTCAAGCAACCCTCACGTGACAAGCAGAATCTATGCACACCGAATGCGCATCATGGCAACTTTTCTATCATCCCTATTTATTAGGCATCTGCTTTTTGCCTGTTTCAAATGCTAAACAAACAAATCTTTTTCGAGATAGAATTATAACGCTGTGTTTTCCACGTGCAATACTTTCTGCGAAGGCTTCTGACGAGCACGATGCGCAAAGCCGACTTAAAATGACTGACTTATCACGATCAAGATCGAGGCAGCCGTCTTAGACATAAACAAAGCGGCTACAGATTCCGCCAACGCATCGACAGGCCTGTCACACCAAGGGAGCTTTGGCTCGAAACAACACAGCGCTGAGTGGTCACAAACAGGGCTTTCCTTTATGCCGCACACTGGTTTCCATGGTGACTACGCCTTGGAATAGCCGCGAAAACTACCGAGGCTTCCCTCACCGATCGGCAAAGGAGTGGCGCCTGACGCCAGGGTTCTTGCTTATCGCGGCGTGCAACGTAAGCAGCTTAGGCGGCTGGTTCTAGATGTAATAGGCACCGCGCGTTTAGTGCCGGCAGGCTTACCGACGCGCTTAACCGCGACGCCTTTGTGCTGCAGTTGCGGAATTCCCACCGGATTCGATGGAGTTATAAGCTCCTAAAAGAGCCAATGCTTGTTGGAGAAAGCTTTCACGGCCGGGCTGTCTACCCCGCTCGGCCAAAACAACGCGTGGCAGTAGGAACTGTGTCCGGCCTGTAAGTTAGGTAAAGGAGCTTATTGAAATCTGCCTTCTCGGTGAAACATCGAGTTTAGAAAAATTTGACCGCATCTCTTGGTTTTGGCTTCGGTAGTACTCTTTGTTGGAGTCGCTACCGAAAAAAAAAGGAAACTAAATGCGCTACTCCCTTCTTTCTCAAAGATAGAACGCGGTACGGACCTACTTACTTTGCGATTACCAAGAAAGGTGTGTTTGAGACTTTAAATGAGGTCTACGTAAGTAATTTAAGCGTGTAAATTACAGAAGTAGCAAGTAGGAACACACGAAAGTACGTTGCTGCTAACTGTCGTCTTTCGTAGGCTATACACAAGAGGGTATCTGCCGAATCCGGCAAAACGACGGATAATTCTAAAGAGGCAACAATTTTCCAATTATACACTAATGCTTTAGCAATTACTCATCGTAAGGGGTGCTGAGGAGTCATCACATTTTTGTTTTTATTTGTTCTTTTGCATGCGTGCCTAAGTGCGTCTGTAAGCCGCGCTACTCGCGATTATGCAAAAGATTCGAAAGAACAAGGCGTGGGGCTGAGGGAGCAATCAACGCGGTAAGCACAGCTCTTGTATTTTGGTTCCCGTCACTTACTTCTTTTTTATATGGAAGAGGGGATTTCTTTAATCCAATGCAGCCTGTAACCAGTAACGACTAACGTGGTCTCACACGTTCCTAAAAAATGACACAAGTACGCCGCCCTTAGATGTTTGAAAATGCAAATAATACGCGGTGGTGGTGGTTGTGGTTTGCGACAGGAAAAGGAAAGGAAATTCACTGGGGATATTTGGAGCCCGGCAGGGAGCTCACCTGAAAAGAACCCAGTTTCAGTAAACCACCGGGACAACTGGCGCGTTACCGGAAACTGTTGCTTGTGTCTCGTTGCTGCAAACACTGGTACGACTAATTGTGGTGCATCGGTTGATTATTACCCTGGGCCGTAAACTACACCACCGCAAAGATAGAACGACTGCTAAAATACCCTATCGACCACCCCCTTAGAGCAGTTAAACGACAAAATGACACTCCTTTTCGTGACTGCACGGATCACTTTCCCCAACTGAACTTCTTCAACTAATTCAGTTCCTTCACGCACATTGAGCTTGTTCAGTTGTAAATAATTTGTTCTAAGGTCACCCATAAAGAATCCGACAGTTTGCGAGCACAACGTATACGGTGAGATGAAAAGTGCCGAAGAATTGAACTATACACGTTGTCAATGGCCGCAGAAAATGGAAAGAGACATTGTACCGCAATCGGCAGAGGAACTAGTATACCAACTATCTGCTTCCGCTCAAAACTAAAAAGCTCCCGGGTCATCTCTACTAACGTGAAATTAGGAGAGTGTCGAAGCATGCAGTGCATACCTGTGTTTTTGGCGAATTGGTGTTTTTGCCAGCGCAGATGAAACCGTTGAGGGTACAGGTATACAGCTTTGCTGTAAAAGTATCGTGTCTTTGAAGCACGAAGCGTTCTAGCGCGAGGCGTTTCAAAACGAGTGCCCCGGTGTGTTCTTTTAGTACGCGTTTTTGGTCATGGAGATGAAACATTTTAGCACGAGGCGTTGGAAAACGAGTGTCCGGGGTTTTTTTAGTACGCTTTACGTTTTAGTGCGTGGCGTAAACGCGTTTTTCGGTGTTTTAGCACCGTGACTAGGTGAGACGAAGCTTACGACGACGACGACAGGAGACGCCAACAGCCCCAGCCGCTAAGGGGCTTCGCCCCCCCCCCCCCAAAATAATTTCGTTCGAAAGCAATAGTTTGGCAGCTTTGGTGCGGAGAATGTGGTTAAAAAGATAAAGAGCCGGCGCCTGCTGACCGCCTTCCGCCTTCCTGACTTCTGGTCGTCCGAGCAGAAAATTTCCTCCCCCGCGCTTCACTTCATCTCCGCGACAGAATCGATGTTCGGTGAGAGCAAACATGTTTCTGATTGTTCCCTTTTGTTTACTGCTGCAGGCGCCAAACTCGTCGCCGGCAGCAACATGGGTGTGTCGACGCCTGCCAACCAAGCGTGCTCTGTCGAGGGGCCCGACGACGCTGGAGCCAATTTCCCCGCGTTGTTCGCGCCTCACCAATCCTGTTTCGGTGACGGCCCGCGCTAGTTTTTTTTTTCTTTACGTCTTGCGTTAGCTGACGGCGGACGCGCTCATTCCGTATTTAGCGGGGAACGTTCAAGCAAAGACATAACTGACACACGCCTACCTCGCATGCTGCGATGCGTTGAGGTTAGGCCTACAGGTTGAAACTTACGGGCAAAGCTTTCATTTTGTTCGGTCGATGATGCGGTGTTTAGAATCGCAGCACGAAATTAGAGCGGCTCACGCTACTTATTAGTTTTGCAACGCGGAAAAGGTGAAGACGGGTTTCTGGTTATTTGGTGAACGCTTAATAAATCAATCTTATTACAATGATAAGAATCTAATTACTATTATTATTAAGTGCGAATGCACTGTATAAGCGACCCTGAATTCCGTTGACCACCGTCCGTCCACATAGCAACAGCTGCGGGTGCGCGCGCTCCTCGTCTTTCTTGGCAACGAGGGGAGATGGCACATACCCACGTGGGGGATTGGCCAGGAATCTCCTCGTCTTCCTTGGCAACGGGGGGAGATGGGCGCGCGCTGCCCGGCCGCTGACATGGCACATACCCACGTGGGGGATTGGCCAGGAATCGGGCGTGAGAAGGGCTAATGCACCCGCTTAAAGGAGTACTGACACGAAATTTCAAAGCTGAGATCCGCTCTAGCAATCAAGTACAACGACAACACAAATAGGTGTCTGTGAATAAATGCATCTTTCTTTCTTTGTAGTTGTGTGTGTGTGTGTGATCTCTCTTTCGCGAACATTACCGAACCGCGCAAATTCAACTCGTGCATTCGCACTTTCACATTCTTCCCCTCGGGGAAATGCGGGGAATTTTTTTACTATTCTCTGGCGAAGGGGCACTGAAGAGGGTACAGCGCCAGAGACCAATGCGACATGTGAAGCCCTGCTAAATGATAATACTGATGACCATGATCCCAATGATGATGACTTCTTCATCGATAGAGATTGGGTGCAGATGTACGGGCACCTTCCCGGTGAGGGGTGTCCCTATGCCAGGATACCGTGGGCTCGGCGGGGGGTGCACGTAGTGCTCGTAGGAGGGGAATGTATTAGGGAAAAGCCTGAAGTCTGATGTAACTCTGAAATCTGGTGGCACAGTGCATCATTGTAGGCCAGGAATTAAGGGTAGAGAGATAGTAACGTAAATCTCATGAAGTGAGTTGCCACAGGGATAGGTATTTGTCTCCAGTCTTTGAAAGGTAGTGGATTCTGCTCTTGTCAAGCCCGTTGCGGAATCGGGAATTTCCTCATTGCGGGAGCATCCTCAATTCTTCGAAAGCATCAAGCGCTAGTATACACAGGCACTGCTCTTGCCATGACGCCCCTTGGTGCGGACCTGGAGATCACCAGGCTGTGCTTAGTCACTCCCAACCCTAAAGAACGTGGTGGACATAACGAACGTTGCGGCCTCCCTGGTGATCAAATATATCGGAACCTGGGAAGATACAGCTTATTCATTTTTTCACATTTGGAAGGGTGCACTCAAATCAAGTCAGTTTTCGCTCTGGCGGAATACTCAGTTTTGTTTATTTCATGTACATACCAAGGTGATCATTTCGAGAGTGTCCGGATTGGCTGAAAGTATAAGGCCCGGACGTGACGCAGCAGGGACGGGGAGGGGCATCGTTTTCTGTGCGTGGCATTGGTTAGAGTCCTCGCAAGTAAAACTACACAACGACTGAAATAGACGGAAAACCGGCATTTTGTAAACGAACACAGCCCGGAATTCCGTCCCTGGAAGGAGTAAACGAAATTAAGCCATTTTTCATTCCCGTGTGTGACATCTCCATTACGGTTCTCACCAACCATTTGTCGTTTTGTGGTGGATGTGTAGAACAAATAATCTCCGCTTCGTGGTCGCCATTTATTTTCCGGGTCTGTTTCTTATGTCCTTCTTTTACAGGCTTATTGAATAATTAGTCCGCGAAATAATGTCCTTGGCTGTCGCGTAGCGCCGCAGTCAATTTCACTACCTGCTTCTGCGTTTCGTCTGCAATAGTGTAATTCTGTTCTAGCCACAAGATATCGCATACGCTGTGCGGTATGTCAAAACTGTCCAGAATTCAACTGTTTCGCATTGTTTCTACTGTGCAAAAGGGGATAAAAGATAGGGCAGTCATATTTCACATAAGATATGAATACTCCCTGCTTATACATATCCTGTCAGTAAGGGGGGTTGAGTAAGGACCAGAACTGAACTCCCTAGAGCTTCAGCAAACTACTTAGCCAGGCTGTGCCATGGATGCCAGGATGCTGCCCTTTCTGTACGGAAAGAAACAATAAAGAAAGAAAGAAAGAAAAATAAAGAACTGCTAGGCTGGGCACAAGATATATGAAACGTTGGCATCTGCGCTATGTCGAGGTCCAGATCATGGTTTCTGTGACGGGAATGTGCCAATTTACAAAAAAGACGCGCACGTGCAGAACTTCAAATTAATTTCTGAGCTAAAACCCGTGTTGAGAGGCAGCGAAAGCACCCTGCTGCTTAGTTTCGTCACTAGTGATATGATCCAAGCATTTCAGCGCCCTCGGTCGTTTCGTCATATTATTGCAAGTTGGTCTTCTTGAATGCTAAAGAAAATATTTCGCGCCTAGAATACGGTCCGCTGTACTGCATGAGGTGGCTCAGATGAAGGCAAAGAAAAAATACAACTCGGATGGGATTCTGAGCCAGGTAAAAAATTAAGTAGGTCTCACTTTAGCAGCTGTGCTGTACTACGTGGTCTCGATAGTCCGCAAGATTTTCCCAGCATAACGTACAAAGAAACCTGGTGTTTATATGCCGTGATCTTCAAGGATTTGAAAGTAGGCGTGCGTTGTGTATGGTGTTTCAAAGAACACAACGGCGTGTGTATCAGTTGTGCTTTCATATTGGACATATATGACACAAATCGATTCATGCACCCATATAAATACGCATGTAGGTACATACACACATACATGCATACACACTAACATACATACATCCGTACGTACATGCATGCATACATACGTACGTACGTACATACATACATACATACGTACGTACATACATACATACATACATACATACATCCGTACGTACATACATACATACATACATACATACATACATACATACATACATACATACACACATACATACATACATGCATACATACATACATACATACATACATACATAACAGACGTGAGATTATGGTCAATAATACGAAAGTGCTGATGGCCTGATCCTGCATGGCCTGATCCTGCTCTTTTCCTTCCGCGCTGTAGCAGTGACGTACATGCTACCAGGCCAGGCAAGGTCAAGGGAAAGTACATTGCGACCTCCTATGGGAGAGTAAATCTTGTGGACTCCGGGCAGTTACAGATCCTGCGTTCTGCCATCTCTCGAAAGTGTACATTGAAAGCCGCACAGTTTCGTCCTGTTAGTGGTTTTCGAAGCCAGTAAAACAAGCCGAGCCATTTTTCATCCACATTTATCAGATCTCCTGGACGGGTTCTCACAGAGTTCTTGCCAGTGCATGTCTGATGCATCTAAAAAATATGTGCGATTCGTCGCACACAGGCACCGCTGCGTCCGCCGGTGATTTGTCTCTGTGAATGGCTTATATTAAATGATTAATCAACAAATTCTGTACTCGACCGCCGCGTACTGTAGCAGGGTATTGATTACCTGCATCTGCGTTCAGTCTGCAACACCGCAATTGCGTCCCACGGACTAGAAGGCTTATATGTTGTGGAGTATGTCAAAACTATCCAGAGCATAACTGCACCCGTAGTGTCTCTACTGCGAAAAATGGGATCGCTTCAAGAGATGCGGCAGTCATGATTCAGGTGCAGTTGATTGTTCCGCTGTCACAGATAACCTGTTACCCACGAGTGGTATTACATTCCTTAGACATTTGACATTGTACATGGCTGCGTTTTCTTTTTGTGGCCATGACAGAATTGCGCTATCGGGCACTAAACCACATGAAACGTTGACATCTGGATTACGTGGAGGTCCAGCTCGTGATTTCTGTGACAGGACTTCATTATTCAACAAAAGAGACCCACACCTGGAGAAAATACGTATATAGTTGTGCCATGGTGTAGAGGGTAGATCCTAAGTTTAAGTTTGGTTTGCGCACAATAGCATGCAGGACTCGTAGTCAAGATTTTAAGATAAACTGCTGTTTTGAGGGACAACGAGCGCTGGCTACTGCAATATTTCGTCACCCGTCATATGTACTCCGCATTTTAATGCACTTGGGAATGCATAACGCCCCAAATCAATCAATCTTGGTTACCCAGTGACACGAGCGCTGAAATTTACAACAGTACTCAGTAGTGATACTAGAGTTTTCGTTTGTTACGAAGTCACCTGTTTGCTACTCTTTATTTTGCGGTCCAGGGCTTATTCGTATTTATCTCGATTTTTTTCTCTTCAGTGCCCATTGCATCGTCCGAAGGCAACACACAGGACCAAGCGAGTGAGCTTGGCGCGAATGAAAATATATGGAAAATATTTGCTCCTATGCTTTCTACAGCTGGTTTGCGTCGACAGAAAAAAGCTGCGGCTACTGGAAACCACAGCGTACAATCTGTAGGACGCCACATTTAGCGTTATGGCTAGGCAAACCCTCGGCACGTGTTGAGGCTAACACCTGAGGTGGAGCAAGCTACACGTGTGATCGCAATTTTTAGGTGGAGCAGTAACACATTTATTAGTCGGCAACGCTCCAGGCTCACTTGCAGAGAAGAGTGGTGGGCTAGGAGTGGTGGTGTCAGGCAGTGGAACAACCTGATGACGCCATTCGCAAGAAAAGAACGACAAAAAGTTGATGCGCCATCCCGACCCTTCAGTAGTGAATGTGCAGCGAAGCGGTTACAAAACCACGACTCACACCATGATGGCTTTGCAACACTAACTCTCAAAGTGTTACATACCTACAGAGCAGCCCACACGTGCGGTGTTTTATTGGCCAGCGTTCAAAGGTTGGGCGTAACACGCTCTGTAGCGTGTGGCTGTTTCCTTCGGGTAGTTGCAGCGTGCGAGTCCACAGTTTCGAAGACAAATGCCGGGAACCAGTCCTCCTTTCTGTGTTTCTCAATGTCAACATTAAAGTCGCCGACGATGCCCACTGGCGTCTGGTTCTTCTCCAAGCCTAGCAGAGTGCTCATTGATGGAGACGTCCATGTCTGCTCTGGATTTTCATTTGGTGAGGTCGTCTGGTACCATTCCTTCACCATGCCTTCACTGACGCGTACAGACAGCCGCATAGCCAGTGGCGTTTGTTTCCGCCTTAAGCATGAGCGGGTATACAGGGTCGACAAGTTTTTTTTAAAAATAGGTGCTTAGATTTACGCGAAGACCACCTCTACAGCGAGGTTATACGCTCAGGGGGACACATAAATAGGAGGCAATTACTCAATTCGGAGGCTTAATTAACTAAAGTTGATTTTGAATTAACTAAAGTTGATTAACTAAAGTTGATTTTTAACTAATTAACTAAAGTAAAGAACTAAAAGTTTTTAGTGGCTATAGAAACCAGGCATGTTTGTATAGGAAAGTTAGACGCAATCATGTTTCTACGCAGTTTCAATTGGCAGAATATTTCTAGCGCATCCATAGTCCAAGATATCAAACGGTGAAGTTTAATTGCCGTTCTTATGATTACGCATGCAAGACAGTCTGCACCGGCGCAAAGCTCCTCCCTTCTGTGACGTGCCTGCTGTGTACGGTGTTTAGTTCGACAAAGGGGTGGAGGCATAGGCAACAGTAATAACTGGCACCCATTCAGTCTTGGCTGGCGTTATCGCAATCTACAGTACTCGGAACAGCTATCGAAACACCGAACAAAGGGAGGAGCAATGCGCCGGTCTTGACTTCTAGCATGCGTAATCATGCGAGCGGCAATTAAACTTCGCAGTAAGAGATCTCGAAGTACCGATGCGCTAGAAGAATTCTGCCAATTGAAACTACGTAGAAACACGATTGCGCCTAACTTTCTAATACATACATACCTGGTTACTGTAGCCCCTAAAAAGTTAATTATTCCATTTTAGTTAATTAAGTAACCTACATCAATAATTACCCCGTAATTATGTGTCCCCCTGAGCGCATAACAGAGGTGGTGTTCGCGTAAATTTAAGCGCCTATTTAAAAAAAACCTGTCGACTTAACTTTGATCACCCTGTATACCCCCAATGCTATGTACGCCATACTGTGCGAGTACTAAAACTCGCAAGGAATGGGTAATTCGGGGAAACGATTAGCCAACACCCGTCTGCGGGTATGTTCTCCTGTGTGGTTTTTAACACTGCGTTAGTTTTGAGGCTAACATTATATAAACAAAAAGAATGTAAACGATATCCACTAGAACTCTTCAGATACGTTACCCTTAGTGGTTATGCGACGCAGTGAGAGCATTGGAACTCGCAGAAACTAAGAAATGAAGGTTTTAATGGTTGGCCAATACACCTCCAATACAGAGAATGTCCTCCGCGACCGTTAAATTATGTACTCCTGACGTGCCGCGTAATGATGTGCTCAGCAACGTTGCACTCATTGTACGCTAAGCTGTGGTACCTCCTAACGTCACTAGACCTAACAGTTGAAAGGGGCCCTAAGATGATTTTTCTTTCTTTTTTTTTAGGGGGGGGGGGGGGTCGACGGTGCCGCACTGCAATGGATACTATGCGTGACGTAGTAGTCCGACCAAGCTGGAATTCCCGTGCACAGTATGGTACATATCGCAAGCTAACTTATGCACCATTCTCGAATGTGTTTCACCACCGTGCGTCCAGGTTCATCTTTTCCAATTATTCATTGCTCAAAAGCGTAACCCATATCAAATACAAAGCCAAATTACCCAGCCTTAAAGTGCGACGCGAGAGGCACCTCTTCTACAAATTCTACAACACGCTACCACTTGACAGCCTCTTATTCAAAACCGCTCACCCCCATCGATTCGCATCAACCACTCAAAAGCGCTTTACCCACCTCACGCAAACACGACTGCCTATCTTCATTCCTTTCCTGTTTGGACAGCCATCGACCGGCACGGCCCTCCCGAAAGCGTCGTAGTTCACACAAATCCGCCGCAGTGCGAAGCTACCGGCGGAAAACTTTTTGTACTGATTATTTCTTGTGTTCTCTATGCGACTATCTGTACCGGTTTTATGTATTTTGCTGATTTTCATTGTATTCCATTTCTGACTATAGCGTACTTCCAACTCTTTGTATTCGTGCTTGTTTGTTCTTTTTTTCTGGTTTTTTCTTGCGCAAGCTTCCCCACCCTCTTGTGTGAAACCACACCCATTCGGGTCTTTGAACTATAAACAAACAAACAAACAAACAAACAAACAAACAAACAAACAAACAAACAAACAAACAAACAAACAAATAAATAAATAAATAAATAAATAAATAAATAAATAAATAAATAAATAAATAAATAAATAAATAAATAAATAAATCAACTTTATTAAAAACAGGTCTGGCTCAGAGGCCTGCAAGGATGGCACGGAGGGAAAGGAGGGGGTAAAATTAAGTGCGGCTCATAATGTCAGCCTTAAATAAATAAATAAACAAATAAATAAACTATCAACGAGTGTAATACTCCAGAAAGCTACTAAAACATCTTTGGTATCTGCCTGCGTTAACACAGTGGCAGATATTTGTGTTATAGTACCGAAGTGTAAAGCAATGACACACCCGGCTCGACGTTCACTTGTTCTTGGCGGAAGGATACTGTAATCGCAGGAGCACAGACGCGCGCGGCGAGCCCTCGCGTCGTCCGCATAGGTTTCATTTCGGTTTTTGTTGGCTGCTGTGCCCGAAACGCTTCTTTGCTCCTTTTTCTGTGATCCACTGTTTTGATCGTAACATTAACGTTGCCTCCGTTATGAGGAAAACACATGCAGAGCGCATGGTTGTTGCAACGACTATTGCCAAAGAGTTTCAATTCATTGCTTCCCATCAAGCCATGACCCTAGGAAAATGTGGTTGGATCTGCTTGGCCTTCTGAGCATACCATCTTGCCTATTGTTCTCTGTGCACTTATCAAATAAAGGGATTGACTTGAATTGAATAGGCAGCACTACGCGGAAGAACAATAGAAGACCACATCGCTTTCTAACTTTTACGCCGAATTTAGATGGTGAGTGTGAGAAAGCGACGCAAAATAAGAATTGAGGTTCACTTCCTACATAGCAGCTTGTATAACAATAACGAATAGCAGCTAAGCATAGACGCTAATGACCAGCACAGAAACAGCGAAAAATTAGCTAAAGCACCCCAGTTCATTTTCCGGCAATGCATCGTCTCCCTAGAAAGGAACCACGACTCAACTCTACAAAAACTATCCCTACAAAAGAACGGTTAGGGCTTCATATGTTCTTGTACATATTGCAATATACGCGACCCTGTGAGTTACCACCAATGTCATCAGGTGCTACAAGTGGTAGCAGTGCTGGGATAACTCACGAACACGAAGGGCTTATAGTCCAAATTTTATCTACGCACTGAAAATGAAGCCCCGACCTAGATGCACCCCGGGGAAAACCGCACCACAATGACAAAGAGAGCCTCGTCAACTTATATTCATCAGCGGGAACAGAGAGCTCTGTTCTAGAGAGAAAATTCCATTTTTCCACCACGCCGAGTCGCCGGTGTGGGCACGCTAATCAGAAGATGATATGGCGCAAGCAGGGCGTGAAAGGAAACGTGTGCTCTCTAAATAAAAGAGCAAGGTTTAAATTTCACTTCCGCACGGGCACACCGCGTGCTCGTTACGATTCATGCGTTCCTTCAGCGATCCACATTTCCCCCCCGACAAACACACAAAAATGAATGAGATGAAAGCCAGCACAATCAACTTTCAGTCGGTTCGCTCTTGGCGTGGCTCGAGAATTTTGCGCGAGACACAAGACGGCTCTTTCCTGCGTTCGTCATTTCTTTGCCTTCTCTTCCCTTAGGCTTTGTGCCTGGCAAGTGGGTCGTTTACGAGAGCAACGCGTCAGACCCGGTGCGTGGCAGCAAAGCATGACTCGAGCGGTTTTCTTAGCAGGGTCTAAGCCCTAGGTCGTTATGTGAGGCGAGAGCTTGCTCGTACAAACTGCGCGCTTATGTATTTGCGGCGCTTCCCTTCTCAGTGCTGGCGAGGAATGAAAATAAAATTCTCTTTCTCGGTGTTCCGACGCCAGATGTTAGCTTCATTTTCGCGAACGCACCCAGAAAGCAACAGACGATGCAGACGATGCTTGCAAAAAAGAAAGGAGGGGGGAAGATTGGGGCCTCGTTACTCCTGACACGCCCAAATGCTGTTAACTGGAATATAATTAGTTTTGACATCAGAATTTCATACACAAAAGTGAAAGCAATTTGCAGATTCTGCCATCTTTCTTCACAGGCCAGAGAAATTTCAGAAAAACAATATTACCTTGGCCCCAGAAAACTGAAAGCCACTTTTTTCTCTTTTACTCGTGCTTAACTTTACAAATGTATGACGCACTGTTTTGGCAATAGTTTGCAGCAATAAGTGCCTGCCACGAGTTTCCTAGAAATCAGGTAAACACCTCTGCATATCGTTCTATCCGTAACAAACTTTATATATCGATAAAACAAAACTTCAAGTATGTCGACTGCATTCGAGAGTGTTTCAGCTCCTCTAAATTACGACCGATATATTGAAAAGCTCCCCATTACAGACCCTTACAAATGCGCAGTTTCGTTTGCTTTTCATCAATAGTTAGTTCTCGATCGTTTTGGAATTCCCGCACGGTGCCCAAGCAACGGGTTCCACGAGAGATCACGGGTTACAGAAAATATCTGTAACCTAATTGTGTTTTACTTTATTCCAAAACAAATGCTATGTAGATTTACTGCACAGACGTCTTGAAACCCATTGGAAGTTTTATCTGAGTCGATATCATAGATCTCCATTGAATGACGTTTTAATACACATAACATGAAGCCTCCCACCAAAGCCATTTCAGCGCCATCCTGAAGCCGCCGTGGGACTGATAGTCCAAGATTTCCCCCGTGATCCTGATTCAATAAAACGGTAGCCCTTACTAGTTTTTGTCAGCATCATCAGCATCGTCATCGTAATTATCATCGAAAGTCTATAAGCCTAATTTTACCAGGGATTTACTCAAAAAATAAATATAATTACCAAGGTATTTACAGCGTACTCAAAAGTACCCGAAATAAATAAAACGGCAGCCCTTACCAGTTTTCACCCTCATCATTATCTAAAGCCTATCAACATAATTTTACGAGGTAATTAATTACCTCAACAGTAATCTAAATCGCTAACCACGATCAATTGTGTTTTACTCGCACTTCTTTGTTCTCCCACTCGCCAACAGAAATAACCTTATATCCTTAAATTACATTCTAGTACAAATCAATAAAAAAAATATCGGCACACTCGTTCGTCGACGACATGAATTACGCCAACGTTGAAAAGCACATGCCTTTTTTGCTTATTAGTGTAAGTGTTCAGCGTCACTTCAGAGAAGTTTGCCTCGGTAGTGAAAGGTAACTTGAGACCTGCACAGAGGAATCTGTTTTAGGCCGGAAGGGTCGTATTGTTCGACAGCTGAAACAATGACTGGGAACAATCACTTCATGCGAATCAAGGAGAATGAGGGACGAGCACTGGGGGACCAGCATTTCCGTGCTAAACGCGCAGGGGCGTCTAGCGCACACTTCATATTTGAAACTACCAAATTTTTCTTGTTGTTTGCCTTCCTACACGGTGGAATCGATTGAAACCCTAGCCCAAGGTTTAAAAGTACATTTTTTCTCAGAACTGCGGTGCTCTGTTACACGTGACCTAGACTTCGAGAAATTGCCAAAATGTGCGTTGAAAAAAAAACAGCTATAACGATTGCTTGCAATTACCCACAGTTCGGATCGCGGGTAAGGAAAATAGGCGCCCTCCTGCATTTTATCCAGTTTTTGTTTGACTACGCATGGATCGACTGCCTAACTGCGATTGCGCTAATGAGACTCTGCTGTGGCATTGGCATAAAGATGGCATATAGTAACAAACAGATTGGCTTGCCCTCAAGTATTTCAAAACTCGTCATGAAATAAGCACTGAAATGATTTGAAAGCATCTAGGCTTCAAAGGAAACGCATTGTGCAGTTCTGTAGAAAAGGTCGAATTTAGGGGGTACCTGCAAAAAACGAGCTCAAGGTTTGTTTTTTCCTTGCCGCTGAAATTAGCCCGTCAATGATCTTCTGAGAAGCGCATCAAGGATCTTTAAACAAACACGGCCAAAAGGATCTCTATTCCAACCACACGGTGAACAAGAACAAGGTAAGTTTCGAGGAACTAGGCCATACCTCTTTGAACGCACGATATATATTGTTTCTGGACGCTGAGTCTGATGCGAGCGTATTTCCAAAGCAATATTGATCAAAACCGCCCGTAACGTCGGCCGAGGAAAACAGAGGTCGTATTTTTGAGTGAGGACAGTATTACTGCTGGCATGCATCAAAGCGACGGGTGGAATCACTATTCTTTATACGTCGCAGGCTGCTGGGCTTTATGCACACTAGTTTACATATTCGGACAGAAAAACAATTTACAGTGATCACAGAAAGTTGAGCAGGCGGCGGTATTACTCGCGTGGGTTGTTCCACTCTCCTTGAATATTGCAAGCACAAGGAAAAACAAGTACTCATATGTTTCTTAAAATACAATCGGCATACAAATGAAAAAAAAGAACGGGAATACTAGTAAAGTGATAGTAACAGCACGAAACTTGTCGAATTCTGTCCACAAAAAAGTAAGTACTCCAGAAATATGGGGGAAAAAACTGACGCATGCGTAATAACAAATAAGACAGGAATGAGCTTTCAGGTTGCAGAGTCAACGTATGCTTTTGGGGTTTATGGCAGGCAAGAGAAATTCTGATTATAAAAGGCTCAAATGTTACAGTACAGTGAGGCACAAAGAACAAAACCGTTCATAAAAACAAAAAAAATCAAAATTTACGCTAAGCCAACAGAGTCTAAGCCAATGGGGCAGATGTTTGAAGGCAGCCATTTTTAAAGGACAAGAAAGATTAAAAGAAACCTCGACTATCGGTAGCGTATTTAGGGCCGTCAGTAAAAATAAATCAGCTTGAATGGCAGCCGTTTTTATTGGCGCAGCAAATACCAAACGAGTGAACCCGGGTGCTTTTTCTGACTACAATTTATATTTGACACATCATAACCTCTGAAACGTAGCTGGCGGAGTTTAAACAGTTGGAGCATTTTGTTCAAAACACATTCCTTTTTTTAAAGCACCGAACCAGAGCGAACAAAATATAGGTGCTGGATAGATACGCCCGCCGTGATGTCACGGCGACAGCTTGATAACGCGAAACTCCAATCTGGTGCTTGCTTGTGGCTTTTGTCGTTCCATGACACATCATTCCCAGCTGTATTTTTATTGCATCAGTTAAAAATGTGGTCCAGGGAGCCACATTCTAATTTTTGGCGGCTGTTGATGCGGCCGGTAACATCAATGGTGACAAACTGCGCGTGTGCGTCGTGCACCTTTCCCCAGGTGGCAGCACAACGCACACGTGTAGTTTGCAGGCGGCCTCTTCTGCTCCGTCTGGGCGATGTCTGACGTGCTTTGTATTAATTGAAAAAAGGTTACAAAAACGAGAGGAACAAATTCAAGCGCCAGATATGATATTTATTCCTAAGCAACTAGGTATCGTCGTTTGTGGAACAAAATCCTAGAACATCTTTTAAAGGTGTCACCCTTCAGTTAAAACAAAAATTTATTCAGCCTTTGGTGTCTCTCTGAGCATGCATAATAAAAGTGATCAGAAAATGTAGAAGAATTTTCTTCGCTAAAGCTACGGCCCACAAGAACTGCAGAACAAACAAACGCCGGAACGAAGTATGTAATCTTGTTCGCCTCACTCGAAATCTGTTCAATTAAATTTCTCTGTCACAAAAACCACGAAGAAAAGAGTGAATAATGAGGTTCTTAGCACTCCCAATGCATGCAGAAAGTGAGGCACAAGAGACGTAATTTTAGCCGTGCCCGCTCCCAAAGGATACCCGTAGATCGACCATGGTGCTTTGTTGCTGCGACTGACTTGTGATAGCTTTCCCAGCGCGCGCCGATTCTTTGGCCGTTAGCGTGGACAATCAGCCGCTATTAACTGCAGAGCTGTTTAGGCTTCTAGTTCCGCCATCCAGCGTTACCAAAAAAAGCACAAAAAATAGCGAGCGTACGTGAGCATGCGCCTCGTGAGGAGCTCCGGGAGTCGGCTAGCTCGATGTTCCAGAACACTTTGCCCGGAGTTCGTGGCGCCATCTCTCGCGTGCTGTTCTACTCACCAGTTGACCTGCCTTCGCGCTTGAAGTGGGGAGCACCGACACAGAGTTCGCGCTAAAAGACTCCGAGTTCGCGAAGACGGTTGCCGCGGGTTTAGCGCGTGCTAACGAGGTCCACTTTGGGAGGCATGTGAAAGGCTGCACACAAAACGGTCCGGGCCTGCCGGTTATGGAGAGCTTTCAGCGGCAAGTTAGGAAATCCAGGTAAAGTGCACCAGCCGGGTCTCCGACGAAGGTAGAGGGGCAGCCAGATCTTCTTTTCTCCAGCTTCGCACCACTAGTGCGAGCTGCGCCAAGTTCATGAACTAAATTAGCGCGGACAGGTGAGTACGGCTCAATTCCTACAGATTTCGGGGGAGTTAGCCGCTTTCATTTTTGGCAGTTCATGTTCCCTGCGTTGCCCGATCAGCTGCTATAAACCTTTTCATGCGTTAATCTTTCATAAGATCAGGTCATGCCCTGGGCTGTGTTGCGCATGCGCAGTTACATATTCCTGTCGACTGCGCCAAGTATAGGGCCGCTAGCACAGCCCACTGATAAAATGGCAGCTCCCAGGACGAAGAAGTTAAGAAGGTCCATATATAGAAGCGCAATACGCGAGGCGCAGAAGAGGAGAACAGGATAGTGTAGTGGTCTCCGTGGGCATAGTAATGTGGTGGACTATGGCGTCGCAAAAAGGCGTCTGAGCCCGTCCTGAGTATTCTTTCCTCCATAATCAAAACGCGTCGGCACTAACGTCACAAATTCCGACCAAGACGAGACCCAAAATGCCAAATGTACCTGGCCCTTCCGTGAAAGACGCCGTGCCTTGTGTTAAATGAAACAACTATTCTTGATATTTGTTGCCATACGACCCAGCTCCCGCCCTGGTCTTGTACATAAACAAGTGCAAGGTTGCTATAAGAATGCTTCCTTTAAAGGATATGTAATATATTTTTTCAAGCATAGCCTGTCGGTCCAAAACGTTTTAAAGCATGTGTAAATTTAGTAGCATCGTCTGAACTCATTTGATAATATTATTGAAGTGACCGTGACGTAATACTTGCCTTTTATAGGAATGCGTTAGTACACTGAGTAATAAAATTGAAATGCTGCCAGTTCACAGGAATTTTAGCTGTTAGCGCGTAATTTCAAGTGGCCTTTTCTCCCTAAGCCAATTTGAAAGTTGTTTGGGTGCGCCAACAGAAAGGCAAAAATAGCTGTTTACTTCTATTCGTTCGGTCCATTCTGCCTACAATTATTGATTTACTTCCGTGCCCGTGTTACAATACATTTTTGCCGATTCACTCGTAGCGTTTCTGATTCACATGATATTGTTGCAGTTATGCTTGCGTTATTTTTTCTGAAATGTTCACAGCTCATTGATATGGGCTGTAGGCTTGCAAAATTTCTCATGGTTGTGGACAACGTCATCTGATGCTGGTTCCAATCGTTTCCAGATGTTTCTATGAGAGCTCTGCTGACAGTTGATATGGCTGCCAGCCTTTGTGGTGTTAGATTCAGACATTTTGCACGCATAACATTCTTACCAAGATTACTTCGTTTGTTAACGTTAAAGCTGCAGTAGAGGCCCGAAAATTCTTAGTCGAAGGGACCCCAGCATTTTGTTTTATTTATCAGAAGTATGAATTATCAAAAGTATGTCATAAGCATGACTTGGGGCAACATACTGGCCTGTGTTATACAAAAACATGCATATTTATTTATTAATACAGCATTCACGCACACCGCTGAAGTGCTGTTCACACTCTGAAATAAAGAATAACTAATGGATGGCTGCTTTGTCTTTGTATGAGAGTTCAAAACGAAGTTTTAGATGCCAGCAAGCGCAGCCAGTAAATTGCTTTGACACACCCATGCAGGTAATCGGCTTTAAGTGTGACTGTTATTGATATATGGATGCAAATGTGCAGCTAGAAGCGGCAAATGCAGCAGATATTTTTCGGCAAGGACAAGCAAAAAGGAGGAATTAACCGAATTTACACACTGCAGCAGTTGGAATTAAGCGGCTATAAAATACACTGAAAACCCAGCGGCCCCACCAAAATTTTGAATTTGGTTTGAATAAACGCAGTTTCAATTACCCGAGTTTGAATTATCGCGAGTATACTGCCTTTCCTTCGTAGGTGCACGAAACTCATTTTCTCATGTGCAAGGCTGCGGATTCATGCACCAGACTACACGCCGCGCAGACGACTTGCAAGTTAGCAACAGATTCGCATGCTTCATGCGTGCGAATTAACGGGGTTAGTGCCGTTTTCAGCTGCGACTATCTTCTCTGTCGACAGCTGCGTACGACGGCTAATTAAGACGGAACGGGGGGTTATGCAACCGTTAAGGGTACAATGAACGCAGAGCGCTGAGCATTCAGAGCAAAAAACATGTCAGGTCATGTGGCTGGTCCAGCTATGAAATATCGTGCTCAAGGAGCCTACATTTTTTCTTGAAAGCCTTGTTGATACTCCACTGCTCGTATGTACTTCCTCTGTGTCCTTGAGCATTTTGCTAGGCTTCGGAGGGCGCGTAGAGGATTTAGAGTTGGAGAGCACATTTGTTTCCGTCGGACCCCTAGTGTTTGCGCCTGAAGTAATAGATTGGCTGATTACATGATTACTTGATGCAGGCCCCAGAAGAGTCCCTAGCATCGCGGACTGGGGCAGCATGTATTACTGCTTAAAAACGTTGCGCAATATCTAGCTGCAGGTATTTATCACATTTCTGGAATAACAGCACCAACTGAAGGGTGTACACATAGCTTAGGCCTAACAATTTATGGAGAAGTACTATGTTTTAAACGGGTACCATCGCACTGTAAAATAATTTACACCTTTAATGGTTTAAATCCCTGTCGATAAATAACACACCTAGACCCCAGCAATAATACCAAAGAAAAGACAATTAGGGTGTTTTGTCCTTTATAACCCCCTTACAGCCGAGCAAAAACACAAGAATACACCCTTTTGAAGGGCGCTTTATAGGTATACCTTTTCGATGGGTGTTTTTTGCTTGCTGAAGGGTGTTAGTTGCAGACAATAAGGGTGTGAATGGTTTTACAGAGCAGCTTGAAATACAATGTGCCAAAGGAGTGCTTTTTTTCAGCCGAAGCCCATGGACGACCATTCTCAAAGAAAGGCGTTATGCCTTATGTTTTATGCATCGGCTTCGCATTAGGTGACATTAAGGCTGCCACATTTTATGCCAAGCAGCGTCATGCTTATTGTACATGGAGCTGCCTGTGCCGGTTGGCGACGTCAGGCTTTAAAGGAGCCATGAAGACAAAATACAACTTCGTTTAATTTGAAAGAACTAGGAATCAGTATCTCACTCAGCTCCATTACAGCCCCAAAAGATGTTTTTTTTAACGACAAAAAGCAAGAAGTGTTTAAAAACTTTCAAATTTTGCGCCACAGTGACGTGTTATGAGCAAGAATGACGTCATACGGGCCAACAATAAAACACAATTTTCAGTGCGTTAACTGCACGTTAGCATTCAAGTGATGCGGTCAAATGGAACTAGCAGCCCCATTACAGACGTCCAGTCATGTGTCGTCGCGACAGGTCAGTTAGGCGGCCGCCAATCGCACAAACAAGGTTCCGTGACGTCATAAAAAAGTTGCGGGAAATTGGCTAGGGGGTCGCGACTGCTTCACACGTTTTCTTTAATATATCCGTTATTTGTTCGAAGATTGCGATGATATTGGTATCATTGTTATCGGGACTAAGCAGTCTTTCTAATAAACCCAACTTGTATTTTGTCTTCATGGCTCCTTTAAAGCACCCTCCACGAAGAGCTCATCAACATTTGCGAAAACGCCTGCTCATAAAGCGTTGTTCAATGAACGACGCTCTAAAGGCACTTCGGTGATGTCCTCTTCTGTGGCTATGTGTCGTTTCGCTGAATTGTGTGTGTGTGTCGTACGCAAACACAATTCAGAGTGCCGGTGCACATTTCTGGCAAAACGACACCCTTTTACGGGTGTGTTCTAGCCTGTGCGGGCGTAACTCGTTCACCGCAAACAGCTCTTGAAGAGTCTGGCCGAAAAAGAGGGCACACACGACGCCCCTGCTGTTTTCACACAACGTTGTAGCAGAACTTTTATTTTGTTTTCATTGCATGATATTGTCTAGGTGACGCTCTCGGCACGTGTTTGGTGTGATAATACACATGAAAATCAGCTGCGAGTCATCGCCGCCGGGTCCCCGTTCTTCTCTTGTCCATGTCTTCAAGCACTGTTTGCGTCACACTATAGAACCATACAGCCCAAATGCCAATTGTGTGTAAAACGTCGTTAAACAGCATTAATTATATGGTACATCGCACAGTTTACGAACACTTCCTTAACCATTGGCTCTGAACTAAACACTGCCTGGGAACATATCGATAAGATGTGCAAATAGCAAATTTTAGTGAGATTCTCGGCATTCACTCAATCGATTGCATATAGTATGCTATATCTTTTCGCATAATTACCAAATTATATATGGCCCGCTAAAATATATACCCTGAGTGGCGCCACTCTTGGTGACAGGTAGGAAATGTTGTACAATGGAACCACATTCAAATACAACATCAAATATTCGAAAAAGTATGAGCCCAATGTTCTGTGGTGCTATCTCCAGCGCGGATGCCCAAAGTCAACACTACAAATTTTTCCTCAGAAAGTTGACACTTGTATCACCGTGAACAACCGTGATAAACACAATGTAATTCCCGAAACAAAAGAGACTACAAGTGGCCAAGATCTACACCGATCCAATTAACGACTAACGATCGTTGCCCCTAAGTGCCGTGGCGAGACAATTACGGCCCACTTCGGTTAAAATTGGGAGCTCGGCGACAACGCCTACCACCTGGTCCAGAGCAAAGCAGGAGCTGAAGGGAATTGCGAAGGCTGCGAAGAACACAGGGGAGGGTATCAAGCGAGGAAGATGCGTTCACTTTACGAGGCCTACCGACACAGCAGTGAATCCAATAGCGGGTAACGCCGCCCGGCAACAACCGAACAGTCACCGTGGACGCTAAGCGTGATAAAGGCAATCCAGCCCACAAGCCGGCGGATGGAACAAAGGGGTGTTATAAGGGCGGAGCTGACATTAAACGTGTCCTTGCCTGGCTAGCCTGAATAGAGATAAATTAGCGCACGAGACGACAGCCGGTGACGCCAGGTGGCGAGTAGTAGTGTGGGTGCCTTTTAGCCAGAGGCGGACGACATGGAGTTGAGGTAACGCCGTTTAGACACGAAAGCTGCTTCAATTACATCCATGACAATACCTTTGTCCAGTCAATTACTCTTTATGTAGTAACAGGGCCATTGCGACGTGACGATTCTTTTTTGTGGTACATTATATTAGGGAAGACACCTTCTAAAACGACGATTTACAAGGGCTGCTTTCTCGCCTGGTGGGTGTCGCTCCAACGCAGTAGTCGAGGCTTGGAGAGCAGTCTACAGGTAGGGGCCGTGATTGTGCTCCGGCCTAACGAAGTCGAGCACGAGGGGCTGTCGTGCAGCGACAAACATACTCAAGGATAAAAAGCCTACTCACTTAAGTCTACACCTCCTCCTTTCCTCATCTCGTGATGTTTCAGGTCGGCCAAGCTTTTGCCAACACATTAATTTTAGGTCAGTGCGAAGCCCAAAGAGCTCCATGCCAATCGTACAATGCTAAAAGAGTGCGGAGGCTTTCTTGTCTGCGCGCTGTTGAGAGGAGCACGACAGGCGGGTGGAAGCGATCGTAAAGGCTGCCTTGTTAGGGCTCCTTTGTGCGACGAGTGGCACTACCATGATTCGCTGCAAACATTGCCGTAATGCTTCGAAGGAGGTAGTTAGTGATGCGGAGCTTCAGTGCAGTTGCGCTGCAGGGGTCGTTATCGGAATAAAGGAGCGGACGGAAAACAGTAGGAACACATCGTACTCCTTGTTGTCCTCGTACTGTCTGTCATTTACTCGGCGCATTTCCTCTTCAATTCATCCTACAGCGGAACTCCTTCTTCTTTTTGAAAGTCATGAAATTATTTAAATTACTTTAGACGCATTATGTATTCAACAAATAATGGAGTCCCTACAGCGTGATAGTCGTTGTAATTACCGTAAATATGGGCAAAAATGCCTGGCTGATTTAAATCTGGAGAGGGTACAAAGTACCGGCACTCCTTTTTTAGTATTGTTTTGTGCCGCCGCCTTGATTATTGGTCAGTTGGCATTGCTTGAGATTTGTTTACACTGCTTCGGTTCTTGGGCGTCGCCATTTTGTTGTTTGTGCGTTTGTCTCCCCACTTTGGTAGGCTTAGCTTGTCCTCCCTGCCCTGTGGCTGCCCGTGACTGAAGTTGTTCCGAATGCGAATCAAGGATAATGCATCTAACGGCATTTCAGCAGCAGGAGGGTGTCCAAGGATGCCGTTTCGCTGCATCTTCGGTAGTGCTGTTAACAAACGACCCGGTCGAAGTTAACAGCGAAGCAGTAGATGCGGAAATCTCGAAACACTGATAAACGCAAGAATGGCCGCTGTTGATCACCAGCGTGCCTAAGTGGCGCTACTCTAATACCTTATCTACTGACACTACGCTCGGCTTCTCTGGTGGCAAATGCTGGGTCCTGCGAAGCCTGACGCGTGCACTCGGCGTCTTAGGCAAGAACTGCATTTTTGGTGACACTAGTCCTTCCTAGCCTTCAAAGTTAATCTGCAAACATAATCGTTACGAAGAACACATGGTGGGGGTCTCATTGTTCAGAGACGGCTTATCATCCATAATGCGGTTTCTATGCTTGTTTTGTAATTTCCCTAAATGAATTCTGAGCTCTACGCTGTATGCCTGATTAGCCTCACGCATTCGCTCGGCGTCTTAGGCCTTGGCGCCTTGGCGGTTCTGCCCTCGGAGATAAAACCGTTGTCCGGTATAGGTATGCAACTTTGCTGTAAAAAGGCGAATGGAAGAGACATGACATCCCTAAAGTCGACAAGACAGACCAGCACGGTGCAGAAATGCCAGGAAAAGACCACTCGATACCGAGATGACGAAAAACATTTCATACCCTCCTCCATCCCCATTTTCAGTGGCTTACAACAGCTTTGCTGGACCTCGACTTTCGTACGGCGGGATGGCGAGCAATTCATTTTATCTCTCTTTCTCTATTCCCTCTAGTTCTATTGTACCTATCCCCCTTCGTGAATCTCCTTCATGAACATTGTTACCACGTATTCGGGAGACAGCAGAAATTCCTGCTCCATTTCTTTAACAATATATTTTAGCAATCTCTGCTTTAGAAATTTAAAGTAAAGCTCAAGCCCCCCTTTTTATGGAAAACCCAGAGTGTAAATTTATGCAAAACGCTACTTTATATCAACCTGAAAGTTTGCTGCAGAGATGGCAGTCCCTACTTTAGACTAAGATGGCTGTTAAAGAAGCTCTAAAACAATGGGCTATACGTGGAAATTGTCGGGTACAGCTACTGTTAATAGATAAGATAGAGAGTACCGTCACTGAGGCACGCAAGTGAGCAATGGCGGCCATTTTGGTGTTTATTAGTGCTGCCAGATTGCCGCTTCTGTGGCTTCACCGCTAACTTTGACGAGGTCATTTGTAAACAACACTGCCGAAGACACAGCAACACAGCATTTTCGGGCACACTTCTTGAGCTTAAGTGCTACGAAGTGCGTTATCTTTGATTCGCATGCGGAACGACGCTAGTCGCGCGCAGCCGCAGAGCAGGGCGGACAAGGTAAGCCTACCAGAGTTGACCGACTAAACCGCATAAGCAACAAAATGGCGGCGCCCATGAACCATCGCCGTGAAAACAAATGTTACGCGATGCGAACTGACCAATGATGCCGGCGGCGGCATGGAACAATATGAGTGAAGAGTGCCGATACTCTGTAACCCTATCTAGTGACACTAGGTACGTCCATATGGACGACGAAAAGTGGAACTTTATATCATGCTTCATACTGTGGCGTCTTACAGAGATTTCAAACGCATTGCGCTGTTGAGCGATTTCCAGAACGTTTCCCCATTCGCCATAGCCGGAATGCACTGGTGGCTTGTGCGTGGAGAAATGTAGCTGGGTACCTCTTGCCGCAGAAGCATACCAGGCGGGCCGGTGTTAAATATTCTAATCATTCATGTCTTTCATACCTAGTCACTTCGCTGTCGTATTTTAATAGGGGCTTATACAGGCAGACACGGCACTTTGATAAACAGCGCAAGTATTGTCGACTCATAAAGTCATAAACACTTTTCTGCTGAGTCAGATAGTGATCATTATGTGAGGTTCCCACCAGCACTTCTCCAATGCACCTGAACGTTACCTTCAGGCAATTTCAAAATTTCAACATGTAGCGCAACAGCGGAGTGAAAAATGTCTTGAAAAAAACACCGAAAATACTTCGTTCAGAAAACCTACGAGTAATTTTTGGCTTACCCGCTTGCACCTCAACTACTAACAAGCCTTCCTCCACTCTGCACTTGCAGGCAATACTTTTGCTCATCAACCGTCTTGAGAACCCTCTCACCGAGCCGATGAAACCGAAGGGGTTTTCCTGCCTCTTCTTACCTCCCCGCGAATGTTCCCAGTTTCATTCAGCTAATTAACTAAGAAGTGTGCTCAATCAAAAATTACAAATAAATGTATTCTGCTTCGTACACTGCTTGGACTGCGCCCAGCTTTACTGGTCATCCTTCTTCACAAGGGCCTTACATGTTTGCTCTGTTTTCGGCGTTTGTACCTACGCTGGTGCCTTCCCAGTCTCCAAATGAGTTTAACTGCGCCATAAAATTGTGCACACCTACTTTGAACCTGTTTTCTTTCAAAGTGGTGTTCGTGAAGTGAAGTACTCGGACGCTCGTTTCGAACGTGCCTAGACCCAACGCCTTTTTGAAAGCAGGGACATCGAAGGTTTTATGGCTAGCGTCTTGGCTCCCGTTCCTGGAAGAGAGCGCTGGAATTGTCCGTTACGAGCCATCCTACGGACACTTACGCGCCCTCAAAGGCAAAGACGCGGAGCCTACAGGTCCATCTCGTGCGCAATATCTCCGCTGCAGCTGTCACGGCGGGCTTTAAACCTGATTGATCGCAGTGACGGTAGCACTGGTCGCCTCGTTTCTGTTACCAATGCCGAATAAGTGAACCGTATCGTTACGCAGAATCACAGCCTAAAAAACGGGTGCAAACCGGAAAAATTAATGTACTGAGAGCTGTTCCCGGACAGTTCAGATAACTGACGCTAGAGCGTGCTGTTGAGCCATTATGATGCACATAAGTGTGTGTGAGTGCGAATAGTGTTTGTTCTTGGTTACACCATTGCTCACGTGATGTGTGTGGCTCTTAGTGGAGGTATCTGAGAGAACAACGCCTCCCGTCAGTACGTGGCGGAAAACATCCAGTTCCCCAGCTTTGTCTAAGGCTTTGGCACAGTGGTAAGCGAGAAATGTCTCCATCGTAGCCTTCAAGCAGGAGGTGTGTACAATGAACCACGTCCTTCTTGCTCATGAGTAAACCCGCCTGCTGACTAAAAAGTGCAATTCATTCTACGCAAGCGGCATCCTCCTACACTGCTGTCCCAAACTGCTTCTCAATTTATGCCTGAATTTATTGCACAATTTCAGCTCTTACCCTTAAAGGTATCCCATAAAATTTGTGGCGGCGTTCAGTCTCCTCTTTTGAAGAGCAATAACGTTTTATTCGTTTCCGTTTTTTGTGGTTTTGATTGCTGTAATAGGGAATAAAAGTGTAATCATTCGTATTTTTTTTAGTTTTGGCCCTGTATTCAAACTTGTGGAACACAAACAAAAACCGGAGTGTAAAACATCCTGTGAAAAACTTGCAATAAAATTCATTCTCCTTAAAGTGGCAGTGCTTTTACAAGTAAATTACAGTACAAGCGTATCTGTTGCGAACAATTTTAAATTGTGCAATGATGAGACGTGCGCAAATCAGGATAAAAAACTGGCAGCATGTTCGAACTAAGTGAAAATACGATTTTTACAACAAGGTTTTGGAAACAAAGACAGTCTGCATGGTAACACCATTGGCATTGCTGATGATAACATTTATCCCGAATATCGCCAAAAAGCACACAAATGTGTCAGCGTACAATAGAAGCACAGCGGTCTAGTTTAGGCTGGCTCTTCAAAACATTTGCTCACCGAAGAAACGGGTGATAGCAAACAATCAGAATTACTAAATGCTCACCTCACTATAGCATTCTAACAAGCACTAGCTCTACGAAAAACTAAATTTAACACGCGACGTTAGAAACAAAGAAAGGATCTGAGAAGGAATGCAAAAACATAAAAGCGATAAACTCGAGCGATGATGTAGTAATGCCATGCAAATGCCAAAGCAATAGACGGAGGAGAGCAAGAGGCATTGAGTTTATCATAAATGAATCATAAATGGGTAAAAATGGATTGGATTATTGTAAATGGATAAAAAAAGCACCTAACCCTGGAACCAGCAGAAACATATGCCCACATCAAAGAATGAAAAGAAAACTATAGCCAAAAACTTACAAGTCATCCCAAATAAAGGAATGACTGAGCGCACAGCTGTATCAGAGTCGAGTTGAATAGGCAACAATTTCATATCTAGGACGACTTGAGGCCCCGACGTTCCAGTAAAAATAACCGGGGGATCGAAAACCCGGCAAAATAGGCTGGTACCAGCAAAGCAGCAGCAGGCGAAAACCAAATTTTGCAACTTCGAAAAATTGAGATCTTGTAGCCGAAGAATATGCCAAGTGCGAACAGAATACCCGGAGAACATGATGGTTTCTAAAGATAAGAACAACCAGTTGCTGCCCATTTCTCCTTAATATTGATTGTAGGGTTTAACGCGCCGACGCAACGCAGGCGATGAGGCTCGCCGTAGTGGGGGGTTCCGGATTAATTTTGACCACCTGGGGATCTTTAACGTGCGCCGAAATCTCGTACACGCGGGAGTTTTTGCTTTTAGCCTCCATCCAAAAGCGCCGCCGCGGCCGGGAATCGAACCCGCGTCCTCGTGCTCAGCAGCGCAACGCCTTAGCCGCTGACCCACCGCGGCGGGTTTCTCCTTAATATTAAAGCGAAGCTTTCACCCTCTCACTGATTGATGTCGCCTGCAGTCCAACCAAAACGCACTGCAGGAAACACCAACTTTCTCTCATGATGATGATGATGATGATGATGTGGTTGTAGTGAAAAAAATTAAAGCGCGTTCTTTGGGCGGAAGCAAACCGGGGTATCTGGCGTTATGAAGCCGACGTCTATACGATCACACCATTCCGGCACGGTTGAAGAAGTTTGGACTTGGAGACGGGCGCATGAACGCGCAAAAGTATACAGAAAATGCACCCCTCCTGCTAATGACGACGACCATTGTACTAATCATCATATATAAATAGGGTCCCCTCACTTCGAGATTGGTTCGTTTGGTGTTGTAATTGTTCTTGTAAGGTTTCACGTTCCCCTATCGTCCAAAGTGAGGTGGTTGATTTTTTGTTGGCCCAGGGCTATTACTTACAAACAGGTGCATAAAGATTCTCCTCCAAGAATCATTTAACGCTCTTTGTGCGTTACGCCTAATAGTGAAATACAAACATGAATGCGCAAGTGCACTGAAACAAAATCTAGGTCCCTTCATGTTAGAGAGAAAGATAATTTTCCGTCCCGCCTGCAAAAATCCCGACGGATTCTGTTCGTCCGTGCATGAAAAAGTCTAGTGGGCACACAAACCCTTTCGTGCACAATCCGTAAGCCCATTACGCATGCCATAAGCTCTTTAAAACGAAAGCCTTACAAAAGTATGCACCTTCTCAACATCAGACCTGGGCATTGCTAGTATCGAAAGCGAATTTCATACAAAGGGCGCACAGACGTAATATCCTCCATTCACTACCTGTTACGAAACTTGACTGAGTCGAACTGTGGCGACGTTTGTAACCGATTGCAAACGAAATATTCGTGGCTTTTAATGAGTGGGAATGCATTAAAGGAGCCATGAAGACAAAATACAAGTTGGGTTTATTAGAAAGGCTGCTTAGTCCCGATAACAATGATACCAATACCGTCGCAATCTTCGAACAAATAACGGAGATATTAACGAAAACATCTGAAGCAGTCGCGACCCCCTAGCCAATTTCCCGCAACTTTTCTATGACGTCACGGAACTTGTTTGTGCGATTGGCGGCCGCCTAACTGACCTGTCGCGACGACACATGACTGGACGTCTGTAACGGGGCCTCTAGTTCTATTTAACCGCATCATTTGAATGCTAACGTGCAGTTAACGCACTGAAAATTATGTTTTATTGTTGGCCCATATGACGTCATTCTTGCTCATAACACGTCACTGTGGCGCAAAATTTAAAAGTTTTTAAATACTTCTTGCTTTTTTATCGTTAAAAAACATATTTTGTGGCTGTAATGGAGCTGAGTGAGATACGGAATCCTAGTTCTTTCAAATTAAACAAAGTTGTATTTTCTCTTCATGGCTCCCTGTTGCAACAGAGACAGGTCACCTGTGAACAAGCTGCCATGTGAAATTAACGATCATGTGCTGGCGACGACATTACGGTGGCTTCTTAGTTATGATCAAATTACCCCCGTAATATTCCTTCCCGAAGCTCACTGCCGAAACGAAACCCGTCAGTTCCGAGAGCGGGCTTTCAGGCGTATCCTTATTACGGAGCAGCCGTCACTGGGAGGGCGCGCCGCGGGAGTCGGTCTCTCGCTGCCCTCATTTCCGGCCTTCAGAAGAGCGGATGCCGGGCACGGTAGGGGGCACGCCACGTGTTTTGCAAACAAAGCCACGCGACTCAGCCAATGGCTTTGCATATTCAGCAACGATTACTTCAGCAGGAAGTCCACAATGGTCCCTGCGCAAGCAGACAGGCCGTTCCTTTCTGGGAATAGGATTATCTGCCTTCTCAGATACAGAACTTAGAAAAGCATCGACCGAACTCTGCATATATTATTTAGGGTTGACACTGAGAAGGACGAAGTTGGCGAACACACACGTGCAGCTAACATTCGGCAGTTTCATTACGAGAATTTTTATTTTGCAAATTTAGAAAGTGATGCACATCTAAGATCGTAATAAAGCTCTCACCGACCGAAGTTTAAAAGTACCTCGTTTGCAAAAATTCCTATTTCCCGATGCCAGTCTGCATGGCGCACGCTATAGAAATGCATGAACTCTCTTACGCAAGTATGCGCTAGTTAAACATTGAAGCCGGGGGAATTTAGTTCGTGCGTTTAAGTCTGAGAATAAATTGGAAATTTTCGATTTCTCTTCGCCGCGGAATATGAGTGACTTGCCCAAAAAACCACTAATGAATGGAGAGATGACTCCAATACAAGAAACTGGCAAGACGTATTATTATCCTGCAGTGAAGGACCGAGGCTCATGTTCCGAAAACATGGCGGATCGTCGTGCTTGTGCGTCACCATTTACAGAAACGGAGGACTCTTCGGGCAGAGCAGTAAATACTAAACAAAGGAAATCTCCCATCTGAGAGAAAAGTGGTATCATTTTTAGACTCGTGACTTGTTGGTCAGGATCCACACGGTCTGGACCACCTAACTACCCTACCATTCTGCCACGTTCTGCTCCAAAGCCGTTGCGAAGAACCACAGGATTATCAACGTGATGAACGTTCGTTTTTGGAAGACGCCAGGAATATTTTAAATACCCATGTTACCCAGCTGTAAGTAAATTGTACATTTTTGAATGAACAAAACCAATTTTTAACTAGTTCAAACACATACTTCGTATGTATCAAACCGAACCTATCAATAATTCGGACTAAAGTATTTTTATAAGTGCTTCTTCCGCCACCCTTGGGTCGCACTGGCGTTGCACTCTTAATTTGATGTAATTGTCAAATGGTTTTGTGCCATCTGTCTTCCGATCTGGCGGAAAATTATAAGACAACTTGCGTATCTCGCACGGCACCACGAATACCAAGACAAGCAGCCGGAACTAACACTACGCAGTGGGGGTACTTCATTTCGTCCCATTATCCTGAACAAGCGAATGGACTCGTACCCAACGAACAATGATGGCCGCATGCAGAAGTTTCTCTGTGTGTATTTAAGAACTGCACCCGAGTTACGTGACAGTTATTAGAAGTTCAACACCTGACATTCAACAATACTTTTGCACTAAAGTATGTTTTGGAATTTCCGTTTGGTATAAATAAACACCATGATCATCATGAGAGTCTTTCAGCATCATTTTCCGTCTTTCTGTAACGCTGTGCTAGTGCTCCTCCTTAACTGTGCTGCCGAGAATGAAATGATGATTGATGGTTGTAGGGTTTAACGCGCCGACGCAACGCAGGCGATGAGGCGCACCGTAGTGGAGGGCTTCATATTAATTTTGACCACCTGGGGATCTTTAACGTGCGCCGAAATCTCGTACACACAGCGTTTTTGCTTTTCGCCTATATCCGAAAAGCGGCCGCCGCGGCGGGAATCGAGCCCCCGACCTCGTGCTCAATAGTGCAACGGCTTAGCCACAGAGCCACCGCGGCGAGTGAGTATGAAATGTAACAAGTTGTTTACACTAAAGCACGAAGGAACGGAACATATAAGAATATTCCAGAAGACTGCTCGTTCGTTATACATATGCTTCAATAACAACTCGGCCAAACCACTTTACCGTAAACTATTACCGCTTAGCATTATACGCTATTGGAGCAATGACGTACGAAGGATCATACAAGAGGATCTGATGAAAATGCGGAAGACGGTTGGTGCAAAACAACGATTTCCTACTGACCGCAGTGTGGCGCTGTTTACGACAAAGAGGCTCAGCCCGCGATCCAATCGTGATAAGAGACCGCCAATCATAACACGCTCGTGCAAGAAAACAGCTTTGTGAACATAGCTGTATCAGCGTGTCTACAAACGCTAACAAGGCTCGCCATCCGGGCGTGGTAGCCTCCTGGAGAGCTCAAGCGGACCGTGCAAGTCCATGGCTCGGCATGAAGATAGGAACTTAGGTACTTATGAGCTTAAGGGACGGTTTCGTGGTCACTAGAGTAACTCTCCGCGTGCACGGAAAGTCCCTCATATGGATCGGCACAAAGGCTCATGGATGAAATGGGCACTGTGTGAACGCAAAGCCTCTGCAAAAACCTTAGTAACAAAGGCTTACGCAGTTCCGCTCGTCATAGATACAGAAAACACAGGATTGACAGCGGTCGTTGTAGAGAACTACAGATCCTTTAAGAATATTGTAGAGCTAAAACTTTTTGAGATTCTATTAGAGCGTTGTGTGATGCACCATCATACCTGTCCACCGATGCGTGCAGGGCGCATTAAACTTAGTGGTGCGGAGAACTTTGAGCATTACATGCACTTTCGTCCTTCTAGTGCGCTTACTAAGCAGTCAAACGGAAAATATTCCACCACAGAGGACAGTACGCTAAAGAATGGGTAGAATAGATACAAAATCTCGTTCAGGGAGAGAAGGGATCCTTTTGCGTTAGCCAGAGGGGATTAAAAGATAGCTGATCAGAAGAGTAATCGTTCACTAGTAAGCGCCATATTATATGTTCAGACTTAGCCATTTCCTTGTCCTTTACAAACAGGTGCGCCCTGTTTAGGCGCCTTTGATATTTGCCTATGATTCTCAGATAATGAATGGCAGCCTACCATTGTCCCTGAAGAAGAAAGTGTATGACAGCTGCATCTTACGGGTACTCACCTACGGTGCAGAAACTTGTGGGCTCACAAAAAGGGTTCAATTAAAATTGAGGACGACTCAGCGAGAAACGGAACGAAAGATGATAGGTGTAACATTAAGGGACAAAAAGAGAGCGGAGTGCGTCAGGGAACAAACGCGCGTTAAGGACATGTTAGTAGAAATTAAGAAGAACTGGGCGGTGGCAGGGCATGCAATTCGAAGGCAAGGTAACCGATGGTCATTAAGGGTAACAGAGTGGATCCCTAGAAAAAGCAAGCGTGACAGGGGGCGGCACAAAGGTAGAGGAGATCAAGAAGTTTGCGGGGATAAATTGGTCGCAGTTAGCACAGGTACGGGATAATTAAAGATTTATGGGAGAGGCTCTTGCCCTGCAGTGGTAGTAGATAGGCTGATGATAATGATATTCCAAATTTTATATATCTCTGCTGCTAATAAAACATATACTGCCTTTTTAAAACCTTTGAATAATTTCTACCCACACAGTCCCACTTTTCTACCACGGTGAAATGCAGATTTTTGAGCGAATATAGTCTTTTTCAATATGAGGCGCGCTGGAGCAGAAAGCCGGGGACGTGTCCAGTAAAGAGGTTTAAAGGGAAGCTTCAGCATCCCCACTGATGCCGTTTTACGCCAATATGATCTGCAGGAAAGCCAACATTCTCTGGCGATGATGATGAGTGGTCTTGGGGCAAGCGCAAAAAAAGTGTTTCCCGCGGCCGGAATCGAACATGCACTCTTCGCGTTATGAAGCCTGCGTCTATCCCATTGCTCCGAGCTTCTTTTTTTCTTTATTGCTTTCTTTGACAGGATGACAAACAAAACACACCTAACTGATGATGTGTACACTCAATACTCAATATAAACACTAGAACTGCAGCCCTTCTTGGGCAAGCGGGGTGATTTCAATATTCTTTCATTACCAACAATGCTTCAATTGTGGGTAACCACTCTGGTTTAGAGGGCCGAAGTTTCTGTATCTGCACAAAGAACCTATTGACTCGTTGAAGTACTGTCGGATGGGTCTGCGTCGGAGTAGCGTACCGCCATCCTGTTTCTCCAGATGCTATGTCGCCCATACAGTGTAATTGTGTCAAGCGGCACACTGTCCTCATTTTCAACATTCAGAAACGTAACACCGTAAGCATCCACAGGCAAATCTTTTTTGAGTGTTCACACCTTTAGAGTTGGCGCGGGTATTTTAGAAAAGTGGTGCGCATCTCCTGAGTTGCACATACTCGCAGTGTGGGATTGGCTAGCCAAAGAATCCATTCCGAGGAAGCTTCGCGTTCGACCATCGTCACCGTTAGACGGTGGGGTCCATGATTTTTTAACGAGCTGTTTTATTTCACGCCGCATGTGTGGCGACATGGGCTGGGATGTGTTATTTTACACTAGGAAGACATTGTGTACGCCAATAATCTGTCTGGTAACCTAAAGCGTCTGCAGGTATTATAAAGGGCATGATGATGATGAAAAAACCTTATTATACTCGTCTCTGTTAATACGGAGTCACTGCTTGGGAGTGGCAGTGTCCTCGTCCCTTCAGACGGCGGTCAGGAACCCATGGGCCCTGGCGGCGTCTTCTGCCAGCTGGACGACTGTTGTTTGGACGTCGGGTTGGGAGCTAAGCAGCGCGGCCTCCCATTGCTCGTGCCTCGTAATGCGTACACGTGGTGTCTCCGGTTTACTGGGACACGCCCAAACCATGTGTTGTAGCGTGGCGGCTGCGGCGCCGCACCACGTGCACTTATCTGTGTATATTGCTGGAAAGTTGCGGTGGCAAAGCGCGGGGTGTGGGAAAGTGCTGGATTGTACCCTGCGCCATGCAACCGATTGCCTTCTGCTAAGTGTACGATGAGCGGCTGGAAGTGTCCGTCAGCCTAATCTATAATGCTGGGTAATTTCTTGATATGTAGCCAGCCTGTCCCTCCCCCCGTCGATAACACTTTGTGCCTGCCATACTTTTCAAAGCAAGCCAAAATATCAGTTCGTACAAAGATGATTACAACCGTAACAAGTGTATTCACTAAAAAACAAATTCATATTACAACAGTAGAAGCTATTAAAATTGTAATTACCTCCAAATTGAATTCCGAAAATGAAAATATAGTCTGAATTTAATTTGGTCGTACCGACAACAAAGAGGATGTAAACGAGATATCGCGCAAAATTTTTACTGTTGTTTGTGAACTCATGAGGCAAATAGTGGAGCGCTGGGTACAGCTGGCCAGACCCCTTTCTTTGACTGTATCAAGCACTTTCCAGCACAGGCCATGAGTGGCTGAGTGAGAGAGTGACCGAGTGAGTGAGTAGGCGAGTGAGTGAGTGAGCGAGCGAGTGAGCGAGTGAGTGAGTGAGTGAGTGAGTGAGCCCACAGCGGATCCTTTACAACGCATTTGGCACTCCATCTTCGGGCGATTGTCTGCTTACTTATATATATATATATATATATATATATATATATATATATATATATATAGCGAATCCGACTAGGAAATGAGGGGCTCAGTGAATTAAGACAGACATAAGGGTTGGCAGTCAAAAGCAAAGGGGAGAATGTGGTAAGTCATTGAAACAGATAAAAAATTTGGAAAGGCAGAAAGAGTGGAGACAAAATTCCCGCCAGGTGGGATCCGAACCCACGACCTCCAGAATACGCGTCTGGTGCGATGACCACTACGCTACCGGCAGGGCTATTTTCCCCTGCACTTTTGTTTCCTTCGTTTCTTCAGCTGCAAGGCTGAAGACGGCAAGTCCTCTTCCTGAAACTTCAGTAAACTTCTATTTGTACGTTTAATGTCTTTCTCGTGTGCCTCTGTCTCTACTTACCTTATATATATATATGTGTGTGTGTGTGTGTGTGTGTGTGTGTGTGTGTGTGTGTGTGTGTGTGTGTGTGTGTGTGTGTGTGTGTGTGTGTGTGTGTGTGTGTGTTAGTAGGTATACTATGTATACACCGGCGGCCCGCCGCTGGTTCATATCTCCCCCGGGGGAATGTCTTTCCCAACTGCATTGCTGTTCCGCACCATGTCGGAATGCCCATCTCCACACAAAAAGGAACAAACTCCCCATATGCCACCCTTCGCGTTCTTCACAGTAAGCTTTCCCTTATTTATATAGGACATACCGCGTTTTAGCCCAAGCTAGAAAAGGCACAGTAGACCCATTTCTACAGCGTTCGCCCCATCTTTGGATTCCTCTAAACTACAAATTATGTCCGCGACTGCCGCGACGTCCCCCCGGAACGCCCAAAATGGCGCATTCCCCTGCAACAACTGCCCCCAGGGCGGCCATGACTGTCGGAATTCAGAGAGAATTACCCGTGGAAGGGCGCTGTTTACTCCAAGCAGGAGACATACAGCGTGACCAAACATCCCCCCAAAAGAAACGGCTGCACAATGAAGCACGTTCGCGGCATGCGTGAGAACGATGAAAACTAACAGCAAATTCAGTGTCCGCAGTATCAATGTGTTACTAACACGCACTTCACGCACGTCCCTAGGGCGGTAGGAGAACGCGATACGGCGCCATCCCAGTGCAGAATCGTGCCTCGGAAACACGATCGGTGGCTGGGTCGCACAGAAGAGACGCTTCCCCGCGCATCCGATGGCGACACTACGTGCGTGTGTTGCCTGAGACGTGCTGGGCTTCTTTATCGGAGCCCGCCTGCCTGTAGAAAGGCGCGAGTTCCTAAGAGCCACCATGGGGTGGCACCTTTGACAGAACGGTTTCGGTTGCCCTTGTATAGACCGAGGTGTCAAAGCTTCGAGCTGGTTTCCTTTTATTTTACGTGACCTGCAGTCCTGTTCTTGACTTCGTGAATGTTCCGTGAATTCGCCATCTTAAGCACAAGCGTTTTTCTAAGGCGACAGAACTTTTTTGCATTTCTAAAACGACAAAATTTGTCCGTCTGTCCGTCCGTCCGTCTGTCTGTCTGTCTGTCTGTCTGTCTGTCTGTCTGTCTGTCTGTCTGTCTGTCCGTCTGTCTGTCTGTCTGTCTGTCCGTCCGTCCGTCTGCCTGTCCGTCCGTCTGTCTGTCCGTCTGTCTGTCTGTCTGTCTGTCTGTCTGTCTGTCTGTCTGTCTGTCTGTCTGTCTTTCCGTCTGTCTGTCCGTCTGTCCGTCTGTCCGTCTGTCCGTCTGTCTGTCCGTCTGTCCGTCTGTCCGTCTGTCCGTCTGTCTGTCCGTCCGTCTGTCTGTCCGTCTGTCCGTCTGTCTGTCTGTCTGTCTGTCTGTCTGTCTGTCTGTCTGTCTGTCTGTCTGTAGATATTTCGATTCAACTGCCGGACCAAAAAGCAGTGTTTTAACGCAAAGTACAAGGACCGCTCCAATCTATCAAAACTGCTACCGTTTCTCATACATGTAAGTACTACTCAGCGTAGAGGACACCTTTACGTACAGGAAAGCGTTCTTTTATTAACAACAAACGATGGATTTCCTTTTCAACAGCAAACAAACAAAACAACGCGTTAGACACGGTGTGGAACAGATGCGAGATAAAAGCAAACGCTAGAACTGTAAATGTTGGGCGGAGCTGTTCCAAGCATGACAAAAACAAAAAGGTGCCAACAGATGGCGTGCGAGCAGTGCCAAGGCGGGAAAATTGAATACAAGTGAATTGAGCAAACCTCCTTAGTGCGCATAATGGGAGGAGAGTGAGGAGGTGGAAAGATCGTGATGAGTGGGAGAGGGACCGAACAGTCAGTGTTAAGAGGCAGGGGTGCAGAAAACTATCGCACTTCGACGAGATTTGCAGGAAAGCGAACATACACGCGGCCAACTTATGATGGCTACAAGTTTGGTCATGTGCTTGCGGCGGAAAAAACTGGTGTGTGGGCATCGCCAATCTAATAGTATTTTTTTTATTATTTACATCCTTTGAGATGCGGGAGTCAAGGAAAAAAATTGCGCCCACCTCCCCGCGAGGGGAACCCTGTGTAGATGCGACGCATCGTGGGGTTCACTTGGTGTTTCCGTTGGATTGATTCTGAAATCGCGTGAAATGTGTCTGGAACGCCTATGATTAGTATGTTTTATGATTATTATTATGTTTTCTTGGCCAATCTTGGTCAATCTCTCTAAGTGGTATGCTTGGGGCTTCGCTGTCGCAACGACCTTTACTCCATCATTGCTGCTGTAAGTGGGAGCTTCTTTTCTTTTATTGCAAGTGTTAATCATTGCCCCATCATGCGTTGTATCAGTAGCATATTGACGTAGTTTGAATGAGTCAAGGATATAAGGCGCGTTCGTAGCATTTGATTCCGTCTCGGTTTTGTGGCGCAGTGGGAAGAGCACCATGTACCTCGCGTTCCGCCCACAGGGTTGTGGGAGCTTCTTTTCTATTATTGCAAGTGCTAATCATTGCCCCATCATGCGTTGTATCAGTAGCACCTTGGCGTAGTTTGAATGAGTCAAGGATATAAGGCGCGTTCGTAGCATTTGATTCCGTCTCGGTTTTGTGGCGCAGTGGAAAGAGCACCATGTACCTCGCGTTCCGCCCACAGGGTTGTGGGATCGAAACCGGGCGCCGCTAACTATTATTTTTTTTATAGTGTAGGGGGAGGTGCGGACAACGCCGTATGGAGGGACAAGGCGAGTGAATAAGATGCAGTCGCATTTAAAAGCCGTGTAGGAATCGCTTGCCTAACTCCACCTCCCGGCGCCCAATGTGATGTACAATAGGACACGTTCAAGTTTTAGGCAGCGTGCCAGGGTGGGTTCAAGTGTTTACGCGTCATGCCAATTAATGCTACCATACTTGAGGTCTACCATTTTTTGCTTGGTTATCCATCGTATGAAATTAATGAAGGGACTCGAACAGTAGCCAAAACTTAAAATTTACCGAATACGACAATGCACTAGTTCTTCCCTCACAATTACGTTGTTCTTCGACAGAGCGCGTAACGCCTAAACCGACATATTTTATTTGCGAGGTTGCAACTCTACGAAGAATTTTAATCTTCTGTGGAATATTTACGTTCAGTGTTCACTAATGTTTGCAGCGTGAAGGTCACTTGCTTTCAGTTCCAGAAAATCCATTTCTCTCACGATTGCTCAAAATGTGCCGAAAGATTTCCCGCACCTTCGGCACCTCGAATTACTCAAGAATTCTAGCCAACCACTGTTTTGTGCTGGGTTGTCGTTTGAAGCCGTTCACTAACAAAATGATAGAGAGCAAAAAACATTTTCAAATGAACTGTAACTTTTAAATACGATAGTTTTGTTGAGCTACTTAAAACCGAAAATGTCTGTCTGTCTGTCTGTCTGTCTGTCTGTCTGTCTGTCTGTCTGTCTGTCTGTCTGTCTGTCTGTCTGTCTGTCTGTCTGTCTGTCTGTCTGTCCGTCCATCCGTCCGTCCGTCTGTCCGTCCGTCCGTCTGCCTGCCTGTCTGTCCCTCGATTCCGCTTTCCGGCCAAAAGTTTAAAAAATACCAGGACGAAGCGCTTATATGACAAAATTTTTCCCAACCACTAAATCTAGAAACAAACTTCGTACCTGTCAACGTTATTGAGCGTAAAGAAGGCATTAAGCATATATGAGGCGAAACAGCAACGCACAGTTGGTAGTTGTGCTGGTTCAGTACTATTTTTTAAATAAACGTTTGCGTGATATTTGCGATAGAAAACAAAAAAGCCGTGTTGCAAACAACATTTTGACCAAACTATTTAAAAAAAAGCTGCGCCATCCTGACCCTCGTTTCAGTTTCCCAAGTCCAACAGTAACCGAAGGTTCCAGTAGATGGCGCAACCAGCGGAAGGCGGGAAAATTCACGACAATCATAGGATCCAAAAGGACCTACCTAATCAGCCATACGAAGACGGGAGCAGAAGCCACTACAGCCCTGGACAAATGGTTCCACCTGTAAATCTCCCATCTTTTTCTCCCCTTCCCGTTTTCTTCCATCTTTACTTCAATAAAGTTTATTCAGTCAGTCAGTCAGTCAGGGAAAATTGAACTGACTCTAGTAAGTCTCCCTGTTTATCATGGGAGGATCTAAAAAAGGATGAATGCTTGGGCTTCTTGGCGATTCATATTCGACTACGCTGCACAACTCAAAAATAAGGACAGCACTCTTTTGTGCGCTGTCCCATTTTCTGCGCTGTTCACCTTATTCAAATATGGGAGGACTGAAAGCTAGTAAAAAAAGCATGAGAGGAGGGCGGGACAGAAGACAGCAGAAGATTATTGCCTTTCGACGGCATTTGCAACGAAGTAAGAAGATACGCGGTCAGTTATTCTTCTCTCAAGTTGCAGATATGCGAGTATAAAAAGAATCCTCTATGCTTTGTGTTACTACGAAAGCGATTGCTGACTCGGTACCTCGAATATCTTGGGCCTTCACAACGAGATGACTCAAAATGGTCGAGGTATCAAATCCAAAAAAATGGTACAAGAACAACTGCACAAAAAGTACGTATAGGCAAGTCTGTTCCAAAGCACCAAAACTGTTAGCGTGGCTCACACATGTCAAGAATGTTCACTGCAAAAGAAACTGAATACGCACATTTGCGGCAAAAGATAACCGTGTAACCGAAACTGCTGACGCACCGCTAATTGAAAATACGCGTCGTACTGGTTTTAATGATAGAAAATGAAAAGGAATAGAGGGTTAGAAAACAAGTTGACCAAATACGAATCAAGAGCAACCAGAAAAAAGAAAGATGCTGGCTCCAGCTTCTCCAACGGCCACAAAAACGGGATAAAGGAGGCGCGCGCCGTACGAACAGACGGCGCGCGAGCCGCAGGAACTAGGGAAAGTTCAATAGAATCGAATATATAAAAAGAAAACCCTCTGGCCTAGAAGGTGTCTACATAAGCATGAAGAAAAAAAGGCGCTGGGGGAAAATCACGATCATGTTAAAACGACATTTTTAGCATTAGACACGATTGTTTCATTTTCGCTACATCAAAGGAGGGCAGTAACCTGGTAATTTTTGCGAGTGAAAAAATGACCGTATATCTGCTCCTTTCGTTACAAATGTCGACGAAAGACGATGGTCGACTGGCGCCCCTGCCAGTTAAATGCCTCCCTTCTCTTTCCCACTCACCTCTCATGCCTTTCATCGCCCGTCTCGTTCGTCCCAAGATGACACGCTAGAGGTATGCTCAAGCCAATTTAAATTTAGCGCGTTCCACTGCTCCAGGCAGGGTACCTCGACGCCAGCGCTGCCCTACGGCGGAGACGCTCGTGAATTGAGGCACCCTACTACAGCGTTTATAGAACCACGTTGCCTACTCCACGCGTGTTCCAACCGGAACGTGGAACCTATCTAGTGGAACGTTTCGTTGCTGTTTCCGCGTGATTTCTTAAATGCCGCCATGGGCGCCTACAACAGCAGGTGGCGGTTTTCTGCAGCTGATGTATTATTTCATTTGCTATCGTAAAAACCAAGCATCCATAAATTTAAATAGATGAACACTGGAAATATCCCCTATGTATTCAATTTCTGCCTTATGTTTTCGTAATGTTTTGTTCTTGTTCAACAATGTTGGCAAGTATGAACATTGACACCGAAATTGGACGTTTAGATTTGGCTATGGGTATATAAGGTATGTAAGACTATTGCGCAGCTTCTGATTCACTTTGGCCGGGTGGCTGAATCGAGTCACAGACATACACACATACAGACAGACAGACCAAAATTTCTCTGGTTAGGTAGCCCAAGAAAGACTCTCGTCTTTAAAATAGAACCGTAGTTATTAGTTTGTTGTAACAGCATGCCGGGAGGCGGGGCAACATGCGCTTCTACTGAAAACAACGCAACGCGCTGTATCCGCCCATACATTATACGCTCACGGAGTTCGCTCGAGCGAGTCATTCGGCGGCGTCAGTATTGTTTTCTATTAGCGCCGAAGCGTTGCGCTGTTAGTACCGCATGATGGACGCGATAGTCACGGCACAAACGCCGTGCGCCACGAAGCAGACGACAGCGGCGCGACCAGTTAAGGCGATGGCGGCCCCGGAAGTGACACCGGAAGTACCGGTTAACAACGCAACAGGGCACTGATGTGCTCTACTAAACGGCATATAAATAATGCGAAAAATGCGAACAAAAGATTGCGTGACGTTCTTCAGCGCACTTCGCTCGCATTTTGGCCAACGTTTCATATAAGATCGACTGGTATGTGAAAGCTCATCTGCAAAAAAATTATCTTTATTTTTATCAGTAAGCATTCCTAGGTTACTTTCCAACATGTCTTAACTTCAGAGAGACGTTTATTCCTCCTCCTCTCCCAAGTCTTAGATAGGATCATATGAGGTTTGTGTCATATGGAGTAATAGCGGTATACGCAGGGTCATACGCGGTATTTAAGACATCTACGCTAGCAGTCCTCAGTTGTGATTACGACTGTAATATGACTTTTAAGAACATCTTCTAAAGGTCAGCATGTCAGACCCGACGCGCTCTATAGCTATATGCAAGGTCATATGGGGTTCCCATGACACCTATTTTGAGTACTGAGCTCTGATAATGAGTGTGCTATGAGGTAGTACTATGTTACCATGACAACATTTTATGCCGATGACTATTACATATGAGTATACGTGGCTATGACCTATGTCGACGACTTATGACTAGAGGCCAGATCTTTAGGCATTAAAAAGGCGCGTTTTAGGTGGCAAAACCAGGCAAGCAAAACAACGTATTAGGCTTCGAACGTCGAAAGTAATGGCACCATAAATTTTTACACTATTGCAGGTAATTTCAAACAATGACGTACCCGACCTGTACCTACGAAAAGAAAACAAAAATTGCTATTGTTTATTGTAGCGCAAAGGCGCCAACAATTGCACACAGCCGTTGAATTGTCCCATAAAACTGCTACTGTAATGGCGAACGCAGTGCCCCCCTTCATGTTCAATGGCCGCTATAGCGTGCTCGAGCGTCGCATATAGTGCAACAGGCAGGGAAAAGAATAGTTGAAAGCTGGGAATACTGATTTAAAAAAGCGCTATTCTTGGGTACAAGTTAAAAATGGCAGTAGATCACACAGTGTATCGCTCCGCCCAGGCGACGGCCCCGTATGCCAGCGCGGAATTAAAAGGAGGTTCCGCTTAATGCGAGACATCGCCTGCTTTTTCTCACGTAGTTTGTTTGTCGCCACTGCTAGAATTTACGAGCACATTGAGACTGAAAAACAACTCAAACGACTCACGCTTTGTTCAAAAACTCGCAGTCAGGCGTGCTTCGCGTCGCGCGGAGGAACAGCCGGTTGCGGTGATTAGGCGCAGTGGCCACTTCCGTTGTCGCTCTTCAGTTGTACCCAAGAATAGTTGATGTATGCCTGACGCAGTTTAACCACGATGTCACAGAAACAGACACAAATATAAACGCAAGAGAGAATACGATTTATTAAGGAATTAATACGCTTTTTCTTGAGGACTGTTGAGTAAAATTCTAGCATCTTTCTCATATACAATGATATCCTAACTGAACAATCAAGCTGTCCCAACACTACGAAATTCGCTTAAACACTTGAACAGCGTTTATCAGAAGGCGTTCAGCAGCGAAACAGATTTTTGATGGAAATGCGCGTTTGAGAGCCCATTGGCAGTGTGAATTTTAAGGCTTAAGTAAATGAAGCTGCGAAGTGATTTTCCGCCGTTGCATTTTCAATGTAGGAGTGATATTCTAACAAAGGCGTGTTCGACGGTGACCTATCGGTTAGTTGAAAATACAGTTTGATTTGAGTATGCTTCCAGAAACTAAGATGCGACTGCTCATGTTTGAAGAAATCTGTGTAAATGTGAAAATGGTGGAAACAATAGCATACTACCACCGTCACCACATCTTTTTATTCGAAACTGTGCCTGTTGTCACCGAGAAAAAGCGTTCCATTTTACTGGTGCGGGCGGTTGTTTTCCAGGAGCTGGTTGATCTAGAGGACTGGGTTGAACCCTATAGAGTTCTAAACAGTCAATGCTGCGGGTAACAGAAGTAATGATCTCAAACTGCACCCAAAGCGATACGTGAGGCTGAATACTGTTCCCATACTCGCCTATATTGGAAATAGGCATTGAAAATAGGTATTTATAGGCTTTGTGAAGCATTTCGGCTCACACGGTGGAATAGGCATTGATGGGCACTATATAAATATCTTAAAAACTTTTCTTAACCTCAGATGCGTGCTCAAATATCAAAATGGCGCGATAGGAAGCGCAAGAAACAGACTAGGCATTTGCCTGCAATTCGGTCTCCAATTATGACTAGTTCTGTGACTTATGATAGTGCTATACTATTAGGTCACATGACATTTCTTGAGTATTGTGTTATGACAGTGGCTGAGTTATGAGCATCATAATATATAAGGTCAGAGGCTTTGGATGTAGTTAACAAATACATTGGATACTTCAAAGTGTGCATGCGGAAACGAGAGGATGGAGCGAACGCTTTTGCACTGACCGCCATTTCCCACCTGGGGGCATCTGAAAGTGTCTAATGAGGAATCGTTTCTTGGCTATAATTGCCAAACACCCGGCTGGCGTTTGCTAAGGGCGTCCTCAAAATCTGTTGCCGGAATTTCAATTGACAGCGACGCGTTCCATGTGTCTGAAAGGCCTTCATATAATACGGAGGCCGTATCGAAGCATCATAGATAGTGATTCTGCAACCAGCAGCTCCAACGAGTTTTACGTAAAAGCCGAAGACTTAATGTCGATTTTTGGACGTAGAACTTTGACTTAGAATGGACACACTTTAGACTTAGTGGACCTTTAAAAGCTTAGTTGTAGACTTCGAAGACTCGGCGGCCTGTAGGTCTGGTACAGCGGCAAACGTCACGAAAGGTCAAATTTTCGAATGCCCGTACACCAATTTTGAAATCCGGCCGCACGTGACAGTACTTATTGCAAACCAGGACACGGTCAACGACGCGAATTCACGGAAAATTCACGAAGTCGAGATAAGAACCTTAATAGGACCTGACTATTTTGTACCGATTAGGTTGAGCTTGGTTTGGCTTGGCTTGACTCCGTTTCTATACTCTTTTCCTGACCATGATCCGCAGGCAAACAGAAACATTTGTTTCTTGTAACCTCCAAGGCTGAATACCAACTGCGTAAGGATGTTTTTCCGCACTGCACTCGATCGTGTGAAGGAAGCCCGACGCATGTGCAACCTAATTGCAACGGGGAAAGAGCGCGAAAAAACCCAGCTCGACGTTGTAGCGGTCGCTAGCGCGTATGCTGTACCGTGCTCACGCGCCCCGCGCAAGCGGTTACTTCAATACACAAGTGAAGTCAATCTCATCCCAAAGACTTCCGTCAAACAAAGTACACCTTTCCTTGATACGGAAAGCTCGCATTGGGTATACGTCCGTATTGAAGTAAGCGGCACTCGTTCTCCAGAGAAGTTTTTATGGGTTCAGTCGGTTATGGTATCTCCTTTTGTTTTTCTTATTCGGCTATTACACCCGCAGAAGGTAACCGACACGAGATGTAAGCGATCGATGTACCCGCCCTCGTCGTTTTCGCCTGTCTAAAATTTTTTCTCCAACAGTTTAAAATGTAACACCATTATAACGCACCTCGCGGTCTTCGTACATGCGGATACAATCACCAGTAAGAAATGACGGTTAGGAGGACAGGGGGGGGGGGGGCAAAAAAAGAAAAGTTTCTCTAAACCCTTGTGTGAGTCATTGTGATAAAACTAACTTTAGGACACGCTTCGATGCAAAACCAACTTTGTTGCGAAAGCTAACTTTGAAGTGAGAACATCAATTCCAGCTGACTGGAATGTTGGTCCGTGTCCCTGCTCCTGTAAATGGCATCGCCTTGTCCGTCAGCTGACCCGCTGGTATGCCCAGGCCATTGCACTGGTCAGGGGAGGCTTTCAAGGCCACTGGCTACAAAAGAGTTAATTATTGGCCAAGTGGGCCGATCCGAATCCAAAAGCAGTAGCAAAGTTTAACCGCAAGAGGCCTCGCGAGTGATATTGCGACAGGAAGCGATATCACCTAAGGTCATGACTTCAAGTCCTTCCTTGAATGTCAACGTACGTCACGTGAATGATGGTCCGCGCCGTTGAACGGTATGAGGTGATAGCGCAGCTACAGCAGGGGGCCTTCGTAATGGAGACCAGCTAATAAGAATTTCTAATCGCTGCGCGTTCGGCGTTCACGATCATAGTTTCATCTGTCAAACCAACATCCTGGTCTGTATTCTCATAGGGCCCACGGGGCTATCCGATTAAGGGTCCCTAACTAACCGCGGACTCTTCGCGAACAATACGGCATTCGTTTTTCACATATATTTCTAGGGCGTGGCGTCTCCCTGGACAACCCACAGACTATACCCAGCGAGTGCGAAGCTGTAATGAAAAGAGCAATAACACTGACAGGCGGGCTAGTTAGTGACCATTCATAGCTGTAACTTTTCCGCACACAAAAAACGAGGACTAAACAAACACACGAAGACCAGCGCTGGTCTTCGTGTCTTTGTTTAGTCCTCGTTTTTTGTGTGCGCAAAAGTTACAGCTATGAATGAAAAGAGCCCCCGCGTGTGAAACCTTGCGGAATGAGAAGCGGGAGTTCAATCCCTCGTCTCAATAAGAACAATACAGATCACCACCTCCTCTCGTTGGTGAGGCCAAAAGATGATTGAAAAGGAGCGTGTGTGTTCTTGTTAGTTATGAATGCACAGCATGTGTTACCCCGTTTCTTTTTCACACACATCTATATCAGGAAGTCTCGAACCGTGTCTGAGGTGCTCACTTGGTTTGTGCATGGTTCCGTTTGCTGCGCATTCGCTACATTATGACGTAGCAAATACGGAAGCATTATTATGTCGAGATGCCGAGCGTGTTACCTCTTTACCATGTTAATCTGGCTTTCTTTGTACCTTGTTCTTTCTCCCCATGTACCCAATCTCTTATCCCATTTTTCATTCTTCCAACAAAACCATACGCCATTTTTTCAAACGTTAGTCAGTTCAATTCAATTTTCCCGCGTTTTCAATGCTCGAGCGCCATCTGTTAGGAAAGATCCAGACGAACGCAACTATGAGTGAACGCCGCGTGATGGCGTTACTATGGCCCACAAAGCAAAGCACACATTTTGTGGAACGTACTTTGCATGTTCCAAGAGCTATATTTTTCTTTTCTCACTCAGTTACTTCGCTTCGTCCGTACAAGCCTCTACAAGAATATGTCTTTACTTACCTCTTCTTTACTTCACCTCTTCTTTTTGATTTCACCGTCGGCCATTTTTCTTGCCATATTGCGACCACGATGCCGCATTTTCGACTTGCCGGGTTAACTAATGCTTTAGCATGAAAACTGTTGCGTACGAAGGAACTCAGCATCCTTGCGATATTATTCCTGGATAACACACCATGTCGAAAGTTCTAACTCACACAAGCCTCATGCACGTGATTTCGCAAAGGCACTGATTGGTAGCCACTCGCTTCACTGTGCGAAGCGGTAGTGCAAAAGGCTGAGCTTGTGTAGTGTCCTTGGCCTCGTTATACGCTGATAGCTTATGCCAAACAATGTTCGCGCAATACTATCATGTAAAAACAACGCTGCGAACAAGCAGAGAAGATAGAGTGAAGACAGGACGTAAGTGCTGCGCCAACATGTCCTCGACTTTTGTATCAACGGGCTTTCTCCGCAGCGGCTTTGTTGTTGTGCTGCGATTCTCCCAATGTTATCTACTCCGGAGTCCGCGGTTATGAACGGCACGTGCTTTCTCTTTTGAACGGCAGATTGTGCGGAGAAAAAGGCGTTGAAACACGCCGGAGTAAAACGGGTATGCATGCCAAGGATGGCCCCGGTGTTGGAATGGCATTGTCAGCTATTCCGATGGCCGGAAAAGGCATTACATGACTTTTCCATTACCACACGTGTACGGGCACTGGGAATGCACGTAGCGCGGCTCTGATGGCGCAGCACCAAAAGAGAGTGCAGCCGTGAGCGTCTTCGGTAACACTGGGTTTAGACGTAAGTGGTGCGCTCGCTGGCGCCGGCCGGCTTACACGGGCTGTTGTTCTGGCATGTCTTCTGCTGTTCAAAGCGCTGGAAGAAGCTTTAATGACCGTAGTATGCAGATATGTAACTTCGCCAGATTGACGTGAGGCGCATTTGAGCCCTGCCACAGAGACGAGCTAGAACAACCAATCTCATTCCTGCGGTTTGTGCCAACCATGTGGCGGTTTGCTTTCACGAGAGCACGCTGCTTCCACTGAGATTTCCAAGTTACCCAAATTTTCTATATACTCAAGAAACCTAGAGAGAGAGAGAGAGAGAGAGAGGGAGGGAGGGAGGGAGAGAGAGAGAGAACCTGTTGATAAGAAGAGTAAACTGAGATGTAGGCCGGCATGTAAACACCGACTTGATACTTGACGGGGAAAGGAAAAAATGGGGATGAAAAAGGCAATATATGTAACACGAGAGAAACGAGCCAGCAAACTAAAAAAAAGAGGATCTCAAGAATGTTACATTTGCGAAAAACATGCGAATAACCAGTTGTGAGATAAGGTTATTGCTATAAATCGCCGCAATGCCACGAAAATCTTCTATATGGTGAAACAACACCCCTAGTGCTTTCCCTTGCGACGATGGGAAGGGTCATGGCCCGAGGAGTATTAACGTTATTTATTGGCCGTCGGCTGAGGCATTCAATTTTCTGCATGAGAGGGCACTTTTGCTTGCGTGTAATCGAGCCAATCCAGTAGCAAATGTTCCAAGGTTTCCGCAGGCCTGCAGTTGTCACCGTAAGGGCTGGTAGACCCGCCGAACCGAACTAGGTACGACTTTGCGGGCGCTGCGTTGACAGGCCTTGACAGCCGGTGGTATGAAGCTGACATTTTGCGTTGGCTGTCAAAGGTGCCTGCGTTGACAGTCGGTGGTAACATGCGTCTAGTAGGCACGGAAGTATAGCTCTAGCAGCCGCATGCTGAACCCACGGTCTATGTCATGTAAGAAAGCGCAATGTTTCCCGAAGGCAATGATACACAGTTCTGTTAAAACAACCGCGACTTTGCCACAGCTGTGGCATCGTGACTAGACAATAAAATATTCACAGTCCACGTTTCCAGGCCTCGGCGAGCAATGTTAAACACACAATTGTTTTTTAAAGCTAAGCTTTACTACTTTCATCCAGAAATATCTTGGTGGATGCGCAAATGACCTTTTGACCGGAGACACACCCCGGCGACACACCACTCGAAGCGCATCGCGTGATTCGCCCGGCCTGCTGTTGGCGCCTGTGGGCGCCGACAGCGGTCGCCACCGCCGCTGCGGCAGAGGCAGCCAACCACCCCCGCAGCCTCCCACGCATGCGGCGCTGGGTCGTTTCGGGCAACGTGACTCGTCTCCCGCCCGGCGAAGAGGAACGGTGCGTTCGCCATGAATGAACTGCTTTTATGCGTGGTCGGCAATACAGCTAAATCAAATGTTTAACCAAGCGAAACCAAGACTCACCCAGACTAAGCCAAGCTTTTGCTTTGCATATCCAAGGTTGGCTGAGTTAAGCCGCAGCCATTTTTTAGAACCCCACAGTGTCCAGGAAGCTACTGCACCGTTATTTGATGTCCAGTACTTTTTGCTGGATCGCGAAAGTAAGTGACTTCGGGCAATATGAAACGGCCAGTTTAGGGAAGGCCCAAGTTGCAGTAAGCTTTGCGGAGGAAAATTTGGCATATTACTGAGGTGCAACCATGCGGCTACAAAAGCTATACAGCTTTCTCAGATATTTCGCAGTTAAAAAAAATCTACCGTGGTCCTGGATTCGAATTCGGGGACCACAGCCTAACTAAAGCAGTCGCTCTACGAGCACAGCCAGCCAGGAGTCTTCCGGGGCAATACCAACTTCAAACACGATACTTAGAATGTAGTGCGCCCCAGCGACTCGGCGACGGCAAGAAAGCGCGACGCGCAGACGCCACTTTCAACTGCAGTAAAACCCGATCTAATTCTGCAGGAATCATGAATTATTTCGTTAAATCGGGAACTTCGTTAAATTGGGACTGTCACCTAAACACGTTATGATTCTGGCTAGTTGGTAATCTATGAGCTACACAGCGCGAAAAAACACCAGCTCACGGGACTGACAATTTAGAAGCAGTTCATTCCATAAATTCGATGACTCAAGGATGGTGCATCCCGGCAGCTACCATGCATGACATCGTAATTTCGGCGGCCACGCCACTCCCCTGCCGGTAATTTAGCAATGCGCTAAAAGTCCGCGGTTAAAATCACGACAATCAAATACCAGAGGTACTGAGGGAAAATCCTTTGTTTCTGCGCCAAAAAGCCTGATTTTCGCCTGCGTGCGCTTAGTTAGCATTGGGTGGACAGATATTTTGCAGCACGCAAGCGCGTTCAACGCATGCTCCGTTCATTCGTGAGCCCTAACAATGCCCCTGCGCACACTCTTAAAAAAAAGGTGGGCGCATTCGCTAATGGAGCACTAACAAGTTACTTAGGAACTGGAGGTAAGAACTGGAGGAACTGGGGATTGTTAGGAACTGGGGGTAGTAAATTTAGTACTACTCAGGGTTACTAACTGAAGCAGGCCACTATCTCCCCTATTAAAGTCCCAGCAATAACAGTCTTCTGAGCTACATGCATTTACTAACTGGCCATGCATAACCTAGTCACAAGCACGGCCTTAATCAAGTGCATACTACTTCCTACACTCAGTTAATTTCCTAACCATGCAGTTGTTAGTGGCAGAGCCTACGTACAAAATCGCGGGGTAGTAAGGTTCGTAGGGACTTGGTAAATACGGCCGTTACTACCTTTTTACGACCTTTTTTTTTATTAACAGTGCAAGTAAACAACGTCCATCACCTGGCCGGGGGCGGTCACAGCAGCAGCGTCAGCAGTTCCTAGGTCGTCAGCATCCTGATTGTGCACCTGATTTTATCTGTACTAGATGTATTGTTTTTTTTCTGGCGTGGAGCAATAATCTGTGGCGTTTTGACAAAAAAACATTCCAAATTGCTACTCTTTTTAAACCTGTATGTTTCCCGAAATACTTCGTTAGATAGGGAAGGGCGCTGAATGTATTTATTTCGTTAGTTCGAGTTCATAAAAGCATTAGCCTGATAGGTCCTAATTTGTTCGTTAAATCGGGAAATTCGTAAGATCGGGTTTTGTTAGGTAGAGGTTCGACTGTATTTTGTGCACAAAGCATTCCGCTTACAACGAGTACCCCCGATATTTTACTGGAAGACGAACGTACGCTGCACTCTTGAATTTCTCGAATTAAATGCCTGCTATCGCCGACTTCACTCCAGTACTGTAAGATACTGGTGGAGGATTCGACGAATCCGTCGGCGTTGCCAAGGCTTCATATTTATGGAACATGTTCCAGGAATGTATCTTCTCAATTCAATCCTTTGTATTAAAAATACTTTGTTACATAATCTGTTCATTCAGGAGTTTGTACGGGCACGACTGGGGTCCGCAAGGCATCTGTGACCCACAGCATAAATGTATTTGTTCAATTCAATTCTTTGTAGTAAAAATACTTTGTTACACAATCTGTTCCTTGAGGAGTTTGTACGGGCATGACTGGGGTCCGCAAGGCATCTGTGACCCACAGCAAAAATGTATCTGTTCAATTCAACCCTTTGTATTAAAAATACTTTGTTACACAATCTGTTCCTTGAGAACTTTGTACGAGCACGACTGGGCTCCGCAAGGCATCTGTGATCCACAGCATAAATGTATCTGTTCAATTCAATCCTTGTTCATTGAGGAGTTTGTACAGGCATGACTGGGGTCCGCAAGGCATCTCTAACCCACGGCATAAATGTATCTATTCAATTCAAAATACTTTGTTACATAATCTGTTCATTGAGGAGTTTGTGCGGGCACGACTGAGGTCCGCAAGGCATCTCTAACCCACAGCATAAATGTATCTGTTCAATTCATTCCTTGGTATTAAAAATACTTTGTTACACAATCTGTTCCTTGAGGAGTTTGTACGGGCACGACTGGGGTCCGCAAGGCATCTGTGACCCACTGCATAAATGTATCTGTTCAATTCAATCCGGATTAAAAATACTTTGTTACATAATCTTTTCATTGAGGAGTTTGTATGGGCATGACTGGGGTCCCCAAGGCATCTCTAACGCACAGAATAAATGTATCTGTTCAATTCATTCCTTGGTATTAAAAACACTTTGTTACATAATTTGTTCATCGAGGAGTTTGTACGGGCATGACTGGGGTGCGCAAGGCATCTGTGACCCAAAGCATAAATGTATCTGTTCAATTCAATCCTTTATATTAAAAATACTTTGTTACATAATCTTTTCATTGAGGAGTTTGTACGGGCACGACTGGGGTCCGCAAGCCATCTGTGACCCACAGCAGCATCCGCGATTCGTTCACACAAGCTATATGCATGACCTTATTACAAAGTGTAATAAGTTTATACCATATTTTAAACAGCACGAAATGAGCAGACACAGAAGAGAGCCAAGCAGGACAAGCGCTCGTCCCGTGTAGTTATCTTCTTTGTCTCGTCATTTTGCGTTGTTTAAATTTGACTCCCAACCAACCGGCCTTGATTTTTCTCGTGTAAGATTGTACACCACCTAGAAAATATAAACATAGACGAAAATCACAACAGGTAAATGGGCTGTAGGCAACTTACATCGAAGCAAGTGTCGGCGCAGACACAGAGCAGACGATGCAGGAACAAGCCTTGACTGTTACGGAAGGTCCTCCTAACACTGACCAATGACCAGAATGTATGCTTAGTGAAGCTGAAACAGCAGGGATTACAAACAAGGGCACGACACGCTAACCTTGCCCCGTAATTGTGAACATTCTGCTATTTGTGAAAAATAATATTCGGCTAAAAGTTCCTGAGCACGCGACCTCACACTTTAGCGAGTTCGTTTACCACGATGAAAACGTTTTTTTTACTCCTTCACGAATGGTCTTTTTGTGCAGTTGCCTTTGTCCTGCAAGAGATCGGGATAAGCTGGAATATTGTTTTGTTGCTTAACAGCCAACAGTACACGCACCATGCGTCATGTGGAGTTCAACACGGTGATCAAACAACAAGAGTAGTCGAATCATTCGCCATTCAAAGCTGTATTAAGTGCACGCAGAAGCCATCCGTCTTTATGTTTATCGTGTAAACAAGGTCAGACGGCTTGTTTAAGTGCTATCGGTGTGTAGGAGCGGCTACAAGATTGTAGTTGCTTATTGATGTGGGTAGTCATTGCGCACTACCAGATGTACGTACGTACGTATGTATGTATGCATGCATGCATGTATGTATGCATGTATGCATGCATGTATGTATGTATGTGTGTATGTATGTATGTACGCATGCAATGTATGTATCGATACTTTGCTTTTTATAGACATTTTAGTTGATATCCAGTGTCTGTACTGTCGTCCGTCTCGACGCGTCCCCACCTCTTTAGTGCTGCCCCGAAATGCAACAATACTGACTAGTTAGAATCTTGAGGAACAGCGCGAACAGGGACACAAATAAGAAAGAAAGAAAGAAAGAAAGAAAGAAAGAAAGAAAGAAAGAAAGAAAGAAAGAAGGCTCATTCGGCTTTCCTTACATTGTGGAGTTCAATTATTCGTCCGTTGGCCGAAAAGAAGGCACACATTCGAGCATTTCATTCTGTTCCCAGGAAAGCTTTTAGCAGGGTACCGTATCGCCAACGCGTTCAAGGGTAGCACCCATCTCTTTGAGGCGCCGGCGCTCTCGACATGCAGCCAAGTGTGGGTTTATCCACGAAGCCCTTTATCGGAACGTACTACATTCTTCCGGCAGCGAAGAGCGCGGCTGCGCTGGATAAAACGCCGGGCCCACGTCTTATCGCATCGCGCGAATTGTACACAGCGTCCAGACGAACGCACTGGACATATCTGCGCTTACGGGACGTCGCGTGGGTACCGCCAGCTGCGATTTTGTTCGGGCTGTTGCTCACATCGAGGAGAGTATTATCCAGGAAGCATCCGGTGATCACAAAGAAGAGATCGGGGCCAGGCTTCTTCAACGATTGCAGTTTCATCCTGGGCGGTTCCAGTAATAGTATAGAGGCAATGTCTAAGCTGGCTTATACGACACATTCAGGTGCAACGCCATATTGTGAAGCAACAATATTTTGCGAAGAAAAAGTTTGTCATCAACCTAAAAAGCAGCCACAATGTTTTGAAAAATGTTGCACAGTTTTCTCAAAAATGAGCATTTTAAAAAAAATTCTCAAACATGTGTGTAAAAGATCGAAAAGAATTCCCCAACAGGGGGATCTTTCCTTGAACTAAGAAACTTCTTCGAAATTCTGTAAAATTTTCTCTTGTAGTCGCATATACTGCTGTATTTCAGGTGTATGTCAAATTTTCTTCCGACCAAACTAGCTTGTGAGGGAAAAAAACCGTTCCCACTTAATAACAGAATGAGATCAGCCAACACTTTCTCTTTTTTCACTTTCCGTGTCGCGAGAGGCAAGCTTCGGTGCCCTACAGTTGACAAAAAAGGTGTCCGTAGAGATGGAACCAGGAGCAATATTCCACTGGTATTGCTTGCGCATCGATTCGACCTTGCACCATAAAAACCCAATCATCATCATCAACGCACCGCTTTGGAGGACGATTAAGGATTTAGTGGCTGAAACATGTTAGGCCTGATTGCACAAAACGGGCGTCCGGCAAAAATTAACGCCGTTGCACTCAAGGTCAGAGCTGTCGGAAGTGAAGAGCAGATATTCGCCATAACGGGTTGTGGCACCGTTATCCGTTGAGTGCTGCCACCCATCACGCTCTTCGCCTCCCTGTCTCGCTCATGTTCTGATGAATTGAACGGAGATTTATCCAATGCAATTAAAAATCCCACCTTCGGGGGAACAGCGCAAGCGGGATCTCGCACGTCCCGGCGCCTTACTGCGAAGTTTTAAACTCGTCGTTCTTTGCGGCCACTTTTTTTCGCTTATTATCGTAAAAACCAACCCAACCACCATTCCTAACTAAATCGACGTGGGGGCTGCCTGTTTCACAGACAGAGTTTGCCGCAAATTCACCTGCAGTTTTCTTTGCGCTAAACAACGGAGAGTTGTACGACAAGAGCCAGCGAATGAGGAGTTTCGAACGATTACTATATAAATTGCTTGCTTTTCGAAGCCTCTGTGTTACGCCGTTGCGGTACGCCGTGGGGCTGTACTTGGCTCCGTTATCTCGCCGCGCCGCCTGATTGTGGCCGTCGCGTGACATTGTGACAGCGAGCTACGGCTACAAGGTGAGCTCCTAAAGTGCTCTGCAGTAAAAAAAACTGTCCGCTTCCAGTAGCTTTATGCAAATGAAATTGAAATAAGATAGTTTTTTTTGCCGCTGTCAGGTAAGGCCCCGCTTGCTCATTTTGCTTGAAAATTTCGTATGTCGCAAATTATTGAATGATTCGCACTGATGTCAAAAGCCCGCTACCCAAGTGGGCACAAGTGCGACCGCACTTCGATGCCGCCCTCACTGCGTGGCACACATAGCACGACAGTTTTCAAGCAGGGATAGCAGCGTTTGATGCAGGGATCTTTTTATAGAGCGACCTGATCACCCCGGTCATTGCTCACTATAACGGCACGCTGACAAACTTTTTTTCAGTCGTACTATGATTAACACACTACCTATTATATACACATTACCTACTATATAACTGGCGGTGTGCCAGTTATATAACAGGTAGTGCGTATATAATAGGTAGTGTGTTAGTCAGAGAGGCCGCTAACGGGCATACCCGCAGTGTAGTCAGTCATCCGGACTCTCTGTACCCATGTTTGGACCCCTAGTGAAGCCCTCCTATTGAGTCAAGCGTACTACCCCTCTCACTCTTGGTCTGGTGCAGCCCTGAGACTGTTTTTAAAAAAGAGTCTGGTCTGCTCGAACCAATGAATTCAAAAAGAAAGTCCCTACTGAGACCGTTTTTATCGAATGTAGTGCGTAGAGCTGGGGATTAGATATATCGGCACTGACGGTTTTTAGCTTGATTTCGCGTTGTTGTGAGCTGTTGTATCTTGACATAACGCCGTTTTGTGAATTCGAAGCCGCAGACGTCACTTCCGAGCAAAGCCCTGGGCAGGGTCAAGGTGTCCTTGTAACGTGGAAGGTAGCCGTGGTAACAGCAATACACTGCTAGCAATATGTGCAAGTTTTGATGTGAGCAATGAATGGAGCTGCGGCTTTCAGAACCGTATGCCATGCGCCCACCAACTGCTTATGTTTCACTGAGCATTAAACCATACGAGTAGTATGCTCAATTTTTTTGTGCTTACATCGGGGTACTTTCGTTGGATAAGCCGCTTATTTGGTCCGCCCCTTAGCAAGTTTTGTTGCAAGCGAACAGCTCTGTGGATCTGTGATTGGGCTCACAGAGCAGTTTGATGCGTCGTCAAGAGCGCGAATCATGCGTCAGGCCTTCGAGTATACACAAAATGCATGAAATCAATTAGCTTGCAAGAAAGAAACAAGAAGAAGCAAATGTGACTTAAACGTAGTACACACGGAGATAAAAAATAACTTATATGAGAAGAAATTGGGGGGAAGGTTTGTGTAACCGTCCAGAGTGTTGGTCGCTATACGTTAAAGTTTGTATAACGGTGTTGAAGAATTGTATGGAACGTTTTTTTCTTCTACTTCGACCGGCATCTTCTGCATACATTTTCGTTTGGTATTTTGTATTCATAACATAATCTTTGCATTGTTACGTTATTCTACATTTCTATTTTATACATCAGGTCGCTCTTTGCACTATGTAAATTTCTTCGAATAACGGGGCTTACACGTCTATAACGTTGCACCAAAAATTCTTTGCCTCGTATTACCACCAAATTTTTACTTACGTCTAGCCGAAACAAAACAAAAACAATCACACCACACTGGAAAGAAAATTAGCCACAAAAGCAAGAAAACTTCGAATATGCGGAAATCAATTCATTCGTGCATCCACTTGGCATGGACACAGCAAGCCAACACACGTGAATGCTAAAACAAAACAAGGCAATTGTATTTCGTCCTCCGCTGGCAAAAAAAAAGGTGCAAGTGCACTCAACAGGCTCCGTCTGTGGTTTCGCGGAAAGAGAACGATACTTTACCACTTCGAGGTCGAGCAGAAGTTCGTTTGCCGTCGGTGGTAAGGGCACTTGCCCTGTGTGATTAACGCAAGCGGAAGAACTTCCAGCGTGTATTTTCCCTGGAGAAACCCCCCTATGTCGATCAACAGAGTACTGCCCATTGCGCTAACATAGAGCCCTAATATGTCACGTGATCCTAAGACGTCACTTTTGGCATTTTGATATTTTTCTGTGGCGTGACGGGGTCATTGTGGCCACCACACGCTATTATTGGTAAACCATGATCAACCCAAATGTTCGCCCTCTTTTTGTCGATGAACAGAACAGTCTTTTGCTAGTACATCTGGTCTGATGACGCCAAATGATCCACCATACTGCGGTCGGAACCGGTCCTTGTGGCACTCGCAGGCGATTGTTCGTTATCTACGCCCTCCTATAATATACTGTACATTCGTACTCTCGGATCTGAATAGTGTGTTTTGTTGTGGTCGCACGAAATTATCACACAAAGTGGGCAAAATTTAGATGCATCCCATATTATGCAAGTGCTTATGCATGCTGTCTTAGGGGTTATTTGAAAACACTATGATTGTTAGAGTAGTTAGCAATATTAACCAATTCAGCATTTATTTTCTTGTCTACTTGTTTCACAGAAGCATATAAGTTGTAGACAGCTATCGAATAAAGGTATATCACTTTGAACAAAACCGAATCTAGATTGGGAATCCAAGTACACGCATCACCGAAATTGACCCTAAAACACATCAGCGTTTCAGCTCGCAGTGCTCATAATGGCGCCAAAGTGCATATTATGACATGGATCGCTATCGGATCTGAAGGTAATCTTTTTCGAGGCGTATGTAGCACTCATATCAAACCCTTATTCAGATTGTGAATTTCTGCAATGTGGGCTAGCTCTACTTATTAGCTCCCATCTCGTGATACGAACATCTGCCTTAAGACTACTGATTAAAACGCCAATCATCAAATTTTCGTTAGTTGTGCTTATTATTGTTTTCTTTTTCTTTTTTTTTTCATTCGGCGAGAGAGACGGAAAATACATGCGGTTATTCGGGCATCCAACATTCACCCTTTTTTTGTAAAATCTTGCGTAACAAAAACTTGCGATACTAAATCTGGTGCATAAAACGAAAAGACGAAATCAAGTACTGTCGTCTTCTACCTGTGAAATAAAGCCTCCTAGTGAACCTGTTTTAAAGTCGATAGTCTTTCTTGGGCTATTTGAAAGAGAAAAATATTTGGTTTGTCTGCCTGTCTATCTTTCTCTCTGTGTGTGTGCCTGTAACACGATTCAGCCACCCGGCCAAAGTGAAATATAAGCTGCACAATAGGCTTATATACCCACAGCCAAATCTAAGCGTATAAGTCCGGTGGCAATGTTCATACTTGTCAACATTGTTGAACAAGAAGACAACATTAAGCAAATATGAGGTAGAAAATCAATACATAAGTGATATTTGAAGTGTTAATTTATAACAAATTCATGTATGCCTGATTCAAATGATATAGTGTATCAACTGCATAAATAATTCACTCCGTCGCCTACTGTCGCCCGCGCCAATATAGCTTATAGCAGAATTTCAGGAAATGCAACGAAACAGTTACGAAAGATTCCACTAGATAGGTTCCACGTCCCGCGTGGAACGCACGTGGAGTAGGACAAAGTGATTCTATAAACACTGAAGTAGGGAGTCTCTATTCACGCGCGTCTCTGCCGTACGGCAGCGCTGGCATCGAAGCACCCGGCCTGTAGCAGTGGAACGCGGTAAATTTAAATTGACTTGAGCAAAAGCGTGTTTACCTTGGGAGGAGCGCGACGGGAGAGGAACGGCATGAGAGGTGAGTGGGAAAGAAAAGAGTGGCATTTACTTTGCAAATGTTGACGAAAGACTATCGTCTTTTGTCGACGTTTGCAACGAAAGGAGCAGATACACGGCCATTTTTTATCACAGTCCCACCATGTTGGAGCGAAGGTAAATTGGGCGGGAATGACTCGAAAGACGGTCAACAGGTGGATACCGCCACTCGCTTTGTCTTCACAGCTCACTGCACATAGGTTGCATAAATTAAAACAGATGTGTGGAGCAATACAGGGTGCAAGTGTTCGGTGAAGCATCGTAGTTCGCCGCGGGAACCAGATCTCCCAGGTGAATAAAAATTAGACCGCACAACAAGCATGAAAGACAAAAGCGAGAATAAGAGAGCGCGCAATAAGATTTGAAATGGCATTACGAGGCTACGGCACGTCGCACGTTCCCTTCGTATTTCAATGAGCCCTTGCGTATTTCAGGATACTCCGTGCTCTGGAAAATTAATTAGGCTGGATATGATTATATCCGTAGCTAGGTTAACTACGTCTTAATACAATGCTTAACCTCACCCCTACTATAGAGAGAGAGAGAGGGAGAGAGAATGCTCTTTAATGTGAACTGGTGAGGTCAGCCCTGCTAGGGACAAGGCTTGCTACACCAGATGGGGATCACCCCTACTATACAACATGAATGCATCAAACGTGCATTTGCTTGGTTTGTATGAGTGTAGGCTCTTCTTGGAATTCGAGGCATGAATGGTGCATGATTTAACTAACAATAGGTTAGGATTGCATAAATTCCAATAGGCGAGTGCGGTGAAACGCGTCCATTCATCCCTCCCACGATCTCTCAATTAGCAATGCAATCGCGCAACACTTAAGCTTCCTTGCAATGTACACCCTTTCTCAAAGTTTTGTGGGCCAATCCTAAGCCTTCTCAACCACAAAGAATTCAAAGAATCGGCTTTACGTTTAAATGTGACAAAAATATTTTAGGCAGTAAGCAAGAGAGGTGTTTTCTGTAGCTTTCCCGCATAAAACGTTTCAGCCTCGCTCAGGACGTAAGCTTGTACATTAGATTTTTTGCAGCCTGCGTGTTTCCGGCTTGGCCCACAAAAGTTTGACAAAGACTGTACATTGTCCGCCCCAGCTACGCTCGCGAGAGTGTTCTCTTAACCGTAATTCACAAAAGGGTGATCTTTAACTGTACACACATGTATGTCTACCTCAAATTGTCTGCGTAACTGTTGACCGAATTCATCACTTCAGCGGCTTTGCTCAAATTTCCCATTACGGAGTATAGCTCTCATCGCCTGTTTTTAAATTAAAGAACACTGAAACTGTTTTTATGCGCGTGTTCATAACCATACATCTGCCGAAATACACGCGTGCGCTATGCAATGTCCAGATTTGTGAACAGTGCCATCAGCGTAGGTAGATTGGGAAGTTTTTCTGCATACACACTTCGCTCTCAGACTTGCTGTTATTGAAGGCCCAAAGATTACCCTACATATTTTACACGGCAGGATACGCCACTGCAGCACAAAAAACATGGACGAAAATTCGATACGCCACCCCCGAAATCTTCGGCCACTAGGATAAATAAATAAATAACTACCCAATAGCCCCATAAAAACCTTCCAAGCAAGAAGCCTCAGCCGCAGCTGTCTGCAAAGCACACAAAGAGGCATGTACAATCTCTTGCATGAACGCTACGGTCCTAATCGTGATCCTAATCTCAGGACCGCGCTAGTATCTCGCCGTCAAAACTTCGCGGAATTGCTTTCACAATCACTAGGAATAGAATTATCTATTCTTTTTTCCCTAGTTCATTTTCTCCCAGCCATCTCTGCTGGATATAGTTCAAGGGCCTTTCACTTATTTGCACGAACTTTCACCGGTAGGCTTCCGACAAAATATTTCCGTTGCACCTCTATGAGCCCTTTCAAGCATACAAGGAAAGAACGAAAAATCTCAGGCGTCTAATTAGTTCCTCGCTACTGCGCGACCCTGATCGAACTAAATGAACATTTTCTGCTATAAGGCAATACCACGCATTTGCCGTATTTTGGTACTTTGGGCGCGCTACTAGGGTGCCTACTATGAACGTTCTGTATTTGATTTATTGCAGTATGCTGTATTCGGCTGCGATTGCAGGGTTTTTGGTGACCTGCACGTGCACGGGGCAGTCTATTTCTATTCTATTCTATTCTATTCTATTCTATTCTATTCTATTCTATTCTAACGAGGTTATGAGGCAGTTACGTATAGTTGGGACTCCCGAAAGGCTGCTTGCCTATGAAGAGTGACGAACGGAACAGATACGGCAATGTGATCTACGAGAGACTGTGTAAAAAGTAAAAGTAAACACTGCCATGAGGATGCCTGTCAGCCCGACAGAAGTGGTTCATACAGATTGCGTTGGAAGTGTATGAACTGCAGTATCATTCACGTCAACCAACCAACGTACACAGGTCCTGTATATACTTAAAATTCACTAACCCTATCTTAGAAAGCTAATATTGTTGTCTCAAAACCAGACAAGCAGTGGCTCTTCCACTTTATGTCAATGAGTATGGACCACAGTACCATGGCTATTCACGTCAACTAACCGCTGTACCTAGGTATTGCGTAGGCTTCACTTTCCTCCTAAAAACCATACACCCGTAACCTGAACCACAACAATGACACCAACTGTGGCGATATAATTGCCGTAAAAATGAAATACGAAAATGCGATGTCTAGTCCGTATATATCTCCAGCCACACCCTAGTGTGATAGAGAGAAAATTATGAACACGCACTTTCATGTGTTAGCCGTGAGGACACTGCCCCTGCGATAATCGCTGGACATCGATAAATCACACAAGAAACAGCTCAGTTCACTTTATGCTACAAGAGTTTGCTTTGAAGTGCCACATCAGTGAAAAATCACTCAACCAATCAACAATGGCCCTATATAATTTCAAGAGGACTGTGATTTGGGCGAGTTGGTGAACGTTGATAATTCAAAATCAGCGCGGAAAAAACAAAGCACAAAAAAGGGACGAGAACTACACAGGAGAGCACTGCACTCACAACTTACCGCTACGTGGGAGACTGATATATGTATATTACTAGTGTGTTCTTCAAAACCAGTTGTGAGTGCAGCGCGGTCCTGTCTACTTTTCGTTCCTTTTTTGCGCTTTGTTTTTTCCGCGCTGATTTTCAGTCATATATAATTTTACTTTTACCAAGAATCTGTCTAAGCTTTTAACTAAACCAATCAGTGTATGTTACAGTAAAGGCTGAAAGTTGGGCTAGTTGGTGTTGACTTAGAACCATCTTACCAGCGGAAAACGGACAGGGACCTAGAAAGAAGTAGATGGGACAATCGCTGGTTCCGTCTACTTCTTTCTAGGGACTATAGCGATTGTCCCGTCTACTTCTTTCTAGGTCCCTGTCCGTTTTTCGCTGGTAAGATGGTTCTAAGTATGTTACAGTAATCGAAATTCTTTCGGCCATACTATTGTTAAATAATGACAAAGAATACATGTACCATAACACTGCGTGATTTGCTATAGCTTCGGTGGCCAATTACCTGCAGAGAGTAGAACGGATCCTCGTTTTTTGCTTACAGGAAGCTTTTTTTCTTGTCTTCCTACGTAGCAAGACAACTCGGTAAAATGGTTAAGATGTCTGTAATAGCTGAAGAAGTCGCGCCCCATAGAATAAAGACAACATGAACACCATTTATATGAAACACAAGGAGAGGCTAATTATGAGAAATAACTTTGCGGAACATTCAAAGACAGATTAATTAAAATAATGCCATGCCCGGGTATGGTGGATATGGTGCTGAAACTACACAAAAGAGAGTGTTACTTTTGCCAAACCTTGCCGTTTGCTGGAGTCTTGAATTGGTTGGTGGAAACCGTAACCTGAAGTAAAAAAAGACGGCATATCTACTTGCGAAGCGACAAACCATGTAGAAAATATATTGCTTGTGTGACGAGTCTTTCTTTTTTTATAAGTCGCCCGAGTCAATAGTGCCTTTTGCCAGACGCCTTGTCACTACCTCAAGAACCTATTTTTGCTTAGCGGTAACTGTGCCTGTACATTCTTCGGAAGCGCAAGCCCCTGTTGTAGCACGGGCCCCAATCGATAGTACTCTCGGTTCCTACACATTAAATAAGGCTTCCATTACCCGCCACCCAGTCTCGTTTACTGTGCTCTGGTGGGTTAGTTCCCGGGACGATTCCAGTGACACACGATGATACACAGCCGCTGTTTCCCGAAGAATTTCGCTGGACAGGCCATCCCTTTTAGCGTGTCCTGTACACGCTCTTTGTGAGCGAACAACGATGAGGAAGAGAAAGCACATCCTTCTACGGTTAGATGGCAGGATTGCTCAGCACGCTCAAGGCACAAGCTTTCTCAGCACGTTCGTAGAGATGATCACGGAAGCCATTACAAATTTCAAGCTTTACCGTCTTCTGCATTCGTATGTTTGTTCATCGCTGTGGCTAACTACAGTGCGGGCATTTTTTTCTTCTGTTTTTTTTTCTATGGTGCAGTTGATTGTCATCATCATCAGCCTATCTACGCCCACTGCAGAGCAAAGTCATCTCCCACAGATCTTCAATTATCCCGGTCCTGTGCTAACTGCGACCAATGTATCCCCGCAAACTTCTTGATCTCATGCAGTTGATCATGGATTATCAACCCGCCCAATCGTGAACTCTGATAATTGTTAGTGGTTCTAGGGAAAAAATATTAGTTAAAACGGTTACTAGGCATGCCATCGGCCTTCCTGTTGATCCATACCTTTGTCTAGTCATGCATACCAATGCAAACTCAATCATGATTCATGTCAATGAATGCATGTTAAACCATTCCCCCCTAGATATTTTCCAAAGGGAGAAATTCGGGTGGTAATGAAAGTGCACGTACGTTCACTAGCATGGAAGGAGCGAAGAATGACTTCAATGCAGGCATTAAAGGCCGCTGCTCTGGACGAGCCGACACGCTTGAACGCCGATCAAAAGTAGAGCCCCATCCAGACGTCCGCAAACACAGACACCCATAACACGACGCAGCAATATCCAGCTTGCGCACATTCCAAGGACAGCCACTTTCAGTACGCCATTGATATAACTTCTCCCGACACCCCAAGTAAGTGCATCGGAAATTTCGGAACGTATAGTGTGGAGAAAAACTGGACCCAAAAACGATTCTGAACCCACTAAATCGGCTGAAGCGCGCACTGTGCATGCGAATGCATTGAGGCCTAATGTAGGCTGAATAAATATTGCTGGCCGTAGGCTGCTGCAAGATATTGTCGGCACCTTGTGGCGAACAAACTGCACAATCTTAAAAACAAGGCTTCAGAAAACATAGGCTTGCATGAATTAGCACCTTCCATTTACCCAAACAATGATTACCATCAGGATTACCCTTTTGGGCCAATGGTGCGGCTTTTAACTGCACCAGCATAAATTATTTGACTCTACAAACGCCCGCACCACAGGGAAGGCTTTTGACATTTATCAAGCCGGAACGCGCAATAAACAGTCAACGCCTTCCGTTCTCTAATCACAGTGCCGCAAAACGTATTTTGTAACCACAATGCATATACATCTTTCGTTTTTGACGTAAGGTAGAAGGTTTTTATGTACCCGCCGCGGTGGCTCAGTGGCTAAGGCGTTGCGCTGCTGAGCACGAGGTCGCGGGTTCGATTCCCGGCCGCGGCGGCCGCTTTTCTGATGGAGGCGAAAAGCAAAAACGCCCGTGTGTACGAGATTTCGGCGCACGTTAAAGATCCCCAGGTGGTCAAAATTAATCCGGAGCCCTCCACTACGGCGCGCCTCATCGCCTGCGTTGCGTCGGCGCGTTAAACCCTACAGTCAAGAAGGTTTTTATGTGATTTCAACGCGACCTCAATTTCAGTAAGCCACATTTGGGAGCCAACGAAAGCGCTTTTGTAACGACTAAACGGTTTATATAACCATAACGCGACAGCGCAGTCTATGCCCCTCGGGATGTTTCGTCATGAAAAAAAAAAACTAGAAGTGTTGCAAGCGACATACAAGGGTGGGCGTCGATACGACTGTTGTTTCAACGCGCTTTGCGGTCATAATCGGTCTGGAGATAATGCAAGCCGTTAGCCGCATTTGGGAGCAACAGCAAAGTGAGTGAAAACAAACTTGCCTGGAATCTCCCGTCACCATTAACAGCTTAGACCCAGCTGATGCAACGACAATAACAGCGCGTCGACAACGTGGAAAAACATGTTATATTGACGACGTAAGTGTGCTGTTCGTATTCCACTGAGGAAAAGCGCATGTGCACGAAGCACTACATGTTAGCTTTCGGCCCATTTGTACTATGTATACGGTGAAAATATTATTTCGTCCTTTCTGTGCACACCCCATACATCCCCACATTTGGGGGCATTTTTTTTTCTCCTCTTCGAAGAAGTAGAGTGTCGAGGGTTTGTGTTGTTTCTATACACCTTCAACGTCCGTCCGCGTTCACGAAGTGGAATGGCTTAATAATTTGTAAGATAAGAGTTTTTCTCCGTCTACTTAAACGCCAAAATTTGGTCTGTCTGTGCGTCCTTCGATTGAGCCTTCCGGCCAAAAGCAGAAACAATTCGTGATGAAGCAGGTTATATGGGCACAACCATTTCAAACTACTGAAGCTTTTGGCGCAAGTCCACCCCTCACGCTTCCTCTGTTTCTTTCTCGCTTCACTCGAGATAAATGGAAAGCAGGTTTGTTCAATGCAATTCAATTTTCCCACCTTTGAACTGCTGACGTGCCCTCTGCTGTGACAGCGCGCTCTTTTGCTTTATCTTTTGTTTTTTGTTCTGCCTGAAACAGCACGAGTGGAAGCTCTGTTCTTTTGGCGCTTGCTTTTATCCTAAAAGAGCCGGAGCGTTTCTGCACCACTTTAACGCGTCGTTTTCAGATGATTGCTTAAACAGAAAGGGCGTGGCGTGTATTACAAGCAGTATTGTTGAATTGCAAAGACAGGCTTAGGTTGTCATGTCGGGTGCATTTAGTCTAGTTTTTCATTGCCCGGCAGGAATTATGCGCTCTCAGTAAAGAGAAATAAAGCAAACTTTAGAACTAGTGCCCACAAACGTCATGAAACGTCAAAGTGACGAAAGCCTACACCACCGCTTTGTCAACCTGAAGCCCGTGACCAAAATTTAAAGCCAATCAGAAAAAAACTCCCGGCAAATTCCGAGTTTCCATGGAAATTTGTGCCGTCGAGGGGCCCTAGGTTGCCAACTGGCGAGAGTTCATGCATATGCCGGCGGCGTCGCTTCGTCTGACAGGACTATTAATAGTAGCCAGCCAGTGTTAAAATAAACACTTCCAAAAACAGATGTCAGCGAAAAACGCGCGGAAAACAGGAAGTTACTGAAACCCCTTTCAACGTTTAAGGACACCAACACATTCTAGGGTGTGTTATACCATTACGTCGATCGTAAGACAGCAAAAAGAAAGCTGTTAAATTCCCGCGGCAAATCCTGAAATGTATTGAGACTACGACACACACACTTATCTGCCGCTAACAAAGACTCTAGTTCAGCCCTGTCAGGCCTCATGTGTTGATTTTACGGATTGGTTAACCTTACAAACTACACTGAAGAACGAAACTTATTACTTTGTTTACTTTATTTTTATTGTTTCTCCATTCTTCTATGACTTGGTATTTTTCAATGAAACATCCTTCTTAATTGGTGAGGATCGCAAAGAAATTGGAAGGGAACTCCTGGAGGGAGATTATTTGGCTTGATAAACTTGCCAACCACGAAACGCTAGTTATGTCACTATACCGATCAAGTTCTTCTGACGACGCCATGGGGCTGAGAAATTCGCAGAAGCATCTCACCTGTGAGGTGTTCCGTTAAAATTCAGTACGTCTCTGGCTGTTTGGTTCATCAGATACATTTCAAGATACATTAGAGGAATAACGCATTACTTGGTAGATGTATCAACAAATCGACATATTTGTTTACAATTTGTAGATCAATTGATTGATTGATTGATTGATTGATTGATTGATTGATTGATTGATTGATTGATTGATTGATTGATTAATTGATTGATTGATTGATTGATTGATTGATTGATTGATTGATTGATTGATTGATTGATTGATTGATTGATTGATTGATTGATTGATTGATTGAAATAACAAATACCAAACCCTGTCTGCAACTAGGGCGTAATGACGCCTCCCTCCTATGGATTCGCCATGAATAAACCGAAATCCGACTTCTCACATCTCTCACCTTAGAACGCAATACAGCTACTGTAACCCATGGTACACAAATTGACTGCTCTTATCGGGAACTTCCTGAAGGCGCTTCTAACATTTAGTGAAACGCATGTAGCAGAAGCAAACGCTCGGCGAATCATTAAAGCCTGTTATCTGAGCAACCATGCCTGGAATTGAAGAGAGATTTTCTTTAAGTTCTTAGACTCTGTTCCTGTTGCTCGAACATCATAGCACCCCTGAGAATCACGTACTGTGGGTTGCGATCGAATTGAGGTTGATGGCAACAAGGAGACCATTCTCATTCGGGATCCTAATAAGACTATGTTTCGGGTAAAGACGCGAGCACAGCGTGTACAAAAAGCATCCCTGCAAAACCTTGTTCATGGTCTGTGCAAGGTGGTAATCCAGCATTTAAAAGTTCAATGTTCACAGCACAGTAACAAAAAAACGCGTTCATTTTAATCAAGAATCCATCGAGTTGTAAATCGATCAATCATCAAAAGGTTGTACGCGAGTTTGTCATAACCGTTATTGCAAATTTTTCTGCGGGGAGCTCGCAGCTCTATGGACTAGCACTCTGAGAAGAAGTTTCACGTAAACACACAGCTGCTATGGGTCTGCATCCCACATTCTAGGTTCTATGTATTTATATATGAAAAATAGTTGCAGCTACTAGCGCTGGACGTGAAAAAGTGCACCGAATCAGCATTCAAATCATTTCGTAGCTATAAAGAAAAAAAAATGTTTGCCTTCATTGTGTTTTGTCAGGACGGAGCAGAAGAAGGCCACAAGTTCACGATGGTGATGAATAGCCGTTATTCATACAAGAAAGGCCTTTCTCCTTCTTTTTTCTAACTTCAAAGTGCCCCGTTTCCTTTTTTGCTGTTATCTTCGCTGGTACAGCAGCGGAGTACTGATAAGACAAGCGTGCCACCTCAACTTTACCTCCTTCCCTTGTGAACTTCCGTTCGCCTCCTCTCCTTCCAGGAAACCCATTTTCTACGCAAACTCGCAAGACAAAAGAACCAGATGGACAGCAAAAAACACTGAAGAACCAAAAGGACTCCAATGGATGGTCATGAATGGTCCACGCAGCCTCATCGCACTCAAGGCGCAGCTTTTGCGCTGAAACGCATCCGTTGGTGGAACGATTCCTTCAGAATACAGAGAAAAAAAAGCAAGAAGGAAGCAAGAAATAAAGGCCCCCTATCGAAAGAAAAAACGTAGTTGTGACGAGTAGGGTGTAAAGGGGACAGGGAACGGCGCATAGAATGGAAAAAGGAATGTGGCATTGTCGAAAGTTCAAAACAACATCTGGCGACGCCCGGGGCCTGAAGGCCGTTCGCGAAAACAAACCCCCGTGTAAATGCTCATCAAGCGTGCCTGTTTTCGTACATGGTGCAGACGTTATTTTGCGAGCGGTAGGCTCCGGGCGGTAAATTTAGACCGAGATTCTTTTATGGAGCATTGACTTGTTGTTGCTGTGACGTTTTATTTCAGCAGCTCGGTAAAAAACAACTGCAGTGGTTAAAGGATGATAATTAGGCAGGAAGGCAGCTGGTATGTCACTGGTTTCATCTACCGTTATTCCCGTGAAGCAAAAATTAGCAAAATGGGATCATGCCGCTCATTGCAAAACCTAGCGGATACTCCTCAAATAGCCATTCTCGAATTCTCAGCTATGCACCAAGCCCGTCTAAATCGTCTTCAAGACCACACCCACAGGTACTGCTGGGAAGAAAGTTCTCCAGGTGCAATATAAGCGGACTGACACCAAAATAAGAAAGTCCTGTGGTAATTTTATAACCGCCTCCACAAGGTCCCATGTATCCCTACAAAATACTCTATTTCGAGCTTATTTCGGCCGACTTCTCTACTATACTGGAATCATCTGCTGCGAAGACATCTTTCAGAGACAATATAAGAGGTCCTATCTAGAATACAAAGACCTTAGGGCTTTACATTAAATAACACCTAAAAAAAGAACTCGCGATTAGGATACTCCTTAATGCGGTATTTAGGCGCAGTAGCAGTGCGCTGAGACAGCACTCACTCGTGGGTTGTCTCGACGGCAGCTATGGTGAACCTTTGAGGAGGCGGCGCGAAGTTCCTCTCAGCAAGGGATCGCGAACTGCGTCTTAAACGAATCCAGATCATAGTCATGCGCACGCCCCCTCGCGTTTTCGACAATCGCCGCGCCGTTGAGCGCCTCGTGCGGCCACAGCATACTGCTCCCTCCCATCCCAAACCGCACACTTTCGGAGAGCTCTCGCTCGCGCCGCCACGGCGAACCGCCCTCCCCTCCCAATTTCGCGACACTCTCCTCCTTTGCTTTCTTTCATCACTCGCTTTTTATTTCAGTCGTCGGTCTTGCCATCATTCACTCGGTTACGACGGCGACGCGGCTCAGGCCAGAGACGGCCGCCACAGGGCTGCGCCCTAAAAACGCGTGTAACCTAAATAGGCGCTCTACACCGAGTCCCTTAGAGTTGGTTTCACTGCTACACACGAGTACAATGTTGGGTGGCAGGATAGGAAGTCTGATGTCAAATTACGATGTTCCTAGGGCCGTTTCATATAAACACCTCTGTAAGACGTATCCCTTTGGAGAGCTATCTAACGAGCACCTTAAAGTCAGGTTCCAAACTGCGCCCAAATGTCCTGCAGAAAACACGTTTCCAGGGACAATGTGCGTACTGTGATATCAAATTATACGATCCCAGCTTTTTTTTTAAATAAGATAATATTCGTACAGCCGCGAAAGTGTGCTGAATGAAACATTACAGGGTACCCTCGTACGGCAAACAATCATGTTTAAGCGGCCAGAGAAAAAGGTTAACAGGTCACCTTTTTTTTAGTGGAACATTAAAGGGGCCATGCAGACAAAACACAAGTTTGGTTCATTCAAAACGTCGCCTCGTTAGAATCATACTGGCAGTAATTTTAACACAAACGTCACTCGAATAAGCTATATAATTAGGAAAAAATAGAATGGTCATGCGACCCACTAACTCATTTCCCGCAACAGAACCTATGATGTCATATGCCCAGCTCTCAGATTGGCTGAGGCCGGCAAAAGCAAACGCAAATTAGGCAGGGCTTACAAGGTTGCCCAACGAGCTATTTGCGCTGAAATGTAGGGCACATTCTTTTTATCGGAGTAATAATTGTGGGGTGAACAACTAAATTTACGAACGAACACGTAAACACCGAAGCAGTAAGTGCGGTAATTTGCCGGCTGATACAGTATAACAAAGCTGTCGGAGGCGTTGGACTTGTCTGACACAACACTGACCAACAGACATCAGCGACTGGGTCACTAGCATGACCATGTTCGTCGAGACATAGCTAACGTTTTAGGAAACGATCAGTATGAACCCTATTAAAACACGGCAGGTATACAAGTCCACCCAGAAGCAAAGTGCGAACACTGGCATTTAAGCGGTATTGCAGCGCCATCTATGAAAGTGGGCAATAAACAAGATAACCACACTGCCGTCTGTGAGATGGTAGCAGCCCTGGTCAGCAAGATATCTTTATTTTCAAGGCCCTGCTCTGGATACGACATTGTCGACGTCACGAAAACACACGATTTAGCGAGAGAATTAAAATTTTTGTCTAAAATACTTAATTTCTCCGTGAATAAAGCACTGTTTGTTGCCGGACAAGCGATCAGGACATTTTGTGCCCGATTATGATTATTGCATATTGGAAATGTTTTTGGCGTATGGGCATAGTTTATGCCTTTTTTCTGGTGATTTTTCTATTGTGTGTTCTGCAAATTATAAACTCTCATTGGTGCTCATTGGGTCGGTAAAACCAGCTATCTTTGGTTGATGTCGCCTTCATATACTATAATGATTGCATCGGTTCACTTTGTCGCGTGTGCACTATGAAATCGTCTTTTCTTTTTTTCTTGTTATCGTCTGCTAACTTCAACTTATATTGCAAACCTCGTCGTAATTCATTGTGCTGCTATGCTTTGTAACTCGTGAATCAATTTTGTATGATCTGTAACACTTCACCAATTACCCCCCTTACTCAATGCCCTGTAAAGGGGCCTGTAAGGAATTTTAAATACATAAATAAAGCACGAAATCTGTCGAATAAAACAAACTTGTATTATGTCTGGAAGGCCCCGTTAAGCATGTTTGTAAAATATGACGCGTACTTTATCCGGCGCAATCTAGAAAAAACAGCAAAAGCGAAATCTCTTGAATGTACGAGAGCGGTGAAGACGACGCAGGGGATGACAATGACAGTTGGAACCTCCGTGCGACGTGGCACCGTAGCCTGCAGGTGAGATAAGCATATTCTGCTGGCACCGGATAGTGCCTTCCGGAAGATGTCAGATGAGATCCCACCTTGTGATGCTTGCAAGATGTTATCATGTTTCACGGCTGAAGGGTGGGTGAAAAAGTTGGTTCTGTTATTTTCGATGGTTTTACAGATTTATCGACGGAATCACCCATCTGGAACCGAAATCAGACCCTGTTCGTTATTTTCCCGCACCGGCAGATAAATAAGGAATATCACACGGCGCTTTTGTCACCGAAACATCAACCCCTAACTCGCCTCCCTCACTCAGGCACCCGCTCACTCCCTTACTCATAAAATGTCAACCTATGTTTTGGTTAGCCTTCTTTCACTTAGCTCAGCCAAGATATCCATCGCATGCCCACAGAGAGCTTATCTATAGCAGGTGCACTGCAATTGGGGCCGAAGCTGGAGATGCCATGCCTTGCAATAAAAGAGAATGGTACCAACTGCTATCGCCTTCGTATTCACGTCCAGTGTGGTTTTGAGTGGGTCGGTAACTTGAAGGTGGTCATGCTCTGACAATTACGTCACAGCTACGTATCTGCGCACCATGTGGCTACGTACATGCACAAGGCGACTTGCATGGTGTCTTCGTTAAGAAGGGCCGCGACTGTTCAGGCTTCCTGAAAACTGGCAAGCCAAGGTGGCCCCGTCTTCTACACGTGCGCTGCATCATAAGCGACATCATCGTGTGCAGGAACCTCTTGTCTTGGTGTCGAGGCCAGCGACGAGTTGCTGCACGTCGCAATTAGAAATTGCGTCAACGCTGATACAATTAACGACTGCATCACCGATAGTACGGTCGCCTGCAGTAAAACGTTTGGTTGGAGTGGAGGGCGGTTAGCCTTTGCCTTATCCTTTCTCTAGCCACCAAAAAACTCTATAGATCCACTTTTGAACCCGACAAGCACTTGTCCTTGTCTTCTGTGTCCGTGTGTTTTTATGCGCTTAGGATGAACGACAAGAGTCGATTCATATATTTCACCAATAATAGCCGGGACGGAAGGACATAAAATAGCCTGCGAAATAATCCGGGCACATCCTGGCTCTGAAGAACCAATTAAACAACAAATGTTGTTTGTTACTCAATACTGCCTGTATCTTCCGAATATTCGGCTGATTTTATCAAAACGTTTAAAACGACGCTATACACTCTGTATGTTAGCTGCAATACGACACTGCTAAGTCAAAAGTACGGTTCACTAGAGAACACGTTCGACTCCTGTTATATCTAAATTATGGATCTGACAAGATGCTGCCAGTATTGTTCGAAGCACTGCACCGAGAAACCGGGGTAGTTTGCAGACAACGGGACAAGCGGAACAAGCACTTTGCATTTCCGCAGGACTCTCGCCTTATTTATGCGCCCTGGTCAAGCCTGGGTCTTATCTTTACATCCAATCTGCCGTTTTTTACGTAACGGTGTGATCTTAAATGTGATTTTTATGAGTGCGGGGCTCCGGAAGTCGGCCTGCGAAAATGTGCAACGCAAGCGCTTATCAGAGCACAGAGAAACAACTAGTAGCGCTGAAGTAATGGCATATAGCCATGCACTAGGTAACGGTGCAACGTTTCAAACGCATCTGTAACGTAACATTCTCATCACGTAGCGAGGAAACGTTTTAATAGCGCAATGAAGTTTAACGCCTTGAGGGAACGAAACAAAGGCCCAAGGTGGCGAACTCAGCTTGCTTGTTGTACGTGCTACTCCCGGTGACACAACTAAAGGAAGCGTTTAAAGAAACTTGTAAAGAGATCGTGACGCAAGTGTGATCACGATAGGATGACATAATACTGGCATGACGCGACATTATATCCACTTTCTTAGCTTGGACAGCTTACTTTTTGCACACTCACCCCGAAACAAGAAAATCTTTAGCTTAATTACGTGCCGCGGTGGTGCAATCGCTAGAAGGTTGTTCTGATGAGCCCAAAGACCCGGGTTCGATCCCAGCCACAATGGGTGTTTTTTTATGCAGGCTAAAACCCAAAAAGCCCGTGTGTCGAGACTTAGGCGCACGTTAAACATCCACAGGTGGTGGAAATTAATCCGGAAACACCCACTATATACGGCGCGCCTCATAGCCCGAGTGCAGCTTCAGTGCGTTAAGCCCCAAGGATTTGAATTTTGTTTTGAAAATTTAATTTTGTTGTTTTCGTCGTCCTTTTTTCGTGGTCCCCCTCATGCCACCACATGCCCTTTTATTAGCCTACGGATACACGCTAGTGGTAGGCTAGTAGTCTACTAACCCGGACTTTCAGTCTGTTTGTACGAAACATCCCCGCAGCTAATGAACTGAAAACAACGCCAGGGCTGGCATCGTACTCGGCACGACACGCCGAGGCCGTACCGACTATGCCACCTGGGCTGGATGGGGAGTACTTGAAGAGCGTTGGGCGCTATTTCGTCGCAGTGCGCGTTGCTGCAGACGCTGGCACGTCCCTGTGTCCTAACGACGCCCGAGTGGGGACGTACGAAATAAATACGGAAAGTAAATCGAGAGCTTCGCGTGAAATATAAAAGAAGAAGAAGAAGAAGAAGAAGAAGAAGGAGGAGGAGGAAGAGGAGGAGGAGGAGGAGGAGGAGGAGGAGGAGGAGGAGGAGGAGGAGAAAGAAAGAAAAAAAGAAAGAAAGAAGGAAAGGAAGAAAGAAAGATAGAAAAAGAGAAAGCAGATAGAAGGAAACATCTAAAGAAAGAAATAGAGAGAGAGAGAGAGAGAGAGAGAGAAATAAGCAATGAAAGAAAGAAATGAAGTATGAAAGAACGGAAGATGAAGGCGAATTGCGAAGGCAAAGAAGGCATTCACCTAGCGCGTCAACAAAGGCAGCAAGTGTCACCCAACGAAGATGCATCCAAGCGATTGCGATTGCCGCAACAAAAAAGACAATCGATCGCGTCGACACGCGCCAAAAGTACTGTCCAATGACGACAGAATTCATTGGAGAATGGCATATTGCACCGGCGTGCCAAGTGCGCGGGCGAACGGACAAACAGATTTCTCACGATATTCCGTCGCTGACGCAACGAAGCCTTTATTATTTTTTCTCTCTCCCTCTTGCCCGACCGACGAGTACCGTTAGAGCGATCCCCTCCTGCTCTATTCTCTCTGATAAAGAACCCCTCCCTCTTTCTATCTCTTTCCCCCAAGCACATACACACAAACACGCACACGCATGCAATTGCGTAAATTACACACGCAATTGCGGTAAATATTATAATAGTCAGTGCACACACATATATAAATGTATATATATATACAGAAAGAAATGCCGGCAGTCTACAACGCCAAGGAAGGCATAGGGGAATGATTAGACTATTTTTTTACTGTTAGTGCCGTTACATTATTATTTTTCATTATTATTAATTACGTGAGAAAGAAAGAAAAACACGCGCCCAGAGTGGGGACCGAACCCATGCCTTTCCGTTCCCACTCTGGGCGCGTGTTTTTCTTTCTTTCTCACGTAATTAATAATAATGAAAAATAATAATGTAACGGCACTAACAGTAAAAAAATAGTCTAATCATTCCCCTATGCCTTCCTTGGCGTTGTAGACTGCCGGCATTTCTTTCTGTATTTCCTAACGAGCCCCTCATTTCCAAACCTATATATATATATATATATATATATATATATATATATATATATATATATATATATATATATATATATATATTATATATATATATATTATATATATATATGTGTGTGTGTGTGTGTGTGTGTGTGTAGGGAATCAGAATGCTTAGAGGGTCTCTGTTCCGTCAGTCTTGGTGTCATAGGTAGCGTAATTAAGAGGGTTCAATGCTGGTCGATTACTCTCGACTTGTCATGGACGCGCGAGTCACGACCCGGGGGTAAAAAAGAAGGTCCCCTTCCCCCCGAGTAGTCCGAGTGGCACTGGCTACCACCCTTAATTGCAGAAAACAAATCCCTTAGCATAAATACCCGAGAAAGTGGAGGAGAAAAGCAGCCTCCCGGGGAGCGTAGTGGTCATCGCCCCAGACGCGTATTCTGGAGGTGTGGGTTCGGAACCCTCCGGGCGGGCATTTTTTCTCCACTTTCTTTCTTCCCAAAATTGTTTACCTGTTTCAGTGACCTAGCACATCATCCTCTTTGCTTTCCTTGGCATTCTTGACTGCAAATCCTTATATATATATATATATATATATATATATATATATAGAAAATAAGGCTTGGCAGTCAAGAAAACCTCGGAAAGCAAAGGGGAGGTTGTGGTAGGTCACAGAAACAGATGAAGAATTTTTTGAGTCAGAAAGAAATTGGTGAAAAATGCCCCCCGGGTGGGATCCGAACCAACGACCTCCAGAATACCGGTCTGGTGCGACCGGTCTGGTGCGATCGACCTCCAGAATACCGGTCGACATGTCGTAGGCACTCATGTCACGGCCCGGGGGATTAAAAAGAAGGTCCCCTTCACCCCGTGTAGTCCGAGTTGCGCTGGCTACCACCCCCAAGTACAGCAAACAAAAAATACGTTAACATAAATACCCGAGAAACTGGTGGGGAAACAGCCCCGCCGGTAGCGTAGTGGTTATCGCACCAGATCGGTATCATGGAGGTCGTGGGTTCGGATCCCACCCGGCGGGCATTTTTTCACCAATTTTTTTCTGACTCAAAAAATTCTTCATCTGTTTCTATGACATACCACAACCTCCCCTTTGATTTCCTAGGTTTTCTTGACTGCCAAGCCTTATTTTCGGTCTTATTTCAACGAGCCCCTCATTTCCCACTATATATATATATATATATATATATATATATATATATATATATATATATATATATATATATATATATATAACACAGAAATAAGGGTTGGCAGTCGAGAAAACCTCGGAAAGCAAAGGGGAGGATGTGGTAGATCATTGAAACAGATTAAGAATTTGGAAAGAAAGAAAGAAAGTGAAGAAAAAATGTCCGCCAGGTGGGATCCGAACCCACGACCTCCAGAATACCGGTCTGGTGCGCACCAGACCGGTATTCTGGAGGTCGTGGGTTCGGATCTCACCTGGCTGACATTTTTTCTTCACTTTCTTTCTTTCTTTCCAAATTCTTAATCTGTTTCAATGATCTACCACATCCTCCCCTTTGCTTTCCGAGGTTTTCTCGACTGCCAACCCTTATTTCTGTGTTATTTTCAACGAGCCCCTCATGTCCTATTCTGATTCGCTATATATATATATATATATATATATATATATATATATATATATATATATATATATATATATATATATATGTGCGAACAGGTATTTTTTCCGGAACCTTTATATTGTAATCGCGATGAAGCCGAACCGGAACTGAACCGGGAAAAAAATAACGATTACCGGTTCATGTCAAAACGGTTCGGCCACGAGCTGTTGACAATGTTCTATCAATGCAACTTGATTTTTTTTGTTCTTTTAAGTGGCATCAACTTACACACACCTCGCATAATTTTCTTCTCCAGTCAGTCTTACGAATGTAAACGCTGTACCCATGAATCATGACATGGGAACCTGTATTGGAGTCCTGTATTGCTCTGGTCGAGGTTTGCACGGAAGAGAGAGAATTGGAGGACTGTGCAACAAAAAATATAGCATCACGGGATGTCATTTTCCTACAATATCGTAAATCCTAAATGCTTCTGTGTGGTCACTTCGTAACCCGCTTTTAGAAAGCGCGAGTACTTGAAGCTTGCTTGCTTCGGAATTTTTGCGCTGTAGAAGAAAAAAGCGTATGAACTGGGAGAAAAGCGGGAAATGGAAAATTTCCCCGGTCGTCCTCTGCTTTGTGGTATCCTTAGCCCTTCTGTAGTTGCAGACTAGCGCTTATTTTGACTGCCGCAGAAGCTGTTGATGGGGTCATGAGAACAGAAACAAGCTGGTATTTGAAAAAAAAACCGGCTTTATACCAATAACAATGATATAAATTTTAACGCCACTTAAACATAATTATTTATATATTTTGCAAAAAAGATCAATCAGTGGCAACTTCTTTTTTTGCGAGAGATTAACCTACGTCATAAAGCAGCACCTCATAGGTAACCACGTGGTCACTGGAAGGAGTGGTTACCATCTCGCGCATCCCTTTAGACGTCCAGGTAATATAGTGCACTGGATAGTTAGTTTTGTACGAGTGACGGCCTTCGACGAAATCCAGCACCACGATGCATCCGGTTTCGTATGATCGTGGCACTTAGTAGCTAACATATCTGTAAGACAGCGAACTCGTCTTTTTTTGATATTTATCCTATTACGTCCTTCTGGCGTGGCGTTGCGTTGGGTGAAGTGTTTTTCATATTCCGTATCTTATTTAATGAAGACTTCTTTGAGGGTCTAATTTGAGTTAACGAAGGCTCGTTCTTTCAAATAAACAAAAGTTGTATTTTCTCCCCATGGTTCCTTCAATTATTTGCTTACACGCCGAGGTGGCGGATTTGTAAGGAGTTCGCGGGTTTTACACCGACTGCGTCGGACGCAATTGCATGAAGTCCGAATGCGAAAACGCCGGTGAGGTAACCTTTTACACCACATTAAGGAACCATTCCTGGTAGAAATCCTTGAGCCTTCCACCACGATGTATCTCGTGTCCTATGTGCTGATTTCAGATGTTTTATTCGTAATGTATATTGATATTGTTGTTACCGTTTGTCATTTATAATTACCGAACTGGTTCGCGAACCGGTTTGTGGATCGAATTAGGCGAACCTGAACTGAACCGGAGCAAAATAAATTTACCTGAACCCGAACCATACCCGAACCCTTGCGTATTTTTTTCGGTTCGACACACTGATATAATGCGCACACACATGTATACAGAAACAACCCTGTTTGCCTCACTGAACGTTTCTCGACAACTTATGGAATCTCTGTTTCTGCATGCCACTGCACTTTGTTATGCAGCTCTCGTACTGAATATTTTTTTGCAGCTACTTCCCGGGCTCACTTAGCAAGATTCAAGAAGTCTCAAGGGACTAAAATTTGCATCCACCCGAGTTGTGACATGCCCTCAAGTTCCAACGCAGTCCTCTCCGTCTTCCCCAAATTCCATGGAACCTCATCCTGTACGCCAGGATACGTCGCACCTCAAGGGTTTCATTATGTGGGCTTCCGAACTACGCTGCCCTGCTTGTGGAAGACGAGCTTACTAGGAAAATTCCCCGTGTAGGAGCTGAATATCTCCGTGTCACTGTCAACGTGGTAGGGGCTTATTTCACTATTTAAATACATACGATATTTGGTATTTGACGTTCGAGGTTTACGCGTTTGCGAATGCAAGCCTGCGCAAATTGGTGAGGACGACATGCACTACAAACTTTTACGATCAAAGACGAGCCAATAAAAATAGGGCACGCCACGCAGGAGAAGTCTCGGGACTCCTAAGCCCTGCAATAAAACGAGCTGCTGGGCGAGTGTGTTCGTGATTATGAAAAACAGGGCTTGATGCAGTTAAGACAAAGACTACGGCAGAAAGCTGGGCCAGTTGGTTCATAGTCTTTGAAGTGGCAACCAGTGTTAAGACGCTACACAAGGAGAGAAAACAGACACGGACGGCCCTGGACACAGTGCTGTCCGTGTCTGTATTCTCCCCTTATGCAGCGACTTCAAAGACCAAGACGGCGAACAATGGATTAGCGCCCGTCCGGCCTGTTCACCGTCCTTCTCAAAGCTGCTCTAAACCTGGTTTTTCATAGCCTAATCTCTTCGTAACGGTTCTAAATAAAAAAAACATTAACACCGAATTAAACGCCTGAGAAGGCTTGCTTCTGGCCCCCGTTCTCGAATGACTTCGTCCGCTCGCCGCTTCACACGATTCGCTTCGTGATCCGCTTCCGCCTTTCGCTTTCAAATGGCTTCGATGTGTTTCCTGCCCGCGTTGCGCCGCTGGTCAATCCTTGCGTCACGTATTAGAACAGCTGACGACTCACTTGGCTGCCTTCTTTAGCTCATTTACTTCATTTGCGGTGTATTGCCGTGTACGGCCACTTTTCACTACTGTCCAGAAAAAGCGCGTGCTTAGGAATTGCATCGCGCTATGGAACACTTCAAAGAGGCGTGGTTAAACACCGCCTGCACACACCGGAGACCTTACGCCATCTTGTATGCGAGTGTCCACGTCTTTCATCGGAAAGAAAGCAGCTGTCCTGAAGTTTACGGAAGCTAAACTCCCGGCGGCCGTTCTCTGAGGGGAAAATCCTGGTACACTGGCCTTCTCCGTAATCAACGCAAAAGGCTACAAAAGTACTCCCGTGTTTCTTAAAAACAACGAACTTGTAAAGCAGGCTGCAGCACAAAAGACTACTCGCTATGAACTTAATCAGCTTACTAAAGCGCTAAGTTGGGCGAGTTGGTTACTGTATACTAAGGAATGTATACTACTGTATTACTAATTACTGTATACTAACGAAACACACGCTGGACAGCGTGTGTTTCATCTTTTTTTAGCTGTGTCCTTGTCTTAATGTTCGCTAGTACGATGCATTCCTTAGTATTCAATCAGCTTCATCGTCCATAGTATCGTAACGCAGGACACACCTTTTTACACCCTGCCCTTACCATTCCCATTCTTTTACTTTTTTTTCTTTTTTGTTGTTGTTCCCCTTTCGCACGAGTAGGATAGCAAAATTGGCTATAGCCTGGTTGACATTCTTGCCTTTCCTGTACCTTTATTCCTTCCTTGCTTGATTTTCACTGATTTGGCCGTTAAATGTTTTCCCATTAAAACGCAGACATCGCTTGGAAAGGGCTTATGTCTAAACATTCCGCTCCACGCACTACAGAATTCTCCAAAACCCCGCAAGCAAGACTAATTCGCCTTCCTCCGCCTAGCGCGTATAATGTGTACCCAACGTAGCTTTTTTCTGCCGATCCTTCTCCCAGCACAGCGTGGCCTCCGTAGTGGCGGAGGAGCATTTTTTTCTGTCGTGATTGCCAATATTGCGCAAGGTAATGACTGAATCGCCAAGACGCTCGCGCCAACGTGTCTCCGAGAAAGCGAACAACACAGAAAAGGTCGAACGCGAAACCCGTAGAGGCGTGGCTGGCCGTGACAGCAGCACAAGGGGGGAAAACGATTGTCGTTTAAAAAAGAAGAGAGGGGCGCTATAGAAGTCAGATTCGCGGCGCACGACGTTTTCCCGATACACGTGACGCTGCACCGTCGCGAACGAGACTCGGCGGCAGACGGTGGTGCGTTAGAACGAAGAGTCGGCGCCGCTTTTCGGGGTACGTAGACGGGGAACGGAATAATCAATTTAGTGAAATAGGGAACAACAAAAACAAAACAGCGCGCACACCCAGCAACAGGGGGCGCCTCTCGGGCAGCTTCGGAGAAGTAGCAGACTTTCCACGGCGGGTCGAAAAAGGAATGCTATTTTTAACGAGGGGATGTCAAGGTGGTAGAGATTCATTAGAAGCGAAGCCCCATAGAGACTGGGGCTGTCGGCGTCTCCTTTCGTCGTTATAATCATCGTCTCATGCAGTCACGGTAGTAAAACACAGGGACACTAGTTTACCCCTCGCGCTATAACGTAACATGTACTAAAATATACACGGACACTCGTTCACGCCTCGCATTAAAGAGCTTCGTGCTTCAAAGACACCAGACTTGTACAGCAACGCTACATACCTCTACCCCCTCAGCAGTTTCATCTTCGTTGGAAAAAACGCCAAGGTGCCAAGAATACACTTATGCACTGCATGCTTCGCCCCTCCCCAGGTTTCACGTTAGCGGAGACGGCCCGAGATTTTTTCTTGCTCTGTTGATGTAGAGCTATGGTTGAGCAACAAGTGACAATCGTTTGGTGACTGTTGCCCTCTTATCGTTGGCACGATTAGCTGCGTCGTTACTTCTGTGAGTGATTCTAACGGTAAATTGATTCATTGTCGGGTTTAACGCGCCGACGCAACGCAGGCGATGAGGCGCGCCGTAGTGCAGGGCTCCGGAATAATTTTGACCACCTGGGGATCTTTATAACGTGCACCGAAATCTCGTACACACGAGCTAACGGTAAATTCTGACGTGAGACTGAGAATGATTTACCAATTTGGTCTCTACGCTGTAAAACGATTTACACATTTAAAGGGAATTTTGACTATCTGCAACTAACGCCCTTATAAATTGGCATAGAATTTCGGATTAGGAAGGGCGCTTTTAAACGACAAAACATTGAGCCTTGGCAATTGCAAATGATCACCATATTTGTACTAACACCGACGTAGGATGTTGTAAAAGGTTTATATATCCGCGTTTTTATATTATTTAACCTCATCACGTTCAACCAAATAAAATTCACTCCCGTTTTATTACACAATAAGGAGAACTACCATCAGTTCTCAGCCTGCACCGTGCCAACTTTTGAAACACCACCACAGCGGTAAGCGTCCGGAATGCACAGACTTACAAAAATAAGGCATCTTCTGCTCTGCCATAAAAATAATTCAGGAGTAATTAGGGTCTACAGGGGTGGATGGCAAGGAAAACCATTGTAACTGACATCATTCAGTAACCGCACATTCTGTACGCGGGAAGAACGTTAAACATCGCTCAAGAGTACTTGCAACATGCCCTAGAGCTAAGTTGGAAACGACCTTGAAATTACCCGGCACAGCAGATGACAGGCGTAACGCGCAGAGTATACTTGTGAAGTGCCGAGCCGCTGGTTCTATGCTCTTCATCTACCGTTCCTTTTTTTGTGCTACAGCCACTGTTTCCAGCCGGTCGGACATGTTAACCTTATTGGCAGCTGGCTGTGCATGTGTTCTGCTATGGCCTTCAATGTTGTGTATGATATGTTCACGTGTTCTTCTCCCGGCAGACTAACGAGTAGGTGACCTCGGTGACCTTTGGCCCTACGGGAGCGGCTGTGCCATGTTCATTCTTTTTGTGCCTGGGTTTTGTTTCTTTCTCTTCGGCTTTTGGCTTTCAACCTCGTTTATGCACACGTGCGGGAACATAAATATCGACTGATAAGTCTAGCAGCTTCTCTGCGAAATTAATACGCATAGCGTGTACGCAGCGACCGTAAATCAAGCCTGCCACCTGCTTGCAGTAAATTTTACTACATCTGGACCGTGCATCAACTTGTTTTTGCAATATTTTCTTCAAACTTTTATACAGAGGACTCGGCCTGCCTTTAGTATGAACCATAATCAATGCAAGGTAACAGTTTCTCACGAGTCAAACACTGTGTAATCATCGCTATTTTCGCTCCTTATGCACCGTGTTTATGAATTTCAAAAGCGGGAACGCGGTAACGGTCACCTTCCTCAGCCGAGACGGCCTGTTCACTGAATCTCGGTTCAGGGATGTCCGGGTAGAACTGATCCTCTAAGGTAGAACCTTGGGTTCCAAGATGATCACAGTGTTTCTGTGGCGAGCGGAGCCGAGCAAATATATCGAGCGGAGGAGGTGTTATCTGCAACCAAGACGTTGGGACGTGCGTAAATAATTGCGTCTGTAGATGGACGGAGTTTACGCACAGCCAGAACATGTGCTCCTCAACACGTCGCATTATCAAGGAACACATTCTTTTACCCCTGAGTGCCTTGCAGATGACCCTCTGTGCGTTCGCCAGAAGAGCACTAATCGCTTGGCACACGAATATCAACCACTTGACTGAGAACGGCTAACGGCAGACTGGCTGCGCTCCAATTCGCTTCGCTTACGTGCCCGGGGTCCAGTCGACAGAAATGTTTATATACAGGACTAAGCGCCAAGAACTGGAACGAAAATGCCACGAGATAACACGGAACGGCCATAATTGCAAGCCCCAAACCACATTTAAATCAATCTTTTACAAGAGGCGACGAATGCCTAACGCGACTATATATGCATCAAATATTTCAGTGGCAGTGAAGACATTCCCATTGATCTCGCTGGAACTGCGCCACAACCGCAACAGCATCATGGACTACGGATTCGCAATCATTCGAGATAATGAAATGTCTTATTCTTTAATCTTATTTACCCTGTTTTGCTGTCCGCCCATACAGAACACAGGCTTCGTCAAATCATTCGCTACCATCTTATTCCAAGTTCACCAAATTTCTTTTTTGCCCCGGATGATCTGGACTTGTCTTTGCACTTAGACCACTGCCTCACTCTGTCCCTGGTCTACTCTCCGTATTCACATCTCTGGTTGACGCCCACTTGGGTCTCAGCTGCTTTGGGGAGCTGTATCTTGGAAGTCGGCTTCTTGATGCATTCTGGTCTCCTATATCTAAGTGGGACACGTATTAACCCTCTCTGCTTGCGTAAAGCCTTTTAAAGCGAACGGTGCTAAAGCGAAAGCTTCCTAAGTCGGACCGATGGTGTCCAGTCAAAAAAAAAAAACGCATTTCCCCATTGATCGGTTCGTCTACCGAAAGGCTATGATAAGATCTCTGAACACACGGCTCATGCATGAAACAGGGTTTCCATTGTGTCAAAACGGTTGCCTAAAAATAGCGAAAAAGGACCTCTTCTAGATAAGACAATACACGCATCGATCATGAAGAAAGCGTAAAGTAGGGTACCTTTCTCTCGTAAACCACGTATCGGTATACATTTACATCGTTCGTAGATGCGTTTATTTAATGCGCGAAAATTGCCGCATGGGTTCGGTCTCCGTTTCCGATTTGGAACTTTGGCGGTTTGACGATCGATTAGACGCGCTTTCAACGAAGTTTTGATGAGGGAAAGCTTTAGAGCTTCTCTCAGCTTTCTTAAGGAAAGGATGTCAAAGTTTTTTTTTTTTGCCGTGCTTTGTATTACATATGCCGCGTTTCTGCCGCGAAACGAAGCCCCTGGAGTAAGGGCTCATCTAATACTCTTGCGAGGAACGAGGCTACGCCCCTGATTTTTAGATAGGAGTTCTTTCCCACCGCCCGTGACCCAGATGTAATTTTTCAGCCAAAAGTCTCAAGTACCCAATTCTTGGAACAACTTTCGTGTTTATTGTAGGCATTGTTGTCCAGCACGAAAAACTGCCGGCGCTGATAAAGGTAAATAAAGACACATTAAAGTTGTTTCTTGTCTCATTGCCATTTCAGTAATTTACCTGATCTAATTGCAGCAGAAAATAATCGCTGGGCATACTTCTCGCCCTTTGGCCATTTTGTCATCCTGCTAAGCGTCTATCATGTAGATTAAGCGTACAGGATTCAGCTCTCGCGACTTCTTGTAGTAGTGTCCTAAACCATTGAAAAATTCGCCGTGCACTCCTAATTTGCTCAGATATCAGTCATCGAAGTGAAATTCCCCCAATTTGCTACTTCATACGCACGTATATTGTCTGCAAATGCAGTCACGCATTCTGACATCAGCGGAATCTGTTTCGCTGTTTCACAGAGTCGGCGGTTGGAGGTTGAATTGTGCAGATGACAGTGCGCGTTAAGAACACTCCGTGACGTGTACGTGCGCCTATCTGTTCTCAAGAAAGTCCGCAAGCACTTAGGAGCTGCTTTAATCAATTATGCTACATGTGAAGGTGACCTTGGCCTTCGTTTGTCAGAGGTTTGCAGCATAGTAACCTGCCCCGACAAATATTTTTAATTTTGTCTGACCAAGTTAAACATACCCCAATCAATTCATAGGCTGTGTTCAAACTAGCGACGAAAAAGCCATATTGTGATCTATGAACGTAAAGAAACAGCCTGTCACGCAGTTCGGTTGTCTGAGACGTGAGATGACGTAATTTTTTAAATTTATTGCACCAGTGGCGGCAACTGTCTAAAATCCGGCCATACGCACATATCAACACCATATGGCGTCCCTAATTGCAACGACCTGATTTGAAATTCTTCGATCATAAATTTTACTACGCCCCGTATAAACATTTCGGAACCTTTCACCTGTCAGCGCAGTATCGATAAAGCGAGACAAGCTTCTAGACCTTTTAATTGTCACCTTCGCAGCAGCACACGCCGGCGGAACACTGCGCTTCTGTGTAGGCGTATAGCCGCGTGCTTCACAATAGAAACTTCCATGAATCTGCAAAAAAAAATATATCGAGGACACCTAAGAAGCTCTTCACGATGCAGTGAATGGCAAAGAATTCGTGCCCAGTTGCCGTACGAATGTGCCATTATTGCGGGTGCCTCCATAGCGGCCAAGCTAGCTTTTGACTGTTGCGCCGCTAATTGAGGCGCGGCAGTCGACTGATAAGTACGACGAGGCACGTGCTGAAATCACGTGTCCTCTCCCAATCTTCATCAGCGTTTTCTCGTAGTGCATTTTTCTTCTATCCGTTACTACGACTGAGAGCCTGGCCGATCACGCTTGCTAGGCCTACATGTAGGCTTAACTTTGGGTAAGCCTAACGTTGAGCTTCACGAAGTCCTCACCAACGCCGAACTTTAAGCCGCGGGTACCAGCCGACGACGTTAAAGGCCGGTGTATAACCGGGTTCGCATCGACAAACAAAGAAGACATTTAAGTCCTCCGTACTCTGCTTCCTCATCCGTTTCCTTACCCCTTCCGTGTTTGCGGTTCCGTAGAACTTAGCTCGTCTTCAAGTTCGTTAACTCCGGCCCAATCGGTTCTTTCAGGTCTCCTTAGTCCCTTCCCGCATTCTACCACTCGGCAAACTTCGGAATTCTTCAAATCCCATTTCAGCGTGCAGACGCAGCTACCATAAAAGCAAAACTACAACTCGACCAGAAGAACATATTCGTTGGATTTCCTCCCTCCGTCTTCTCCCTCTTCCGCTTCTCATCATCTGTAGTAGGCGCTAGACACGTCCTACACGCCTAGTAAACAAGTTTTCTTTTCCCAGGCGGCATTTTCAGACGCGTGTAAGCGCCTCGAGTGTTTCCGCGATAAGGGCGCTCGGATGACGGCTTCTTTCGGTAGCCTCGTTTCTCCGGCTTCGCCTTTCACGCACAACTGATAAATGCGAGCAGCGCCCGACGGTTTTTTTTCGTCGTCGAGCTGTGGCTAAACAGCAGGCGTGGAAAACTCGCTCACCTTTCATCACGTCTCGTTAGCGCGCCTAACCCCTCCTTGTTGAGTGCCGGCTTTGCGTTGCGTTGACATGAGAGCAAACAACGCTGAAGTGTGCCTTCGGGCTGGTTGAAATGTAAACGACAAAAACGTTCGCTAAACACCTCGGAGCGTGGGCTGTTGAGTGTCAAAACAAGGAGCAGTGTTTTAGCTCGTTTTGCCTACAAGACGCTTCTGTTGAGCCTGCTTTGGGAAGCAGATTGGCGATTACGAATAAACACTTCGCAATCTTTCTTTACGCCCAAACGCCCGAACAAACATAAAATACGCGGGATGAGCGAGCAATTGCAATGCCCGAAAGCGCTATCGCCTTTCTAGTTTTGCTATGTGTCTCATTTATCACGTTTTGTGTTGAGAAACGCCTGAGGATCTCGCAGTGCATGCGCTAGCGTGCAAAAATCTACCATTAGAGAAAGGCATTTATAGTCATGTTTCAAAATGTTTTGATGTGTGACTAAACATGCAGTGCTCAGTACCCGGGATCACGGTTTTCCGAATACATGCACTATTCACGTGACTACGCTCCCGTTCAAGATTTTGATGTAGTCCGTATGGAGGGTAGTCACTATTCCACGCCGTCGCCATGCGTCCGCAAGTAGAAGAGAATGCCTCGGCCATGTTCGACATGAATAAAACTGAAGAAGTTTGTCAAGGTGCCATGACACTACACAGTCAAGTAAAAGAAGAGGTTATTTGTCTAAATTATATAGTCGTTAGCGATTCGTTCCAATTCACTAGCGGCCAATGTAAGGATCTGTGTGGGCAATAATTCGGATCCAAGTGGAACTTACGGGCAGGAAAGTGCCTGCAGAAAACACAGCAGTCGATATTCAATGCGAAGAACGACAACGTGGTTTGTATCTACAGCGCGGAGCGAAATACAGTTCCAAGTTCTCGAAGGGGTAAAATCTAAACTACCAATGAATTTCGCGAGGGACCTACCGGCAAAAATTATTCCGACGACCACCGTGAAAGACAGGAGTTTCCATGGCATTACAGTGCAGCAGTTATAGCTATACACGTCTATGGGGCCTAAAACAGGAGACACAGAAAAGCGAAAACGAGCGGGAGGTTCACCCGGCATAGAGCGCAGGTTGCTAGCCTGCTGTGGGGGAGGGATTCAGCAAACGCAAAATAAAAGCCCGGTTTACTACCCTCCACTGGAGGAGTCCTGCATTGAACTTTACTACCCTTCACTGGAGGAGTCCTACATTGAACACGACGTGGTAGGCCGGTTTACTACCTTACACTGGGAGAGTGCTGCAGTGAGCACGAATGATAGCCGGTTTGCTACCCTGCACTAGGGGAATGGCTTAGACAGGTTTGCTACCCAGTAATAAGGGAGTGTTTCACTCAACACGGAGTGATAGCCCGGTTTGCTACCTTGAAATGTGGGAGTGGTTCACCAAACACAGAGTGATAGCTCGGTTTGCGACCTTGCACTGGGGGAGTGGTTCACCAAACACAGAGTGATAGCTCGGTTTGCTACCTTGCACTGGGGGAGTGGTTCACCAAACACAGAGTGATAGCTCGGTTTGCTACCTTGCACTGGGGGAGTGGTTTACCAAACACAGAGTGATAGCCCGGTTTGCTACCTTGCACTGGGGGAGTGTGGTTCACCAAACACAGAGTGATAGCTCGGTTTGCTACCTTGCACTGGGGGAGTGGTTCACCAAACACAGAGTGATAGCCCGGTTATCTACCTTGCACTGGTGGAGTGGTTCACCAAACACATAGTGATAGCCCGGTTTGCTACCTTGCACTGGGGGGTGGTTCACCAAACACAGAGTGATAGCTCGGTTTGCTACCTTGCACTGGGGGAGTGGTTCACCAAACACAGAGTGATAACTCGGTTTGCTACCTTGCACTGGGGGAGTGGTTCACCAAACACAGAGTGATAGAACGGTTTGCTGCCCTGCACTGGGGTGTGGTCCACCAAACATAGAGCTCAGTTTGCTACCCTCCACTGTGCGAGTGGTTCACTGGCCATGAAGTGGCCGGTTTGGTACCCTGCACTTTGTGGGTGGTTTACGGTACACGATGTGGTGTAGATCCACGATGTGATGTGGCTCTGTGTTGGCAAATAGGTACAGACGTTCATTGAGCTTCGGCTGGTTTAGTGCACCGGTAGAAGTTTCCGCTGAAAGGGCTTCTTCGCGAAATTAGAAAAGAATTGTCACGAGGTCATAAGCCGAAATGCGCAGACAGAAACAAGAATCAGCGCATCAGTTTTGCTGTCACCATTACGCATGCACACTCCCGAGGGTAATAAAAAGAAGCTCTCAATGGCTTTCATCAGTATCCTGATACTAAATAGTTGAAGTAAGCGAGCGGCTACAGCTCAACAAACAAATCGGCGCAAACGAGCTGGCTTTTATTAAAAAAAACATACCGTCATGATAACAAAAAATACCAATTTTTCCAGCGCAGAAATAAGCTGCCTCTTGTCAGGTATAAGTTTAAATGAACTCGTAAAGAATATGGAATATTTCGGAGCATTCAAAATTTGTTTCCTTTCATAGTTCTAAATGATTGCGGTGCATATGAAACACCTTGCCGACTCGCGGCAGCGTCTACCGCATGATTCCATTCAAAAAACCCTCTGTCAGCGCTGTCACTTCGCTGAACGCAATAAAGGAATTCGCCGTGAGTAAATAAATCAATAGTTGTCGGCTTTCCCGCACAATACGCGAGTTCGATTCCCATTAGTAACTCGGTTGACATTCCTTTTCTGGACGATCTAGCTTCTTTTCGTTTATCCCGTGACCGATCGACTGACTAAAATTTCCGCGTTCACAATCGCCAGAACAACTGCCTTTAAAAATATCCACGATCCGCTATCGACCTTGGACCTTCCTGAAACTAAAACCTTCTTGAAAGAACTGAAACTACCGAATTTCAACACCCACGATGAGTAGTGGTTTGTGGCGTCAGTATACGCTGCACTGCCGTGAAACAACGCGAGAGGGTCATCTTTTACTAGGCAGCGGCAGCACTACTCGGCGTCTTCTTACCGTTAGACACAACACGCCGCAAGCGCGCACTCTCGCAGCGGGTACGCCTAGATTAATGAGCCTCTTCACGGCGAAACAAGTCTACCATTACAAACTAAGCTAACCGCCAATGCTCGTAAATATTGCACCACGAAAGCTCTACAAGTAGGCCCTGCATCTGAACACCCCAGTAGATCGAGATAATGAGACAATTGTGGTGGCGGGGCTGTTAATCCCGTCTAGCTTCTGCCGTTTCCCTGATATGTGCAGCTCCCGGCGGCTCCATAAATTCTGGGCATTTAGAACACCTTTAAAAGCCATGCTAGCTAAACAAGCAAATGAGATGCGTTCTTTCCGAGCATGACCTGTACTTTGTCGGATGCTATAGCCCAAATCGGAGGTGAAAAAGAACCCTTCCACAACAGACTCGCCCCGTTCATATCCCTCCGGGATATGAAGGAAGCGTACTTTTATTACGCTCATTTATAATGTCTGATCTCCCACAAGGCAACGCTGCAATCGTGGCCGCCGTAGGTGCACGCTGAGGAGAGCAATTTCCAGGCACACGAACTAAACGAAGCACAAACGCAACTCGGAGAGCATTATCTTTTCCAGCGTGCTTCATGATGATCTTGCAGAAATTTGTTTTTTTAGCCGAAGAGCATACCCAATCAAAGCGAAAAACATTACCCACCGAGCCCCCATTGTTGCTATCGTCCTTTGACTTGTTGGCTGCATTCCTCGTCGGGTTGCAGGTTTCGTAACACGGATCCTTCGTATGCTCTCTCTGCATACAGCTACATCAAAACAACTCTCCCTTAACCGCCCCTTTGTTGTTTGTAGCGTTGCGAGTTTGCTCGTTTTCACAGCGTTGCTGCTTTTGGAAGTGAGATGTGGGCCGTTGACATCTTATTAGCCGATATCATCACAATCTAGACCTGTCCGTGGAAAGGTATGCCGGAGCTCATGCAGGTATGCTTCCGTGAAAACAGCACAACAGCGTTATCGCGAGGGAAACTCTTAAACAAGTCTCATTTCACCACCTCTTTGTTGTTCGTACAGCGTTGGAAGTTTGCTCGTTTTCACAGCGTTGCTACTATGGAAGTAAGCAGATGTGTGCTGTTGAGATCTTGTTTGCCGATATCATCATCGTCGACGTCGGTGCCCGCAGAGATATGCGTCCGTGAAGGTAGCAAAACAGCGTTATCAGCGAAGTAAACTATAACGGGAAAGCCAGGAAACTGCGCGGCAGTCGAATCCTCAGCAATGATGTCAAAATGACTAAAGTCTAGAGCCAACATGTCAATGTAGATACTTTAAACAATAACCCACACCGGGTAATCACAAAAGTAGGCAACAAAACGAGCAGCGATACTCGCAAACATTACTCACAAGGTAAAACTCGACAGAAGGAACTAGCAACGTTCAATCGGACATCAATGCTTCCGCATATACAACATTCAAAGTGCTTAAGTGTCGTAGGAATGTATTTATATACGAGTGCAGCTACTGCAACAAAATTTCTTTTGCGGAACGTATTCAAACTAATAGCGGTGCGGCCATTCTGCGGGAATCCCAGTATTCCGCGCAAGGGCATTTTTTTCTTGCCGGGTCAAGACCATACTTTGTGGTTTTCCTATACATCTACTGCAAATACAGCCGATTCTTCCCCGCCGTACCTTATTGGAAGAATATTCCAATGCACATAAAGAATATATTTACTTTATTCGAAACAAATACGTCTAAACAATTTCAGACGATATATCTTTCATGCTGGGAATTTTCTGCCGTCACGGTACTTCGAGTCACTATACCACATATAAAGTAAGAAATGTTTTGTGGCGTAGAACTGTGCAATAACTTGCTTGCTGACTACTCGTTAGTGATACCAGAGGAGTTGTAAGTGCTATCATATATCCTATACAGCCATTGGCTCGACTAGCACAAATCACTGATTTCTCTAGTGTTGTCGATTGTGATGGAATCCAAAAAAATCATTTACGCGGTAGAGACCGCAAAAGCCAGCCTACAAACTCAATGTCTCAAAGGTTACTTCTGTAGACTTCTATTATGAAAAGTGATTTGACCATCTTAGTGCTTCTGAGGGAAGTTTCCCTGCTTTGCGAAGATTTATTTTATTTGTTGACCTCCTGCTTTTTATAAAGACATTAGTGTTAGCGATGATGGTAAATACGACAAAAAATTATTCTCTTATTTTTAGTTTTTATGGCCGAGAACGAGCGGCCGCCATGTTTGCTCGAACGATACATCTCGCGGTTCATGTGACCCTTCACAGCCGACTTGTTTAGGGCTCTTTCTTGGTTTTTAAGTTGTACAGAAATAGTGAGAAGGTGATTGATTTTTTTCTTTTGTGAATCAATGAATATATTTACTATGTCGCTTCTTACTTATAGATTGAGTCAGTATTTCATTCAGTTAATCAATGAATCATTATTGATTGCTAGATTCAACAAACGATGAATTCATTCATTCATTCATTCATTCATTCATTCATTCATTCATTCATTCATTCAATACTTCAAGCATTGATTCATTTTTGTAGCCTCCTTTCTGCACTGTTAACCTGACAAGCACTTCTTCGCACTAATGCTTATAACACATAGATCTACAAACTTCCATATGAAACTCGCATTTATAATTGTTTTTCCCACAATTATATATCTCCTTTCATTCCCCCGTGACTTCAACGCAATGCACTTGGAGCAACAAGACGCAAACACTTCCCGCAGCTATACAGACAACACATTCCACTACACCCACTACACTTTCTAGGTGACGAACGACATAATTTATCATTAGCGCGTTCTGAATTTCCTAACATAAATCCAATTTTACACATTTCAATCCACGCATAATCACAACCTGGCCCTTTACACCAGCGATCCTCATTCCCTTTTAATTCACTTCCCATTCATTTTTACTGAGAGGCTTTATTGCCGCCACTTTCATCAAACAACAATTTTTGGCGCTCCGTGCCCATAGTCGGCCTTGCGCCATAAAAGTCCAGTCATCATCATTATGATTCCATCTTGACAACAAATCCTCTGGGCGCACCGTTATCTCTTTTACGCATTTTTCGCCACCAATATCGTAGCCTCTCGAGCGAAGGGCCACTCCACGGAGCGCCGTCTATCAACAACACGTGCGCATTGTTGGCACGCGTGTGTGCGTACGCGTCAGCCATCAGCGGCCACCTGTCGGTCATGTATCCACGAGCGCCGCTGCCAGAGCAACTGCAGCACTCGAAAACCGCAGCTGGGGAGGCTGGAAGGAACGCGACAGAACAGTCGGCCACTCGGCCGCGGCGCGGGTCAGCCACACGCGTCAATTCTTCCATCAAAACAAACGGCCGAGGGACGATCAAGAGGCGAAAGAAGCGAGCTGCGCACACATGAGCGGAGCTGCCCTGCTTCAAATGTCAAATGGACCGGGAGCTGCGGGAACGCGTTCAGCTTTGGCGCGGAACGCCGCATGGTTTTATTGCGAACGGCAGATCGATATCCGGCACACACCCCGAGCGGGATCCTCAGTCTCATCTGACCCACTGAGAAACTGCTCTACTTCTTCTTTCGTGCACAGAAGAAGCTTAAGCCTTCGCGTGGACGTCACGGTCAGGCGGGGAAGAAATTGTGTCCGTTTGTGACACTGACGAAAAACGGAGGATGACGTCAGCATCGTCCTCATCAAGCATTGAAGTAGGCGTTTTCTCGGCATTTACTTCGCGTCGTCTACAATGGCGTCTAACTTGCATTAAATAAATCCTTAAAAACGTTTTTTTTTCAACTTTTTTGAAACCTCAGTGGCTACGGCGTTGTGGTGCTGAGCACGATGACGCGGGTACAATTCCCGGCCGCGGCGGTCACTTTTCTGGTGGAGGCGAAAATGCAAAAGCACCCGTGCGTTCGGGATTTCGGCGCACGTTAAAAGACCCTTAGGTGGTCAAAATTAATCCCGGGCCCTCCACTACGGCAGGCCTCATCGCATGTGAAGCGTCGGCGTGTTAAATCCCTCAGCAATCAATCAATCACTTTTCCGAAATCTTAAATGCTTGCCGAACGTAGTCAACCAACACATCCAGTACTTAGATAAGGGGGTCGCAAAGTATGGCAACCAAAATTGACTACTGTGGGCCCACCAGATATCTTCGAAATTTGCTCAAAAGATTTTTCTTTCTTTCCAGGTGTAGGCGTTCTTCGACCGCTTGAATTACATCATTAGAGCGGTGTAGCGGCTACTGGTCGTCTTTCCTTCGGTTGCCGGAATGAACGCATTCGATAGCCGCTTTAAAAAGAAGGCCACAAAAGAAAAGCAGAAACAAAAGGAGTATCGGCTGCGAAGAGTAAATCACGCAGTGCCTCTCCATGCTGGCGATAACTATAGTTTTCGCAGTGCTTCCAGATGCCAACGAAAGAGTAAAATCGTTCATTCGAAGTGTTGCAGCCTCGCTTTAAATTAGCTGACATTCGCCTACCAGGTTACATTCAAAACATCAACGAAACGGTGCGGGTGTGATTGCAGATGAACTATCAAGCGAGCATATGTCAACCCTGCCAGAGAGATTTATTATTATTTCATGACATTTTTGTTGAATTATGGGCACATAAGAGCAAATGCATAGGCATGTAAGAACGTGAATAGCACTGCAACAAGAATAGTGAACAAAAGTGGTTGGTGACACCTAGTGTCACTAGATAAAGTATAAAAGTACCTCCACTGAGGCACGCAGGTCAGCAACGGCGGCCATTTTGGCGTTTATCAGTGTTGTGAGATTGCCTCTTCTACCGCCTCGCGGCTAACTTCTAGCGGGGCGTTTGTTAACAACACTGCAGAAGATACAGCAAAACAGATACAGATACAGCAAGATACATCTTCGTAATCACTTCAGCTGCTGAAATGCTGCTACACGCGTTATCTTTGATTCGTGTTCGAACGTTAGTCGCGCGCAGCCGCAGAGCAGGGAGGGCAAGCTAAATCTTCCACAGTTTACCGACTGAAAATGCACAACCAACAAAATGGCGGCGCCCATGAACCGTCGAAGTGTAAACCAATGTCACGTGATGCGAACTGACCAATGATCATGGCGGCGGCACGGAACAACAGGAAAAAAGAGTGCCGATACTCTGTAAGCTTATCTAGTGACACTAGTGACACCCACAGTTGTTTCTGTTTTAAAAAGGAGATTCATGTACATGGGTAGAGTGGCAGGAGTTGTGTTCGCGAATGAAAACACGTGCGTGCAGGAGACAGAGAGAGAGAAAGCTCTTTATTAGAGGAGAAAGCCGAGAGTTTTGCCGGAATCGTACCACCCACAATGGGTAGGGGAGGGTAGAAAAGGCCCTATAGATGCAGGGCAGAAGAAAGAGAAGAGAAGTAAAAAAAAAAAAAGAAACGGGCATCATGTAGTTTGTGTGAACAGTTCGACGAACGTCATGTTCTCAGTAGTTTAAATCAGTTCAGTGACGCCGATCCCGTCCAGGTATTCAAACAACGCCTTTAGTGCTTTGCGTTGTGCTGAAGGAGTGTGCCAGGGGCCAAGGAGCACTTGTAGGCTGATTGGTCCTGGGCGTAGGTGTTCGATCTTCTGCTCCAAACGGCACCTTGCGAGCATGTAAGCGGGGCACTCTAACAGTACGTGTTCCACGGTTTCTGGCGATCCGCAGTTATCGCAGTAAGGATTCGAGGTGGCGCCAAGTCGAAACAGGTAAGTTTTTGTAAGCGCTGCATTGAGTCGTAATCGGTGATACAAAGTTTCTAGTCGGCGCGGAAGTCGCTCTGGTAGCTTAATCCTCAGCTCGGGGTCTATGTATTGCAAGAACGGATAGTGGTGCTCTGGAAGAGACCAGAGACGGTTCCGCTCCATTAAAACAAGTGCCTTCGTCATAGCTGAGGCATCATGTTTGGTGAAGAAGACCTTCCTCATATTATGCATTTGAAGGCCCCTGCGAGCTGCTTCATCTGCATTTTCATTACCTGGAACACCACAGTGGCCTGGTAGCCACTGAAATGTCACTTGGTGCCCAGTGTCTTTGGCCTGGTGGTGCAAGTAAGTTATTTCACGAGAGGCGTGTTCGTGAATGCTGAAGCAGTCGTTGCGCAGTAGACTTTGGAGGGCTGCCTTGGAATCTGTGAAGATGGTCCATTGCCCCGGCGGTTGGCGGAGAATGTACCGGATGACTTCCTTGATGGCGTGAAGCTCGGCTGACATAGATGACGTTGCCCGCTCGAGACGATAAGAGAACGTCTGTCCAGTGGACGAGATGAAGATCCCGGAGGAACTGCGGCCAGGCGTACACGACCCGTCTGTAAAAATTTGTTTTGTGCCTGAGTATAGTCGGCAAATGTGGCAGAGTGTCAACTGTAACAAGCCGCTTTGATTCATATTTTTTAGAGTCGATTCCCGGGATGTTGCATCTAATATGCAATGGCGGTAGGGTCCAGGGCGGGAAATGAGACGGCATTGAATTTGGTGCCTGGGTGGGAATCGAAAGGTGCAACGACTTCAATGTTCGACCGAAACTTGAGTTCCCATTTTCTATCAGTCGGGTTATTGTACGGGTTTTGGCGTGCATCCGATGTCGCAGGTGTATCCGCATGGTTTCTTGGAGCCTAATCACGTCCAAGGGCAGACAGCCAGCTTCAGCGACAGTACCCAAGCACGACGACCCTCTGGGAAGTCCGAGGCAGATACGGAGGCAATTGTTTCTTGCCGCGTCTAGCTGTTTCCTGCTTGTTGGTGACATATTTTGGAGGACAGGGAGACTGTAGCGCAGTATGCCGTCGACATAGGCTTTACAGAGTAGTATCATGGAGCGGCAGTCACTGCCCCATCGACTACCGGCAAGATACCCGACGATCTTTGACATCGCAGATATTCTCGTACGGAGCCTTTTAACCTCCGGAGCCCACGGAATACTGCGGTCTATTAAGATTCCGAGGAATCTTTGAGTACGTACATATTGCAGGGTACGGCCTCCGAGGACTAATGGATATTGCTTCATGCTCTTGCGAGTAAAAGCCATCGAAACACTTTTCTCAGAGGATAAATGCAGTCCTATTGGCGAAAGGTATGCTGATATTTTCGCAAGAGCTTTCTGCAGTCTTTGTTGTGTGGTGCGACGTGACCGCGCCGCACTCCAAATGCAGATGTCGTCCGCATAGAGTGTGATATGTACGCCACCCGGGAGGACTCGCTTTAGGTGGATGAGTGTCAGGTTGAACAGGAGAGGGCTCAAAACGGCCCCTTGAGGCACTCCTTTTTGCATAGCGTAGTAGGACGTTGGGCCTTCTGGAGTGCACATGAAGAGTTCTCGCCCCTGTAGGTAGTTTGTTATCCACGCATAAAGTTTTCCCCCGAAGCCAAGAGCAGCAAGAGATGTTAGAATTGCATCATGGAAAACGGAATCGAATGCCGATTTTATGTCCAAGAATACTGCAATGGGGATGTATCCGTTATGTAATTCGTCTTCTAGAGACGAAACCAGGGAAATTACGTTGTTCCGTGCGTGCAGGAGGCATTCGATTTGTATTCTAGTGGCGTTATGCGAATAATGCCACGTGGAGCTAGGACTCCCGAAGAACTGCGTGCCTAGGAGGAGTGACAAGAGAAAACGAGAAGGCAATGGGTAGACGCGATTCTATCTGAAAAAGGAGAAGATAATCAAGCAGCATGTAGCATCATACATAATATGTGTAGGTCGTCGGCGACTCTAGTGTGCATGTCTACAAGTCACACAAGAAGGAGTTCATCCAGTTATGTTTGCACACCTTGAACTAGAGTACAATGCTTCACATCAACCAAACAACCTAGTAGGCAATGGAAAAATTCAACTGTCCGAAATTGTCCCTCCGAAGTTGTAATATCTGTGTCTCCAAAGCAGGCAAGACGTTTTTATTTTGGAAGAGGTTGCACTCCAACAATATAAACATTCAAATCAAGGGGCTACTGTGCATTGGTCATGTATATATAGACATACATTTCTCCCAAAACCAGCGTTCTTGCATAGGTCTTGCAAAGATAGACTTCCAAGACTTACATTTTACCCAAAACCATACACCCTTGCCAGGCAAGGGTACAACGACACCTACTGGTTGCGTGTCTTGCCCGTACAAAGTAAAAAAATTGAATTTTGACGCCCAGTGCGTATATATCTCCAAGCAGACCCAACTGTGATATCAATAATCTCATGGCTGATTGCTTAGCACCGGTTAGCCTTGATGACGCTATACCTCAGTGATCATCACTGGAGACTTCAATGTAGACATTTCAAAACCAGGCACAAAATGTTTCATTAAGTTTGTGCAAAAAGAGATTGTTTTCAATTTTTTAATGTAGACACTTCAAAACCAGGCACAAAAGTGTTGATTAAATTTGTGCAAAAAGAGATTATTTTCAATTTCAACACCAATCGCAGTCACTCAACTACCGAACAACTGTGCGTATAGATTTTACTTCGGCCAGGAATCTGTCTGCATAACGTTGTAACCAAACTAATCAGTACATATCACAGTAACCACAAGGCTATCGTCACTAGCACTACTAAATATTTAAAATAAACACACGTACTCTTCTTCAACCCCGTATGATGGGCTACAGATTCGCTGGCCATCTATCTTCACAGAGTAAAATCTCGCTAATTCTTGGCGTTTTGTTGCTGTTAATCAATTAAAAATCTGCATACCTGAAGGTAGCGCCATGAATGTACTTTAAACATGAAAAAGAAAACCAGCTTGCTCGCAGCCTTGACAATCGTTGGTTTGATTCTTCCAGCAATTCCGGCTATTTCACGAACTTAATAAAGCTACAATTCCGTGTACAGCATTTGGAATGTGACAGACACGAATATGAGTTTAAAGCGAAGCTTTAGTGTTCTGGCTGACGGCGTCTGTAACGCAAAAACGCCTCGGTGAAAGACAAAAAAACGCTTCCCGTGGACGGAATCGAACCCGGGTTTCTGGCGCTGTGAAGCCAACGTCTATCCGGTTGCTCCATTTTGACATGGTCAAAGCGGTTCGGAAAACGTACACGACAACAAAAGAATCCGTCACGATTAAACTTCGAGTTCAACGTCGTCGTCATTTGCAGAGGCGTGTATGATTTTTTAATCAGAACATGGTGCTTAGTAGCGTTATTAAAAAGTTCTACGAAATCTTATAAAACCAGCCGTTTTGATCCCTAGCCAGTGTATTACTTTTTTCGGGTTCCTTCAGAACAGACAATTCAAAGGCGCATGCTCGTCAATTTCGCGTGGTCCGCGGAGAAGTCGTACCTTGATAACAGAGCGTACATATCCGACTGAAACTTAGAGCTTGCGAAAAAACGCTCGAAAATAAAAGTTCGAGTGAAAGATCTGATTGGCCTGAGTACTTGTCTCGGCTTCTTACTCGACCCATGTTGCTGAAGGCACTTTGAGCGCAGCTCAACACCGTTATGAACTGTAGAAGAAATTGCCTCGGGTCCCGCACGCTAGCGCGATATCACTCGCTTAGAACGCTGTTATTTGCCTACGTTTCTGCTACATCAGGTCAGGAAAAATAAAAACACCGAACTAACAGTAACCTGCTGAGTGGTACGCGTGGTAGAGGAATGTCGACAGTCGGCGTATTGAATGAAACAAGAGATATAATGGCGGGAAAGACTGTTTTTCGTCATCCGGCGCTAAACGGAAACGTGGGTAAATAGGCCATGTTCAAAGTATTGGGGTGCGCAGTCTATTATTACTATTCCTGCAGCACGCAACCGGAAGAGGATGCTACGAACTTTATATGAATCTCGCCATAGCGTGGCAGGCTTCATTGATTTACAGCGCACGTGCACGCGCCAAAACACTGCTTAGTAGGGCAGAAAAACGCGCAGTGACCTGAAAAGCCACGCGCTCTTTACCATTGCCGCTTTTCACCGCCTCCGGCAGTCACGAAGCAACAAGTCTGCCCTCGCATTTGGCGACTGTATAGAAAATAATATAGCACTGCATTTACATGTTTGGAATTTACGAGCAGTCACGCATACGTGCGCGAGCACCCTCCTTCGCACAGGCATCTTTTCCCTCGTCGGAAAATAGCACTTCTGAAATTCCTCCACAAAACCATTGCTTTTTCGTGAAAAACACGACGATTAAAGGCGGATGCGCTGGGTTTATTTCTACTAGGCCATTTCTGCTATGCCACTGATTTTTACTATGACTTATATTGCAACAATTTTTTTCTATGGCGCCAAATTGGTACTGCTACAGACAGCATAGACTGAAGCGCCGGAATGGCGACAAGAAAAAGACAGTTTTGCGTCGTCGTAAAGAACGTAGTTTATAACATAATGTGAATTTTCAGAGACTAAAGTACACTCATCATCATCTTCTTCTTCAGTCAAAGTCCACTGCAGGACGAAGATGCCTCACACATATCCCCAACCACTCTTGTACTGTGAGTCTCAAGTTCATTTTTTGCTCCAATGTCCTTCACCTACTCCATACCCTGCCCCCCTTCCCTTCCCCTACTCCTTCCCATATGCCCAAATCCTTCCCCTGCTCCATATTCTGCCCCCACACCCTTCCTCTACTCCGTATACCCTGCCCCCATACCCTTCCGCTACTCCAAACCCTGCCCCCATACTCTCCCCTACTCCACACCCTGCCCGCATACCCTTCCCCTACTCCATACCCTTCCCTTACTGCTAGTCATGTCCATCGGGCGCCCTGCTGTTCCAACTGTTGTCATTTTGTCGTATTACAGGTTAGAAGCGTTTTGGCACTTGTGAAATACAGCCATGTGACAGCTTGCGTGTGCGGCATTGTCTGCAGTAATGAGCGGTATAATTTTTCCGTTTTCTAGCTATCGAGCGGTAGAATGACCGCCGCTACCTCTTAATGTCCCCACCTTGAACCAGCTCTTTATTCAGCACCATCACGGTACTGAGGAGTACGAACGTACGTAGAAGACTTCACAAAAAATTGCGTAGACCTGATATTCTAAAATAGAACTCTGCTCACCAAGAAAGTATAGAACTTTTTGCTTCCTCACCCTAGTGCCTGCCACTTTGTCAAAGGGCTGCGCTAAGGTCATTGTAACTGGCGCAGTCGACAGGACGATGTAACTGGGCATGCGCAGAACATGTCCTGATATTACCGGAAATTAGGGAATGAAAAGATTTCTGCAACAATCTACAACCCGGGTCGATAAAAAAATTGGTACGGCAGCAAGACCCGTCAACTGTGCCGTAATGCTATATAAGGGGAGAATGGAATTCTGGTGGAAGGTATTTGTGATCAGCGTACGTACACACAAATCTGCGTTGTACGCATTCTGTGGTAATAGTTGCGAAAACACCAAATACTGAGAAGTCGAACTCTAAAAATGGCAACGCAAGATAGTCATCGGTGACACGCACTCTCTTGTCCACACTACCTGTAAAAACTTTTGTCGCTGTTTTTCCCCGCTATGGGCAAATTTGGGTCCCCCTTATAGTTCCCATCTAAAGTTTTTAATGACTGCTGCTGGATTATAGGGTTAAAGATAACATCCGGTCAGTGCACAAGTTAGTGCATTTAAGAAACAGTTTAGATGCCTTGCGGATTCTTCTACACCACCTTTCTTATGGCGGGAGCCGTATATGACCCGGTCTTGAAAAATGTGGGGCCCGGCGTGCTTACGGTGGTGCCAAAAACACCATTTGCTGAGCCGTCAGCATACCCACCCACAATTATCACATACCCGCTCAAAAAGATTGCCCAGTGACGATTGCAGTTGCAGTCCCACTGCCCGTTACCAATTCCCATTTAACTCGGACGTCAGCATACCTATGACCATCAAAAGAGGGCATTGTATCCCGTGTCTCACTCTGCGTGTGTGTGTGACGACCTCTTTAGTGATTATTCTGAGGCATCCGGGAAACTTAGACGGCCACGAAAGTATGCCCCGATATATAATGAGGGAACGCAAGAATGCCACACGATGAGGAAAGAGGCAGGCGCTCACCATACCTAAACAAACACAACACACAACAACTAGCAAGAAGCGAAAGGAATGCCACGCAAGTTTACGGTCAGTGCGATGGCAGGCGGATGGTTAAGTAAGATAACGCCAGGCTGGAGCTAAACGCCGTAAGTTTCAATAGAATGCACAACTACGACAAGGCGAGGCGCAAGAACAACAGATTAATCGTAGAAAAAATCTAATGCTTTCGCGTAGAATACACGTAAGAAGAACTAAGGATGTGTTTGATCTTGGATTTCTTAGCAATTTCAGCGAAGCCGATGTATTCTCATTTCTCAATGAGGAATCAAATACACTAAAGATGTTTCGGTCAAACTGTTGACGTAAAATCTGTATTTCATAAAAAAACAATCGTTTCTCTTTCACCTCCTGCAACCTTCATCGGTTCTCCAAGCATTAAGCCTAAAGATATCATCAGGCACGGGGGGTCAAAATGCTCTAGAAAACGCATCCCCCAAAATATGCATATTTGGGAACGTTCACCATCAAAACAATTGCGGCATTACTTTGGTAGGCGTTGAAAGCTCCTCCAATTTTCTGTACGAAACCTAAACGGCATAAAGCGATTGCCTTATTAAATAGTGCGCACAGCACAGCTGTTTCTTGCCCATGTGTGTGATCGAGATAACAAAAATCACTGCGGACACAACGGTCTGCGAGTACATAGAACTTACCGATACCTTAGCAAGAAATAACATCACTCATCACAACTGCAAATTGATAAGAACTGTTGAGTTCTCCGAAGTGTTTCTATTAGGTACTTGGGCGATTTGAAGCGAAAACCATTTTCAGCCATAACAAAAACTAGTCAAACCATGCACAAAATTGTAATATTGCCAAAAAATGCGACAATTTGTTTTTACGCACGGAGGAAACTCCACATGTATCTTCACGTATATCGCTATTCACCTCTCGTGCTATTGCTTTGACATTAAAATAACAGCCACATAAATAACGAAAGCAGTTGTGCCATTACAGCTTCAACACCAAAGGACGCGGGCTGCGCAAAAATAGCCATAAATGTGAGAACGATTTAGAAATACCTGTTGCAAAACGAGTTCGTCTATGGCTCCAGTTACGAAAACCATTGCATTTCGTATTTGTGGCTGGTGGTATTTTGGAAAGGTTATGATGATATAAGGCATACGCAGCCGTGTTATTTCTTCTACGCACTGAATAATAAAGCATACCACGAAAAATTATGTGCATTTCTTGGCATTCGTACGTCTGTTGCAAAATATTTCCAGCGTTTTCGAAAACTTTGACAGAGCCTCGAGCTCTCTATTCACTTGGTCGTTATTTTTCTGCCTACGAACGAATCTCCCCCTGGTCATTCAAGTCGTCACCGTTCTCCTGCTACATTTGTAGCTTACTTCTGAGGCAGAGCAGAAAATATTCGCTGACACAACAAAGCAATGGATGCACGAAGCCAGTTATTCGATATATAAACCACAGTAATTTGCAAATGTAGAACATTCAGCGGCTATGCCTTGTGAATCGTGTTCGACTTAATTATTTGGTGCTCTGCTTTCGTTAGCAATGTTGATATTTTGAACAGTGAGGTTCCTCTGTCACTCAATGAGCTGTGTACAACCAATGCGTTCTTCAAGTAACGAAGAAAGGGGCAGAAATTTGGGGTCTGACTTAGAGACTTGAAATGGAACTTATATCGGATCAACGGGCTATCTACAGAAGAATGCTGGGGGTCGCACTTAGGAATAAAAAAAGATAAATGATTTAGGCAACAGACTCGCGTGGAAGATATTCTGGTTCAAATTAAGCAAAGAAAGTGGAGATCGGAGGAACGCGTCATCCGCAGGACGGACCATAGGTTGACCATCTGTTAAACGGAGTGGCAGCAAATCGACCTTAAACAAAATAGGCTTCGACCAAAAGCTTGATGGAGGGATTAACTACAACATTTTGAATTACGTAGATTGTAATGTGAACAGGGAGATGACTGCCACCATGGCAGTGACACTTTCTTGTACTGCAACGTGTTAAATCACATGGTGGTAAATTAAATCGTGTGTGAAAGGAACAATAACGTGTGAGCTTGAAAGTGCGTGCGCAAGATTTCTTGCCCCAGGAGAGGTTCACAACTGCTTTGCTTTCTATTGTTTTAGAATTTAGACGTCACAAAAAACAAGCAGGGCATCACAAAAATATTTCTTTCCCTGTAATCTTTTTTGAAGGGAGCAGTTTTACCGTCCAAACAAAGAGTAACTAAGGTAAAAGAGGTCATTCTCGATGACAAAAAAGGACTGATTATACTTGTTCCGCGGCTTAAATGTCCCTTCAATTAAATTTGACCGCCTTAAGCATACTATCTAGCAAATTATGAAGCACCCTATGAACTTGATGCGCAGAGCCTTAAATATGTGCGAACGTGTGCTACTACTGACGTTGTTTAATCGTTTCGGTAGTCTGATTTAGGTGTTCTAAATCAAAATAACATCTAGCTGGCACAACGCATAAGCGCAAATCATCTTATCATTGCTCGCTTTAGGTACAAGGAGCCAGCGAAGCAGGGACACTTGTTGGAGAATAGTCATTGCTATCTCTGAACTTTCCCTCACAAGTTCAATTGCTCTCATAAAGTTCATTATTCGGAAGTTCATTGATCCACGCTGAAACAGCAGATGAGAAGGGTAGCAGAATAGTTGATCGAGCTTTTGAACTCAGAAAATTAGGTTAGGATCAACTGCTGTGGAGATGCCTTGAAACGGACGCCTCCGGTGAAATAAGTTTGCTTGCTTTCAATGTTGCAAGCATAATGCAAAAGAAAAATAAATATCCTGTGAGTTTTTCTAGCATATTTTGTGTTTTTCTTCGCGGCGCCAGAAACTGGCAAAGTAATTTCGGACCGGAACGGCCGGAAAATGGGTAAACGTTCTGGACCGCACAGCGTTAATGGGTTACTATGTTTTAATACAAAAACCTCGTGTAATTAAAATGACCAGTCATCAAGAACCTATTGATAGAAACCCTCGAATGGTCGACCAGGAAATACGGAACGTTTCCGTTGTAACGTGCTTCTATTCCAGAATCGCCATTTATATAACGAATTGTTTCAAAATCAAAATTCGGAACTTGCATTTGAATATATTTTTGTTTCAAACTGAGTCATCGAGTAATCGCTGTAAGAAAATGGGCAGAAACACACAGTAGCGGCAAAACGGCATCCAAAAAAACACCAGACACGTTAACACAATTCTCAACACCATCCACTGCACTTACTCGAGCATCTAATACACTAACAACAGCACCTACTACACTTACACATGCAGTACAATTACACGAACGACAATGGCCTGCTCGCCAATACTTTCTGTCATTCTTCCACTCCATCGAGTCGGAGGCGAAACACAACACGATGTGATGCATTCAACCGACTTCGCAAAGGTCTGCGTGACACCCTCTCTGATACTGTCTCGCTCCTCTCCCCTTTCTCGGTCGCTGTGGTGCGGGTGCCAGGCCACTCAAGGATCATCGGCAATAAGCTGATTCACCAGCTGGCCCGCGAGATTACTAGCCTGCCAGCGGTAATCCCTTAGCCTGTTCCGCCCATAACGGACGAGGCATATTTCTACAAGAAGACCCTCAAGCAGCACTATCAACAGCTTCGGCACTCGCTACCGAATCTTCCGCCATCCTACTCTTCTTCCATTGCACAAGTTCACACCCTCCGGGCAATCCAGCTGAACACCCGCACCACTCCGGCACGTTTTTACCTCTACAGTTATCCGTCCGACCCATCCTCTCACAACTGCCCCTCTGCGTATGTAAATGTTGAGGTATATTGTTTAGGCTAAAGTTGAGGCATATTGACATCCTTTTCTCCTGCCGCGCTGTCCAACAGTCCCCTCATTACCCTAACACCTCTACTCTTAACTGGCGAGTGTGGTTGGCGTCGACGCTCCCCTTGACCACCTGCCCACGGTTCTCCTTGTGGAAGAGTATGAATAGGTTTAATGTGACCATAAAGTCTATCTCTTTCTCACTCTCTCTCTCGCTCTCTGTGATGCATACCTTTTATTTGAAAAAGGAGAAGCCAGTAATGTGAACAAGGAAAAGGCAGGCGGAAGGGCTGATGGCATTCATTGGATGCCACCGCGCACACTGCGCGCACATACATTTGCGAAGGATTATGAAACAGAGACATTGTGGCTATCTTCACCAGACAGACACACAAAGCAGTTGGCGCAGCAATCGCCTGATGGTGTGGCTGAAGGCATAGGGCGCCTGGCCTTTATGCGCCACGGAGTGATCTCTGTCAGCGGAACGGAACGCATTAGCTATAATGCTTCAGATGCACTCAAGCAGGTATGCCAGGAGCAATTCTTCTTTCTTCCTGCATTTCTTCGTTTCTTCCGTCTGGCAAGACAGTAATCTGACATTTTCGAACCGCGGCGGTAAGAGGCGCAGCCAAAACGCCATGATCAAGTTAGAACTCTAAACGGTGGGTATATTAAACGTTTTGGGGGACAAATGTTTTGGTAATTTCCTCAATAGCGGAGCTGATCTTTATGTGCAGGTCATTGGTACAGTACTCTAAGATATACATGCTTCATTCATGCTTCCTTAGACGCTCCATGAATAACTTATAAATGAGCTGAAGTAGCGTAGATGAGGTCACCAATGGTGCACCATAAATGGGGTGCACCATTCTACCACGATTTCGTTCAGCTCAGGGTGAAACGCACACTTACCATTTGTCTGGTCTAAACTATGATGCAGAATTAGCGCCAACCCCGCAGCTAGTGCTATGAAAACTAAACCCCACGCGTAGGAGTTCCTTGAGAGAAAACCATGCCTCCTGACCATACAGCTCGAAAACCAAGACGAGGAGGCGCGTGCTTGTGGGTCTTCTCCGTAGATTTCTTACGGTATTACGAGAAACTATGGTTCCTAATTAAGCGCGGTCGATTTTTGAGTTACATTTGTAAAAGTTGAAAAAATGGTAAGAAAACGTAGCACTCGCATTCCTGTTCCCGGTTTGTGGCTGTAACATCCGACATCTCCCACAAAGCTTTTTATATAGACATTTAGAGGGGTCATCGAAGAGAGATTTCATGTCATTCATTGCAGCTGTACACACCATGATATGTTGTACCGAGCAATAGGGCGTTTTCCCCGCTAATTTTTGCATTACCTTTCAAATGTTTCGGGCTGTGACGTACATCCAATTTTCGTTTCAGTGCAGTCGGTGCAATCTCCGCGATAGGTGCACCCTACCAGGCACTAAAGTAGGCACTGTTACGGAACGCTGTCTTCAGCCCGCGTCCTGGTGCAGCAAATGGAACGAATTAACTACGTTTATCAAGTAGCCATGTAAATCCCATTTGACCATGTAGACCGCTATTGCAAGACTGTGTCCCATATATCAAATGCAAAGGGAACTTAGGATTGTCCTATAGCAGCCTCAAAATGTACACACAGCCGTTGCAGACACTGGAACGTGAGTATATTTCGCCTAGGGCATAGTTCCTCCACAATCTACAATGTTCATAGACGATAACCCTAACCTAGACAGAGACGTGTGTAACGTACTGGATTTCATTATCCGGGTGGATACTTCTTCAAAGTAAAGTTCACTCGCTAGAAGGCGAACGGAAACCGCCTACTCGGAGGTTTCCTCACAATTCTTGAACATTTCCAATTCCGCCATTTGCGCTTGCTCTCTTACCGTTGAAGAAACATATTTGTGCTGGTAATTTCCACCTACGCGATTCTCTACAGCTGTACATATCGCACAGTGTGTACCCGAGCGGTGCAATCGGAGTATATCGGCAGCTGGAAACTCGAGCTACACAACGTCTGCATGTGCGTGACGTATGTAGACGCATTTCTGACGTCAGCGGCACATCGAACGAGCAGCGCGAAACCTGATGCCGTGAATTCGCCTGCTGCCTATCTGGTGTGCTCCCTTCACTGCTCCGCTGTGAGCATACGTTACGTTGCGCACAGCTGCTCCGTTCCCGCGACTCAGCTGGAAAGAGTGAGCCAGGTCAATCATTTTCTCGGCTCAGCCGTGAGCAGGGGACGATGAAACATTCATTTCGCACCCCCCAGCACCGCAAAGTGTCATCAAGCGCGTTCGCAGTGCCATGTCAGTGGGTTTCCCTTTTTTGACATTTTGACTGTTCAGTTCCTTCAGAGCAGCTCCGTTTGTACTTGCCCATTGGGTTTCTACTCTGGAAGAGCAGTCCTTGGCTGCCCAGGAACTGCTCGAAGCTGTTCCGGGCCGGCAAATGAAAGAGACGAAGTTTCAAACTGTCCTGGAGGACAACGCGGTGGCGGCTCAGTGACCCCTGATGCACGCCATGGTCGGGTGCTGTCGAGGTTGTTCTTTCTCACCTGGTACCCTGGTCCGTAGTACTGGCGCTGTTGACCCAGGGCGGGCATCGAGGTACGGCGTCCTTTGGCGGCGAGGCCGTGCAGACCGGGCGAGCTCCCGGTGCGACGCCTGCGAACCGCCAGGAGCCTCCCGTCGGCGGACACCAGCGACGACACGTGCTCGGCGCGCAGCTGGGACTCGGTGAAGCGTGCTGCCAGAAGGCCGCACAGACCGCACAGGTGTCCCACTGTGGCGCGAAGCCAGTGCGGCGAGCCTCCCAGTGCCACGAGGGCCACGAGCCGCAGGACTGCCAGGCAGGGCAGCGCAGTCAGAGCTCGCGGCGCTGCCACCGCGCACGCCGAAAGACACACTGCGGCCCAGACAACGGTGGACGCTAGGCCAGCAGCGACACTCGACAATGTACCGGCGACGCCACCGGCCGAGATGTCGCCCACGATTCCAGCCAGGGCGACGACGAATCCGTCCGATGCCTTGAAGGTCCCTCGGGTCGTCAGGCAGAACCAATAGTGCGCGCACAGCACGGCCCACAGCGGCAGACATCCGGACAGGAGGCAGCGGGCCACGTCCGGCGCCAGAGTCGCAAGCGCGACGGTTCCGAGCGTGGCGGTCAGCGCCCACTTGCTGGCGCGGGCCCGCGCCGCGGCCGGGCCCGAGGCGGCCTGTTGCTCGGGGGGCCGCAGCCAGACGGAGACGTAGGCCCCGTGGTCGCTGGACGTCGCCATGTCGACCCAGGAGGTGTGGCAGGACACGCGCGCCTGTCTACTGTCACGCGTCCGGGAGTTCCGACGATCGACGCATCGGGAACCCGGGGCCTCCTCCAGCGGCTGCTCGCATGTCGTCCCAATTGCTTTTCCGTTCTTCCCTACGTGTCCTCCTCTTCCTCCATCCTGTATCTACAATGACACCGGCGGGACGTGGGATGTTCACTTTCACTCCCCCCCCTACCCGGCGTCACTTACGGTGCACAGCACACGGAGGAGTAGTGAGATCAACGCGCACGAATCACGGAGATGCTGGCGTCAACTACAAACCACACAAACACACACACACGCAAACGCGCGCGTGAGGCGGCCGGACGACGCAGCAAGCTCGGCGCAGCGACTGCGAGGGGCCGAACAGCTGAGGAGCGCGCGAAACGCCAGCGCAGCAGAGAGGGAGGAAAAACAAGGCCCGGCAACTCGACTCCGGAGCCTCGCGTTCGCTTCTCGCGCGGCGCCCGCTACGCCGCCGGTTGGCGCGGGGACCGCTGGGATGGTTTCGGCGCCGTGACGTCCCCTTCCGACGTCAATATGACGTAATCGTGGCCCCGGGGGAAGTAAAAAGGAGCGCCGCCGGGCCGATTGGCGGTCTCGCGGCGCTGGCGTCGCTTAGCGCGGCGTCCGCGTTGCCGCGCGCAGAATTGAGCGGGAAGTGTTTTGGCGGCGGGACTGGGCAGAGGCGTTTAGCGTTTGTTTGTGCCTTTCCTTCTTGGCGAGGAAGCCTGCTGGCTGGCCAGCGGCTTCTTTCTCCGCCGACTTGAGGGGCTTGTTTATAGACACGCAGCGTGCCGACCGGGCGGGAGAATAGCTAGTTAACGCTGTTGGCCTCGTTACTTAGAACGGTGGGTGGAAAAAAAACAAAAAAACACGAGCGACTCTGTTTGGAAAGCGAATCGAAAGTCCGGTGGCCTCAATCCGGCGCGAATCGTATACCTCGTTCAAACAACTGTGTCAATCTCCGTTCTTTGTTCGTGGCCTGGCGGGTAGCATTCAAACCCACTAAGCGCGGGATTGCTGGGCCGAGCAGGTTACTCCGCTATCACGTTAACTGCTTAGTTGGCTGCAAGCTCTTGAAGGTTGTTTTCACCTCCAGGTGGCCACTGCCTCAATCTTTTGCATGTGAGCCGATCGAAAGGCTGTGACTGTTCGGTCCCTTATGAAATCACGCCCAGTGCTTTGCGCAGTGCACCCAAGAAAGCTTTGTCTACCCATTGCTCGGACCCGAGGGGTTCCAGTGAAGCGCGCTTATCAATGGACGATGCAGATGTGTTCGGGCTAAGAACGGCTGAAACTTCGTTTTGTCGTCGATAGTACTCACACTGATTATTTCCTATCTCCAAAGAGGATATGATGAGAGTGATGATAAGAGGTATTGAAGCGCCTCACGATCATTCTCTGTGATGATGGTGATGATGATGATGATTAGTGGCTCTCCCTTTGAAATAGGGGCGTCGGTTGTCAGGAACCGACTTGCCTGTTTTATTACGCTTACTTGCCCTACTCCCAGCTAACCTAATAGATTTGCTTTCTCCCTCCGATCTCCCCCTCTTCCCTGTTTTAAACTCATCGCTCCCAGCCCCCTTTTTTCTCCCCTCGCGGTTCTAAATTCTCATCCGTATGATTACTCCACCTGCGTACCCATCCCTTCCCTACTTTTCCTCCACCACCACTACAGTTGCCTCTTCGTCACGTCTATGGCCTTGAAGTTCAGGTTTCCCCTCTGCCCAAATCCCAAAGCCTCCGCTAGCGTCGTTTCCCCCTCACCCCGCGGTGGTCGTATCTCTGTGCAGCCCCTGACGATATGTTGTGTAGTTTCCCGATCACTGCCGCAGCATGCACACGTTTCATCCTGCTGCCTGTAGCTACCCGTGTATGCCCCAGTTTTTAGGCATCCCGCCGGTGCCTCGAAGAGCAATGCACTGCCTCTCGTATTGCCATAGAATCCCTCCTTGTTAATTTCCTGTTTCTCTGCCCTATAAGTATCCATGGTTTTTTTCGCTTCCATTCTCTGTGCCCACTTTGTCGTCTCTGCTGCCTTTACCTGATTTTTAACTGTTGTGTAAACCGCACTTTGTCCTACCGAATTTCCGTACCGCTTGGTCAGCTGTTTGATCCGCCGTCTCCACCGCGCGTCCACTCTCCTCATATATAGGTACCTAAACAACCACGTGGTCAATTTTTTGTCCTCCATGTTGCAAAGTCTCTCCTCAAACTTTATCTTGCTCTGCGCCTCCCTCGCCTTGAAAGACGACCCACCCATATCCCCCTGTAACGCTTCATTTGTAGTTTTGCTGTGGGCCCCTAGGGCCAATCTGCCTACCGCCCTCTGATTTACCTCCAGGCCCGCTTGGGTCTCTGGTGTAATGCACAGAACCGAATTTGCCGAAGTTAATCCTGGTACCATGACCCCTTTCCAGACTCCCCTTACCACCTCGTATTTGCTGTATCCCCAGAGGGCTCTATGCTTCATTATAGCCGCACTACGGCTCTCGACTACGCTCTCGACTACTGCACTACGGCTCTCGAGAACCCGCACTGTGACTCTCGACTACGGCGACACTTGGTGGCGGGCTTCCTTCGGGCCCGAACGATGGCCGGTGCCAATAAAACTGGTAGAAACAGAGCAATTTAAATTTGATGCATCAAACAGTCCTAATGAGCAAGCTTTATTTTGCACGCGGGTGTTCAAATTGGACTGTTACGCCCTAAAGCTGCGCACAAGCCATGAACGGCACTGTAGTGGTGGGCTGCGGATTAATTTACACCGCCTGTGGTTCTTTAAAGTGCATGGATATCTGCGTACGTGATATTTGAGTCTTTCAGCTCTAGAAAAACGGCCGCACCGGACGTACAGCTTTCGTGCTCAGCCGCCCAACGCCTTGGCCACTGAGCCACCGCGTTGTGTACAGACCTATGAGGTACTCATAACATAAGTACCTGAGCGGTACACATTACTTTGCAGCGTATCCCAATGCTGGTCCAAGCACTTGTTCAGGAGTACGCGAAATCAGCGGTGCCGACACGGAACAAATGTACGGCGGGATCCTGATGCCGCATAATGACTGCTTACTTAACTTCCGTGTCGCTGGTGAAACCAATTATTACTTCAATTGTCGTAAGAGATATACACCCTTCATTGTCCAGTCGACTTTTTAGGGACAATGGTGCTATATCTTTTATTCTAACCGTTGTAACACTACCATATTTTTGCGAAAGGTAATGCTTTGCGGACTGTCTCTGGAACCACTTCAATGGTTTGATACTCAAACTGATAGTATTCACTGTTGCCCCTCTGGTTAGGTACTCAAGAAGAAGCTCCATCTTGTTGTTCCTAAAGAAAGCCGTCATAACCTTCTCTGGAGTAACAAGCCATTACTCCAGACTATATAAACCCAGAAAACGCCTCATTCAGTCAATCTCACCTACAGATCAGCCAAGATCAAGCCAGTGCATCGTGAGCTTGCGCAGTGAAATCATTCAATCACTCGATCGCTCCAAGGGGAAGGGTACGAAGAGAGGGACAGGGGGAAAGAGTGAGGGCACTTTCATCATGCACAACATTACGTGCTCATACATTTCGCCTAAACTTTGACTAAAAAGCTCCTCTCGTTATCCAACTTCACAGAGTGAAATAGCTCGTAATATTATGCACGGTAATATTGTGCACGGCCAATTGTCAATCCGGCGGAACATTTCAATATTTCGTGGTGCTATCATAGTCAAAGCATCGTAGATGGGAACAGGCTTCAATTCCTCAACAAGCAATTGGAGTAAGCACAGTGAAACCCAATCAGTCATACAGCAAATAAAGAATTTTGCAAGAACAAACAGTACGGAGTAAAAACAAAGTCGACAATGCATCCTATTTATTTATTTATTTATTTATTTATTGTGATGCTTAAGACGCCGACGCTACACAGGCGATGAGGCGCGCCGTAGTGATGGGCTCCGGATTAATTTCGACCACCTCGGGATTTTAACGTGCTCCGAAATCTCGAACACACGGGCGTTTTCGCTCTTCGCCTCCATCAGAAAAGTGCCGCCGCGGCCGGGAATCGAACCCGCGTCCTTAGGCTCAGCAGCAAAACGCCATAACCACTGAGCCACCGCGGCGGGTTCGACAGTGTATCGACGCAAATGGTAACTTCTATTCAAGTGGAAGCAAACAAACGACTTTGCTCGTCAGGTCGGTCAAGTACAATCAGACAAGTGCATTAATTATACATAGCTATCGGAATTATTTTTGCTACTAAGCACCGATCGAAAGGTATCGATTTCTAAAATGCCCACAGTTGCTGCAAAAAGTGCGGACAAAGTATTCACAGAAAAGTTAAGTCAAATTCAAGGGGCAGTCGACAAAAGCATCGAATAAACAGGTCAGGCAAATGCAAATGGACAAGCGCGTTAATTATGCAGAGCTGTAAGAGTGATGTTAATTACTAAGTACCGGTCGAAAAACAGGAATGTCCAAAGTGGGCGCACTTGCTTCAGGAAGGCCGCTCCAGTCGGGTGATTCTCGTGGGAAGCATAAACAGACTGCAGGAAAGAAAAAAAAAGTGTGGAATGACGTGCTCGCCAAGTGGGACTTCCAGGAAATATGTTTCTTTTTCGTTTTAAAAGTTTAGTGCCCTTTCACTCTGTGAACAAGGATGACCTGCGAAGCTGAAAGCAGTACACGAAATGCACGAACCAAAAGACGTTTGTTTCTAATGTTCGATGGAGCAATTAGCACTTAGGGCAATGAAACTTGAAAGGACTCGAGATTTGTTCTAGTGGACAAACATAAAGCTGACTGTTTATCTCCCGCGTCGTAGGCATCTTACTGTCTACACAACACACCAACTCAATCCGTCCAACCACTCAGGACATCGCAAAGTTCAAATTGGGGCGGTGGAGGTACACGCATAAACCATTCGCCAGCACAACGGGCATGTCATCAGTGAGTACATGAAACCTATAGCTTCGAATGCACGCCCCCCCCCCCCCCTCCCCCCACGTCTCTTCCTTCCACTCCGAACTCGTGCCTGGTAAACCGGCTACCCGTTATATGCGCGTGCTTAGAAGTGAAAGACACCGCCAAAAGTGTCGCTCTGAAAGCCCTTCAAGCTGAACAAGAAATATTGGCTCACTTCGGCGTTGCTGTTCATCCGGGAGAGATTCCCAGCTACTCGTCGAGCTGGAACTTGCGGTGGAAACGGCGGCGGCAGCGGCTTTCTGTTGCTTTCCCCCCCAACCGCTCTTCTGTTCCGGCACTTTCCTTCGATTCCCGCTGTATCTTCTTGCGGCGGGTGGGTCGATAGGGAATTAAAACCTGGAAGGACTCTAGCTTTATTGCACTAGACAGACATGTGGCTGTCTGTTTCCGTTCCGCGTTGTAGGTATCTCACTGCATGTGTATCACACCAACCCAAACCAAAACCGCTCGACCATTGATGACAGTTGACAGGTCGGATTGAGCCGCGAGACTTGTTTAAATTTCCCGCCAGCACAAGGGGCATGTCATCAGTAGCGACATGAAAACTAGCTGTGCATGCACGCCCCCCTGCTTCCACCCCGAACCAGTGCGCGCATAAACCGGCAACCTGTGATGGGCGTGTGCTTAGGGGTGAAATACACGGATGAAAATGTCGCGCTGAAAGCATTTCATGCTGAAAAAGAATTAGGGGCTCACGTCGGCGTTCAAAGCGGGCAAGTTTTCTGGTAACGTCTGATAAGCATATAACCCTCAACCTGATAACCCTTGATGAGCATAAAATGCCGGACGACGGCGATGAGCCCCCCATGCCCTAACACTCTGGAATGCACTATCAGATAATATTGTTTCTTGCAGGGACCGCAAAACATTTCGCGAAAGGCTAACCCGCTTCCGAAATACAAATAATACGTCCTAACAGCACATTAACCTCTTTCGTTTATAGTTGTGTTTTTACTGTAATCGCATACTTTATCGCCTGTCATATATTTTTGTGTTTTGTTATGCGCGTTATTTTCGTTTGTTTTCGTTATTTATTTCTTGTAATCAGTGTGTACCTTCATATTGTTACATTGGTATGAAACTTACAACTTCGATGCACGCCGCCCCGTATGTAATGCCTTCGGGCCCTTAAGGTTGAATAAATGAAATGAAATGAAATAGGGCGCTACCGCCATTATGAACACATTACGCAGCTTGTGAAATAGGCATCGGTGGTAAAGCGGGGAATAACAGTTGGGAAAGCGATGTCGGCTGTGGCGAGGAGGAGCGCTGCAGCGGCGTCGAGAAAATCGACTTCACCGGAAAGAAAACAGGGGAATTGGGCATGTGCTGCTTCCCACTAGTAAACGTACTTTAACACGAAAACGAATGAATTTCTTCTCCAATGCTTTCCTCAGCGTTACCTGCTGGCCTATCTTTCTGAGTTCATTCAACGAGCCTCTCATATCCAAAAAATTGCGCCCACGTCCACGCGAGGGGAACCCTGTGTAGATGCGACGCATCGTGGGGTTCACTTGGTGTTTCCGTTGGATTGATTCTGAAATCGCGTGAAACGTGTCGGGAACGCGTATGATTATTATGTTTTATGATTATTATTATGTTTTATTGGCCAATCTTGGTCAATCTCTCTAAGTGATATGCTTGGGGTTTCGCTATCGCAACGACCTTTACTCCATCATTGTTGCTGTAAGTGGGAGCTTCTTTTCTTTTACTGCAAGTGTTAATCATTGCCCCATCATGCATTGTATCAGTAGCATCTTGACGTAGTTTGAATGAGTCAAGGATATAAGGCGCGTTCGTAGCATTTGATTCTGTCTCGGTTTTGTGGCACGGTGGGAAGAGCACCATGTACCTCGCGTTCCGCCCACAGGGTCGTGGGATCGAAACTAGGCGCCGCTAACTGTTATTTTTTTTATAGTGTAGGGGGAGGTGCGGACAACGCCGTATGGAGGGACAAGGCGAGTGAATGAGATGCAGTCGCATCTAAAACCTTTTCCACTCAACGAACAGCGCTAGTAGCGGCGAATATGGAAATCCCAATTGGTGGCTCTTTCGGCCACGATCCCGTTTGACGGTTGTTGTTGTTGTTTCACGTCTTTATTTCACTTAAATTGCCCCTGGGGGGCTGCTGTTAAATGGAAAAAAAAAGGAAAAGAAAAACCCTTAAGGGTATCAAAAATGAAGAAGCGAGGTCCTGGGCAGTTGCGGATCGGGGGCCCACGGCGCCATTGTCCATTGCGGAGGTCTTCCGGTGTGCCCATCAGGCGGTATGCCCGAGGGCGAGGAGCCTGGCGCCAGTGGGCGGAGCAGCTGGATCCAGAAGGAACTCGTCCAATGACGGGGAGTCGCTTACTAAGCGCGCGTAACCTTTGCTCCCACCGCCCCATGTGGTAAGTTGGGTGCATATTGCGCGAAAGTGGGCGAACCAGGATATAGCATGGATATTTAGGGGGATTTGAAGCTTGCTGACGGTGATTAGTGGAGCTCGTCAGCCGAGTTTTCCCGGAATGTGCCGTCCAGTAGAGTAGTAAATGTTTATTGAAAAGGAGAAGAGGTCGGCCTGAGAAATTGATCTTGGGCCTGCTACTTCCCTCTGGGGGGAGGGTACTGAGGACAGAAAGAGAAAGGAATGAATATGGAAGGTATGGGAAATGACACTGAAAGCAAAACATTAACTATGTACAAGCAGTAAAACCAATAACGTCCAGTAGAGGTGCCTGATAGCCGTTGCAGCTGACCTATGCGATGAGCCTCCACCAGCGAGGTTGTGAATTCCCAAGCCAAGTCGGGCAGTGGACATCAAGGGGACCTGTAATGCAGCCTTGTGGGCTTTCCTGATCAGTCAATTAATTTTCTTCAGTTAAGTGGGAGTGACCTGAAGGAAAGGGCTTATGATGCGGCTGGACGCGCTTCCCCGATGACAATTTGTGCCCCGGTTTGTAAAGTTTCGTCTATGTGTACCTCCAGACATCCAGAGAGTGATGTCGTCCGCGTAAAGGCTGAATTTAAGGCAAGGAATTTTCTCAAGTCTCCAGGGGACGCTGAGAATTACAAGATTAAAGAGGAGAGGGGAGAGAACGGCGCCCTGAGGTTTGCCAATAGAGGGAATATTGACGTGGTCCGAGATTATGTCTCCAACCTGAATAAACGCATGCGTGACGTGAGGAAGCTTCGCGCATAGCTGTAGGTGCGTTCTCCCGGGGATAAAGCAGTTAGTTTCTTCAAGATAGCCGCATGGGAAACCCGGTCAGAGACCTTCGTGAGATCCAATGCAAGGATGGCAGCCGTGTCCACTTTAGATGTTAGAGTGATGACTTCGGGAAATAATTGAAGGTGGATATCTTGAGTCAATAATCCAGAGCGAAAGCCAATCATTCAATGAATTCTTTATGTGGACGCGGCCGACTACCGCCACCATGATGCATATGCGGTAGCAATCATTGACGGCCCTAATGCCCGGCCAGTTGACTCCATTTCTGTCCGGACCATCAATCCTGCAACGGCGGAGGAGGCGGCAATAGCGCTTGCCTTAACGCGCCGGCCGACTCCTACAATTGTGACCTCCGATTCAAAACCCGCCATTCAAAATTTCGCCACGGGGCTCCTATCCCCACTGGCACTCAAAATTCTCTCTCAAAATCTTCCCTCCACCTCAGTACAACTGATCTGGAACCCTGCTCACACCGGGCTAGGAGGTAATGAGGCGGCCCATTCTGCTGCTCGAGAGTTCACCTTCCGAGCCGGCCACAGCCTCGCCCCCTCACACGGTGCCAGATCAGGTAGAGATAGCCTATTCAGCTATCACGACATAGCGACCCATTTCCGCCCGCCTCGCGCGCCATGTATGTCCCCCTGCTCACGTTAGTCTCGACAACGTGCAAGAACACACGTGGCGCCTTCTGCAGACAGGTAGCCTCCCCTGTCGCGCGCTGGACCGTCGCATTCACCCGACTTTATTTCCCTCCCCGAAGGGCCCATCATGCGGCATTCTCGCCACATTATCCCACACCATGTGAGCTTTTCCCAAGAATCCTTTTCCCTCCATCACCTGCGACGAGCACTGGGAGAGGGCGCTGGGCAGCTCTGATTCATAGGTTCAAGCCTCCCTGACGAATCGGGCTGCCATTGTCACCGCCAGGCTAACGGCAGCGGTTATGACGTCCCCCTAACAGAGCTTGGCTCAATAAAATTTACCTCTCTCTATCTCGGCCACGATTGCTGGCGACGCTCTTGTCCGATATTGCCAATCGCGGGGCGCCCCCGTAGTGATAGCTAAGATGCATGCTTTGGACGAACATCGCGCTTCGCTTTTTAGCTTCATGCGCAGATGTCGCTCCTTCGGTGCGCTATAGTACGTTTGGTACTGAAATGATTGGTCTTGCAATGACTTAGCGCTTTCGCAGTGGCCACCGAATGCCAACCAGAACTTTTTGAAGTTTGCCACGGCGTGCACACGGCCTCCGTAAAAAGCGGAAATTCTGGTATAAGAGCGAGCCACGAAAAGTAATGGCGGTGACCGCAAGCGCATGCACAGTAAAGTTCGTGGAAAAGGTTTATTATGATTTGATAACCGCATAGCGAGCTCCGGTTCACACAGTCTTGGCGCCATATGTAGCTAAATTAAAGATGGTCTCACCCTCATTGACCGCTCCCGACACATCGCATCTACTCGAGTCACGGCGGGGGGTTTAAAAAATGGTCCCAACGGCACTGGTAACCACCCCAGAGCATAGAAAAATATTACTCACATACATACCCAAAAAAAGGGAGGAAAGTACAGCCTCCCCGGTAGCTTAGTTGGTATGGCATCGGGCCGTTATTCCGAAGGCCTTGCGTTAGGCCTCATTCGGGGAGCATTTTTTTTCCACTTTCATTCCAAATACTAAACGTGCATTACCACTACAAATGGATGAATATCCCATGGCCTCTCGTTAAATAAAATTTTTCACTCACTCTTCCTCTTTTCCTTCTTCCTCGTCGGTCTTAATTGCGGGCCTTCCTTTCTGTGTTCATTTCACGGGCACCACATGGCATACGCTTATTGCAAATGCCACTCATTCCATGCGTAATAAAATGTTATGTATGTATGTACGTGTGCATGTACGTATGTGTGTATGCACGTATGTATTTATGTATACACGTATGTGTTATGTATGTATGTGTGTATTGATTGATTGTAGGGTTTAACGCGCCGACGCAACGCAGGCGATGAGGCGCGCCGTAGTGGAGGGCTCCGGATTAATTTTGACCACTGTATGTGTGTATTATGCATGTGTATGTATGTATGTATATATTCGTGTGTATGTATTCATGTATATATGTATGTGTGTATGTACGTGTACGTGTATATATGTATGTATGTATGTGTGTATGAATGAGTGTATGTATGTATGTGTGTGTGTTTATGTATGCATGTACATATGTGTGTATGCATGTATTGTTGTATGTGTGTATGTGTTTATGTATGCACGTATATATGTGTGTATGCATGCATATATGTATGAATGTATGTGTGTATGTATGTATGTGTGTATGTGTGCATGTATGTATGCATGAATGTATGTATGTGTATGTATGTGTGCATGTATGTATGTATGAATGTATGTATGTGTGTGTATGTGTGCATGTATGTATTTATGTATGTGTGTATGTATGTATGTATGTGTGTATGTGTTTATCTATGTATATATGTGTGTAGTCATGTATGTGTGTATGTGTGCATGTATGTATGTATGTATGTATGTATGTATGTATGTATGTATGTATGTATGTATGTGTGTGTGTATGTAGGTATGTATGAATATGTGTATGCATGTATGTATGTATGTATGATTGTATGTATGTATGTATGTATGTAGGTATGCATGTATGTATCAGTTTTTTCTCGGAGTTGCTTGTAAATTCTTACAGGCGCTTGTCGCGTTGTTTGGGCTTACTCGCGTTTTCTCGGAGAATGTTTGCCGCGCCCGGCACGCGCATTTGTCATCAAACACACGGGCTTGAATGGCCACCATTCGTCCCCATCATCATAATCATCAGTTGGCTTGTGGGTTGTGGCTACATTAGTGCATCGTTGTTGCCTTCCTTTTCCTCCTCCATATCTTGCAGTCATCGTTGCCATAGTCCGTTGCCATGGCTTCAAAGTAGTCAAAATATAAAAAATATATTGTAAAGAGTGGGGAAAATAAACGCAGCTCAAGGACAGGTTACGTCGAGGCACCGGAGACGATAAATAGCTGCATGAAAGTATTGCGTGTGAGATCCGCGCTTATCATGCCGACCTCCTTCTCAGAAAAGCTCGTGAGAAACTCTCGGCCTCTTTCTAGTGCACGTTTGACTACCATGAGTTTCATCAAATCGTCGCCTCCAAAGATGCGCCAGAATTGGAGCTCAAGCTTCCTTATTATTCAGCGTGTCATGCCATAATAAACTCTGTTGATCATCTGGGCGGACTGGCACAGTCGTACACAGCATGGGACGTACAGCTTCACCGAACAACATGCGGAGCACTAAAAACTAAAGTTCTTGCCCCCTGTCTGCTCTAGGACCTTGTGAAGGATATAGGTCTTTGCAGTATTCACTACTGATTGATGAGAACACTGACGTAGCAAACAAAAAGCAGTTGGCTGTCGTGGTTCGCGATTTCAGCATATCATGAAATAAATTGGTGACCACGTTCGTGGGACTGTTCACGATCGGGGGTTCGGTTGCCCAGCAGCTTGTACAAGGCCTTCTCAATTTCTTTACCAAGGTCGGTCTGGTTTTCGCAAGGTGTCTTGGAATGGGAACCGATGGTTGCAAGATTATGGTTGGGAAGAAAATTTTGTTTACACTCACTTGCGGCAAAAGAACGAGAACCTCGTTCTGGTCAAGTGCGTGTGCGTGTGTCACTGCATTCAAGCAAGTCCAAGCAATGCAGTGGAAGTGCTTCCAAGGGGTCTAGAATTCTTGGGTGGCTGCTCGTACAATTGGTTTTCACACAGTTCACCCCGACTTCATGAGTACACAGCAAGATATATCAACTGATAAAGAACGGCAAAGAACTATTAAAGTTGATTCAGCTGTCAGGAACGCGGTGGTTCTCCATCTCGAGCTGCTGTAAACATATCCTAGAACAATGGCATGAACTCAAGCTTCATTTTACCGTATTCAAGGACAAGTACCGTTGTTATGACGCTGAGATCCTCTGAGAAATGTACAGGGATCCTGTCAACAACTTGTACTTCAGGTTTCTGAACCCAGTACTGCACGAGCTCTCAGAGGTCAACAAGCTGTTCCAACTTGAACGTGGAAATCAAATGCATCTCGTTTGGCCGGACATGCCCATTTTGCACCACGTCGGCATCGACCGCAGACATTCACCATCTTCTGTGGACTTGCCGTGGCCTCCAACGTTCCCGACAGCAAGTACTACATAGTGTGGGACTCAACCCAGGCCGACCTCCCGACTACAGACGCTGGCTCTTTGGGCCGTATCACCAGAGCCTTTTAGACTTTCTTAGTGAAAACTTCCTGTTTATGTACATTTAAACACACTCGCCTCCACCGTTTTATGCTGCAGAGCAAACTTTCGCAATTAAAAAAAAAAAAAAAAAAAAATGCATCTGCTTGATTGCCTTCAAACCTTTTGTCGAGCACTGATTTCCAGAATGCTCATCCCCTCGCACATACCAGCTGCCGGGGAGAGGTTTCTGGAAGTCAACCTGGAAGACAATGCCATCCACCTTCCACTTTTTACTGTGGATTTCAGGGTGCTTTTCAACATGGAAGTCGAGGCATCCAAGCCAAGCGCCGAGCCGAACAAGCACGAAGCTCAGATGCCGGTATTTTATTTTTGAGGCCGCAAGGCAAGTGCAACTTAGGCTTCCTTATAAGACCCAGCTTTGGAATTTTATGAAATTGTTTTCGCCTGAATGCATACTGAGTCAAGCAAAACAACCGCTTCAGTATGTACTCCGCCTCAAACTGTTCAAGGGTGATATAGATTATAGGCAGCTGTGCTTACTTGCCTGGAAAAATTGTCGTCTTGAATGGCATTGCTTTTTTTAATTGAAGTCCTGCATTTCATGTATGCGAGCGGTGAAAGCTGCTTTAAGTAATTAGCAGAGTTCGCTCTGTCGTCGTGGGCTATGCCCCTGAGCAACGCCAATGTCAAGCATATATTCACACACGAACATGGTGAAATCGCGCCTCCGAAATAGGATGAGAAATGAAATGATGATAGAAAAATTAGTAGAAACAGGATGAAATAACTTACATTCATTTTAAATTTAGTTACAACTGAGCAGTAACTGAACTGTTTCGTCCAAACTACTGACAAGCTGCACCACTGGTCAGTTGCCAAATCTTCGACGTGGCTAACGCCGCCCTCTACAGGAAGTCCTGGGAATACTGCCTGGTGTTAAAATGTTCGCTCCTGCGACAGTTGGCCAAAGGAACACGACTGAGGGTTGTGTCAGGCACGGGTGCTCGGAAGTGGGCGCAATTTTTCTTTACACTCTGAAATGCCTCTCGCACTCAGCGTTTATAGTGCTGACCAGTTCAACTTGCGCGCATGGCTGCCTATGCTTTTTAAGCTCTTCACTGATAACGATCGATGGCAATTGGTGTAAGGTCGGATTGAATTGTCAGGTACCTCCGGCGGAACATGGTCAAACTGGGAGAAATGTTTGGTTAAACACGGGTGCGTATTCGGGAGATAATTTTTTCGGTCGTACAATCGCACAAAACCACCAACATTCGGGACTCTCCTGGACAATTCGAGGAACCTGACAGGTATGCACTTAGTTAAGATGTGGTCCACCTCTAAACGTGAAAAACCTACTTCGGCCGCAATAATTTGCGGTTATTGTAGATATAGATGCAAGCAAAAATAAATTTACTAATTACTTTCGCCCGTGCCCCTATTTAGGAATAATCCCTTCTAAGGATTTCCGCTGCACGATAAAGCGGTCGCTGTCCCTTTTAAGGTTCGCAAGAGTAAAATGCGAGACAACTGCTTCGCGTTTACTTCCCTGTCCACGTTAGTGGGGATCGACATGACTATCAGGGCCTTTTATGATAGACCCCGCTCAATAGTAGTGAATTTATTCGAAGTTATTACAGATTCTCTAGAGCCCACATCATCATGTGGCAGAAAGGAACGTCCAAACGTGACCTTCACAAGTATTCAAACGTATTTTTATACCCTCCAAATGTCGAAGCGCTACTTTTCTTCACTCTTTACCCGTTTCTGAGCTTTCTCAAATTTCGCCGCTTTCGAGAGGGACATATTTCCTGCGAGCTAATATATCGACCTAGAGAAACTTGCCTTTAGTCCTCAGTGTCTCTGTACGACGCATGCGCAGAACGTGCAAGATTTTTCCCCGGGAGGGAAGAACGAAAACCCTAACCCAATTTTCCGAGAGAAACATCTTTAAGAAGTATGACCAGCCTCTCCAGCGTTTGAATCAATAATAAATGGGCCTGAGAAAGACAAAAAAAGAAGCAAAAATAAACCACTTCCACCCGAATAGCGAACCCAAGCGTTCCGGTGTGCGTAAAAATACTCCGCGAGGTATCTATTTAAAAGAAAAGTAACCCCAGTTTCTTCAGACGAGAAAGAAGGCTCGCGAGCTTATTTTGATGCTGCTGCATTCTTTCGTTGCCTTAAGAAACAAGAGATAGCAAGGAATAGAGGTAAGCGATGATGGCCTGGCGGTAATCTAATAACTGACATACGACATAAAACAAAATAAAATATAAAGGACGCTCGAACTGGTCCCTGGAGGAAAAGGAAAAGATTCCTTCTAACTGAACGAGGATAAATATTGTGAGCTTAGGAGATGAAAGCAAATTACGGGCTCTTTCGAAACTAATTAGCGAGAGAACGTAAGGAAGCATTGAGAAAACATTAAAGATAGCGGCGCGTTTGATGAGAAAGATGGATTCGTGGCATGCATTCCAGGGCTTAAATGATGAAGTAAAAAACGTGCACACGGCAATTAATTCAAGGAGGAAGCTCTCCGCATGGCTGCAGAATAATGCAGTTTTCCACGGTTACACTTATCATAAGACTGTCTTGATCTTGCAGCCACAATTAGGCAGCATTTTGAAAAGCGAGCGATGCCAATTAGCAGTGTTGAAGCAGCCTAATAATGCAGCGTAAGCATATCTGGTCACGAATGCCGCACGTGCTGGACTCAGGAAGCTTCCGTTATTCTGAAGAATGCTTCCGTACGCCTGTCTACATTAGCAGGAAATAAGAGCTTTACGTTTCGTTGTGACGTTGAAAATATTCCTTTTTTTGGCATGTCGCAGTTCTCCTGCTGCGCTGTCGTTCACTCTACTGAATCTTGGGTGTATATTTTCTCCAGGATTACAATGTAATAAAACTTCACGGAGTCGTTCTCACTTAATTTTTTACTGGTTCAAATTAACGTACAAATGGCTGCTGTTACAAACGCAGTTTGCAAATGCATTTGATTCCACTTACAAATGAAATTGGCATCGCAATGAAAAAATTCACGCATCTCCACGAAGTGAATCATGACGAGATGGCGAAGCACTGAGGATCGTTCTTAGCGTAAATCACCCGTGGCATTGCCCACTCGCGCGTGTAAGTTAGTGACAACGCGTGTGTACAGTACATACAATTCTAATTCCAATCCGATCCAATTTGATACAATCCAATCCAAGCCAACCCATTTCAATCTAATCCAAATCCAACCCAATCCAATTTATTTCAATGCAATCCATTTCAATCCAAATCCAATTCAATCCAAATCCGAATCCAACCCAATCCAATCCATTCCATTGCTCCTCACGCATGCTCAACACTGTGTACACGGACGCCAAGAGACAATCCACCGACAGAGTGAGGTTTTAAGGTGCTTCGCACCAAAAATCTGTTGTAAGTGATCGAAGAAATACTGCAACGGATGAGGTTGCCGGTTACTGTGGAGGGGCGTCGAAGAAGTACACCGCTTAAAACTGAAAAAAATGGAAAAATTCCACGAACCTTACTATATGGTAAACACGAGGATGGCGCTCTAGTTGATCCCGAAGCGGAAGAACGTTCCCACAGAACTCATTTAAATTACGAAAAGCTCACGAAATGTGCGAAGAACCTGCTTTTTCGGCGACGAAAACGCTAGGAAAGGTAAGAGGGTTCACGCTCGTGCAGAGGAGCAATGAAAAAAACTAGTTTCGAAGTAACGATACGAAAAATTAATAGCAATGCAGAAAAAGAAACCGGGCCATCTCCACTAACGCGAAACCTGGAGAGGCGCGAAGAATCCAAGGTATAAGTGTATTCAAAGATTGCAAACATCTGTCTTGCCACACGGCGCGCGCTGATATACGGAGGAGAAGTGAAAGACGGAGGAGAAGAGAAATTCGAAACAGAGAACTGCAAATTTTAAGGTTAAAGCGAGTACGGAGCGAAACAGAAGCAAGCAAGCAAGCGCGAACGAAAACGAGTGTCCCGGTGTGTTATTTCAGTACGAACTTTTGCCCATGGAGGTGAGACGTCCTAGTGCGAGGCTTTGGAAAACGAGTGTCCCGGTGTTTAATTTAGTACCGTGACTACATGTGAATACGACGACATGAGATTACGACAACATGAGACGCCGACAGCCCAAGCTCCTACGGTGCTTCGCCCATAAATGCAGACCCCGATGAACTGAAGTGGAATGCTAAAACATTTCAGCTCATTTTCGAATTCAGAAAATATGGCGCACGTACCTCAACTAACAGTCAAGTAAGGTCGACGGGACTTTACATAAAAATGCAACGCGCCTGAGAAAGCACTCCGAACAAAAATTACAGTGTGTTTGTGATTAACAATTTACTTCTGATTCCTTAATATTGCGTGAAACGAGCTTTCCACAATAAAACTGTTGGGTGCGTAGCAGGGATGGTTACGCACAATACGCATTTTGTAGGAAGGGCACACAAAGGGCCTTACCTAAGAACGGCGTGAATGTGAACTTGATTCGGCTGAATCAATAACCGTTTCCGTAAATACAGACGAATAAAGCTGTATGTCAACCTCCTAAGAATGGTGCAGAACCGTTCTTAAAATAACGTAAAATGTTTATCAAGAAGATCACTGTAAAAAATGCAGCATTGATAGGTGACTTGAATATAACAAAAGCTTGACCAGGGCTAGTTGGTTCAAAACACTGCATACTTTGAGGCGCTACGCAACACGGACCAGGAGAAACACGTATGCACAGTCAAGGCGCCACTTCCAGCTAAACTTTATTTGTGAAAACCCTAGGTTAAATACACTGTTTTGACGTCATGAAAACGTCACACCTACAACGTGTACAAACGTACACGTGCCCAACTAAGAAGTCGATTTCTTTGAATGATACTGATGCACGGTGTACTGATGCACTTGTTTCCCGCTTCATGAATGAAGTACGCCTTTACGATCTCTCTTTCTTGCTTATCTCTCACCCATTCATATACAACTTTCCAGCTCATTGTAGTCCTTTCAACAGTGATTACTCAGCAGTTATTTAGCGAAACACAAAGTTTTTCGTGCAGCTAATATTGGGGGTTAAAACTTGATTTGTGCACAGTTTCAAGTCTTGCACTTTGCGCGACTACGTTCCACAGCCTGACCAGGCCTAGTAGGTTCAAAACAGTGAATACTTTGAGGAGAGGGGAGTAAGATTTGACAGCGAATCACACAAACAATATTCAAAATCCTCAAAAGTTCTTTAATGGGTTTTATCGACATGTTTACTTCTTGCTTTATTGCAAATATCCCTTTCCTGAAGTGGGTTTGCTAGGTTCCTGACAGGTCGGAATTTTGAACGAGAAAGCTTGCTATGAAAAACATGGCCGGTTTGAAGAGCGGAGTGCAATTTGCACCTTGCCGAGTGCACCTTTTTCAGTGCTCAGTCATTCGGCTACTAGCGTTTTTCTTTACTTCCCAACAGTGCCCACGCGCTCTATCGTTGAATCATCTGCCTGTTTGGCCAATGTTACAAATCATGACTTGTTACAAATCATGGGAATCTCATAGACAACTCCCATGGTACATTCTGTGTAAACTTTAGTGTGTTTCTTGGAGCACGATTGTGTCTGCCTTTGCATCATCGTAGGGTAAACCTTGATTGATTGATTGTAGGGGTTTAACCCGCCGACGCAGCGCAGGCGATTAGGCACGCCGTAGTGGAGGACTCCGGATTACTTTTGACCACCTGGGGATCTTTAACGTGCGCCTAAATCTCGAACACACGGGCGTTTTTGCTTTTCGCATCCATCAGAAAAGCGGCCGCCGCGGCCGGGAGTCGAACCCGCGACCTCATACTCAGCAGCACAACGCCTTAGCCACTGAGCCACCGCGGCGGGTACAAGGCAAAACTTTGCCAATTTGCAGGGCGCGCTGAACACAACGCTGAACGCGGTGTATATAATCTAAGGTTTTCACAAATAAAGTTTACTTGGAAGTGGCGCCTTGTCTGGGTATACGTGTTTCTTCTGGTCCCCGTTGTTTAGCGCCTCAAAGTATTCCGTGTGAATATAGAGGTTAAATGCGCATCCTAACGAAATGTGAATAGATAATTGAAACCCTTGGCAGCTTACGGCCTATATAATGTGGTAGAAAATTATACACGAGAAAAGGGGGGAGCCGTTTTTCTCAGAAATGCATAGACCATGTTGCAACCGAAACCATAAAACAAAGTGTGCCTGGCGTCATTAGGCAAAACAAAGTAGACTGCTACTTTACGGTGTCAGTTCACCTTAAAGAAGAAGTTTTAGAGAGGACGTAAGTATAAAACAAATGTAGCGTGCAAAGATACACGAAACCAACACAATTTCAGTAGGAACCATGATTAAAACAGCGCAAGGGATAGGACGAGAGAGGCTGACAAGGACGGGCGCCCGTCCTTGCCAGCTTTTCTCGCCCTGTCCCTTGCGCTGTTTTAATTATGGATCCTTACAGACTCGCCCAGCTTCGCACTCTTGTTCAATAGGAACGTCAATGGGAATTTCAATCTGCACTAGAACTGGCCCGAAAAATGAAAAATAATGGGGAATACTAATACTACTAAAAATTTGAGTTCCTGCCTTGTTAACATGCAGAAAAATAGGACCCGACGCTTTTGCAATCTTTGAAAATCAGCCTTATTGGTAAATTTAATTGTAGAAAGTTCTTCTCGAAACAAAAGATAAATACGTTAACTCGTTTAAAAGTATGCATACTCTCGAAACAAAGAAAAGCTGCCGCGAAAGGTGCAGTGACTTGTACTTTACTAAGGTAAAAGTTTGAATTTTTGAGCGATCCATTCAACGCGCCTCTGCCCTGAAGTCGTCTTTGAGACGTTCTTACAAAGGGAAAGGGGTTTTTTTCTGAAACATACCTCCAGGTATCTTATACCATATGCCAAGCAGCTACTTATAATTTTTAGTTCCAACTAAGAACGGCAAGTGGCCCGTCTCTCGTGAAAGCACTTTAAACTAGTTAGTACCTTTCTAGACTTGATAAGGGCTGGTAGAGAAAGATGCTGGTGAATAGGCAGCACGTATTTGTTTTCCCAAATATGTGACTCAATACTTTAAGGCTCGTCTTCAAAATTATACCACTGGTATTGCGAAAAAGCAGTGGTTTGAATTTTTGTTTCTACTTTGTCTTTACGGTCGATTAAAACTAGCAGACTTTTTTTCCTGTCACTGATAATTCAACGCATCGAACCTGCTCTTGAACCCGTTCGACCTGTGGTTTATCGAACCTGAACTGAACCGGAACAAAATGAATTCACCTGAACCGGAGCCATAACCAAACCGCTATTTTGCTTTTTGTTACACACCCTCAAAAAAAAAATTTGTAAAAAGACTGCGAAAACCAGGCTATAAAACGAGTGAAAAGACGTACGCAATAATGTATTAGCTAAGTTGTGATTAGAACAAAACGGTACTACTTAACAAAAGTCCTAGATAATGAAAGGTTCATGAAATACCAAGAAGCTTATAAATGAACAGATAAGCAAGTAACCAAGAAAATCATTGATGAGACAATACAAGAGAACTTTGCACATCAAAAGAATTGTAAAAATATTGCCAAGAAATTAAATAACCTTTATATTAAATCAAATGAAGAACTTAGAAACACCTGTAGTAGCCGAAAAACAGCAAGGGCGCCCTTGCTCAGGAGCTTCAATCACCATGTTTACCACCGATGACAGAAAAGGATTCCTTGAATATTGCATACAAGTTATCAAATTGTAGGCAAGCGCGTATCGATGGCAGAAAAGTATCTGGCCTGGTGAGAAATTTTGGCAAAATTAATATAGGATTACTAGCCATATGCAACGGCACAATCATTAAAGACATTATTGTGAGAGAATTAAAAGTTTTCGTGTAAGGCCTGTTCAGAAGAATTGCAAGACGACATCACTAATGACAAGCCTACATCCGTCTTACCAGTTACATCACACATCACAGAAAAATACTCCGTGAATGTCGTCACACAATTCACCGAAAAAGTTTAAAAGCTTACCCCAAACCGGCACGCTTTGAAGAAAGAACAAAACACCCTTACATTGTTAGAAAATTTCAGTGGCTGTATCCTTATCGGAATATTTTATTACATTAGCTACAATGTCTAGGGTTCTGAGTGCCATCCGTGATTTAATTTCGCATCTATTTTACAAATAAAAAAACAGGCTGTTTCAAAATTTAACAGTTGCGGTTCAATGCAGTTTACAGAAATTAATAAAACGTGACGTCTACCAGGGCTCTTCATTAGGATCCACGCCATAAAATAACGACATTGGGACGCTTGACAATAAATTGAAATTGTATCAATGTGCGGAGACTCGGCGCTTGTCGTGGCACATAGTAGTTTACGTCAACCGATGACATTGCTTTAAAGATATGTGTATAACGTGGTAAAATGGTACCGGCAAATTCACATATTTGTTAACATCTCACAAAATAATGGTATCGTGTTTGTTATTCTAAACGCAAAAGAATATGTCTAATGAACGCTATTTTGACATACCCTTTAGTGTAAATACTGCTCCTGTGTTCCTAAACAATATTGTGGGAGTGCAACGTATTGAGAGATAGAATTTAATAAAACACCGTGATGGAATAGAAAATACATGTTAGTATTGTTTGTCAATAACTAAGGAGTGTAAAATCGCACCTCTAACATGTAAAAATACACAGTGATCAATAAGAGAAGAGTAATTTGCAAATCTGTCGCATGATACGTATTACGGTTATCATGCTGTTTAGTTTCAAAACATGCAGAAAAACACAAAAGTCGATCGTCTTTATAGATGCGTCCAAAATATCACTTATGGTCTATGTACTTCCAGGTTAGATGATTAAAGAGTAATTACTTTAGCCCTTTTACCAATCGAACAGCTTCGCGAAGTTTTTATATATATTACTATGAATATAATGCTAAAGTGAAGAAGTCAAAACACCATTTAAAGTTAGGAAAACCTGAAATTGTTACTCATTGTGCAGTATGTACTACGTATGAAAAATGATGCTGTGAGTACTACACGGTTCTCTTATTTAACAGTTTGAAGGAAAAGAAACTGAAGTAGATACAGGGAAACGAGTTACGTATTGACCTGTTCAAAAGGTTTATGCCTGCAAACATGCCTATTGAGATTTCTTGTTCATTAAAGGGGTATACGAACTGGTTGGTTCGATTCTAAAAAAGTGTATTTAAAGGGTGTTCGAAATCCAATCTATAAAACATTTATGATGCTTACTGAATCTACGTTCTAGTGGTATGTGTTACGTTACGTTCTTTTTATTATTGCATACTTAGCACATCAACTAGCAATTTATTGTGTTCAGGTCTATATTTGTTCGGTAATCCACAACTAGCAAACCTTTTTCTGCGGTCATGGTGAACAACTGTAGGTTTTTATTTGCTTATTGTGATAGAGATAATGCAGCTTAATGATACTGTCGAGGTCTGTACAGCAAAGCGCCTAACATTCTACGTCAGGTTAAAAAATGAGACGAGTGAAAAGAAAAAAGAATAGAAAGAAAGAAGAAAAGAAAGACAGACACAGAGAAAAAATAAAAGGGCAAAAAAGGAAGCAGCCGAGTTGAGGTCTGGGGAAAGAGTTCAGGAGCTCGGTGTAAAAAAAGAAATGGTAAGATAAACTCAACAAAACGTTCGCTTTCAAGGTAAACAAACTTCTGAAGCCGCGGACTAACCACACGCGAGCACGGCACGTTTAATGTTCAGCACTGTTAAAGAATGTGGACTAGGCCTGAACTGCGGAGGAAGGTGAGAAAGGCTTTTGTCGCACGCGAAGCCATTTTTGCGCATGACCAGAGGCTAAGCACATCATGCAACGTAAGACGCGTTGCGGGAAGCTTGCCCAAAGAGGCGTACAAGGAGAGTCTGGGTGCGTCCTATTGTTCACACTTATCACATGGTGGATGTCTTCAGAACGGTCGCAGTCTTGGCGAAGAGTGAGCTGGTTTGCTGAAGCTTGAAACGCCAGAAGAGCGTGCGGCGACGTTCAGTCGTATGTGATGTATTACAGCTGCGTCGTGCTTGTTGAGACAGGCGGATACCTGAAAGCATAGCCACGTGACGGATCTGCCCATATGGAAAGTTGTATCTGCCGCGCAACACGAGACGCAAGTGCACCGGCATCTATCCTGGAGAATGGTATTGCCGCAATACGAACTTGGTGAGTACGAGCTTCAGAAGCTCTAGCGCCTGCTGTGGACCTGCCTGATACACCAAAGTGTGCCGGTATCCACTGGAGTTCCGCAAAATGGTGCGCACTGAAGGCTTGTTAATGTAAAGACCGAATGTCCCAGACTAGCTGTTCATTAGGAAAAGACTGAAGGCATTAAAGGGACACTGAAGTGAATTTGTCAAGCTCCCGTTTTTGCTTGCACTGCGTAGACTGGCTCAAATTAGCAGACTTTTCATCGTTTATCCGGTTGACAAATCGGTAATCATTTTACAAAGCGCGAAAGAAGAAAAACTACCATGCGCGGTTTGCGGCGGCCGCACCAACTAAAGCTGTAACGTTGGGAGGAGCCGGCACCGTGATTGGACGATGCCCAAGGTGAGCAACCAAACAAGTTTCGGTTTCGGTTTCGGTTCTGTAAAACACAACTGGTGGCGTTGTTGTATGGGCATTCTCAATAACTCAGTAATCATCGTACCGCGCTTCTGCCATGTTGTCAGCTGTAAAAATGCATAAAGATAGCCTCCCAGGACGGCTTGGAATCGTAGCATTCACTAGCCGAGGCCTACGCAGTGCATGGACGCCCTCCGCGTACCCGCAGATGCCCAAATGTCATGCGCTTTTCCCCCATATTTGGAGCTTGCCTCACTCATGCCTGTACCCTAAAAAGCGTGTTCGCACCAGGCCAAGGGTCTGTTCATTCTGGCCTGTGCCCACTGCCCGCAAGCAGTCGGTGCTTATGGCAACAGCACGCCAACGAGAACTCGCTAGCGCGCCAGTGCCAGCCTGCGCGCGTTCTGTGAACTAGTTCGTGGAGCCATGAACGTTTCAGCCCAAAAAAAGGTGAACTTAATGTAGAAAACATCGGCAGAAAACGAAAAAGTTAACTTACAAAAAAAAAAGCACGTACCCGCGGGGACTCGAACTCGTGACTTGCAAAACACTTGCGGCAACATACCTAGCGCCCCAGACCACTCGCCCACGGGACGGGCTCTGCCGACCTTAGTAATATAAGGTATATATTGTTCAACAAATTTACACTTTTATTTAGTTTTGGCATTTCAAGCGGCTTAGGTGACTATTTGTTGTATTGCGCTCGTGCAGTAAGCGTCCCCCGAGTTTCCACAATAGCTCACGCCTAGCAATTGCATTTCTTAGACGGAAAAGCGTTCGCAGATGCGTAGTCGTGCTGCTGACCGCTGTGCTTGTTCGCCCAGCGCAAAAAAGTGCTCCCCGCACCCTAGTTTTACGCTGTACGGTAAAAATATCAGTTGATTTTATTTCCTTAGTACCTATATTGACTTCGCTGACTCTTCTCCCGCCTTCAAGAGGCCTTATATTTTCCTACTGGCGTACCAGTCAGCGAAGCGTCGCATGTGCGCTTGTGCAGCGCTTGTGTGAAGCGACCTTGACTTAGAGCTAGATACAGTGTACAAACTAACCAAGTAAAGAAAGGCCCATTCTTCCATTCACAAACGGGTCCTGGCTTCGTTTCAACTGAGCGAACGAATTGCGACGACTCGTCGGCGGCCGGCGGACGAAACGCTGGACCGACTGACTCTGTCTGAAGGCCGGGGAGCCGTGCAGTAGCGCAGCCAATTGCGAGCTCGGCTCCTCTCGACGTCACACGAAAACGCCGCAGAAAATGGGCGAGCGTAAAGAGAGGAGGACAGCATTTTCGAATTAATTTTTCTACTAAATAAAATCGCGTAAACGCGCCCAGAGTGGTCGTAACATGGCCTGGGGACTACAGACTACAATTTGCGCAAGTAATCCCGCAATGTTTACGTATCACTTCAGTGTCCCTTTAAAGGTCCGCGCTGGAGTTTGTAAAACTAAAGCCATTCCACTCAATGAGAAAGTTGTCGGAAGTGCAGAGCAGTGATTCGCCATAATGAGCTGTAGCTCCCTTATCCGCTCACTGCTACCACCCAATGCAATTCAAATTTCCCGCGTTCACAGTGCTCGCGCGCACCCTGCCTGAAACTCCGCCAGCGGGAGTTCTGTTCTTTTTGTGCTTGCTTTTCTTCACGCACGTGCCGGCGTTGCACTGCCACTTTTTTTCGCTTAATATCGTAAAAACCAACCCAATGATCATTCCTAACTAACTGAACGGGGGTGCTGCCGGTTAATTACGTATATCTTGCCTCAAATGTACCTGCAGTTTTCTTTGCGCTAAACAACGAGGAGATGCATGACCAGCGCCCGCGGTTCACGAGTTTTGAATGCTCAGGACTATATAAACCGCTTGGCTTTCGAAGGCTCTGGGTTACGCCGCGACGACAGCCACTACGACGGAACGCCGTGTGGCTCTAATTGGGTCGAGCGAGCGAGCTACGACGACAAGGCGAGCCCCTAAAGTGCTCTGCACCTAAAATAGCCCACTGACGGCTGACGGCATCACAATCTATTCAAGAGCCGCACACAGGGCGGCCTGCTCAGTCACTGCAGACGGTGTCTTGTGGCTGAGTTTTTTAATGATTGTAGGGCACAATGCAAGAAATCAAACAGCAATCTTGGACAATCCTTCTGTGACTGAGCCATCCGTACATAACTATGGGTATTGCTGGCGTATTTACAGCGTGGTAGTTGTAGAGTAACGAAATGAGAGCTGGAGCGGGCACATGCGCTCTTTTCGGAATTCCTGGCATGGTTGTGTAAATACTTATGAGTGGGAGTAACGAAAGCGGGTACAAACGCACAGATGGTATGTGGTAATATTGCGGTAAAAGGTCCCGTAGATCTGGAGCAGAGGTCTCAGCTAATTGGTGGTGTCGTTGTCTGACCACAAAACGGAAAAGCACTTCTGTGTGCGCAGCGCTTCCAGCATCAAGCGTCTACATTTGATGATAGTTCCCACAGTGGAGGTCGTTTTGGGGGCGCCGAAACGCACCTTCAGTATGCGCGTCTGCATAGTTTCCAAAGTCATGAGATTTCGTGCTTCTGAGAGGGGAAGCAAAGCAAGAAGGCTGTAGCGCAGCAGACCTTCGCGGATAGCGTCTTAGAGACGAAGACGCGATTAAATTGCGCAGCCGCCAGTGTTGCTAAAAAGCATTCGGACGATATGGAAACATGTTGAGAACTTTTTTTTATGTCAACTTATCTCAACAGTCTGTCAAATGGGACGCAGAAAAATTTGTGGTTTGAAAACATACAGAATTGGGATTCCCGTTGCAGTGAGCTCGCATCGTGCAACGGTTCGCTTCGTAGAAGCGACAGAAGCTGTTTTTGTAGGGAAGATTTTGAGTCCACGCGCTGGGGGGAACGCCGAGATTGAATCGATTCCCCGCTGAAGCCTCCCACGAAGCACACGCCTATTGCGCCCGGAGCAGGATATGCAAATATCATAGGCATATAGGGAAATCGTGACAGGCCGTGGCAAACACTTTTCAAATACGATGAAGAAAATATTAAAAAGGGCTGGGCTCAATACCCCACTTTGTGGAACGCCACGAATTAAACTGTGTTTCGTTGTCTTGCCGACCCAGGTGGTGATGAAGATGTTTTAGTCTCAAATATAATTCGACACCCTATCATACACGCAGCCAACAATGCCCAACTAATTTATTTGAAAGCGGATAGCTTCACGCCCGGCGGAGTCATACGCACCCTTGATATCCAACAACAGCGTTATGACGGTTTTACGCGGGGCTTTTTTTGCGCTGAACCAAACTTGGAAGGGCGGTGACATTCTCGATACTGCTCCTGGCCTTTCGAAAAACGAGATATTTGTCCCAGGTAAATATTTCTGGTAGTTATATCAAACATAAAGGGAGCGCAATAGGCCGGTACGACTGAACGCCTGTGGGATCTTTTCCTGGTTTAAATACGGGCACAATACGGGCAGTCTTCCAGCTGGGCTGAAGACGATCGTTCCTCCAGGATTGGGGAAAATGTCTAGCAGAAATCTTTTCCAGGGGCAATCTCTGTCCAGAAGAAATCTCTTTCTAAGTTATGTTATCTGGGCCAGGGGAAGAAGCCTTGTTAACCGAGGATAAAGCCATGACGACTTCGGTTATTGCAAAAGGGTCGTCTATAAGGGACGTCTCATCCGATTTGTATCCGATATTCAGGAAGGAAAGCGACGAAGGTGATGTTGACGCGGCCTCAATTTTTGTACAGAACATCTCAGCGACGACTAAAGGCCGACCTCCATGCAGCGAAATGTAGGCGAAAAGGCGGCGAACGTCGCCCGTCGGCGGCCGCTCCGCCGCCGGCGTCGAAAATACGGCTGTTCGTCGGCGATCTACGCGAGCTAGATGTCGAACGCGCGGCGGCGAACGCGACCCGAAGCGGCAAACTGCATTTTGAGGCCGCAGCCAATCACAGCCTCGTACTTCGTTGTACTTCCTGTCCTGTCTTCCATCGGCGGCGTTCGCCGGGTCACGTTGCATGGAGGTTGGGGTGGACGAAAACTGAGCGGCGCGTCAAACCACGGCGTCCGCCGCGCCAAGTTCGCCGAGAAACTTCGCTGCATGGAGGTCGGCCTTAAGGATGTGGAATCGGTGCGCAAGAAAATTTAATTAACTGGTTGGAGACACATCAGTGGTGTGAGAAGAGATTCTGACCAGGCTCCATATTCTAGTGAGTGGCTTCCCGGGGTCCAACTTTGTGCAGAAATATGTCCACTCACGCTTAGCCAATTTGCCCATGTGCAGCTTAATGCGCTTCTGCACGCGTCTGGATGCTCCAATGTCTCCAAATGCCAGTGTTGTACGCGCTCTTCTTTCTGCTGGCCAACGTATGGCAGGAAGCTTTTCAAACTGTGCGTCGGTGACAGAGTATGACTTGGGTATTGTGAAAGTCTTCACGCTCGTTTTGCGCGCCCTAGCTATCGTGCTTACGAAAGTCGTCGCAGAACAACACTGAAAATAGGAACTCTAGGACTGTTAAGGTAAAAACAGCACAGTTCTAGAATCGAACCTCATGTTTGTGACGACTACCTGAAATACCGTTCGATGTTATGTAGGTAGGGAGGTGGTCGCTGTCATAGGATTCAATGTCCACAGACCAGCTTATTCTGGAAAGTAGTATGAAGGAAACTACAGCGACGTCAAGAGCACTTGAAACGCCTTTGCAAAAAAAAAAAAAAAAAAAAAAACGTTGGTTCCCCGGTTTTAAGTACAACCGTACGGGTAAGCAATATCTAGCAAGCGCTGCGCTTTAATTGTAGTTTTACGGCTGCCCCATGACGGGTTGTGCGCCCAGAAATCACCAGTGAGTATGTGCTGTAGCGGGGTAACACGATGGATGCTCTCTAAACGATCACTATCTAATACCTTCCGCCAATGACGATGCAACACAAACCTTCTTTTTGCACAGTGGCTTCCATGAGAACGTCATGAGACTTTTTTTGTTTTATTGCCTTATTGTCATGAGAATTTCATCTTGCCATGGCATTGATGCCGGTGCCGCACTCCACCGCGATAGTGCCTAAGAGGAGAAGAACTTCTTTTGTACTTCCAGTGTCATGATGTATTCGGTAATAGAAGCGAAGCACCATAGTGGCTCGGGCTGTTGGCGTCTACTGTCATCGCCGTTTCATGTCGTCACGGTAAAACAAGTTGTCAAACGATGGCCAAAAAATGTAGCGTGCGGCGGGTATTATCGTCCTGTGAGTGTCCTTCACGAAGAAAAAATTGGCGCTTTTTATAATTGTCTGCGCAGGAGGCCGCCTGGTTCTTGCTGCGGCAGGAAACTAAACATCCCCCTCGCGAGGGGCACTATCAAATGCGGAGCATTTCCGGGGGCGCACGAAGTTAAGTAGTTTGCGCTACGTTAATGTTGTTGCACTTGTTGCTGTTGGTTGTTGTATTGTAATTAAATGAGGAGACGTAATTACGTGGTCACGTGACATCATTTATTAGCCGGTGGGTATGATTATTATTCTTCTCTTCTCTCTCTTTCTTCTCTGGCTTGTTGCGTCGCCGACGTCTAGATGCCTCTGGTTGAGTTAGTCCCCCCATTCGAGGGAGTCGGTGGGAGACGTCATTGTTGAAGTTGTTCTTGTTCTTGCTGCTGCTGTTGGTGTTGTTGCACGACACCGAGGACGACGGCCTTGTGGTCGCTGAAGTGGACCGTCAAGGGATCGGGAAGCAACGGTCGAACGCGCAACGTAGACGCAGACGACGACGACGACACGAAGACGAGATCGATGCACGATCCGTGAATCGTCGTGGGCGTTCTGCTGTTGACATCGTTGTGATCAGACACGCAGTCCAAACCGTGTAACTCCCTCATCCGCCTAACGAGCCAATCGTCCTTGCGAATGTCCACGTTAAAGTCACCCACCAGAATCAGGTGTTGAATGAGTCAAGGATATAAGGCGCGTTCGTAGCCCTCCATTCTGTGTCGGCTTTGTGGCGCAGTGGGTAGAGCGCCATGTACCTTGCGTTCCGCCCGCAGGGTGGAACGCAAGGTACATGGGATCGAAACCGAAGGGTGACGTGGGATCGAAGGGTGACGTGGGATCGAAACCAGGGGCCGGTAAGTATTATTTTTTATATAGTGTAGGGGGAGGGGTGCGGACTACTACGGACAACTAGAACGGGTGACATCGTGAGTTAAAGAAATGCCCTGCATTTAAAACAAATGTATAATGGTTAACACTGGCTGAAAATAAACTAAGAATTTAAAATACAGAAAGAGCCGGGATTTAATTACATTAATAACGGAAATTTGTTAAATTCCATCTCCAAATTTGTTTCAAACGTCAGGTTTTTTCCTGTAAAGCATACTTAATAGCATGGTCCTGCGTGTCACACGAAGACAACTTACGGCTAGTCTATCTGTAATTTAATTGCTTAAATCCTGTACAACGCAAGAGAGGGCGCCACAGCCTCAGCAAACGCGCGATTGCACCTCCGATCGGCGCTTCTCCAGTTGCCAATCAGCGCGCGCCGTGTAGCAAAACAGAGACTTGCAACCTTTGAATGCATTTATACGCTGCAAGCTTCAAGCCTCCTCAGGTGTAAGTGGAGATGCCCCGGTTTTTTTTACACCCCCTCATCCTTCTTCTTCTCCTTCTCCTCCACCTCCTACCCCACCACTTTGTCCTGTCCCTCCTCCACGTCATCATCATCACCATCAACTCAATTCAACGCTTCTGTTATGCCAGCACGCGTACTTACGGTTACGGCAACTTACGGTTGCGGCAACTCCGACTATTTCTATGACTATTTCTCCGCATTTTCTATGAAGAATTCAGATCGCTTGCTACATGTGGCGTTGTGGCGGAAAGGGCTCCTCGGAACCTTCGAGGATGTCCGCGAGAAGCAAAAAATTGCATGCCTTCATCACGAAATTTCCAGAGAAGACACTGAGTGTTGTTTCTGAGGAAATGATCGTGCAGCTGTAAGTTTAGGAAATAACTTGTGGTCGGTAGTTGGCCTCTCAAAGTGCGTTAATGGCACAACTTTATTTCATAACAAGCTCCCGCATAATGAAGCTGTTGCGACAACTCTCGTCTAATAACCAGTTTAGCTGCCGCTATCAAGGTTTTGGGAAGTGTAATACCGTTCGAAATAAAGCGAAAGGAAATTGTGTTTTTGTCTTCACATTTGCACGAATTTACGCCGACATTGCTTATGTCCCATTAGGGTCTCACACAGGTACACTGACTGCGTTATTGGATAGAACACAACTGCTGGCAATGAAAACACGCCAACGTGCCCAAAGTAATTATCGCGGCCTTCAATTTCCGATTGGCACATTTTGTATCGGCAACTCCAGTACGAGGAAACTCCATGCCCTGTTTTCATGTCTCATTCCAGAGATAATTGTTCCATGCAACTGGGCACATGCGCTCTTGTTAGCTACTTGCAAAAGCGTCCGAAAAAGCGCAACTGGTGGCGTGCGAAGCACTGCCTCCTAGCTATTTATTACGGGGGGATAGATTAACCCTCGTTCGCGTCGTATAAAATCTATCTTAGCTGACCGCCATTCATTACTCCCAAGGGCAGGTGTGGCTAATTACATAGTCGTCAACAGTGGTGCTTGGATCCCGGTGATGGAAGGCGGATGATGCTGGCCGTGCAGGCAGGTACGTACTTTGTCACTATTTTCGAGGCCTCCCTGACTTCAAGTATCCATGACATGATTTAACGCAGCGCCTCAAATCTTCGGTGACACCCGCCGCGGTGGCTCAGTGGCTAAGGCGTTGCGCTGCTGAGCACGAGGACGCGGGTTCGATTCCCGGCCGCGGGGGCCGCTTTTCGATGGAGGCGAAAAGCAAAAACGCCCGTGTGTGCGAGATTTCGGCGCACGTTAAAGATCCCCAGGTGGTCAACATTAATCCGGAGCCCTCCACTACGGCGCGCCTCATCGCCTGCGTTGCGTCGGCGCGTTAAACCCTACAATCATTCATCAAATCTTCAGTGACAACGAAGTATTTGACGCGAGAAAGCTGAAAAATTTATTTTGCGTTTTTGTTGGCCAGACTTAAGAGAGTCGCTGTGGGTAAAAGGCAGGTTCTTTCGGAAGTTTTTCTTGGGCCCTGGGCCCATAGTGCTGCCAGCGCTGTGTTGTTCATCTATTTATTTTTCTTGGGTTGGTGTTCTTACCTTTTTTTGCATCGTTTACTTTGCATTTTGATTCAGACTTCACCTTAACAAGTTTCTTTTCAAAAGCATTTTTTATGTCCGAACTCTGCTAGCAGCATTCCCTTGTTTCTCGTTTTTAACGTTTCTTGTTTGTCTTCTCCCTGCTGTACCCCTAATGTCTAATATTCACAGCTAATCATTTTATCCACACCCCCTATCTGGCGTAACAAGCCGTGTCACTAGCAGGGCTGACCACATCAGTTTATATTAAAGAACCTTCTCTCTCTCTCTCTCTCTCTCTCTCTCTCTCTCTCTCTCTCTCTCTCTCTCTCTCTCTCTCTGTTTCTCTCTCTTTTTCTCACTCCCCCTCTCTCCCTCTCTCTCTCTCCAGCGCTAGTATTCAGCTCTTCGACTTAGAAACATTTGACAAAGACTGTACGTCGTCCCCCTTGTAGCTTACGACCAGGCGGAGACCGAGTCGTGTGGTTACAAACTCTGCGAGCCGTGTACGATCAAGAAACCAGCATGGCTCCGCTGCTTCGTCTTCCCCGGAGCATGATACGGCTTGAACGCTGCTGTATGGTGCTACACTCTTGTTCTAGAAATGGTTCACTCCCGAAAAAAGACTTTCTAGCCAAGTATCAGGTATGGATGTCTTGGGTTAGATCTATATAGAATGTGAAAGAAATATCAGAGCCAGCTTGCACAGTACAAGCGTGATGTCATAGCACAGCTGTGTTCGTCTCACTAAGCTAACCTCGACAAGTGCCATATAAGTCCCTGAGAACCATTTACCCCATGTATAGATATGGAGCTCGTCAGCAGAAGGCCAAATCAAACACAAGGTAAGTGCTTTATTTGTACAGTGCCCTCTTCAGTCTTCTTCATCGTCCGCCGCCGCAAATTCTTCGTCGATCGCTCCCTCGCCGTTGAAGGCCTTCACTACTTCTTTTTCTTGTTCCTCTGGGCGATTGCATTCTCCCCTGGCAGCAAGGCGCACTTCCTGATAAGCCACCTCTTCTTCGGGAGTCCGGATCTCCTCTGGTCTCCCTATCTCCCATTTGCGCGGCATGGAGTAGGGGAGAGTTTTGCCGCCGCCGCGGCGGTTTCGAGTTTTATGAGCGCAGATGGTGGCCCCTAGCAATGCCGAGTGAGTGACGTCAGGAGCACACGGCAGTCGTTTTATCGGTGACGCTGTTTGCTCGAACGATGACTGGCACGTGCGCTCGTTATTTTTATTTCCTTTTTGCCAGTCCCTCATGCCGCGTAAGACAACGCGCAAGTGTGGATATGTATCTGAGACTAGGGGCCTTCCCTATTAACTTTTAGTCTTTCGCAGTTATAAAAGTTCATCCTTTTTTTCGAACCTCTACGTCCGAATTTTTTCTTATTCTTGCTTCTGATTATATGCTCTTTCTTGATTCAAATGCTTCAGTTCGTAATTTACAGTTTTCTGTAGCGGGCACATTAGTCCCCCTTACGCCAAATTCCTGGCCAATCCCCCATGTGGGTACGTGTGTTGTGAATTTTCTTAGCATTTTTTTGTCTATGGACGCCGCAACCAAGAGCTTCAACAGCTCTGCTGTTAAACGACTTTCTTTTCCTTCGCCCTTGCAGCAGACGACGCTATTCATGATCATTTCATTCGGCTCTTGTGGCTGCATCGGCTCGCCCCTTTTCTCGCACATTCCATTAAAGCCTCATCCTACTCAACACGTGTCGCACCGCTCTGTGATCACCGCGCTGCAGTTGGAGGACCCAGCGGCGCAACATCTTCCATCGAGTTAGTGGTCTTCTACTTCTCGTCCACTCTTCCGGCAGCCACTCTGTGACATTGATGGTCCAGCAGTTGTCAGTTCGCTACACTGCATGCCCTGACAAGATCCACTCCTTCCTCGTAATTTAAGCTAAGATGTCCTCAACCTGAACTTCGTTCCTATCCCTAAGCGTTACTGATTCTATACGTACATCATTTCGCATACGCCAATTAAACCCCCTTTTAAAAAGACATCTGGTATTGATCATAACGAAAGGTAAGGTCTCAACATTAGGATTAACCGACCGAACATCATCTAATTTTTTGTTATGCACAGGCAGTAGGATATTTTTTTATAGACTGGGAAGAAACTTTTGTGGCAACGGCCTGACGAACACAATAAAACAGCAAAACATTTCAGAATTACGCTCACTACTGTAACGAAAGCACAACAGAACAAAATATGCCGCTTTTACGGCAGCAATAATGAACGTTGCCTGATATAAATAAGTGAAATGGGCTCATTTCAATAAAACAAAAAACAAGAAGGAAAATCGAGCCGCAGGAGCCATCAATTCTACCGGTTAGGCGGTGAGAATCTGTTTCGTCTGCTACCAGGATATATAGGTTGTCGCGCCTCCATTAGGAGCCCTGTTGCGGTCCTGCTAAAGTACGACTTTTGCTTATATGTTTAAAGAGTTTTCTTTGCCGCAACGCGCTTTCTTTCGAAACGGCGACGAAAATTCCTCGCGAGAGGTATCGCTTCGTTGCAAGGCGCGGCGATCCTATTTCCAAAGGTGTCGACGGAGAAGACTACTCAGCTCTTTCTTATCCCAGTGAAAAGACATCCAATCTTCACGACAGCGGTTCTTGGAATGAACTTTATCCTCTTTTAATCTTGTGTTGCCTATTCTAAGTATTTAAATTTATTCGCCCAGTGCTTCAACACCTCCTTGCGGCGGAGTTCCCTTTGAAACAGTTTAAAGCGCACGGAAACAATAAATAATCTGGAAACTATAAACTTCGAAAGTTTCAAGCTCTTTCATAGGATTGTGGCTGATCGCGGGCCCGGGGCTGAAAAGGAATCCGACAATTTAGGGAAACGCACTTTTCTAACGACACTCGCGTTTCCAGCGGACAAACATGCAAAATGTAGCTGGTTGTTTTTGTGTTTTTGTAACGAAGAAACAATAGCAGAAACGAATTTGAAGCGGCACCGAACGCGCGGCAAAATCCGCGGAAAGGATCCACCTGGCTTGCTTCATGCGCTGTTAATACCGAGAAAGAAACTTAGTCTAGGCCTTTTTGGAAAAAAAATCATGCATCTCAACGAAGCAATTCATGACGAGTGGGCGAAGCACTGGGGATCGTACTTTCCGTAAATCACCCCTGATAGTGCTTACTGCTGCTAAAACGATTTTCAATCCAATCCAATACAATTCATTTTAATCCAATCCAATCCAATCCAATTCAATACGATCCAAATCCAAATCTAAATCCAATTCAATCCAATCCAAACTAATCCAATGCTCCTCGCGCATGCACAGCACGGCTCTCTCTCTCTCTCTCTCTCCCTCCCTCTCTCTCTCTCTCTCTCTCTCTCTTCCTCTCTAAACTTTTGTGAATTTTTTATTTTGTTCTTGTTAACCTTTTGTGCACCTTTTCTTCACAGATGTTCTGGTTTACACGGTGCTGTGCCGTGAGCACGGACGCCGGACGGACAAGCCTCGGCCTTGAGGGGCTTTGCGCCTAAAACAGAAAACTTCATTTGCGTCGCGAATTTCTATCAGAAGGACGAGCAGGAGGAGGGAGAAAAAGCACGATGTTATCGCCCCTGCAACTTCAGTCAAAGTCAAAGTCCAAAATAGAAACTGCTTCGGCCGTGTGGGAATGGCGCAGTCGGATAGACGTCGGCTTCATAACGCGAAGGACCGAGGTTCGATTCCGACCTCGGGAAGCGTTTCTGTTTTCTTCCGGCAGTTGATCTTCCTTCGCTTACCGTTATCACGGTCTTGTGAAATGTTTTGTGTAAAGTTGGCTCTTCTGGAGTGCGTTTTGGCACGACAGCGAACGCCATCAGCAACGCACAGAAGCTTCGCTTCATAAACGTTTCTTGAAGCCGGTATAAAAAAAGAAAGAAAGATAACTGAAAACGATTCGAATAAGGACGCAAACCTCCACAGATTGTTGTCCGGTTTAAAAAACAGCGAAAGATAACTGAAAATGACAAGAATAAGGACGCTAACCTCCAATGATTCTTGTATCTTTTATCCTGGCATGGTGCCAGGTTAGGGCTATACAATAATCGGTAAAGTTGAGCACGTTTTCGCGGAGTGATGGGACGCCATCTTTTTCTGCGATATGTTTTAAAAAAACATTAAAGACAGACCTCTGTGTTTCACCACAAGGCATACCATTTCTTTACGTACCTAGTGACAACCGTGGGCCATATGAGCTCATGATGGCTCTAGGCTTGCATGTCATTTGGAGATCGAGGATGGTGATGCTCCACGCTGACTCCAACACCCTCACTTTGAGCAAATACTTCGTACGAAGTATTAGTGTGCTCGTTGAAGTGCATAAATTCAGACGCCTAATCTGGAATTGTTACCTGTCCTAGAAGAACAGTGTACGTTTGATCTTTATTTTAAGTTTTTTCGTTAACTGATGTTCGGCCGATGGTTTTAACAGAGGAGCTGTTGTACAAGCCCTAGGTTCGATGTTGCCGGGAAAAAATGGCCACGTATGTGCTCCTTTCGTTGCAAATGTCGCCGAAAGACGATAGTCGACTGGCGCCCCTTCCAAGTAAAGACCGTCCTTCTCTTTCCTGCTCACCTCTAATGCTGTTCCTTTCCCGTCTCATTCCTCCCAAGATAACACGCTGGAGGTTTGCTGAAGTCAATTTACATTTACCGCGCTCTACTGCTCCAAGTCGGGCGTCTCGATGCCAGCGCTGCCGCATGGCGGAAATGCGCGGGAATCGAGGCACCCCACTACAACATTTATAGAACCACGATACCCTATAGTGCAGGAGCGTTGCAAGTGGAACGTGGATCCCGTCTAGTGGAACCTTTCGTTGCTATTGCTGTTTGATTGCTTAAATGACGCCAGGAGGTTGCGCTGGCAACAACAGGCGACGGCTTTCTGGCGTTGATGTGGTATTTCATTTTCTATCTCAAAAACCAAGAATCTATGATTTTTTTAATAAAATAACACTGCAAATATCACTTATGTTTGGATTTTCTACCTTATATTTGCATAATCTTTTGTTCTTCTTCAAGACGTTTAGATTTGACTGTGAGTACATAAGCCCATTGCGCAGATTTTATTTCACTTTGGCCGGGTGGCTGAATCGAGTCAATTGATTTTGGTATTAAAATTGGGTGTTATTGGGCTTCTGTACTCGTGACATTAACACCTACCTTGTTCTCTATGTTCCTGCATTCTTGAAGCGAATCTTTTTGTATCCTTGTTACCTCGCATGTTAATCTTTTGCTTGTAAGCAACTCAGAATTGTTTGCACGTTAATCTTTTCTCTACGGTCAACTTGAAACTGTTTTGTGTTTCTGTAAGTGTCTGTAACTGGCAGCCTTCGGGCTGTGTTAGTTTTGTAGCAACAGGCGCTGCACGTTTTTATTGTTTCTGTGTTTTACGTTGTATCATTGATACCAGGATTTTTTTATAATAAATTTATCCTTTCAAGACAGACAGACAGACAGACAGACAGACAGACAGGCAGACAGACAGAGAGACCAAAATTTCCGCGTTTAGTAGCCGAAGAAAGACTGTCGTCTTTAAAAATACCAAGAAAATGCGCAGTGCTCGCGAGCGCATGCCTCGCGGCGACCGCTGAACGCTCCCGGCACGCGCAGTCGCTTTAGCAAAAAAAAAAACCGACAAAACCTTGAGGAGCGGGAAAATGCCGAGCGCTCGTTAGCGCATCCCTCGCGGCGACCGCCGAGTCCCCGGCTATAGCAGTGGTTGTTGCGTAAAGAAAAAAGAAAACTCCAGCGCCGTCGTCAAGCGCTACCCCGCCAGTAATGTGTGGCATGAGAAACGCGACGATATCGATGCATAGGGCTGTCATTACAACCACCACAATGCAAAGCAACGAGGGGAAATGTGTGAATAAACAATTTAAAAGTTGTACAAATGCGTCATGGTGTGTCCTTCAGAGCTCAAAATAAGTTCTGCAGCTTCGCTATGGCTCAAGCCTTGAGCGACTTATAGTGCAAGCATCGCCAGTTGAACTGGTGGAAGTCTACAATGCTGAGAGCGACTTTACATCCACCACCCGCCGCGAAGAAGACGACGACCTCTTCGACGCATATGACGGCGACTACTAGCCCCGCAACTACTAGCACCGCAACTACCGGCACCACAAACAATGATACTGAAACTTAACTATGTCTACGGCAAAGCTCATCTACAACAGCTTCGCCATTCAAGTCTTGTGCGTCAGTGCAAGATTCTCTTAATTTTAATCTATCCGTGACACCTATATGGTGTGCGAAAAAAGGGCAATGAAGAAAAACAGTAGGCTCGGCAAGAGTGCCCTTTATAACCACTTCTGGTTTTCTTATACCTGGAACCATTATGCATGCGCATAATAGAGGCCGTTGGTGTTACATGGTTTGCGCTACCGTCCTTCGAAGTTAAAATGTTAGCATGTGCCGATGATGCCGCTTTATTTTGTACTGACAAGGCAAGCGTGGAGAATGCTCGTGACATTACACAAGACCTTTGTGAAGTTTCAGGTGCAGCCCTGAATTTAGAGAAAAGCCGGGATTTTGGTTGGGAGAATGGGACACGACACCCGATTGCCGCACCAGAATTCATTGGAATAGTGACCTAACGGATTTAGGAGTACCGCTCTCGCAGTTTCGCAGTACAGACTCGCATTGGTCGGAGCAGGCGGTGAAGGTACAGCGCCAAGTGAATGACTGGCGGGGGCGGCAGCTGTCCATCTTTTCTTGTGCTTGGGTGTGTAACACGTTTCTTGTGACCCGTCGTCTGTATGTCCTACAGGTGTTGCATTGCTCTAGACTCAGGATACAGGCTCTTCACAGGATTTTGCAACTGCATGTTTTTTCTACTGCATATAGCCCACTCAGCAAGTTCCCAGTCCCTGTTTAATTCGCGTTTGATTTGTTCTGCCTCATATAATCGCAGCAAGCGACCCATAATACGTCGCAGGTTCAGTGAGGTAAATTAGCTGCTTAGTCGCCCGTCTACTCTCTCTTTTCCTTGTTATATAGCTTACATGGGTTATTTTAAGTTATAAATAGTATCAGCTCTATTCTCACGAGACAATATTTCCAATGAACCAAAAGTATATTTTGTCGCCACCTTTAAAGATGGGCGACAAAATGAAATCGCAGCAAACAAAGCGCCGAAAGCCGAGAGACGGTTCGGGAGCGTTACTGAGAAGAATACACTCATGTGTTTCATGCAAAAAAACCGGAAAGTAAGAGATGCGAGAAGGAAAGTGTGGCTGGGCTCTGCAGTGATCATTCTTGACCACACCGAACCGGCGACACCATTAAAATTGTTTGTCTGTGCTCACCGACAGGCTAGAGACCTCACTCCACTCACCGACCCGCTGCTACCGGGGTTGTTTCCGCACCTTTCCTCACCTACCAAGCAATCACCCAATACTACCGAACCAAGAGGCAGACCTTCCCCAGTCCTGACACACCTTTGACCACAAGCCAAGAAATCAGACTCAGACAAATTAAAGGAGGCACTTTTCCCCACCCCATCCCTATGCATTTACTCTTTCCTACGCAGTACTCTGATAAGTGTAAATTCTGCCAGGAACCAGGAACTCTGACACAGATATTATTCGATTGCACAAAAAACTCACACCTTCCGCTTCTGAATCAGTCCCCTTCCCTTCAGCAGTGGGGCAGTGGGAGATACTGCTGTCCAGCTGTCGACCTGGGAACCAGCTCTTGCTTGTAACCAGGGCTACGCCAGCCTGGACAGCGCATGGACTCCTGGACTGAGGAACATTATTGCGTAATAAAGTTCTCTCTCTCTCTCTCTCTCTCTCTCTCTCTCTCTCTCTCTCTCTCTCTCTCTCTCTCTCTCTCTTGCGTTGACGCCGCAATTTCACGCTGCTTTGACGATACAGTTTAAAGTAGCTTACGCCTGAGCTTTGAGCCGCTCCGAAGGCTGCGGAATATGTAGCCTCCATACAAGAAAGACTGTTTATCGCCGCCCTAACAAAGTGGCCGCCCGGTCTAAATCGAATACGTGGCTTCGTACACGCCTACGAAACGTCTTCGCCACTCGGTCAGTTCGGCTAGAACCGAAGGGGCACCTCATTTGTTACTAAAAGCGGTACGCATAATGCATAAACACAAGGGTGCAGCAAACAGGACATAACATTTGGCTATAGAGATTTCACGTCCTGCGTGTCTTCTTAGGTTTTGCGTGTGCGGGTACCACTTAGTGGCAGATAAGCAAAGTTATTTACAAGTCCTCACTGATTGTTAGTTCAACTGCGTTTAGTCTACAGCGTATTACAGCATGTATAGCCACAGTCATGAAATTAAGGAGATTTATTCTGATAGTAGTACCGCATGCTCATAAATGTCCTGGTTTACTCCTTTACAGTAAGAGAAAGCGGCGACGGCCAAACAGTAAGAAAATCAGCTGAACTCCATCTTAGACAGTTATCAAGTGCACAGAATTCGAATATAAGCCGCCCACTGAGTCATCCAGGAAGCAAAAAAATGTGTTTGATGCCTCTTGATAGGAATCGGTAAAACACGAAAGTGAAATGTGCCTTCACAGGAGATTTTATTGTGCATCCATATGAACTTGCACATCGCTATTTATGTTAGGTCGGTATGGCACCGTTAGACGCATCAACGTTATACACTGGATTGCACGCGCCGGAACATGGCGTAAATCCGACTGAAACCACAGCCCATTGAAAACCATGCGAACGAAAAGGAGCCGGAACCAAAACCGAAAGCAGTAAGTGGCTGAGGGTCCCTCTATTCACCTACGTCGCACGTCCCCGAAGACGCTGGCATCGAGACGCCAATTGTCGGCGCTCATTAGTCTTCTGATAAACTACTTCGCTTCACTTCTCCTAGACGGCAGCATTTCCTAGACGGCATCTGAATGAAGAAAGTAGTGTAAAAGATATAAGACGTGTTCGTAGACCTACGTCCACTTGAATTCGTAGCGCAGTACGTATATATGCGAAAGCCCTAGCCCTCCTAGCTTCACTCTTCCAAAAAGAGAGCTTCAGCTCGTGCATTCCCATGTTGAATTCTAAATAAAAAACACCAAAAATACGATACAACTTATTCACATGAACACGGGAACAGTGAATAGCTTGCATCCCGAGCCACACTTTCGCCAGAAAAAAAACAAGTTGCAGACAGTGGCGCTTGCGAAGACGGACAATGCACCCCCCCCCCCCTTTTGGCTTTGTCGCGCAGCATTTGGGCTTCGTCTTGCCAGTACTGATTGCTGCCCAAATAACTGTCCATCGGTACCCCCAGGTACCGCCAAGGCCTTGTGGTCCAGTTTACGCGCTCAAAAAAAGTCGGTGTTGATTCTCAGTTTCCGTGCCAAAAACCGGCACACTTCTGCCAATTGACTGAGCTTTGGGTGACGTCACAAAATTCTTTGTTTATTCTGACAGCTCTACTCACACTTTGTCCGTCTGTGCAGAATACGGCCACTACATCAGCATACGATAGCAGCTTGACTTCGCTTGCATGCAACACAAAACCCCGTACATAACTATCATTTATAATCTCTAAAACAAAGTGTTCTAGAAAAATTACCACTGGCTTCACTCGGCTATGCCAGGATATACCTAGCGTGATCTAAGGCTCAGCTGGTTATTCTTAGGTTTCCTGGTTGTCTAGGATTAGCTTATTATCATGCTTACTGCTCCTAAAACGATTTCCAATCCAATCTAATCCAGTCAAGTCCAGCCACTGCTCCTCCCGCATGAGCAGCACGGCTCTCCAGGAGCCACGCGAAACGGCTATCAAGCGGCTCCGGCGCTGTGACAGACTTGGCTACTGCGCAACGGAGCCGACAGCTGGGCACGCGCCGGCGCCAGTGCGTCTGCCGCGGCTATGACATCACTCGTCTGGAATGCGCAAACTGGCGAATGTGGAGACCCAATCTCAACACACCCGTACTACAATTGTATGGGATTTTCAATACAATCCAATTTAATCCAAGCCAATCCAATCCAAATCAGAGCCAAACCAATCCAATCCAAATCCAAATCCAATGTCATGCTCTTCTCGCTTGCGCAGTACGACCCTTCAAGGTCGACGCGAAACTGCTCAACCTCGGCCACGCTACAAAATACAAAACAACGGGGAAGCAGGGCACCCTTTCTTCACTAATGACAACGCTGTAATGTACTCGGTAACGCTTTTGTTAATTATCAGCTGCGTGAAACCATCATGATACGCCATCTTAACTCCCTTTTAAAAAAATTCACAGCATATCCACGGGGTGAATGATGATGAGTGAGCGAAGCTCCTGAGGGGAACTCATCGGTAAAACCGTGACTCTTCAGTGAAAGTTCACCCACTACATCTGTGTCCGAACGTAACGTCTAGAAAGTCTCGCTTAAACCGCGCGTCGGCACCTTGGGGCTGAGCTCGCCTGATGCGTTTTGCAGACGCCTCACGACCTCTCACTGCATCGGGGTCTGCCTGCCGATACGCGCGCTTTCTCGCCGCTTCCCGTTCACTGACGTTTTGGAGATCCTCTTCGCGCCGCAGCCGTGCCGCTTCGCGTACGGCAGGGTCCTCGCGCCGTTGCCGTGACGCTTGGGCCTCTCGTTCTCGAACGCTGGGATCTCGGCGGCGTCGTCGCGCAGCCAGAGGACACGCTTCGGCCTCCCGCTCTCGTATGGCAGGATCTTGGCGGCGGGGTCGCGCAGCTTCACGGAGCGCTTCTGCCTCGCGGGCTCGCACATGTGCAGCCTTATCCATCGGGCGACTCCGAGCGCGCGCCAACAGCGAACGGATTTTATTACAACGCTCCCCGCCATCTAGTAAACAATCCAAGAACTAAACTAGAGGTAGCCACGCCATCTAGTAAACAATCCAAGCGCATCTTTTCATCATATAGTACCGCCATCTAGTAAACAATCCAAGAACTAAACTAGAGGTGGCTACATACATACGTCGAGGATGGACAGACCCACGCCCTAAGGAGCTTCGCCCCTAAAAAAACATCTCTCAACATTTTATATGCTTCAAAACTGAAAAAAGGATCCCATGCCAGACGCGATCAAAGGCTTTCTCAAAATCTACTTGTCGCATGGCTACTTTACGAAAAAACATGTCAAAGCACTGCAACACACTTCGCGCTACGTGAATGTTACAATACTGCGACCTTTAATGTCACATGTCTGATGTGGCCCGACGATCATACTGATCACACTCTGAAGTCTTTTGGCAGTAATCTTCATTAATATTTTGTAGTCTGTGTTGGCCAAAGTAATGGGTCGATATCCTGTGACAGACTGTCTTTTCAAAGGATCCTCAGAATTTGGAATAAGAATGGTGTGCGTGCGGGTGAAAATTTTTGGGAATGCCCTATTTTTGAAAGTTTCCTCGTATACAAGAAACAAATAGGGGCAATCATATTTTTGTACATCATATACAAGTCCGAAACCAGACCATCCGGAACCGGCGCTTTCCAACGTTTTAATTCATCAATTGCTGCTTCCACGTCTTTTAAACAAATGGGTTTTTCGAGTATTTGCCTAGTCTCTTCATCTAACACCGGTAACAGTGAAAGAAACCCTCGCTCAATAACATCTATTCTGGGACATGCAGGGCTGAATAGTTCGGTGTAAAACCGCACGAATTCTCGTTTTATCTGTTCGTCCTCGCGCATAGCAACACCCTGACAGGTTATTTGTTCAATTTTGTTGGCCTTCACATAACGCATCTCATCTTCTAAAGCGCGCTTTTTGGGCGCTTCCCCTGCCAGCAGCCTTTCTGCACGTGCTCTAATTGTTGCCCCCCTGTATCGTTCCTGATCGACCGCCTCGCGCCTGCTTTTGATGGTTGCGATACCGCCGCCGAAAAATCCTGACATCTGGCACTCTAGCTTCAACATACGACTGAGATTGCGACGGAGGCTGTCCTCTTCCTCCTTTTCTGTTCTTTTAATGCAGACCGCTCTTTCAATGGCCTTCATTTTAATGTCTTGCTTGAAAAGCTCCAACTTTGCTCCCCACCCAGTTTCGATATAATCTCTGCGCTTAACGAGAATCTCCTCCACTGCTCTATTGAAAGCGTTGTCCTTTAGTAACTTAGCATTTATTTCCACAACTCCCAATTATATTTCTTGTACCCTTTTCCCTTCCCCCTAGAAAAAACGAGACAAGACAATGATCAATAAATAATACCTGGTCGGCTGCATAATTACTGCACGTCGACAAAAGCTCTAGAGAGACGTATATCCGATCTAGGCACGCATGACTGCTTCCGTGAAAGTGCGTGTAGCCCACCGTGCTCGTGTTACCCGAGCAGTGGGCCACATATGACACGTCAGACTTATTTCGCATATGAGTAAGGGTCTCTGCATCCTTATTGTGCCAAGTCCCCGATCCTACGCGGTCTTCCCGTGCGCACACGCAACTAAATTCACCCAAAAGAATGATATTCCTATCACAGTTTGAATGGTTAGAAATACTGTTAAAAACTGATTCCTGTCGTTCACAAGATTAGGGGCGTAAATGCATATTACTCTAAATTTACCACCTGAAAAATAATCGTTTTATATTCTTCAAGGATTCACGCGACCCTTTCTTGCGAAGTTTTTTCAAAGTTGCACTCGCCAATGCTTTACTGCGGCTCATCGTTTCTTTGTGCGACGAGGAATGGCCTACAATTAGAGGATATCTGAAAGAAGTAGTTGACGCAGTTAGATTCCTTTCTGTGAGGTTTTCTTTGGAGTATATCTCAAATGTTTCCAGGGAGGGTTTGAAAAAAGATCTGAAAGAAATTCTCTTTCCTGTACCTCTGTACCGAGCAGTGTACTCTGCAGGCCAAGGATAGAGTGTTTTGTCCAGGGTGAAAACTATGATAATCCCAGCCTCTGTGAAAACCTTCTTTTTGAGATTGCACACCAACACACTACCTGTGAAAACATGGATGAAAGAGCGAGTTCTTTTTGTTGCTTGGAACAATTTGGGCGTCCTCTGTCAAAAACCTGAAACTACAGAACAGGTGTTTATAGAGTCGTTGGGATGTCATTTTCTTCTGGGACGTCCTGATGAGAACCCTAAAAAGGAGTATCCGGTGACACCATATGGAATCAGGTTCATCAGTGTAAATAATGAAGACGATGTACCGCATGATATGATTTTGCTTTTAGGATTGTATAGCATCTGGCGTTCTCGAATGGCGGTGCGCCTTGCGGATGTCAATGCGCAAACCGTGAGCGCATATTTCAGGGAAAAAGTGAAATATCTGTGTGAGCTGTACAAAGTGGAAAATCCTGACGCTGAAATCTTGCCAGTACTTCAAAAATTGACATCATTTGATGTTTAAAGTAGTTTCCACCAACCAAAACATGGGAGGCGCTTGTTATTACATCATTGACTTGCAAAAATGTAAAAAAAAGAAACCGAGAAAAAAAAAGAATTTGTAGCGCAGTGGGCAGAGCGCTTTGTAGCTCCCTTTGCGGCGAGAGAGTTCGAGGCTCGAATCCCGGCACAGCCGCGTTAATAAAACTTTTTCTGGCGACGTTATTTCCGGGACGGATATGACGCCGCTCAGATCTTGGTGTACCCGGGCATATAAAGCACTTTTATGTTAAAAAGCGAGAAGCGTTGGAATCGGAAATGCGGTGTTCGCTGCTGCTATTACAAACAAATGACCGGTATGAGAAACAAATGTTTTACGAGCACTGCTCTTGCGGGACTAAATACTGCAGCGAGTTTGAATTTGCACTAATTACAGGAAACGGCAGAACTGACGCCAGGAAATGGTTCCGTATTGGTTTGTCGAATATACAATTTTCATGAAGTTATAGAACACGTCTTTCCTTTCCAGAGGCGCTGTAAGAACCGCTTGCAATGCTAACACACTGTCCTCAAAAAAACCCAATGCGGAACCCATCTAAAATATGCACGGATTTGTAAATACTCGAAATGTTATTTCGAGCCAGCAGAGCAAGGCGCGCGCAGTTATCAATCAAGATCACGTGGGCTTTCTCCTCTCCACCTTTCCCTTCTCACTTCCTCTCTTTTGCCCTTTGGCTATGTTAAAGGGGACATGCAGACAAAATACAAGTTTGTTTTGCTCGAAAGATATCGTGCTTAACAGTGCCACCAGCGCTTATCAGGCAGCAAATGATGCCGTATTCACTGAGAAATTAATTAATTTAGGTTAAAATTGCTATCGCTCGACTGAACACCGGCCACGCCGAGCGCTCTCGCGAAGCCTAACCAAGCAAATTTGGAACGGCTGCCACGAACGACGAGCGCCACGTGCCACGAGCGCCATCCTCCTCGGGCTCGCGGCGCACCTCTGCCTCGGGCACGCTCCTTCGGGCCTCGCCCTACTACTGATATCGGACGTGCACCACCCAAGACCCACCCATGCTACCGGAAAACCCGACTCCCGGCAGTGACTCTCAACACGTCGCCAACATGGACTTCGATGAAAACAGCGGGCGCACAATGAACAGTCCTGGCCCCTGGGTGCAAGTGCTCAGAGAACGAAGCAATGCAAAGAAGAATCAACGGCAAGCCGCCAACATTGCTTCCACTCAACAGCTTGCGCCTAGTTCTTCAACCACCCATTCTCAAGCCTCAGAAAAATCTACAGGAGCCCGGGCCGCCCACACGTCCCAACCCTCATCGATTAACCCTTGCAAATACCCCACATACATCTTGCCGAAGATAATACGAAGAAAATACATCTTGCCGAAGCTACCAGAGGACGAATACAAGATTGTTTATCGTCCACATACAGGCCTCAAAGTGTCGGCATGGCCAGATAAAAGCATCGCGCAAGGCTTAGCGGTCGCAGGTGGTTTCCACATCAAGGACTTCTACGCACACGTCACTGTTCAAACACAGTGGACCCAAAACCTCATCGTAGCCAGCACCGCGGACGAGGACTATGCCATGAAGCTCAGTGCTATTACCCACCTTCAGCTCGGCGCGGCGCAATACGAACTTTCCCCATATCTTACGCCTTTACCCGGCACTGTGCGTGGCGTAATACACGGCATCGAAGCGGGTACAACTGAAGAAGACCTAGCCGACCTGATCTCTACTACTGGTCCTAGAATACTTCACGCACGTATGCTCGGACGCTCAACATCAGCCCTAATCACTTTCGACGGGCCACATGTCCCCTTCTACGTCAAGTTTGGAAGCACCTACACCCGCTGCCGCCCCTACCGCCGATCCGTGTAGTTCTGTTCTGCAAGTGGAGAACTCGGCCACCACCAGGACGTTTGCCCCAACCCCGAAAAAAACGTCTGCAAGCTCTGCGGTGATGAAAACCCCCAGCCAAATCATTCGTGCCAACCAAAATGCAAATTATGCGATTTACCACATGAAACAGCCGGCAAGAACCGCCTTTGACCAAGCCCGCCACCTCTAAACATCCGTGAGCGCTTCATCCGGTATCCGGAATACTCCGGAGACACTTCCATTCAGCGCCCACCCGCCCAGGAGACTCGGTCAACGCTACCGCAAGACAACACCAAGGTGAGCTGGTCACAAGTCCTTAGACCCCCCCCCCCCCCCTCACTGCTCCGAAACCCTTTCCCCCGCTCCCAGACAGATCATCAAACACCAACACCCAACATTACGAGCAGACCATCAGCAGCCTAGGTAGCCAAAACACGGAATTAACTAAAAGGCTTGAACTCATTGAGAAAGCCGCCCAAAGCAGAATCGAAGCCCTAGAACGCCAAATAGAACAACTTATCACCCGAATTGAAACATCTCAAAGCAGCTCAGTAACCCTGCGCCTTCTCCAACAAGACGCACCCCCGCCCACCCCTGACGCCCCACAAGTCCCTGCACTCCCGACATTTGAGCAGCTAAATCTCATGATAGAGCAGAAGATCGACCAGAAGCTGACGCAATTCAAGGAACAAGAAGAGCAACACCTCACGTCCCACTTGGAAAATGTCCCCAAAGGTCTCGAGAACACTACCCATACCATCATCAAGTTAGGAGAAACACTCAACGCCCGCATGACTCGTCTCGAAGAAGCTCTTAACGACAAAGTTGACAAGATGGGCTTGAACCTCAACCAACGCGTTATAAGTCTCGAGGAAGAGCACCAACAATCGCACAAAAAGCCCAAATCCCACCCCTTGCGCGAAGCCCATATGCAAGAAACCGAACCGACGAACTACCCGACAATGACTAACGACCTCTCCCGCTCAGATACCTCCCCTACTCTCACCGTGTGGCAGTGGAACTGTAGGTCATTCAATCGAAAGCGACAGTCCCTCCTCTACTTCATCCAGCAACACAATCCGGATGTTATTGCCCTACAAGAAACTTAAACAGAGCACATTAAATTAAGTGGATATGATAGGCACATCGCTCCCGGTCGTTTCCGTACTGCCATTCTTACGAAGAAGCAGCACACCTCCCAACAGCACACCTTCGATAACCCTATCGAACACACCCTCGTCGAAATACTACCACGCAACAAGATTCACCCAAGCTTGTTTATCCTCAATATCTACAGCCCGGCATCTAAATCTCTTGTGGGCCTCGGCAAACACCTCCGAACGACCAAACGACTCATCCATGGACACAAACTGCTCGTCCTTGGCGATTTTAACGCTCCGCACGCCGCATGGGGATGCACCATTACAACTAAGAAAGGCGCGGATGTACATAACGCTGCACAGCAACACCAGCGTATACCCTCTGGACCAATCCCACACTGCCCACTCGCATCGGCAACAGCGCTTCCCGTGACACGACGCCCGACCTTACCTTCTCCCACAATATCAAGAACATCCAATGGACAAGACTGGACGAAACCCTGGGAAGCGACCATCACATCCTTCGCATCCTAGTAAAACATAATCGGATCCCCCAGAGAATCGGGCAAGCGAAGATCATGAACTGGACCGCATTCCGTGAGTCCGCGCAGCTCGAAATTCTCACTGATATGAAGGAATGGAGTAAAAAATTATTGGATTCTGTTCATGAACACACTACAACAGTTCAGCTTACGATGGACAATCCAGCGGTGGGCGCGCATCTGCTTCATATCTGGGACGCCCGGCGGAATTTGATACGTCGCTGGAAGAAACAAAAACACAACCGCAAGCTCAACCTGCGAATAGCGCAGCTGATTAAACAAGGTGAGGAATATGCAAACACCCTCAGCCGACAAAATTGGAACCAGCTTTGCGATCAGTTACAAGGTACCTTAAGTAATCGCCGCACCTGGCTTATTCTCCGGTTTCTACTCGGGCGCACGGAAAGCGAAGCAACTACAGGACACCACCTCCAGCGGCTCATCCACAACTATCCCGGTACCGATGAAGAACTCCTCCGCGACATCACGACCCACCATATTGGCGCCTCTATTAGCGCTTCTTCCCCGACCATGGGCCTACCCGATTACGCTGGAAGACCCAACCCGGACCTAGATGCCCCTTTCACGACGACGGAAATTATCGCTGCTATCCGCAAACTGACCCGAAAAGCAGCACCACGACACGATCGCATCAACAATAAAACACTGCGAAACCTTGACTATAAAACCATTGACAGCCTCCTACAATACATCAATGAAAGCTGGGAGCGAGGACAATTACCGGCGCAGTGGAAACATGCAGACATCACCATGATTCCCAAGCCAGGCAAACCCATTAACTTCCGCAACTTCCGCCCAATCTCTATTACCTCTTGCGTGGGTAAACTCTACGAATACATGGTGCACGACAGACTATCAATGTACTTGGAAGACAAGGAGTACCTCCCGCACATCATGTTTGGCTTTCGCCCCGGACTTTCAACACAGGACATCCTTCTTCAAATTAAAGAAGACTTATTGGATAACCTCAGCAGCCAACACAAGAGCGCCATTCTCGCACTTGACGTCAAAAGCGTGTTTGACAATGTCACCCATCAAGCTATACTCGAAGGCCTGCAATCTACCCACTGTGGAGAGAAAGTCTACCGTTATGTGCGCGACTTTCTCACCGACCGCACGGCCACGATTGGCGTGGGACAACTCCGCACGGCAACTCTAAAAACACCACCAAAAGGCACCCCTCAAGGTTCTGTCATTTCTCCACTGCTTTTTAACTTGGCAATGCGAGGGCTACCGCCGCTCCTGAACAAGATACCAGGAATCAGCCATGCGCTGTACGCAGACGACATCACTATCTGGACGCGTACAGGCTCAGTAGGAGAACATCAAGACGCACTCCAAACAGCAATAAACATCACGGAAGAATACCTCCAGGCTCGCGGGCTTTCCTGTGCCCCTGACAAATCGGAACTTTTACTGATCAAGAAACGCAGCAGAGGTAGCCCACCCGCCCCCATACCCGACCTTGAACTCTCAGTCAATGGTAACCCCATACCCCTGGTTAATACCCTACGGATTCTCGGCTTAACATTACAGAGAGACGGAGCAGGCCTTGCAACCATCCAAAAAGTTCAAGAAACAGTAATTCAAGTCACCATCTCATTCGCCGCGTAAGCAACAGACGCCATGGTCTCAAAGAGCACGACATAATACGCTTGACCCAAGCCCTAATCATCAGTAGGATTACTTATGGCACTCCATACCTCAGTCTCGAGTATAGCGAGCGCGACAAACTGAATATCCTTATCCGGAAGGCCTACAAGCTTGCACTTGGTCTACCTCCGACAACTTCTACCGACAAGCTAATGAAACTTGGTCTGCACAACACCTGGGAGGAACTCGCTGAAGCTCACAAAATCAGCCAACTCGAAAGACTTAAACTCACCAAAACGGGTCGTCATACGCTACATCGGCTTGGCTACGATGCACAGGAGACATCATATAGTAAACAGCGCATTCCCCTGGTTCTACGCCAACTTATAACCGTTGCTCCAATCCCCAGAAATATGCATCGCGTATTCAATGCATACCGAAGAAAGGCCAGGGTCATCACCCTCAGAAAATCCTACGGAGACAACAAACCAGCGGTCCGCTACACAGATGCTGCCCGGTACCCTCGAAAGTCTGCGCATGCCATCAGCGTTGTCAACACCCATGGCACAGAACTCACGTCGGCCACAATCCCAGTCCCTGACACAGAGTCTGCAGAGGAAATCGCCATCGCCCTCGCTGCTACCACGGGCTCAGACTACCTCACTGTGATCACAGACTCCAAAACCGCCTGCCGCAATTACCAACTAGGTCGTGTTTCTGGTCAAGCCATCCGCATCCTGAACAATCTACAAAGCCCACCCGACCTCCGCATAGTCTGGACCCCAGGCCACGCATCCCTCGAGGGGAATGAAGCGGCACACGCCGCTGCCCGCGAGCATACCTTCCGGGCCTTCCCCTCGTTGGCAGACAGATCGATTACCTCCAGCGATGACATTCAAAGAAGATACACGGATGTCCTCGCCCATTACCGACTGCAGCGCCGCATTTACCCCCCACCACACCCCAACATGACCAGAGAGGACGCCGTTACCCTCAGACAGCTGCAAACTAACACCTACCCCCACGGAACACTACTCCATGCCATCTACCCAACAACATACACTCTGACTTGTCAACGCTGCCCCACACCCAACACTCTCTACCATATGGTCTGGGAGTGCCGACAATCGCCATCATTAACCCCCCAACCAAACCCAACACTGGAGGAGTGGGAGGACCAGCTGACCAGCTCACGCCCTCAAGACCAGCAACGACTGGAGGACAGGGCCCGCCGGGCAGCCAAGGACCAAGGCTTCCTGGACTAAGGAGGCCTCCCACAACGGAACTAATACAGCTGAATAAATGTTTTTTCCTCCTCCTCCTCCCGACAAATCGTGTGTTTTTGTGACGCCTGCCATCAAGTCAGAAGGGCGGGTATTGAAACGAACTTCCAGTGCGTCATTAGTGGAGGCGGGATTTTTAGGCACTAAAAACGCACGTTTTAGGCGCCAAAAATAGGCGGCAAAAACAACGTTTTAGGCACTAAAAAGAATAAAATAGGCGCAATAAATTTTTAGATAAATGCTAATAATTTCAAGTGAAGACGTGAGCGAACTGTAAGCACGACAGGAAATCCAAAAATGTCATTGCTATGAGGCCACAATGGCAGTAACAGTTCAATTCAATTCAATTCAATTCTTTATTTTTCTCTCATAACAACTTCTATACATTGACCTTAGACGTGGAATTGCCCCGTAATACGTCTGGGCTAATGGCGATCAATTGGCTTACTTTCACAAGCGCATTGCTTACATACATGTTCAGATGCGAAAGTCACTCAAGCGTCGCATATTGTGAAACAGGCAGGAGAAACAATACTTGAAATATGGTAATACTGATTTATAAAAGCGCAAAGTTATGTCTGCCTGACGCGATTAAATTATAATAAAGCAAGAAAATAATAAATGCAAGATAGACAAGGTTTGTTAAGAAATTAACATGTTGTTACGTGAGAGCTTACATACAAACTTTAGCAATTTTCTACAGGTACCTTAATTATACAGGCAAGACCTTTCAACACTGCCAAATACACATACGCTCATTCGAAATATAAATATTAAGAATTGTGTTTGGACAGAACGCGGAACCTAGTTTAAGAATCACTATGAAAATTATAGAAATAATAGGTAACTACCAGCATCTCCAGATTTCCGGGTTCAAAATTATGCCTCTTGTCGCTGAGAATGAGTTTGTACGCGGAGAACGAACGCTCGACGTCGGCAGATGTGATTGGTGCGTACTTATACTTGGGAAGATTCGACGGGTTAATTTACACTGGGATCCTACAGTGCTCAGCAGCAAGGACTTCTGAAGCTTCTTTAAGGACAGAAAACCCCTTGTTTTTGTCCAAGACCGATTGCAGCTTCGCACGTGCCTTTTCGGCGACGGGTCCTTCGGGAACGGTGGCGATTCTTTCCTGTGCGTGGAGAATTAGCGCAACGTTCGTAACAAGAGTTTCTCCCGCAGTTTCAAGTTTTTTGATAGAATCCGCTAAGAACGTGAAGTTGGCGCAAAGGTACGCGAGGTCTCCTGGAAGGCTATTCACGGAGAGGACAGCTTGAGCCTTTGTGACTGAAACATTCTCGTCAATTGGAAGGCCGTTGATCACGGCCTTGCTGTCCGAAAAGTAGCAGTTGTAGTACTCAACAGCGTCTAGCCACATTCCCCATCGTGTGACGACGGGTTCTGGCGGAAGCGGCACATCAGGCAGCATCTCTTTGAAGACGCGCACGCGAGAGGGTGCCTTCAGGAACACGGCCTTGGCTGAACCAATAAGCTCGTTGACGTCAGTGAAGTGCTTCCTCAGTTCCTCGCAAACACGATGAAGCGCATGCGCTAGGCAGGTGACATGGAGCATCTGCGGATAGAAGGCCTTCAGGAGATGAGCGGCCTTGTGCATGTGGGCTGCAGCGTCTGTGTAGAGCAACAGAACCTTTGTGGCCTCGACTCCTGTAGGGTAAAGAACCTTTAGGGATTTGTTTACAAAATATGCTACAGACTCCCCATTTGTTCTCTCCAAAGGTTTCGAACACACGAGGAAAGCCCTTGTCTTCTCGTGCGCCGCAAGCTTCCCAGCAAGAAAGTGAGCGACAAAGCGCCCTTTGACGTCTGTTGTTTCGTCTGCGGAAATTCAGAACAGTAAATATTTCCAGGTAGAATGAATAAAGGTATCAAATTGCACTCGAAAGCGAAACTTGACGCTACATAGTGCTTATTTAGGCGCCAATTTGAGAAAAAAGGCATTTATAGGCATTTATCGGAGTTTAGGCAGCAACACCCAAAATAGGCATTTATAAAACCACCGTAAGAGCCATCCTTGACCTCCAATTCGTGCTCATATATCGAAATGGGGCGATAGGAACGCAAGGAAAAAAATAGGCATTTGCCTAAAATCCGGTCCCTAGTCATTAGGCTCTGTAGCCTTGCTTGCCGTCAGTCCTCCAAGATGGCGCTGCCATACTGAGCCGCCGACTGTTGTACACCGTTGCTTCGTTTTGGACCGTATTTGCACCTGGCGTGTTTTTCTTGCGGTAGAAAGTAATCGTTTCGTGAAACATGGGGTATACTAGAAAAACAGGGTGACTTAAGACAACGTCGCTTACGCAAATCAGCCAGTGCCGTGCAAGACAACTCCAAAGCGGCGTACTTCTGTGCAGCTAAAACAAGCAGCTAAAAGTGCGCCCAGTACCAACGGCAGTGAGCATCGGTTAACTCTATGGCATCGGTACGTCTATGTTAATGTGTATTTACGTACATTTTATTGTTTATCCCACCATTCTTATTGCTCACAAATGAATACGCATTACATTTAAGCGCAAATCGCTCGTTTGGCGATCTTATAAGCCCTGCCTAATTTGCGTTTGCTTTTGCCAACCTCAGCCAATCGCACGGCTGCGCCTATAACACCATAGGCTCTGTTGCGGGAAAAGAGCTAGTGGGTCGCATGGCCATTCCCTTTTTTTCCTAATTATATACTAGTTCATTTTTGCGAAGTGTGCGTTAAAAGTTGTGTCATTATTATTCTGACGTGCAAATTTCCGAATGAACCAAACTTTCGTTTTGTCTGCATATGGCCCCTTTACATGTGCTATAACTCAAACAAAAATTTGTAGGAGCTCTTAAGCCTACTTGCATGCTTCCAAGGCGAAAGCTTAGCGATTTTTCTTCACGTCCTTCGTAGACGGGGCAGTTCCGGTTCAGGCTGTTCTCTTCTGAAGGGCATCTTGTTATAAACACGTCCACGAATCGACAAAGCAGCCACGCTACTTTACCATCGCACAATATTGCCGCTTCCGTTCTATATCGACGTCCCCTCCCGCTCACCTTAATCCTACCGTATACCATCTTAATCCCTCCCTTAATCCTCCTCAATTTATCCCAATTCACCTTAAAGGCTACACCATCACCCCTTAATTCATATTTATTCAGGTTAATCCCCACCTTAATCCATCTAGTCAATCACTAATTAACTTTGACGATCAATAATAATCTCTTATACACGGCTCGAAATAATTTGCTTCGCTTGGGGTGTTCCTAGGGTCACGTCATATTTTTTGTACGGTCCAGACTGTACGTTTCCTGGAGACAATGGTGTTCATGGACACATTCCAATCAGACATAGAAGGCTTTTGCCTTAGTAAGTGGTTTATTCCGAAGTGCTGGCCTCGGCACACCCTCACGGCACGAGTTTTCAGTTGCCCGACGATGATACAAATGCGGGCAATGTTTAAAACGCGTGGCTTATAAACGGTCTTCTGGAAAATGTTGCTATTAGAGGACCCCGAAACCATTAAATGAATGTTAAAAACGGGGAGCGTAGATTGTTGCTAAGTGTCGTCGAGAGGGTGAATTAGTGCTCGGAGCGCAAAAAGAAATAAACTATGTTGTGCCTCAAAGGGTGTATAGAGGGGGAGGGGTGGAAGCCTTCACTGGAAGCTCTTCCTTAGTGGTGAAAGGCCCCTTGGACCTGGCAGCCTCTTAGGCCATTTGATCGCAGGACTAGATGTTCCACGAAGTGTCACACTGTTTGCAGGACACTTGAAGGCCCCTGGAGGAGCTGCGGCCACTTAGTAGATGAGATAGGAAGCGGTTAATTGGAGTGAGAGCTTCACTCTGAATGAGCTAACTTAGTTTGATTCTGCAAGCGCCGTGATTTTCTTTTTTGTATGCGAAGCATGTCTGGGTAAATTTCGGCAGAACTCCTGGGGTCAATATTAGCCGCCCCAATCATCTTTCCCCAGCTTTTCGGTGTTCGTTTTTGGAGTGGTTTTGCCGAAAGCGCCGATTTTAGTTCACCATTCTCCGAATAATACCCATGGCCAGGGGGTTTTGGTGCAAGTTCCTTTTTTTTCGTGATTTTCCTGGTCCGAAAAACCAGTACGCTACCTATGGATCTCTGCAATTGCGCGTGAAGGTGCAGTGTGTAGGTATATAGACAAATCCTTACATACAGCACAAGGCAAAAAAAAATAGTTTGGGGAGCCAGGCAAGAAAACGTGATAAGGCGTCGTTTCATTTGGAATTGAGGTCACGTGAAGTAAGGTTCATTTTTTTAAGAATAAGAGGCTCCCAAAACATTTATCCACATCTTATTGAAAAACAAAAACCAGATAAACATTTACTATAAATACATCAGCCGCGAAAACGAGAAACTTTTTTTTCTATCAAGGCTGAAATAAGCAGGGCGAAATTCTAAAGAACGAAATCGATAACGCACAAAGCTAGCTCTAGTTAAGTTTAAAGTGTCGAGCCAGAAACTCCAAAACCTTCCCGAGTTTTGTTCGCGCAGTTTTTTTCTGATGCTTTTCTTCAAGCCCTGTTGAACTCTCCGAATATTATTTCGTATTGTATGTTATATTCGAGGTTCTCATACCTCTTTAATTACGAATATCGTGAAAGTATGCCCGCCGATCTTATCCTTTAAAACAGTCGGTAGCATGGTGACAGCGGCGTAATTGGATTTTCTTCTTAAAGACCGGTCGAAACCTCTTTCTCACCAAAATATAATTGATTTCGTCGAGAACTGGCCTCATATGCAAAAAATACGGAAAATGGCTTCGCAGAATTCGCTCCTACTGAAGCGATAAATTCAGAGAGCTGGTGCTCAAAACTTATATCGGCTTGAAGTGCCTATCTCTCCGTGCCAGACCCCCACCTAGTAAGGTCACGAACAGAAATGATATGCCGAAGACCCATTTAAGTCGATTTAGAAGCTGGGACCATTCCAGGATATTCGGCTTCTAGAAAGTGCGCAGTAAGCTGATTTGCGTTGTTATGGTCACATCGGAACGGGCTGACCGCGTTCGAAAAGCGGTTCGGACGGCCATGCGTCTTCGTTGCCACCAGTGGGCCTCATTCTATATCTTATCTTTTAACTCCAGCCTACATTTATTTTGGGAATTGCAGTTTCCCCCACTCTGAGGAGACTCTCGTACGGAGACTGTTGAGGCGCTGGTTTTTCGAGCGCAGCTTTTGGGTCTGCCTTCTCGGTATTTTGCTGGGCAGTTACTTCAGTCTTCATTTTCATGATGGTGATGATGATACCGTCAACGATTTTAGCACGCGTTATTCCGTGGGCCAGTCTGTTGACGCATAGCATGAGTACGTTGTCTGCGGGAATCTCTGATGGCAATATTACACACCCTCTGCCACAGTGTAGGTGCGGGTTTATTCTCGAAAGACTTTTAAAGTGAAGCGTTAGTGTCCTCACGGATGCCATTGTACGCCAATACGCCCTGCAGGAGAGGCAACTGTTTCTGACGATGACGATGAATGATCGTGTGTGAAGTCAAAGCAAAACACCGGCTGGCGATTAAGATGCTCCGTACTGCGATATTTGGGCGCAGCTGCTCATTGCTCAGCACTCACTCGGGGTTCTGGCGTCGGCGGTGCTGAGCCTCCGCTCTGGCAGCTGGCTTAGCTGCAGCGGCTGACGAAGCGCACGACCGATTGCCTCACTCGCAGTTCTGCCCTCACTCCCGATGGATGCAGCGCGCTGAGCAGCACTCTTTCGTGGGTTCTCGACGGCAGCTATGGTGGGTGAGCTTCTGCGTCGGCGGCGCGAAGTGCGCCTCAGGAAGGGACCGCGAACTTCGTCTTAAGCAAGCGCACATCATAGTAACGCGCGCGCCCATCTCGCGCTTTCGCCAAGAGTCGCGCCGTGTCTTAGTAAGTATACTAGAGAGAAAACTGTGCCTTGTAAGCCATGTCGTCGTTGGGGTTTATGGGAGTACCCCCGCTTTTGGCTTGCGCTTGGCATGACAATTGGATTCTTAAGCGGTTTTTGGGATTTGCTTTCTTCACTATGCATTAACACGTCTACGAGCTACGAGGAAGCCGATGTCCTCCCTGTTCTGTGGTAGCCGTGTTCAGTGAAACAGCAGGCAGTGCGACGGAATGCATGACTGAGCGGGTAATATGCCGCCGCGAAAGTTGTAGCCGCGAAAGAAAGAAACAAAACGTACTTCGACGAAGACAAGATACGACAGATACGGGCGCCTGTATCCGTCCTATCTTGTGATCGTCCACGACTGTTTAGCGCCACGTTTCCTTTCTTCTTCAAAACCAACTCCCTGAGCAGCAAGTTTTGTTAAACTGTAGCTGACGGCCCGTGCACCGGTTCACGAAGGCGACTTTTTCTCGAGGCACGCTCAAAAAACTTTACGAACCCTTCAAGCGACTTAAAAGTCGAAATAATGATAAAATTAACACAATAAGATTCTCTAATGAGTTTTTCCCCAAATATTAACACTGTTCGCGACTGCCACATTGGCCTGCAGAATACCACGCACAACCGTTCCGCCAAAAATACCATTTGCCTTAGTTTTAAATCAGCCTGTTTTATTTTCCACTTACATAATTGCACACTATTGTTCGCTTTTGTGGCACTTTGTTTAAATTTGCGGTCACTAAAACGTTTCAGTCCAAGCCAGTGATGAAACTAAGGCGAGCGCATGATATAATGGCGGCCCATGACGACACAGACGGCCTTGATGTGAGCCGCATAGACGCTAGCGCCAGATTCCTCTCTAGTGTATATTGCAAGAAACTCTATGCCTTCCCCCACCGCACACTTTCCGAAAGCGCTAGCTCGCAGCCGCCACGGCGAACCGCCCTCCCCTTCCACTTTCGCGACGCTCTCCTCCTTTGCTTTCTTTCACTCGCCGGTCTTCCCATCGTTCGCTCGGTCGTGACGACGCCAACGCGGCTGAGCTCAGGGACGGGCGTTAAAGGGCTGCGCCCTAAAAAAAACTTACCGTGTACTGCTCCTTTCATTGCAAATGTCGTCAAAAGACGATAGTCTTTGTAGACATTTGCCAAGGAAAGGCCCCCCTTTGCTTTCCCGCTCACCTCTCATGCTGTTCCTGTTCTGTCGCGCTCATCCCAAGGTAAACACACTAAAGGTTTGCTCAAGGCGATTTGAATTTACCGCGTTCCACTGCTACAGGCCGGGTTCCTCAATGCCAGCGTTGCAGTACGGCGGAGACGCGCGTGAATCGAGGTGGCCGACTTCAAGGTTTATAGAACCGCGTTGCCGTGCTCCACGTGCGTTCCAAGCAGAACGTGGAACCTAGCTAGTGGAACCTTTCGTTGCAGTTGCCGCTTGATGTCTCATATGCCGCCAGGAGGTGACGCGGGCAATAGTAGGCGGCGGTTTTCTGCAGCAGATGTAGAATATCGTTTGCTGTCGAAAAACCATGCATTCATGAATTTTTTAATAAAGGAACACTGTAAATATCGCTTGTGTATTAATTTTCGGCTTTATATTTGCGTAATGCCTTGTTCATTTTCAACAAAGTTGACAAGTATGAACATATAAACCGGGCTTAGACGCTCACATTTGGCTGTGGGTTTACAAGACTATTGCGCAGTATACATTTGACTTCGGCCGAGTGGCTGAATCCAGTCAGACAGACAGACGGACAGGGAGACAGACAGACAGAGAGACCAAAATTTCGGGTTTAAGTAGCCCAAGAAAGACTGTCGTCTTTAAAAACGCTTCCCGTGGGTCCCTCGCGTTATGAAGCCGGCGTCTATCCGATTGCTCCGTTTCGAGATGGCCGAAATGAACGCCAAGCAACAGGTACCGATTCGCGCCGCACACCCCAAAACCCGAAAGTTAGGCCTACGGATTGCCCACCCGAGAGTTGCTGTGCGTATCCTGTAGAACGGTGGTGCGTACATCCAGAGAAGCACATACTCGCAGTGTGGGATTGGCCAATCAAAGAGTTTATCAGGGAAAGCTTCGCGTTCAGCCGTCGTCGTCGTTAGACGGAGGCGTGCAGGATTTATTTATCTTGACCTTTAGTACTCATTTAATTGCTTTCGCGTTAAATATTACGCGTTTTCTGCCGACACTCCAAGTAATCAACCTGTATTAGTCAACTTCGCTGCACATCGCTCTGTATTCATGGTCACGAGGTGTCATCATCGTCAAAAAACGCTTAATTAGCTGAATGTATAGTTTCGTTTATGCGTTTCTAATGCACATGCTTTAAATATTCACGCGGGCCCCCACTTGCTAATGCTCATCCGCGAGAGCACCTCTAAGAACTTGGGAAACGTGCTTCAGGTAATTTCACGCTTGACTTGAATTTCTCCGCACATCAGGCAACTGCATCGAAAAAGGCTATAGCTTTGTAGAGTGTAGTCGAGGAATCCGAGAAACGGGGCTGTTTTATCGTTGCCCCTAAATTGGCCGCGCCTAGATGTTTCACTGCTGGCAAACGAGTGTTCCCGCGGACTTCCAGTATATCCAGTATATCCAGTATATCGCGATGCGAGTGTGAGCTCTAAAACTCGGGATAAAACGGTTTTTTGGTGCGTAAATTCTCACATTCCTGATAAAACTTTACCATCCCTTCGTAAAGAAAGTTGAGAGGAGCACGAAAGCTTTTTCACATCGAAACCGCGTCAAAAGTGCGTCGAAGCCCTCGGTGACAGTGCGTCCAGTCGATCGTTGAACACTCAAAGAACCAAATTGCGAGCGAACGAACGAACCTATGCGATTATTTTCCGCGCATTAAGTGAGCGCATCTACGGAAGATCGAAATATATACCGATACGTGGTTTGTGAGATAAAGGTATACTATATTGTACTCCTCCTTCCGGATCGACGCGTGTATTGTACTATCAGTCATCATCATCATCATCATCATCATCCCTACGTCCACTGCAGGGCAAAGGTCTCGCATAGATCTCCAATTAACCCGGTCCTATGCTAACTACGATCTGTTTATCCCCGCAAACTGCTTGATCTCATCTACCCATCTAACGTTCTGCCGCCCCCTGCTACGATTGCCCTGTGGTAAAGTGTTCTCTGTATTATCTGTAACTCTTCCTTTTTGGCAATCAAGTAACCATGTTGACACAGTGGAAGCCCGGTTTCGCGCACGCGCCATGTGTCCAGAAAGCTTATCAGAGCTTTTCGTCCGACCAACGTGTCTACGGGGAAATGCGTTAGTTTTTTAAAAGGACGCCATTCGTCCCAGCAAGAAGTCTTTCACTTAAAACTCCCACCTCCCCTCGCGGGAACGCCTGTGTAGATGCGACGCATAGGCGGAGCGGCGAAGGGAACGCGTTTTATAGCGCGCATAACGTTGAGGGGACTGCGTAAGCTGGTCCCAGTCGATGACGACGTTGGCGTACTTGTAAAGCGGCGTGGACTCTAGGTGTTTGAGCCAAGCGTGGATGTTGCTTCGCCGGAGAACGGCACACTGGTTATATGCGCAGCGCGCCCGAAGGAGAGGAAACCGCGGAAGAGAGAGTACTGCACATGCGCCGGCCCCAGCGCGTCTGCCGCGGCTATGACGCAACGTGCCACGGCTATGACGCAACACAATCCAACACAATCCACTTTAATCCAATCCAATTCAAATCCAATCCAACCGAATCCAAGCCAAGCCAATTCAATCCAATCCAATCCAATTCAATCAAATCAAATCAAATCAAATCCAATGCCCCTCGCGAGAGAGTGTTCGTTATCGGAGAGGAGAGGGGGTGAGCGGCGGAGAGCGGCGGAGAGCGCAGCTCGCGCTGCGAGGAGAATGGCAGAGGGGTGGACAACGCCGACAACAACGACGACGACGCCGGAGGGACAATGCGAGTGAATCAGATGCTCTGCATCTAAAAAAGGCCCATCTCCCCGCGAGGGGGACTCGAGTAAATGCGTCGCATAGGGGGTGGGTGTATTGCGTTAACGTTTAGTGTTTGGGGAGTTGGTGGTAATGAATGCGTTGTATCAGCAGCTTCTTGACGTAGTTTGAATGAGTCAAGGATATAAGGCGCGTTCGTAGCCTTTCATTCTGTGTCGGTTTTTTGGGGCAGTGGGAAGAGCACCATGTACCTCGTGTTCCGCCCACAGGTAGTGAATGCGTTGTATCAGCAGCTTCTTGACGTAGTTCGAATTAGTCAAGGATATAAGGCGCGTTCGTATCCTTTCATTCTGTGTCGGCTTTGTGGCGCAGTGGGTAGAGCCATGTACCTTGCGTTCCGCCCGCAGGGTCGTGGGATCGAAACCAGGCGCCGGTAACTTATTTCTTTTTATAGTGTAGGGGGAGGGGTGCGGACCTGTTGTTGAGAGCGAGGAGGGTAGCGTGATGCGGGAGAGGAGGAGTGGGGGAGAGGGCGCACCTGCGCGCTGAGCTGTTGCGGACGGACGGCGGGCGCTACATGTGAGTAAAGAAATGCTCTGCATTTAAAAAATGAGCAAGCCGTTTCTCCGTCCCCCAAAGCTCAGAAACAATAAGCAACGTGACGTATTATGTGAAAGAACATCTCGAGTGGCGTACCAGTAGTTTTGTGGCAGCAGTGAAACGTTCTTTGTCGTATTATGAACGTCCCTGCGTACAGTTCCTGAAGAAAATGAGTGGAAAGGAGCTGACATCTTTCCCCTTCACTTGCCGAAAGGACAGCAAAAAGCGCTACCCTACTATCGGCCCTGTGTAGACAATGTGTTGCGCATAGCTTGCTTTGCTTTTGTCGCGTTGTTTTCTCAAAAGCGCTATCAAGCGTTGCCATCGTTGGAATTGAACTGAAAGCGCCCTATGCAGAGATAGGTACCCTATGGGGCACGAAACGCGATATAACTGGTTTGGAACCACAATAACGGTGAAAACCCGAAGCTGCAGCTGAAAAGCGGCAACAATTCGAGCGAGTATTTGAGGGTCG